>NC_092715.1:213401647-214651647 GCF_047496885.1 Scyliorhinus torazame | reverse complement strand
GTTTAGAACAGTGAGGGGGAATCTCATAGAAATTGACAAAATTGGGGACTTCCAGTGGCGGCCATGGAGTAAGCAGTCGCACATTTGGCAGCTCCTGCTCATGGTGGTCTTTGTGTGGCTTTTAAGTCGGATTGTTGCAGGACATTTTTAGAGAAAGGGTATAGAAGCAAGAACAGAAGAAAGGGACCCCAAATTTATGGATCTGCGGCCCAGAGGTCATCAAAAAAGAACGAACCAGGTGGTGGTGGCGAGTGATGAGCAGTCAACCCGTGTGGAGATGGCAAACCGTCAGCTCAGTGGTCGATGGACCAGTTGGTGAGCTTCTTAAATGAGGAGTTCACCCAACAACGGAAGAAGAGTGTGAAGGACCTGGCCTGAGCGGTGGACGCGATTAAGGCGGTGGTTGACCGTGTGGAGACTAAACTGACGGCCCAGGGTCAGGTGATCCAGAGGTTGGAGGAGCTGGCGGGGGAGCATGAGGGCCAGCCCACCTCGATGGCAGCAGAGACAGGGATGCTGCATGACCAGCAGAAGAGGCTGCTGGAGAAAATGGAGGACCTGGAAAATCGTTCTCGAGGCAGAACATTTGGATCGTGGGTCTGCCGGAGGGAATCGAAGGATCGCTGGTGCGTATGTGGGGCAGATGCCGGAGAAGCTGCTTGGGGAAGGTGCGTTTGATGGATTGCTGGAGGTGGATCGGGCCCACAGGGCACTGATGCGCAAGCCCCGGGGAGGGGGTGAGACGCCGAGGGCGATGGTGGTGCGATTGCATCGGTTCCTGGACAAGGACCGCATTATGAGGTGGGCCAAGCAGAAGAGGCGATGTATGTGTGAGGATGTTGAGATTTGGGTGTATCAGGACCTGGGAGCAGAGCTCGCAAAGAGCAGGGCGAGCTTTAACAAGGTCAAGTCGGCCCTGTACAAAAAGGGCATAAAGTTCGGACTACTGTACCCGGCCAGCCTGTGGGTGACCTATGGGGGCCGGGAGTAGTACTTTGGCTTGTCGGAGGAGGCAACAGACTTCATGAAGGAGAATAGACTGACAGAAGGAGGATCTTGAACATTGACTGAGGAGAACTGAACTATGTTTTGTCAAACTTTGGATCTGTGTTATTTGGACTTATTTTGGGCGTTTTGCTTGTTTCTTGCTGGGTTTTTTTTCGGTTCGGTTTGGGGTTAGGCTGATATATAGTAATTTGAAAAAGGGAGAAGGGGTGGGCCTTTGTGCTCGGACCTTGGGAGGGATTGTTTGTTTGACGGGGGGAGGAAGGGGGGAACCAGTGGGAGGGTTAGATGGGCAGGGGCTGCCAGGCTAGCTGGGAGGGCTAGTTCACGGAAGCAAAGTGGGGGATGAGCTGAAGACCGAGGTGGGGGGGGGGGGGGGGGGGGGGTGATGGGAGGGGTAGTAGGAGGGGTTTGGTGGGGGGGGGCAGCTAGACGGTTGACGGGGAGAGGATTCTCAAAGTGGAGGAGGAGGAGGGTTGATGATGGTGGGTGCCCATGGGCGGGCCGGGGAGGTGCGAGACATGGCCTAGGAGAGGTTATGGTTAATCGGCAGGGAGGTGGGGGGAGGGGGGAGGGGGCCCCCCGACCAGGCTGGTCACGTGGAACTTTCGGGGACTGAATGGGTCAGTCAAAAGTGTGTTTGCGCACTTGAGGCAACTGAAGGCGGACGTGGCCATGTTGCAGGGGACACATTTGAAGGTGGGGGATCAGATTAGGTTGAGGAAGGGATGGGTTGGGCAGATCTTTCATTCGGAATTAGACTTTAAAACGAGGGGGGGGTGGGAATCCTGGTCAATAAACGGGTGGCGTTCGAGGTAGGGAAGATAGAGGCGGACCCGGGGAGTAGATTTGTCATGGTTAGTGGGAAGCTGGAGGGAATGGCCGTGGTATTGGTAAATATATAAGCCCCAAACTGGGACGATGTTGTGTTTGTCAGACGGGTGCTGGGGAAGATCCTGGACCTGGATTCATATTGACTGATTATGGGGGGAGATTTCAACACGGTGCTGGATCCGAGGCTGGATCGGTCGAGTTCCAGGTCTGGGAACGTATCAGCTTTGGCAAAGGAGCTGCGGGGGTTTATGGAGGGGGTGGATCCGTGGAGATTTGGGATGCCAAGGAGTAAGGAGTTCTCATTCTACTCCCATGTACACAGGGTATATTCCCAGGTAGACTTCTTTGTGCTGGACAAAACGCTGCTGGCTGAGGTGGTGGATGCTGAATATTCAGCAATTGTGGTGCCAGACCACGGCCCTGCACTGGGTAGACCTGCAAGTCAACAAAGGTAAGGCCTAGCGGCCGCAATGGAGGTTAGATGCGGGGCTGTTAGCGGAGGAGGAGGCATGTGAGTGGGTGAGGGAGGCCATTTGGGGATATATAAAGATCAATGACACAAGTGAGGTTTCGGCGGGGGTGATATGGGAGGCACTGAAGCGGTCATTACAGGGGAACTCATCTCAATTCGGGCCCATAAGGAGAAGACTGAGCGGGCCGAGTTGGACAGGCTGGTGGGCGAAATTTTACAGGTGGACAGGAGGTATGCGGAGTCTCCGGATGACCGGCTTCTGAAGGAGTGTCAGAGAATGCAGCTAGAATTTGGGTTCCTGTCCACAGGTAAGGCAGAGGGACAGCTGAGCAGGGTGAAGGGGGCGGTGTATGAATATGGGGAAAATGCCAGCAGGATGCTGGCGCACCAGCTGAGGAAACAGGAGGAGGCGAGAGAGATTGCAAAAGTGAGAGATACAGGAGGGAAGTTGGTTTTGGATCCGGCGGGGGTGAATGATGTGTTTCAGGAGTTTTACAGTAGATTGTATAAATCAGAACCCCCAGTCGGGGAGGAGGGTATGAAGCGATTCCTGGGGGGGCTGGAGTTCCCGAGGATAGATGAGGAGTTGGTGGAGGGATTGGGAGCCCCAATTGGGCTTGGGGAGGTTATAGACGGGTTGTGGACGATGCAATCGGGTAAGGCCCTGGGACCTGACGGATACCTGGTTGATTTCTATAAAAATGATTCTGGGTTGCTAGGGCTGCTCCTGGTAAAGGCTTTTAATGAGTCCAAGAAGCTGGTGTTCCCCCCAACGTTATCACATGCATCGATCTCCCTTATTTTGAAGCGGGACAAGGATCCGGAGAGCTGTGGGTCGTATGGACCGATCTCCCTGTTGAATGTGGATGCTAAATTGCTGGCAAAGATCTTGGCCATGTGCATCGAGGATTGTGTCCTGGGGGTAATAGGGGAGGACCAGACAGGATTTGTGAGGGGACAACATCTGATGTCATATATTAGACAGCTCCTAAATGTGATAATGATGCCTGCGGAGGGCCGCATGGTCGAGGTGGTGGTGGCCATGGATGCAGAGAAGGCCTTTGATCGGGTGGAGTGGAGGCATCTATGCGATGTGCTGGGAAGGTTTGGGTTCGAATAAGGATTTGTAGATTGGGTTTACTTGCACCAGTTGCAAATGTAAGGACCAACTGGGTCCGTTCAGAGTATTTTAGTTTGTGCAGGGGGGCAAGGCAGGGGTGCACACTCTCCCCACTACTGTTTGCCCTGGCCATAGAGCCTTTGGCAATGGCACTAAGGACATCGAACATTTGGCAGTGGATAGTGAGAGGGGGGTGGAGCATAAGGTCTCGCTCTATGCGGATGATTTGCTCCAATATATAACAGACCCATTGGGGGGGGGTTCCAGGAATTATGGGAATACTGGAGGAATTTGGTCAGTTCTCAGGTTACAAACTAAACATGAGCAAGAGTGAGGTCTTTGCGATCCAGACAAGGGGGCAGGAGAGGAGACTGAGGGAGACTGGCCGTTCAAAGTGGTGGGAAGGAGTTTTAGGTACCTGGGGATTCAGGTGGCAAGAGACTGGGGTCAGCTTCACAAATTAAATTTGGGCAGGGTGATTGAGCAAATGAAAGAGGGCTTTCGCAGGTGGGACATTCTCCCGCTGTCACTGGCAGGGAGTGTACAGACTGTGAAAATGGCAGTCCTTCTGAGATTGCTGTTTGTGTTTCAGTGTCTCCCAATCTTTATCCCCAAGGCATTTTTTTAGGAAAATGAACACGGCGATCTCGGGTTTTATATGGGCCGGGAAAGCCCTGCGGGTGAAGAAGGTTTATCTTGAGCGGGGGTACAGAGAGGGAGGCTTGGCCTTTCCGAACTTTATTAATTACTACTGGGCTGCTAATATTTTGATGGTTAGGAAGTGGGTGGTGGGGGAAGGGTCAGTGTGGGAGCGGGTAGAGGTGGCATCTTGTAAGGGCACAAGTCTGGAGGCTCTGTTAATGGCACCTCTGCTGTTCTCGCCGGCTCGGTACTCCACAAGCCCAGTGGTAGTGGCAGCCCTGAGAGTGTGGGGGCAATGGAGGCAGTATATGACACTGGAGGGGGCGTCGGTTTGATCACCGATCTGTGATAACCACCAGTTCACTCCAGGGGGGCTGGTCGGGGGCTTTAGGAGGTGGCAGCGGGCAGGGCTTGAGTAATTTGGGGATCACTTCATTGAGGAGGGGTTCCCGAGCCTGGAGGAGCTAGAGGAGGAGTTTGAGTTACTGGGTGGGAACAGATTTCGGTATCTGCTGATGCGGGATTTTGTCCGGAGGCTCTGTTTTTGGTTTTGTTTTCAGAGCTGGAGAGCTGTATTCAAAAGCAAGCAGATATGTAATGATCTTTCTCTCTACAAGCTAAAGAATGTCTTCAGCTCACTAAATGATTTCAAAGTAATATCTGTTTGTGTAGAGAATTCAAACCTGCTGTCTTTGTTAAAAAAGGGTTTAACTTATGGATGTTGCTAGGAAAGGTATTAAGGGTTACCAATAGAGCATTTTATCTGTTGGGTTACGTGTGTTGGTGGTTGATAAGATGTTTACTGTGTGTTTATAAAATATTAACTGGGTTCATTGAATAAATATTGTTTTGTTTTAAAAATACTTAAGGTCTCTGTTGCATAACACCTGGAGAGTGGACCCTTGTGCTCCACATAACCAGAATCTATTAAAAGTCGTGGGTCAGGTGAACTCCATGATATACTTTGGAGTTTTCAAAACCCTGGCGCATAACACTATCCTAAACAGCCTGTATGAACACCTTTCCAGTAAAGCTCTTGTTTGTCTATACCTTTGTGGTCTGAAAGTCTATCCTTTAACAATACTACATATACTTCCATTGGGGGAGGGTTCAGAGACGTTTCATGGTGTTGATTTCTAGGGTGAAGAGATTGTCTTATGAGCATTGATTGAGCAGGTACGGTCTTTTTTCATTGGCATTTCTTGAAGAATGAAAGGTGATCTTATTGAAACATAAGTATTGGAGGGGGGTTGGGTGCTGAGAGATGATTCTGAGTCCAGAATCAATGTTGAGGACTCCCAGGGCCACTTTCTGATGATTGCATAAAATTGTTAATCACTTCTGATGGATTTGTGATGTTGATGGACAGGACATACCCAGGGACAGTGAATGAAGAACCTGAGATGTTAGCTGAAAGGTATGTGTTACAGAGTATCATTTTGAGTATAGAGTGTTCTTCTACGCCTTTCTCCTATGTAATTGTGTTACCAGCTTCTCTTGAGGGTTCTGACCATGTGCGGGCTTTGGCAGGTTTTCAGTCTGCAATAGGGAGACCAGTAAGCAAGACCTGCCTTACTACTGCTCCTGTTTTCATAGTTATTACTGCTGATCTGCTGAGTTACTGTTATTATCAAACTTCATTATCTATTCATATAAAGTGTAAGGATCCTCCTGTTTAAATCCTATTTGTTTCCTAATTTCCTCTTTCTTTTTTTTTTTGCTATTACAATTTTGACCTATCGATGATCTATGCCTTAAAGGCAACCTGTATCTTTAACTCAAGCAGAAGCAGGGACCTGTGACCTTAAGAAAGCAGTCTGCACAAAGCAATCTTTAATTCAAACAAGTAGATTCCAGAACGATTTGACTGATTTGGCCATCCCCAGTAAGGATAGACGTCAGGTTATTGAAACTGCAAAGGATTGAGATTAAAACTCGGGCTGGAAGCTGGGTTTGTTGTGAGGCCAAGAGTCTTATGAGAGAGGTAGTCCATAAGACATAGGAGCAGAATTAGGCCATTCAGCCCATCGAGTCTGCTCCGCCATTCAATCATGGTTGATCTGTTTCTCATCCCCATTCTCCTGCCTTCGTCCATAACCTCTGATCCCCTTATTAATCAAGAAGCTATCCATCTCTGTCGTAAAGAAACTCAGTGATTTGGCCTCCACAACCTTGTGCGGCAAAGAGTTCCACAGATTCACCACCCTCTTGCTGAAGATATTCCTCTTCATCTCAGTTTTAAAAGGTCATCCCTTCAGTCTGAGTCTGTGGCCTCGAGTTCTACTCTTTCCTACTAGTGTAAACATCCTCTCCATGTCCACTCTATCTCGGCCTCTCGGCATCCTTTTCTTAGTCTCAAAGGTGAACCTTTGAGTTGAAGGCTCAGCTTAATAAAGGCTAAACTGACTTTGAGCACTGAATGAACGTTACTGCTAGAAGACCATCACCAACTGTACACCGGTGGTGTCGATCATTCAGCTTGCTGAGAGGACAGCCTACTGCAAAGAATCCAACATCGAAAGCAAGGACTCGTATCTTTCTTTTTACTGTAATTATTTTTACCCCTTCTCACCCCTCTGTGTTTGTTTGTTTTGTGTGTCTTTGGGTAGAGGGGGACGGTAAAGGGGCGGATAGTAGGTCAGCTTGCTATTATTCTATTGTAATTACTTTATATTTCATCTTTATTTCTGTTATAAATAAGCAGCAATTGTGTTTCAACTTACAAACCTAGTAAATTATTGGGCAGCTAAGGGCTAAAGCTTTCAGGAAATCTTATAAGAATTATTGATTAATTCACTTGTGTTGGGACGCGGGGCCTGTAGGTCTGGAATCGACCGCGAACTAGCCTAGGGTGTCGTAACAAAATAAGTTTCTTCTTTCAAACAATGCATTCGACTATCCTCTTTGTGGCCTTGATGCACTATCAATTATGACGAGATGAGAGTAAAATGTAATCGAGGCTTTATTACACAGAGATGTGTGGCCTCCTACAGCAGCTTACGAAATGGCTGCTGTTCGGAGAGCACACGCATTTATACTCCGCCTACTGGGCGGAGCCAGCAGGCAGGGATCTACCCCCGTACAGGGGCCTTACCGTAATACCCATATATGCAACATAATACAACAGTGGTGACTACCACATTCACCCCCTGTTAAAAATGAGTCCAGCGGGGGTGGTGGAAAACTATATACATACAGATTGGTTTTAAAATGACAGAGAAGGTTACAAATTTGGACGATCGGACGCCTTGATCTGTCGTTGAGAACGCAGCAGTGCTGGTGGCGACTCAGGCGTCGACTTGGTCTTTGGTGACTCCGGGAGTGTGTCAAAATCCTCTTCATCCCCAGGTGGGAGCAAGGGGAGAACGGATTGTCCTGGAGCAGGGGCTGCGGTAGGGTGCGCCAGGGGAGGGGAGGGTGCCGCTGGGGTTGGGGGGGGTGGGGTGTGGGGACCCAGCTGGTGCCAGATCCTTGAGGGAGACTGTGTCTTGGAGGCCATCAGGGTACGCTACATAGGCGTACTGCGGGTTCGCATGGAGTAGCTGTACCCTCTCAACCAACGGGTCCACTTTGTGGAGCCGCACGTGTTTGCGGAGGAGAACGGGTCCTGGAGCTGCCAGCCACGTTGGGAGCGAAACCCCGGAGGTGGACTTCCTGGGGAAGGCAAAGCGACGTTCATGGGGGGTTTCGTTGGTCGCGGTGCACAGGGGCGACTGGATGGAGTGAAGTGCGTCGGGGAGGACCTCCTGCCAGTGGGAGGCCAAGAGATTTCTGGACCGTAGGGCCAGCTGAACGGCCCTCCAGACCGTCCCATTCTCACCCTCCACCTGCCCGTTTTCCATGGGGTTGTAGCTGGTCATCCTGCTCGAGGCAATGCCCCTGTTGAGCAGGTACTGGCGCATCTCATCGCTCATAAATGAGGAACCCCGGTCGCTGTGGACGTAGGCGGGGAAACCGAACAGAGCGAAGATGGTGTTGAGGGCTTTGATGACGGTGGCAGACGTCATATCGGGGCATGGGACGGCGAAGGGGAATCGGGAATACTTGTCGACCACATTAAGAAAGTACATGTTGCGGTCGGTGGAGGGGAGGGGCCCTTTGAAGTCCACGCTGAGGCGTTCAAAGGGGCAGGAGGCCTTCACCAGGCGCGCACGGTCTGGCCGGCAGAAGTGCGGTTTACTCTCTGCGCAGACCTGGCAGTCTCTGGTGATAGCCCTGACTTCCTCGATGGAGTAGGGCAGGTTGCGGGCCTTAATGAAGTGGTAAAAACGGGCGACTCCCGGATGACAGAGATCGTCATGCAGGGTCCGGAGTCGATCCACTTGTGCGCTGGCACATGTACCTCGGGAAAGGGCATCGGGGGGCTCGTTGAGCTTACCGGGGCGATACAAAATCTTGTAATTGGAGGTGGAGAGCTCGATCCTCCACCTCAAGATTTTATCATTTTTGATCTTACCCCGCTGTGTGTTGTTAAACATGAAGCTACCGACCGTTGGTCAGTGAGGAGAGTGAATCTCCTGCCGGCCAGGTAATGCCTCCAATGTCGCACAGTTTCAACGATCGCTTGGGCCTCCTTTTCGACGGAGGAGTGCCGGATTTCAGAGGCATGGAGGGTGCGGGAAAAGAATCCCACGGGCCTGCCTGCCTGGTTGAGGGTGGCGGCCAGAGCGACGGCTGATGCATCGCTCTCGACTTGGAAGGGGAGCCTCTCGTCGACCACGTGCCACGCGGCCTTGGCGATGTCGGCCTTGATACGATGGAAGGCCTGGTGAGCCTCGGCCATCAGTGGGAAAGCGGTGGATTGAATGAGTGGGCAGGCCTTGTCCGCATAGTTTGGGACTCACTGGGAGTAATACGAAAAGAACTCCAGGCATCGTTTGAGGGCCTTGGGGCAGTGGGTGACTGGGAGATCCATGAGGGGGCGCATGCGATCGGGATCGGGCCCTAGAACTCCGTTCTGAACCACATAGCCGAGGATGGCTAATCGGTTCGTGTTGAACACACACTTCTCCTAGGCTGAGGAGCGTGGCGGTGTGGAGAAATTTGGAACGGTTAGCGTCGTGGTCCTGCTGGTTGTGGCCACAGATGGTGACGTTGTCCAGGTACGGGAAAGTGGCCCGCAGCCCGTACCGGTCAACCATTCGGTCCATCTCCCGTTGGAAGACGCCGAAGGAACCCTAAGGAAATGGTAAAGGCAGCCGTCTGCTTCAAACACAGTGTATGGGTGGTCCGCCTTACGGATGGGGAGCTGGTGGTAGGCAGATTTCAGGTCCAATGTCGAGAAGACCCGGTACTGTGCAATCTGATTGACCATATCAGATATGCGTGGGAGGGGGTACGCGTCGAGCTGCGTGTACCGATTGATGGTCTGACTGTAGTCAATGACCATCCTGTTTTTCTCCCCGGTTTTCACCACTACCACTTGGGCTCTCCAGGGGCTGTTGCTGGCCTCGATGATACCTTCCCGCAGCAGCCGCTGGACCTCAGACCTGATGAAGGTCCTGTCTTGGGCGCTGTACCGTCTGCTCCTGGTGGCGAAGGGTTTTGCAATCCGGGGTGAGGTTTGCAAACAGGGAAGTCGGGTCGACCTTAAGGGTCGCGAGGCCGCAAACAATAAGGGGTGGTAGGGGTCCACCAAATTTCAGGGTTAGGCTCTGGAGGTTGCACTGGAAGTCCAGGCCAAGTAGCAGCGCAGCGCAGAGGTTGGGGAGGACGTAGAGCCGGAAGCCACTGAACTCTATGCCCTGCATGGTGAGGGTGGCGATGCAGTACCCCCGGATTGCCACGGAGTTGGATCCGGAGGCCAGGGAGATTCTTTGGTTAGCGGGGTGTACCACGAGGGAGCAGCGCCTTACCGTATCGGGGTGGATGAAGCCCTCAGTGCTCCTGGAGTCCAGAAGGCAGGATATCTCATGCCCGTCGACCTTCACCTTTGTCGAAGCGGTCGCGAGGTTGTGCGGTCGAGACCGGTCATTCGTGACCGAAGCGAGACGCGGTTGGTCGGCGGCGGTTGCAGGCGATGAGCAGCCCGATGAGGTGCCCGACAGGCAGGGGTCCTGAGGTGGGTACGATGGCGGCACCCACAGGCTGCACGTGTCCTGGGGCAGGCATGATGGCGGTGGCCATTGGTTCTGAGGCAAGCAAGATGGCGGCGCAGTGGGTGCCGGGACAATAGCGGCAATTGAGCGGGCCTGGCACACTGCAGCGAAATGTCCCTTCTTGTCACAGGCCTTGCAGAGCGCGCTCCGCGCCGGGCAGCGCTACCGGGGGTGTTTTGTCTGTCCGCAGAAGTAGCACTTGGGTCCCCCGGGGTTGGTTGGCTGCAGCGTGGCGCAGGCGTGGGGTTGGCTGGGTGCGGTCGCTGATGGGGTCCACGATGGGGTGGCCGCTGGCGGGGTCCACCATGCACAGGGGGGGTTGGGCCGTGCGGTCGGGGGCATAAACCTGTACGTTGCGTGAGACGACTGTGAGCGAGAGCGCTAGTTTCTTGGTCGCCGCGAGGTCAAGCGTGGCCCCTTCTAAGAGGCACTGCGGATGTAGGCAGACCCCATGCCCGTAACGAACGCATCTCTCATTAGCAGGTTCGAATGTTCAGTGGCCAAAATGGCCTGGCAGTCAGTCTCTCACCAGGGCGAGCAGGGCACGCCAGAAATCTTCCACAGACTCACTGGGAAGTTGGTGCCGCTTGGATAGGAGGTGCCTGGCGTAGATTTTGTTGGTCTGCTGAGCGTAATCTCCTTCATTAGCGCCATGGCTTCTGCATAGGTAGGAGCATCCTGGACGAGGGGAAAAACACACTCAGCCGCGTATACAGAATCTGGAGCTTCTGTGCTTCTGAGATTGGGTCTGCTGCAGACCCGATGTATGCTTCAAAGTAAGCTAGCGTATGTTGGAAGTCCTTTTTGGCATTGTCTGCTTGAGGATGCAGCTGCAGGCGATCCGGCTTGATGCGGAGATCCAGCTTTGTAAAATCTCTGTGTAATAAATTGATGCACTATCAATTACGTCGCGACGAGAGTAGAATGTAATCGAGGCTTTATTACACAGAGATGTGTGGCCTCCTACAGCAGCTTACGAAATGGCTGCTGTTCAGAGAGCACACACATTTGTACTCCGCCTACTGGGTGGAGCCAGCAGACAGGGATCTACCCCCGTACCTGTAGTACAGGGGCCTTACCATAATACCCATATATACAATATAATACAACAGTGGTGACTACCACAGGTCTCAAGTTACCACAATATGACTCTGTGAGTATGACTACGTCAATATGATTTGCTCATGAGACAGCACTCCCAATTTTAGCCACAAGTCCTCAAGTGTGACTGAAATTGGGGCGGTCAACTGGGCCGAATGTGTTTTTGTTATTCCAAATCCCGCAAAAATGCCGGGGGTCCTTCTGGCTTTATTGTTATTTGATTTTGTTTGTTGTCATGGTTTGGTAAACTGAGTGGGCATTTCAGAGCGCAGTTCACAGCATTGCTGTCATTCTGAAGTCAGATACAGGATTGACCTGGTGAGAATGGTAGATTTCCTTCACTTCAGGCTGCAAATAAACCAGACCGGTTTTTACAACCATCTGGTGGTGTTACAGTCACCATTTCTCAGGCTAGCTTTTTATTCCAGATTAATTCAATCAGTAGAATTTAGCTGTCATGATGGGTTTTGAACTCATAGGCTGAATTCTCCGCCGTGGGATAACTCTCCGGCAGCCTGGGGTTTCCCAACGGCGCGGGGCTGCCCCACAATGGGAAACTCCATTGGTCAGCCGGTGAGAATCCCGACGGCGTGCCACACCAGAAATGTGGGGCGAGATTCTTCAACCCCCCGCCGGGTCGGAGAATCGCCGGGGGCTGGCGTGAATCCCCCCCCCCCCCCCCCCCCCCCGCTGGTTGCCGAATTCTCCGGCACCGGATATTCGGATGGGCCGAAGTCCCGCTGCTAGAATGCCTGTCCCTCCGGCGTAGATTAAACCACCTACCTTACCGGCGGGACAAGGCGGCGCGGGCAGGCTCCGGGGACCTGGGGGGGGTGCGGGGCAATCTAGTTCTGGGGGGTGCCCCCACGGTGGCCTGGCCCGCGATCGGGGCCCACCGATCCGCGGGCGGGCCTGTGCTGTGGGGGGCACTCTTTTCCTTCCGCCTTCGCCACGGTCTCCACCATGGCGGAGGCGAAAGAGACTCCCTCCACAGCACATGCGCGGGGATGCCGTGAGCGGCCGCTAACGCTCCTGCGCATGCGCCGCCCGGAGATGTCATTTCCGCGCCAGCTGGCGGGGCACCAAAGGCCTTTTCCGCCAGCTGGCGGGGCGGAAATTAATCCGGTGCGGGCCTAGCCCCTTAAGGTTGGGGCTCGGCCCCCCAAGATGCGGAGGATTCCTCACCTTTGGGGCGGCACAATGCCCGACTGATTTGCGCCGTTTTGGGCGCCGGTCGGCGGACATCGCGCCGATACTGGAGAATTTCGCCCCTGGTGCGGCGGGATTGGGAAAGCCGCCCATGTCCCTGCAAAATTACCCCAGGCCTCTGGATTACTAGTTCAGTAATAATCTGGACTACTAGATTAGTACAGTAGTACTTTTGTGAAAAAATCATACTGGTCAACTGACTGCTGGCAATGTGAACTGATAAGATTAACAAGGACAAAGGGTACTCGAACCGATGGTGATTTATTGTATCAAATACATCTGTTGCACTTAAAGCAAGAAATAAACACTAAAATATGAGCAGTTGGGAAAACAGCAGTTCTAGTTACGTCACAATGAAGTCAAATGATTCAACTGATCAGAATAAAGCCAAAATCTAACCTCCAAAGCTAAGCGACCCCCATCCTGTGATAATGCAGTGTTGACCCGCAGCGATGACATCACTACTTGAGGGGAGGCAAATTGGCTGAATGAAGTCATTAAAGGTGAGAGGGGAGGAAAGCTCCAGGAGTGCGATGTCATTGCTAAAACTAATTGGATCATCATAGTCAGGATGGACGATGATTTTTCTGATGTTTCTAGATGTACCTTGTCCAACCATAACTGATCCCATGTAAGCTTTCCAGACTGAAGGATTGGCCTGAGACCTGAAACAAACACGAATAAAGGGAATGTCACTTACACAGAAAACATTCTTTTTCAACCTGCATCTCCTGTTTAATCTTGAGTTGCACTTTTGACTTCTCCTTTCTGTCACAAAGACCGTTAACAGCCATCTCTCGAGGGTTGTTCACCTATATATCTTCCCAAAGTCCATTTTTTAAAATTCATTTACGGGATGTGGGCATTGTTGGTTAGGCCAACATTTGTCGCCCATCCCTAGTTGCCCTTCATTTGGTGCTGACATCCTCATTTGTGCCGTTGTTCGAGGACCAAATTCAATCATGTGGTCCCATCTCTACAGTCCATAAATGTCAACTGACCTATAACTGGCCCTTGAGAATTTCGGAATCCTGTAGCAAAGAAGGAGGCCATTCGCCCATTGTGCCTGTTTGAAAAAACTATCCAATTATTCCTTGTGCTCACTTTTTCCATCATCTTGTAAATATTTCCTTTGCTGGTTTATATGCAATTCCCTTATGAAAACCCGATTGAATCTGCTTGGAATATATTTTCAGTGCATTCCTGATCATTATAGACACATACAACATGAAAAGGAGGCCATTCAGCCCATTGTCTTTGTGCTGTCTAAAAATGAGTTATTTGGATAAATCCCACTTTACAGCTCTTGGTCCACAGCCCAGTACATTTAACTGCATATCTCAGAATTTATTTTAATGCAATATGGGTTTCTGCTTCTACCATGCTTTAAGTCAATGATTTCCAGATCCCTATGAGCTATTTGGTGTAAAATATTCTCCCCAAGTCTCCTCTGATTGTTCTGCCCTGGTCATTGACCTCATTGCTAATGGAAATAGGTCCTTCCTATCTCTGCCCCCAAATTGTATACACCTCAATTAAATTCACCTCTCCCGTATTCCAAAGAAAACAGCTCCAGCCTACCAATCTTTCCTTTCCAGTAACATACCATTTTATTGTGCATTCTCTTGCATTGTTTGCGATGCCCAAAACATTTACCTCACACTTTTGGATTGAATTCCTTTTGTTACTTTCCTGCTCACCTGACCAGTATCCCCTGGTTACTGACATAACCCCACACTTTTGTGCATTTTCAAATCCTCCCTTACCTCAAATATAAATTCTCAGCTTTCCTAACTGTCTAATCTCCACCAGCCTGACAAATCCCTCCCTGTTCCTCTGCCCCTATATCTTTGGTATAGGAAACATAAATCATGTCAAATTATACATTTTTCATTTATCTAGCTGACCTGAAGGAAACCATTCTTTGGTTCAAAGCCAGGGTCACACTTTGGTAAAACTGTTAATCCACTGAGTCATTTTGTGAAGGAGAATTTACATGGCACATGATATATTCCTGTGGTCCATATATAGAGTCAGGATACTCTCTTTAAGTACCGGAATCGTGCTGCTGCTTATGCAGATTTTGGGAAGAAAGGGGTGTATTGCCAATCATAGGCGATATGGGTAAACATGTAGCATAGTGGTATTGTCAATGGACTGATAGTTCAGACACCCAGGGTAATATTCTGGGGATTCAGGTTCGAAACCCACCATAGCAGAAAAAATTGTGAAATATGGGGCTGGATTTTCCGCCCCGCCTCGACCCGCTGATGGAATTCACCATTACCCCGGCCGGTCAATGGGGTTTGGGCTGACCCACGCCATCGGGAAACCCCGGGGCGCCGGCATAACGGAGCATCCTGCCGGCGGAGAATCCCGCCCATGAATTCAATAAAAATCTGGAATTAAAAGTCAAAAGGTGGCGGTATGGTGACATGGTGGTTAGCACCGCTGCCTCTCAGCGCCAGGGACCCAGGTTCAATTCCGGCCTTGAGTGACTGTCTGTGTGGAGTTTTCACTTTCTCCCTGTGTCTGTGTGGGTTTCCTCCGGGTGCTCCGGTTTCCCCCCACAATCCAAAGATGTGCTGGTTAGATGGATTGGCCATGCTAAATTGTCCCTTGGTGCTCAAAGGTTAGGTGGGATTACGGGTATACAGGGGAATGAGTCTAGGTAGAGTGCTCTTTCAGAGGATCGGTGCAGACACAATGGGCTGAATGGCCTCCGTCTGCACTGTAGGGATTCTATGGTGACCATGAACCCATTGAGGTTAAAACCAATCTGGGTCATGAATGTCATTTGGGGAAGGAAGTTTGCCATTGTTACCTGATCTGGCCTACATGTGATGATGTCTTTGACTCTTAAATACCCTCTGAAATGGCCCAACTCAATTCAAGAGCAATTGGGGATGGGCATTAAATGTTGCCCCCCACCCCCTGCAAGCGCTGCCCATTCCCATGAAAGGGCAGCTCGGTAGCATTGTGGATAGCACTGTTGCTTCACAGCTCCAGGGTCCCAGGTTCGATTCTGGCTTGGGTCACTGTCTGTGCGGAGTCTGCACGTTCTCCCCGGGTGTGCGTGGGTTTCCTCCGGGTGCTCCGGTTTCCTCCCACAGTCCAAAGATGTGCAGGTTAGGTGGATTGGCCATGATAAATTGCCATTAGTGTCCAAAATTGCCCTTAGTGTTGGGTGGGGTTACTGGGTTATGGGGAATGGGTGGAGGTGTTGACCTTGGGTAGGGTGCTCTTTCCAAAAGCCGGTGCAGACTCGATCGGCCGGATGGCCTCCTTCTGCACTGTAAATTCTATGATAATCTATGATATAAAAATATACAAGTCACCGGCGACAGTGAACCAAAGTGATATCTGCATTCCCTCATGTCCATGTGAACTCTCTGCAGGAGCAACTCAGCTCGGCCCACTTCCCCACATTTTCTCCTTAGCCCTGCAAATCTTTCCCTTCAGATAATTACCCAAATCCCTTTTGAAAGACATGATTGCACCTGTCTCCACCCCATTCTCAGGCCGTGCATTCCAGATCCTAGCCAGCCACTGCATAAAATCCCCCTGCCAGTTGGAACAATTGCTCCTTCTCTACACTGTCTAGATGACTCATGGATTTGAACACGTCTATTATATCTCCTCTCAACTTTCCTTAAGGAGAATGCTTCTACCTTTTGTGGTGATCCACTGTAATAGGAGATGTAAGGTAGGACCTGCACTACAGGTTCGCCGGTAGCTCCTGCCGGCTGGCTCCGCCCAGAGAGAACTGTATAAATATGCATGACCTCCAGTGCCCTGCCATTTTGCCAGCTGCAGCAGGAGGCCACGCATCTGACTGTAATGAAGCCACAGTTGTACCCAACTTTAGTCTTTGTGCAATTGATCGTGCATCTGCTTTCCAATCTATTCACGCAAGTGAAATCCCTCATCCCTTGGTGAAATCCCAAAATAATGACATTGATAAACTGGAGTTTTGCATTGGAACGAGTACTAATATCTAACCCCAGATAAATATAAAGATTCTGGCAATTGGGAGGAACTCTAGCTGTAGAATTGACGTGTCTTAGTCTTACATTGCCATCAGGGAAAAGAAATGCAAATAGTTTGGCAAGCAGTAGTAGGGGGCAAAAGGCGTCCAGAAGACAAGATGGGCAAAATGGATAGAAAGCTGCAACCAAAGAGAAGTGAGGTAATACAAATAATTCAGTACTGTATCTCCTGGACTTCAGGCAACATGCTTTAAGAAGATATTGACAACCCTGACCTTCCATTAGATTACGCATGACAAAGTACCGCAGCCTTCTGCAGGATGACTGACCAGGAATCTCTCCCACTCTTACCACCTGCCATATTGGATGGATTTAGAGTCTGATATTCAACCTGTGTCACCATGTTATGAACACACCTTCTGTGACCATCTGGACTGTAGTGTCAATGACCCGCACCTAAACAACAATTAGAAATGTTCACCTGGAAATACCCACATGAAGATTTCCTGATTTTCTGCTCTATCTTCAACTAGAGGTTGACAGAACTTGGCACCGTAGAACTCCTACAGTGCAGGAGGAGGCTGTACGGCCCATCAAGTCTGCCCTAACCTCCGAAAAAACACATTACATTGGCCCACTCCCCAGCCCTATCTTCATAAACCCATAACTCTCACCTAACCTGCACATCTTTGGTCACTAAGGGCAATTTAGCATGGCCAATCCACCTAACCTGCACATCTTTGGACTGTGGGAGGAAACCGGAGCACTCGGTGGAAATCCACGCAGACGTGGGGACAAAGTTCAAACTCCATACTCACACAATGCCGGAATTGAACCCAGGCTCCTGGCACTGTGAGGCAGCAGTGCTAACCACCGTGCTGCCCCGGTGGCAACTTGCAGAGCGGTATAGCGCAAATGACCTTTTTTGGCATATACACAGTTTTTCCAATAACCATCTTCCAAAATTATGATGCTTTAGATTTAAGGCCAAGTTCAATTATTTTGTACAAAACCTGCCCTGCGTGCTTATAAACGTGTATAAGTGAAAATCTTAACAATTACCGCTGAAAGCAATGAGCTGCGGAGATGAGCCATCTGTTAGAGATGATAGCAGCACCACAGACGAGTGTTCCAATCTCGAGGTCTACTTGCCAAGGCCATTCACCCATCTTGGAGTTTTTCCCACCAACAATTCTACTGGATATTGCAGGTCTTCTGCCACACACTGTAGAAAATGTAG
The DNA here is from genome assembly GCF_047496885.1 of Scyliorhinus torazame. Taxonomy (NCBI): domain Eukaryota; kingdom Metazoa; phylum Chordata; class Chondrichthyes; order Carcharhiniformes; family Scyliorhinidae; genus Scyliorhinus; species Scyliorhinus torazame. The sequence continues at coordinate 214,633,937 of NC_092715.1, read as the reverse complement.
AAATGTTTAGGGTCTGATAACCTCATTGAAAGGATTTTATGTAGGTATTCATATTCAAAAATTAAATTAGTAAAAGGAGGATGTTTTCAGTGCCTGGGTCATGCTGGGCATGTGGGCCGTACATCCTGAAGACTGGCGGATCTTAAAATATCGCATGTCTCTTCCACTGTTCAAATGGGCAAGATACAGCCTGTTTCCAACCAGCCTGTGCTTGCAAAGTTTGAAGCACAGTGTGCAACATTAGATGTGTTTCTACAATTGGACAACATTAATGCTAAGAATTCCACTTGCAACCAATTTAAGATTATCCGTCGAGCTCACAATGTCGCTCACTTATGCATGCTAGAAGCTACATATATTAATACACAAGACCCTGTTCTTTGCAGAGAAAGAACATGTACACACATTGTGTCCTTTTCAACTGAATTAAATGGGCAATGCCTTGACCAATCAAAGTTAACCCGTCATGTTTCGATTTATCAAAGATTGGCAGTTAACTGTTAGTCATCAGTTGACTGGTGCATTCACCGAGGCAATGCCTCTAGCAATCAGAGTCCAAAGAACAAAGAACAAAGAAAAGTACAGCACAGGAACAGGCCCTTCGGCCCTCCAAGCACGTGCCGACCATGTTGCCCGACTAAACTACAATCTTCTACACTTCCTGTGTCCGTATCCCTCTATTCCCATCCTATTCATGTATTTGTCAAGATGCCCCTTAAATGTCACTATCGTCACTGCTTCCACCACCTGCTCCGGCAGCGAGTTCCAGGCACCCACTACCCTCTGTGTAAAAAACTTACCTCGTACATCTACTCTAAACCTTGCCCCTCGCACCTTAAACCTATGCCCCCTAGTAATTGACCCCTCTACCCTGGGGAAAAGCCTCTGACTATCCACTCTGTCTATGCCCCTCATAATTTTGTAGACCTCTATCGGGTCGCCCATCAACCTCTGTCGTTCCAGTGAGAACAAACCGAGTTTATTCAACCGCTCCTCATAGCTAATGCCCTCCATACCAGGCAACATTCTGGTAAATCTCTTCTGCACCCTCTCTAAAGCCTCCACATCCTTCTGGTAGTGTGGCGACCAGAATTGAACACTATACTCCAAGTGTGGCCTAACTAAGGTCCTATACAGCTGCAACATGACTTGACAATTCTTATACTCAATGCCCAGGCCAATGAAGGCAAGCATGACGTTTGCCTTCTTGACTACCTTCTCCACCTGTGTTGCCCCTTTCAGTGACCTGTGGACCTGCACACCTAGATCTCTCTGACTTTCAATACTCTTGAGGGTTCTATCATTCATTGTATATTCCCTACCTGCATTAGACCTTCCAAAATGCATTACCTCACATTTGTCCGGATTAAACTCCATCTGCCATCTCTTCGCCCAAGTCTCCAAACAATCTAAATCCTGCTGTATCCTCTGACAGTCCTCATCGCTATCCGCAATTCCACCAACCTTTGTGTCGTCTGCAAACTTACTAATCAGACCAGTTACATTTTCCTCTAAATCATTTATATATACTACAAACAGCAAAGGTCCCAGCACTGATCCCTGCGGAACACCACTAGTCACAGCCCTCCAATTAGAAAAGCATCCTTCCATTGCTACTCTCTGCCTTCTATGACCTAGCCAGTTCTGTATCCACCTTGCCAGCTCACCCCTGATCCCGTGTGACTTCACCTTTTGTACTAGTCTACCATGAGGGACCTTATCAAAGACCTGACTGAAGTCCATATAGAAAACATCCACTGCCCTACCTGCATCAATCATCTTTGTGACCTCCTCGAAAAACTCTATCAAGTTAGTGAGACACGACCTCCCCTTCACAAAACCATGCTGCCTCTCACTAATACGCCCATTTGCTTCCAAATGGGAGCAGATCCTGTCTCGAAGAATTCTCTCCAGTAATTTCCCTACCACTGACGTAAGGCTCACCGGCCTGTAGTTCCCTGGATTATCCTTGCTACCCTTCTTAAACAGAGGAACAACATTGGCTATTCTCCAGTCCTCCGGGACATCACCTGAAGACAGTGAGGATCCAAAGGTTTCTGTCAAGGCCTCAGCAATTTCCTCTGTAGCCTCCTTCAGTATTCTGGGGTAGATCCCATCAGGTCCTGGGGACTTATCTACATTAATATTTTTCAAGACGCCCAACACCTTGTCTTTTTGGATCTCAATGTGACCCAGGCTATCTACACACCCTTCTCCAGACTCAAGATCAACCAATTCCTTCTCTTTGGTGAATACTGATGCAAAGTATTCATTTAGTACCTCGCCCATTTCCTCTGGCTCCACACATAGATTCCCTTGCCTATCCTTCAGTGGGCCAACCCTTTTCCTGGCTACCCTCTTGCTTTTTATGTACGTGTAAAAAGCCTTGGGATTTTCCTTAACCCTATTTGCCAATGACTTTTCGTGACCCCTTCTAGCCCTCCTGACTCCTTGCTTAAGTTCCTTCCTACTTTCCTTATATTCCACACAGGCTTCGGCTGTTCCCAGCCTTTTAGCCCTGACAAATGCCTCCTTTTTCTTTTTGACGAGGCCTACAATATCTCTCGTTATCCAAGGATCCCGAAAATTACCGTATTTATCCTTCTTAACACTTGCTAACAAATCAGCACTTTCTACTCGTGAAGTATAATTGTTGTTTCCTTCACCTTCGGTTTCCTGTGAATTGTCTTGATTAGTGCAAAACGAAAAGCTTCGACCAGTGTCTTTCTTCAGCGATACTTCAGGGAGCTTTCATTGGAAGCAATTCAGGGAAGGTTCACTTGGCTAATTGCTTGGATGAAGGGGTTGTCTTACAAGGAAATGTTGAATACATTGGGTCTGTACCCATTGAAAGGTGATCTTATTGATGGCAGATGAAGAGAGGATGTTTCTCCTCGAGGGGGAATCTATAGTAGAGAGCATAGTTTAAAAATACAAGGTCTTCCAATTAAGACAAAGATGAGGAGGAATTTCTTCTCTCAGGGGATCATTAATCCCCAGGTAGCAGTGGATGCTGGATCATTGAATTTATTCAAGGTTGAGTTAGACAGATGGTTGATTTATAAGTAAGTCAAGTGTTAATGGGATCTGGCAGGAAAGTGGAGTTAAAGCCTCAACCAGATCAACCATTATCTTACAGAAAGATGCAGCAGGCTGGAGGGGCTGAATGGCCTATTCCCGCTCATATTTGTTATGATAGGAGGGACAATTTAAATGGGGTGGGAACTATTCTGGCCCAGATAAATTGCCAGGAAAATCTGTAATTAAACAAGGGTCCAATTTTCAAAAGAAGAGATAGTTTGAGTAGTGTTGGGGTACATTCCCACAAGGGAGAGAGGTAGTTCAAACAGAGCCCGATCTCCCTGGGTAATAAAAGAGATAGAGTAAGATGAAGTAGAAAAAGGGTGCATATGACAGATGTCAGGTTGACAATATCAATGAGAATCAGGCTGAATATAAAAGGTTCAGAGGGGAAATGAAGAAAACAAATAAAAGAAGAAAAGACGGTATGAGAAGAAATCGACAACTAACGTAGAAGGGAATCCAAATGCCTTCCATCGGCATCTAAATAGTAAAATGGTAGTAAAAAGAGGAGTGGGGCCAATTAGAGGCCAAAAGGGACATTCACACATGAAGGCAGACGGCATGGCTGATGTTCTAATGAGAACTTTGCATTATCTTCACCAAGGAAGAAGATTCTACCACTAAGATAAAGCGCTACAGGAGCTGGTTGATACACAGGATGTACTAAAATTGATAAAGAGGTTTTAGAAAGGCTTCCTATACTTAGGGGACCAGGGTTTACGGGGAGAAGGCAAGAATGGGATAAGAAACATATCAGCTACGATCGAATGGTGGAGCAGACTTGATGGACTGAATGGCCTAATTCTTCTCCTATATTTTATGGTCTTATGGTCTTAGTGCTGGAAATCATCAATAGTGGACCTGATGCAGATCCACTGGCTATAATCATCCAATTCTCTTTAGACACAGGACAGGGGTGGTGCCAGAGGACTGGAGAACTGAAAGTTTTACCTAGCAATTACAGCTTACTGTGGCTGGTGGGAAAACTTAGAAACAATAAACTGGGATAAAACTAACAGTCACTGGGACAACTGTCGACCAATTAATTAAAGTCAGTATGGCTCTTTTAAGGGACAATTGTGTTTTACCAACTTGATTGAGTGTTTTGATGAGGTAACAGAGAGTGTTGATGAAGGTAGTTTGACAGGCTTGTCAGCAAGGTTAAAGCCTATGGAATAAAATGGACTTTGGCGGCATGGATATGAAGTTGACTGAGTGACAGAAAACAGAGTGTAGTAGTAAATGGTTGTTCCTTTGGACAGGAGCAAGGTATATAGTAGGGTTCCCCAGGGATCTGTATTAGGACCACCTGTTTTCCTTAATGTTTATTAATGACCTAGACATTAGTACACAGGGCATAATTTCAAACTCTGTGGAACGCACAGAACTTGGAAGTATTGTAAACTGTGAGGAGCATGGAGTTAGACATCAAGAGGACATAGACAGGCTAACGGAATGGTAGACAGGTGGAAGGTGCAATTTAATGAAGGGAAGTGTCAAGTGATACATTTTGGTAGGAAGAGCAAGGAAAAGCATTGTAGAATAAAGCTCTGATGAAGAGCCATCCAGACCTGAAACGTTAGCTCTGTTCTCCCTCCACAGATGCTGTCAGACCCACTGAGATTTTCCAGCATTCTCTGGTTTTTGTTCCAGATTCCAGCATCTTCAGATTCCAGCATGGAGGTAACTGCAGTGAAATCACACGCTCTAGTGATTGGCATTCACGCAGCTCTTGAAATGAACTTACATCTCTTTGATGTGGACAATGTTTGCAAACATTCTGGCTTCACCACTCAGGCCACTGAAGCGTGAAAGGGTATGAATGGATCCAAGCTGCAGATGGTTTTTATAAGCTGTCAATCACAGACCACTATCATTACAGGGGTCCCTGGGGAGATCTCCCTATTACAGGAGCCCGAAGGACAGTTTCAACTATTACAGCGGTCCCTGGGGAGGTCTCACTATTACAGGGGTGCATGGGGGGGGGGTTTGCTAGAGGAGGTGTGGACAGGCAGTGCATTGTTGGCGGAGGGTGGCCCTTTGATGTGCTCGGATAGTCTCTACCAGCGTGGCCCGGGCATCGTGGACCTTGCGGTGGGCCAAGGGGGCATCGCTTCCCCCTTGGCCCATCGCGAGGTCCACCACGTCAGGTTCACGATTGCTGAGACCACAAGTGATCCGTGCCAACGTGATAGCCGGCCATGGGTACCGAAAAATCACGGAGGGCCGGATGATAGGGCTCATTAAGACCCTTTTGCATTTATTTTTATCCCCCCACTGGCGTTCATCGTGGACATCATTCACATTGCCAACGGAGGTCGTAAAAGCATTGTGTTCAGGTCAGCACCCTATGCTGATCCCAATTTTTCTCCCGATGCCTGATTTTCCATCCCATCGGAGAATGCATTCTGGGCATTCCGGAACGGCGAATCCCTCCCCAAGTGTTTGGTGGACCAGGAGCTAGTACAGTCAGCAAGCACAGTGAGGATGGATAAATAGGTTGCATTCTGCTCCAAATAAAATCGTGAATGAAAAGTTTCAACTTACTTGCATTTAATGAAGTCTTGTTTATTGGCTCATGGTGTTGATTTTCTGAAGTCGGCTTTGCTGGAAGATAAAGAGATTGTTTTTGAAAAAGGTTATTTTAACTGTACCTGCAACAAAGAACAGAGAAACGAAGCAGAAGAAATAAATTGTCTTTCTTTTAGTGAAGGAATTTGCATTTATATAGAGCCTTCTATAGCCTTGGAATGACCCAAAACACCTCACAACCAATGAATTTTGAAGTGTAGTAATTATAGTGATGCAAGGAAAGGCAGCATCTAAATTGTGCGCAGTATTCTTTCATAAATAGAAATGAGACCACTGACTAGATAAATGCTATAGTGATGCTGATTGAGGGATAGCTCCCTTACTCTCCCTTGACAGGACTAACGGAGCTTTACTTTAATAATAATAATTACTTATTGGCACAAGTAGGCTTCAATGAAGTTACTGTGAAAAGCCCCTAGTCGCCACATTCCGGCGCCTGTTCGGGGAGGCTGGTACGGGAATTGAACCCGCGCTGCGGCCTTGATTTGCATTACAAGCCAGCTATTTAGCCCAGTGTGCTAAATCCCATTGTCTCATTTGACAGACCAATTGAATATGAACACTCAAATCATCTGCGGGATTCTCCGTCGGCGGGACCCTCCACTCTGCCGGCTACACATCCACGCCGGGTTACCGACGGTGGGGGCGGCCACAATGGATAACGCCAATGGCCGGCTGTGGAAATGGAGAATCCCGCTGCCGGCGGGGGCGCACTGCGCTGGAAAACGCGATTGGTGGGATGAAGAATCTCGCCCATATCTCTTCGACCTTGACATTTACTTTATTGCATTAACACGAATGAAGGAAAAACTTGATTGGTTAAGCAAATAAAATTCAAATATGCTTTAAAATTTAGAATTTACTGCAACTTGACAGACTTGGGTTGATGAGTCGCACACAAGTGGCAGGCAATGACCAACAAGAGAGAATATAACTATCCTCTCTTCCTGTTCAATGGTACTGCCTTGACTGAATCTCCACCATCAACATCCTGGGGGTTACCCTAGATCTGTAACTTAACTGGACTAGCCTTATAAATATTGCAACTATGGGTACAATCTAAACAAATTCGTTCTAAGTATGGTGGCGAGCTGGAATCCCCGGGTGTTTCCCCACGGCCGACCCAGCGAAGCCGTCACTGGAATCTAACGTTAATTAATAATTAATCATGCCCCGAGGGCTTCTCGTTGCAAATGATTGCTCAGTGCCGTAAGAAGCTAAACAACCTCTGCCGGGCCGCAAGGATGAGTTGGCATTGGCCCCCTGGCACCGGTCCCCCCTGCCACCCCCAGAACCCCCCCCCTCCCGACAACCCTGCAACTGACACCACCACCCCCTTCCTGAGATCAATAAATCGATGTGTCCCAGCGCACCCTGGCACCCACCAGCACACCCCACACCACCCCCGATGCATGAAGTGTTCGGCTCACAATGCCGCCTCTGTACCCCCGCCAGGGAAGTTGACGCACAATCGTTGGGAAATGGCCAAGACGGGCGGCGGGTTGCCGGACCTCAGGGACCTCACCCCATACGAGGAACATATGGGCTGCACAGTAGCACAGTGGTTTGCACTGTTGCTTCACAGCTCCAGGGTCCCAGGTTCGATTCCTGGCTTGGTCACTGTCTGTGCGGAGTCTGCACGTTCTCCCCGTGTCTGTGTGGGTTTCCTCCGGGTGCTCCGGTTTCCTCTCACAAGTCCTGAAAGTTGTGCTTTTAGGTGAATTGGACATTCTGAATTCTCCCTCTGTGTACGCGAACAGGCGCCAGAATGTGGCAACTAGGGGATTTTCACAGTAACTTCATTGCAGTGTTAATGTAAGCCTACTTGTGACAATAGAGATTATTATTATTATAAGCCCTGGAGGTTGGGGGAGTGGCCGAGTACAGAGCAGTCACCGACGTTGAGCTTGGCCTACACTGCAGAGGTGAGAATCCACTGGCTCCTGTCGTGTTGGGTGTCCTGATGCACAAATGATCCAACACGGCTGTAGATGGTACAACTCTGTTTTATTGTCTAATCAACGGTAACAACTAACTGCTGGCTTGGGTACATGCTTCACCAGCTAACCTGTGGACCCAGCCCTATCACTATCTTAGTGAGGCACTCACACATGGTCTATGTCTGAGTGGCACGCTGTGAGCTCTGTGCTCTGAGCTATCTCCTGGTAGAATGAGCGGGAACTGTGGTGTTCCCTGTTTTATAGTGCGTGTGCTCTCACTGGTGATTGGCTGCGATGTTATGTGTGTGTTGGTTGGTCCAACTACCTGTCCATCAGTGTGTGTGTGATTGCACCTTGATATGCTGATCTGGATATCATGACAGCTCCCACCCAGATGACCTGTTACATGTGAGTTGTTCATGCCAGCATGATGATCCTTCCCTCTCACTGACCACATGCCCATTCTCCAGCAGAAGGTCCAGCTGGTGGCGCTGGCATATCCGGGTGGCTCTCCGCCTCCCAAGAGAACACCTCAAAGGAGAGCTCCGAGGATGCCACCATCGATGCATCCCGGCTGTCATCCCCACCCTCCACAACGCAGACATACACCTCGGTGAGTGAAAATAGTGGACAGGCTTCTGGGGCATAATCTGGTGAGCACCACACTTGCAGATATACATCAGGTGGAGCCAGGAACGTCCAGGGGAGGCAGCAGTCGGTGGTCCGCTGGATCCCAGAACCCAGCTGAGTCCCCGTCAGAAGCTGAGCCTCTGGACCGGGCTATCCTGGAGCTGATGCAGTTGATAGGGAGCAGCCATGAGATTCAGAAGGGGATGTCAGCGACACTCCAGCAGGTCCATAGCCGATTGGAGGAGCCCACAAGGCTAAGGGCACAGGTGATTGCACCAGCAACGTATGGCACCGAGGCCAAAACCACTCGGATGATTACCGCAGTAGAGAGAGCCTGGAGTATGATGTCAGCTGTATGAGTGGTGGTGTCCAAGCATCACTCAGTCAGTGATCGCCATGGCTGAGCGTCTTGACAACATGTCCGAGTCACTAGGGGACGTGTGCCTGACACAGGTGGACCTTTCCGAGGCCCTGCAGGGCACATCCCAATCTCAGGTGTGCATTGCTGAAACGCTCCAGAGCATGTCCAGATCACTGAGGACCGTGTCCCAGATACAGATGGGCATCGGTGAAGTGCTGCAAAGTATTTCTCACTCACAGAGGGGCATCGCCAAGGGCATGAACAGTATGGTGCAGACATTGGGGAGCTGCCAGGGATGGCAGTGCCAGATGATGCAGGGGCATCCAGAGCTCCATTCAGCTGCCCCTCCACCCGAAGGTTACCCCAGGGTCCTATCGGCATCGAGTCGTCAGCACTCCTGAGTCCACTCCCCTGCAATAGCGCGTCTCGGGGTCAGCGTGTGAAACAGGTCGGCAGGGCAGCTCCAGCCCCAAGTCCTCCAAAGGTCGCCCGCCAGGGGCATCAAGGCCAGGGGACACAGTAAGCAGCAGGCTGCCTTCTCCTCTGATGTTTATCCTGGGGACACTCTTCGACACAGCAGTAAAGCACAGAGGCTAAGAAGATTGAAGATCACTGAGGTGGAGTGGGATGGGGGGCACCATCGGAAGCTAGGGACAATTGGGATCACTATTGTATTTGTACACATTAAAACACAGTACACCTGAGATATGTGAAGCCTCCATCACGTTATTCTACACTCCATGCAGGCCTGTAAACCCTCCCTCTCCCAGTTGCCCGGGCCGGGTGGGAGGGCACGATTGTGGGGGGATGGTGAATGGGATGGGGAGAAGGGGTGTGACGAAGCTGATGCTCGATCAATTACTCCAGAAGCGACATTGGAGACAATTGAAGGCTTTATTACACTAGATGTTTCCCCCAGCAGCGCATGTACAGAAGGCAGCTGCTGGGGAGACACGGGTTCTTATATTCCACCTTCCTGGGCGGAACCAGCAGGCAGGCTTAACCAATGAAAACAGTACCTCCTACACCAATGGTCTTACAGCATTACAGGGTACCGTAATACCTCTAATACCGATTACCACATTCACCCCCTGTTAAAAAAAGAGTCCGGCGGGGGTGGTGGCCTCACATTACACAGTGGTAGAGGTTAAGGTTATGGAGGTACTCGGTATACATCAGTACAGTGGTTTTGCCTCGTTACATAGCAACTATTTACAAAATTTATTTACAGTTCAGAATGAAGCAATTAGTCGGTCGGGGGCCCTGGTCGTCCTCTGCGTTCGGCGTAGCTTTGGTGGTGATGCAGGCGCTGGCTCGGGAATCTGTGCATCCGGGAGCGTGGCTTCGGCTTCTTCAGCAGCTGCTTCATCACCCCTCGACGGGACCGGTGGGAGGACCGATCCACCTGGGAAGGGGGCGGCTGTGGGGTGCGCCAGTGGTAGGGAGGGTGGGATTGGTGGTGGGGGTGTGTGTGGGGATCCAGCGGGCGCCATGTCCGTAGGGAGATCGTATCCTGTCGGCCGTCGGGGTATGCCACGTAGGCGTACTGAGGGTTAGCGTGGAGGAGATGGACCCTCTCGACCAGTGGGTCCGACTTGTGCGCCCGCATGTGTTTGCGGAGCAGGATGGGTCCAGGAGCTGCCAGCCAGGTTGGGAGCGAGGTCCCGGAGGAAGACTTCCTAGGGAAGACAAGGAGACGTTCGTGAGGTGTTTGGTTGGTCGTGGTACACAGCAGTGACCGGATGGAGCAGAGGGCATCCGGGAGGACCTCCTGCCAGAGGGAGACTGAGAGATTCCTGGACCGTAGGGCCAGTAGGACGGTCTTCCAGACCGTTCCGTTCTCCCTCTCTACCTGTCCGTTTCCCTGGGGGTTGTAACTGGTCGTCCTGCTCGAGGCAATGCCCTTGCTGTACAGGAATTGACGCAGTTCGGCGCTCATAAAGGAGGACCCCCTATCGCTGTGTATGTAGGCAGGGAAAACGAACAGCGTAAAGATACTGTGGAAGGCTTTTATGATGGTGGCTGCGGTCATGTCGGGGCAGGGAATGGCGAATGGGAACCGGGAGTACTCGTCAATCACGTTCAGGAAGTACATGTTGCGGTCGGTGGAGGGGAGAGGCCCTTTGAAGTCCATACTGAGGGGTCAAAAGGATGGGACGCCTTTATCAGGTGCGCTTTATCTGGCCTGTAGAAGTGCGGCTTGCACTCCGCGCAGATTTGGCAGTTCCTGGTGGCTGTCCTGACCTCCTCGATGGAGTAGGGCAGGTTGCGAGTTTTAATGAAATGGAAGAATCGAGTGACCCCCGGGTGGCAGAGGTCCTCGTGGAGGGCTTGGAGGCGGTCCACTTGTGCGTTGGCATATGTGCTGCGGGATAGGGCATTAGGAGGCTTGTTTAGCTTCCCGGAACGATACAAGATCTCATAGTTGTAGGTGGAGAGTTCGATCCTCCACCGTAAGATCTTGTCATTCTTTATCTTGCCCCGCTGTGCACTATCAAACATGAAGGCCACCGACCATTGGTCAGTGAGGTGAGCTAATCCAATCCACGGTTTTTCCCCTGTCGACAGAGGCCCGCCAGGCCTTCAGACGGGTCACTCCCCTTCCAAGTCGAGAGCAACGCGTCCGACGTAGCTCTGGCGGCCACCCTCAACCAAGCGGGCAGACCCATGGCCTTCTTCTCACACACCCTCCACGCTTCAGAAATCCGCTATTCCTCAGTTGAAAAGGAGGCCCAGGCCATAGTAGAAGCTATGCGGCATTGGAGGCATTACCTGGCCAGCAGGAGATTCACTCACCCCCGGCAGCGCTGCCTGGCCCGCTCGGCCATCTGTAAAAGTTGCGGCAAGAAGGGGCACTATTCGGCGGTGTGCCAGTCTCGGGGGGTCGCCGCAATCTCCGGGGGAGAACGGGGACAGCAGACTCAACCCCCCCAACGATCCATGTGCGGCCAACGGGCGCTGCCATTTTGGGTCCCGGACTCCACGCGGGGAGGATGTGCGCCGCCATCTTGTGACCATCCGGACACGTGCGATCTATGGGCGCGGCCATTTTGTGCGCCCCCGACCGCGTGCGATCCATGGACGCCGCCATCTTGGCTGATAGCCACGGACTCCAGCATGGACAGCTCCATGGGGTCTGAAGAAAACTCCCCGATGCAGCAACCACGACTGGCTTCGGTGACCCTGGACCAGTCGCGGCCCCGGACGCTCCAAACGCAACAACGACGGTGCTGGTGAACTGGTACGAAACGCCATGCCTGATCGACTCTGGGAGCACAGAAAGTTTTATCCATCCGGATACGGTAAGACGCTGTTTTCTTCCAATCCATCCGAGTACCCAAAAGATTTTCCTGGTAGCGGGATCCCATTCCGCAGAAATCAAATGGTTCTGCATCGCGAACCTAACAGTGCAAGGGAGAGAGTTTAAGAATTATCGGCTTTATGTCCTCCCCCACCTCTGTGCTCCCACTCTCCTAGGGTTAGATATCCAATGTAACCTCCAGAGCTTAACGTTCCAATTCGGCGGTCCTATACCCCCACTCACTATCTGCAGCCTCGCGACCCTCAAGGTTGAACCGCCTTCCTTGTTTGCGAACCTCACCCCGGATTGCAAACCCGTCGCCACTAGGAGCAGATGATACAGCGCCCAGGACCGAACGTTTATCCGATCTGAAGTCCAGCGGCTGCTGAAGGAAGGCATAATCCAGGCCAGCAATAGTCCCTGGAGAGCTCAGGTGGTAGTTGTAAAGACCGGGGAGAAGCAGAGGATGGTCGTAGACTATAGTCAAACCATCAATAGGTACACGCAGCTGGATGTGTATCCTCTCCCCCGCATATCCGACATGGTCAATCGGATTGTACAGTACAAGTTCTTTTCCACCGTGGACCTTAAGTCCGCATACCACCAGCTCCCCATCTGCCCGAGCGACCGCAAGTACACGGCCTTCGAGGCAGACGGGCGGCTGTACCACTTTTTAAGGGTCCCATTTGGCGTCACTAACGGAGTCTCGGTCTTCCAACGGGAGATGGACCAAATGGTTGACCAGCACGGTTTGCGGGCCACGTTCCCATACCTCGACAATGTAACCATCTGCGGCCATGACCAGCAGGACGACGCCAACCTCCGCAAATTCCTCCAGACCGCTAACACACTGAACCCCTCCTATAACGAGGAAAATTGCATGTTTAGCACCGACCGTCTAGCCATCCTTGGCTACGTGGTGCGTAATGGAGTGATAGGCCCCGACCCTGAACGCATGCCCCCTTAAGGAGTTCCCCTCCCCCATTGCTCCAAAGCCCTGAAACGCTGCCTGGGCTTCTTCTCTTATTATGCCCAGTGGGTCCCCCACTACGCGGACAAGGCCCGCCCGTTAATCCAGCCCACTATCTTCCCCCTGTCGACAGAGGCTTGCCAGGCCTTCAGCCGCATCAAAGTGGATATCGCAAAGGCCACGATGCATGCAATCGACGAGTCCCTCCCCTTCCAAGTCGAGAGCGACGCATCCGATGTAGCTCTGGCGGCCACTCTCAACCAAGCGGGCAGACCCGTGGTCTTTTTCTCCCGGACCCTCCACGCTTCAGAAATCCGCCACTCCTCAGTGGAAAAGGAAGCCCAAGCCATAGTGGATGCTGTGCGACATTGGAGGCATTACCTGGCCGGCAGGAGAGTCACTCTCCTCACTGACCAACGGTCGGTAGCCTTCATGTTCGATAATGCACAGCGGGGCAAAATCAAGAACGACAAGATCTTGAGGTGGAGGATCGAACTCTCCACCTATAACTATGAGATCTTGTACCGTCCCGGAAAGCTGAACGAGCCGTCCAATGCCCTATCCCGCGGCACATGTGCCAACGCACAAGTAGACCGCCTCCAAGCCCTCCACAAGGACCCCTGCCACCCGGGGGTCACTCGGTTCTACCACTTTGTAAAGACCCGCAACCTCCCCAACTCTGTTGAGGAGGTCCGAACAGCCACCAGGAACTGCCAAATCTGCGCAGAGTGCAAACCGGACTTTTTCAGGCCAGATAGAGCGCACCTGATAAAGGCTTCCCGACACTTTGATTTCTGGATTTCAAAGGCCCCCTCCCCTCCACCGACTGCAACACGTACTTCCTAAACGTGGTGGACGAATACTCCTGTTTCCCTTTCCCCTGTCCCGACATGACCGTGGCCACGGTCATTAAAGCCCTCTGCACCATCTTTACACTGTTCAGTTTCCCCGCATACATCCATAGCGATAGTGGGTCCTCCTTCATGAGCAACGAACTGCGTCAATTCCTGCTCACCAAAGGCATTGCCTCGAGCAGGACGACCAGTTACAACCCCCGGGGAAACGGCCAGGTAGAGAGGGAGAACGGTACGGTCTGGAAGACCGTCCTACTGGCCCTACGGTCCAGAAGTCTCCCAATTTCCCATTGGCAGGAAGTCCTCCCGGATGCCCTCCACTCCATCTGGTCGCTGCTGTTACCACAACTAATCAAACGCCTCACGAGCGCCTCCTTGTCTTCCCTAGGAAGTCCTCCTCCGGAACGTCACTTCCGACCTGGCTGGCAGCCCCAGGACCCAACTTGCTCCGAAAGCATGTGCGGGCGCACAAATCGGACCCGTTGGCCGAGAGGGTTCATCTTCTCCATGCAAATCCCCAATACGCCTACGTGGCATACCCCGACGGCCAACAGGACACGGTCTCCCTGCGGGACCTGGAGCCCGCCGGAACCACCCGCCCCTCCCCCCCCCAACACCAATCACCCCTCTCCCTCCCGCCCGTGCACCCCACGGCCGCTCCCTTCCCGGGTGGATCGGTCCCCCTCCCGTGCCCGCCCAGGAGTAGTGAAACAGGAACAAACAGCGCGACGCTCCCAGAGACGACAGTGCCCGAGCCAGCACCTGCGCCACCACCGGGGCTGAGACGATCGACAAGGATGACCAGGGCACCCGCTCGACTCGTGGAATCCGCGTGACAAGGCAAAACAAAACTGTAAATAATTCAATAGCCCAGAAAAGCGGCAGTGTAAATAGTTCACCGTTGAGATCGATGCATAGCACCGTGTTAAGATAATTCCAGTACCAGCTTTGTAAATCCCTACCACCATGCGACCCACCACCCCACCGGGTTCTTTTTTAACAAGGGTTAATGTGGTGGTATGTATTAGGGGTAGTACGGTACCTGTGATGCCGAGAGGCTATTGGTAGACAGACACTGGGTCCTGATTGGATCTGCCGCCTGCTGGCTCCACCCAGTAAGGCGGAGTATAAGAACCCGGGTTCTCCCAGCAGCCGCATTCTGTAACTGAGCTGCTGGGGAACAAGTCTTGCTTAATAAAGCTTTCGATTGACTTCATCTCTTCTCGTCTCGTGAGTAATTGATAGTGCTACACTTGCCCTCGTGGTGCTGCTGCTAGGCCGGGCGGCCAGACGCCGGAGATAGCAGCAGCAGCGTCAGCAAATCCTAGAGGTGGGGGAACCATGTGCCTGATCCCGCCCCACAGCCCGAGGACCCGGTCGCCCATCAGGCCAGAGAGGGACCCAGAGGAGGAGTCCCGCAATGGCCCAGGGTGTACAGACATCTTTGGTTGTTCAAATAGATGATGAACAGTGCGTGCCACAGGAGACTTGGCTCAGTAAGGAGATGGTGCGGCACTTGGCACCAAATGGAGAGGGGGGACACCCGTTCCCGGTGGCCATCAAGGCCACTGCAGCTCTAAACCTTTACGCCTCGGAATAATTCCAGGGCTCTAGCGGGGACCTGTGTGGTATCTCACAGGCCACAGCCCACAGGTAAATCCGACAGGTCACGGATGCCCAGTATGCCCTCGTGGAAAACTACATCATCTTTGACATGGACCAAGCCCAACAAGATGCCCGGGCAGCAAGTTTCTCCGCCATTGCCGGGATGCCCCAGGTCCAGGGAATCATAGATGCCAAGCATGTCACACTGCGCTCACCGGGCCATCTGAGGGTGCCCTATGTGAACCGAAAGGGGATCCACTCCCTCAACATGCAGATAATGGCGTGTGTGCCTGCTTCCCGGGGAGTGTCCATGATCACTACATCCTGGGATGGGAGGCTGGCTCTTAGGGGATACGGGACCTGGCTAATGACACCAGTACGGAGGCCGGTGACCAAAGCGGAGACCCGGTACAACAAGGCCCATGCAGCCACAAGATGGGGTTCCGATGCCTCGGCTGCCTCACCTGGAGAGATGGGCCAAGGGTTCGGAGGTCAGCCAACCTTGCGGAAGAAGGTGACACAGGCATCATACTGGTTGTGCACAAGGGTGTTTAATGTGTACTGCAATTCCCCATTCTCCCAATGGGCGCTCAGCGCCCTCTCCTCCCGCTGGGTGCGCATAGGGCCCTGAGGTTCATCTTGGGACGGAGGTGCAGCTGGTTCAAGCCCCGGCTGCCTCTGCATCATCTGGCTCTGCCAACCCTGGCGGTTCCCCATGGTCTGCACTATCGTGTCTCTGCCCTCGGCAATGCTCCTCAGTGACTGGGCCAAGCTCCGCAGCGCCTCAGCAAAGCCCAACTGGGAGCAGGTCATGTCCCGCAGAACCTCATTAACGTCAGCCTGGTACTGGGTGACATCCCCTAGTGCGGCAAACATTCTGTCGAGACCCTCAGTCATGGCCGTCACCGACTGCGCGACACCTTCACTCATGGTGCCGACATCGTTAACCAGGCTCTCCACTGAAATGTTGGCCTCGGTGCCACGCATTGCCGGCAGCATCTCCTGCACCCCTAGCCTCTGGGACTCTTCCAAGCGGCTAAGGATCTGCTGAAGTGTTGCTGACATCTCCCTCTGAATGTCACGGCTTCTCCCTACCATCTCCATCAGCTCCGGGTCTACCTCTTCCACAGGCTCAGCATCAGGCTGGGTCCTGGGATCGAGCAGCCCTCCGACTGGGGGTTCCTGCCTCCACCTGATGTGCATCAGCTGCTGTGTGGTGCTGATTGTGCCCCAGAAGCCTGACCACTCACATTTCCCACTGAGGGGTGTGTATCTGCGCTGGTGGCACCTGGATGACACCTGTGCCATGACTATTAGAGTGGCACCCTCAGATCTCTCCTCCAAGGTGGTCTCCTGGGAGACTGGAGAGGGTGTCACCCGGGATGGACTGGCGCTGTCAGTTGGAGGACCTGCGGGAGAATGGACATGTGGTCAGTGGGAGGGATGGGTCAGTCAGTAAGGCGATAGCAACTCGCCTTTGACAGGTCCCCCGGGTGGAACCCGGTGGTTCCTCACCTCTGCAGATTCCGCCAGCTTCCACATTGGTGATCACCCTATCTTCGACCACACCGATCACCTCCAGGGCATGCTCCTCGAAGATAGTGAGGATTCTGATGTCTGGCACCCCATCTACCAGTCTGGGCCCTCTCCTGGAGGTTGTGGGAGAGCTTTTCCTGAGGAGACACAGAGAGGGCATTGTTAGCCACATGCGTGGCTCACTGTGGTGGGATGGGGTGAGTGAAGGGAGGGTTGAGGGGGTTGATGGGGGATGGGGTGTGGAGGGAGGGTTGGGGGCCGTATGGAGAGTTGGGAGTCGCATGCTCCCTTGGGGGTGGAAGGGTTGCGCAAGGGAGAGGGGGGGACGTTCGTGTCCACTCACACGTGCTGCCAGATGTAGGTCATTGAGCTTCTTCCTGCACTGGAGGCCAGTCCTCCTGGTCACACTGCCCGAGCTCACTGCCGCCGCTACCTCATCCCAGGCGGCGCTGGCTGCCCTCTGGCTGACCATCCTGGACTCTCAGGGGAACAGCACATTTCTCCTGACCTCCACAGCATCTAGCAGCCTCCCCAGGTCATTGTCCCCGAACCTTGGGGCTGGTCTCCTCAGCCCCATTGTTGCGAGCTGGCTGGGGTTGGCTGAGCAGGAGCTGTTTAAGTGCTGCTCAACCCTGTTAGTGGGGGGCTGGCGAGCGCGGTGAAAGCGAATCAGCTGGTGAGCCTTCATTTGCAGCGAGAAGCCCATGAGGCCTTGTTAAGTGGACCAAGTAACGTTGAATTGCGTTTCCGGCCTCACTGGGGCGAGCGCCAGGAAGCTCAGGGCAATTCCCGCTCGCTACAACACTTAGGAATCTTTCCGGAGAATCGTGCCCATAGAGTGATACAGCACAGAACCAGGGCATTGATCTTCTCTGTCTCTGCTGCATCTTTGAATGATCTGTCTAATTAGTTTCACTCTCCTGATCTTCTCTCATGGTTCTACAAATTGTTTCCCTTCAAGCATTTATCCAGTTGCTTTTTGAAAAACACATATGAATTTGTTTCCACAACCCTTTCAGGCAATGCCTTAAAGATCATAACAACTGATCCTGTTTTCCTCATTTAATTCTTGGTCCTTTTGGACAATCAGTTTAAATCTATGATCTATTTTTGCTGACCATTTTGCTGCAGAAATATTTACTCCTTCAAGCACTTCTTAAGTTTTGAACATCTCTACCAATTCTCTACTTGACCTCTGTGCTAAGGAGAACAATCCTGCTGTGACACACCTTTAAGTAGGTGTGGCAAAAATCTTTGTAAATCACCAGGCGGGAAATGATGTCAGCTACCACATGATTGGTAGTTGCAATGTGTAGCTTCCCAAAGTTTGTAAATGTGTTATTTAATCTTCATGAATATAGGGTCCACATTTGAGTTTGCTAATTCCCATCCGAATGGTTGGTGTGTTTCCAAAGATTTTCGATCTTTAAGCACGCTGTCTACAACCTCATGGCAGCCATTGCAGTTTGAAGGCTCTGATTTTGTGAGGAGAGAAATGAAATGAAATTAAATGAAAATCGCTTATTGTCACAAGTAGGCTTCAATGAAGTTACTGTGAAAAGCCCCTAGTCGCCACATTCCTGCGCCTGTTCGGGAAGGCTGTTACGGGAATTGAACCGTCTTGAGGCACGATCAATTTGGCTGGAGACGAAGTTGAATTCAAACTGAGGCTTTATTAGTATCTGAAGTGTGGCCTCCAGAACACAGTGGTTTACCACACGTCTCAGATCAGAGGTCCCACAGATTTGTTGAGCATTGATGTGCAGCAGCACTGCGACATAGTGACTTCTCACAGAAGTCAAATCGATGGGTTTCCACTTGACCTCTGAACTACGGCAGCCACCTGAGGCTGCATTGGGCAGCACTTGGCACAGTGGTTAGCACTGCTGCCTCACAGCACCAGGGAGCCGGGTTCAATTCTGGCCTTGGGTGACTGTGTGGAGTTTCCCCGAATCTGCGTGGGATTCCTCCGGGTGCTCCGGTTTCCTCCCACAGTCCAAAGATGTGGTTAGGTGGGGTTACAGGGATCGTGCGGGAGAGTGTGCCTCGGTAGGGTTAGTGCAGACCCGATGGGTCAAATGGCCTCCTTCTTCACTGTTGGGATTCTATGATTCTGTTAATCTGAAGGTTCAAGAGAGACTGCACCCACAGCTCTGAGAGGGACATTGTGTAGCAATTGAGTAAAGGTGCCACTGGTGACAAAACTGTACAATCTGATTTGGATATTCCCAGGGAGGGTTAATCAAAGAGCAGGCTCAGGAAGGTTTAGAAAGGTTGGGAAACGTCATTGCTGCCATTCCAGTGTTTTGGGGCTTGTGGTGCATTTGTGCCAAAAGTCGGCTTAGTAGGCAGGAGCTGAGACAGCATGTGGAGGGGACAACAGTGCCAATTCCTGTAGTACAGTAACAGGTGTCATGACCTGAGGCACTGCAGGAAGTTGGATTTGCAGCATCTTTAATCCTGAAAACTGGAAAAGCAGGAATACTAATTAAGAGTCTTGGGAACATTGACACAACGGGTGAAGTTTTCCATTTTGAGAATAAGTGTTGTGGTGGGTGGCTCGCTGGCTCCTCTCCCGCTGGCCAGAATGGCGGGATCCTGCAACAGATTCTGTTCTTGGAACCTCATTAATTATGCACAAGTGAGCTGCCCTCCGATTCTCCTGGCAGGCGGTTGATTCATCCGCCCGCCCTCAGCTGCGGGGTTTGAAGGTCTCGACTCCATATTTAAGCACCAATCCAGCACAGACATATCACTCTCTGCATTCCACCGGTCTTCACCAGGCCGTGCAGAATGTTAGCAATCTAGAAGGTGTTGGGATGAGTTCCCAGGGCAGAGGCACCTGCATTATATGGTATATTTGTATTAAATATACACTGTTTGCTATTGCACTAAGAATGGATATATCCTAACCAAAATTGAGGATAACAAGTTGCAGAGGCATCAAGGGGTTTACTTGGCCACATTCATGCAGCAGGTCAGTTTACACAGACACACACATTGACCCATTCAGCAACTAGACGAGATTAGAACAGGCATTTGTCTCCAAATAATAGAATCAGCTAACAAAGTCAAGATGTGGAAGTCTCAAGCTTGCGAGCTATTGTGAAGACCAAGGGACCATTGCTAAGAATCTGGATAACATCATTAAGAAGCCTCTACCTGTCCATGAGTTGATCATGCAGCCCCATCATGTCTAATAACTAATTTCATTGGATCTATATGTATCCTATAATCTGTACGATTGGCTCATGTCCAGTCGAACTGGGCTGGGTAACTGTTTGAAAATGATAAATATCGATGATTTGCCTTTGTTGGGAAGAAGCACATGGTATGTCCAGTAGCTTGCTTCCCGCCAGTGGAAGCAATAAACTTTTTGACTTTTGGAGCAGACCCAAGTGTGGAGTAATTCTTCCAGGAGCCTTTCCCACTAACAGATGACGTAGTCCGCAGGATTCGATCGATCGTTTGATACCAACGGAATACCAGGTGAATATATTTACGCATAATAGGTTCTATTAAACTTATCTCAGGACTGGATCATGTTGAGCGACTGACAAATCCCAAACCTGTGAACAGGGTCTGACCGACAGTCCAGCGGTTGTACGTAGTTTGTTTAGGCAATGTCGGGCATTGCTTAATCGGTTTTAAGGTTTCTATCATGGGTTTGTGCGAAGAATGACAGACGTGTGACCCGATAGTGAGTAGACAGACCTCGGGTTCATTGAGGAATGAGGAGGGGAAGGTACAATGTCCCTTCCCTTTTCCCAGAAGTATTGCAACCTAATTGATAAAATGTGGAAGCAGGGTGGATTTCCATAGGCATTCTGATGCACAGTAAAAAGGCCTGGAAAAGCTCAATAATCTTTCTCAGGAATATCAGGACAGCTCCCAAACACTCCAGCTGGCTTGAAGGAATGAAATGAATTAAAATAGAAGTTAAGTTAAAACAGAACAAATGGGTTCATGTCAAAAAGAAGTTCAGATTGTTTCAGATTTGCAAGATTGGATTTGGGTTTGCGATTAAACCATGCAAGTCGTCCCTGTCAGTCCCTCCAAGATAAGATTGGCAGCAATCCAATTTGAACTTTTCAAACATTTGAGTTAAAGAAAAACTGGTAAGATTGCTTTCAAACACTAGTTAAGTAGCGAACATTGGAAATTAAAATCAGTTTATTTTATTTATTTTTTAAATTTAGAGTACCCAATTCATTTTTTCCAATTAAGGGACAACTTAACATGGCCAATCCTTTGGGTTATGGGGGCGAAGCCCACGCAAACATGGGGAGAATGAGCAAATTCCACATGGTCAGTGACGCAGAGCCGGGATCGAACCTGGGATCTCGGCGCCGTGAGACAGTGTGCTACTCACTGCACCACTGTGCTGCCTAAAATCAGTTTAAAGAACAAGAAAGGATAGAGGAAAGAAATTTGAGCATACATTTTGAAGTTATAATAAATAATAATAATCGCTTATTGTCACAAGTAGGCTGCAATGAAGTTACTGTGAAAAGCCTCTAGTCGCCACGTTCCGGCGCTTGTTCGGGGAGGCCGGTGTGGGAATTAAACCCGCACTGCTGGCATTGGTCTGCATTACAAGCCAGCTGTTTAACCCACCGTGCTAAACCAGCCCCTGGTTTATGTAAAGGTTATGGAAAAGAATGTAATGGTGTGACAGGTTTCTCTGCCCCTTTATGCTCTGTAGGAAAATTAACCATTTCAGCAGACAGTCGATTTGTTTCAAATTGCCCCCCAAAATTGTGTATCTATGATTATGTATTCTATGTTAATTTATATCAGGTTTTAATTGTGAATTTATGGAATTTTTTTTTTTAAATCATTTACGGGATGTGGGCGTCGCTGGTTAGGCCAGCATTTATTACCCATCCCTAGTTGCCCTTGAGAAGGTGGTGAGTTGCCTTCTTGAACCGCTGCAGACCTTCAGGTGTAGGTACACCCACTATGCTGAGGGAGTTCCAGGATTTTGCCCCAGAGACAATGAAGGAGCGGCGATATATTTCCAAGTTGGGGTGGTGAGTAACTTGGAGGGCAACCTCCAGGTGGTGGGGTTCCCAGGTATCTGCTGCTCTTGTCCTTCTAGATAGTAGTGGGTCATGGGTTGTAAGGTACTGTCTAAGGAAACTTGGTGAGTTACTGCAGTGCATCTTGTAGATGGTACACAAGGTTGCCACAGTTCGTGGGTGGTAGAGGGTGTGAATGTTTGTGGAAGGAGGAGCAATCAAGTAGGCTGCTTTGTTCTGGGTGGTGTCAAACTTCTTGAGTGTTGTTGGAGCTGCAGGCAAGTGGAGAGTATTCCAATACACTCCTGACATGTGCCTTGTAGATGGTGGACAGGCTTCGAGGGATCAGGAGGTGAGTTACTCGCCATAGGATTCCTAGCCTTTGACCTGCCCTTGTAGCCACAGTATTAATGTGGCTAGTCCAGTTCAGTTTCTGATGAATGGTAACCCCCCAGGATGTTGTTAGTGGGAGATTCAGCAATGGCAATGCCATTGAATGTCAAGGGCGAAGGTTAGATCCTCTCTTGTAGGAGATGGTCATTGCCTGGCACTTTTGTCAGCCCAAGCCTGGATATTATCCAGGTCTTGCTGCATTTGGACATGGACTGCTTCATTATCTGAGGAGTCGCTGAACATTGTGCAGTCATCCGCAAACATCCCCACTTCTGATCTTATGATGGAAGGCAGGTCATTGAAGTAGCTGAAGATGATTGGGCCTAGGACACTACCCAACAAGACCAGTTAAATGTGAAAATTCTAAGCATTGTCTGGAGGAATTTGGTACTAACATGAAAATTTTATTGTGTTTGGGTGAGAATGCATTTGAGATTTTAAATCCATGAAGAATAGTTGAAGCCTATAAAATCAGTCAGTGGAAATTGACTTAAATGGAAAGAAATAAATTTTAAAAATTATTCACATCTTGTATTGAAGGGGAATGGAGGTATTGCTTGGTATTTTAACCAAGTGATTGTGAATATGCTCTGTCTCTTTCAGAATCCATAGCCATGAGAGAAAGCTAACGATTAACTGTTTGAAAGTTACGAGCTATGAGAATCTGTATGCTTTGTTTGTTTTACGTGGATGTTTGTACATTTGTGATACTGTTATTTTGGGCTACATTTGCTAAGGATTATCTTTCTGGGGAGTTAACTTTGAGTTTTTAAATCACCGACCTTTAGAAGTTTAGAACAGAAACCACAGGATGCTGACGTAATTCATTTTGGTCGAAGCACTGAAGTGCTGGGTTCCTTTGTTCATGTGTGTCGTCTGATTCAAGCTCCAATGTTTTCTGTCTGATATTGTGAGTTTGAGATCATAGTCTAAGTGATTGGAATCAAACAGCTAACAAAAAGGAACGTATTTTGAGTCATAGAATCATAGAATCTACAGTGCAGAAGGAGGCCATTTGGCCCATCGAGTCTTCACCGGCCCTTGGAAAGAGCACCCTACCTAAGCTGAGACATCCACCCCATCCCCGCAACCCCATCTAAAGGCAATTTAACGGTCATTCCACCTAACCAGCACATTTTTTTGGACTGTGGGAGGAAACCGGAGCAGCCAGAGGAAATCCACGCAGACACGGGGAGAATGTGCAGACTCTGCACAGACAGTGACCCAAGCCGGGAATTGAATCTGGGACCCTGGAGCTGTGAAGCCACAGTGCTAACCACTGTGCTACCGTGCTGCCCACCATTTCACAAATCTTTCTTTTCAAAAGTTCTGACTCTTTTCGAACTTATGACAGAACGGGCTATGAAATGCTAGAAAATATTAGAGTAGGTGGGGATAACATGGGACCCCTACGAGATCGAATAGGACAGTACGTAAAGTAATTGGATCTGCAATTAAAGGAGTTATGACAGCAGGTGAGGGAACAGCAAACGGTACGAGACCAGGAGACCCAGGAAAGAGATAAGACCGACCAACGTATACCACAAATAGGTGATGACCGGTTCCTGCCTCCATCTCCATCTCCGAGCTGGTCTTCATGGACAGCACTGACATATGATATCAGGAATGGCAAAGCACACGAGAGAATGGAATACTTGGGGAATGGGAGTGATAGTGGTGCTTGTCATGATATTCAAACACACACATCATGATGGACACACCAACAGACAAATCAGAACACACAACACCACAACCAATCACACACAAAGACAGGAACCATATAAAAGCACGAACACGACACCTGGTGGACAGTAGGTCTGGGGACAAGGACACGGACACGACCTGTTTTAACATCACAAACAGGGAATCCCCACGTGCAGAGTATCAAGACAAAACTGTACATAGAAAGTTTAAATAAAATAGCGTTGTACCATATACAACTGTGTTGGCTCATCTGTGTGTCAGAATGCCCAACACCACATGGTACAGGAGTGGATCGATACCTGCCAACTAACCTGCCATTCTGGACATGGACCGCACCGACAAACCGCAGCCGTTGCAAGTCGCGGGGAACCTTGGTACCAATTGGAAGCTCTTCAGGCAGCGATTTGACCTGTACATCCGAGCCAACGTGAAACAGAGTGCCTCGGATGAAACGAAGATTGCACTGCTCCTCTTCTACGCAGGGCAGCACGCCCTCGACGTCTTCAACTCACTGGTGTACGAAGAAGGGGAAAACCAATCCAAGTATGACACGGTCATCCTCAAACTGGACCAGCACTTTAATGTTGAAGTGAATGAAAGTTTTGAAAGATACCTCTTTCAGCAACGTCTGCAAGGTAAGGAGGAGCTTTTTCAACCCTTTTTGACGCACCTCCGAATTCTAGCGCAGTCCTGCGGTTACGGCAGCACCACAGAGTCCATGATCAGGGACCAGATTGTTTTTGGCGTTGCCTCCAATGGCCTACGCCAGCAGCTTCTTAAAATAAGAGGCCTCACCTTAGCGTCTGCTGTGGAAGCCTGTGTCCTCCACGAGAATGCAACCAGCCGTTTTGCCCGATTTCAGGGGCAAAATTCTCCGTTATCGGCGGAAAGTCCGCCGATCGGCGCAAAAAACGGCGCAAATCTGACTTGCATCACGTCGGAAAAATGGGTCGAAAGTCTCCGGCCCGAAATGGGCTAGCAGCGACGTAACGGGATCCGCGCTTGCGCAGTGGTTCACGACGTGCAGCGTCATACGCGCCGCACGGCGTGACGGCTCATAAGGCCGCGCTGCTTCCCCCCACCCGACCGGAACACCCGACCGGAACACCCGACTGGATGGCTGGCCGCCGCTCAGTCCCGAGGTTCGAGTCACGGGATGTGGAGGCGCTCCTGGACGCGGTGGAGCAGAGGAGGGATGCCCTATATCCCGGGCACGGAGGCAGAGTTGCCCCACGCCACAGCCGGCGTCTGTGGAGGGAAGTGGCAGAGGCCGTCACCGCTGCGGCCCTGACACCACGGACAGGCACCCAGTGCCACAAGAAGGTGAACGACCTCGTCAGAGCAGGCAGGGTGAGCCTCCCCATATCCCCCCTCCCCCATATCCCCCCTCCCCCATATCCCCCCCTCCCCATATCCCCCCCCCCATATCCCCCTCCCCATATCCCCCCTCCCCCATATCCCCCCTCCCCCATATCCCCCCTTCCCCCATATCCCCCCTCCGCCATATCCCCCCTTCCCCCATATCCCCCTTCCCCCATATCCCCCTTCCCCCATATCCCCCCTCCCCCATATCCCCCCTCCCCCATATCCCCCCTCCCCCATATCCCCCATATCCCCCCTCCCCCATATCCCCCATATCCCCCCTCCCCCATATCCCCAAGTGAATCCAGCCCTAACCTTAACCTCTGCAATGCACGCACAACCGATGGCGTGCATTCATATACCTGCCTATCAGTGTTGCCTTTTACCCCTGCGACCGCCCCCCCCCCCCCCCCCCACAGGATAAGCACGCACACAACAATAGGGAGCATGTGAGGACTGGAGGAGGCCCCGCTGATGAGAGGCCACTGACCGTACACGAGGAAAGGGCCCTGGAACTGGCTGGCGGACCTGACGACCGGGAGGTTGCTGATGCAGAGGTCGGGGGCGTACTAGCAAGTGAGCCACCGACAGCCCGTTCCCATATCCCCCCTCCCCTATATCCCCCTCCCCCATATCACCTGATCACTGCCTGATGTCTAACCATGCATGCTTCATTGTGTATCGCAGGACCAAACATCCAGGCACCCATCCCCGCAGATGCAGACCGCCCGCAGGATGCCCCTCGGAGGCCACGGGAGACGGAGAGACACGGACCCTCCAGCATGCGACGCCCGCAGGATGCCCCTCGCACACCACGGGAGACGGAGAGACGCGGACCCTCCAGCATACGACGCCCGCAGGATGCCCCTCGCACACCACGGGAGACGGAGAGACCTGGACCCTCCAGCATGCGACGCCCGCAGGATGCCCCTCGCACACCACGGGAGACGGAGAGACACGGACCCTCCAGCATGCAACGCCCGCAGGATGCCCCTCGCACACCACGGGAGACGGAGAGACACGGACCCTCCAGCATGCGACGCTCGCAGGATGCCCCTCGCACACCACGGGAGACAGAGAGACCTGGAGCAACAGGGAGACGACACCCCCGTCACGTGCGGGAGCGACCACCCAGCGACGAGGGGGGCAGCCACAGGCCCCCGTCACATCCGAGCCAGGACACCACTACCCAGGACACCACTACCCAGGACACCACTACCCAGGACACCACTACCCAGGACACCACTACCCAGAACACCACTACCCAGGACACCACTACCCGGGACACCACTACCCAGGACAGCACTGCCCAGGACACCCCTACCCGGGACAGCACTACCCAGGAAGACGAAATACCGGACAGTGACTCAGAGTGGATGGGTGGAGACGAACCCCCACCCCAAAGTGCCATGGACTCAGAGTGGGACGAAGAGCACGACACAACGCCACTGCTGTCACCAACACCCTCCACCATCGCAGAAACACTCACCTCGGTTGGGCACTTTAGTGATGAGGCGTCTGGTACACTCACTGGTGCGCACAACACAGCCGTCCCGGTACAGCAGGTGGAGGTAGGAGCAGCAGAGGGGCCGGGCGGTCGGAGGGCAGTCCAGCCCAAGCGAACATCTGCCGCCCAGATGGATCCCGGGTTCCTGGAGTTACCACACCCACACATAGATCCGATGCAACCACCGACCCGGAGACGAGCGAAGAGGGTGACGGCCGGCTTGCGGCGGCTGCAGTCGCAGGTGGAGGAGTCCATCCGCGTCCAGGAGCTGGGAGTGGTGCCGGTCATGCGTGCCACCCAGGCTGACACCACACGGGTGGCGTCCGCGGTGGAGGCAATGGGTGTGACGGTGTCAGACATGGGGAACGGTTTGCGAGGCCTGGGGCTTTCCGTGCAGGCGGCGTCTGTGGCGCAGGACATGGCTGCCCTCTCACAGGAGGCAATGAGCCAGTGCCAGCGCCAGATGGCAGAGGCGCTCAACGCCATAGCCCAGTCTCTGCAGGCCATGACCCAGTCTCAGCAGGCCATGGCCCAGTCTCTGCAGGCCATCGCTGAGGGCATCGGCGCCAGTGGCCATGTGCGAGCCGGCATCGCACTGTCACAGACAGGGTTTGTCAACCCCCTGGGCTCCATGGCTGCAAACCTGCAGACCCCTGTCGATACCAGCACGGGCCTCCAGGACTGGCAGCGCCAGATGTCGGGGGGGCGTCGGATGGCCAGTCCGTTCGCATCCCCCACCCATGTAGAGGCCTGGGGGCCATCGGGCACCCCGAGGGAGGAAGAGGTGGT
Source organism: Scyliorhinus torazame (assembly GCF_047496885.1). Taxonomy (NCBI): domain Eukaryota; kingdom Metazoa; phylum Chordata; class Chondrichthyes; order Carcharhiniformes; family Scyliorhinidae; genus Scyliorhinus; species Scyliorhinus torazame. The sequence goes on along the minus strand of NC_092715.1, from coordinate 214,606,288 downwards.
GTGGTCCGTCCCGGCTCCCCCTGTAGGGGAGGTCCCGGTACACCGCGACACCTCGGACTCCCCCCCTTCCGTCCCAGGTGCATCGGGTGGGCAACGGGCAGGACAGGCTGGCAGCTCGCCATCCCAGTCGCCCGGGCCGCAGCCTGGCCCATCTAGGCCAGGACGCCCCAGGAAACGGCCGCCAAAGGGATCCAGTGTCAGAGGGCAGGAATCACAGGAGTCCACCTCCAGTTCTGCTGTACCGTCTGGGGAACCACGTAGACGTAGTCAAAGGGCCCGTAAGGCCAAACAATTAGACACTGAGTAAGTTGGCACGGGTGCAGGGCACAGATGAGTTTTAGGGGCTAGGGCACGTGCATGAACTCCTTTGGTTATTAAAGTCAATGTTACACCTACAGAAGCTGCCTTTGTGCTCTGTCCAAAGCGTGCGGGGGTGTCATGTACGTTGAACGCAAGTGTGTGTGTGAGGGGTGGTCTTACCTCAGCCCCAGGTGAGTCTGCCCCCTTCCCCCTGGGCCGCCATCAACATCCCCCGGGCAGAGGACGAGACCGTGCGCTGCAGTGTCACAGCCGCATGCAGGGATGGTCCGGGTGGATGGTGGTACTGTGGCCATGGGTCAGACATAGTCCAACGATGTGGAGCCAGGAGCTCACCGCAGGGCGGGTTGTCATCACCCTCCATGGCCTGCAATGGACATGCGTCCACCCGCAACTGTGTGAGCCCGGCCCGTTGTGCCGCAGGTGGATCGGCAATGGGGGGGGGGGGGTGGTGTGCATGTGGGTGGGGTGGGTGGGGTTGGGGAGGGGGGTGAGGGTGCTGGGTGGGTGGATGGGTGGGGGGTGTGGGTGGTCGGCTGTTGCCATGGTGTGCGGTCTGTGGCCATACTACCCGATTCCCACGCCCATCTAGTCAGTGAAGCGGGCGGCTATTAGCCTGTCCCGTGCCCGCTGGGCCAGCCGGTAACGGTGGACAGCCACCCGCCTGTGTCTACCCCGTCTGCCCTGACCATTACCCCCATCCCCCTCATCTGGGGAGGACTGCGCCTCTTCCTGCTGCTCCTCCACTCCGCCCTCCTCTGCCTGCGGCACATCGCCCCTCTGTTGGGCTATGTTGTGCAGGACGCAGCGCACCACAATGATGCGGCCGACCCTATCTGACCGATATTGGAGGGCGCCCCCAGAGAGGTCCAGGCACCTGAAACGCATCTTCAGCACGCCAAAGCACCTCTCTATCACTCCCCTTGTCGCTACATGGGCATCATTGTAGCGGTTCTCCGCCTCATTGCGTGGCCTCCGTATAGGCGTCATCAGCCACGATCGCAATGGGTAGCCCCTGTCGCCCAGCAACCAGCCCCTCAGCCGGGGATGGCGTCCCTCGTACATGCCGGGGATGGATGACCGCGACAACACGTATGAGTCGTGTACACTGCCTGGGTAACGGGCGCAGATGTGCAGGATCATCATGCGGTGGTCGCAGACCACCTGTATGTTCATCGAATAGGTCCCCTTCCTATTGGTGAACACGGCCCTGTTATCTGCTGGTGGCCGCACGGCGACGTGCATCCCATCGATCGCGCCCTGGACCATGGGGAACCCGGCCACGGCAGAGAAGCCCACGGCCCGGGCATCTTGGCTGGCCCGGTCCACGGGGAAGCGGATGTAGCGGTGCGCCATGGCATATAGGGCATCTGTCACTGCCCGGATGCACCGATGCACCGATGTCTGCGATATGCCGGACACGTCCCCACTCGGTGCCTGGAATGACCCCGTTGCATAAAAGTTCAGGGCCACCGTAACCTTGACGGACACGGGGAGAGGGTGTCCCCCGCCAGTGCCACGCGGTGACAGGTGTGCCAGCAGGTGGCAGATGTGTGCCACGGTTTCCCGCCTCATCCGGAGTCTCCTCCTGCATTCCCGGTCCGTGAGGTCCTGGTATGACTGCCGGGGCCGGTACACACGGGGCGCCCTCGGGTGCCTCCGTTGCCGTGGGGCCGCGACGTCCTCCTCCCCCTCCTCGTCCTGTCGGTCAGGTGTCCCTCCAGCCTGGGCGGCTGCCGCCTGTCCCTATGCGGCAGCCTGCGCCGCCTCCCTGGCACGCTCCTCCTCCTTCTCCTCCTCCTCCTCCTCATCCAGGGCAACAGAGACATTAGCGGATGCCGCCACGGCGGCCAACATCGCTGGATGATCGGAAAACATGACGGCCTGGTGGGGGGGAGGGGAACGACGACATGTCATCCTTGCCCATATCCCCTCCTCCCTCCAGCCAGGTGGCATGGACCGCATGGGTCCAACTGTTGGAGGCTGGCACCTGGCCAGGTGGGGCCATCTCACTTGCCATTGCATCCCCCTCCCCGGCACGGATACCCCCCATCCCCCTCCCCGGCACGGACCCCCCCATCCCCCTCCCCGGCACGGACCCCCCCCAACCTCCACCCCGGCACGGACACCCCCCCAACCTCCACCCCGGCACGGACCCCCCATCCCCCTCCCCGGCACGGACCCCCCCCCCCAACCTCCACCCCGGCACGGACCCCAACCTCCTCCCCGGCACGGACCCCCCATCCCCCTCCCCGGCACGGACCCCCCCCCAACTTCCACCCCGGCATGGACCCCCCCATCCCCCTCCCCGGCATGGGCCCCCCCAACCTCCACCCCGGCACGGATCCCCCTCCCCGGCACGGACCCCCCCCCCAACCTCCACCCCGGCACGGACCCCCCCCATCCCCCTCCCCGGCACGGACCCCCCCATCCCCCTCCCTGGCATGGACCGCCCCCCCAACCTCCACACTGGCACGGACCCCAACCTCCTCCCCGGAACGGACCCCCCATCCCCCTCCCCGGCATGGGCCCCCCCAACCTCCACCCCGGCACGGACCCCCCATCCCCCTCCCCGGCACGGACCCCCCCCAACCTCCACCCTGGCACGGACCCCCCCCATCCCCCTCCACGGCACGGACCCCCCCATCCCCCTCCCCGGCACGGACTGCCCCCCCAACCTCCACCCTGGCACGGACCCCAACCTCCTCCCCGGAACGGACCCCCCATCCCCCTCCCCGGCACGGACCCCTCCCCAACCTCCACCCCGGCACGGACCCCAACCTCCTCCCCGGCACGGAACCCCCATCCCCCTCCCCGGCACGGACCCCCCCCCCCCCACCTCCACCCCGGCACGGACCCCAACCTCCTCCCCGGCACGGACCCCCCATCCCCCTCCCCGGCACGGACCCCCCCCCCCAACCTCCACCCCGGCACGGACCTCCCCCATCCCCCTCCCCGGCACGGACCCCCCCCCCATCCCCCTCCCCGGCACGGACCCCCCTCCCGGCACTCCCCCGGAGCCCAGCCCACTCTAACCACCCCTCCCCCGCCGCACACACACACACACAACCCGAGACACACCTCTCCTCACGCATTCAGACTGCGGCCACGCCATTGCCTGCTCAGAGCCAACCCCCCAGGCCGTCACTCACCTCCACGCTGATCAGAGTGAACCTGGAGCACAGGGTCATGCCGATGAAAAGGAGGTTTAATTTACGTCGACGTGAACGGTCATCACGTCGACGGGACTTCGGCCCATCCGGAAGGGAGAATATCGGCAGGCCAAAAATCGGCTGCCTTGCGCAGTCCCGTGCTATTCTCCGACGGCAGCGGCGACATTAACGCCCCGCCGACTTTTCTCCCTTCGGAGAGTTCGGCAACCGGCGGGGGCGGGATTCACGGCGGCCAACGGCCATTCTCCGACCCTCTGGGGGGTCGGAAAATGACGCCCCTGGCGTCCGAATTGGCACGGAGGGGGTCCCCTGCCGTCAAATCGGCAAGCCAGGCCGCCACGACGCCGAACGCATCCAGGCCATCAATTACTTCCCGACCCGCGGCCCCGACGAGAGCGGCCGCTTCCCGCGCTTTTCGCGGTCTCCCGCGCTGGTGCGCGCCAAGAATAACGGCCACATCGAGGGACGCACTGCGCAGGCGCGCCCACCGCAAGATCGCACTGCGCATGCGCAGTGGCGCAACGAATGCCGTGACGTCATGACGTGCGGCAATTGTGGAGCTGTACACTTAAAAGGGCAATGTCCTGCTAAAAACCGACAGTGCCTCAGATGTGGCAAGATGGGCCACTATGCTGCCCACTGTCGTGCGGCTCAACCCATGGATCCTGCACATCCCCGACAATCTCGCAGACAAGTCAGGACCGTCCAGCCCACGCATCAAGACTTCCAGTTAAGTGATGCAGATGACCAGGATGCCTTCCGCGTTTCCGTCATCGATGTCAACAAGGTCAATGCCATCAATCCAGCCGATGAGTGGTGTGCCACCCTGACGGTCAACCGATCGCGCGTCACCTTCCGTCTGGACACTGGCGCATCCGCCAACCTGATTGCATATTCTGAATTCCAGGCCATGAAGGTCAAACCACCCATCACGCCATCCCGGCTCAAGATGGTTGATTATAACGGAAACGTCATCCCGTCCATAGGATCTTGCCAGCTACAGATAACTCACAAGACGCACACGGCCACACTCCCCTTCGAAGTTGTCGGCTCATCAAAAGACTCGTTACTGGGCGCACAGGCGTGTAAGGTCCTTCACCTGGTACAGCGCATTATGTCTCTCTCTCCAGATGAGATATCCGACTTCCCGGATGCTGAGTTCCATGCAAATCTCCATTCCCTCCTTGCTCACAACCAGGAGGTTTTTGAAGGCATGGGGACATTGCCATACACGTACAAGATTCGACTCAAACCGGACGCCATCCCTGTCATTCACGCACCTCGCAGGGTTCCTGCGCCACTCAAAGACCGCCTCAAGTTGCAGCTGCAGGCTCTTCAGGACCAAGGGGTCCTATCCAGGGTCACGGAGCCCACGCCATGGGTCAGCTCCATGGTCTGTGTAAAGAAGCCCTCTGGCGAGCTCCGCATATGTATAGATCCTAAAGATCTGAATAACAACATCATGCGGGAACACTATCCCATCCCGAAACGAGAGGAACTCACCAGCGAGATGGCGCAAGCCAAAATTTTACCAAATTGGATGCGTCCAAAGGATTTTGGCAGATCCAATTGGACCCGGCCAGCCGAAGGCTATGCACGTTCAACACCCCTTTTGGCAGATTTTGCTACAACCGGATGCCATTCGGCACCATTTCAGCATCTGAAGTTTTCCACCGCATTATGGAGCAGATGATGGAAGGCATCGAAGGGGTACGTGTATATGTGGACGATATCATCATTTGGTCCACCACTCCGCAGGAACACATGCATCGTCTACGACGCGTCTTCACCCGCATACGACAAAATGGCCTGCGTCTCAACTGCGCCAAGTGTGCCTTCGGCCAGACTGAGCTGAAATTCCTCAGGGACCACATCTCACGATCAGGGGTCCGTCCCGATGCAGACAAAGTTAGCGCCATCACAGCCATGCCACGGCCGGCTGACAAGAAGGCTGTCCTAAGATTCTTGGGCGTGGTCAACTTCCTTGGGAAGTTCATTCCCAACCTGGCTTCTCATACAACGAATATGCGCCATCTCGTAAAAGAATCAACAGAATTCCACTGGCAACAATCGCATCAGCTGGAATGGGAGGAGCTCAAGCACAAACTGGTCACGGCACCAGTGTTGGCGTTCTTTGACACGGCTCGCCCTACAAAGATCTCAACGGATGCCAGCCAATCTGGAATTGGAGCGGTACTCCTGAAAAAAGACAGCACGTCGTCATGGGCCCCGGTTGCATATGCCTCACGAGCCATGACCCCTACCGAACAGCGCTACGCGCAAATAGAAAAAGAATGCCTGGGCTTGTTAACTGGACTGGACAAGTTCCACGACTATGTGTATGGCCTGCCACGATTTACGGTTGAAACTGACCACTGCCCCCTGGTCAACATCATTAACAAAGACCTGAACGACATGACCCCTCGCCTCCAGCGCATCTTACTTAAACTCAGGAGGTATGATTTCGAACTGATCTACACTCCGGGGAAGGATCTCATCGTGGCGGACACGCTCTCCCAAGCGGTGAGCACACCACCAGATGCGGAGGGGTTCGTGCGTCAAATTGAGGCACACGTGACTCTGACAGCTGCAAATCTGCCAGCTGATGACCCAAGTCTGGCCCACATACGCGCAGAGACGGCGACTGACCCCCTTCTACAGCGAGTGATGCGTCACATGGCGGAAGGGTGGCTCAAAGGGCAGTGCCCCCAGTTTTATAATGTGCGAGATGACCTTACCAACATAGATGGGGTCCTTCTGAAATTAGACAGGATTGTTGTTCCCCACAGCATGCGCCAGAAGATTCTTAATCAACTACACGAAGGCCACTTGGGCGTCGGGAAATGCAGATGAAGGGCCCGAGAGGCGGTATATTGGCCGGGTATTAATGAAGACATAGCCAACATGGTGCTCAATTGCACAACCTGTCAGAGGTTTCAGCCGGCGCAACCTCCGGAGACGCTTCTACCACACGAGTTGGTGACGTCCCCCTGGGCGAAGATGGGTGTTGACCTATTTCACGCGCTCGGCAGAGATTACATCATTATTATAGACTACTTCTCAAACTACCCGGAAGTCATGCCTCTACATGATCTGACGTCGTCCGCAGTCATTGGGGCCTGCAAGGAAACATTTGCTCGCCATGGCATTCCAAGGACTGTCATGTCAGCCAATGGACCCTGTTTTGCCAGCCGTGAATGGTCGTCCTTTGCCGCAGCATATGGTTTCACTCATGTGACATCCAGTCCTCTACATCCACAGTCGAATGGGAAGGCAGAGAAGGGCGTCCACATTGCCAAGCGGCTCCTGTGCAAGGCGGCTGCTGCCGGATCGGACTTTAACCTCGCCTTGCTGGCCTATCGATCGGCCCCGCTTTCCACGGGTCTCTCGCCAGCGCAGCTCCTAATGGGTCGCTCCCTCAGGACGACGGTACCATCCATCCTGGCACCAACAACGGACCATGAGACGGTTCTTCGTAACATGCAAATGCAGCGTGATCGCCAGAAAAGTCAGTACGACACACGAGCGACGGACCTGCCCCCCCTGTCCTCCGGAGACAAAGTACGCGTCCATCAACCGTATGGTGGCTGGTCAGCACCGGCCGAAGTCCTCCGACGTGTGACTCCCCGCTCGTTCCTGATTCGCATGCCGGATGGTTCAGTGCGTCGCCGCAATCGGCGCACCCTTCGCCGACTTCCACGCTCGCAGCTACACAGTACGTACACGCCAGATCCTCAACAGTCTTCCGAGGATGACTTAGTGGAGCTGCCGCAGATCTCGTCCTCTCCATCGCCACCCATGGCCACGCTTGCACATCAGCCGGTGGTTCTTGACCCATCCTTGAGGCGGTCAACCCGAACACGTCGCAAGCCCATTAGACTGGACTTATAACACCGTTCATATGTTCAAAAAGTTACACACTTCTGTATTATAACCTGTTGTTGTTTATCGTTCCAGATATCGTCTGACTGGACCACTGTTCAAGTTTTTTTTTCTCGTTCGCATGCATGTTCTGTTATGGTACAACCTTGTTGATGTGACGCACCCAACATCGCCCCATGTAAATAGTTACGTCATATGCACATGCTGTACACAACACACACACACTCTTAGATGCACTCACGACACGATTATATTTATTACCACGTAGGCACATATCTTTGTAAAAAGGGGGGATGTCATGATATTCAAACACACACATCATGATGGACACACCAACAGACAAATCAGAACACACAACACCACAACCAATCACACTCAAAGACAGGAACCATATAAAAGCACGAACACGACACCTGGTGGACAGTAGGTCTGGGGACAAGGACACGGACACGACCTGTTTTAACATCACAAACAGGGAATCCCCACGTGCAGAGTATCAAGACAAAACTGTACATAGAAAGTTTAAATAAAATAGCGTTGTACCATATACAACTGTGTTGGCTCATCTGTGTGTCAGAACGCCCAACACCACAGTGCTAAGCGGAGTCTGGATTTTATTATGATGGATCAGCGGGAAAGCACAAGCACACCACACTCAAATACAAAACCGACAGCAGCACAGGCATAAACTTGATGAAAGAGAAATAGTAAGATTATAAAAATAACACAATGTTAACCCCTGAATAACAGGACACCTTCGGCACACACAGGAAAATAAATGAGTAGACCAGAACCTAACACCTGGTGACGACCACATTGTTCTGTTTAAACTTTCAGATTAAACATCCAAAGGCATGGAACGACAGTGGCTACTTTGACTCTGGGGTCTCGTGATACTGGGAACCTTGAGACGATTGCAAGCACAAAAGAATGCTGATGCACCGCTGAAGACACAACAAACGCCGGAAGAATGCAACACACGAACAATGGGGCTTTATATAATTTCACTGAATGGATATGTATCCCAGCAGCCAAAGGCTGGAGTAAAGACGGGGCTTATTGTAATGCATGGCTGCAAGTACACTCGGGGAAAGGCAAGGTAAGCATACAGGCTCTATTGATACAAGGGTCAGCTGCCTCCGTCAAAGAGAAGCAAGAAAGCCTGATAGATGTGCTTTCAGAATAATCTGTGCACCCCCATCGGGCCCAAGCCAACAATTACCTACAGAAAGAGAGTGGGGTTATATTGGTATTATGAGGAAGTGGGGGCAGCAGCATTATCTTTGTATGTATGTATGTTTCCCCCTCCCCGCCCCCTCCGCGCCACGCCCCATAATAACCTCCACCCAGTCTGAGGAACTGTCATGTCCGACAGCCACTAAGGGACCAGAGAACGGGATTGTGCTTTTTAACAAAGGTGAAATGTTGTATGATAATGTTAGACATGAAATTGTGCCTGCTTTGATCGATATTTCGGGAATACAAATGCTGCAGTATTGTCCAGAACAGGCAAGATATATGTATAATGTATTAAGTTAGGTGTAATGCAGCAGGCTGCCAATGCCATGGGTGCCACTAGATTTCAAGGACAGGAGCAGCTTCATAAAACAAAAAGGGGAATAGTTAATGATTGGATTGGATTGGATTTGTTTATTGTCACGTGTACCGAGGTACAGTGCAAAGTATTTTTCTGCGAGCAGCTCAACAGATCATTAAGTACGTGAGAAGAAAAGAGAATAAAAGAAAATACATAATAGGGCAACACAACATATACAATGTAACTACATAAGCACTGGCATCGGATGAAGCATACAGGGTGTAGTGTTAATGAAATCAGTCCATAAGAGGGTCATTTAGGAGTCTGGTGACAGTGGGGAAGAAGCTGTTTTTGAGTCTGTTCGTTGTTTTGAGTCTGACGTTGTTACCGGATTCAACACCGGAACTTCCATTATAAACTCATTAGATCTGCAAGGGTTAAACAAAAAGGTGGAGCAACTTAAAGGGGCGGTGAACAGACTGAGAAAAATCAGGGGGATCAGGCCAGTTTGGGAGAGGAGGACATGGGAACACAATTATATGGAATTGCAATGTTAGAGGCAGATGTCAAAACAATTAATCACCTCATCGATAAGGGAAAGGAAGAAGTCTATTCCTCAATTCAACCGCCTCACCCCCTCCCTCGCCCCCTGGCCCCGAGCCCATCACCTGGAAGGCACCCTTGCTCCACCTCGACTTCTACCCACTGCATTTGAAATCTTTGTGCATCCCCTTCCAGTAAACAATGCTGCATGGTCTTTGACCCCCCCTGGTTTGTGAGGTTTTCATGCAGCTTTGTCGGGGTCCAGCTTCTCTCCCCTTGGTCTTCCCTCTGCCTTCCATTGTTCATTTTCATCACCAACCTCCTTGCCCCATTGCATTCCATCATTCCCCCACTCCTTGCACAGCCCGCTTTCCACATTGCCCTCTTGTCTTTGTCAAGCCACCAGAACCACACCCACCCCTTACCCCGCCCCCTTCTTGTCCTCTACCCTAAGGTTGAACTTTGGTCCTTTGCTGCGGTGACTGCATGATTCCCACAGCACATTGCTGTCAATTAAGACACTGGCGTTTGGCACTGGGGGGGGGGGGGGGGGGGGGGGGGGGGGGGGGGTGCAAAATAAATTGTTCCAGTGTTTCCCTGGCTGGCATCCCATCTTCCACCTTCCACAAATTTGAATGCATACAAATTCTGCTGCTCATAGAATAAAAAGTCCTGTGCTCGCTGCGTCACGATGACTCCTGTCCCTCAAAACCTCGATTTACAAATGTCCAGTTTTCATGTTCAAATTCCTCCATGAGGCCTAACCCTAATTTCTCTCTTACCTCGTCCAGGGTTATAACACTCTGAGGACTCTGCATTCCTCCAGACCTGGCCTCTTGTACAACACAATTGCCCTTTGTATCTGTGCCTTCAAGCATCTGGACGCTAACCTCTGGAATTCTCCACTAAACTGCTCCATCTCTCCCTCCTTCTTCCAACCTGTCCCTTTAACCAAACCTTTAGTTATCCTTCCTAATAGCTCCTTCTTTGATTCAGTGTCATTTTCTTGTACTATTATGCTCCTCTTAAGCATTTTTACTTGATTAATAATAGCACCATATAAATGCAAGTCGTTATTGAGCCCAAATACATGCTGTTATGTTAGTGATTCACTTTAAATTTCAAATTCCCCCAAGCTTCAGCAGCATTAAATGTACATTAACTAACAAACTTTCTTCTTACCTTTTATCAGAAGTTTTGTCAGAATAATAGCTGTTGTTGTTAAAAGAATCAAAGTGATACCCAAGATTACAGACACCAATATTACTCCTTTTGAATATTTCATTTTCCAGAGTAAATTTTAAATTCTTATAATCCTCAGTTTCTCTGTGAATAAAAAGATATTATTGTTTACTTGGTTTTCTATTAATTTAAAACTTGAAAAATGTTGGGTTATGTACAGTTCTGACATTTGGCCATTGTCATACTCCCGCATTTAGTTTTATATTTTAAGTCTATTCGGAAGTTAATTTTCTATCATTGCAAAGTCTATTTTGTCTTTCCTGCATTTAGTAAGAAGGTGGTGAGTTTGTGGCCCAGTCTGGAATCTTTATCACATAATCCAGACTGATACATCATTGCAGTATTGAGGAAGCATTGCACTGTCAGAGGTACTTAACATTTGTTAAACCAAGGCCTCTTCAGTGCTCCCAGGTGGATGTAAAGGATCCCATGACACTACTTTGAAGAAGAACCCATCTATCAAATCAACTCAGAATCTTATATGTTTCAATAAGATCACCCCTCATTCTTCTCGACTCCAATGGGTATCAGCCCAACCTGCTCAGTCTTTTTTTTCATAGCATAAGGAGACCAAAGCTGTACAAATAATTCCAAATCAGATCTCACCAAAGCCGTGTACAACTGCAGTAAAACATCCCTCCTTTCATTTTTCACCCCCTTTGCAATAAACACCAACATTCCATTATTTTCTTAATAACTTGCTGGATCTGCATACTGCTGTTGTGTGACTCATGTGCCAGGACACCCAGATCCCTCTGTACTTTTAAGGCCTGCAGTCTCTCTCCATTTCAATAGTATACTAATTTTCCATTCTTCCAGCTAAAGTGGCCAAGTTCACATTTTCACACATCATATTCCATCTGTCAAATTTTTGCCTACTCACTTGACCTACCTCTATCCCTTTGCAGACTCTCCGCCATTTCTTGACAATTTACTCTCCTCCCTATCTTGGTGACATTGACAAATTTAGCTACCAATCATTCAGTCCATTTATCCAAATATTGATATAATTTGTAAATAGTTGGGGCCTTAAACTGATCCATTTGGTGTTCCACTAGTTAATCTAAAAAAGGCCCATTTATCCCTACTCTCTGCTTCCTGTAAGCTAACCAATCCTTTAAACATGTTAAAATGTTACCCCCTTTACCATGTTCACTTGTGTGGTAACCATTGATGTCACACCTTACTAAATATCTTTTTGATATCCAAGTACATTACAAGTTCCCCTTTATCCACCTTGCTCGTTACTCCTTCAAAACTCGAGTAAATTAAACATGATTTCCCTTTCACATAGCCACGTTGACTCTGCCTGATCATATTATGATTTTCTCAGTATCCTGCTATAACCTCCTTAAAAATGGATTCTAGAAATTTCCCAGTGAAAAATGTTAGACTAAAAACTGACTAATCGCCTGACCTAACACTAATCTTTGCATATTTCTTCAGTGTTTCCTTCAAGTTGACACAATCCTTAACTTTTTTGTCCAGACCATCATTTGCAAAACGGTTTACTTTCTCACTGGGATAAATCTTTGCTGAGAGTTATTAAATATCTCCTTCAAAGCCTGCCACTGCATCTCTACTGTCACACCTTGTAATCTTTCTCCAGTTCACGTTAGCTAGCCCTGCTTTCTTTCCCTTTCTTGTTGGGGGCAGGGGGGGGAGATTTTCCGCCCCCGTTTTGAGCGGGCGGGATGGTGATGGGGGCAGAGAATTGATGGGGAGCTCCAAGACGGCTTTCACGCCTGCAGGATTTAACATATAAAATGTCATTAGTGGGTTGATGGGTCGAGTCACCCTGCCCTGACCTGTCAGCAGGACTTCATAGGACCCATCTCCGGATCCTTTTTGACAATCGTGGGGATTCTTTGGGGCTGCCTACTAGCTATGGGATTGGCAATGGCCCACTGAATTCCACATCAGGTGTCAACCCAACATCTCTGTCAACTTCATACTGTTACCTGGCTGACCATGCAAATGGCTTACTGGAGCTGTTTTACATCTAATTGATGGGGGTAGGATGTCTGATTCACTTGCCAGCCATCCCCACCCCGAGAGTCTTGCTGGTGTGAATTGATGCAAGTATTGAGGAATGTGGACCTGGCAGTTTGAGTTCCGAGGGATTGCAAGGGGAAAAGTACCCTCCCAACAATTGCCTCCAGAGTGCTGAAGTGGGTCCTTCATGGGTGGAGGGGATTGTGGGGGGAGGGAGGGGGGCTTGTGCTGGGTGGAAGTGCGCAGGTCAGGAGTCTTCCCTGGGATGGGCTGATTTGGCTGCTCTTCCCATCTGCACCCTTTAAACAGTCAGTGTGTAAAAATTAAGGTTTTCTCATAATAAAGTGAAAGTGCTCTCATCCGTACCCTCAACACATTAAACAGTCAGTCACTATCTCAGAAATACACATCTCTCATAATAAAGTGAAAGTGATCCCATCTATACCTCTAAACCCTTTAAAATGTCTGCCAGTATGCCAAGTTTAAAGGTATGTGAGATGAAGGTAAAAGTAATCCCATTAAAGCAGTGGAATTGTTTGAAGTGGTTTTCACACGTTCAATTTTTAATTAATTTAATAATCTTTATTGTCGCAAGCAGGCTTCCATTAACACTGCAATGAGGTTACTGTGAAAAGCCCCGAGTCGCCACATTCCGGCGCCTGTTCGGGTACACTGAGGGAGAATTCAGAATGTCCAATTCACCTAACAGCATGTCTTTCGGGACTTGTGGGAGGAAACCGGAGCACCCGGAGGAAACCCGCGCAGACATAGGGAGAATGTGCAGGCTCCGCACAGACAGTGACCCAAGCCGGGAATCAAACCTGGGAACCTGGAGCTGTGAAGCAACAGTGCTAACCATTGTGCTACCGTGCTACCGAGTGCCCTTTCATTGCCCTTAAAGTATAGAAGTCTGCGTCTATGCCTAGAAGGCTAAAATCTTTGTTCTGCAATATTTACAATCAATTACATGACCATTGCCTGCTAAAAGTTTTCTGATTGACGGGTTGAGGAAGTTTCCAAAGGGAGATTCAGATTGTTTAGTTACATAGCGCTGCAGGAATCCATTTATTCAGGAGAGCAAGTGTTTTTCTAACTGCAGTTTTTTTTCTATGAGGCTGCCTCTTTGTTCTCAAGTGCTTCCGAGAAAGTGAAGCTGTGAGGGCAGCACCAGCACTTTCTATTTAATTTTAATTCAAATCACATTTTTACACACTGACTGTTTAAAGGTAATAAGAGGCTGCAGATGGGTAGAGCAACTAAAGGAACTCCATCCCAAGAGAGACCCCGGGCCTGAGCCCTCCAACCCAGCGCAAGATCCCCTGACCACCACCTCCCATGAAGGGCCCCCTTGGCATACTAGAGGCAATTCACGGGAGGGTTCCCGAGTGCCATTGCATGGCACGTCGGGTTCGCTCCTAGCACCAGCTGGAATCATTCAGTTTTCTCGCTGGTGGGAGCACTTAACTGTGGATCGGGAGAAATTCACCCGATATGTCAAAAAACATGGTGGAAAATACGGCACTGCGGCCAACGGGGTACACTCCACTTTTCCCGCCTGACTTGGCACATTGTCAATAAAGAGAAAATTCCACCATTAACACGAGAGTGGATTCTTCGCCTGCGACACCAGAAATGTGAATCACGGTCGGGTATCCACTGAAAATCAAGGTTCGGCACACGGCAAAATCCACACCAAAGAGAGGTAAGTGCATTCCAATCACTCAAGCGTGTGATTACTACTCTTTGACGTGGTTGATGTTTGTAAACATTAGGGTTTCACCATTTAGAGTCACTCATCCATGAAGGGAGATGAATGAATCAAGGCTGCAGCTGTTTTGAGCAAGCTGTCAATCCCAGTCCACCACTAGAAATGAATGAATGGCTTGCAGCTAATGGATCTGAGGGGTTTAAACACAGATGACAGCTGTTCTCCTTCCAGAAATGGACAAGTGGATATTCCAGGTAAGTGCCACTGCCCCTATCTGGACTGCTCTCTAGCTTCCAGACAGGAGTCTTTTCTGGGGCAGGGAGGGGGATGGTCTGGAGGGAGGGTGTCCCTTTAGTCACAGGGTCCCTGTGGGGAGTCCCTTTAGTTAGGGGGTCCCTTTAGTTAGGGGTCCCTGTGGGGGGTTCCTTTAGATAGGGGTCCTTGAAGAGGGGTACATTCAGATAGGGAGTCCCAGGGGGTTGGTCTCCCTAATAAGGGGGTCCTTGGGAGTGTATTCCTATTCAGGGTGTCTCAGCCTCCAGCCTCCCCGAACAGGTGCCGGAATGTGGCGACTAGGGGATTTTCACAGTAACTTCATTTGAAGCCTACTTGTGACAATAAGCGATTTTCATTCATTTCATTTCTGGGGGAGTCCTCTCTCTCTTGGGGGTTCTCCCATTTTGGGGGAGAGGAGGGGTGGGCAGGTAGTGCACTGTGGGGAGTAGGATGGCCCTCAGTTGGACTTTTGGGGGCAAATCCCTCAAGGTGTTACCCCCTTGGCCCACCGTGAAGTTCACCACATCAGGTTCACGTTTGGTGAGCCCAGGGAACCGGAGAATCACGGAGGAATGGAGAATAGAGTGCCGGGCCTCCTAAACGGATGCAGAAGGGCCATTAAGTCCCATTTACATTCACTTACATCCTCCCACTGGCGCGAACCTTGACCCCATAGTCAGCGGGGGGGTCAGAACATTGCGCTCAGATCGGCACCCACTGAAGTCTGATGCCGATCCCGATTTTCCGAGCTGCTCTGGGCACCCTTCTACCGGCGGCGGACAGTGGATAATCCAGGCCTTATTCTCACAAATGGAGAATCTTACCTTCTGTCTTTTTGTCAGTTTTACAATTTCCAACCTTACCTGCTCTTAGGTTTGTGCTCTCTGTCGCTTCTTGCCACACTCTTATTACCTTTACACAAATCATACCATAAGACCATAAGACATAGGAGCAGAATTAGGCCACTCGGCCCATCAGCTCTGCTCCACCATTCAGTCAAGGCTGATATTTTTCTCGTCCCCATTTTCCTGCCTTCTCCCCATGACCCCTGATCCTCTTATTAATCATGAACCTATCTATTGCTGTCTTAAAGACACTCAGTGATTTGGCGGCAAAGAGTTCCACAGATTCACCACCCTCAGGCTGAAGAAATTCATCCTCATCTCAGTTTTGAAGGATCGCCCCTTTAGTCTGAGATTGTGTCCTCTGGTTCTAATTTTTTCCATAAGTGGAAACACCCTCTGCACATCCACTCTATCCAGGCCTCGCAGTATCCTGTAAGTTTCAATAAGATCCTCCCTCATCCTTCTGAACTCCAACGAGTACAGACTCAGAGTCCTCAACCATTCCTCATACAACAAGCTCTTCATTCCATGGATCATTTTGTGAACATCCTCTGGACCCTTTCCAAGGCCAACAGTTCCTTCCTGAGTTACAGGCCCCAAAACTGCTCACAATACTCCATACAGGGTCTGACCAGAGCCTTATACAGCCTCAGAAGTACATCCCTGGCCTTGTATTTTAGCCCTCTCAACATGAATGCTAACATTGCATTTGCCTTCCTGCCCGTTAACCTTAAGAGAATCTAGAACAAGGACTCCCAAGTGCCTTTGTGCTTCTGATTTCCTAAGCATTTCCCCATTTTGAAAATAGTCTATGCCTCCCTTCCATCTTCCAAAGTGCATAGCCTCAGACTTTACCACATTGTATTTTGTCTGCCACTTCTTTGCCCCCTCTCCGAGCCTGTCCAAATCCTTCTGCAGCCCCCTTGCTTCCTCAATACTACTTGTCCCTCTACAGATCTTTGTATCATCTGCAACCTAGCAACAGTGCCTTCAATTCCTTCTTCCAGATCATTAATGTGTATTGTGAAAAGTTGTGGTCCCAGCACAGACCCCTGAGGCACACCACCAGTCACTGGCTACCATCCTGAAAAATTCCCTGCTCTAGTACCTCATTACTCTTTGATTTACTGCAGCACAGTGTACAGTTTAGGTCTCATTATCTCAGGAAGAATGTACCTGCAGTGGAAGCTCAATCATTGAGCATTTTCAAAGCAGAAATCAATAGATTTCTGGATATTAATGATACCAAGAGATTTGGGGATAGTGGGGGAAAATAGTTTGAGGTAGATGACCAGCTATGATCTTATTGAATAGCAGAGCAGATTCGATGGGCCGAATGGCCTATTCCTGCTCCTATGTTCCTATCTAGAGCTCCACTCACATGATCCTTTCCTCTGATTATTTACAACAGCAGGTTAAAGTCCAACAGGTTTGTTTGGAATCACTAGCTTTCGGAGCGCATCTTAGGAGCAGTGCTCTGAAAGCTAGTGATTCCAAACAAACCTGTTGGACTTTAACCTGCTGTTGTCAGACGTCTTACTGTGCCCACCACAGTCCAACGCCGGCATCTCCACATCATGGCTCCCATTATTTAGTTTAATGCCTTTTCTGCCGGCCTAGTTAGCTGACTCAACAAAACACTGGTCCCAGTGCAGTTCAGGAGAAGCCTCTTCCAACAGTACAGTTCCCACTTTTCTCAGTATTGGTGCCAGTGCCTGATGCAGCAAACTGTGGGCTGGAGTCTTTGATTCTGAGGCTATGTACTCACGCCGGCATAGGAACGGTGGCCTTTTCGACCGAACATTCGGTGCAAAACGACCACCGATCCTCCTCTTGGCTGGGGGGCTAGCATGCCGGCAGCATAGAGCACCCGGCTCTAGCTGCCAATAAAGCCCGGAGAATTGCCCGGTTCATGGCCACGCATGCGCACGGTGGCGGCCTGCAGTGGACGCGCCTTGCAACGTGGCGCCGGCCGCGAGCAGACCCGGCCTGCAAAATAGTGCCCCCCCCCTTTGGCCGGCTCGCCAGCCCAGCACCCCCCCCCCCAACAGTGCCCCCAGCCCCTGACAAAGTCCCCCCCCTGCCCACGGATCGGCTCTCCCCCGACTGTGGCGGCGCTGGACAGAGTCTGCAGCCACCACGCCGAGTTCCCGACGGATGATAGCACACGTGACCGACGCCGTCGGGAGCTCGGCCGGTCGGGGGCGGAGCATCAGGGCTGGGTCTCAGGCAACACTCTGAGGCCATCGTACGCCGCTTTGGAGGGGACGGTGCATCGCAAATGCGGCGCCACCCCCGATTTGTTCGGAAACGGGTATTCTCCGGCCGATCGCCGAACTCGGTTTTCTCCCACGCCAGTGTATGAGCCACGCCTTCATCGCTCTAATCTGATTTACTCTACGCCAATTTGCTCGTGGCTCAGAAAATAATCCAGAAATGATTGTCCTTGAGGTTCTGCTTTTTCATTTAACCCCTGTAGCTCCCACTGTCATCCCCACAAAATTCAAGAACCACCAAGCTATTGGACAATTGCAAGAGCTGAGGTTCCTCCACTTCTGCCTTCTCAACCCACTTACCTGCTTCACTCACAGCCATATCTTCCTGCCCATGACCACTGACCAAATCAGAAAACGTTCACCTCAAGGATGTCACCACCTTCTGCAACAAAGTGACCAGGTAACCTCCATCCTCCCAGATGCACCACAGTATCTCCAGTTGGGCCGAAGCTCCTCAAACCACTAACACTTATTACAGGTATATTTGCCCTGGATCGCACTGATGTCCAACAGCTCCCACATTATGTTTTAATTAATTTGTTGTTATTTTCTTAATTTAAAGTTAATAAACCTTACTTTTCCCAATTGGCTTTGCTACCATTAGAAAATCTTACTCGAGTACTTCTAATAAAACCATACAATTACTGCTAACTTTCCCAAGTTTTGAAAGATAAATGAGCAAAATACCAACCAATCATTTATCTTCTTCCCTCCGCCCTCACTGCACAAATCCTCTTGCTCGCCATATTCCCAAGTTCACACTCTGTGCCTAGCTGTGATGAGCACCTCACTTTGTGCGGGCTTATTTTCTGTGTTTAGCGAGGCCACCTATATTTATATTAGCTAAGATTCTGCAATGATGAGTCAGCAGTGCTGGCTGAAGGAACTAGTTCAAACTAGCTACCTAATTAACGAACTGCTATTGCCTCTCCTGCAGGCGTCTTGCTAAATTCTAAATGCAAACTGGCCTTGATTTTAGAAAGAGATTAACCATTAAATGTAACCCTTAAATATCCCTTATTCACCAAATTCCCAAGTTTCCACTTTGTAACAAACCGCACTCAGTGAGTGATAAGCTGCTGGCTTGGTCTGGGGTGGGTGAGTGGGGGGTGGGGGTTGCAGTGGGGGTAGCTGGTGAACAGAGTTTCTAGGCCAATGTATTAATCCTGTCCCAGAGGAGGTAACTGTACTGTAGATTATGAAAAGGGCGAGGGGAATGAAAAGGAATCACTTTAAATTGCCATAGTTAATTCGGATAGCTTGTTGGATAACCTTGACCAAGGCAGTCTCAATGTTTCAACTCATCACAACCTCCATTATGTTTGCACATCAGGCAGTTATGAAGGTCAGCCTCAAGCTGCTTTCAATCTGCAATACCACAACCAAAACTGTATTCAAAGTTTAAACATGATGCTATTTCTGATGTGCATGATGAAAACTGAACTCCTGTTAAATCAGAGACAAATCCATCTTATATTGAAGATTAAAATAAATGCTATCTTTCTTTGGTTCTGATCGCAAATGACTCCGTTGTTTATAATTAATGCTGTCTTGAATAGACTGCAACAAAGGTCGCAAAATATGTCTGGCACATCGAGCCTGATAAAAAATAAAACATTTGCTTATTCAACTGTGCTTATTCAAACACAATCATACCAAAGAAGACAATATGGGTGTTCTCCAATCGGAAACCCTGGCTTAACCAAAGGGTTCGCTCCCTGCTGAAGTCCCAGACGGACGCGTTCAAGTCTGATGACCCTGACCTATATAAGAAATCCAGGTACCACGTACGGAAAGCCATCAGGGACGCCAAAAGACAATACCGCATCAAACTAGAGTCCCAGGCCAACAACACTAACCCATGACCACTATGGCAGGGCCTACACAAGATCACAGACTATAAAGCAAGGCCAGGCGGAATATCTGGGGCTGAGCATCCCTACCCGATGATCTTAACAAGTTCTATGCCTGCTTTAGCAGTCAGCCAATACATCAGTGCCACCTGCCCCAACAGCCCTGGACACACCCATACCCACTATTACTGCCTCAGAGGTAAGAGCTGCCTTCTTGGAAGTGAATCCGTGGAAAGCGAGGGGCCCCGACAGAGTCCCTGGGCGAGCACTCAGAGCCTGCGCAGACCAGCTGGCGAGTGTATTCGCAGATATCTTCAACACCTCACTCCTCCACTCTGATGTCCCTACCTGCTTCAAGAAGACCACCATAATACCAGGACCAAAGAAGAACAAGGTAACCTGCCTCAACGACTACCGACCGGTGGCCCTGACGTCTGTTATCATGAAATGCTTCAAGCGGCTAATCATGAGACAGATCACTGCCAGCCTCCCAGACGGTCTCGATCCACTGCAGTTTGCCTATCACTGCAACCGGTCCACATCAGACGCTATCTCACTGCTCTAAAATCAACACTCAAACACCTCGACAACAAGGACACCTCGACAACAAGGACATCGACTACAGCTCCGCCTTCAACACCATTATCCCGACAAGACTAATAACCAAACTCTGAAATCTTGGACTTGACCCCTCCCTGTGCAGCTGGATCCTTGACCTCCTCACCAACAGACCGCAATCTGTCAGGATAAGCAACAGCACCTCCTCCACAATAGTCCTAAACACCAGGGCCCCGCAAGGATGTGTGCTCAGTCCTCTACTCTACTCCCTCTACACACACGACTGTGTGGCAAGATTTAAATCCAATTAAATCTATAAGTTTGCAGATGATATGGCTGTGGTGGGCCGTATCTCAAACAACGATCAATCAGACTACAGGAGGGCGATAAATCACTTGGTTGCATGGTGTACCGAAAACAACCTCTCTCTAAATGTCGGAAAGACCAAGGAACTGATCATTGACTTCAGGAAGCGCAGCACGACACACACTCCCGTCTGCATCAATGGCTCCGAAGTGGAGATGGTCGATAGCTTTAAGGTTCCTGGGAGTCACCGTCACCGACAGTCTGTCCTGATCCACTCACATTGATGCAACAGTCAAGAAAGCCCAACAACGTCTCTACTTCCTACAGAAGCTAAAAAAAATTGGCATGCCTGCATCGACTCACATAAACCTCTACAGATGTGCGATAGAGAGCATCTTATCCAGCTGCATCACAGCCTGGTATGGCAACTGCTCAGTCCAAGATCGCAAGAAGCTGCAGGCTGTGGTGAACTCAGCCCAGTGCATCACACAAGCTTGCCACCCCCACATTGATTCTGTCTACACCTCCCACTGCCTCAGGAAGGCAGACAGCATTATCAGAGACCCCCCCCCCCCCCCAGGTATTGCCTTCTTCCAGACCCTTCCATCAGGCAGAAGGTACAGAAGTCTGAAGACCCGCACATCCAGACATAGGACCAGCTTCTTCCCCCAGCTGCTAGACTCCTCAACGAATCCCTCTTGGACTGATCTGTTCCCTGTAAGAACACTATTCATGACGCCCTATGCTGCTCTTGCTCATGTATTTGCTTTTGGCCCCTTATTCTGCACTGTAACCAATCACTGTTTGTCGATGTATCATTTGTCAATGTTCTCTGTTGATTATTCTTTTGTCTACTATGTATGTACTGTGTACGTTCCCTCGGCCACAGAAAAATACTTTTCACTTTACTTCGGTACATGTGACAGTCAAATCAATCAATCAATCAATTAGCTACATTGAATTTCAAGTAGCTTCTGGAAATATTGACTACGTCTACTTTGAAAAACAATAGTGCCTTAATTATGACATTTGTTTTCCTCTCAATTGCTAACGCCAGTTGAAGATAAATTTAGATTGTTTCAGATGTCACAGAAATGTTTGTGCATTTGCGTATTTTGACTGTGCCAAATATTTGTGCCTGTCTGACTATTAGTTACTTCTGGTGAAAGCTTGAATGATGATTCACTGATATTACGGTCCCGCAGAACTGACTGGAGATTGAAATGCCTCGGTGCAGCCGCGGGGGGTGGGGAGACATGCCATGGTGGGGCCATAAAACCCTGGCCTATATCACTGTAGCTAAAATATCCTCAACTTTCATAGGATTGAGGCAATTTGTTTGCACTTGCCCCAACACTTATTTTTTAATTATGTTCATCAATGGGTGAAGTTTAAAAAAAAATTTTGTTGAGGGTACACGGGTTACGGAGAGGACACCCGCTTCCGGTAGCTGTCAAGGTGATGGTCGCCCTGAAATTTTACACCACGGGCTTTTTCCAGGTGCCGAGTGGGGACCTGTCTGGAATCTCACAGAGCTCCGTGCACAGGTGCATCCGTGCAGTTACTGAGGCCCTATATGCCCGGTCGGCACAATATATCAAATTCAATGTGGACCGAGCCTACCACGATGTCCAGGCAGCGGGGTTCGGTGCCATCGTCGAGATGCTCCAGGTCCAGGGGGTGATCAATGGGATGCATGTCCCCTACAAGCACCGGCCCACGAAATCGAAAGGTGTTCCACTCAATGAACGTGCAGCAGGTGTGTGACCACGAACTGCGCATCATGCACGTCTGCAGCCGATACCCAGTGTGTACGATGCCTTAATCCTGACACACTCGCAGTTCCTGACCTATTCGAGGTGCACGCACGGCTGAGTGGTTGGCTCCTGGTGACAGAGGTTATCCACAGTGGCCGTGGTAGATAATGCCTATCCGGGCGTGAAGACCCGCTACGACGACGCCTGTGCCGCGACCAGGTGTGTGATCAAGCAGTGCTTCGGCATCCTGAAGATACGGTTCTGGTCTCTGGACCACTTTGGAGGGATGCTCCAGTATAGCGCTAGGAGAGTCTCCCACATCATGGTGGCCTGCTGCATCATCCACAACATCGTTCAGCAGAGGGGCGAGGTGCTGGAGGAGGAGGATGAATGTCAGGCCTCACGTGATAAGGAGGACGCGCGGGGGGTGGGGGGTGGGGGGGAAAGATCCCGAAAACGCACAGCATTAACAATGGGATGCAAACAGCACAGTGTGTGGGTAGCTGGGGCCTTCGTGGCCAGGACACCCGGCCATGGCATCCAATATGGGTGCTGGCAGGTGATGCAGGTGGGGGTTCAGTCGCCCTCAGGGGGAGGGAGGGATTACGGGTGTGTGGGTCCGGGGTTAGTGCCAGGAGCACAGTGCTGCCTATTCAACCTGGCTGCCCTGAGGAAGTCGCCCAGTTTCTTACAACACTGCTAGCCGGTCCTGGCGTTGTTACCCACGGCACTCACAGCATCTCCCACCTGCACCTTGGCCCGGCAACAGGTGGTAACCTCCTCCCCACCACAGGGTACAGGGTCGCCCGCCTCTCCTCCATGGCATCCAGCAGTACCTCCAGTTCCACATGGGTTAAATGGGGTGCCACCCCCTTGGTGCCATCTTGTTGGCTGGGATGAGTGTGTGTGGAGTGCTTATATGTGCCTGCAGCTTGTCAGCCTCTTGAGTGACAATCCCAACTCCAGCGAATCGGATATTTTATCATTGGGATCGCTCGAGTTCCAGGTGGCACTGGTGGTAGCCCATTAATAGTTGGTGACTTGCTCTGGGAACAGCGTTAGTTTTCCTGTGTGTAACATCACGATTCAATCCCGGCACCGACACTTAGGGCCAGATTCTCAGATTTTGACGCTAAGTGTGGAGGATCCGTGATGTTTTACATGGGAAAAATCAGCGTCGCCCCCTCACCGACCCTCCGAGCATGTAAAATGCCAGTCCCCCAAAATAAACGAGCAGGGAATTGCATGCGCACGGCGACGACCTGCAGCGAAAACAGCGCGGGAGCAGAGAGAGCCGGGACAGCGAAAACAGCGCCGGAGGAGAGAGCCGGGAGATTGAAAAAGCGCGGGAGGAGAGAGCCGGGACAGCGAAAACAGCGCGGGAGCAGAGAGAGCCGGGACAGCGAAAACAGCACCAGAGGAGAGAGCTGGGAGATTTAAAAAGCGCGGGAGGAGAGAGCCGGGAGTGCTGGGAGAGGCGAGTGCACAAAAGGTGGGGCAGGAGTGCCTTTAGTCACGGAGTGCTGATTGGAACAGAGTGCATCTGAGTTTAGGTGAGTGACAGTTCGGGTGAGTGGCGAGAGAGGGCTGTGTTTTTGTTGGTGTTCGGGTTTATCCTTGAGGTTATATTTTTTTTTTTAATTTTTAATATTTAAATTAATTAACTAGTTGAATATGGCTGGACAGGTGATGTGCTGTTGCTGTATGATGATGGAACTGGTGGATCCCATTGAGACCGTCAGTGACCACATCTGCAGCAAGTGTTGGCTGCTCGAGGAATTTCGGCTCAGCATTGATGAGCTGGAGACCGAGCTGCACACACTGCGGCACATCAGGGAGGGGGAAAATTACCTGGACGCTTTGTTTCAGGAGGCAGTCACACCCGGTAGAATAAGTTCTGTTAATTCGGACAGTGGTCAGGGACAAAGTGGTGTGACTGCAAGGGAGGCACGTTGGGGGATCCTGAGTTTAGGAGTTGAGGAGCCTCAGCCCTTGACCTTGTCCAACAGGTATGAGGTACTTGCTCCCTGTGTGGATGAGGAAGAGGGCTGTAGGGAGGATGCGTTGACTGACCACTGCACCGTGGTACAGGAAGCCATTCAAGAGGGGGGAGCAAAAAGACAAGTGGTAGTTGTAGGGGATTCTATAATTAGGGGGATTGATGGCATCCTTTGTAAGCCAGATCGAGAGTCCCGCATGGTATGTTGCCTGCCCGGTGCCAGAGTGAGGGACATCTCTGATCGGCTTGAAAGGATTTTGGAGAGGGAGGGGGAGGATCCAGTTGTTGTGGTCCACGTTGGGACTAACAACATAGGTAAGACTAGGAAAGAGGACCTGTTTGGGGATTATCAAACACTAGGGACTAAATTAAAGAGCAGGTCCTCCAGGGTTATAATCTCTGGATTACTACCCGAGCCATGTGCCAATTGGCATAGGGTTGAGAAAATTAGAGAAGTTAACACGTGGCTAAAGGAGTGGTGCGGGAAAGAGGGATTCCATTTCATGGGGCATTGGCATCAGTACTGGGGCAGGAGGGACCTGTACCGTTGGGACGGTCTTCACCTGAACCATTCTGGGACCAGTGTTCTAGCGAATAGGATAAATAGGTTGGTCACAAGGACTTTAAACTAGCAAGTTGGGGGGAAGGGAAGTGTAAAGCTATGGACAGTATAATGGTTAATGGAGATCAAGGCAGCAGGTTACGTGACAGGTTATTATGTAGAGATATGGGTTCAAAGACAAGGAAAATTAGGAGAAAGGGTAAGAGGAAAAATAAATTGCGAAAAGTTACTGATCAAGGTGTTAGGAT
This sequence comes from Scyliorhinus torazame, assembly GCF_047496885.1. NCBI lineage: Eukaryota > Metazoa > Chordata > Chondrichthyes > Carcharhiniformes > Scyliorhinidae > Scyliorhinus > Scyliorhinus torazame. Next base: position 214,581,210 of record NC_092715.1, on the reverse strand, counting down.
TCATAACAAAGACATAAAAACAGCATAAGTGTACTTTACCTGAATGCTCGTAGTATATGAAATAAGGTAAATGAATTGATGGCGCAAATCATCGTGAATGACTATGATTTAGTGGCCATTACTGAAACATGGTTAAAAGATGGTCACGACTGGGAGTTAAATATCCAAGGGTATCAGACTATATGAAAGGATAGAATGGACGGTAAGGACGGTGGTGTAGCTTTGTTGTTTAAGGATGGCATCCGGGCAATAGTAAGGGATGATATTGGTGCTATGGAGGATAAGGTTGAATCAATTTGGGTGGAAATCAGGAATAGTAAGGCGAAAAGGTCACTGATAGGAGTAGTCTATAGGCCACCAAATAGTAACAGGATGGTAGGGCAGGCAATAAGCAAAGAAATAACGGATGCATGTAGAAATGGTACAGCGGTTATCATGGGAGAGTTTAATCTGCATATCGATTGGTTTAACCAGGTTGGTAAAGGCAGCCTTGAGGAGGAGATTATAGAATGTGCCCAGGATAATTTCCTGGAACAGTATGTAACGGAACCTACAAGGGAACAAGCGGCCCTAGATCTGGTCCTGTGTAATGAGGCAGGATTGATTAATGATCTCATAGTTCGGGATCCTCTTGGAAGGAGTGATCACAATATGGTGGAATTTAAAATACAGTTGGAGGATGATAAGGTAAAATCAAACACTAGTGTTTTGTGCTTAAACAAAGGCGATTACAATGGGATGAGAGAAGAACTAGCTAAGGTAGACTGGGAGCAAAGACTTCATGGTGAAGCATTTGAGGAACAGTGGAGAACCTTCCGAGCGATCTTTCACAGTGTTCAGAAAAGGTTCATACCGACAAAAAAGAAAGACGGTAGAAAGGGGAAAAATCGACCGTGGATATCTAAGGAGGTGAGGGAGAGTATCAAATTGAAGGAAAAAACATACAAAGTGGCAAAAATTAGTGGGAGACTAGAGGACTGGGAAGTCTTTAGGGGACAACAGAAAGCTACTAAAAAAGTCATAAAGAAGAGTAAGGTAGACTATGAAAGTAAACTGGCTCAGAACATAAAAGCAGTTAGTAAAAGCTTCTACAAATATATAAGACAAAAAAGAGCGGCTAAGGTAAATATTGGTCCTTTGGAAGATGAGAAGGGAGATTTAATAATCGGAGACGGGGAAATGGCTGAGGAGCTGAACAGGTTTTTTGGGTCAGTCTTCACAGTGGAGGACACAAATAACATGCCAGTGACTGATGGAAATAAAGATATGATAGGTGAGGACCTTGAGATGATTGTAATCACTAAGGAGGCAGTATTGGGGCTAAAGGTAGACAAGTCTCCTGGCCCTGATGGGATGCATCCCAGAGTGTTAAAAGAGATGGCTAGGGAAATTGTAAACGCACTAGTGATAATTTATCAAAATTCACTAGACTCTGGGGTGGTCCCAGAGGATTGGAAAGTAGCAAACGTGACACCACTGTTTAAAAAACGAGGTCGGCAGAAAGCGGGTAATTATAGGCCGGTAAGCTTAACTTCGGTTGTAGGGAAAATGCTGGAATCTATCATTAAGGAGGAAATAGCGGGGCACCTGGAGGGAAATTGTCCCATTGGGCAGACGCAGCATGGGTTCACAAAGGGTAGGTCGTGTCTGACTAATTTGGTAGAATTTTTTGAGGACGTTACCAGTGCAGTAGATAACGGGGAGCCAATGGATGTGGTATTTCTGGATTTCCAGAAAGCTTTTGACAAGGTGCCACACAAAAGGTTGCTGCATAAACTAAAGATGCATGTCATTGAGGGTAAAGTGGTAGCATGGGTAGAGGATTGGTTAACTAACAGAAAGCAGAGAGTGGGGATAAATGGGTGTTTCTCTGGTTGGCAACCTGTAACTAGTGGGGTCCCTCAAGCATCAGTGTTGGGCCGCAGTTGTTCACAATTTACATAGACGATTTTGAGTTGGGGACCAAGTGCAATGTGTCAAAGTTTGCAGACGACACTAAGATGAGTGGTAAAGCAAAAAGGGCAGAGGATACCGGAAGTCTGCAGAAGGATTTGGATAGGTTAGGTGAATGGGCTAGGGTCTGGCAGATGGAATTCAATGTTGCCAAGTGTGAGGCTATCCATTTTGGGAGGAATAACAGCAGAATGGATTATTATTTAAACGGTAAGATGTTAAAACATGCTGCTGTGCAGAGGGACCTGGTTGTGCTGGTGCACGAGTCGCAAAAAGTTGGTGTGCAGGTGCAACAGGTGATTAAGAAGGCTAATCGAGTTTTGTCTTTCATTGCTAGAGGGATGGAGTTCAAGACTAGTGAGGTTATGCTGCTGTATAGGGTGTTGGTGAGGCCGCATCTGGAGTATTGTGTTCAGTTTTGGTCTCCTTACCTGAGAAAGGACATATTGGCACTGGAGGGAGTGCAGAGGAGATTCACTAGGTTGATCCCAGAGTTGAGGGGATTAGATTATGACGAGAGGTTGAGTAGACTGGGACTGTACTCATTGGAGTTTAGAAGGATGCGGGGGGATCTTATTGAGACATATAAAATTATGAAGGGAATAGATAGGATAGATGCGGGCAGGTTGTTTCCACTGGCGGGTAAAAGCAGAACTAGGGGCATAGCCTCAAAATAAGGGGAGGTAGATTAAGGACGGAGTGTAGGAGGAACTTCTTCACCCAAAGGGTTGTGAATCTCTGGAATTCCTTGCCCAGTGAAGCAGTTGAGGCTCCTTCATTAAACGTTTTTAAGAAAAAGATAGATACCTTTCTAAAGAATAAAGGGATTCAGGGATATGGTGTACGGGCCGGAGAGTGGAGCTGAGTCCACAAAGATCAGCCATGATCTCATTAAATGGCAGAGCAGGCTCGAAGGGCCAGATGGCCTACTCCTGTTCCTAGTTCTTATGTTTGTGCCGTACAACATGGTGCGGGCCGTGCGTGGACTCAACCTGCCAGGTGGTGCCCCCTGGCTCCCGCCCAACTGTGGTGGAGCTGGACACAGTCCACAGCCACCACGTCGGGTTCCCGCGCGGCCGGGACCACACATCCCCCGCGCCATGGTGAACTCGGCCAATTGGGGACGGAGCATCGGGGGAGGGCCTTCACGTAATGTCCTGAGGCCGTCCAAACAGCGTGCGCGCGTGCCGCGATGTCGCTGTTTTGGAGGGGACGGAGCTTGCACAACCTGCGTAAAACAGGCGCTGCCCCTCATTCCGTCGTAAAAATGGATTCTCTGCCCGGTCGCCAATTTCAAAATCGGCTTCGGGAGACGGAGAATCTCGCCCTTAGTTTCTGAAATGTAGAATCGCACTGTAGGTCGTCATGCAGGGTTGCAGCAAACGCCAGATGAGCACAAAGCAGACACAAGCTGTGGAGTGCTCATATTGTGAGAATTGCCAATTCCCTCTGAGCAATAGCCTTCAGCTGTATGGCTAGCAGCCACCACGGTCTGTGGAAGTTAAAGTGGCCTTCACCTTATTACCACGGACAGGGCTCTGTCATGGGGGGTGTTTGGTGGGACACACAGGCAGCAGCTGGAGCTGCCTCTGTTGTGGGTATACAAGATCCTGGAGGTGGCATGCTGGGCCCAAGGGTGCTGGACCACCGCCACCCCCCCCCCCCCCCCCCCCCAGGAGGGACCCCCCCCGCCGATGGAAGCCCATCCATCCAGCCCCCGACCGAGCTCGGCCCCCATCCCTTCTGGGAGCTCCCCCACCCTCTCACCGCGAACTGGGGCAGCAGCCCCAGTGCCTCTGGGCTGACTGCCCAATTTCCAAGATGGTGACTCATGTCCTTCGACCCCCACAGCAGCCATTGCACTGGCTTTACATTTTTTAATAGGTGTACTGAACAGCGCCCGCGTGACCGCTCGCTGGGGAGGCGGTTAGATCACAGGCTAGGGAATCCTTCCCGTTAATGGCGTGGAAATTGGACCTAATTAGCGGGGTCCAAATATCGCCAATGGGGGCAGGCTGGTTAGATAGGTAATCAATCAGCACCCAGCCTGGTTCCTGATTTCGGCCTCACCCGCGATCTAACTGGCCCGCTCCTTTTCCAGCCTGGCGCGACGAGGCCAGTAGATCGCGTGCCTGAGCATACACAAGAGGAAGCAAACTGTTCTATTGTTGTGACTGCCAGATAACTGTTAGCCCCAACAAGATGAATAGAGATAAATAATAAAAGTGGATTTGCCTTTGAACTGCATGTTCTCAAAATGATTTGATTATCAAATGGGCTGCTCCGTAGTGCGCTGTTTGAGCAGTTTTGAATTACAATTCGAGGGCACACAGGAAGAAGGAAGCTGACATCTATAGCCAGGCTAGAACGTGCCATGGTCAGATCACTATCAGATTTGGTCATTATTAAATCTGCCGGTTTATGATGACGTGAGGTTATGAAATCTTGTGATGCAGTGTCTTCATGAGCTATACATGCACAATGTTTGAGATGTACTTCACACATGACACACTTCTTCTCCTCTCTCTCGTTTGTCTAGGTTGGGCTGCAAATGTGTGGAGCTTCCAACGTTCACTCCTGTAGTTTTGCTCCCTAAGGCATCCTCGATATTAATAGCTCCGCCTTTGAAATGAAATGAAATGAAATGAAAATCGCTTATTTTCACAAGTAGGCTTCAAATGAAGTTACTGTGAAAAGCCCCTAGTCGCCACATTCCGGCGCCTGTTCGGGGAGGCTGGTACGGGAATTGAACCGTGCTGCTGGCCTGCCTTGGTCTGCTTTCAAAGCCAGCGATTGAGCCCTGTGCTAAACAGCCCCGGGAGGCAGTGGCTTTAACCTACGAGACTCTCTGCTCTGCAATTCCTAAACCTCTCCAACTCTCTGCCTCACTTTCTTACTTTAAAACATTTCTACTAACATACCTCTTTGACAGAGCTTTTAACCATCTGTCCCTAATATTTCCTGATGTGGCTTGATGTATAATTTGGTTTTGCAATTTTTAATGGTGTTAAATGTAATTATAAATTGTTGTTGAAATGCCATTGATGCTAAATGTAAAAGTGGAATTACTAAATAGGAAAACATTCCTGTGAATTTACTTTCCTATGTTGGCTAAAATTTCATCAACAGGTCTCTAAGTTACAAACTTGCAGAACATTGAATAGGTTCGATTTTTAAAGAATGTTTGAACCTTCAAACGCTTCCAGCAATAGTTTATTTACAATAGTTTATACTTCAACTGTGTCATGCATTTCATTCCAAATTCATTTCAGAATGTTCTTCAGTGAACTTGAATATCAGAAATGTAAATTCAAATTTGTCAAATCTTCTGAATCGTGGGCCATCAGGCCTGCTTTGAAAGTTCAGCAAAATGCTGTTTATTTTTTAACACATGGCCAAATCAAAGAAAGCATAGAATTAGGGATAGGTAAACAAAGATACAACCTTACCTCGTACACAGCAATGTTGTGAAACATAGAAGTGACGATCCTTGAAATCCACACACTTTATCCCAGACACATGATCAAAAATGGACGGTACGGAAATAACTGATTGTACACATAGACAGATAATGAGTCATTTCAAAAGCGTCATTTAACGTGTCGGTGTATGCATGTTGTACACGAGGAATGAACTGAAATGAGAAGAAAAAAACTTTGCATGAATTTGCTGCTGCTTGTTACTTAGGAACCAAATCGTTTTGGTTGTGAGCTCTATTTGTCAGCTGTTCAGGAGACTTTCCCCCTGAGTCATGTCATGATTTGGGGATCTTTTGTTACCTCGTTTAACAACTGAAATGTGCTTGTCGCATGGCCTGATTTATATTACAAGACCACTTGTAGCTAAAGCTACAAACGATTTATTGACATTAACTGTGGGTCAAATATCTACAAAACAACAGATAAATAAGAATATGAACATGCACAAGCATCCTCTCTCTTCCAGCTCCCTAGTCAGTCTGAGGTCATCTGACTCTAACATTTATTTATATACTAATGAGACTCCTAGTGGCCAGTCAGTGAATTACAACACAACCCATGATATCACCACATCCCCTTTCCTTTGCTGGAATAAATTAATACAATATCACATTATCATCAGTATAGTTACATGTGATATCATTAGCCTAATAAGTAAGTCTAATAGTATTAATTTTTTAAAAATTTTAAAAACTGGTTCAACAAATATATATATAGAGATATATATATATATACACACACAAGAACAGCAAGCATAGTATGTACAAATAGTCCAAATCTACAAACTGAGTCGATCAGCTTTTCTCCTGACTCTGGTTGATCGTCTCAAAGTTTGACCTTGCTGCTCAGAACCTGTAGATTCAATGTTCTCCATGACAATCTCATGCTCAGGAACTGCTGAACTATCTGACACTGCAGCTGACGTTGATTCTGACATTGATTCGTCATCCATCACGTTGTTGTGAAAGTCTTCTCTGGTTTTCAAAAGCGCACGACGATTTCTTCTTAAAACCAACCCTTCCTCTGTCTGTACATTGTAGGAACGAGGTGCTACTTCTTCAAGTACAATGGCTTTTCTCGATCAATTGCCTGATTCTTCTATTCTCACAATGTCAGCACTACTCAGAGGTGGTAAAGTTTAGCACACTGGGCTAAATCGCTGCTTTTAAAGCAGACCAAGGCAATTCCCGTATCAGCCTCCCCGAACAGGCGCCGGAATGTGGTGACGAGGGGCTTTTCACATTAACTTCATTGAAGTCTACTCGTGACAATAAGCAATTTTCATTTTAATTTCATTTCATCGAACTGCTTTTGTTTTGCTTTAATGTTATGCATTTCCTGCAGTATCACTGCATTCTCCTCCTTCTTTGCCAAGTATGGAAGTGTGGTACGTAACCTGCTATTCATGAGTAACTCTGCTGGAGATCTACCAAGTGACAATGGTAATGCTTTGTAATGTGATTTCGCGAGATATGGATCAGATTGGCTGTCCATTGCTTTCTGTAATGATTGTTTTACAATATGTACACTTGTTTCATTCAGATCTTTGGGACCCATGCCTGTACGAGCATCGCCATTCTTTTGTTTCACAGATACCATGGAATTTACCCCATTGGTGGGTTCTATTATCGTGATAACTTGTGGTTTTGTACCTGATACGGGTGGTAGGGTGGAAATGAGACTGATATGCAGATCTACATCTTCTGCAATTTCACTACTACTAATTTGTATCGGTGCTTTAGATAATTCATCTTCTTTAAATTGTATCTCGTTGGCGGATGGTAGTGCACTAAAATCAGTGAACACATCGCTGAATTTGCTGATAAAGCTAAAGCTATAAACAATTTATTAACTTTAACTGTGGGTCAAATATATTCAAAACAACAGATGAATAGCAATATGAACATGCACAAGCAGCCTCTCTCTTCCAGCTCCCCAGTCAGTCTGAGGTCACCTGACTCAAACATTCTCTTGTATACTAATGAGACTCCTAGTGGTCAGTTGGCGAATTACAATACAACCACGATATCACCGCAACAACATATCATGAGAGTTTTGGGGGCATATAAGAACACAGAACAAAGAAACGTACAGCACAGGAACAGAACCTTCGGCCCTCCAAACCTGCGATGACCATGCTGCCCGTCTAACCTACGGACCCTTCTAGGATCCGTAGCCCTCTGTTCCCATCCTATTCATGTATTTGTCAAGGCGCCCCTTAAATGTCACTACCGTCCCTGCTTCCGTCACCTACACTGGCAGCGAGTTCCAGGCACCCTATCCTCTGTGTAAAAAACTTCCCTCGCACATCTCTTCTAAACTTTGCCCCTCGCACCTTAAACCTATGCCTTCTGGTAATTGACTCTTCCACCCTGGGAAAAAGCTTCTGATTATCCACTCTGTCCATGCCCCTCATAATTTTGTAGGCTTCTATCTGGTCACCCCTCAACCTCCGCCGTTGTTCCAGTGAGAACAAACCAAGTTTATCCAACCTCTCATAGCTAATAATCTCCAAACCAGGCAACATCCTATTAAACCTCTTCTGTACCCTCTCCACAGCCTCCCCATCCTTCTGGTAGTGTGGCGACCAGAATTGAACACTATACTCCAAGTGTGGCCTAACTAAGGTTCTATACAGCTGCAGCATGATTTGCCAAGAGCACAGATGAAAGAGTTTTTGTTGTCATGGTCTAGATGCCACAGCGGAAATGACAATTAGACTATGTGCGCTAACTAGAGAAGGAATCAGGAGATAGTGGGCCAAATTCTCTGATTCTGAGGCTAAGTGCAGAGGATCCGTGGCGTTTTACGTGGAAATAATCGGTGGCGCCCCCTCACCGATGCTGCTACCGGTGAGGGGCTAGCAGCCGCGCCATGTAAAACGCCCGACCTCCACAAAATAAACGGCTGGAGAATTGCCGGGTCCGTGGCCGCGCATGAGCACGGCAATGACCAGTAGCGGTTGCGCCGTACAACATGGCGCTGGCAAGGCACGGACCCGACCTGCCAGATAGTGCCCCCCTGGACATCACCTCGATACCCCCTGGCCACCCCCACCAGTCCCCCCAGGCCTCCCCGAAGCTCTCCCCCCCCGGCCAGTAGCACGGCTCCCGCCCGACTGTGGCAGCTCTGGACACAGTCTGCAGCCACCATGCCGGGTTCCCGCACGACTGGGACCACAAGTCCCCCACGCCGTCATGAACTTGGCCCATCAGGGGCGGAGCATTGTGAGAGGGCCTTCAGGTGATGTCCTGAGGCTGTCCCAATGGCGTAAACCGCACGCTGCAATGATGCCGTTTCGGAGGGGGCGGAGCATGAGAGACCTGCGTAAAACAGGCGCTGCCCCCGATTCCATCGTGAAAAGGGATTCTCCACCTGATCGGCGATTACAAAATCGCCATCAGGAAACAGGCAATCTCGCCCAGCGTTGTGCCTCTTTGTAAATTGTTGCGTAAATTTTGTACTGTATTAATACCTGTGCACAAAATAAAAGACTGTCATACTTAAGTTGAAGTCACCTGAAAATATATTACAGGCGGTCCTCAGACTTACAATATGATTGGTTCCTGAAAACTGTGTTGTAAGTTGAAATGTCATAAGTCAGAACTGATTTTCCCATAAGATTAATGTTATAAATGGGGGATTGGTTCCTGAACTAAGGCCAAAAATCACTAACATAGGGTGTTATGTGCCCTCAGCTCCTGCCCTGCCAAGTCGCTGAGGCGACTGTTAATACCAGCATGTCTTCACACAAGCTCCTAGATTAGCGTGGGGGATATAATGAAGCCATCAATCACTGTCAGTTGTCTGTTTAGCCTTGAATGTCTGCGAGTCTGAGTGCATATTAAATTCAATAGAAGCATATAATTGCATTAAAATGAGTTGTGCCAAAAATATTTAACATAATAAAACACTTGTTTCCAACCTAATAAAGACGGTTTGATGTATCAAATTATACAGATGGGTGGCACAGAATATCAACGCGCAGGTAGGAATGTGCTCGCACGGTGTCGTAAAGTTGTGACCGACATAAAGTCGAAATGGGGAATCAATTTCTAAACAAAGTGCTTTTTGTCATAATGCGAATGTCGTAACTTTGAGCACTGCCTGTACAGCTGTTGAACTGAACGAGTCTGCTCCACCACTGGGAAGACACAGGGCCGGATTCTCCGTTTGCTGATACTGAAATCACAAAATGCGATTTGGAGGAGAATCGCAGCCCTGCCCTGCCAAAATCGCAGCAGGCTCTGATATGACGCCAAATTGCAATTCTCTGTCACCAAAACAGCAGCGTCAATGTGTACCGGAACGCACATATCAAAAATAAATAAATTTAGAGTACCCAATTCATTTTATTTCCAATTAAGGGGCAATTTAATGAGTCCAATCCACCTACCCTGCACATCTTTGAGTTGTGGGGGAGAAACCCACGCAAACAAGGGGAGAATGTGCAAACTCCACACTGACAGTGACCCAGAGCCGGGATCGAACCTGGGACCTCGGCACCGTGAGGCAGCAATTCTAACCCCTGCGCCACCATGCTGCCCCTGGAACGCACATATAGTAAACACCGTTTGCATATCATTAGCGGGCCTGACCCGGTATTCTCAAGGGACTCTGCGGTTCTCCTCCGATGGGCCAAGTTGCCGACAGTATGTTTCACTTGTGCTTCCAAAAATCGTGTAATGGGCGTGGTGGCTGATGAAGGAAGGAGAGGAGGTAGGACACAGAGAGGAGCGACTGTGGGCTGCCGGGCCGGACACCGGCCAGGTTGGCCGGGGTGGGGGTAAGGACCTACCAGGGCCGGGGGAGGGGGGGTGACGTGGGGAACAGGCCGAGTGGCCGGGGTGAACCTCCATGGGACTGGGGAGATGCCCAGCCATGGACCGCATTACCGTGGCCATCTGACCACCCACCTTGGCCCCTGGTTCTGCAGAGTGACTTCGGCCGTATGGGTGCCCCCAGCCCTGCACCCCACCCTCTTCCACACCCCTCTACCACAGCCCACACAGCCGCCACCCGCCTGCTGCCCGCCCAGGGCAACACCTAGAGTAGCCCCTACAGGGGCTGCATTACATACCCCTGGTGAGGGCAGTGCCAGCCAATGGTATCCCTGGCATCAGGAATGGGTGCCATAGTGAGAGATGCCCATGGTGCTGGCCACCGGCAGGGCCAGGGTTGTGGATAATGGGGGTGGAGGGACATCCGAGGGCGGAGCCTGCAGTGCCAACTAGGGCCACCATGTAGCCCATTGGACCTTGTTGGGCACGGTGCTAACATGTCGACCTTTCACCACCTGCAGACAATGGATATTGGTATTCAACCAGCAATGGTGGCCTTCCTTCTAATCGCCGCAGCCCTTGGGGTTGCCCTTCGGCTGTACGAGCGGCCGCTGCTCGAGGAGGAGGAGGAAGCTACAGCAGCGGAGCGTGCCGCAGTGGAGCAGGCAGCGGTGGAGCGGGCAGCAGAGGGACAGGTGGCAGCCGCCCAGGTTGGAGGAGGCCTGCTGTGATTCCTGCCCTGTGACACGGGTCCCCATTGGTGGGCGTCTTCTGGGGTGACTGGGCCTGGATGGGTGTCCTGGGTGGTGTGGAGCTGTCCCGTTCTGCCTTCCGCTCACCAAATGCACCAGGGACTGGAGGGGGGAGTCCGAGGTGCTGCGGTGTTCCGGCACCTCCCCTGCAGGAGTCACTGGCATGGGCCCTATCATCTCCTCCCTCGGGGTGCCCAATGGCCCCCAGGCTACTCCGTGGGATGGGGTGCAAGCAGAGCTAACTCCTGAGGCACCCCCGCCATCTGACGCTGCCAGTCCTGGAGGCCCAGTCTGGTCTTGACCAGGGTCTGCACGTTCGCGGCCATGGAGCACAGGGAGTGGATCTTCTCCGTGTGGGACTGCACAAAATCATGCTGTGACTGTGCCATCTCCCTCTGGAACTGGGCCACCTCCCTCTGTGTCTGCGCCACGTCGCCCAGCGCCTGGGCAATGACAGCTTGCTGTGACTGGGCCACACTCAGGAACGTCGCTGCAATTTCCAGGTGGCTCGGGGACATGGTCGCCGCGGGCCTTGGCCAGTGCCTGCACAGAATGCCACGGGCCTTGGACGTGCTGATCCACAGTGAAAACCGTCACCCCCAATGTCTCAACCGTGGAGGTGACCCGTGCGGCGTTGGCCTGGGTGGCACGCATGGCCGACACCACCTCCTGCTCCTGCACGCGGTTGGATTCCTCCACCTGCACCCACAGGTGCTGTATGCTGACAACCTCTCATGTCGTCCCTGGCTCTGTGACTACATCTCCACCATAGATGGGATTGTCTGTTCCAGAACCCAAGACCCATCTGGACGGCAGCTAGTTCCTCGGGTCAGCCTGCCCTCCAGGGTGAGTGTCTCTGGGTTGGCAGAGGGTGTTTACACAGATCTGTCATCCTCCGACCCGAGCTCCGGGATGTCCTGAGTCTCGGGTGCTGGGCTGGTGTCCGAGCTGCTCTCAGCGTTGCTGCCCAGCTCACGGGGAGCTCCGGCTGTGGCACTGGTTGGGGGCGGGGGACTCCAGAATGACCCGCCCGATCTCCAGCAGGTCCTGCAAGACACAAGAAAAGACATATGATTAGACTGCGGGCCAGCGGGCAGTGGGGGTGGGATATGGGTGGGGGTGGTGTCGGGTGTGGGTGATGTGGGGTGAGGGTGGTGTTGGGGTGAGGGTGGTGTTGGGGTGAGGATGTTGTGGGGTGAGCAGCGTAGAGTGAGGGTGATGTTGGGGTGATGGGGTATGGGGGTGAGACGGTGTGGGTGGTGTTGGGCTGAGGGTGATATGGGGGTGAGGGGGTTGATACACGTGTCATGAGGAACTACAACAGAGTGGGGTCTCACTCCCTCGCCCGTGACCAAGCTCCACCTCGGTGACCCCCCTTTCCTCCAGGCCAGCGACCACGTCCAGGGCCCTCTACTTGGCCATGATGGGAGACCACAGGTCTGATGGTCCCCTTCCTGGCTTCTCCCGGTCCCGGCAGCTATGCCTGGCCCTTTCCAGGGGGTGGTTGGGAACACACAGAAGGCAACAGTGTTATACAGTCCGACACATCCAGCCCAGGGGGTGGGCACCCGGCCATGGCGGCCAGTATGGGTGCCGGCATGTGGGGCAGGGTGGGGCTTTGGCCGTCCTCCGGGTTGGGGAGTTAGGGTTTTGGGTGTGTGGGAAGGGGGTTAGTGCCAGGGACACAGTGCTCTCTACTCACCATGGCCACCCTGAGGAGGTTGTGCAGTTTTTTACGGCAGTGCTGGCCGGTCTGGACTATGTTACCCATGGAACTCAGCACCTCTGTAACCTACGGCCAGGCACGGCCAATGGCGGCGTCTGCCATACTCCTTCCCAGGCCGCGATACAGGGTCAACGCCTCTTCTCCACCATGTCCTGGAGGGTCTCCAGCTCGGCATTAGTCAACCTCGGGGCTGCTCTGCTTCCTGTCATCTTATTGGCTGGGATGGTGTGTGGGGAGTGAAGTGTGTATGTGCGGCTGCAGCTTGTCAGCCTCTTGAGTGTCAATCCCGGACCCGGCGAATCTCGTACCATTCCTCATTGGAATTGATTGTGGTCCACGTGGTGCCGGTGCTAGCCCCTCAACAGTGGCAGAATCGGTCCAGGTGCGCGATAGCTTTGCTGGCATGAAAGTCCTCGAATTCTGCGTTGGCATCAAAACTTCGGGTGGGATTCTCCGTTGCCCGATGCCGATATCGTAATTGCTGATCGGGCGGAGAATCCCTGTTTCCGACCGAATCGGGGGCGGTACCTGTTTTCGGATGCTCCGCCCCTCCAAAACGGCGCCATCGAGGAGTATGCCGCATGCCGTTGGGATCGCCTCAGGAAGTTACCTGAAGGCCCTCCCCCGATGCTCCGCCCCCCGATGGGCCGAGTTCCCGATCGCACGGGGCAGTGCACTCTCAGTGTTTGTGAACCCGGCGTGCCCGCTGCGGCTGTGTCCAGCGCCGCCACAGTCAGGGGGGGGGGGAGGAACCATGCTGCTGGCCGGGGGGGGGGGGGGGGCTTCGGCTGGGGGGGCCTGGTGGAGGGGGGGGGGGCTTCGGCTGTGTCCAGGGGGGGCACTATCTGGCAGGTCGGGTTCGCGCGCTGCCGGTGCCATGCCGTACAGAGTTACCGCTGCAGATCGTCGCCGTGCGCAGGCGCGGCCACGGACTCGGCAATTCTCCAGGCATTTATATCGGGAATGCCGTGTATTTTATGTGGCATGGCTGCTAGCCCCTCACTGGTCAGAGGATCGTGCGGTGGCGACACCAACTTCTTCGGCATAAAACCAGACACATCCGCCGGATATAGCCTCAAAATCGGAGAATCCATCCCTTAGTCTCAGAAACGGAGAATCATGCTTCCAGGCTTTGAAGAAGGCTGCATTTATCATTGTGTCAAACTGGTCAAAGATTTCTAAAGGGTTTTCTCGAATCTGCAGCTATTGCAGCATTTATTTGGATAATGGAACCAATCTGAATATTTGTAACTGTGAAGTGTTGTATATCTTATAAAGAAAACAAATGGAAAGAGTAAGGAAAGGTGGGACAGTCCATCCCTGTTAGACCTAGCAAAACTTCGCACTACTTTCTCACTGGTTAGAATGTGTCAAAAGCACACAGAGTTCTTCATAAGTATTACACATAATTGCTGTGGTAGTCACCACTGTTTGTATATAGTAGACATATGAGATGTAATACGGTAAGGCTCCTGTACTACGGGTACAAGGGTAGATCCCTGCCTGCTGGCTCTGCCCAGTAGGCGGAGTATAAATGTGTGTGCTCACCGAGCTGCAGCCATTTTGGCAGCAACTGTAGGAGGCAACACATCTCTGCGTAATAAAGCCTCGGTCACTCTCTACTCTCGTCTCGTCGTAATTGATAGTGCATCAATTTATTACGCAGAGATTTTACAGCGATGGAACTATGCATCAAGCCATTCGCCTGCAGCTGCACCGTCAAGCAGACAAACCCACGCCGGCCTTCGACCACTGGCTAGCTTGCTTTGAAGCCTACATCGGATAAGCGACAGAACCACCCTCACAGGCACAGAAACTACAGATCCTGTACACACGGATGAGCTCCGATATTTTTCCTCTTATCCGGGACGCGTCCAACTACCATGGCGCTTATGAAAGAGAACTACACACGGCCGATCAACAAACTACGCCAGGCACCTCCTGTCCACGCGGCAACAACTCCCTGGTGAGTCATTGGAAGATTTCTGGTGTGCCCTGCACGCCCTGGCGAGGAACTCGATTGCCAGGCAGTTTCAGCCGTTGAACATTCCAAACTCCTAATCAGGGACCCTTTTGTTACGGGCATAGGGTCGGCGTACATCTGCCAGCCCCTCTTAGAAGGGGGTACGCTCGACCTCGCGGCGATCAAGAAACTCGCAACCTCGCTAACGGTAGCCTCCCATAATGTACAAGCGTACGCCCCCAACCGCACGGCGACCCTATCCTGGACATCGTGGACCCCAACAGCGACTACCCCCAGCCAAACCCAAGCCTGTGCGCCGCACGGCAGCCAGCCAACCCCGGCGCCAGCGCTGCCCGGCGAGGAGCGTACTCTGCAAGGCCTGCGGGAAGAAAAGACATTTCGCTGCGGTGTGCCAGGCCCGGTCGATCGCCGCTGTAACCAGCCCCATTGTTCCTGCACCCCCTACGTGCGACCCGTGGGCGGTGCCATTTTTGCCCCCGCAACCCACGTGCGGCCCCTGGGCACTGCCATCTTCCCCCCATCAGACCTCAGCAGTGCCCACGGGCTGCACATCTTTAACGCCACCCGCCACGTGCGGCCCGTGGGCGCCGCCATCTTCGCCACCATTTCAGACGGCGCCTCAGGACCCCTGCTCATCGGGCACCTCATCGGGCCACTCATTGCCCGCAACTGCCGCCGACAAGCCCGGGGCCCACCAACACCAGCTGCAGCTCGCCTCCATCACGCTCGACCAGTCCCGGCCAACACAACTTCCCAACCGCGACAACGACGGTGAAAGTCGATGGCCACAAGACACCTCGCCTTCTCAACTCCGGGAGCACGGAGAGCTTCATCCACCCTGATACGGTAAGGCGCTGCTCCCTCGCGGCACACCCCATTACCCAACGAATCTCCCTGGCCTCCGGATCCCACTCCGTGGAGATCCGGGGGTACTGCACCGCCACCTTCACTGGCCAGGGCGTAGAGTTCAGCAACTTCCAGCTCTACGTCCTCCCCAACCTCTGCGCAGCCTTGTTACTTGGCCTGGACTTCCAGTACAACCTCTAAAGTCTAACTCTGAAATTCGGTGTGCCCCTACCACCCCTCACCGTATGCGGCCTCACGACCCTTAAGGTCGACCCACCTTCCCTGTTTGCGAACCTCTCCCCGGATTGTAAACCCGTCGCCACCAGGAGCAGACGGTACAGCGCCCAGGACCGGACCTTCATCAGGCCTGAGGTCCAGCGGCAGCTGTGGGAAGGCATCATTGAGGCCAGCAACAGCCGCTGGACAGCCCAAGTGGTAGTAGTAAAGACTGGGGAGAAATACAGGATGGTAATTAATACAGTCATCAATCGGTACATTCAGCTCGACACAGCGGGGCAAGATCAAAAACGATAAAATCTTGAGGTGGAGGATTGAGCTCCACCTACAATTATGAGATTTTGTATCGCCCCGGTAAGCTCAACGTGCCCCCCGATGCCCTATCCTGAGGTACATGTGCCAGCGCACAAGTGGACCAACTCCTAGCCCTACACGATGGTCTCTGTCACCCAGGGGTTACCCGGTTCTTTCACTTCATAAAGGCCCGCAACCTGCCCTACTCCATTGCGGAGGTCAGAGCGGTCACCAGAGACTACCAGGTCTGCGCGGAGTGCAAACCGCACTTCTACCGGCCAGACCGAGCGCACCTGGTGAAGGCCTCTCATGCCTTTGAACGCCTCAGCATGGACTTCAAAGGGCACCTCCCCTCCTCTGACCGAAACACGTACTTTCTTAACGTGGTCGACGAATACTCCAGATTCCCCTTCGCCATTCCATGCCCCGATATGACGTCTGCCACAGTCATCAAGGCCCTCAATAGCATCCTCACTCTGTTCGGTTTCCCCACTTACGTCCACAGCGACCGGGGATCCTCCTTTATTAGTGATGAGCTGCATCAATTCCTGCTCAGCAAGGGCATTGCCTAGAGCAGGACGACCAGCTACAACCCCCCAGGGAAACGGCAGGTGGAGAGGGAGAACGGGACGGTCTGGAAGGCCGTCCTGTTGGCCCTACATTCTAAAAATCTCCCTGTCTCCCGCTGGCAGGAGGTCCTCCCCGATGCCCTCCACTCCATCCGATCGCTACTCTGCACTGCGACTAATGCAACCCCCCATGAACGTCTCCTTGCCTTCCCCAGGAGGTCCACCTCCGGGGTTTCGCTCCCAACGTGGCTGGCAGCTCCAGGACCCATTCTCTCCCGCAAACACGTGCGGCTCCACAAGGCGGACCCGTTGGTCGAGAGGGTACAGCTACTCCTTGCAAATCCGCAGTATGCCTACGTGGCTTACCCCGACGGCCGCCAGGACACAGTCTCCCTCAGGGACTTGGCACCAGCTGGGTCCCCACCCCTCCACCCCATCTGCCCCGGCGCCACCCATCCTCCCCCCAGCGCACCTCACCACAGCCCCCACTCCAGGATGATCCGTCCTGCCATTGGTTCCATCCGGGGATGAAGATGAGGACTACACGCCCCCGGAGTTACCGGCGACCAAGCCAGCGCCTGCATCGCCACCGGGACTGCGGCGCTCACAATGGAGGATCAAGGCACCCGACCGGCTGTGATCTTTGTGACCTTTTCCAGAGATGTAATACGGTATGGCTCCTGTACTACAGATACGGGGGTAGATCCTTGCCTGCTGGTTCCGCCCAGTAGGCGGAGTATAAATGCGTGTGCTCACCGAGCTGCAGCCATTTCGGCAGCAGCTGTAGGAGGCAACACATCTCTGTGCAATAAAGCCTCGATTACTCTCTATTCTCGTCTCGTCGTAATTGATAGCGCATCAATTGCTTTGAAATGTGTCTGCCTTTCTGAGTAAGCCATCGTAACCATTTTGATGAATTGACTTCGGCTGAAATGTTTGGCCGAATTTCCTTTTGAATTTGTGACGTGTAAGTTGGGCCATTTCCTGATGTTGCATTCCTAACTTCGGAAAGTCAATCCATTCAATCAGTATTTTCGTCTCTGGGATTTTGTTTTGGAGTTGGGTCACCCTCAGGGAGGAGGAGATGCTGGGACCCATGCCAGTGACTCCCGCAGGGAAGGTGCTGAACACTGCAGCACCTCAGACTCCACCCCCCCCTCCTGTCCCTGGCACAACTGGTGGGCAGCGGGCAGAACAGGGCGGCACCACACCACCTGAGACACCCGAGCAACAGCCAGGCCCATCCAATCCCGGTTTCCCCAGAAAACGGCCGCCAACAGGGACCCAGGTCGCAGGGCGGGAATCACAGCAGGCTGCCTCCACTCCTGATGTACCATCTGGGGAACGACCTAGACGTAGTGTTAGGGCTGGTAAGGACACCAGTTAAGTTGGCACGTGTGCAGGGCTGTTTAGTAATAGGGCTAGGGCACATATCTGTATATATTTGTCGACATTAAACATCTGTTACAACCTGTCTCAGTGCTCTGTCAGATGGGTGTGAGGGGTCGGCGGGTCTGGGCATGCCAGAGAGGGGGTGCGGGGGTGGTGGTGGCTGGCCTCCCTCACCGACTGTCCCCACCACCGCCACCCCAGGGATCCAGTGGGACTGTGTGTAATAAATTGCCCAGCTCGCATGCAGGGATCACCAAGTGCATGGTGGTAAGTGCTACCGTGGGCAGGAATCACCACTCAGTGCGGGGTGGGTTGCAGGTGGTGAAATGGCCAGGTGGTGAGGGGTTGGGGGGGGGGGCAGGTGGTGTCCGTGCCCCTGGCCAGTTCCCCCACTAATTGGTGAACCAAGAGGCGATCAGAGCGTCCCGTGTGCATTGGCCATGGTGCACACATCGTGCTGTCTCCTGTGCCTGCATGGGCCTCATTTCGTGTCCAATCTCGTCCTCCCCCACGTCCTCTTCATCGGTGAGGCCTGCCGTTCATCCTCCACCCCAGCATGTCGCCCCTCTGCTGCTTGATGTTGTGGAGGATGCAGCAGGCCACCACGATGCAGGCGACCCTCTCAGCGTCATACTGGAGGGCCCCTCCAGTGTGGTCCATGCTCCTGAACTGCTTCTTCAGGAGGCCGAAGCACCGCTCGATCACGCCCCTGGTCATTGCATCGGCGTCATTCTATCGAATCTCGACGTCGCCTGTGGCCTCCGAATAGGCGTCATCAACCACGGCCTCAGTGGATAAACCCTGTTGCCCAGGAGCCAAATCTGGACCCGGGGCATGTTGGCGATGGCAACGAACCCTGCCGCCCGGGCATCCTGGTGGACTCAGCCCACATTGAAATGGATCTATTGTGCCAAGCGGGCATATAGGGCCTCTTTGACAATGCGGATGCACCTCTGCACTGAGGTCTGTAAGGTCCCGGACAGGTCCCCACTCAGTGCCTGGAAGGACCCTGTGGTGTAAACGTTCAGGGCGACTGCCACCTTGATGGCCACCGGGAACCGGTGTCCTCCCCCCATGCACCCTGATCTGGCAGGTATGTCGCACTGCCCCCCTGCTCAGCCGGAGTCTTCGACGGCATGCCTGGTCCGGCACGTCCTCGAATGACAGGCACTGCCGCTACACGTGAGCCTCATGTGGTGCCTCCTTTGCACCTCCTCCTCAGCCTGTTGGACAGCCGGCTGTTCATCTTGAGCATCTGCCTCCTGTTCCACTGCAGCACGCTATGCTGCTGCAGGTTCGTCCTCCTCGAGCAGCTGCAGCTCGTACAGCCGCAGGACATCCCCCAGAGCTGGTATTGCTGGTGGAATTCCAATCTCCATTGTCTGCAGGGATGAAAGGCCTACATGGTGTGTACTCCCATGCCCAACCAGGTCCAATGGGGTACACAGTGGCCCTGGTTGGCACTGCGGACTCCATATTCTCCCCCCCCCACCCACCCATCCGCTTACTCCTGGCCCCATCGGTGCCCGGCACCATTGGGACTCTGGCCCTGGCACCCGTCCCTACTGCCAGGGATAGCATCGGCCCTTGCCAACGGTACACTCCGTGGCCTCCGCCTGGAGCCCCTGTAGGGGTGCTCCCCTTGAGTGGGCTGCGCAATGCCCTGGCATTGGGGAAAGCAGTGAAGATGGATAGCGGGGAAGGGACATACGGAAATTCTGTCGGAGAGAAGTGCAGTAAGGCCCATTAAGCGGTGGTCTCCTCCAGATCGGAGAGACCAAACGCAGACTGGGTGATCGCTTTGCTGAGCATCTTCAGCCTGTGCGCATTCAGGACCCTGACCTTCCGTTGCTTGCCATTTCAACACAAGACTCTGCTCCTATACCCAAATGTCTGTTCTTTGCCTGCTGCAATGTTCCAGTGAAGCTCAACGCAAACTGGAGGAACAGCATCTCATCTTCCGGTTAGGCACGCTACAGCCTTCCGTTCTCAACATCGAATTCAACAACTTCAGATGATTAGCTCTACCCGACCTCGACCCCTTTGTTTTCATCCCATTTCATTTTAACTGCCTTTTACCATTTATTTCTATTTTGTCTTTCTTTATATAAATCCCCCCCCCCCCGTATCTTATTACCACTTTCCTTACCTTTTCTCCCCTTTGCTTCCCCCTTCACATCTCTCCCACCCATGTCCCCCCATCCCCACATCTACATCTGTCACAGTTTACCCTCTGATTTTAGTTTCTCTGCTGTTTGGCCTTTCGCACCCTTTGTTCTCTCTGGGGACTGCCATTAGCACTCTGTTCCCTTGGTTTCTGTGGCTATGACTCATCTTTCATTCCCCCACTTTACAGTATAAATATCTCCCACTTTCTCTGTCTTTTAGCTTTGACAAAGAGTCATCGGACTCGAAACGTTCGCTCTTTTCCCTCCCTACAGATGCTGCCAGACCTGCTGAGATTTTCCAGCATTTTCTCTGTCAATTTTAATAAGGCACAGTAGGAAGTCTTACAACACCAGGTTAAAGTCCAACAGGTTTGTTTCGAATCACTAGCTTTCAGAGCCCAGCTCCTTCCTCAGGTGAAATTTTAATAAGATCAGATTTGATTTGGCCAGAGTGAACTGGTAGCAAACACTTTTAGGCAAATCTGTGACAGAACAGTGGGACACATTCAAGAAGGAAATAGGGAGAGTACAGGGCCAACATTCCCAATCAAGAAAAAAGGTGGGACCAACAATTCCAATGAAGCCTGGATATCGAGGAATATACAGAATTGGATAAAGAGAAAAGGGGAGGCTTATTGCAGGTATTGAGGGCTCAAAACAGCAGAAGCCCTGGAGGCGTATATAATTTGCATGAGGAAAATTAAGGGAGCAAATAGGGTCATGAAAGGATACTGGCAGGTAAAATAAAGGAAAATCCTAAATTACTTTACAAGTACATTAAGGGTAAAAGGATAATAAGGGTAAAAGTAGGACCCATTAAGGACCACAGTGGGTAATTTCTGTGTGGAGCTGGAGGATGTGGGTAGGGTTCTAAATGAATACTTTGTGTTGGTGCTCACTAGGGAGAGGAATGATGTGAGTTTAGAAATCATGCAATAAAATTAGAGCGATTAGCATAGACAGAGAGGAGGTTCTGAGTGGTCTGGCAGGTTTAAAAGTAGACAAACTTCCAGGGCCAGATGGAATGTATCCCAGGCCACTGAGTGAGGCAAGGGAGGAAATAGCAGGGGCGCTGGAAATAATTTTCAATTCCTCTATTGGCACGGGAGAGTTGCTGGAGGACTGGGCGATAGTCAATGTGGTACCATTATTCAAGAAGGGAGCAAGGGATAAACCAGGAAACTACAGGCCAGTCAATCTAACCTCAGTGGTGGGGAAACTATTGGAAGCAATTCTGTGAGACAGAATTAATCTGCATTTGGAGAGGCAGGGATTAATCAAGAACAGTCAGTATGGTTGTGTTAATCATGATGTGGCGATGCCGGCGTTGGACTGGGGTGAGCATTTTAAGAAGTCTTACAACACCAGGTTAAAGTCCAACAGGTTTGTTTCAAATCACTAGCTTTTGGAGTACTGCTCATTCACCTGAGGAAGGAGCAGTGCTCCGAAAGCTAGTGATTTGAAACAAACCTGTTGGACTTTAACCTGGTTTTGTTAAGGGGAGGGTTGACCAGGTGTGTAGATGAGGGCAATGCATTGATATAGTCTACTTGGACTTCAGCAAGGCTTATGATAAGGTCCCACGTGGGAGACTGACAGCGAAGGTAAGGGCCCATGGGATCCAAGGAAATTTGACAAATTGGATCCAATAGTAGCTGAGTAGCAGGAAAAAAAGGATGATGGTCAAGGGGTGTTTTTCTGACTGGAAGCATGTGTCCAGTGGAGTTCCGCAGGGATCAGTGTTGGGGCCTGATGCAACCATCAATTCACACGAGACGATTAGTAGAAGTGAACAGTGGTTTTAATAAGCTAGATCTGTGCACGCCTGCGACTGCTCTGTACTGAGTGCCGCCTACAGGCTGCAGATCTATATACCTCCCCCGAGGGGCAGAGCCACAGGCGGAGCCCACAAGGGCATCAACATAATGCAATACAATACAGTGGAAAATTGTAGCTGCAATACGTTCACCACATTCACCCCCTGTTAAAAAATTGAAGTCCAGCGGGGGTGAAGTGGGCTCCCACCCCCCCAACCCCCACCCTCCACAACCCTCCCTCACCCCCTACCTACCCCCCCCCCCCCCCATCCCCACATCCTCCTCCGGTCCTCTCAGTGATCCTTAACATGCTTGGCCCTCCTAGCTCTACCACTACGTCTAGGTGTCTCCCCAGGATGCACATCTGTGGTGGAGGCAGCCAGCTGCCTACCTCGTCCCGTGGTCTTTGATGCCTCTGGTGGGCATCCTCTGGGGGCGGAAGGCCCCGGCTCACTTGTCGACAGCACATGCACAGCCATGCCATCCTGTCCCGTGTGCTGACCCCGAGACGCAGCCTCAGCAGAGGAGTGGAACCTGGGGGAGTGCTGGTGGCCACATGTAGGCACCGGGTGCCCTCACCTCCCAGTCAGTGCCATAGATTCTGGGATCCACCTTGGGATGGAGGAGCAGCTGGTTCAAGCCCCGACCGCCGCTGCATCATCTGGCTCTGCCAACCCTGGCGGTTCCCCAATGTTTGCACCATGGTGTCGATGCCCTCACCAATGTTCCTCACTAACTGGGACACATCCCCCAGTGACCAGGCCACACACTGCAGGGCCTCGGCAATGGCCACCTATGACTAGGACACGCTCCGCAGAGCCTCGACCATGCCCATCTGAGAGCGGGACTTGCCCCGCAGAACCTCATCAAGGTCAGCCTGGTACTGGGCAACAACTCCCCAGCGAGGCAGACATTCCGTCGAGACCCTCGGCCATGGTGGTCACTGACTGAGCGACGCCTAATGGTGCTGACATCGTGCACCAGCGTCTCCACTGCAGTCGCCACCCTCGCAGTGTTGGCCTCGGTGCCACACATTGCCGGCACCGTCTCCTGCACCCATTGCCTCTGGGACTCCTCCAATCGGCTATGGATTTGCTGGAGTGATCTCTCCCTCTGAATGTCACGGCTGCTCCTTATTGTCTCCATCAGCTCCGGGTAACCCGGTTCCAGAGGCTCAGCATCAGGCTGGGACCCAGCTGGGTCCTGGGATCCAGCAGCCCTCCAACTGCTGTCTTACCTGGGGATTCCTGCCTCCACCAGATGTGCAACATCAGCAGTGTGGTGCTCACCAGATTGAAAGGGGAGGGTTAAAGGGGGAGGGGGTGGAGGGAGGGTTGGGGGTCGTCTAGAGGGTTGGGGGGTGGATGCTCCCTTGGGGAGGGGGGAGGTTGGTGTCTACTCAGTCGTGCTGCCTGATGTAGGTCATTGACCTTCTTCCTGCACTGAAGGCCAATCATCCTGTTCACACTGCCCGAGCTGACTGCTGCCGCCACCTCATCCCAGGCGGCGCTGGCTGCCCTATGGCTAATCTCCCCCTGGACCCTCGGGGGAACAAGGCATCCATCCAGGCTTTCATAACATCCAGGAGCTTCCCCAGGTCAGCGTCCCCATATCTTGGGGCAGGTCTCCTCGGCGCCATTATTGCTGGGATTGGCTGAGCAAGTGCAGCATAAGGGCTGCTCAACCTTGTGTGCAGGAGGTTGGAGAGCGCGGTCACAGCGAAACAGCTGGTGAGCCATCCGTTGGGGCGAGAAGCTCGTGAGGACTCGTTAAGTGGAACAATTAACGTTGAATTCCGTTGCAGGCCTCGCTGGGCCGTGCGCTGGGAAGCTCCTGGCAATTCCCACTCGCTAGCACACTTCGAAATTTCTCTGGAAAATCTCGCCCTAAGTTTTGGGCCCTTTCCCTCAGAAACAATATTATTGCTGTGGAGGGAGCGCAACCAAGGTTCACTAGATTTTTTGAGGGGATGACAGGACTGTATTATGAAGAGAAATTTGGCAAACCAGTTCAGTATTCTCGAGAGTTTTGAAGAATGAGAAGTTATCTCATTGAAATCTATAAAATATTTCAAAGAAACGATGGGTTAGATTCAGGCAAGATGCTTCCATTGGTCGGGGTGTCTAGAACCAAGGGGTATTATTTCAAAATAATGGGGATGCCACTTAGGACCGAGATGAGGAGAAATGTCTTGAAGTAGAACTATCTACCCCAGAGGGCTGTGGTAGCTCAGTTATTGAGTATGTTTAAGGTAGAGATCGATAGATGTTTGATTAACAATATGTAATATGGATTTTCACAGTAACTTCATTGCAGTGTTAAGCCTACTGGCGATACTAAGAAAGATTATTATTCTAAAGGGTTATGAGGTTAGTGTGTGCAAAAAGCGCTGAAGTGCCCAATCGACCATGATCATACGGAATGTCGGAGCAGGCTCGATGGGCTGAATGGCCTACTTGTGTTCCTTCCTATGTTCCTTCCTATGTTCCTATGCACGCTAATCCCCCTGAAATATGAACTCAATTTCTCCGTCTACAGACCTGCTGAGCATTTCCAGCATTTTTTGTTCTTATTTAAAGTTCAGGCACCTCCAATAATTTGCCTCTGCGGGAGAGGATGTGTTACTACTATTAGTGTGGCATCTCTCGGCATAAAGATAGGGAAAGTCAGACAGCTGCTTCCAATCAATGCTTTCTTCAGACTTAGTGGTCCGAAGGATGTTTTGAGTAATTTGAACAGTGGAAGTGCTTCATTCAACCTTGATTTACACCTTGTTTTGATCACTGTGGGTTAACTGTCATGGAAACTGTGTTAAATTCTTCTGAAGCGCACAGTGACAGGTTGCAGAACACTTGGATCATTCGGATTGAATCAAACACTAACCTCAAAGGGGAACAGCAGTGTACTGACTATTAATCCACAGAATATGTCGAAATCCCACCATGCCACTTTGAGAGCAGCTGTGTGATGCACTATAATTACGACGAGACGAAAGTAGAGAGTAATCGAGGCTTTATTAAGTAGAGGTGTGTGGCCTCCTGCAGCTGCTACCAGAAATGGGAGCAGCTCGGTGTGCGCACACATTTATACTCCGCCTACTGGGCGGAGCCAGCAGGCAGGGATCTACCCCCATATCTGTAGTACAGGAGCCTTATCGTATTACCTCTAATACAACTATTATACAAACAGTGGTGACTACCACATTCACCCCCTGTTAAAAAAGAGTCCATCGGGGGTGGTGGAAAAAGAATTTTCAGGTTCGTGAGAATTTAAAGTTTACAGTCTGGTGACAATTTACAAATTCAGCCAGTCGGGTGCCTTGATCCTCCGCTGTGAGCGCCTCGATCCCTGTGGTGATGCAGGCGCCGACTTGGTCACCTGTGACTCGGGGAGCGTGTTGTCCTCATCTTCAACCCCGGGTGGAACCAGTGGGAGGACAAATCGCCCTGGGGCGAGGGCTGTAGCGGGCACTGGGGGAGGGTGAGTGGCGCCGGGGCAATCAGAGGGGGGAGGTCAGTTGGTGGTGGGCCGTGGGTGGGGATCCAGCTGGTGCCAGGTCCCTGAGGGAGACTGTGTCCTGGCGCCCGTCGGGGGCGCCACGTAGGCATACTGTGGGTTCGCATGAAGTTGTTGTATCCTTTCGACCAACGGGTCCGCCTTGTGGATCCGCACGTGTTTGCGGAGGAGAACGGATCCTGGAGCTGCCAGCCACGTTGGGAGCGAAACCCCGGAGGTGGACTTCCTAGGGAAGGCAAGGAGACGTTCATGGGGGGTTTCATTAGTCGCAGTGCAGAGTAGCGATCAGATGGAGTGGAGCGCGTCGGGGCGGACCTCCTGCCAGCGGGAGACCGGGAGATCTTTAGACCGCAGGGCCAACAGGACGGCCTTCCAGACCGTCCCATTCTCCCTCTCCACCTGCCCGTTTACCCGGGCGATGTAGCTGGTCGTCCTGCTCGAGGCAATGCCCTTGCTGAGCAGGAACTGACGCAGCTCATCACTCATAAAGGAGGATCCCCGGTTGCTGTGGATGTTAGCGGGGAAACCGAACAGGGCGAAGATGCTGTTGAATGCTTCAATGACCGTAGCAGACGTCATATCGGGGCTTGGGATGGCAAAGGGGAATCGGGAGTATTCATCGACCACGTTCAGGAAATACGTGTTTCGGTCGATGGAGGGGAGGGGCCCTTTGAAGTCCAATAAGGAGAAGTGCATGTTCCGCACCAACCGCTTAGCCATCCTTGGCTATGTTGTGGAAAATGGAGTTCTAGGGCCCGACCCTGACCGCATGCGCCCTCTCATGGAACTCCCCCTCCCCCTTTGAAGTCCATGCTGAGGTGTTCAAAGGGGCGGGAGGCCTTCACCAGCTGCGTTCGGTCTGGCCGGTAGAAGTGCGGTTTGAGCTCCGCGCAGACCTGGCAGACTCTGGTGACAGCCCTGACCTCCGCAATGGAGTAGGGCAGGTTGCGGGCCTTTATGAAGTGAACGAACCGGGTGACCCCAGGGTGACAGAGACTCTCGTGTAAAGCCCAGAGTCGGTCCACTTGTGCGCTGGCACATGTACCTCGGGATAGGGCATCGGGGGGCTCGTTGAGCTTGCCGGGGCGATACAAAATCTCGTAATTGTAGGTGGAGAGCTCGATTCTCCACCTTAAGATTTTATCATTTTTGATCTTGCCCCGCTGTGTATTATTAAACATGAAGGCAACCGACCGTTGGTCAGTGAGGAGAGTGAATCTCCTGCCGGCCAGGTAATGCCTCCAATGCCGCACAGCTTCCACGATCGCTTGGGCCTCCTTTTCGACGGAGGAGTGCCGAATTTCAGAGGCATGGAGGGTGCGGGAAAAGAATGCCACGGGCATGCCTGCCTGGTTGAGGGTGGTGGCCAGAGTGACTTCCGATGCATCGCTCCCGACCTGAAAAGGGAGGGTCTCGTCGACCGCATGCATTGTGGCCTTGGCGATGTCTGCCTTGATGCGGTTAAAGGCCTGGCAGGCCTCAGCCATCAGGGGAAAATCTGTGGAGTGGATGAGTGGGCGGGCCTTGTCCGCATAGTTAGGGACCCTCTGGGCATAATAAGAGAAAAACCCCAGGCATTGTTTCAGGGCCTTGGGGCAGTGGGGAAGGGGGAGTTCCATGAGGGGGCGCATACGGTCAGGGTCGGGCCCTAGAACTCCATTTTCCACAAAATAACCAAGGATGGCTGAGCGGTTGGTGTGGAACACGCACTTCTCCTTATTGTACGTGAGGTTAAGGAGTTTAGCAGTGTGGAGAAATTTGAAGAGGTTAGCGTCCTGGTCCTGCTGGTCGTGGCGCAGATGGTGACGTTATCTAGGTACGGGAAGGTGGCCCGCAGTCCGTACCGGTCAACCATTCGGTCCATCTCACGTTGGAAGATCGAGATCCCCATTAGTGAGGCCGAAAGGGACCCTAAGGAAGTGGTAAAGGCAGCCGTCTGCTTCGAACGCCGTGTATTGGCGGTCCGCCTTGCGGATGGGAAGCTGGTGGTAGGCAGATTTCAGGTCCACTGTTGAGAAGACCTGGTACTGTGCAATCTGATTGACCATATCAGATATGCGTGGGAGGGGGTACGCGTCGAGCTGCGTGTACCGATTGATGGTCTGACTGTAGTCAATGACCATCCTGTGCTTCTCACCAGTCTTCACTACCACCACTTGGGCTCGCCAGGGGCTGTTGCTGGCCTCGATGATGCCTTCCCGCAGCAGCCGCTGGACCTCAGGCCTGATGAAGGTCCTGTCCTGGGCGCTGTACTGTCTGCTCCTGGAGGCAACGGGTTTGCAATCCGGAGTGAGGTTTGCAAACAGGGAAGGTGGGTCGACTTCAAGGGTCGTGGGGCCGCAAACGGTGAGAGGTGGTCGGGGTCCGCCGAATTTTAGAGTTAGACTTTGGAGGTTGCACTGGATGTCCAGGCCGAGTAACAGGGCAGCGCAGAGGTTGGGGAGGACATAGAGGCGGAGGTTGCTGAACTCTATGCCCTGGACGGTGAGGTGGCAATGCAGTGCCCCTGGATTTCCACGGAATGGGATCCGGAGGCCAGGGAGATTCTCTGGCCAACGGGGTGTACCGCGAGGGAGCAGCGCCTTACCGTCGTGGGGTGGATGAAGCTTTCCGTGCTCCCAGAGTCAAGAAGGCAGGATGTCTTGTGGCCATCGACTTTCACAGTCGTCGTCGCGGTTGCGAGGTTGTGCAGCCGGGACTGGTCGATCGTGATGGAGGCGAGCTGCGGCTGGTGTTGGTAGGCCCCGGGCTCGGCGGCGGCGGTGGCAGGCAATGTGCGGCCAGATGAAGTGCCCGACGAGCAGGGGTCTTGAGGCGCCGTCCAAAATGGCGCTAAAGATGGCGGCGCCCACAGGGCACATATGGCGGGCGGCGTTAAAGATGGCGGCGTCCATGGGCTGCATGTGGTCTGCTGGGAGGAAGATAGCAGCGCCCACGGGCCGCACACGGTCTGCGGGGACGAAAACGGCGGCGCCCACGGGTCGCACGCGGGTGCAGGCGCACTGGGCCTAGATACAGCAGCGATCGACCGGGCCTGGCACACAGCAGCGAAATGTCTTTATTTCCCGCAGGTCTTGCAGATTGCACTCCGCGCCGGGCAGCGCTGCCGGGGGTGCTTTGCCTGCCCGCAGGAATAGCATTTGGGCCCCCCGGAGTTGTCTGGCTGCATCGCAGCACAGGCTTGGGGTTGGCTGGGGGCGGCCACTGGTGGGGCCCCCGATGTCCATGAGGGCACCGTGTGGTCGGGGGCGTATGACTGTACGTTACGGAAGGCTACCGTTAGCGAGTTCGCGAGTTGCCTGGTCGCCGCGAGGTCGAGCGTACCCCGTACTAATAGGCGCTGGCGGATGACCCCATGCCCGTAACAAAAGCATCCCTGATTAAGAATTCTGTATGTTCAGTGGCCGAAACTGCCTGGCAGTCGCAGTTCCTCGCCAGGATGTGCAGGTCACGCCAGAAATCGTCTAATGACTCACCGGGGAGTTGCTGCCGTGTGGACAGGAGGTGCCTGGCATAGAACTTGTTGATCGGCCGGATATAGTGTCATTTCAGAAACTCAATAGCTTCCCGGATAAGGGGAAAAATCTCGGAGCTCACCCGTGAGTACAAGATCTGGAGTTTCTGTGCGTCCGAGGGTTGTTCAGTCACTGATCCGAGGTAGCTTTCGAAACAAGCGAGTCAGTAGTCAAAGGCCGACGTGGTGTTGGCTGCTTGAGGGTACGGCTGTAGGCGATCTGGCTTGATGCGTAGTTCCATCGCTGTAATATCTCTGCTTAATAAATTGATGCACTATCAATTACGACGAGATGAGAGTAGAGAGTAATCAAGGCTTTATTAAGCAGAGATGTGTGGCCTCCTGCAGCTGCTACCAGAAATGGGAGCAGCTCGGTGTGCACACATATTTATACTCCGCCTACTGGGCAGAACCGCAGGCAGGGATCTACCCCTGTACCTGTAGCACAGGAGCCTTACAGTATTACCTCTAATACAACTATTATACAAACAGTGGTGACTACCACACTGTGGAGAGAAAAGCAGAGTGAACAGATGGTACGGCCTGAACTTGTTGAACTTAACTGTTGAGTCTGAAAGATGTAAAGTCCGAATCAAAATATGAGGTACTGTTACTCGAGGTACTGTAACTCAAGCTTAAGCCAGGCTAGATCACACCAGTGCAGGAGAGAGATGCCTGTTATTTTAATTCTTTGTTCTACGCTCTGAAGTAGGTGACTCCAATCCCACCCCAAAGCAGTTGACACCTTCTGCCCATGAAGGTGGCCCAGCGAGTCAACTGCTGAAAAGAATATCACACGCACTTGTAATTGATAATATGGAGAGATGTGTCATTTGAAACATGGAAGTCTGGCAATATCTGGTCTGAGAGAAACATGAGTTAATACAGGGCAAGATCCCACAAAGGGTTAACAGCAGCTGCAAAGAGCAGGATTGTAAAATGCAGATCGCCTTAGTCAAGCAGGCTTAGCAAACACACAGGATTTTTGTATGAAGCTAAAAACAATGGTTCACACCTTCATTGAAATTAACTATCTTAGTAAGCATCTGGAAAAGCATGGATGAGGGTTTCAGTTGAGTTAGAGATAAATGTAAACCTTTCAAGTTATAACCAAGTGGATTTTTAGCATTATGCTAAAAGCAATGATTCACACCTTCATTGAAGTAAAGGCAGCAGATAGAAAAGAATGACTAGGGAGGCTAATATATAGGCGTGAAATTCTGCTTACACCAAGTAAATTAAAGAAAACTGGAGACTATCAGTCTACGAGAAACATAATTTAAAGCCAAAATCAAAGTCAAAATTATGAGCTGGGGACACAATTGGAAAATAAAATTATAGAAATGACAAGAACCAAAATTCACACCCCTCTTGAAATCAAAGCATTTTTGAATATCACAAAGGAACTTTGAACATCACAAAGGAAACAATGTATTCAGAGACCTGAGAGGTGAGGTTATGTCAGAATGAATACTTAGTTAAATTAGAATGTTTAGATCAAAGATACATTTTACAATCCAAGTGAAATAAAAGTTACTTTACAATAAAGTCATAAAAACTTGATAACTGTTAGAAAAATATATAAACCCTGAGAAAGGAGCAGAGGAACTACCAGAACTCAGAGAGAAGCAGAGAAGGAACAAGAGAAGCAAGCAGAGTCAGCTTACAGTCAGCTCAGTCATGGGAAAGGGACAGAGCCAAGTAGCTGAGCTAAAATAGCTAATACATCTAAGGAAGACCAGAATTTAAAGAGGAAGCAGAGTCAGCTCAGAGATAGCCAGCAGAGTCAGCTCTCACAGCTTGGTGACATAGCAACCGAGCAGAACAGTGAATACATCTAAAGAAGACCAGACTTTAAATAAGATTGATTGTCAAGGTGGGCCTGAAGGTCCCTTCAACCAACCAGGAGGATCCAGAAACAAGATCTTTTTATCTTTCTGGAGAGACAGTGCATCTTTTAAAAGAAAAAATATAGAATAATAAAATAACTTAAAAGTATTAACCTGAAACAGTGATTATTCCAAAGTCTACTTTACTTACTTAGCAATGCGGGACCCAGGATCGATGCTACTAAGTGGTAAGTAGATGAAATCTTCTGTGAAGGTATGGGTTATACCGGGGATAACTTGAAAATATTGTTTGAACTGAATAGCACACACCGAAGCCTGCATAGGAGTTGGGGAGTGAAAATCCCTGTTCACCATTTAGAATGTCGGCCCTTTTTGGTATAGGGGGACTTCTAAGAATAGTGGTGAGTTTTCAACAACACACTGCAGCAACTCACAAAGGAGGCCATGCAAGGCAATTTGGATAGGTGTGAAATGACACTTTGGTCTGTGATCCTCTATAAAGCACTTGAATCCTCTTTATCTGGAGAGACAAAGCTGTGAGTCAAACAATGTTTTCTCTGGGGTTAAGCTGTCCCAACACTGTAATGGATTCCTGGACTCTCAACTAAGAATGTCTAATGAGCTTGGCTAAGAGCTGAGAAATCCATCAAACATTCAACTATCATTGTAGGGTCCATTGCGTCTATACAGTGTTAAGTGGATGAATAGGCATGAAAGTGCTATAGCTTGGCATGGCAGCATGAGGGGCCATAAGGGTGGGTGGGGGCATACATTGACATGTGGGGGACAAGGGGAACCTTTTGAAAGGAAAGTTCAAAAGATCCCCTCATGGACACAACTGTTCAGTACACCACTAAAATGCTGAACCACAACTCTTTGAAAGGCTGGCCGGGCTTCATGGAAATTGGAGAGGACTAGGACATGCCTATCCCCGCAATGGACCAGCCAGGTCAGGAGTGCAGGGTGTGGGCTCAGGACCTGAATGAGCTGAGAATCAAAAAGCCCCAGGAATGGAGTCAGGAATCCAAGAATCTGCTCCCAGCCACCATTTTAACCCCTCCATAGAGTCTCCCCGACCACAATCAGTACAAATCAGGAAGCAGCAATGATTAAAAGGATCCTCACTTGTTGGCACGAAAAGCTGGGCAGAGCTTTTGGAGACTTCCTTCATCAGTACATGTCGGCTTTGCGCCTTAGAAAACCTGAGAAGTCATGGAAGTCAGAGCACTCCTTCAGTACTGCTTAGAGATTTTCGTTCACGTCTGTGGGATGGGACTTGAACTCACAGCCTTCTGACCACCATCGAGTCATGACTAACCCACGATTTATACACCTGAGAGAGAGGAGACTGAAGTCTGGGAGTCAGAGGTCAAAGATATTATGATGTCGACTGAGTGTCTTTTCATGATGCTGTGACTGTCCTGGAATTTTAACCTTGAGAGACCATTCTCATGATCTCATCATTGGGATTGTAAACAATTCATTCTTATTATCCAGTGTGTCCAATAATCCTGATTTAGCTTGTCTCCCATTTCTGTCACTAACTCATTTAGGGCAGCTTTTTAAAAAATATATATATTTATTAAAGTTTTTTAACACAATTTTTCTCCCTTACAAACAATAACCCCCCCCCCCCCTCGTAACAAAAAAAACCAAGAAATCGCGCAGAGCAAGATATATACATGGCAAAATGATATATTTACACAGCTTTGTACATTGGCCCTCACCCGTACGTGCCAGTTTCCCCAACCGTTCATGTTATCTCTTGCTCATCCACCCTCCCAGGCAGTCCCCCCTTCCCCCCCCCCCTCCCCCCCCCCCTCCCAGGGCGTCCCCTCCAACCCCTCCCACCCCCCCCAGGTTGCTGCTGCTGCTGACCGACCTTCCTCTAACGCTCCGCGAGATAGTCTAGGAACGGTTGCCACCGCCTGTAGAATCCCTGCGCAGACCCTCTCAAGGCGAACTTAATCCTCTCCAACTTTATGAACCCAGCCATATCATTTATCCAGGCCTCCAGGCTGGGGGGTTTCGCCTCCTTCCACATTAGCAAGATCCTTCGCCGGGCTACTAGGGACGCAAGGGCCAGAATGCCGGCCTCTTTCACCTCCTGCACTCCCGGTTCGTCCACTACTCCAAATATTGCTAGCCCCCAGCTTGGCTTGACCCGGACCCTGAGATATTGCTCCCGCCACTCCTCTCCAGAACCCCTCCAGTGCCGGGCATGACCAAAACATATGGACATGGTTCGCCGGGCTCCCTGAGCACCTTCCACATCTGTCCTCTACCCCAAAGAACCTACTCAACCTCGCCCCCGTCAAGTGCGCTCTGTGGACCACCTTAAATTGTATCAGGCTGAGCCTAGCACACGAGGAGGAGGAATTAACCCTACCTAGGGCATCAGCCCACAGACCTTCCTCGATCTCCTCCCCCAGCTCCTCCTCCCATTTACCCTTCAACTCTTCTACCAGCGCTTCCCCCTCTTCTTTCAACTCCTGGTGTATTTCCGACACCTTGCCCTCCCCTACCCATACCCCCGAGATCAACTTATCTTGAACTTCTTGTGCCGGGAGCAACGGGAATTCCCTCACCTGTCGCCTCACAAAAGCCCTCACCTGCATATATCTAAAGGCATTTCCCGGGGGTAACTCAAACTTCTCCTCCAGTGCCCCTAGGCTCGCAAACGTCCCGTCGATGAACAGGTCCCCCATTCTTCCAATCCCCACCCGATGCCAGCTCTGGAACCAGGGACAAACCGGTGGTTACCCCTGATCGGGGACCACACCGATGCTCCCTTTGCACCCTGGTGCCGTCTCCACTGGCCCCAGATCCTTAGCGTTGCCGCCACCACTGGGCTCGTCGTATACTTTGTCGGCGAGAGCGGCAGCGGTGCCGTCACCAACGCCCCATTTTTTAAAAAAATTTGTTTTACATTTTTTTTATTCTCCTCCTTTTTCACATTTTCTCCCACATTTACACCCATCAACAATAAACAATAGTCAGCAAGATATGTCAATCCCCATAATAACAACGATCCCATCCGCCCACCAACCCCCAAACCTCAGCCCACATGTTTACATAAACAAATGACAAAAAGGAATCAGGGATTACCCATAGTCACCCTTAATCTACACAGCCCCCCTCCCCCACCCCCCCACCACCCCACCCCTAACTAATGTTCGATGTTATCCAGTTCTTGAAAGTACATAATAAATAGTGCCCATGACTTGTAGAACCCCTCCGAGCTTCCCCTCAGTTCGAACTTAACCTTCTCAAGGGTCAAGTATTCCAACAGTTCCCCCCGCCACGCCAGGGCACTGGGTGGAGAGGCTGCTCTCCATCCCAGCAGGATCTGCCTTTGGGCGATCAACGAGGCGAAGGCTATGATATCTGCCTCCGCTCCCGTTTCCAATCCTGGCTGTTCCGACACCCCGAATATGGCCTCCTGGGGACCCAGTCCAGTTTCACACGCACCACCTTGGAAATTACCCGAAACACCTCCTTCCAGTACTCCCCTAGCTTTGGACAGGACCAAAACCTATGAACGTGATTCGCGGGCCCCCCCCCGCAACGCTCACACACATCCTTTACTCCTTCAAAAAATCGGCTCATCCTCGCCCTCGTGAGGTGCGCTCGAAATACCACCTTCAGCTGTATCAGCCCCAACCTCGCACATGAGGTGGAGGCATTCACTCTCCGGAGCCCCCCTCACCAGACCCCCTCCTCTATAACCTCGCCCAGCTCTTCCTCCCACTTTGCTTTGATCCCTTCCAGTGGTGCCTTATCCTCTTCCAGAATAGCTCCGTACACCGCTGACACTGCCCCCTTCTCCAGTCCACTTGTCGTCAACACCTCCTCCAGCAATGTGGAGGCCGGTTCCACTGGGAAGCTCTGTATCTCCTTCCTGGCAAAATCCCGAACCTGCATGTACCTAAACACTTCTCCCTGCTCTAGCCCATACTTCGCTTCCAGCTCCCTCAATCCTGCAAACCGACCCCGAAGAAACAAATCTTTTAGCGTCTTAATCCCCTTCTCTTCCCATTTCCGAAAACTTCCATCCCACCTCCCTGGCTCAAATCTGTGGCTCCCCCGAATCGGCATTTCCCTTGACCCTAAACCCAACCCGAAGTGTTGGCGAAATTGCCTCCAGATTTTCAATGAAGCTATTATTACCGGACTCCCTGAATATTTCCCCGGAGCTATCGGGAGCGGCGCTGTTGCAAGTGCCTTCAGCCCCAACCCCCTGCACAAACTCTCCTCCATTCTGACCCACTGAGAATCCACCCCTCTGACCCAGCTCCGCACTTTCTCCACATTCACCGCCCAGTAGTAGTACAACAGGTTCGGGAGACCCAAACCCCCTGCCTGCCTTCCCCTCTGTAGCAGCACCTTTCTCACTCTGGCCACCTTCCCTCCCCATATAAATGAGGTAATCCTTCCCTCAATCTCCCTGAAAAAAGTCTTTGGCAGGAAAATCGGTAGGCATTGAAAAATAAACAGGAATCGCGGCAACACATTCATTTTAACCGCCTGTACCCGACCTGCCAGTGACAGAGGAAGGCCGACCCACCTTGCCAGATCGGCTTTCACTCTCCCCACCAAACTAGTGATGTTGTACCTGTGAAGCCTCCCCCACTCCCGGGCAACCTGCACCCCCAGATACCTAAAATGAGCCCCTGCTCTACGGAATGGCAGCCCCCCCACCTCTGCCCCCAACCCCGGCCGAGACACCACAAAGTACTCACTCTTGTCCAGGTTCAACTTGTACCCCGAGAAAGACCCAAATACCCGCAGTAGCTTCAATATTCCTCCTATCGACGCACTCGGCTCCGACACATACAGCAGCAAGTCGTCGGCATATAAGGACACCCTATGCTCTATCCCCCCCCGCACTATTCCTTTCCATGCTCCCGAACTTCTCAATGCGATGGCCAACAGCTCAATCACAAGTGCAAACAGCAGGGGGGACATAGGACATCCCTGTCTCGTCCCACGGTGGAGAGAGAAATATCTCGAACTGATATTATTTGTGCGGACACTCGCCTTCGGTTCTTTATATAATAGCTTTACCCAGTTCACAAACCTTGGTCCAATCCCAAACCGCTCCAGCACTGCCATCAGGTACCCCCATTCTACTCGATCAAACGCCTTCTCAGCGTCCAATGCCACAACTACCTCTGTTTCCTTTCTTTCCGCCGGTGCCATAAAAACGTTCAAAACCCTCCTAATGTTCGAAAACAGCTGCCTCCCTTTCACGAACCCCGTCTGATCCTCCCCTATCACCTTCAGGAGGCACTCCTCCAGCCTACCCGCCTGTATCTTCGCCAACACTTTTACGTCCACATTCAGAAGTGGTATGGGCCGATACGACCCACACTCCGTCGGATCCTTATCTTTTTTTAGTAACAGGGAAATCGATGCCTGCCCCAAGGTTTGCGGCAACACCCCCTTCCCTATCGCCTCCTCCAACATCCCCACCATCAGGGGTGCCAACCTATCCTTAAATTTTTTATAATATTCCACCGTAAACCCATCTGGCCCCGCCACCTTCCCCGACTGCATCCTCCCAATCGCATCCTTTATCTCCTGCTCCACGATTGATCCTTCTAATGTAGCCCTGTCCCCCCCCCTAGCCTCGTGTACTCCAACCCATCTAGAAATTCCTGCATCTCACGGTCTCCTCCGAGTGGCTCTGACTTGTACAACCTCTCATAAAACTCGTCAAAAACCTTGTTAATCAGCACTGGGGCCACCACCAACTTCCCTGCCCAATCCCTCACCTGAAGAATTTCCCTTGCCGCTGCCTCCCTCCGGAGCTGACCTGCTAACATACATGTTCATAAATTGCACCCCTTGCTCGTCTCAGTTGGCGCACCACCTTCCTGGTGGACAGTCGGTTGAAGCTCGCCTGTAGTTCCTTCCTCTTTTCCAGCTTCGCCGGGTCCCCATCCTCTGCATACCTCCTGTCTACCTCCAACATCTCATCTATTACCCTCTGCCGCTCCAACCTCTCCTCCTTATCCATCCTAGCCTTAAACGAAATTACCTCACCTCTCACCACCGCCTTTAGAGCCTCCCAGACGACTGCCTTCGACACCTCACCCGTACAATTGAAACCTACATATTCCTTAATTACCTTTTCAATTTTCTCACAGAATACTTGGTTCCCCAAAAGCCCCACATCCAGTTTCCACCCCGGTCTCTGCGCTGCCCCCTTCTCCAGCACCATATCCATCCAATGTGGAGCGTGATCTGACACTGCAATTGCAGAGTATTCCGACCCCTTGACTCCAGCCAGCAAAACCTTCCCCACCACAAAAAAGTCGATCCGCGAGTATACCTTATGGACCGCTGAGAAAAACGAATACTCCCGTTCCCTTGGGTGCAGGAACCTCCAAGGGTCCACCCCTCCCATTTCCACCATTAGCCCAGCCAGCGCCTTTGCCCCCCCTGATAGGACCAGCGAGCGCGGCCATGATCTGTCCAACCTTGGCTCCTGCACCAGGTTCCAGTCCCCCCCCACAATCAGCTCATGCGTGTCTAAGTTGGGAATAGCCCCCACCACCTTCCTCGCGAATCCCACATCATCCCAATTGGGACCGTATACACTTAACAGCGCCACTAATCTCCCCTCCAATGCCCCTGTCACAATCACATATCTACCCCCCTGATCTGCCACCACCTTCTCCATCTGGAAGCGTACCCTTTTGCTGACCAGCATCGCTACCCCTCGAGCCCTTCCATCAAATCATCTCCTTCATCTTCTCGCCCTGCTCTCTCACCTCGGCCAATGCCTTTGCCACCTCCACCCTGATCGGGCTGAGTGCCTCCTCCAACAATGACCTCACCACGACCACCATCTCTTTCTTCAGGATCTCCATGTGAAACACTTGGCTAAACCAGCCCTTTTTAAGTCTCACCTGGTCCTTCACCCTCAAGTGAGTCTCCTGCAGCATTGCTACATCGGCTTTCAAACTTTCAAGATGTGCAAGCACCCTTGACCTCTTGACCGGACCTCCTAGCCCTCTCACGTTCCACGTGATTATCCTTACTGGGGGTCTTTCACCCCCCCCCCCACCTTTCTTATCCACCATCACCATACCACCGGGACCTGCCCCATAAGCCTGACCCGCCCCTGTCCATTGTTAACATCGAACCCCTTCCCCCCCTCCCAAGAACCCCCCCTACAAAAACATCCCCCAACATCCCTTCCTCCACCCCCTCTTGCTCGCCTCGTAGGCCCATTGAAGCCTGCTATCCAGGCTCCAACGTCCGCAGTCCTCCTCTCACCTCACCCCCGTTCACTAACTGACTCTAGTTAGCTAGCGCGGGTGGCTCCCCCCCGCCAATACCTCTCGCCCCCTTCCACCCAGTCCCAGAGGAAGAAACACCAAAACAAACCCAATAATCCAACCCCTACAATTCACTAACATAACATTTAACCGTCGCAACACAGAACGCCATAAACTTGAACTCTGTAACAATGCAAAGAGAAGTACATTTCAAATTTCAATACAAATCAGTAAAAAGAAAGTTGTAACATTTGTACATTTGTACATTTTCCAGCCGCTCAAACACAGTCCACAGTCTTTCTTCCAGTTCCGCTCTTCACGTCTGTCCCAAGCCTTCTGCCATCACGAACGCCTCAGCCGCCTCCGCTGTCTCAAAATAAACGTCTTTGGCGTTATATGTTACTCTCAACTTCGCCGGGTACACCACACCAAATCGCACCCCCTTCTTGTACAAAGCCGCCTTCACTCGCCCAAACGCCGCTCGTCTTTTTGCCAACTCCACCGTCCAGTCCTGGTAGATCCAAACCACAGTACCATCCCACAGCACTCGCGCTTCTGCTTCGCCCAGCTTAATACTTTCTCCTTCATGCAAAACTTATGGAAGTAGATAATTACTGCCCTTGGCGGCTCGTTCACTTTGGGCTTCGGCCTTAATGACCGATGAGCTCGGTCTAGCTCGTACAGGGTGGGGCTCTCACCCTCCCCCATCAGCTCTGCCAACTTCTTAGCGAAGTATTGCGTTGGCCTTGGGCCCTCTGTCCCTTCGGGCAAGCCCACAATTCTCAAATTGTGCCGCCTTGAGCGGTTTTCCAAGTCTTCCAGCTTTGCTCGGAGCCCTCTGTTAACCTCCACCACCCTCCGCAGCTTGTCCCCCATCGAGGTGACGGTCGCTGTGTCGTGTCACGGCCTCCTCCACCTCTTTCATCTTCTCGCCCTGCTCTCTCACCTCGGCCAATGCCTTTGCCACCTCCACCCTGATCGGGCCGAGTGCCTCCTCCAACAATGACCTCACCACGACCACCATCTCTTTCTTCAGGATCTCCATGTGCCTCACCAAACGTTTTTCCAGCTCCACCACCATCACCTCGGTCATCTTCTCCACCGTAAGTAGTGCGGCCCTGCCTTGCAGTTCGGCTTCCGCCATCCTGTCAACACTTTTGCTTTTGCTCATCTTCTCCTTCGGCGGCGAACCCGCGTTTCCTCCTTTCTTTGACGCTGCTTTTCGCATCTTTTAGCGGCTTATTGTTTTTTATCTTCTTTCCTTTCTCCTCTCTCCCCCTTCACCCTCCTGCCCTTTATCAATCTGACATTCTTCATTTTTGAGAGAAAAAAAAACTTTTACCAAACTTCCATAAATCTTCTTTCTTTCTCCTCTACATTCACCTGGGACCAGGCTTCAACCTTCTTCTTCCTAGGTGGGAGCCATCCGACGTGGAGCACCCTCCCTACATCCCAACGCCCCATTTAAGGCTGTTTTAATGGATGACCTGACAGTCACAATGAATTTCCCAGTTTGTTTCATTAAAGGTTAAAATTACAGAAGGTTGAAGCACAAACAGGAGCCATTCAGCCCATCTTGCTTGTGCAGCTCTTTCCAAAGTTTTTCAAAAAGTTCCACCCCCCTGATAGTAAGTCACAGCTCTGGGAATGTTTTCCTTTGAGTATTTATCCAATTCCTTTTTGAAAGTCGTTACTGAATCTACACCACCAGTAACAGAGTTAATGGCTTCAATTTTATCAGCCACCCATGAGTGGGAAAACATGCAGGTAAATTAGGGTGGCGCATCCACAACCTTCCCCATCACGATTATACGAGTGACGGGCAAGGTGCCAGGTGG
The DNA here is from genome assembly GCF_047496885.1 of Scyliorhinus torazame. NCBI lineage: Eukaryota > Metazoa > Chordata > Chondrichthyes > Carcharhiniformes > Scyliorhinidae > Scyliorhinus > Scyliorhinus torazame. The sequence goes on along the minus strand of NC_092715.1, from coordinate 214,541,205 downwards.
GCCCCTCACCCATAGCTCAATTGAGGGCCTTAAGTGGGCAAATAATGTTCAAATAAAGGTGGTGGGAGAGGCGGGTGTTCAATATGCAGCCTGCCAGGTGTAACCCTGTGGGATGTTGCCTAGTTAAAGTGGGGGCTGTCTCTTACTGAGCCCCTGGTGCCAATGGGAGGCCCTTCCTCACGTCTGCCTTCAGTCCCTCTGCCTCACCAATATATCCCCTTTGAAATTGTAACCCGCACACCTCCTTATATCCCCTCGCCTGGACCTGTCAGCCAGGCCCCAGTGAAATCTTAAATGCATACCTCCTTTGCCTGTCTGCAATACTAGCAGTGGCCAACACTCCTTTGGTGTTGCCATGATACAGAGCTGCTAGCTTCCAATTGGCCGGCAGCTCTATGAGGTGGGATTTCCACGTAGATTTCCAACCCTCCATAACCACCATGCTGCCTCAATATTCCTAGTGATGCTTTTACACTCTATGTCTTTTCCATAACCCCCTCCCCCCCTTGCTCTCTCCATATCTCAATGCCCATTGGACAGAACTCATGAGCCTTATAATAACTTGGGAAATGTTTGAGATGCTCATCTTTTGAAATAAACAGTTATTCAAAAGCCTCTTTAAAAAATGCTCATCCTCCACTGAATTATGTTTCCATTTGTATTTGTATCTTCTGTTATAAAACTATAAATGCCTTCATAAAATGTGTGTTAAAAAAATGCCCATCCTCTTGGGAGCTAATAAAGCTGTCAATCAAAGACATGACCATTCAACCTCCAATTAAAAAATAGTCCTCTTAAGTTCTCATAAAAATGTCAAATTAAACAAATAGCAATTCAAAAACCTCTTCAAATTATTTAATATTATTAAGTGCTCATAAAACCGCTGATCAAAACAAAGTTCACAGTCCCCTTCACTGCTAGAAATGAATATATTGGACTTCCGGTGACGGCTATGAAGGAGTAAGTCGCACATTTGGTGCTCCCACTCGGGTCGGACTTTTGGATCTTTTCCCCCGATTTTTTACCGGACTTGATTTGGAAAATCGATGATAGAGGCAATTGTGTACTGGATTCCCACATCGGTGCATGGAGAGGAGGACTAGAAGCGCTTGCAAAGGTAGAAACAGATGGACAGAGAGGGCTTGGGCTGAAGCTGCAGTGGGAGAAAGCATGGCGGATGACCGGACCTCTGGCTTATTGACCCAGCGGTCAACGGAGCAGCTGATGCAAGTTATCCAGGAGGGCTTCACCAAGCAGAAGCCGGACTGCTTGGACCTGATTAAAGAGTCAATTGTGCGGCTGGAGCTTAGATTGGATGCCCAAGATCGGGCGACCCAGAAAGTAGAGAAGGCGCTGGTTGACCAGGAGGAACATCAAACTGCGGTGGAGTTGGAGGTGGGGATGCTGAGAGACCAGCATAAAAGGCTCCTGGAGAAGGTGGAGGACCTGGAGAATAGGTCCCGCCGGCAGAACTTGAGGATTGTTGGGCTCCCGGAGGGGTCCGAAGGAGCAGATACTGAGGCATACATAGCGGGCATGTTCGAGAAGCTGCTGGGGGATGGGGCATTCTCCCGACCCTTGGAGTTGGACAGGGCTCACAGAGCGCTCGCGAGGAAGCCGCGAGTGGGAGACCGCATGAGGGCGATGGTGGTGAGATTCCACAGGTATTTGGATAAGGAGCGTATTTTACAGTGGGCCAAGCAGACATGGAGCTGTAAATGGGAGAACAGTATCCTACGGATCTATCAGGACCTGAGTGCAGAAGTGGCCAGGAGAAGAGCGGGGTTTAACCCGATCAAGTTGACCCTTTTTAAGAAAAAGGTGAAGTTCGGACTGCTGTATCTGGCCCGCCTCTTGGTCACGTACGAGGAGGAACATTTTTATTTTGAGTCGCCTGGGGAAGCGCTGGACTTCGCGAAAAGGAAAGGACTGGTGGCGGACTGGGAACTTTTGAACTTTGCTGCAACATTCATGTTTTTAAAAGTTTCTCGTTTTTTGTTTTGTGTACACTATTTGTAATGCCTTCTATATTGATTTGTGGCCAGTTGCAGAGCTGAGTGAGTTAAAGTTTACATTTGCACTGTTGGGGGATGGAGGTGTGTTTGTTTAGATGCTGGATCTCTTGCTTGATCCTTTCTTTGTTTAGCGTTTTTTTTCTGTTGGGCAATTGTGTTGGGATTGTTTGTCATCTGAATATGTGTGTATGAATGGGGGGGAAACAATAGGTGGGAGAATGTCTGGCACCAGGGGTGGGGGCCACCAAGCTAGCTGGGCGGGCTAGCTCACGGAAGCGTAGTGGGGGGTGAGCAGATGTTAGGCTTATCAAAGGGGTCGATTTACATTGTGCTGTTACTGGGGGGAGGGGGGAAGTGTTCTGCTGACGAGGAAGGGACTGTTGCTGAGGGACAGAGAGGAGGTCGGGGGCGGAGGCTGCCTGAGGGCGGGTCGGTGGAGGCGCGGGGCTAGAGACTGGCCCAAGAAAGGTGATGGCTGATCGGTGAAATGGGGGGGGGGGGGGGGGCGATGAGCCCCCCAACTAGGCTGATCACCTGGAATGTATGAGGGCTAAATGGGCCAGTCAAGAGGGCACGCGTGTTCGCGCATTTGAGAGGACTGAAGGCGGACGTGGTAATGTTGCAGGAGACGCACCTTAGAGTAGCTGACCAGATTAGATTAAGGAAAGATTGGGTCGGACAGGTTATTCATTCGGGACTGGACACGAAGACAAGAGGGGTCACGATTCTGATCAACAAGCGGATGGTGTTTGAGGCGGGAAGAATAGTTTTGGATGTGGGAGGCCGGTACCTTATGGTCAGTGGGACATTGGAGGGGGTGCAGGTGATACTAGTGAATGTGTCTGCGCCAAATTGGGACGATGTGGAGTTTATAAAAAGGATGCTGGGGAAGGTACCGGACCTGGATTCGCATAAGTTGGTCATGGGAGGGGTCTTCAACACAGTTATTGACCCTGGTTTAGATGGGTCAAGCTCAAAAATGGGCAGGGTGCCAGCAATGACAAAGGAACTAAAAGGGTTCATGGATGGGGGGGGGTGGACCCATGGAGATTTGGGCAGCCTAGAGTGAAGGAATTCTCCTTCTACTCACATGTGCATAAAGTGTATTCCCGGATTGATTTCTTTATTCTTAGCAGGGCCTTGCTGGCAGAGGTGGTGGACACGGGGTACTCGGCGATCACAATCTCAAACCATGCTCCGCACTGGGTTGACCTGGAGGTTAGTAAAGACAGTAACCAGCGCCCGCACTGGAGGCTGGACATGGGACTTTTAGCTGACGATGAGGTGTGCGGGCGGCTGAGGAAATGTATTCAGAGCTACCTGGAAGTCAGCAACACGGGGGACGTTTCGCCGGCAGTGGTCTGGGAAGCATTGAAGGTGGTGGTTAGAGGGGAGCTGATCCCGATACGGGCCCACAGGGAGAAGGTAGACAGGGCAGAGGCGGACCGACTGGTAAAGGAGATACTACAGGTCAACAGGAGGTATGCGGAGACCCCAGAGGCAGGGCTTTTAAGGGAACGGCGGTGGCTACAGGCGGAGTTCGGCTCGTTAACCACAGGGAGGGTGGTGGGGCAGCTGAGAAAGGCGAGAGGGGCGATTTATGAGCATGGAGAGAAGGCCAGCAGAATGCTTGCATAGCAACTTAGAAAGAGGGAGGCAGCCAGGAAGATAGGGAAAGTAAAGGATGGAGATGGGAACCTGGTTGGAGACTCAGCAGGGGTGAATAAGGCGTTTAAGGAGTTTTATAGTAGGTTGTATGAGTCGGATCCCCAACGGGGCTGGAGGGGATGAGGCACTTCCTAGGGGGGATGAATTTCCCGAAGGTGGACGGGGAGCTGGTAGAAGAGCTGAGGGCCCCGATCGGATAGCGGAGGATCTGAAGGCCATGCAGTCGGGTAAAGCCCCAGGGCCAGACGGGTACCCAGTGGAGTTCTATAAAAAGTTCTCTGGGATATTGGGGCCATTGTTGATGAAGACTTTCAATGAGGCAAGGGAGAGAGAGGTGCTTCCCCGACAATGTCACAGGCCATGGTTTCACTGATCCTGAAACGGGACAAGAACCCGGAGCTGTGCGGGTCCTACAGGCCGATATCCCTATTGAATGTGGACGCCAAACTGCTGGCCAAGATTGAGGATTGTGTTCCGGACGTTATTGGGGAGGACCAAATGGGGTTTGTTAAGGGAAGGCAGTTGGTGGCCAATGTAAGAAGGCTATTAAATATGATCATGATGCCCCCGGAAGGTAGGGAGATGGAGGTAGTGGTCGCAATGGACGAAGAGAAGGCCTTTGATCGAGTAGAATGGGAATATCTGTAGGAGGTACTGGGACGGTTCGGATTTGGGCGGGGCTTTATTGACTGGGTCAGGTTGCTGTATCAGGCACCTGTGGCGGGTGTACGGACAACATTGGACTATTTTAGGCTGCATCGGGGGACGGGACAAGGATGCCCCTCTCCCCTCTGCTGTTCGCGTTAGCCATAGAGCCGCTGGCAATTGCACTGAGAGCCTCAAGGGGCTGGAAGGGGCTGGTCCGCGGTGGGGTGGAACACAGAGTCACGCTTTACGCAGACGACCTGCTCCTGTATGTATCGGACCCAGCAGAGGGGAAGGAAGAAAACATAAGGATTTTGGGGGAATTTGGCCGGTTTTCGGGGTATAAACTAAATATGGGGAAAAGTGAGATGTTTGCAGTCCAGGCGAGGGGACAGGAGAGGCGATTGTGGGAGCTGCCGTTTAGAGTGGTAGGGGGAAGCTTTCGGTATCTAGGCTCCAAGTGGCGCGGGAATGGGAATGGCTGCACAAACTAAATCTAGCCCGACTAGTAGACCAAATGAAGGACGGTTTTCGGAGGTGGGACGCGCTCCCGTTGTCACTAACTGGGAGGGTGCAGACGGTGAAGATGACGGTCCTCCCGAAATTCCTGTTTGTGTTTCAGTGTCTCCCCATCTTTATTCCGCGGTCCTTTTTTAAACCGGTGAACAAAGTGATCACTGGCTTTGTATGGGTGGGCAAGACCCAGCGAGTAAAGAGGGGGATGCTTGAGCGGAGCCGGGGAGAGGGCGGGCTGGCGCTGCCAAAACTTCAGTAACTACTATTAGGTGGCGAATATAGCCATGATCAGAAAGTGGGTAGTGGGGGGAGGGTCGGCATGGGACCGTATGGAGGCGGCTTCATGTAAGGGCATCAGTTTGGGGGCGTTGGTAACTGCGCCTCTGCCGTTCCCGCCGGCACGGTACTCCACCAACCCCGAGGTGGTGGCAGCCCTGAGAGTCTGGGGGCAATGGAGGAGGCATGTGAGAGCAGAGGGAGCATTGGTTTGGTCTCCAATCTGTAATAATCACCGGTTTTATAGAGGGGAGTTTTCCTAGCTTGAGGGAGCTGGAGGATTAATTTGGATTGGTGAGGGGAAACAAATTCAGGTACCTGCAGGTGCGGGACTTCCTACGTAGGCATGTTTCAACCTTCCCGCTCCTACCACCAAGGGGGATACAGGACAGGGTAGTTTCCAGAGGACTTATGGGGTCGGAGGAGATGCAGACTGAGGAGCTGAAGCGCAAGTGGGAAGAGGAGTTGGGAGGGGAGATAGAGGATGGTCTATGGGCGGACGCGTTGAGTAGAGTCAATGCGTCCACAACATGTGCCAGGCTCAGCCTGATACAGTTCAATGTTGTTCACCGGGCTCACATGACAGTGACCCGGATGAGCAGATTCTTTGGGCTAGAAGCAAAGTGTGCGAGAGGGCTAACGAACCATGTCCACATGTTCTGGGCATGTCCAAAGCTCAGGGGATTCTGGCAGGGGTTTGCAGATGTCATGTCCACGGTGTTAAAAACAAGGGTGGTGCTGAGTCCAGAGGTGGCAATTTTCGGGGTGTCAGAGACCCGGGAATCCAGGAGGAGAAAGAGGCAGACGTTCTGGCCTTTGCTTCCCTGGTAGCCCGGAGACGGATATTATTAGCGTGGAGGAACTCAAAGTCCCCGAAGTCGCAGTCCTGGCTATCGGACATGGCTAGCTTTTGGAGAAAATCAAGTTCACCTTGAGAGGGTCACTGTTAGGGTTCACCCGGAGGTGGCAACCGTTCGTCGACTTCTTTGCGGAAAATTATCCATCAGCAGAAGTGGGGTGGGGGGTTAGCTTAGTTTAGAGTAGGGGTTTAATAAAGGTGGGGCCTGCAAGGGAGGGAGACGGCATTTGCACTATGTTTATAGATTCATGTACATTGTTTATTTTGTTGTTGTTGTCAAACCCAAAAAATACCTCAATAAAATGTTTATTAAAAAAAAAAGAAATGAATATATTACTGCCTTTCGCAGTGAAAGAACAGGTGGCTGTCTGCTCCACTGCTTCAAAAGACTGAACAGATGACTGGACTGTAATCAATGTAAAGATTAAAGCACAGGGTCCAAATGGCACATCGCAATACTGTTAAATATAGAAAACATGTTATCTAATAGATAATTTACTCTGATGGGCATGAACAGTCTTACACTGCTGGTCAATGTAATGATTGTTGACCTTTTAAGAACGAAGTCGTATCAATCATTTCATTAAAACATACTTAAATTACCATACAGCATCCAATTATGACATGTGTAGTTGGCATCAACTTTTAAACTTATCTGTCAAACTGTCCCCAATTCCAAAGTAGGAAACCTCCATGGTTCTTGAACCCTCTGACCTGGTACGTTCACACAGGCTTCAAGAACCGCCACCCCTTGCTGAAAACTTCAAACTCCAAGTAATACAAAATGGAAGTAGCCAACAACATGTACGTCCCGATGTCCGTTTTCATAGGCATCAGGTCATGACCTGGCGTGTTTTGTAAGCTGGTCAAAATGGTGACCAGCAGAAATCAAATGGCAATTATGGAGTTGCGTTCTCTTTTCCACCCACCCGATATGAGTTTTCCCTGCATCAGATGGCAAAATCCAGCCTTATGCCCCTATGTTTAAAGCCCAGGATCCTGATATCTTTTAACCATTTTCATAATCTGTATTACTCCATTCAATGGTTTGTGCATATATACCCCACTGTCTCTCTGTTCTGAACCCCTCTTTAGAATAGCACCTTCTATTTTATAATCTTTCCCCTTGTTCTTCCCAACAAAATGTGCCACTTCTCATTTCTCTGCATTAAATCTCACCGGTATCCACAGGGCACGATCACCAAAATTCTGTATATATGCTGTGTCTCCTGGTTTGAACCCTCTGTCCTGCTTCCGGTGGTCATGATAACTATTCTGGACGTCTTGTTTCTTCTCCATGGTTGGGAAATGTCAAGCAGAAATGGGTTCGGAGCCGTCGGCACATCTGTAGCTCTACCGGCGCTATCCCAGTCGTAACATGCAACGTGGTCCGATAATTGAATTGAAACTGTGCCAGCTTCGCTTCAACTGACCCCGTGGTACTTTTTTAATGCCCCTCTTAAAGGATTGCCTCTCTGTTCAGCTAGACCGTTTAAAGAGCGGTGATATAGGATGGTTCGAATATGCATTTCATCTGCATAAACTGCAGAAATTCCTCATTTGTGGAGGGGTTGCTGTTATCGGTGACAAGCACCTCTGGAATACCATGAATGCTGCTTGTCGAGGTGTTCCTTCTCTGAGGCTCTTGTACTCAATACATTGTCCAGGTAGACAGCCACCTTTGGGAGCCCTTGAAAAATGCTTTCCATAACCCACTGGAAATTGGTACATGTGCACGACACTCCAAATGGGAGCCTTGTGTACTCATACAATCCCCTGTGGGTGTTACTGGTTACATATTTTCTGGACGCCCTGTCCAAATCCAACTGGAGGTAGGCATGGCTCATGTCCAGCTGCGTGAAAAAATGGCTCCAGCCAACTTTTCATAAAGGTCTTCCATGCATGGTATTGGGTACCGGTCTAAATGGGACGCCTTGTTGACCGCCATTTCATAATCGGCACTTAAGCAGACAGCCTTGTCCAGCTTTAGCACTGGAACCGATGTGCTGCCCATTCTGCGAATTGGACTGGGCGAATAATCCCCAAATTCTCCAGCTGCCTCAGCTCATTGTCAACTTCTGACAGCAGGGCATATGAGACTGGGCGGGCCCTGAAATACTAGGGTTGGGCATCCAGATCAACATAAATTTTAGCCGTGGCCCCCTTTATCTTCCCTCGACCTTCCTGGAAGACATCCGGGTACTTACCCAGGACATTTTACAATCCAACTCTAAAGATCTGTTGCCAATCTAGGTGGAGTCACTGTAACCAGTCGCAGCCCAGAATACTGGGTCCGCGCCCCTGCACCACTACCAGTGACAGCCAAACTAATTATTGCCCATGGGTAACTGGGGCCATCGTTGTCCCAATAATTGCTATTGGTTGTCCGGTATATGTCGCCAGTCATGCCTTAGTGTCCTTTAGGTCCAGGTGCTGGATCCCCAAATGGATTTTCCGGAATGTCTGTTGTTCAATGACTGAGACAGCAGCCCCTGTATCAATTTCCATATCTAGAGGGCAGCCATTCCCTTGGAGGGTTATCTTAATTGGGGCTACCTTTGGTGCCGTAATGCAATTTAATTGCATGCAATCATCCTCATTGGGCTGGGCAATGTGTTGTGCAATCCAACCAAGACGACAAGTTTGCTGTGAATTCTGGTGCCCCTGGCCACCACAGTTCTTGCGGCCCAAGTGCAGTACCATTGCGAGTCTTCTTCTTGGACCTCAGGGGAGATGTCTTGTCAGGCTGTGGTGGTTCTTGACCAACGGATCTGACCACGACGTTGTTCAGGTGGCGACTGGGTCCTATTGGCCCTGCTCGTTGGGGGTGTTACTCACCACAATTTGGGGGTGGGGTGGGGGCAATGCTATGCACATCAAAGTCCATGGAGTTCCTGGACCCTCTTTTCCATGGTTTCACGAGAGATGAGATCCCAGGTGATTCAAACGGAGGTTTATTTCTAAACAAAAGAAAAGGCCACAATGTGGCATACAGCAGATAGGTCCCAACCGGGACTACCGATCATGCCGGTCATAATCTGGGCCGGCTCTTAATAATAATAGCTTATTGTCACAAGTAGGCTTCAATTAAGTTACTGTGAAAAGCCCCTGTTATACCCTCAATAACGACGCTTAGAGAGTAAACGGTAAAGAAGGCTTTAATAAGCTAAGAACTAGCCTGGTGCCAAGACGGGGGCTAACTGAGGTGCCGCCCACAAGGTGGCCCCTTATGTACGGCTCCCAGGTGGGCGGAGCCAGAGGCGGAGTCCCCCAGGTTTCCAAGCCCGGTCTTAAAGGGGACATCACCTTACAAGATGACAAGGGTACAGTATTACAGTAATCGTTCATCACAGCCCCGAGTCGCCACATTCTGGCGCCTGTTCGGGGAGGCCAGTACGGGAATTGAACCCACGCTGCTGGCCTTTTTCTGCATTACAAGCCAGCTGTTTAGCCCACTGTGCTAAACCAGCCACTTAAGGATTGATCCTATGTGTCCCAGCTGATAGGCCTCTGCTCATAATCCATGAGCCCCACAGGGGGATCAATCAGGTTACGCCCCCATGGGTCTTGGCAGGGTTATTACAATCTTATTCCTTGGTAAAGACAAATTAATAGAGTTTATTTAGTACTTCAGTCATTTCCACTGGATCCATGCATATGTCTAGAGATGGAGTGAATGGGCAGAATTCTCCCATCTGGGACTAAGTTCTGCGGTGGGGGAAGGAACATGAAATGTTTGCCGTTGGGGAGACCGGTGGGAAAACACACCAAATCATGCAGTCCTGACCTAATTAATTATGCAACCAGGGCTGCGATTCATTATGGAGCCTATGTGCTCTCTCCAGTGGAGAATCGGGGCTGGTCTCTGTTGGTGCTGGGAGCGGGACCCAGGTGCAAGTCCCTCTCCTTAACCATGCAACTATAAGCATGTTGGAGAACTCATCCGGATTACATCGGAATCTCAGTATCGGACCTCCATTTTGAGCAGGCGGCCCGAACCTGAAGGCAGGCAGTAGGCTCCCCTCCCCCAACAATGCTCATCCGGCCCCCATCCCTGAAAAGGATGGGCATCCACCCCCACACTACGGGAAATACTGGTCACCCCCCCCTCCCACAGCTCACACATATGAGGGTGACCCAACACGTGCCCCCCACCAAACCCCTTCCACTGACTCCACCACCGAATCTGGAACCCCCCCCCCATCAGTCACCCCATCAGACTCCCCAACACAGAGCCCAGTAAGAGACCCCATCACTCCCTCCCACCAGTCACCCCATCAGACTCCCCATCAGAGACCCTCATCAGTCACCCCCATCAGAGACCCCCGTAAGAGACCCCATCACTCCCTCCCATCAGAAACCCCCATCAGTCACCCCCATCAGACTCCCCAACAGAAACCCCGGTAAGAGACCCCATCACTCCCTCCCATCGGAAACGCCCATCAGTCACCCCATCAGACTCCCCAATAGAGACCCCCATCAGAGACCCTCATCACTCATTCCCTTCAGAGACGCCCATCAGAGACCCTCATCACTCATTCCCATCAGAGACCCTCATCACTCACCCCCATCAGAGACCCCCATCAGAGACCCTCATCACTCTCTCCCATCAGTCACCCCATCAGAGACACTCATCATTCATTCCCATCAGAGACCCTCATCACTCACACCCATCAGAGACCCCTATCAGAGACTCTCATCACTCACACCCATCAGAGACCCCCATCAGAGACCCTCATCACTCACTCCCATCAGAGACCCTCATCCCTCTCTCCCATCAGTCACCCCCATCAGTCACCTCCATCAGAGACCCCCATCAGAGACCCTCATCATTCTCTCCCATCAGTCACCCCCATCAGTCACCCCAATCAGAGATCCCCATCAGAGACCCCCATCAGTCACCTTCATCAGCGACCCCCATCAGAGACCCCATCACTCCCTCCCATCAGGGACCCCCATCAGAGACCCTCATCACTCATTCCCATCAGAGACCCTCATCACTCACACCCATCAGAGACACACATCAGAGACCCTCATCACTCACACCCATTAGAGATCCCCATCAGAGACCCTCATCACTCACACCCATCAGAGACCCTCATCACTCACTCCCATCAGAGACATAGAACATAGATCATAGAAAATACAGCTCAGAACAGGCCCTTCGGCCCACGATGTTGTGCCGAACCTTTGTCCTAGATTAATCATAGATTATCATTGAATTTACAGTGCAGAAGGAGGCCATTCAGCCCTTTGAGTCTGCACCGGCTCTTGGAAAGAGCACCCTACCCAAACTCAACACCTCCACCCAACACCAAGGGCAATTTTGAACACTAAGGGCAATTTATCATGGCCAATCCACCTAACCTGCACATCTTTGGACTGTGGGAGGAAACCGGAGCACCCGGAGGAAACCCACGCAGACACGGGGAGGATGTGCAGACTCCGCACAGACAGTGATCCAAGCCGGAATCGAACCTGGGACCCTGGAGCTGTGAAGCAATTGTGCTATCCACAATGCTACCGTGCTGCCCTTAAGAACAAATAAATCTACACTATATCATTTTACCGAAATCCATGTACCTATCCAATAGCTGCTTGAAGGTCCCTAATGTTTCCGACTCAACTACTTCCACAGGCAGTGCATTCCATGCCCCCACTACTCTTTGGGTAAAGAACCAACCTCTGACATCCCCCCTATATCTTCCACCATTCACCTTAAATTTATATCCCCTTGTAATGGTTTGTTCCACCTGGGGAAAAAGTCTCTGACTATCTACTCTATCTATTCCCCTGATCATCTTATAAACCTCTATCAAGTCGCCCCTCATCCTTCTCCGTTCTAATGAGAAAAGGCCTAGCACCCTCAACCTTTCCTCGTAAGACCTACTCTCCATTCCAGGCAACATCCTGGTAGATCTCCTTTGCACCTTTTCCAAAGCTTCCACATCCTTCCTAAAATGAGACGGCCAGAACTGTACACGGTACTCCAAATGTGGCCTTACCAAAGTTTTGTACAGCTGCATCATCACCTCACGGCTCTTAAATTCAATCCCTCTGTTAATGAACGCGAGCACACCATAGGCCTTCTTCACAGCTCTATCCACTTGAGTGGCAACTTTCAAAGATGTATGAACATAGACCCCAAGATCTCTCTGCTCCTCCACATTGCCAAGAACTCTACCGTTAACCCTGTATTCCGCATTCATATTTGTCCTTCCAAAATGGACAACCTCACACTTTTCAGGGTTAAACTCCATCTGCCACTTCTCAGCCCAGCTCTGCATCCTATCTATATCTCTTTGCAGCCGACAACAGCCCTCCTTACTATCCACAACTCCACCAATCTTCGTATCGTCTGCAAATTTACTGACCCACTCTTCAACTCCCTCATCCAAGTCATTAATGAAAATCACAAACAGCAGAGGACCCAGAACTGATCCCTGCGGTACGCCACTGGTAACTGGGATCCAGGCTGAATATTTGCCATCCACCACCACTCTCTGACTTCTATCGGTTAGCCAGTTCGTTATCCAACTGGCCAAATTTCCCACTATCCCATGCCTCCTTACTTTCTGCATAAGCCTACCATGGGGAACCTTATCAAATGCCTTACTAAAATCCATGTACACTACATCCAGTGCTTTACCTTCATCCACATGCTTGGTCACCTCCTCAAAGAATTCAATAAGACTTGTAAGGCAAGACCTACCCCTCACAAATCCGTGCTGACTATCCCTAATCAAGCAGTGTCTTTCCAGATGCTCAGAAATCCTATCCTTCAGTACCCTTTCCATTACTTTGCCTACCACCGAAGTAAGACTAACTGGCCTGTAATTCCCAGGGTTATCCCTAGTCCCTTTTTTGAACAGGGGCACGACATTCGCCACTCTCCAATCCCCTGGTACCACCCCTGTTGACAGTGAGGACAAAAAGATCATTGCCAACGGCTCTGCAATTTAATCTCTTGCTTCCCATAGAATCCTTGGATATATCCCGTCAGGCCCGGGGGACTTGTCTATCCTCAAGTTTTTCAAAATGCCCAACACATCTTCCTTCCTAACAAGTATTTCCTCGAGCTTACCAATCTGTTTCACACTGTCCTCTCCAACAATATCGCCCCTCTCATTTGTAAATACAGAAGAAAAGTACTCGTTAAAGACCTCTCCTATCTCTTCAGACTCAATACACAATCTCCCGCTACTGTCCTTGATCGGACTTACCCTCGCTCTAGCCATTCCCATATTTCTCACATATGTGTAAAAGGCCTTGGGGTTTTCCTTGATCCTACCCGCCAAAGATTGTTCATGCCCTCTCTTAGCTCTCCTAATCCCTTTCTTCAGTTCCCTCCTGGCTATCTTGTATCCCTCCAATGCCCTGTCTGAACCTTGTTTCCTCAGCCTTACATAAGTCTCCTTTTTCCTCTTAACAAGACATTCAACCTCTCTTGTCAACCATGGTTCCCTCACTCGACCATCTCTTCCCTGCCTGACAGGGACATACATATCAAGGACACGTAATACCTGTTCCTTGAACAAGTTCCACATTTCACTTGTGTCCTTCCCTGACAGCCTTTGTTCCCAACTTATGCACTTCAATTCTTATCTGACAACATCGTATTTACCCTTCCCCCAATTGTAAACCTTGCCCTGTTGCACGCAACTATCCCTCTCCATTACTAAAGTGAAATTCACAGAATTGTGGTCACTATCTCCAAAATGCTCCCCCACTAACAAATCTATCACTTGCCCTGGTTCATTACCAAGTACTAAATCCAATATTGCCCCTCCTCTGGTCGGACAATCTACATACTGTGTTAGAAAAGCTTCCTGCACAAGCACCACCCCATCCAAGGTATTTGATCTAAAGAGTTTCCACTCAATATTTGGGAAGTTAAAGTCAACCATGGCTACTACCCTGTGACCTCTGCACCTTTCCAAAATCTGTTCCTCCACATCTCTGCTACTATTGGGGGGCCTATAGACCCTCATCTCTCTCTCCCATCAGTCATCCCCATCAGTCACCTCCATCAGAGACCCCCATCAGAGACCCTCATCATTCTCTCCCATCAGTCACTCCCATCAGTCACCCCACAGAGACCCCCATCAGTCACCTCCATCAGAGACCCCATCACTCCCTCCCATCAGGGACCCCCATCAGAGACCCTCATCACTCATTCCCATCAGAGACCCCATCACTCCCTCCCATCAGAGACCCCCCATCAGAGACCCTCATCACTCATCCCCATCAGAGACCCCAACAGAGACCCCCATCAGAGACCCATCACTCCCTCCCATCAGAGACCCTCATCACTCATTCCCATCAGTCATCCCCATCAGAGACCCTCATCACTCTCTCCCATCAGTCACCCCTCATCAGAGACCCCATTAGTCACCCCCATCAGACACCCCATCAGAGACCCCATCAGTCACCCCCATCAGACTCCCCAACAGAGACCCTCATCAGAGACCCCATCACTCATTCCCATCAGAGACCCTCATCACTCACCGCCATCAGGCACCCCCATCAGAGACCCCATCACTCCCTCCCATCAGAGACCCCCATCTGCCCCCCATCAGTCACCCCCATCAGAGACCCCCATCGGAGACCCCCATACTCACTCACATCAGCGACCCCCATCAGAGATCCCCATCACTCACTCCATTCAGAGATGCTCATCAGAGACCCTCATCACTCTCTCCCATTAGAGACCCCCATCAAAGACCCCCAACAGAGACCCCATCACTCCCTCCCAACAGAGACCCCCATCAGAGACCCCATCACTCCCTCCCAACAGAGACCCCCATCAGAGACCCCATCACTCCCTCCCAACAGAGACCCCCATTTGAGACCACCATCACTCACTCCCATCAGAGACCCCCATCAGTCACCCCCATCACTCACTCCCATCAGAGACCCCCATCTGAGACCATCATCACTCACTCCCATCAGAGACCCCCATCAGTCACCCCCAACAGAGACCCCTGCTTGAAAGCTGAAAAACAGTCCAGGCAGTCGAATGAAAAATCTCTGTATCTTCACTTACCCTTTCCTCACATCTGCTGCTTCAGACAAAAGTCTTTGAAGCAGCAACTGTTACAAGTGTCAGAGGCTTCCTCGAACACCCAGAACACTTGAAAGGGTACTCAGCACCAAACTACTTTTTGTGGAGTACACTCCATTCTCCTTCCATATCGGGATTCTTGATCGCAGCTGAGGTTAATGGAGAATCTCCATCCAGGTTTTTTGTGTGCCGTATTCTGTGGCAGTGCACGGAATATGGGGATATGGCAGGGAGTGATCCTAGGTAGGGTGCTCTTTCAGTGGGGGCCTTCCCACCCCCTCCCTCTCCTCCTCCATGCTTCTCCCTGTATTTCCTCTGAGTTGCCTGCCTCCCTCCTTCCCCTTAGAGTTGTGTATCTATGCCTGCTTTCTCCTGTCTCTCGCTTTTTCCCAAATCCTTGTTGGCTTCAAACAGTTCTTGGAACAGGCCAGCAAACTTCCCCCATACTGTAAGGAAGCCCTCTTCCGACCCTCGGATGCTGAACTTGATCTTCTCCAAATGGAGAAATTCCACCAGGTCTGCCAGCCAGTCTGCAGCTGTGGGTGGTGCTGCTGATCACAGATGTGTGCTGGGCCTTAACTTTTTACAATTTTTGTCAATGATTTAGATGAAAGGAGTGAAGACCTGATAGCTAAATTTGCAGATAATACCACGATAGGTAGGAATGTATGATGTGAAGAGGACATAAGGAGGTTGCAGATGGATATAGGTAGAACATAGAACATGCAGTGCAGAAGGAGGCTATTCGGCCCATCGAGTCTGCACCGACCCAATTAAGCCCCCACTTCCACCCTATCCCCGTAACCTAATAACCCCTCCTAACCGTTTTGGTCAATAAGGGCAATTTATCATGGCCAATCCACCTAACTTGCACGTCTTTGGACTGTGGGTGGAAACCGGAGCACCCGGAGGAAACCCACGCAGCCACAGGGAGAACGTGAAGACTCCGCACAGACAGTGACCCAGCGGGGAATCGAACCTGGAACTCTGGTGCTGTGAAGCCACAGTGCTATCCACTTGTGCTACCGTGCTGCCCAAAAATTAGTTTAGGATCACACTGGATGTATGGCACAAAAACAGTCCATGCTAGTGTTGTCCTCCATCAAACCTCCCTCAATTTTTCTCATCTAAATCTACCATTGTAACCACTTATTTCCCTCATATCCACTCAATCAAAACCTTTCATTTTTTTAAAGGCCTCAGTTAGGTCACCCCTCAGCCTTCTTCAAGAGAGAAGGGACCCTCCCTCTATGTTCTTTCCTGATATGCAAACCCAAACATTGCTGGTGTCATCCTTGTAAATCTTCTCTGCACCCTCTCCAGTATCCCTCTGTAACTTTTTAGCTGGTCATTAACTCATTGATCTTTGTGGTCGCCTGTGTAAATTAGCTGGGACCCTGGCGCTGTGAAGCCACAGTGCTAGCCACTTGTGCTACTGTGCTGCCCCTCGTGGTCATGATAAGGTGGACTTCAGTAGGTGAGTCCTCTTGCAGGTGAGTCCAGACTAGGGGGCACTGTTTTAAATTTAGAGGTCGCCGTCTTAGGACAGAGATGCGGAGAATTGTTTTCTCTCAGAGAGATGTGCGACTTTGGAACTCTCTCAGAAGGCAGTGGAGGTTGGGTCAATGACCATTTTTAAGGTGGAGGTAGATAGATTCTTGTTAGGCAGATTAATAGAAAGTTATCGGGGATAGATGGGAATGTGGAATTCAAAAAATAAACAGATCAACCAATGATCTTATTGAATGGATTAGGCTTGAGGGGCTGAATGGTCTACCTCTGTTCTTATTTCATATCTTCGAATGTCCCTTCTGATTCCTGCTGACCACAGTGATGCTCAGTGAGCTGCTGCTCACCCTTGCAGACTTTGCCCTCCAACACCATCCTCTGCTATTCATCCTGCAGGAGAGTGTCTAACTTCTCACTCAACTTCTATACCTTTGGTTGAATTCTCCGCTTCCTGTCTCCGGCAGCTAGAATTGCAGTCGGGCGGAGAATAGCGTGTAACGGAAAAATTGCGATTTGTGCCATGCTCCAATCCCCCACAGGCAGCGTCAGTGAAGGTCAAGCCCCATACAAAACCATCATTTGCATGGATTTAAATCTCATTAGCAGGTTGCACACCCACGATACTCCACTCCTCTTTCATCGTCAAGGCTGTAATGAGATCAGAAGCTGAGTGTTCCTGGCAGAACCCAAACTGAGAATCATTAAAAAGTTATTGCCGAGTAAGTGCCACTTGATAGTTCTGTTGATGACTCCCTCCATCACTTTACTGCTGATCGAGAGGAGACTGATGGGGCAGTAATTGGCCGAGTTGGATTTGTCCGGATTTTTGAGTAGAAGACCTAGACAGAATTCTATGGTGAACGTATTGTACTAACCATTCACCACTGTATTACATTGTATCACCCTGTTGCCCATGTGGGCTCCACCTATGGACCATTGTGCTGTACTATACTGATTGTATCATGTTGGTGCCCTTGTGGGCTCTGCCCCTGGCTCTGCCCCCTTGAGGGGAGATATAAAGAGCAGCTGCCCTGTAGACGGCTCTCACTTGCAGAGCAGTTGCATGCAGGCACTGTTGTAGTCGAATAAAGCCACTGTTCACTTCAACTCTCAGTCTCTCGTGAATTGATGGTCGCATCAATTTAATCGACTACAACATCGCTATGGAAGCAGCCCTCAAACCTGACCGACTGGAACTTGACCCACAGGCCACGGAGGCAAAAGGGATTTTTTCACACTGGCTCCGATGTTTCGAGGCCTACCTCGCCGCCTCCTCCTCTCCCACCGTCACCGTTGAACAGAAGCTGCGCCTCCTCCACGCCCGGGTGAACCATCGAATCTCTGTACAACTCGAGGAAGCCTCCACATACGCGGACGCCCTCGCGATGCTGAAGCGTCTATACGTAAGGTCGGTGAACGAAGTGTACGCGCGGCATCTCCTCACAACTCGCCGCCAGTGCCCCAGGGAATCACTGGAGGTGTACCTACGCGCCCTCAAAGTCCTCGCGCGAAGCTGCAATTACCAGGCCGTCTTGGCCTCTCAACATATGGAACTCGCCATCCGGGACGCCTACGTGGCTGGAGTCAGGTCCAACTACGTCAGACAGCACCTGCTCGAGAAAGGCGCCCTCGACCTAGAAGAGACGGTAAAGCTAGCCACCTCCCTAGACGTAGCGTTCCAAAGCCTCAATGCGTTCTCGTCCGATCACGCGACCCCCTCGTGGACCCCTGACCAGAGAGTACCCCAGGCCTGTGCCGCGCGGCTGCCCGCCCAACCCGGGGGGCTACCCTGCTATTTCTGCGGCCAGCACCAGCACCCCAGGCAGCGCAGTCCGGCTTGGAACGCGACCTGTAGCGACTGCGGCAAGAAAGGACACTTTGCCAAAGTTTGCCTGGCCAGGCCCAAGTCCTCCAAATCGCAGGCCTGACTCTCGGACTCACAAACCCGCAGACCCCGCAGTGTGGCTGCGTGCCTGCAGGCTCCGCCCCCTCCGGATGCGTCACCCGCCTTCTGTTGTCCGTGGAGGCAGCCATCTTCAACTCCGCACAACACGTGCGACTCATGGGGGCAGCCATCTTGGGACCACCCCATCACCTCCGACCACGCCGTCTACCTGCAACTCGAGCGGTCACCCTCGACCAGTCACGACCAAAACACCTCTGGAACTCCATGATGACCATCCGGTTCAATGGACATGAAACGCCTTGCCTGTTTGACTCTAGGAGCATGGAGAGCTTCATTCACCCAGACACGGTAATGCGCTGTTCGCTCCAAATCTCCACCGCACTCCAAACAATCTCCCTCGCTTCCAAATCGCACTCAGTGCAGATCCGGGGGTACACTGTCGCGAACCTCGCGATACAAGGCGTTGAATACGCAAACTGTAAGCTATACGTACTCCCCGACCTCTGCGCTCCTCTCCTGTTGGGACTGGACTTCCAGTGCAACCTCAGGAGCCTGACCCTGAAGTTTGGCGGGCCCTACCCCCTCTCACCGAATGTAGCCTCGCGACCCTGAAGGTCGACCCTCCCCCGCTCTTCACAAATCTCACCACCGACTGTAAGCCAGTCGCCACCAGAAGCAGGCGGTACAGCATCCAGGATAAAACTTTTATCAGGTCCGAGGTCCAGCGACTCTTGCGGGAAGGAATCATCGAGGCCAGTAATAGCCCCTGGAAAGCTCAGGTGGTGGTGATCAGGACCGGGGAAAAGAACCGGATAGTTGGAAACTACAGCCAAACCATAAACCGGTACACGCACCTCGATGTGTACCCTCTCCCCCAGATAGCGGACATGGTTAATCAGATCGCACACTACCAGGTGTTCTCCACGGTGGATCTGAAGTCCGCATACCACCAGCTCCCAATCCGCCCAGAGGACCGCCACTACACGGCCTTTGAGGCAGACGGCCACTTCTTCCACTTCCTCCGGGTCCACTTCGGCATCACAAACGGGGTCTCGGTCTTCCAAAGAACGATGGACCAAATGGTGGACCAGTACGGGCTGCGGGCCACCTTTCCGTACCTGGACAACGTCACCATCTGCGGCCACGACCAGCAGGACCACGACGCCAACCTCCAGAAATTTCCCCAAACCGCCCAAGCCTCACTTATGACAAGGAGAAATGTGTTTTCCGCACAACCAGACTAGCCATCCTAGGCTACATCATGGAAAACTCCTGCAATTCCCTCTTCCCCACTGCCCCAAGGCCCTGAAAAGATGCCTCGGGTTCTTTTCCTATTACGCCCAGTGGGTCCCCAACTATGCAGACAAAGCCCGCCCACTGATCAAAGCTACCATCGTCCCACTGGTGGCTGAGGCCCGCGAGGCCTTCAACCGCATCAAGGCAGATATTGCCAAAGCCGCGATGCGTGCGGTGGACGAGTCCGTCCCCTTCCAGGTGGAGAGCGACGCGTCAGAGGTCGCCCTCGCCACCACCCTCAATCAGGCGGGCAGGCCAGTAGCATTTTTCTCCCGTACCATCAATGCCTCCGAAATTCGACACTGCTCAGCCGAAAAAGAAGCCCAAGCCATCGTGGAAGCTGTACGGCACTGGAGGGGCACTACCTCGCTGGTAGGAGGTGTTATAATATACACCAGTATATCATGGTGCAGACACACACACTGATGGACACACAGCAAGACCAATCAACACACACAACACCGCAGCCAATCACCAGTTAGAGCACACTCACTATATAGACAGGAGGCATCAGAGTTCCCGCTCATTCGGGATGCAGCTTCTCAGAAGGACAGAGCTTACAGCTTACAGCACAGATCTTCACCATGTGCTGAGTGCATAGACTGGTTAGGACAGGCATAGGTCTTTAGTTTAATCTAACATCGTGTTAACCCACAGTGAAAGTATGTTCAACAGTTTCTAACTTAATAAAATAGTGTTGCACTATTTTAAGTGTTGGTGGCCTGTATGTGTTCCACGGATCCAGAGCACCCAACACAACAGGAGATTTACCCTCATCACCGACCAATGATCGGTAGCCTTCATGTTCGATAATACACAGTGGGTCAAGATCAAGAACGATAAGATCTTGAGGTGAAGGAGCGAACTCTCCACCTATAATTATGATATAGTGTATCGTCCTGGGAAGCTCAACGAGCCCCCAGATGCCCTGTCCCGTGGCACGTGTGCCAACGTGCAAGATGACTGACTCCGGGCCATCCACGATGACCTCTGCCACCCGGGGGTCACCCGGCTTCTCCACTACATCAAGGCCCGCAACCTGCCCTACTCCACTGAGGAGGTCAGGGCCATGACCAGGGACTGCCAAGTCTGTGCGGAGTGTAAGCCGCACTTCTATCGACCGGATAAGGCTCACCTGGTGAAGGCATCCCAGCCCTTTGAGCACCTCAGTATCGATTTCAAAGGCCCTCCCCTCTACCGACCGCAACACATATTTCCTCAACGTTGTTGACGAGTTCTCCCGCTTCCCCTTTGCAATCCCCTGCCCCAACATGACCGCGGCCACCGTCATTAAGGCCCTACATTGTATCTTTACCTTGTTCGGTTTCCCCACTTACGTCAACAGTGACCGGAGCTCCTCATTTATGAGCGATGAACTGCGTCAGTACCTGCTCGGTAAGGACATCGCCTCGAGCAGGACTACCAGTTACAACCCCCGGGGAAATGGACAGGTGGAGAGGGAGAACGCGACGGTATGGAAGGCTGTCCTCCTGGCCCTACGGTCTAGTAATCTCCCGGTTTCCCACTGGCAGGAGGTACTCCCCGCCGCACTCCACTCCATTAGGTCCCTCCTTTACACAGCCACGAACGAGACCCCTCATGATCGTCTGTTTGTTTTCCCTAGGAAATCCACCTCCGGGGTCTCACTTCCGTCCTGGCTGAAGACACCGGGGCCTGTCCTGCTCTGCAAACACGCAAGGAGCCATAAGCCCGACCCCCCTGGTCGAGAGGGTCCAGCTCCTTCACACCAACCCCCAGTACGCATACGTAGAACACCACGACGGCCGACAGGATACGGTCTCCCACCGGGACCTGGCACCCGCATGTTCCCCTACCACCACCCCAACATATCCCCCCAACCTACACTGAACAGCGCCCTCGCCCCTACATGGCCTCCACACCACCTCCTATACTACCTCCCCCCTTCGCCGACCCACAGGAATGAAGCTCTTGAAGACACGCTCCTGGAGTCCACCCCTGTGCCCGCACCGATGAGTTCACTACCCATGCCCACACCGACGAGTTTGACACCCATGCCCGCTGCGAAACCAGAGCTCCGGCGATCACAGCGCACGATCAGGTCGCCGGACAGACTGAACCTGTGAGCCCTTCACCCCCGCCGGACTTCAGTTTTTTTAACAGGGGGTGAATGTGGTGAACGTATTGTACTAACCATTCACCACTGTATTACATTGTATCACGCTGTTGTCCATGTGGGCTCCACCTATGGACCATTGTACTGTACTACACGGAATGTATCACGCTGTTGCCCATGTGGGATCTGCCCCTGGCTCCGCCCCCTTGAGGGGAGGTATAAAGAGCAGCTGCCCTGTAGGCGGCTCTCACTTGCAGAGCAGTCGTAGGCAGGCACTGTTCTAGTCGATTAAAGCCACTGTTCACTTCAACTCTCTGTCTCTCGTGAATTGATCAAATTCCCGATGGCGTGGATCTAATCTGGTCCTGCCATTCAAGATACACGCGATGCAGCTGCAGACTCAGTCCGCGGCCACCACAGTCGGGGCAGGCCGATCGGAGGGCGAGGGGGACCTCATTCGGGACTGAGCTTTTATTTTGCGGCAGGTCCGGGTTGGGCGTGTGGCCGATCGGGGGAACTCGGTCCAGGTCCGCGGTCTGAGTCCGCCATGAGCACGGCGCGGCCGCTAGAGGCCGCCGCCATGCGCCTGCGCGACCTCTGACCCAGAAGTGCGGGGGGCTGTATCGGCAGCTGGCTGACAGCTACCTGCTGGCCCCCTGCAACGCTGTGAATCTGTGGCCTTTTCACACCAGTTTTTCTGGCGTAAAAGATCACAGTTTTCAAACGTGGGGACATAGTCCCTGAAATGGAGAATCCAGCCCTGTTTCCTCTGTCACACAATAATTAATCCCATAACTATTAGGAGATTATTTTAATTTCGTCATGCACAGTCACAATCATTGAACATGGATGATCTATTAATGTGAATGGAACAGTCAGTTAATAATCAATTAGTACCTTGACTATAACACAGGGGGCAGCCACACACACCCCCCCACAACCTCCCTCCTGCTTCATGTCATGTGTCATATCCCACAACCACCCCCACAACCCTCCACAACCCCCTCCACCACCGCCAGCCCCACACCTCCACCACCCTTCTCCTCCACCACTACCACCCCAACCTGTGCCATGTCTTGTGTCATGTCTTGTGACTTGCAGGATCACCCAGTGATGAGGCAGGTCCTTCTGGTGTCCCCCACCCCCAACCCCAAGCAGATAGCAGCGAGGAAAAGGACATGGACAGCAATGGGAGCCTCAAACTGTAGCCACGGACACCCCGGAGTACCAGTCCAGGGACAACACTGACTTCCCGACACAGCTGTCTCCAACATCCTCTGGCATCCCGCGACACTCACCTCGGTTGGGCACCTTAGTGAAGAAGCTCCTGGAGCACTATGTGGTGCTCACCAAACACAAGCATTACATCAATTGGAGGTAGGAACCCCCGAGGGGGCGGCTGATCGGAGGGCCGACCCCAGGGACGGGCTGACGTCCATATGGGTTTTGGGCTTTTGGAAAGGGCAGTCCCATCGATTGTGGAGATGCAGTCACAGAACCGGGGACTACATGAGAGGTTGTCAGCAATCATCCAGTGTAAGCAGGTGCAGTTGGACAAGTCCAACCACCTGCAGGGGCAGGAGGCGGAGCCATCCATGCGTGCCACGCAGGCCACTACCCACGGGTGGTGTCTGCAGTGGACGCCTTGGGGGCAAAGGTATTGGCAAAGGGTTAGGATGTCCAAGGCCTGGGGCACTCTGTGCGGGTGGCGGCCAGGGCACACGGCATGGCTGCCCTGTTACAGGCAGCCATGTATCAGGGCAACCTGGATATTGCAGCAGTGCTCCAGTCACAGCGGGTCACGGCTGAGAGCGTCGGCGGCATTGCCCGGGCGCTGGCTGACCTGAGCCATGCACAGAGCCATGGCACAGTCACTGGCTGATGTGGCACAGATCCAGAGGGTAGTGGTCCACTCCCTGTGCTCCATGGCTGTGAGCATCGAGACCCAGGTCGAGAAGTGAGTGGGCGTCCAGGACTGGCAGTGCCAGGTGGCGGGGGAGCCTCAGTGGCAACTCTGGCAGCCCAGAGTAGTGCCTCCGCATGTCCGACCTCTTCTCTCTCCCACATCAGCCACGGCCCGTTTCCCAATTTTTAAAATGACAAGTGAAACATGCTGTCAGTAATTCCTCCCGGAGGAGGCGGAGCATCTTGGAGATCCCAGAGAATACCGGGTCAAGCCTGCTAATGGTATGCAGAAGGCGTTTACTGTATGTGCAGAATAGAACGCATTGCGCCACTGTCTGTTATAGTCCCTTGTGTACTATAGTATATTACTCTTTGAACCAGCCGAGTTGATGAAATGAACAATGTCTTCTTGTAAAGATGAACTAATTTATTGACTAATATAAATAATATTTGTGATTCCTTTTTACGTAATACTCAACTAGTAAAATAAATAAAATACAGTAAAGATAACTAACTAATTATACAATGTAATAATGAAATAACTTGTAACTTCTCTCTCTCTAGCTATTCTATGTCTTGACTGTTCACTCTCCTGAAGCACACTCTCTCAGAAAGAGCGGGCAAGTCCTTTTTATACCATCTGATAGTGAGGCATCTAGGCCGGGATTCTCTGATCCGGCGCGGGTCGGAGAATCCCCGGGGTGGCGCGAGAATCGCGCCCCGCCGCCGGCTTCACCATTCTCCGGCACCGTTTTTCAGGCACTCGCGGGATCGCCGCCATGCCGTTGACAGCGGCCCCCCCTCCCGGCGATTCTCCAGGCCCCGATGGGCCGAGTGGCCGGCGAGTTTGGCCGAGTCCCGCCGGCCTGCATTATTCACCTCCCACACGGCGGGACCTGGAAGGTGAGTGTGCGGGGGCCGTCCTGGAGGGGGGGGGCGGGGGGATCCGACCCCGAGGGGAGGGCCCCACGGTGGCCTGGCCCGCGATCCGAGGCCCACCGATCGGCCGGCGGGCCGGTTCAGTGGGGACCTACTTTACTCCGCGCCATATTGCCCGGGGGCCGGCACGGAGAAGGGAACCCCCGCGCATGCATGGAAATACGCCGGCCGTTCCGCGCATGCACGGACCATTCCGTGCTGGCTGTAGCTGCGGGGACCACTCCGGCGGCAACTTAACCCCATAGAAAGGGGAGAATTCCTCACTTTTGGAGGCCGTTGACGCCGGTGTGGTTGGTGCCGGTTTTCATGCTGGGGTGGGGACATATCCCCATTATTAGAGAATCCCACCTCTTGAGTTGAATTGACTGTACTCGTTTTACATATATTGATCATGTATATTGATATCGAGATCACAACACTGTCAAGCACTGGAGCATGGCATTCTGTCGAGCGCCCGGCAACGGCCATGATTTTGGCCTCAGGACTAATTCACCAGCCAATTGCCTTTCCCAATTCCAGCGTCGGTCAATGGAAAATCCCGCCCAAGGTACTTCACAAAGTTATGATTGCAAATATGATTCATGTGCTCAGTACAAAATTGTGAGGAAGACTGAATATATGCTTGGTCAAAGTCATGTGTTTTAAGGAAGATTTTAAAGATGGACAGAGTGGTGGAGAGGTGGAAAAGCTTAGGGAGGAAATTTCAATGTGAGGACGAACAACTCAAAAGGCATTCAGAGGAACAGGGAATTTTGACGGGCAGTGGTAAGGCTAAAGATGGCTACAAAAATGGATCAAATACTGAAGGTTGGTCGCAAACCCCTCCAGCATTTACCATTTATAAATAGATTTTAAATTTGCATTTTATTTTGGCATTGGTAGGGCTCCTGTGGCATTTTGAAATTTAAAATAATGCAAAGCATCAGACTTACAGCAGGCCAATAAAGTCCAGGGCCCGGGTCACATGTGTGTAAAACATCTTTGGAAAGTACTGCTAGTTTGAACAGATGCACAGGTCCTGAACGAGAGAGAGAACATTGACGTTATATCAGGCCTTCCCTGAATTCACAATGTCCCAAAACACGTTAAAGTCAGTGAAATGGTTTTAATGTTTAGTAACTGTAGGTTATAAGACCATAAGACCATAAGACATAGGAGCGGAAGTAAGGCCATTCGGCCCATCGAGTCCACTCCACCATTCAATCATGGCTGATTTCAACTCCATTTACCCGCTCTCTCTCCATAGCCCTTAATTCCTCGAGAAATCAAGAATTTCTGTCTTAAAGACACTCAACGTCCCGGCCTCCACCGCCCTCTGTGGCAATGAATTCCACAGACCCACCACTCTCTGGCTGAAGAAATTTCTCCTCATCTCTGTTCTAAAGTGACTCCCTTTTATTCTAAGGCTGTGCCCCCGGGTCCTAGTCTCCCCTGCTAATGGAAACAACTTCCCTACGTCCACCCTATCTAAGCCATTCATTATCTTGTAAGTTTCTATTAGACCTCCCCTCAACCTCCTAAACTCCAATGAATATAATCCCAGGATCCTCAGACGTTCATCGTATGTTAGGCCTACCATTCCTGGGATCATCCGTGTGAATCTCCGCTGGACCCGCTCCAGTGCCAGTATGTCCTTCCTGAGGTGTGGGGCCCAAAATTGCGCACAGTATTCTAAATGGGGCCTAACTAATGCTTTATAAAGCTTCAGAAGTACATCCCTGCTTTTATATTCCAAGCCTCTTGAGATAAATGACAACATTGCATTTGCTTTCTTAATTACGGACTCAACCTGCAAGTTTACCTTTAGAGAATCCTGGACTAGGACTCCTAAGTCCCTTTGCACTTCCGCATTATGAATTTTGTCACCGTTTAGAAAATAGCCCATGCCTCTATTCTTTTTTCCAAAGTGCAAGACTTCGCACTTGCCCACGTTGAATTTCATCAGCCATTTCTTGGACCACTCTCCTAAACTGTCTAAATCTTTCTGCAGCCTCCCCACCTCCTCCATACTACCTGCCCCTCCACCTATCTTTGTATCATCGGCAAACTTAGCCAGAATGCCCCCAGTCCCGTCATCTAGATCGTTAATATATAAAGAGAACAGCTGTGGCCCCAACACTGAACCCTGCGGGACACTACTCGTCACCGGTTGCCATTCCGAAAAATAACCTTTTATCCCAACTCTCTGCCTTCTGCCTGACAGCCAATCGTAAATCCATGTTAGTACCTTGCCTCGAATACCATGGGCCCTTATTTTACTCAGCAGTCTCCCGTGAGGCACCTTATCATAGGCCTTTTGGAAGTCAAGATAGATAACATCCATTGGCTCTCCTTAGTCTAACCTATTTGTTATCTCTTCAAAGAACTCTAACAGGTTTGTCAGGCACGACCTCCCCTTACTAAATCCATGCTGACTTGTCCTAATCCGACCCTGCACTTCCAAGAATTTAGAAATCTCATCCTTAACAATGGATTCTAGAATCTTGCCAACAACCGAGGTTAGGCTAATTGGCCTATAATTTTCCATCTTTTTCCTTGTTCCCTTCTTGAACAGGGGGGTTACAACAGCGATTTTCCAATCCTCTGGGACTTTCCCTGACTCCAGTGACTTTTGAAAGATCAAAACTAATGCCTCCACTATTTCTTTAGCTATCTCCTTCAGAACTCTCGGATGTAGCCCATCTGGGCACGGAGATTTATTAATTTTAGACCTCTTAGTTTCTCTAGCACTTTCTCCTTTGTGATGGCTACCATATTCAACTCTGCCCCCTGACTCTCCTGAATTGTTGGGATATTACTCATGTCTTCTACTGTGAAGACTGAGCGAAGTACTTATTTAGTTCCTCAGCTATTTCCTGGTCTCCCATCACTAGATTACCAGCGTCATTTTGGAGCAGCCCAATGTCTACTTTTGCCTCCCGTTTGTTTTTAATGTATTTAAAGAAACTTTTACTATCATTCCTAATGTTACTGGCTAGCCTACCTTCATAATTGATCCTCTCTTTCCTTATTTCTCTCTTTGTTATCCTCTGTTTGTTTGTGTAGCCTTCCCAATCTTCTGACTTCCTACTACTCTTTGCCACATTATAGGCTTTCTCTTTTGCTTTGATGCATTCCCTAACTTCCTTTGTCAGCCATGGCTGCCTAATCCCCCCTCTGATAACCTTTCTTTTCTTTGGGATGAACCTCTGTACTGTGTCCTCAATTAATCCCAGAAACTCCTGCCATTGCTGTTCTACTGTCTTTCCCACTAGGCTCTGTTCCCAGTCGATTTTCGTCAGTTCCTCCCTCATGCCCCTGTAGTTACCTTTATTTAACTGTAACGCCTTTACATCTGATTCTACCTTCTTTCTTTCAAATTGGAGATTGAATTCTACCATATTATGATCACTGCCTCCTAAGTGTTCCCTTACTTTAAGATCTTTAATCAAGTCTGGCTCATTACATAACACTAAGTCCAGAATGGCCTGTTCCCTCGTGGGCTCCATCACAAGCTGTTCCAAAAAGCCCTCCTGTAAACATTCAATGAATTCCCTTTCCTTGGGTCCACTGGCAGCATTATTTACCCAGTCCACCTGCATATTGAAGTCCCCCATGATCACTGTGACCTTGCCTTTCTGACATGCACTTTCTATTTTGTGGTGCATTTTGTGCCCCTGGTCCTGACCACTGTTCGGAGGCCTGTATATAACTCCCATTATGGTTTTTTAGCCTTTGTGGTTCCTCAACTCTACCCACACAGACTCCACATCATCTGACCCTATGTCATTTAGCGCTATTGATTTAATTTCATTCCTAATTAACAAGGCAACCCCGCCCCCTCTGCCCACCTCTCTGTCTTTTCGATAGGTTGTGAATCCCTGGATGTTTAAATGCCAGTCCTGAACCCCCTGCAACCACGTCTCTGTGATGCCTACCACATCATACCTGCCAGTCACAATCTGGGCCACAAGCTCATCTACCTTGTTCCGTACACTGCGCGCATTTAAATATAGCACCTTTAATTCTCTATTGACCGTCCCTTTTTGTTTTCTTAGTGTGGTGGACCTTGGTTTACTGAGCCTTTCCATACACTGTCATATTTTGTGGGATGGGGACTATCGTAACCTCTCCTGAGTTCTGTCTTTTCGTGCTTTTTTGTATTCCTAAGCAGCTACGCTTCCCACTGATTACTTCACCTCTTGGTTCCCTGACTTTCCCTTCCCCCCCAATTTCTAGTTATGTTGGGCAGCACGGTAGCATAGTGGTTAGCACAATTGCTTCACAGCTCCAGGGTCCAAGGTTCGATTCCCGGCTTGGGTCACTGTCTGTGTGGAGTCTGCACGTTCTCCCCGTGTGTGCGTGGGTTTCCTCCGGGTGCTCCGGTTTCCTCCCACAGTCCAAAGATGTGCTGTTTAGGTGGATTGGCTATGCTAAATTGCCCTTACTGTCCAAAATTGCCCTTAGTGTTGGGTGGGGTTATGGGGATAGGGTGGGGTGTGGGCTTGGGTCGGGTGCTCTTTCTAAGAGCCGGTGCAGACTCGATGGGCTGAATGGTCTCCTTCTGCACTGTAAATTCTATGATGTGATAGCTAATTTTGTACCTAGCGATCTCGTACAAATAGCAATGTAATAATGTCCAGATTCTCAGGTTGATTGAAGGATAGATATTGGCCAAGGCACCAGGAGAACTCCCATATCTTCCTTCTAAATAGCATCACATGGGAACTTTTATGTCCGTCTGAGAAAGCAGTGGTTTAATGTTTCTTCCATAAGGTGACACATCTGACAGGCATTCCCTCAGCACTGCCTTGAAATGTTAGCCCAGACTTTTGTACTCGAGTCCCTGGACTAGGACTTGACCCCACAACCTTTTGACTCAGAAGAAGCAAAAGAGCCATAAC
Organism: Scyliorhinus torazame; assembly: GCF_047496885.1. Lineage (NCBI taxonomy): Eukaryota > Metazoa > Chordata > Chondrichthyes > Carcharhiniformes > Scyliorhinidae > Scyliorhinus > Scyliorhinus torazame. The sequence goes on along the minus strand of NC_092715.1, from coordinate 214,511,629 downwards.
TTGATAATAATAATCTTTATTATTGTCACAAGTAGGTTTACATTAACACTGCACTGAAGTTACTGTGAAAATTCCCTAGTCGCCACACTCTGGCGCCTGTTCGGGTGCACAGAGGGAGAATTCAGAATGTCCAATTCACCTCACAAGTACGTCTTTCAGGACTTGGGGGAGGAAACCGAAGCACCCGGAGGAAGCCCACGCAGACACGGGGAGAACGTGCAGACCTGGAATGACAGAGACCCAAGCTGGGAATCGAACCCAAGTTTCCACCGCTGTGAAGCAACAGTGCTAACCACCGTGCTACCGTGCCACCATGAGCCTCTGCTGATTCTTTGAAAGAGGTTGTTAAGAGGCACTGAGCTTGCTCGTGATCAGCCATAGCTTTGGGCGATTTAATCAGTACCTTTCCTATAATTAACTTATACTCCGCTGATTTCAATCAAAGTTGGGTCCTCAAGCAATTTCAATCAGTAATTTGTATTAAGGCAAATTACATTAGTCTTGATATTCTTCAGCGTTAGTATTGATTAGGATGCAATTGCATCTCATTTAAGAGACACAGTTACGAAATCAACATTTATGGAATTCTACATTAAGCCATTTAAAAGAAAATATGGGCGGTACTTCGACTTTTGATTTTACCATCTACAATGTGTAGCGGGCAAATCGAGGTGACAGAAGCATGCCTAATGGTGGTGGGTGTGGTAGCTCAATTAGAGCACCTCCAACTTGCCTGTCATAATATACACCAGTACATTATGGTGCAATCACATACACACACTGATGGACATGCAGTAGGACCAACCAGCATACATAACACCGCAGCCAATCACCAGTGAGAGCACAAGCACTATAAAGACAGGGGACAGGAGAGTTCCCACTCATTCTAGCAGCAGCCAGCTCAGAGCACAGAGCTCACAGCCTGCATCACAGACATCCACCATGTGCTGAGTGCCTCACCAAAGCTAGTGATAGGAAAGGGTCCACAGTTAAGCTGGTATTGCTTATACCCACGTTTACAGTATGTTAGCATAGTTGAACAGTTAATAAAATAGCGTTACACCACTTCCAGCATTGTTGGCTTGTTTGTGAACCAGAATACTCAAAACGACATGCTACAAGGAGTGGCCACAATCTAGCACTTGTGAGACCTACCTGCAATTTCTCAGCATTCCGGCATCCTACAGCATGGAGAATATCAACCCGCCATCGCCACTCCACATCGCTGCCAATCTCAGGATAAATTGGAAGATATTTAAACAGCGCATCCAGCTCTTCCTCGAGGCCACGGACATGGAAAATGCATCGGTCACCAGGAAGATAGCCCTTCTTCTCTCCACGGCTGGCCAACATGCCATCCACATCTTTAACTCCCTGACATTCGCGGACGACGAGGACAAGACCAAGTACAAGACGGTGCTCCTCAAATTTGACACACACTTCAACAAAAGCTTCAAAAGGTACCTGTTCCAGCAGCGCTTGCAGGGTAAGGACGAGCCTTTCCAATCCTATTTAACACACCTCCGCATCCTTGTGCAATCCTGCGGCTACGGGCCCACCTCCGACTCCATGATACGCGACCAGATTGTTTTTGGGGTCATGTCGGACACCCTGCGTCAGCAGCTCCTTAAAGTTAAGCAACTAACCCTAGTGACTGCCATCGAGACCTGTGTCCTGCATGAGAATGCCACCAGCCGGGCATACATACAAGGCAGCTGAAACGGCGCGGCAAGGGCCCCATGAGGCAGAACGGGTCCAAACGATCAAACACCTCCTGGGCCGCAGTCTGGAGGAGGGTGGCCATTTTGCGTGCTTTCCGAGGCCTCCTGCGCTTGTACGCGCCAAACGAGTGGATGTTGACGTGGAGGAACGCGATGCGCAGGCCCGCACCACACAAGACCGTACCGCACATGCGCGGTGGCGCAACAAACGCACTGACGTCATGACGTGTGGCAACTGTGGCTCTGCCCACTTAAAGCGGCAATGCCCTGCAAAATCGCGGCAGTGCCTACGCTGTGGCAGGCTTGGCCACTATGCTGCCTGCTGTCGAGCAGCCCAGCCTGCCAACTCACAACAATTTAACCAGCCTCGCAGGAATGTTCGGGCAATCCAACCCACCTTCACCGAGTCCGATCCTGACTTCATGCAGACCAGTGACACCGAGGACAGGGAGCCTTTTCGAGTCGCTGTCATAACCAAGAACAGGCTGTCCCCGAATCGAAAGCACCAGCCGCTGTTGGTACACAGCATTGATCCGGACGACGAGTGGTGTGCCACCCTGACGGTCAACCGATCCCAGATCAGATTCCGTCTGGACACTGGTGCTTCCGCCAATCTCCTCGCATGGTCAGCATTTCAAACCCTGGGGGTAAAACCAACAATTCTTTCATCCAATTGCCAACTGGTCGACTATAATGGTAACGTCATCCCCGCCACCGGGTCATGCCAACTCGAGGTGACGCACAACTCGCGAAAAGTCACCCTACCCTTTGAGATCGTGGGCTCCTCAAAAGGACTCCCTGCTAGGCGCACAGGCGTGCAAGTTCCTCAACCTCGTGCAGCGCGTACATTCCCTCTCTCCAGAGGACACGTCTGACTTCCAAGATGCGGACTTCAGGGTGCAACTAAGTGCCATCATCACTCAACACCGAGATGTCTTCGAAAGCATGGGCACACTTCCCTACACATACAAAATCCTGCTCAAACAGGACGCCACGCCTGTGGTTCATGCACCTCGCAGAGTCCCAGCACCCCTCAAGGACCTCCTCAAGGAGCAGCTGCAGGACCTCCAGGACCAAGGACTGCTTTCCAGAGTGACGGAACCAACCGACTGGGTCAGTTCCATGGCGTGCATCAAGAAGCCTTCTGGCGAGCTCCGGATCTGTATCGACCCGAAGGATTTAAATCGTAACATCATGCGGGAGCATTACCCTATCCCCAAGAATGAGGAGATCATGTGCGAGATGGCTCGAGCCAACATATTCACCAAGCTGGATGCATCAAAGGGCTTCTGGCAGATTCAATTGGACAAGTCCAGCAGAAAGCTGTGTACTTTCAACACCCCATTTGGCAGGTACTGCTACAATAGAATGCCATTTGGAATCATATCAGCATCTGAAGTGTTCCACCACATCATGGAGCAGATGATGGAGGGCATCGAGGGTGTGCGTGTCTATGTGGACGACATCATCATCTGGTCCACCACCCTGCAGGAGCATATCAGTCGCCTCCAACGCGTTTTTAAGCGAATACGGGACCAAGGCCTGTGCCTCAACAGAGCCAAATGTTCTTTCAGCCAGACTGAACTCAAGTTTTTAGGAGACCACATCTCCCGGTTGGGTGTGCGGCCGGATGCGGACAAGGTGGCAGCCATCACGGCCATGCAGAAGCCGGCAGATAAGAAGGCGGTGCTCCAGTTCTTAGGAATGGTCAACTTCCTAGGAAAGTTCATCCCTAATCTCGCTTCCCACACCATGGCTCCCCGCAACCTAGTTAGGAAGACAACGGACTTCCAGTGGCTTCCCGCCCAACAGCGTGAATGGGAGGAGCTCAAAGTCAAGCTGACCATCGCCCCGGTATTGGCGTTTTTCGATCTTGCAAGGAAGATGAAAGTATCAACGGACGCTAGCCAATCTGGCAAAGGGCCGGTGCTCCTGCAACGAGATGACGCCTCGTCATGGGCACCTGTTGCCTATGTGTCACGGGCCATGACCCCACAGAGAAGCGCTATGCGCAAATCGAGAAGGAGTGCCTAGGCCTGTTGACCGGTGTCGACAAGTTCCATGACTACGTGTATGGCCTTCCCCAGTTCACTGTGGAGACCATCGCCGCTGGTCGGCATCATCCAAAAAGACCTCAATGACATGACCCCTCGCCTACAACGCATTCTGCTCAAGCCCCGGAGATACGATTTCCAGCTCGTGTACACACCGGGTAAGGACCTGATCATAGCCGACGCTCTGTCCAGGGCAGTCACCACTCCGTCCGACCCAGAGGGGTTCATTTGCCAAGTCGACGCCCATGTGGCCTTCACGGCCACCAATCTGCCGGCTACGGATGAACGCCTAACCCACATTCGCCGTGAGACTGCAGCTGACCCCCTACTACAACAAGCGATGCGCCACATGACTGACGGATGGCTCAAAGGAAAATGCCCGCGGTTCTATAATATTCGAGACGATCTTGCAGTCGTTGATGGCGTCCACCTGAAGCTGGACCGCATTGTGATCCCACACAGCATGCATCACCTGGTTTTAGAGCAGCTGCACGAGGGCCATCTCGGCGTAGAGAAGTGCCGACGGAGGGCCCGAGAGGCTGTATACTGGCCTGGCATAAATGAGGACATTGCCAACACTGTGCTCAATTGCCCCACCTGTCAGTGGTTCCAGCCGGCCCAACCATGGGAGACCTTCAGCCCCATGAGTTGGTCACATCCCCTTGGTCTAAGGTAGGCTTGGGCCTGTTCCACGCGCTCGGCAGGGACTATGTTCTCATAGTTGATTATTTTTCCAGTTATCCCGAGGTTGTACGCCTGCACGACATCACGTCATCGGCTGTTATCCGTGCCTGCAAAGAGACCTTTGCTCGTCACGGCATCCCACTCACTGTGATGTTGGACAATGGCCCCTGCTTAGCAAGCCAGGAATGGTCTAACTTCACTAGCAGGTACAACTTTGTACACGTGACGTCCAGTCCCCTGCACCCCCAGTCAACCTGCAAAGCAGAAAAGGGCGTCCACATCGTAAAGAGGCTCCTCTACAAGGCTGCTGTTGCAGGATCCGACTTCTGCCTCGCCTTGCTGGCCTATCGCTCGGCTCCACTGTACACGGGCCTGTCACCAGCCCAGCTGCTGATGGGTCGCACCCTCAGGACCACTGTACCGCCCATTCACGTCCCAGACCTCGACCATGCTCCGGTCCTTCAGTGGATGCAACAGTCTCGCGCGCAACACAAGGCGGCGCATGACGCTCGAGCGACTGATCTTCCTGCTCTGGCGCCAGGTGACAACGTCCGAATCCAACTTCTGGAGGGTGGCTGGTCTGCAACTGCTGTGGTTCTTCGGCTGGTGGCTCCCCGCTCATTCCTGGTTCGTCTGCCTGATGGCTCCATTCGCCGCCACAATCGGCGTGCCCTTCGTCTGGTTCCACGCTCGCTACGCGATCCTCCACCGGTGCCACGCCCTCCTGTTGTCCCCGACCTGGACTTTGTAGAGCTTCCGGATACTCTGCATCCTCCTCACTTGGCCGTGGCCCGGCCTGATCCTCAGCCGGTGGCTCCTGACCCACCCTTGAGGCGGTCAACCCGAATTCGTCGCCCACCCCAAAGACTTGATTTATGGGCCTTACAATGTTGGACTCAATGCTTTGTTCTTTCATCCTGTTTCAGCATTTCACTAGTTTGTTTTTAGCATTCGTTATTAGTTTTGTTGTTGCTGTAACACCTTGTTTTTCTTTTCTCTGCACTGGGCACCTTCCCGTGTATATAGACTAACCTGATGTACATAGTTATGTAAATACTGCACACACATGGTCAGATACACTCATTACACGTTATTTACTCTCACATAGGCACATGTTCTTTGTAAAAAAGGGGGCTGTCATAATATACATCAGTACATTATGGTGCAATCACATACACACACTGATGGACATGCAGTAGGACCAATCAGCATACATAACACCGCAGCCAATCACCAGTGAGAGCACAAGCACTATAAAGACAGGGGACAGGAGAGTTCCCGCTCATTCTAGCAGCAGCCAGCTCAGAGCCCACAGCCTTCATCACAGACATTCACCATGTGCTGAGTACCTCACCAAAGCTAGTGATAGGAAAGGGTCCACAGTTAAGCTGGTATTGCTTACACCCACATTTACAGTATGTTAGCAGAGTTGAACAGTTAATAAAGTTAATAAAAAATTTCATTTTCATTTCATTTCAAATAGCGTTACACCACTTCCAGCATTGTTGGCTTGTTTGTGAACCAGAACACCCAACACGACATTGCCCTTTTCCAATGATAATATCCTAGTGCTTCTGTGTTTCCTCAATGATCACATGTTCAATCCCATTAACTCACATTAATGTTTTGTGGAAAAAATACCTGGAACATTTTGGGAAAACTGGAATTTCTGACGATACCCTGAACAATGAACTCTGTTTCTCTTTTCAAAGGTGCTGCTTGACCTGCTGAGTATTTCCATTAGTGTCTGGTTTTCTTTCAGGTTCTAACATCTGCAATATTTTCTTTTGTTTCATTCAGTGTTTTGTGGACCTGGTTCATGCCCCTCAAGGAATATTAGCGCAATCAAGTATTAATTGCATTTTATGTTCAATTGTAAGAAGCAGGTGGTGGAAATTAACTGGGGATTTATTTGAGCTTGTAATGTGTACCTCGGTGAAAAAAATAGAATTAATTCATTCATTTGAGCTCTGTCTGAATGAGGAAAGGTCCTTTGTTCATTGTCTGCTGATGCTTCACTCTGAGCTGTTTTTTTGAAACTGTTGTCAGTGGTGGCTTGTCATCTCTGGGGCAGAGGGAGTATAACAATGTGTAAAGATTGGCCCCAATTCTATCCTTCACCAACTGGCCTTCTGGAAGAATATAATGTGCAGTCACCCCTTGAGTGCCGTTTCTACTAAGGTCTAAATTGAAATGGATTTGGCTGTTTTTTGCTGTGGGTGAAAACTGCCCAGAGAACGGGTTTTCTCAAGTACCATTTGCAGCAAGTGTAATTGCTTCCATTAGCAACAACAGTCAAGTAGCTGTGGCTGATTAAAGGCAAAGGAAGGATAACTGGAGGAGACAGGAGAGCATATTCACAATGGGACAGCTATTCACGGTGTACATTAACAACCTTGAAAAAGGAACTGAAAGCACTGTTGCTAAGTTTGCAAATGATACAAAGATATGTAGAGGGACAGGTTGTGTTGAGGAAGCAGAGAGGCTGCAGAAGGACCTGGACAGGCTAGGAGAGAGGAGCAAAGAAGTGGCAGATGCAATACAATGTGGAAAATTGTGAGGTAATGCACTTTGGTAGGAAGAATAGAGGCATCGACCATTTTCTAAATGAGAAAAGGCTTTGGAAATCAGAGGCACAAAGGGACTTAGGAACCCTAGTCCAGGATTCTCTTAAGGTTAACATGCAGGTTCAGTTGGCAGTTAGGAAGGCAAATGCAAATAAGGCTGTATAAGGCTCTGATCAGACCCAATTTGGAGTACTGTGAGCAGTTTTGGGCCACATATCTAAGGAAGGATGTGCTGGCCTTGGAAAGGATCCAGAGGAGGTTCACAAGAATGATCCCTGGAATGAAGAGCTTGTCGTATAAGGAACGCTTGAGGACTCTGGGTCTGTACTCGTTAGAGTTTAGAAGGATGAGGGGGGATCTTATTGAAACTTACAGGATACTGCGAGGCCTGGATAGAGTGGACGTGGAGAAGATGTTTCCACTTGTAGGAAAAACTAGAACCAGAGGTCACAATCTCAGACTAAAGGGACGATCCTTTAAAACAGAGATGAGGAGGAATTTCTTCAGCCAGAGGGTGGTGAATCTGTGGAACTCTTTGATGCAGAAGGCTGTGGAGGCCAAATCACTACCCACCTTCACAACCACATGACCACCACCCCACCCTCACACCCACCCCACCCTCACACCCACACCACACCCACACCACCCCCACTCCCATGCCACTCCACACCCACACAACCCCCAGTCCTCCACCCCATCCTCACACCCACCCTCACACCCACCCCACCCTCACTCCCACCCCACCCTCACTCCCACCCCCACATCCACCCTCACTCCCACCCCACCCCCACTCCCACCCCACCCTCACTCCCACCCCACCCTCACAACCACCCCACCCTCACACCCACACAATGCTCACACCCACCCCACCCTTACACCCACAGAATCCTCACACCCACCCTCACACCCACACCACTCTCACACCCATACAATGCTCACACCCACCCTCACACCCACACCATCCACCCTCACAAACCACACCCCCACACCACAACACCCTCACACCCACACCACCCCTACTCCCCCCTCAAAACACACTCCACCACCCCACTTGTCCCCGACCCAGGGTCTAATCATGCGTCTTCTTGTGTCTTGCAGGAGCTGCTGGTGATAGGAGGGTCCTCCTCCTCTCCCCTGCCTCCGACCCCAACCACAGCCACAGCCAGGACCACAGGTGCCGACCAGCGGCGACGACGACACCGACATGGACGGGAGTCATCGACCCGAATCTCAGGATACACTGGAGTTCAGGTCTGGGGTAACACAGATTTCCCGTCACAGCTGTCTCCAACACCCTCCACTGTCCCAGAGACACTCACCTGGGTTGGGCACCTGAGTGAAGAGGCTTCTAGGGCACTATCTGGCGCTCACCACACAAATGCTCCAATACATCAGGTGGAGGTAGGAACTCCTGAGGGGGCGGACAGTTGGAGGGCGGCCCCGACCCAAGTAACGAGCTGCGTTCCAGACGGGTTTCGGGCTTCTGGAACGGACGGTTCCATCGATTGTGAAGATGCAGTTGCAGAGCCAGGGTCTACCTGAGGAGTTGTCGGCGAGCATCCAACACCTGTAGGCGCATGTGGAGGAGTCCAACCGCATGCAGGAGCAGGAGGTGCTACGGGCTATGCATGCCACCCAGGCCAACACTGAGGGTGGTGTGGGTGTGGAACTGGCAATAGTGCAGGGCACAGTTTAGCGATAGGGGCTAGGGAACAAATCTGCATATATGTATTCGCGTTAAACACCTGTGTACAATATTACAACCTGCCTTGGTGCTCTGTTAGATGGGTGGGCTGGTCTGAGCTGGCCGCAGAGAGGGTGCGGGGGTGGGGGGGGAGGGGGGCAATGGGCGGATATTGGGGGTGGAATGGGATCTCAGTTAAGCCAGTGCTCAAGCTCCAGTATCCCACCCCTAACACTGCCCACCTCACCTCCACCACCCCAGGGATCCGATGGGACTGTGTGATGGAATGGCCAGCTCGCATGCAGGGATCACCCAGGTGAGTGGTGGAAAGTGTTACGGTGAGCAGGAGTCAGACGTTGTCAAATGATGCAGAGCACCAGAGCTCATCGCAGAGCGGGTTGTCATCATCCTCCATTCCATGGATCATACCTGCTGTTACTATCAACCCAGGGCCCACACCCCATAGTGTGGCAGATATGTATCACAGAGGGGGTTGCAGGCGGCGGTGTGGGAGGGGGTGGGGGGGGGGGGGGCGGGGGGGGGGATGCGGTGTCCGTGCCCCTGACCAGTCCTCCCCTCCACCCTAGTCAGTGAAACCTGGAGGCGATCAGAGCATCCCATGTGCCTTGGCCCTGGCGCACATGTTGCGCAGCCTCACGAGCCTGCCCAGGCCCCATGTCTTGTTCATCCTCACCCTCCCCATGCATCCTTCACGTCAGATAAAGCCTGGCATTCATCCTCCTCCTCCAACACGTCGGCCCTCTGCCGCGTGATGTTGTGAAGGACACAGCAGGCCACCACAATGCGGGCAGGCCTCAGTGCTATACTGGAGGGCACGTCCAGAGCAGTCCAGGTACCTGAACCGCATCTTCAGGATGCCAAAGCACTGCTCAATCACGCAACTGGATCGCGACATGGGCTTCATTGTAGCGGGTCTCCCCTTTGGTCCGGCCTTCGGATAGATATCATCAACCCGTCACTGGAGCTAACCCCTCAGCTAGGGAGGCGCCTCGAAGAGACCAGGAACCGTTGAGTGTGCCAGGATGAAGGTATTGTGCACACTGCCTGGATATCAGGTGCAGACGTGCATGATGCACATTTCACGGTGACACACCAGCTGCACGTTAATCAAGTGGAACCCCTTTCAGTTTGTGTAGAGCGACCTGTCATCTGCAGGTGCCCATATGAGGACGTACATCCCGTCAATCATGGGCATTTCAGCAATGGCGGCGAACTCCACTGCCCGGGCATCCTGGTGGGCTGGATCCACATTGAAATGTATATATTGTGGCGACTGGGAATTTCGGCCTCTGTGACGTCACGGATACACGTGTGCACCAAGCTCTGTTGGATCCCAGACAGGTCCCCACTTGGCGCCTGGAAGGAGCTCATGGCTTAAAAGTTCAGGGTGACCGTCACGTTGATAGCCACTGGGAGCGGATGTCCTCCCCCACACCCCTCTGGTCCCAGGTGTGCCAAGATCCGGCAGATATGTTGCACTGTCCCCCTGCTCAGCGGGAGTCTTCAACAGCATGCCCAGTCCGACAGGTCCTAAAATGACAGCCGCTGTTGGTACTCACAAGGCCTCATCCGGCGCCTCCTTTGCACCTACTACTCCTCCTCTTTGGCCTGTTAGGTGTCCGGCTCACCATCGTCAATGGCTGCCTCCTGTTCCTTGGAGCGCAGGGTCCAAGAGTTGCAGGGCTTGTTGGTCCTGAACCTCAGTCGTTGGCGTGACCGCTAACCAACTGCCCCAGGCCTGAACGACGTGAGCTTCTGCGAAGCTTCTGTGAAGCTTCGCTATGGCACACCCGGAGGATTCCCCCGAAACGGAACACCAAGATTGTTGCTGCTGCCGTGGGCTGGACACTGTGAACATGAGCGGAATGCCGGACAAGCCTGGAAGGGCCCCATTCCACACTGAAACCCCAGGCATTACCATCCTCCTAGAGCCCGAGCACACGATGTGGAAAACCAAGAGGAAGAGTACCAGTAGTTGCACTGTGTTTCAGCCCCCAGGGCCACACTCATCTAGATTGCATTAAAAGTGAATGGACACCCCATTGAAATGGAGCTCGCTAGTGGAGCAGCAATCTCAGTGATCAGCCGCCGGACATTGACCATGATCAAGTCCGGTCTCAAGGCCTTGAACCACAGATGCCCGATTGGCAACGTCCACTGGAGAGCCTTTGGCCATTGAGGGCACCACCCACATGACCGGGCATACGGGGACCAAACAGCATGTTTGCCCTTGGTGGTAGTGCGCGAAGGAGGAACCAGCTTACTGGGCTGCGATTGGCTACACCGTTTAAAATTGGACTGACAATGCGTCTGTTGCATATACCCCCCCAGGCCCAGAAGGAGCGTTGGCAAAGTTTCCAGGTGTTTTCACAGATGGCCTCGGGACAATAAAAGGCGCAGTGGCCAAAATCAGTGTGGACGAGGACGCGCAACCCCATTCTGGGTACCCGAACACAGGTCGCTCACTGTGGTCGTCCAGCCGCCTTCAACACCGGCACCATTGCTGGCCGCACTGCCCCCGCCTCGACGCTCCACCCAAAAACATCAGTCACCAGTGCGTTACACACGTCCTGGACCCATCCCATTGATGCCAGACCATCGTCCACTCCCCAAATAAACAAGAGATCTCAGCCTGAAGACATGGATGTTTCTCTGGATTTGGTGGGGGTTGGTGGGGGGCTGGGAGAGGTGTTATGACCCCCTTGGGGCCCAAGGATTGTGCTCTATTCAATTTCCCCCTTACACAGATGAGTATGAAATCCTCTGGTAATTGGGGGCGGGGTTTTCTCTTAAGGGGAAACTACTCCGGAAAAAAACCCTGACCCGGGATTTGGTCAGGCAGGATGGTGCTTCAGGGAGAGGAGTTGCAGTTTTGTGATTTTGCATACACCGTAATAAGCTTGTCGTTCATTTCTACCCTACCGTGTGTTCCTGTTGTCTCTCTCGTTCGGATTCGACAAATTGATTCCAACATTTTTCCAACAATAGATGTACGGCTACTCGTCCTACTGTTACCTGTTTTTTGCCTCCCTCCCTCTCTTTTTGAATAGGGGTATCAGATTTGCAATTTTCCAATCCTCCGATACTTCTCCAGAATCCAAGGATTTTTGGAAAATTCCGACCAATGCATCCACTATATCGGTAGCTACTTCTTTCAGGCTCTTTAGATGCAGCTCCAGGTGGCACAGTGGACAACCCCGCCATCCAAAAGCATCTTGCCCACTGTATTTGTGCAGCATTTTCTGTTTTGATTTCAAGTTCCAGAATCTGCCACAATTTGATTTTGCTGCAGAGTAAAGTGTTGGATTATTGCTGTGGCTTCTCCCTGCTTAGAGGCAGGAAAAGTCAGGCAGGTTTAGCTGCTTCTAATCATCAACCAAAGAGCTTTCTTCGGACTTAGTGATCTGATAGGTATTTTTATTAGTTTAACCAATGGAAGTTCTTCATTAAACCTTGCTTTAAACCTTGTTTTGATCATTGGGGTTTAAGTGGCATGGAGACTGTTCTCCATTCTGCTCCAGGGCACAGTGACAGGTTGCACCAACTCTCAGTCATGTCAGAAAGAGAAGTGCTTTGTTGCAGACACAGGTTATGTTATCAGACCAGTTATGAGAACATGTTAAAATCCCGCCATGGAAGATTGAGGGCGGGATTCTCTGGACCGCCAACCGTGTTTTCCGGCAGGGCGTGCCCCCGTCGGCAGTGGGATTCTCTGTTCCCGCAGCTGGCCAATGGGGTTTCCCATTGTGGCCACCCCGCGGGGAGACACGCGGGCATCCTGTGCTGCCGGTCCACCAGAGGGTCCCGACGGAGAATTCCGCTGTGAGAATTTGAATTTGGTTTCAAAGCTCTGGAAATGAGTGAAAGGGTCAAAGTGACCATGACGTTGTTGGTTCCAGTGGATCTGGTTCACTCTATCATCCTTTCCTGGTCTGGCCTATACGTGACTCCAGTCCTACACAACCTCTGGAGTGACCTGGCAAGTCGACAGCTGAATAAAATACCAGGTGAAGTGCAGCGGGTCAAGAAAAAGGCTCACTGCCACTTTCTTACAACATCTAGAGATAGGCAATGAATGTCACTTTTGCCACTGGCATCTTGCTCATGTTATGCTAACACAGAATATTCTGCTGAATTAACACTAACATTATTATGAAACATCTTACTGTGGCTTCACCTTAACATGGGTTCCACAAGACCGAGAGAGTGCAGGATCATGTGCCATTGCATCATTTCCTGTGCGGATTTATATTGTGTTTCATTAGCATATCACAGTTCTACTACACCCGTCGTACTACATCCTCTCCAAGGCCGGAATTCTCTGGCCGTTCGCTGGTGGCAGGATGGTGGCTGGTGGAGTGGCTTCAATAGGAAATCCCATTAAAAGTAGCAGGAACAGAGAATCCCACTGGCAGCGAGCGGCATGCGGCTGGGAAACATGTGGCTGGGAGGCCGGAGAATCCCGTTCTATATCTCCTCCAAGTCTCTGGGTGGGATTCTCCGACCCCCCCCCCCCCCCGCCGGGCCAGAGAATCGCCGGGGGGGCGGCGTGAATCACGCCCTGACGCCGGCTGCCGGATTCTCTGGCGCTGATTTTTCGGCGGGGGCGGGAATCTCGTCGTGCTGGTTGGAGGCCATTGGCAGTGCCTTCCCCCCCCGGCGATTCTCCGCCCCGCGATGGGCCGAGTGGCTGCCCGTTTTCGGCCAGTCCCGCCGGCGTAAATCAAACAAAACAAGATCCTTACCGGTGGGTCTGGCGTCTGCGGAGTTCTCCGGGAGGGGGGGGGGGGGCGGGGGGGATCTGGCCCGCGATCGGGGCCCACCGATCTGCGGGTGGGCCTGTGCTGTGGGGGTACTCTTTCCCTCTGCGCCGGCCACTGTAACGGTCCGCCATGGCCGGCGTGGAGAAGAAACCCCCTGCGCATGCGCTGGGATTGCGCCAGCACACGCTGGCGCTCCCGCGTATGGGCCAACTCGCACTGGACAGCGGAGGCCCTTCGGCACCGGTTGGCGCGCTGCCAACCCCGCCGGCGCTGGCCTAGGCCCTGAAGGTGCGGAGGAATCCGCACCTTCCGGGCGGCCAGACACCGGAGTGGTTCATGCCACTCCTTGGCGCCGGTACGGCCCGCTCCACCGGATAGCGGAGAATTGACTTTCTCCATTACACCACAGGTTGGATTCTGCAGTCCACCAGCCATGTGTTTCTCGGCCATGCCCCATTCGCTGGCAGCGGGATTCTATCTTCCCGCAGGTTGTCAATGGGATGTCCTATTGTAACCACCCCACACCACCGGGAATCCCGTTGGCAGGGCGGAGTTGCACTGTCAGCATAAAAATTGAATCGCACTGACTGGAGAATTCCAGCCCACATCTCCCCCAAGTCTCCGATTCTCCACAGTATGCTACGTATGCGATCTACCGGCCACATTGCACCCAAACGAGAGTGCAATGAGGCCAGTAGATGCAGGGAGAAGTCTCCCGCAGCTTTGCGACAGCCAGTAGACCTCACAAGGTCGAACCAGGAACTGTGGGTAGCACTGTTGCTTCACAGCACCAGGGTCCCAGGTTCGATTCCTGGCTTGGGTTACTGTCTGTGCAGAGTCTGCACGTTCTCCCCGTGTGTGCGTGGGTTTCCTCCGGGTGCTCCGGTTTCCTCCCACAGTCCAAAGATGTGTAGGTTAGGTGGATTGGCCATTCAAAATTACCCTTAGTGTCCAAAAAGGTTAGGTGGGGCTACGGGGATAGGGTGGAGGTGTGAGGCTTAAGTAGGGTGCTCTTTCCAAGGGCTGGTGCAGACTCTATGGGCTGAATGGCCTCCTTCTGCACTGTAAATTCTATGATAAATTCTATGAGGCGTCGCAACAGGTTCCCTCCCACAATGGGCGGGACTAAGCCTTGCATGTCTAAGTAGGTTCAAAATCCGCTTAGGCTTGCTGACTCAAGATCTATTGGGCTCCCAGTGTCTACTAATCTCCCCAAGGAGACCCCAGTCTTTTGCCGTTCAGGACTGGTCCACACATACACGGACCAGGTGGAACTGCCCGCAGTGGGTCTCCCAGGTCATCAGAGGTCCCTATGTGCTCAGGGGCAGGAGAGGGTGGCCCCCAGCCCTCCCACTTGAATGCGGGCACCTTGGCACTCTCAGGCTGGCACTGCCAAGGTGCCTGGGTGGCACTGCAAATCCAGCAGGAGCACTGCCAGGATGGCAGTGCCAGGGTGCCAGGGTGGCATGGCCAAGGGACAGTGCCTGAAGAAGCCATGCCCATAAATGGAGGGTGGAGGGGAGTATGAAGGTGTGGGGGTGCATGGTGGGCAAGAAGGGGCCGAACGTTTCCCAATCATGCTGGGAAGGTGGAGAAGAAACAAGATCTCCAGAAAAAGTACCATGACCATAGGAAGCAAAACAGAGGTTTCAAGCTCGGGGACACTGTGTACGTCCGGAATTTTGGGGTTGGCATCCGGTGGATACCGAGAACCATAGTAGTGAAGATTCGACCACTCTCTTATATGGTCAAAGCCAAGAAGCGGAAGGTACACAAACATGTGGCCCATCTCAAAGGCAGGGAACCCACACCGGAGCCAATGTCACCAGATGATTCAGTCCCTTGTTCCTCTTGCCCATCACCCATGAGGCAGAGAGCAATACTCCTCAAGGGACAGGGCACTGATATACGCGAGCTGGAGGAATCTGCGTCAGACATGGAGATGGAATCATCCATAATATCGGGTGACACTTTGGTCAGAGGGAGATCGCTGACAGGATGAATCAGACAATCGGCGCAGAGGCAACGCGCCTCGATGCTTTACCTACCCCCCCGCGACCTAGCCCCACAACTGCTGGAATCACAGCCGCGGGAAAAGCGGCGAAGGCAAATTCCTCCACCTCCAACCACAGAGAGACGGACGGACTTGGTGCAGGATGAAATGTAAACCCCCTCACGAGACCCAAGGGGGTGACCCAATCAATCTCCCTGCGAGGCTCATGGAGTGCAACTCCCACGCTGAGGGGGCAGAGGCCTAACAGCTGGGGCTCGTACTTAAAAGCCGGCCCGGATTGGGACCACCATGATCAGTAGTCCTGGCTAGGACATGTGTGCTGTATGCCGCGTTTGTTTACCAAATAAACCTTCATCTGTGCGGCCTTCTCAGGACTCCTGAAGGTGCAGCAAGCCCTCACTTTTGTCATTTCACTTTGACATTGGTTTTTAGGGCCTGCTTTTTCCAATTTGTGTCGCCATTTTCACTCTAGCCCATCTCCCGCAATACACCTGCCATTCTTTAATGTTGGTACTGCCGCCATAGAGAAGCCATGCCAGTCATTTCAGAGGCCGAGGCTGTGGGTGGGGGGGGGGGGGGGGAGAGATCGAGGCCTGAGATCTGGAAGCGGGTGCCTACCCAAAGGCTCAGCTGGGACAGTCACCGCCACTCGGGGAGGGGCCTTGGAGGCTCAGGTCAGGAAGCCGCTGATCAAGTGGTGAAGTGTGAGTAACCAGTCTCCCAAGCCTAATTTGTGCCCCCCCTCCCCCTCCCCCTCCCCCTCCCCCTCCCTTCCACCAGCTCAAACCCCCCCCCCCCCCCCCCCCCCCGCTTACCCCGTCTCAATCTGCAGCATTCACAACTCGATTCATGAACCCCACTCCGGTTCAATTTGAGGCCCCCATTCCTCATTGATTCAATTCAAGCCCCCCTGCACCCTGCTCAAGCAGCGGCCTGGGACAGAGGCTAGGACCCTGCAGACTGCCAGGAAAATGTCCAGATCCTGGGTAGAGACAGAGGGCACCATTTAACCACCGCATTGTGCCTGCCACGAATCTGGGCGCGTCGGTTAAATAGCGAGAAGGGGAAAATCGGGCAGGAATCCGTTTGCTTTCTAACCAGCCTGCTCCGGTGGTGAGTTTCGGATCATGGTCAAATATGGCATGCATAGCATTGCCTCTAATTAGTTGCAATTTCCATCTCATTAGTGAGATGCAAGTCCAATCTAACAGCCTCCTCAGTGAGAGATCACATGGGCATTGTTCAGTACTCCTTTTTAAAAACGTAAAGCTGGTGCAATGGCTGCTGAGAGGAACTGAGGAAGTGAGTAGGAATTTACATTTTCCAGCATGCAGCTCAAGGGTCACAGTGCTCGGGATGGGGGAAATCCCACAGGGGTTGGTCGGGGGGCTGAAGCATTCCAGGTCGAGGGTCACCCTCTACCGCGGGGGGAGGGGGGGAATGAGGGGCTTTTAGTCTGTGAGGCCTTCAAGCCGTCTTTAAATGTTGATGATACCCATAACAGCTGTTGTCCTACCAAATAGCTCCAGGACATAGCCCTGTTATTAGTTATGTGCTGAATGTCACTTTAACTCCTTTTGACTGTGAGCAGCCTCTAGCTTCACAGCTGAAGACTATTGCGAATGAGGAATTGGCCTTAGTTATGAGAGCACTTCACAGCTGCAGGTTGTGTTTGCTGCTTGATCCTGCTGGTTGCTGCAAATGCCTGGAGGCGACTGTTGCTGTTTCCTTCCTTTCCTGTAGCCGGGAAGAAGGACAATTTTTTCTAAGATAGCTGAGTCCTGGAACACTGGGCTCAGGGGAACGTATGAGTCCAGAAGGCAATCCGGTTTGAAACAAGAAGATGCTGCAGGACCTGGTGCACAACATTGATCTGAATGGGTCACCTGATGACACCGTTGAACAAATGCTTTCGCAGATTGCTCACGCTTTTGCTGCTGGAGTAGTGAATGTTGCTTGTAACTGGCATGTCACTGCGGGTTAACCATGCTGGAAGTCAAGGATGCCAAGATTTGATTCCGGTGAGATTGGATCGTGTGGGGGGACCTGCACAGCTGTGGCTCCTGGACGTTAATGGCACTGATACGTGTGATGTAGGAGCGGTTTCAAGACCTGTGTATTGAGTCAGCTTCCATGTGGGGTTATTCCCTGTGTCTCAATTCAGTACAGAGAGGAAAAAACACAACGACAACCTGGACAAGATGGCTTATTTAATCAAGCTTGTTACGTATACACAGAGAACAGACTGGATATCTGCCAACACCTGTTCGGCCGAACAAAGACCAGAACACAGTACTTATATACAAAGTTCAAAAATCAGCCCACCCCAGTTGGACATGATACAATCCCTCAAGCAGCTACATTTAAACTTATCCAATAGAATTGCAAGCAGTGTTTAAACTTCACCCAATAGAATTGCAAGCATCGCATTATTGATCCTCATCCTGACAGCTATGCTTACTAGTAATTTGCTGTGCATTCATTGTCTGTCAAAAGCAGGACAGCAAAACCCGCATCTTGGATTGTTTCACAAAGACACCTGTTCTTTGGGGACGCGATTCTCCGACCCCCCCACCGTGTCGGAGAATCGCCGGAGGCTGGCGTGAATCCCGCCCCCGCCGTGTCCCGAATTCTCCGTCACAAGAGAATCAGCGGTGGTGGGAATCGCACCGCGCCGGTCGGCGGGCTCCCACCAGCGATTCTCCGGCCCGCGATGGGCCGAAGTCACGCCGCTGTCAACCCTCGCCAGCCGGCGTGGATTGAACCACCTACCGTACCGGCGGGAGCAGATGGCGTGGGCGGGCTCCGGGGTCCTGGGGGGGGGCACGGGGCGATCTGGCCCCGGGGGTGCCCCCACGGTGGCCTGGCCCGCGATCGGGGCCCACCGATCGGCGGGCAGGCCTCTGCTGTGGGGGCACTCTTTTTCTTCCGCCTTCGCCATGGTCTCCACTATGGCGGAGGCGAAAGAGACCCCCCCCTCCACTGCGCATGCGTGGGGATGCCGTGAGCGGCCGTTGACGCTCCCGCCCATGCGTCACCCGGCGAAGTCCTTTCGGCGCCGGCTGGCGTGGCGCCAAAGGCCTTTCCCAACAGCCGGCGGGGCGGAAATTTCTGGTGACTTTATTGTACTGTTGACTGGTTAATGTTGATGCCTTGCAGGAATGTTGCTGACATCTCTCCTGAATCTTACGGCTGTGTCCTAGTATCTGCATCAGCTCAGGGAGAACCTTGTCCAGAGGCTTGGCATCTGATTGGGACCCAGCTGAGACCTGGGACCCAGCTGAGACCTGGGATCCAGCAGACCTCCGACTGCTGACTTCCTTGGATGTTCCTTCCCCCATCTGATGTGCATCAGCAACTGTGGGATGCTCATCAGTTTGTGCCCCAGAAACCTGTCCACTAATGTCGCTCACCGAGGTGCATGCCTCTGCACTGATGGAAGGTGGGGGGGGGGGGGATAGCTGTGACACCTCGATGGTGCTCTCCTCGGAGATGTTCTCTTGTGTGGTGGGTGGGGACGACTGTGGATGGGCTGGCCACATCAGATGGAGATCCTGCAAGATTACCGTCCGGTGGCCTTGACATCGATCTTTATGAAGTGCTTTGAGAGGTTGGTCATGAGACACATCAACTCCATACTCACAGACTGCCTTGATCCACTGCAATTCGCATACCGCCACAGCCAATCCACAACAGACTATCTCCCTGGCCCTACACTCTTCCTTGGAGCATCTCTACAACTAAATAATACTAAAAGGAATAAAACGGGAAGTAAAAACATAAATGGTAAGCGACGCAGCAGGTTGTTACATGAAGATATGGGTTCAACAACAAGGAAAATTAGGAGAAAAGTTAAGAGGAAATATAACTTGGGAGAGGATGATCGAGGTGTTAAGATTCAAAACAGAGGTATAAAAGCCAACATAAGTGTACTTTACCTGAATGCTCGTAGTATTCGGAATAAGGTAAATGAGTTGGTGGCGCCAATCATCGTGAATGACTGTGATTTAGTGGCCATTACTGAAACGTGGTTAAAGGATGGTCACGACTGGGAGTTAAATATCCAAGGGTATCAAACTATTCGGAAGGACAGAGTGGATGGTAAGGGAGGTGGTGTAGCTCTGTTATTTAAGGATGACATCTGGGCAATAGTAAGGGATGACATCGGTGCTATGGAGGATAAGATTGAATCCATTTGGGTGGAAATCAAGAATAGTAAGGCGAAAAAGGTCACTGATAGGAGTAGTCTTTAGACCACCAAATAGTAACATTATGGTGGGGCAGGAATAAACAAAGAAATAAATGATGCATGTAGAAATGGTACAGCAGTTATTATGGGGGATTTTAATCTACATGTCAATTAGTTTAACCAGGTTGGTCAAGGCAGCCTTGAGGAGGAGTTTATAGAATGTATGCGCGATAGTTTCCTAGAACAGTATGAAATGGAACCTAGGAGGGAACAGGCAGTCCTAGATCTGGTCCTGTGTAATGAGACAGGATTGATTAATGATCTCATAGTTAAGGATCCTCTCGGAAGTAGCGATCACAATATGGTGTAATTTAAAATACAGATGGAGGGTGAGAAGGTAAAATCAAACACTAGTGTTTTGTGCTTAAACAAAGGAGATTACAATGGGATGAGAGAAGAGCTAGCTAAGGTAGACTGGGAGTAAAGACTTTATGGTGAAACAGTTGAGGAACAGTGGAGAACTTTCCAAGCGATTGTTCACAGTGCTCAGCAAAGGTTTATACCAACAAAAAGGAAGGACGGTAGAAAGAGGGAAAATTGACCGTGGATATCTAAGGAAATAAGGGTGAGTATCAAATTGAAGGAAAAAGCATACAAAGTGGCAAAGATTAATGGGAGACTAGAGGACTGGGAAATCTTTAGGGGGCAACAGAAAGCTACTAAAAAAGCTACAAAGAAGAGTAAGATAGATTATGAGAGTAAACTTGCTCAGAATATAAAAACAGATAGTAAATGTTTCTACAAATATATAAAACAAAAAAGAGTGGCTAAGGTAAATATTGGTTCTTTAGAGGATGAGAAGGGAGATTTAATAATGGGAGATGATGAAATGGCTGAGGAACTGAACAGGTTTTTTGGGTCGGTCTTCATAGTGGAAGACACAAATAGCATGCCAGTAACTGATAGAAATGAGGCTATGACACATGAGGACCTTGAGATGATTGTTATCACTAAGGACGTAGTGATGGGCAAGCTCATGGGGCTAAAGGTAGACAAGTCTCCTGGCCCTGATTGAATGCATCCCAGAGTGCTAAAAGAGATGGCTAGGGAAATTGCAAATGCATTAGTGATAATTTACCAAAATTCACTAGACTCTGGGGTGGTCCCGGCGGTTTGGGAATTAGCAAACGTGACACCACTGTTTAAAAAAGGAGGTCGGCAGAAAGCGGGTAATTATAGGCCAGTGAGCTTAACTTCAGTAGTGGGGAAGATGCTGGAAAAAATCATCAAGGAAGAAATAGTGAGGCATCTGGATGGAAATTGTCCCATTGGGCAGAGGCAGCATGGGTTCATAAAGGTCAGGTTGTGCCTAACTAATTTAGTGGAATTTCATGATTACCAGAGAGGTAGATAACGGGGAGCCAATGGATGTGGTATATCTGGATTTCCAGAAAGCCTTTGACAAGGTGCCACACAAAAGATTGCTGCATAAGATAAAGATGCATGGCATTAAGGGTAAAGTAGTAGCATGGATAGAGGATTGGTTAATTAATAGAAAGCAAAGAGTGGGGATTAATGCGTGTTTCTCTGGTTGGCAATCAGTAGCTAGTGGTGTCCCTCAGGGATCAGAGTTCGGCCCACAATTGTTCACAATTTACATAGATGATTGAGTTGGGGACCAAGGGCAATGTGTCCAAGTTTGCAGACGACACTAAGATGCAGGGGTAAAGCAAAAAGTGCAGAGGATACCGGAAGTCTGCAGAGGGATTTGGATAGGTTAAGTGAATGGGCTAGGGTCTGGCAGATGGAATACAATGTTGACAAATGTGAGGTTATCCATTTTGGTAGGATTAACAGCAAAATGGATTATTATTTAAATGATAAAATATTAAAACATGCAACTGTGCAGAGAGACCTGGGTATGCTCGTGCATGAGTCGCAAAAAGTTGGTTTACAGGTGCAACAGGTGATTAAGAAGGCAAATGGAATTTTGTCCTTCATTGCTAGAGGGATGGAGTTTAAGACTAGGGAGGTTATGCTGCAATTGTATAAGGTGTTAGTGAGGCCACACCTGGAGTATTGTGTTCAGTTTTGGTCTCCTTACCTGAGAAAGGACGTACTGGCGCTGGAGGGTGTGCAGAGGAGATTCACTAGGTTAATCCCAGAGTTGAAGGGGTTGGATTACGAGGAGAGATTGAGTAGACTGGGACTGTACTTGTTGGAATTTAGAAGGATGAGGGGGGATCTTATAGAAACATATACAATTATGAAGGGAATAGATAGGATAGATGCGGGCAGGTTGTTTCCACTGGCGGGTGAAAGCAGAACTAGGGGGCATAGCCTCAAAATAAGGGGCAGTAGATTTAGGACTGAGTTTAGGAGGAACTTCTTCACCCAAAAGGTTGTGAATCTATGGAATTCCTTGCCCAGTGAAGCAGTTGAGGCTCCTTCATCAAATGTTTTTAAGATAAAGATAGATAGTTTTTTGAAGAATAAAGGGATTAGGGGTTATGTTGTTCGGGCCGGAAAGTGGAACTGAGTCCACAAAAGATCAGCCATGATCTCATTGAATGGCGGAGCAGGCTCGAGGGGCCATATGGCCTACTCCTGCTTCTCGTTCTTATGTTCTAACAAGGACTCCTATAACAGACTCCTATTCATTGATTACAACTCTGCCTTCAACACCATATCCCAAACAAGCTCCTATCAAAACTCCAAAACCTAGGGCTTGGCTCCTCCCTCTGCAACGGGATCCTCAACTTCCTGATCCAAGACCACAATCAGTAAGGATAAACAACAACACCTCCTCCACAATAGTCCTCAATACTGGGGCCCCGCAAGGCTGTGTACTTAGCCCTCTACTATACTCCCTGTACACACAATGCATGGAAAAATTCAGCTCCAATTCCATCTACAATTTTGCTGATGACATGATCGTAGTGGGTCGGATCTCAAACAACGATGAGTCAGAGTACAGGAGGGACTAAGAGAACCTAGTGGCATGGTGCAACAACAACAATCTCTCCCTGAATGTCAGCAAATCGAAGGAGCTGGTCATTAACTTCAGGAAGCAAAGTATTGTACACACCGTCTGCATCAATGGTGCCGAGGTGAAAATGGTTGACAGCTTCAACTTCCTAGGTGTGCACATCACCAACAATCTGTCCTGTTCCACCCACGGTCGAAGCTATGACCAAGAAAGTACAACAGTGCCTTTACTTTCTCAGGAAACTGGACATTTGTCATGTCCACATTGACACTCACCAATTTTTACAGATGCACCATAGAAAGCATCTTATCTGGCAGCATCACAGGCAGATATGGCAACTGCTCGGCCCAAGACCATAAGAAGTGAGTCGCGAACACAGCCCTGTCAGTCATGTGAACCCGCCTCCCATCCATTGACTCTGTCTAAACCTCCCGCTGCCTTGGGAAAGTAGGCAGCATAATCAAAGACCGCTCCCATCCGGATTATTCTCTCTTTCAACGTCTTCCAGTCTGAGAACACGCACTAACAGGTTCAAAAACAGCTTCTTCCCCGCTGTTACCAGACTCCTGAATGACCCTCTTATGGACTGAACTGACCTCTCCACACATTTTCTCTACTGAGTAGCACTACGCTCCGCATGCCTCACCAAATGTCTATGTCTATGTATTGTCATGTGAGAGTACCTTTAAGAAATGGGTGTTTATAAATGGGGGTGTATATAAATATCTGTAGTGAGAGTACCTTTAAGAAATGGATGTTTCCTACTGCAGTGATGTCAGAGAGTGGGTGGAGCTGGGCTGTCTGTCAGCTTTTTACTTTCGTTTTAAGCTGCTGCAGGGTGTGTTTTAGTTTCGTTTTCAGTGTTGGTGCTGAAGCCAGACAAAGCAGATGTACTGTTGAACTTTCTGCCATGAAAAGACAATCTCTTGATCATTTGGTGAATTCAGAATTATAAATGTTCTCAGTAGTGAATGTAAACCTAATGTGCTTCTGTTAAAAGGTGTTTCTTTTGTCTTCTGGATGTTGTTTGGGAAGTTATTAAGGATTACTTAGTGTTGTATTCTTTGGGGGTTGTATTTGATTTAATGGTTGCGAAGTTGTTCACTGTGTGTTTTAAAAAGGTTAACTTGAGTTCATAGAATAAACATTGTTTTGCTTTAAAAAATACTTTTCCATTTCTGCTGTACCACACCTGTAGAGTGGGCCGTGTGCTCCCCATACCACAATCTATTAAAAGTTGTGGGTCAGGTGAACTCCATGCTCCAGGGTTCTCTAAACCCTGGCCCATCACAGTATTTACATTGTGGATTTATCGTATTTTAAAAAAAATTAATTTAGAGTACCCAATTCATTTTTTCCACTTAAAGGGTGATTTAGCATGGCCAATCCACCTACCCTGCACATCTTTGGGTTGTGGGGCTGAAACCCACGCAAATATGGGGAGAGTGTGCAAACTCCACACAAACAGTGACCCAGGGCCAGGATCGAACCTGGGACCTCGGTGCCGTGAGGCAGCAGTGCTAACTACTGCGTCACCGTGCTGCCCTGGATTTGTCATATGTCCTATGTTTTTCAAATATGGAATGATTTATCTGGACTGTACGCAGAACAATACTTTCACTGTACCTCGGTACACGTGACAATAAATCTAAATCTAAACAATGGACGTGTGGCCAGTGAAAGGGAAGGATCACGTTGTCTGACATGAACAACTCACTTGAGACAGCTGGGTGAAGGGGCAGTGGATTCTCACCTCTGCGTTGTAGGCCAACCTCATTGTCGGTAACTCCTCGCTCCTCAGTCAACCTCGTGATCTCCCGGGCCCGTTCCTTATAAGGGAATAGGATTGGGATCTCAGCTACCCTGCCCCCCCCCCCCCCCCCCATCGTAGCCCTTTCCCGCCTATTAATGGCTATCTTTTCCGGCAGGGACAAATGAGGGCATTGTGAGCCGCACGCTTGATGGATTTGGGGCGAGCGCCTATGGCAGGTGACCTGTGTGGGCACTGCACCTGGATGTGAAGGGGCTGTGCTGGTGGGTACCAGGGGGTACTGAGGAACAAGCATGAAGTTCGGATGTGGGGAGGGTGTGAGATGTCAGCCAGTGATTTGTGTGTGGGAGGGGAGGGGAGAGTTGGGAATTTGAGGGATGGTGGGCGGAACTGACCCCAGGACAGAGGTGGTAACTTACCCTTGCAGCTCAGTGGAAGTCATTGGTCTTCTTCCTACATTGGATGCTGGTCCTCCTGGTCAAGCTGCCAGCACTGACAGCCGCTGCCACTGCCTCCCAAGCGGCATTGGTGGCCCTGCTTCTGGCCGTCTGACCCGCTCGGTGGAACAAGATGTCCTATCTTGCCTCCACAGTGTCCACAAGCCTGACCTGGTCGGCATCGCCAAAGCGAGGAGCAGGTCTGCGCGCTGCCATGCTTGTGTGTTGACTGGGAGTGAGTGGTGAGGGAGCGTTTAAAAACAGCTCCCCCTAGTTAACGCACGAGACACTGAGGCGCAAGGCTGATGATTCAGATGGTGAGACAGCCAGTAATGGTGAGAAGCCTGTGGGGTCATTTCTGGCATGAAGTGCCATTAAATATTGGCCACAATCTCACCAACGGGGCCGTTGAGAAACACTCCGCCAATCACGCCAAACATCACACTTAGAAATGTTTTTGTTAAATCGCACCCAGAGTCAAAAAGCAAAGAGAGACCGAGGGAGAAAGGCAAGAGAGCGATGGAGTGGGAAAGGAGAGAGAAAGAGGGGAAAGCAGAGTGGGAAAGGCAAGAGAGTGATGGAGTGGGAAAGGAGAGTGATGGAGTGGGAAAGGAGAGTGATGGAGTGGGAAAGGAGAGAGAAAGAGGGGGAAGCGGAGTGGGAAAGGCAAGAGAGTGATGGAGTGGGAAAGGAGAGAGAAAGAGGGGGAAGCAGAGTGGGAAAGGCAAGAGAGTGATGGAGTGGGAAAGGAGAGAGAAAGAGGGGGAAGCAGAGTGGGAAAGGCAAGAGAGTGATGGAGTGGGAAAGGAGAGTGATGGAGTGGGGAAGGAGAGAGAAAGAGTGGGAAAGGCAAGAGACAGACAGAGGGGGAATGGAGAGAAAGGGAAAGACAGAATTGGAAAGGAAAGCAAGCAAATATTGAGCCGAACTTCAGGAGTGCTGTGGGTGAGACACACAAGCTTTGCTACTCAGGGCTTATTTGGGTGACTTACTGCGATCTAGTTTGAATTTAAACAGAATTTCATACATTCGCCACTGGTCAAATGCCAGCATAGGTGGGAAGGGGTCATTAATTGGCTCCATAGTTTGTGCCAACAGGCTGTTTGCCATCTTTCAAGCTGCTGCTAAAATGGCATGGTTAGGGGGAAGATGATTGGCATGCCATCTGGTGCCTCCCCTCACCATTTTGCCAGTCTTCCCTCCTCCCAGCCCATTCCCAAAGTCCCCATAAAATTCTGACCAAGGAATTGGCACAACCCCTCCCAGATTTTACTTCGTGCCATGATAGCTAAAGCTAGGATACGGTTGTGAGCTAATTAATTGGTGGGATTAAGAGATGGCAGATGGCTTTTACTTTAAATATAAATATAAGGTAATACTCTTAAGTCAGCTGCTGGAACACACTGGATGGCTGTGGCCAGGTGACTCGTGTAAAAAGGGGATCGGCAGCATTCAAAGGATCTGGGCTAATTAGCAGATGCTTTAAGAATGATTTAGGTGGATGAATGTAGATTGCAATGTGAAAAATGAACTCAGAAAGGCTGAATTTGGTGAGCATTCCCTGATTGATGCCGCCAATGTGAAAGACTAAATCATGTCTCGACAATTTAACAGCATCCAAAGCAATTATTGCGACTTCATGTTGACATTATTAACATTGAGGCATATCTAGGGATTTTGGCCCACTATTTTCAATGGAACATTGGGCATTTTCTTTAGTGTTGCTATATTCCTGTTTCAGCTTAATAATTGGTTAGCAGGGCCAACTTCAAATGCAGGTTAGTCTTGCCCACTTACTATGCATTAATGAGGTACAGACAGAGTTGCCATCAGTTTCATACAGAGTTGCAAATTGGGTGCTTGTGACACTGAGGAATATGCTGGCTGAAAATGGACAGCTCTTTCTCCGAATCGGTGGTGTAGGATATGTCAGGCTGTTGATCACACTAAAAGTGGAAGCCCCACAGGCCGTCAAGAGGGTTACGATCTGGTGCTCATCACCGCCAATGGCATTGGTCCGAATAAAATAGCGCATCCACTCGACATATTGGGACCAGTCTCTTCTGTACCTGCATTGAATGCGTCTAGCTTCCCAAAGTGCGACATCGGAACCGCAGGCGAACCGTCCTCCAGAGGTCCACGGAGAGATGGCCAGCCACAGCGAAAAAGGTAACTTCTGCAACTCCACTTGATCCTCATCGACAGTATTGAGCTCACAGAAACAACCACATGGGAAGCGTTGGGAACATACAGAGATATGAAAAGACTATGGACCCAGGTCCCGGATGGGGCTACCACCCCAGCTCACACTCGGGCCGGGTTTAAATACTCCGGTTTCCTGTCTCGCTAATAAGGGGACACTCATACTCCGCAGACTCATGGGGAGCCTAATCAACCCAGCCTCGTGAGTCCCAAGTGGGTGACAACACGCTTCTGCCCACCAACCACAGCCGGTGCAAGGGAGGCAGCTATGGCTGAAGGAATCTTCCCTTGTTGGCAGGAAAAAGAAACAGACTAGAGCATTAGGAAAGTGCCGGTCACTTTCAGATTTTGCACCAGAACAAATTTGAAATATTACGCAACCGTAGCAACTCCCCTAGTACTGCTCTGAAATATCAGCTTAGATGTTGTGCTCAAGTCTGTGGTGGACTTGAACCCACAATCTTCTGCCTGGCACTGAGCCACATCTAATACCAGCTTTACTCAACTGATAGAAAGGAGAACAAAGTCTGAAGGTCAGAGGTTGAAGATATTATGATGTCACGTGACTGCCTATTTATGACACTGCGACTGTCCTGATATTGTAATCTTGACAGACCATTCTTATGATTTCATCAGAGGTAATTTCATCAATTCATTATTATTACCTGCTTTGTCAAGCTACCATGATTTGAATCATCTCCCACTTGTGTCCCAAAATCTTTGAGGCCATTTTAGTGAGTGGCTTGTCAGTCCCACCTTATATCCCATTTTATTTCACTGAAGGTCCAAGTTATTTGGCGGTTATTCCATTCCCATTTTATGTTTTCTTTGCTAACGCTTTGTTTTGCTCGACGTATTTGGCCATTCTGCAGCCATGAAGACTCGCAAAGGACGGAAAGCCAGTAAAACTCTCTTGTCTGCTCCAGCTTCCACTCCAGCTCCTGCACCTGGGTCTCCATCACAAGACGAGGCAGCGAACTCGAATTTACCTCGTTCCACGTCACATGGCGTGCATCCATATTCTCGTCCCACTGCACAAACAAATACCAACAGAGAATTATCTGAGCCCAGGGACTGGTCTACTGCAAAGCTGAAGGCGGAATTAACAGCTCTGGGAGTTCAAATACCTCAAGAATATAAGAAAGATCAGCTCTGCGTCCTTTTTATGAACTCAAGAAATGCTTCGCATGGTCTTGCACCAGATTCCGTAGCAATTGCAAATCAAATCCATTCTCTTGATGCTATTGCTTCCATGGTATTGACACCAGTTTCTGTCTCCAACAATGCAAACTCAGTACACCACCCTCGTATCAATCTTGCTCTGGACCTACCAACTGAACCTCCTGTAAGTGTGTACTATTTGCCTTCCTGCTTTGGCTCTTTTTAGCATTCAATTCCCTAACTTAGGCCAATCGCCTTCATCTCTCTTTTGGCGGTTTCGCAATCTCGTACATCTGCAGTATTTCTCGTTATCCACGCTGCTTCCCCATTTTCCAAACGCTCTGCCTCCTCTCTCACACAGTAATCACTTTCAGAATTGTTTTGCTTGCCAAGGAGATTCTTTCAATTTAGTCATACACAATTGGGCATGGATGATCAGTGTCATGCGAGAGTGCCTTTAAGAACTGGATGTTTAAGCAATGTACCTTTAAGAAAACAGCAATGTCATTGAGTGGGTGGAGCTCAGCTCATCAGCCATTTTGTTTTGGTTTTGCAGTTTGAAAAAGTGCCTGGCTGGTTTTGCTGAGAGCAGTTTAAAAGTGCCTGGCTGGTTTTGCTGAGAGCAGTTTAAAAGTGCCTGGCTGTTTTGTTGTAAGCTGATTAAAAGTAGAAAGCCAGTTTGAGAAGTTCTGGCTTGCTGTGATCTGCTTAGATGGGAGAAAGCCAGGTTTGAGAAAGCAGCGTGGGTGTGTCTGTGGGTTTCCAGAGAGCTGCATGAAGAAAGCAAGGTGCTGGAGCTGAAGTCACCCAAGCTAATATATCTCTGCCATTCTACAGAAAATATATATATCCTTTAACCTGATGTGATACTGTTTAAAGGTGTTAAGTCTCTTGGAAGTGTGAAGGAACATTTTAAGGATGTATTTACTGTTGCAGATTTTCTGCGTTATCTTTGAAGTAAGGAGTGTTAAGAGATCCAATGTTTATTTAAGATGTTGAATTTGAATTTAAGATGAGTTCACGGAATAAACAGTGTTTTGTGTTTAAAAACCCAAGTGTCCATAATTGTAATCCCACACCTAGGGAAAAGCCGTGTGCCAGGAAAAGCAACAAATCTATTAAAGGGAGAGGTAGGTTGAACTCCATGATACATTTTGGGGTTCTGAAAACGCCTCGCCCATAACAATCAGACACAAATCGAAATGGGCAGCTTCAAAAGATTATTTATTAATGTGACTAAAACAGCCACTAAATGATCAATTTGGTAACATAACCATGATGTAGAACTTGAATTTCCTTAGAAGTTCTTCTTCTACTGTGCTGCCAATACTTCATAATTTATCAAATCAATTTAATGTCCATTTGCAATATATTTATCATATTAAAATTGCTTTCTTTATTATAATTGGATTCATTAATGCCCCTTTCTGATTTTACTTCCTTGATTATATTCTTTACCCTTCCTCTCATTCCACAGCTGAAGTACAAGAAAACACATTTCGAAAAATACTCACAATATTTTTTTCCTCGTTAGCAAAGCAAACCTTATGGCACAAAGGATCAGAGCACCATTCTCCTTGAAATGCTCTGAAAGTTGAGATTTACAATCTCCATTTCCTTCCTCAAAAATGAAAGACAGGGCCAACCTCTTATCGATCATTACTGAGAACAGCCATGGGTGTAGGGTTTGGCAGAGAACGGGCGGAATTTTCCGGTATGCTTTCGAAATACTGGTCTCAAGCAAGAAAACCGGAGAGAATCCAGTTGGCATCGTCGGTGAGTAAAATCGTCCTACCTTCAGCCATTTAGAAGATTTTTTTTTCATGCGTTTCACATCACACTCGTGGTGGTCTGCCTCTGATTCGTTCACCACAGCATTACTTGATCTCATCAATCTGGGGGCGGGCGGCTCCTTTCAAACACCTCCCCAGCACTTGTTCCAAGTCCAATTGAGGGGATGGCAGCCAGGAAGACAGCCCCATGTTGCTCAGAGGGAGCCCTCGCCAAGATGCTGGATTGGGTGGAACAGAGGCGCGACATCCTCCATCCTCGCATGGACAGACAACCAGCGAGCAAGGTTACCAACCCCGCAAGGGAAGTGGTGGCACTGATAGTGAGCGCCAGTGGTGGCAGTGATATTGACAGGGATCCAGTGCAGGAAGATGAATGAACTTCTTTGTGCAGCCAGCATAAGTCACCGCCTTATTGTATTGTGCCCTGCCACACCCCTTAACACACCCATTATACTTCCACTGTGAACTTGCAACCAGCCACCTCATGGGGTCCCAACACTCACCCAGCCTCCCTCCCCCTCTCTCCATTATCCCCCCAGTAGCTCCTCTCCTCACATCCCCATTCTCCTCCCACGCGTGCCAGACTTCATTACCATCTGACCTGGATGATCCCTGCCTACACTCCTCATCCGTCTCATTGCAGGGCAAACCCAAGCACAACCGCCATGGCTGGGCACAGCCATCCGGTGGGATGCCCCAGCTGAAGCCCCTCACTCCGTTTGAGGAGAGAAACCTTGAGCTGGCCGGTGAGGAGCAGCAACATACCTATGCAGAGGGTGTGTTGGGGGCGGTTAGCGGGAGAGAATCGCGAAGAAATCACTCAATGCTCAAAGCTGGTCCTTGCATCAAACGGTTTATTACGCCAGCGGGGTGATGGCATCTATTAAAGCCCAGTGCCTCTCTCCACCAAACAAAGGAAAAACATCCATTCTTATACATTTTTCAAACCATCTACACGGCTGGACCTTGTCCAATAATATTGATTATAGATTACATACATTAGTCACATATCCAATGAAATTTGGCATTATGTAAGTTGGTACATGATCAGTCCATGACCTCGTGGACATGACAGATGGTACCTTGTTAAACTTATCTTCGCTGTCTCCATCTGGAGTCCTTGAGTCTACAATGCTCCTTGTTCTGTCGTGTTATCACTTCTTTGCGAATGTCTCCCTTAATCCCACATGTCTGTTCTTCATCCAAGACCCTAGATCATCTGCTACTGTCAGCCACCACTGTCTCCCTGGGCATTCCTTCAGTCTTCCTTCTAAATCTGCCTTCAACATGGGCAAAAGATAAAAGTGAGAACCCTCAACACATCCAGCCATGGTGCAAGCCTCATGTGAGTTCACTTTATTCTATCATTATACCCCGGACTTGACCAGCCCAGACCATCCTCTCACCTCTGGAAACCATGGGCCCGAGCATCTGCAAGGGAAACAGGTCAGAGACGAACATCAAGGAGGTGTCACAGCTGTCACCTGCATCCTCTACCAGTGCAGACACTCAAACCTCACTAGTAGGCAGGATTCTGGGTCACTCACAGATGAGCACTCACTGCTGAAGATCCACAGCAGTTGGAGGTAGGGAAGTTCCAGGGATCTGGCTTTGATGATGTGCCCCTGGGTACGATCATCCCAGCGCTGCTAGAGCCACAAAGGCAGAGTTGTGAATACCAGGAAAGGATGTCAGCATCCCTCCTCGGATTGCAAGGTCAACTGGAGGAGGCCCATCCCCTTCTGTCTGAGGAGATGGTGCTATCACTGAGGCATAAAGAGCAACAAGCCTGAGGTACATGGTGCAGGCACTAGTGGGAATACACAAGTGTCAGTTCCAAAGGGGCTCCTGGATCTCACTCTAGCTGTCCTCCATCCCATGGAGGAGCCCAGTACCCCTGTGTACCCATAGGGAAGGGGATTGTCAGGTGCACACCCCTGGGCCTTCCACCCAGGACACCTTGGGATGTTCAGCCCATCTGACTCCCACCTTCCTTGTGACCGACACACCTCCAGCCCCACACACAGAGCAGAGCATCACTGCAACACCCGTGCTGTCCGAATGCGGGCCCAGACTCTCATGGTCCCAGCCCTGCAGGAGACGCCCACCAAGGTCACACAGGCAACGGCATGGCAGTCAGCAGGCTGCCTCATCCTCAGCTGTGGATCCTTGTGAGACACTGAGGCCTAGCGGGAGGATGAGGAAGGCAAAGAAAAGATAGTCACAGCTGATGTGTTAAGTAATTTGGTTTAACGTTAACTGCAACTGGATGCAGTGAAACTAGAAACAGGCTTCTGACACAGGAAATGGTCCAACACTGTTTTATTGAACTTCCTGATTGCTGTACATAGTCTGCTGTGAGTTGACACTCTATCAGTCTAACTGATAACCTCCTACTGGCTTGACCAGACTAACTCTCTACCTCATGGTGATAGTGCTCACTGGCTTGTGCACTCTTACTATCTCAGTAGCTGTGTCCTGTAGAGAGAGAGCAAGTCTTAATGCCCTGCTTTATAGTGGTGGTGCTCTGGTTGTTTTGTGTCGTGTGTGTTCATTGGTTATCCTGTATGTCAATCACTGCCTGTCTGCATCTCATTATATACATGAGTGGATATTATGACATCTCCCCTTTTTGAAGTAAATTTTGGAATGTGACGATATGCATGATTATATACAAGTGGTGAGTGAGTGAACATATGTACATGGGAAGGTGTCTATCGTGCAGATACAGAGCAAACTGAACAAAATTTACGAGATTTAAGTCTATAGATTCAGTCTTTGTGGCAGGCAATGAATTCTTGTCGATCGCCTCTGAGGTGGAGGGGGGAACGCCGGACAGGCGGAATTGCTGCCGTGTCGGTGGCTTCATGGAGAGGCGGGATCGCTGCCAGATCGGTGGCCTCGTGGTGCGAGAGGTCCGTAGGAGGCATGATGACATGCGGAGAAGTGTGGCCAGGCGGTGGGCAGGGAACTTTTCGTAGCGTCCTCCTGTTGTGCCGTAGAATGGAGCCATCAGCCATTTGGACAATGAAGGACCTGGGGGCAGCCTGCCTGACAACAATAGCTGGGGCTGACCAACCTCCCTCAGGCAACTGGACATGAACAACATCGTCTGGAGCCAGCACAGGTAGATCCTTGGCATGAGCATCATACGTGATCTTCTGCTGGTCCCTGGATCACTGCACTTTCTGCAGCACCGTGAGGCGGTCAAGGTCTGGAACAGTCGTCTTCAGGTTGCAGTTCATGAGCAGCTGCGCCGGAGACGAACCAGTCGACAGAGGGGTTGCCCGGTATGCCAACAGCGCCAGGTTGAAGTCCGAGGCTAAGTCTGCAGCCTTGCACACCAACCGCTTGACATGATGGACCCCTTTTTCAGCCTTCCCGTTTGATTGCGGGTCTTGGGGACTGGATGTGATGTGACTGAAGTGGTAGGATCGTGCAAAGTCGGACCACTCTTGGCTGTAGAAACATGGGCCGTTGTCACTCATTCCTGTGAGTGGTATGCCGTGCCTGACAAATGTCTTTTTGCAGGCTTTAATCACTGACTTGGACGTGAGGTCCGACAGTTTCACCACTTCCGGGTAGCTGGAGAAATAGTCGACCAAGAGCACGTAATCACGCCCATTTGCGTGAAAGAGGTCTATCCCCACCTTGGACCACGGAGAAGTCACAGGCTCGTGCTGTTGCAGTGTTTCCTTGGGCTGAGATGGTTGAAACTTCTGTCATGTTGTGCAGCTGAGGACCATGTTGGCAATGTCCTGGCTGATGCCAGGCCAGTAGACAGCCTGCCGAGCTCTGTGTCGACATTTGTCGACCCCAAGGTGACCCTCGTGGATTTGTCTGAGCACCATGGCTTGCATGCTTTGGGGAATGACGATTCTATCTAGTTTAAGAAGGATCCCCTCGCCAACCGTTAACTCGTTCTTAACGTTGAAGAACTGGGGGCACTGCCCTTTTTGCCAGCCATGGGCAAGGTGTTGTATCACGCGCTGCAGTAGAGGATTATTGGCAGTTTCTTCGCATATCAGGACAACTCGTTCATCAGTGGCTGGGAGGTTGCTGGCACACAGCTGCACCTGTGCCTCGATGTGGCGAATGAAGTCGCCTGGTTCACACAGGAGATGGTCCAACACTGTTTTATTGAACTTCCTGATTGCTGTACATATCTGCTGTGAGTTGACACTCTATCAATCTAACTGATAACCTCCTACTGGCTTGACCAGACTAACTCTCTACCTCATGGTGATAGTGCGTACTAGCTTGTGCACTCTTACTATCTCAGTAGCTGTGTCCTGTAGAGAGAGAGCGAATCTTAATGCCCTGTGTGCTTTATAGTGGTGGTGTCCTGTCTGGTGATTGGTTGTTATGTGTCGTGTGTGTTCATTGGTTATCCTGTGTGTCAATCATTGCCTGTCCGCATCTCATTATATACATGAGTGGATATTATGACAACAGCTTCCTCCAGGGGTTTCCCTTGCCATCGTCCTTGATTTCCTCCTCATCTGAGGAGATGTGGCGCTCCTTCATCTCCTCCTCATCCAGCTGCTTGCCCCGTTGCAGTGCCAGGTTGTGCAGAGCGCAGCACACTACGATGATGCGTGACTCCCTCTGGCTGTACGTGAGGGCTCCTCCCGACTGATTCAGGCACTGAAACCACTTCTTTAGCAGGTTATCACCTGCTCGACCAGCGCATGTGTGGAAGCATGAGCCTCATTGTATCAGGTGTCAGCTTATCTTTGGGGCGTCAGCAACCACCTCCTGAGTGAGTACACTGTGTCCCTGAAGCGCCATCCCTCCAGCCACTGGCCTCCTTTGAATATGCCTAGGATCTGAGAGCATCTGAGAATACAGCTGTCGTAGACGCTCCCCTGGAAACAGCCGCACACCTGCGTTATGAGCATGGTAAGGTCACAGACAATCTGCCCAATGAGGGAGTGGAATTCCTTGCAGCTCTAAAGATTGCCCCCTGCTGCCATGGGGAATGCAGAGCTATGGGTGTGCAGCCTATGAGAACCTGCACTTGGGTCAAGCCCGCCACGCAGACAAAGCCCAAGGCCCTGGTGTTCTGGTACACCTGCTCTCAGTCAAAGTTGATGTATAGGTGAGTCCTAGCAAATAGTGAATCTGACTTGTCTTATGTACTTTTGTGCTGCTGATTGGGAGATGCCGCACAGGTCACTGGTACAGCCCTGAAGCGAGCCACAGGCAGTTGTGACTTTCAGGGCCACAGACAATGGGTGGCCTCTCTGAATCACTTGGCACAAGTAGTCAACTGTCCCTTGGAACAGACGCAGTCTTCACCAGTACTGAACCTCTGACATCTGGAGATATGGTGCTTTCCTCCATTGGACCCATGGCTGGTAATATTCCCTCCGAGCTACTTCCATGTGCCACCCTGCCCCTGGTAAATCAGTGGGCTCTGCCACCCCCTCCTCTGTAGGGCATTGGGCCTGCCCACATGCAGCCGCACATTGACATTGTTGATGTTGCTCTCATGTTATCAATGGCACTGCCAGCTCCACTGGCTCCATCATCCTCTCAATCCAAAAACTAAAAGGAACGAAACATAAATGTGAGCAATGAGGAGTACTGACAATTCCCTGACCCAGAGCCCTATGAACACTTGGGACATCCACCGAGCAAATTCCACTATGCAAGTGCCTTTCCAATGACCTTC
This sequence comes from Scyliorhinus torazame, assembly GCF_047496885.1. Taxonomy (NCBI): domain Eukaryota; kingdom Metazoa; phylum Chordata; class Chondrichthyes; order Carcharhiniformes; family Scyliorhinidae; genus Scyliorhinus; species Scyliorhinus torazame. The sequence continues at coordinate 214,475,902 of NC_092715.1, read as the reverse complement.
GCTCTCACACAATGTCCATGTCCCCACGTGGGCCTCTCCCAACTCCACCTGACACATGGACATCTACCTTGGATAACCTTTGTGGCCCGCGGAACCTCCCAAGGGTGGGGACTGAGGATATTAGAGTGCATTGACTTGAACTCCATGCTGACATCCGGGGGTTTGAAACACTGCCACAAAATTTGTTGTGTAAGGGTTGACTGATGAGCTATTACCTTTGCCCCTTGCATTAGGGACTAAGCCTGTGTCACCTCTCTCATAGGAGAGGTGAGTGTAAGCCTTGGAGTTAGTGGGCACCAATCAGTGGAAGAATCATCCCTGACAATACTGACTTAATAGGCATAATTGACTCATCAAAGAAGGGCCAGGGATGTGATTAGGGAAGTGGCTTCCCCATGTGGTAGGCGAGGCTCACACCTTCATTGCCCCAGCTCTCATGGGATGTGGATCAAACGAGCCTCCCATCTTGAGCAGTCAGCCACCATGATTATATCCCTGAGAGTCTGGGCTCCATGACTAGTGGTATTTCACATTCACAGGGCTCATTACCTAAAGCTGCACTATGCTGCCTGAGGCTTGGAGATCATTGCGACTGCACTCGTTCCCTAAGGGACCTCTTGCCCTCATGGAGCGAATCACCACCCCATGTCAGAGTCCCTCACTCTGCCCATCCAACCTGGCGTCTTATCAGACCCCACCCTGGCACCTCACAGTTGTCTCCTTTGCTGACCCGGTGAATTTACCCCCTCACGCCCACTTCCAGGTGCCACCCCAGAAAGGCTGTCCCCCTGAGGCAACATCACCAGCAATGGAGACCTGAGAGGCGCAAAGTCCCTTGGAGGTCTTGAGGTCCACAATAATGAAGGTCCACTAAGGCCTGCGAGTAGAAATCCCCATCCCCTCTAACCTCTTCCTCCAATGCCCTCCGCCACCGAGGCACAACCAACCCCCCCCCCCCCCACCCCCCACCCCCCCACCCCCCGCCCCATCCCCAAGAATGACTTAGCTGGTTCCCCCACGTCCTCTCCGGTGCACCCTCTCCATTCAACTCCTTGTTGGGTAATGAGGATAATGGCGACCTAACCACTCACCTCCGATATCCACTTCAGAGGTGAGGTCACCAGGTTCATGTTTTTATACACAGTTGTTGTAAATTGCGCTGACATGATGGCACCTGTGAATATTCAGTGAAGGGAGATGTCCTGGCGGGATCACCTGCTGAGATAATAATGTATTAGCCATAATGCCCTCACGAATCCAGCTATCGGGAGCCATTTTGAATGGGGGCAGATAATGAGTTCCGATGGCAGGCCCCCCTACTCCCCCCCCCCCCCCAAATGTAATTCCGTTTCACCCCACCACAGGATTTGTTGGGTCAACCCCTCACCCACAGTACAAGGGGTGACCTGACCCCTATAAATGAGACCCCTACCAGCAACCCCCAATAAGAGTGCCCCCACCAAAGACACCCCCATAAAAGATCCCCACACCAGAAACCCCCATAAGAGATCCCCACTAGATATCCCCCATAAGAGATCCCCCTACCAGAGAGCCCCACTAGATATCCCCCATAACAGAACCCCACACCAGTGACCCCTCATTACAGGGACCCCCACCAGAAGCCCCTCCATTACAGAGACCTCTTCCTGGAAGCTAGGGAGCAACCCTGACAGAGACGGTGAAATAACCATTGCTTTAAAACTTGCCTGTGCTCGCCACCTGCTGGCTCAGGCAGAGGAAGCAGCAGTTGTAAATTTCTAGAAATTGAAAACTACATCAGCTGGTTTAAGCCCCCTCAGATCTTTGATCTGCAAGTTCACATCAATGGGAAATAGGGTCTACTAGGCTCTGGTTGACAGTTTGCACACAGCAAGCTGTCTGCATTGTTTAATTTCATTTCCCTTCATGCTTGAATGGATCTCAAGTACCCTGCTGTGAAAATATCCACAAGGTTTATAAACATCTAACTATGATTGAAAGCTCTTGGGCCACATCAAAAGCAGTTGAGTGCTTTCTGCCGCGAAAAAGAGGAACTGAGAGTACTTAATTGCAATCACTTCAGGGCTGCTTTTACCAGTTTCTCAACCATAGCCCCATTTTCTACAGTAAAAAAACTTTATCTAAAACTAAAAGTCATATTCGAAAACACATGAACCATAAACAGATATTCACAAGATTAAATGTCACAGTTCTAAAGAGTGTGCAGAAACTAAGGGCTGTGGTTCATGTACATAGATCTTTGAAGGTGGAAGAGGCTATTGAGAGAGTAGTTAGCAAAGCATGTGGGACCTTGTGCTTCATAAATAGAGGGATTAGTAATAAGTACCAAAGTAGGGAAGTTTATAACCTTTATAAATGTCAAGTTAGGCCACATTCAGAGTATTGATTCCAGTTCTGGCCACCACACTTTTAGGAAGGATGTGATGGTTTTTGGGAGGGTTCAGTGGAGGTTTATCAGGATGGTTCTGTGGATTCAGAAGTTTAGCTATACATTTAGGTTGGAGAAGCTGGGGTTGTTCTCCTTTGAGCGAAGGAGGTTGAAAGAAGATTTAATAGAGGTGTAGATGATTATGATAGGCCTTTTCTTTCCCTATCTTATCTAAACCTATCAGCTAATTATACAAGGACTATGGCACATAGATTTAAGGTGTTGGGAAAGATTCACGGGGGGATGTTGGGAAAGATTCACGGGGGGATGTTGGGAAAGATTCACGAGGGGGACTGTTGGGAAGAATGTTTTGACACAACGAGATGTAATAACCTGGTACTCAGTGCCCATGAGTCTGGTACAAGAGACAATCACTTACTTCAACTGGACCAGCGTTCAAATGCTGTGGCTGCAAGAGTAGGTAGGAATCAGAAACTAGGAATCCTGCAGCGAGTAACTCACCTCCTGACTCCGCAAGGCCTGTCCACCATGTACAAGGCACAAACTAGGAGTGTGATGGGATACACTCCACTTGCCCGGATGAGTGGCACTCCAACAACACTCAAGGCGGCGATTCTTTTCCTACATTATAGCAGTAAGCACTTTGGTTCAGCCTGAGGTTATGAAAAAATGCAATGTCAACGCAAATTCTTTAACAGAAAGTTGTTTCTCTGCCCAGGAGGACACTACACTTTTCCTGGCTCATCATTCTAGACCAGTTGAGAGTAGGCAACTATTGGCAGAACCTCAGCACCTACCATCTGCTCAAGAGAGGCCTCCATCCAACAGGAAGTGATAGGCAGAACAATCCAGAACATTTGAGGTGACTCATAGAATTCACCCAATGCTCTGCAGCATATTCAGGGCTACCTACGAGACAATCTCTTGAGCTAGCGTTGTTTAGAAAGACATTAATGAATGGCTTTTAACTGCTGTCCTTTTCTGTTGTAGATGGAACTGACAAGGCGAAACAACAATGCTTTTTTTCACTGACCTTCACAGATAAACAGGCCAGCTCTTTTCCGGAGACCTCTTCGATGGGAAATGTATCAACAGGAAATCCATTAAAAAAAACTTTAATACAACATGCAGACTAGCCCCTCATTATTTTTCTGCCAAGTTCAAGCCTGTTATGTTGTCAGAGTGTAAAGTGTGGAGAATGTGTAAAATTCATAAGTCGTCACACAGTTGAAGAACTTGTGAAGCCTAGCTGTGGTTCTCAAAGCAACAGCACAAGATAGAAAAATGCTCCTAGCAGAGCTCAGGATGCAGACCCTCATTGCTCCCGTGCATCGGAAAAAAATGTTTCTACACCCATCTCCAACATTGTCCAATTTCATCCGCCCCCCAGACTTCTATTCAACATGAGCATGATGGTTCTAAGGAATGGGGCATTTGCTACCTTTTTGCAATCAATCTCAGCATCAACTTGATGCGACCATCAATTCACTCAAAGACACAAGTAGAAGTAAACCTGCCTGCGACAGGTACAATACTATGAACTGCCTACGGGTCAACTGCTCTTTATACTTCCTTTCAAGGGGAGGAGCCATGGGCGGAGCCCGTACATGCCCCAACATATCCCCCGGTGGGTGAAGCCACACAATGGCCCATAGGTGGAGCCCACAAGGTCAACAACATAACATAGCTGTAACACAATGGCAGAACATGATACTAATACACTGGTGAATTACTAGTACTATACATTCACCACATTCACCCCTGTTAAAAAAAATGAAGTCCGGCGGGGGTGACGGGCTCATAAGTTCAGCAAGTCCGGCGCACGGATTGTGCACTGCGATCACTGAAGCACTGGTGTTGCTGCTGGTCCGGGTGTCGGGCTCATCCGTGCTGGCAGCGGATGTGGGGCTGGTGCGGGCACAGGCGTAGACTCCGGGAGCATCTCTTCTGGAGCTTCATTCCTGTGGACCGGTGTGGCAGGTGGGAGGGAGCGCTGGAGCCATATAGGGGCGGGGGCGCGGGACATGGTAGGTTGGGCGGGATATCGTAGGGGGGGGCTGCGGGGGCCAGGTCCCGGAGGGAGACGCTATCTTGTTGGCCATTGGGGTGTTCGACATAAGCATACTGGGGGTTGGTGTGTAGGAGCTGGACCCTCTACCAGAGGGTCGGTCTTATGGCTCCTGGTGTGTTTTCTGAGGAGGACTGGTCCAGGTGTCTTCAGCCAGGACGGAAGCGAGGCCCCTGAGGTAGCTCCCCTGGGGAAAACGAACAAGCGGTCATGAGGAGTCTCATTTGTGGCCGTGCAAAGGAGGGACCTGATAGAGTGGAGCGCATCGGGGAGGACCTCCTGCCAGTGAGAAACTGGGAGATTCCTGGACCGCAGGGTCAGTAGGGCGGTCTTCCAGACCGTCGCGTTCTCCCTCTCCACCTGCCCGTTTCCCCAGGGGTTATAACTGGTAGTCCTGCTCGAGGCAATGTCCTTACTGAGCAGGTACTGACGCAGTTCGTCGCTCATGAACGACGAGCCCCGGTCGCTGTGGACATAACTGGGGAAACCAAACAGGGTGAAGACACTATGCAGGGCTCTAATGACAGTGGACGTGGTCATATCGGGGCAGGGGATTGCAAATGAGAAGCGGGAGAACTCATCTATGATGTTGAGGAAATATGTATTGCGGTTATTGGAGGGGAGGGGCCCTTTGAAATCGATACTGAGGCATTCAAAGGGCCGGGATGCCTTTACCAGGTGGGCCTTATCCGGTCGATAGAAGTGCGATTTACACTCCGCACAGATTTGGCAGTCCCTGGTCATAGCTCTGACCTCCTCGGTGGAGTAGGGCAGGTTGCGGGACTTGATATAATAGACGAACCGGGTGACCCCCGGGTGGCAGAGGTCATCGTGGATAGCCCATAGTCGGTCATCTTGCGCGCTGGCGCATGTGCCACAGGACAGGGCATCTGGGGGCTCGTAGAGCTTCCTAGGACGATATACTATATCGTAGTTATATGTGGAGAGTTCGATCCTCCACCTCAAGATCTTATCGTTCTTGATTTTGCCCCACTGCGTATTGTCGAACATGAAGGCTACCGATCGTTGGTCGGTGACAAGGGTAAACCTCCTACCCGCGAGATAGTGCCTCCAGTGACGCACGGCTTCCATGATGGCTTGGGCTTCTTTTTAGACCGAGGCGTGTCGAATTTCAGAGGAGGTGAGGGTGCGCGAAAAGAACACTACCGGTCTGCCTGCTTGGTTGAGGATGGCGGCGAGAGCGACCTCTGATGCGCCGCTCTCCACCTGGAAGAGGACGGACTCGTCCACCACGCGCATCGCAGCTTTGGAGATGTCAGCCGTGATGCAGCTGAAGGCCTGGCGGGCCTCAGTTGCCAGCGGAAAGATGGTGGCCTTGATTAGTGGGCGGGCTTTGTCCGCATAATTGGGGACCCACTGGGCGTAATATGAAAAGAACCCAAGGCACCTCTTCAGGGCCTTGGGACAGTGAGGGAGAGAGAGTTGCAGGAGGGGGCGCATACGGTCAGGGTCGGGCCCTAGGACCCCGTTCTCCACGACGTAGCCGAAGATGGCTAGTCTGGTTGTGCGGAAAACGCATTGAGGGTTTGGGCGGTTTGGAGAATTCGGTGGAGGTTGGCTTTGTGGTCCTGCTGATCATGGCCGCAGATGGTGACATTGTCCAAGTACGGAAATGTGGCCCGCAGCCCGTACTGGTCCACCATTCGGACCATTGCTCTTTGGAACACCAAATACCCATTTGTGACACCAAAGGGGGAGGAGATGGAAAAGGCAGCCGTCTGCCTCAAAAGCCGTGTAGTGGCGGTCCTCCGGGCGGATTGGGAGCTTGTGGTATGCAGACTTCAGATCCACCATGGAGAACACCCGGTAGTGTGCGATCTGGTTTACCATGTCTGCAATCCGGGGAATGGGGGACGCATCGAGTTGCGTATACCGGTTAATGGTTTGGCTGTAATCAACCACCATCCGGAACTTTTCCCCGGTCTTGACGACCACCACCTGAGCTCTCCAGGGGCTATTGCTGGCCTCGATGACCCCCTCCCGCAAGAGACGCTGGACCTCGGACCTAATGAACGTCCTGTCCTGCATGCTATACCGTCTGCTTCTGGTGGCGACAGTCGGAGGTGAGGTTTGCGAAGAGAGGGGGAGGGTCGACTTTCAGGGTCGCGAGGCTGCATATGGGAGTGGGGGCAGGGGCCCCCGAACTTCAGGGTTAGGCTCCTGAGGTTACATTGGAAGTCGAGTCCCAATAGGAGAGGAGCGCAGAGGTCTGGGAGCACATATAATTTAAAGTTAGCATACTCAGCGCCCTGTATCGTTAGGGTTGCAGTAGTGCACCCTTGGATTTGCACCGAGTGCGACCCAGAGGCGAGGGAGGTGGTTTGTTGCGCCGGGAAAATTGGGAGCGAGCAGCGTCTTACCATGTCCGGGTGAATGAAGCTCTCTGTGCTCCCGGAGTCGAAGAGGCAAGGCGTCTCGTGCCCGTTAACACGGACGGCCATCATGGAGCTCCGGAGGTGCTTGGGTCGCGACTGGTCCAGGGTGACTGCGCTGAGCTGCGGGTAGCCAGCGGCATGGTCGGAGGTGCTGGGGCGGCCCCGCGATGACTGTCCATATTGATCATACGCGTCGAGTGGCGTAGCGGATGGTGGTCAAGATGGCGGCCCCCATGGATCGCACGTGGCCGGCCGCGTGGTGGAGTGTGGCCAAGATGGCAGCCCCCGTGAGTCGCACGTGCTGTGAGGGCTGGAAGATGGCTGCCCCCACTGATAGCACGAGGCTGAGGCATCTGCAGGGGGCGGGCCTGTGAGTCTGAGGATCGGGTCTGTGAGTTAGACCTGGCCAGGCAGACTTTGGCGAAATGTCCTTTTCTCCCGCAGCTGCTGCAGTTTGCGTTGCGGGCCGGGCAGTGCTGTCGGGGGTGTTGAGACTGGCCGCAAAAATAGCAGGGTAGCCCCCCATGATGGGCAGGTGGGCGCGCGGCACAGTCCTGGGGTAGTCTTTGGTCGGGGGCCCACAAGGGGGCCGCGTGGTCAGCCGGGAACGCAGTAAGGCTTTGAAACGCAACCTCCAGAGAGGTGGCTAACTTTACCATGTCATCCAGATCTTGGGCCCCCTTTTCGAGCAGGTGCTGTCTCACATAATTCGACCGGAATCCCGCCACGTAGACGCCTGGGACGGCAAGTTCCATGTGCTGAGGGGCCGTAACGGCCTGGTAATTACAGTTGCGACTGAGTGCTTTGAGGTCGCGTAGGTAGTCATCAAGCGACTCTCCGGGGTGCTGGCGGCGAGTGGTGAAGATGTGTCGCGCGTAGACCTCGTTCACTGGCCGAACGTAGAGGCGTTCGAGCATTGCAAGGGCATCTGCGTAGGAGGAGGCCTCGTCGAGCTGAACAGAAATGCGATGGCTCACCCGTGCGTGGAGGAGGCTCAGCTTCTGTTCATCGGTGATGGAAGGCGTGGAAGAGGCAGTGAGATGGGCCTTGAAGCATCGAAGCCAGTGCGAAAAAATTTCTTTAAAAAGCCACCTGTGAAGTCTGCCCATCGAGGGAGAATGGGGAGGCTCCATGTGGTAAACCACCGTTGCACCTGTATTAGGTGTTGTAAGGTAGGACCTGTACTACAGGTTCGCCGGTAGTCACTGCCTGCTGGCTCCGCCCAGGAGGCGGAGTATAAATTTGCGTGTCCTCCATTCAGCAGCCATTTCGCCAGCTGCTGTGGGAGGCCACACATCTTAGAGCAATAAAGCCTCAGTTGTATCCAACTCTAGTCTTTGTTCAATTGATCGTGCATCAATTTATTGCTCTAAGATTTTCTAAAAGTTGGACCTCCAAATCAAATCAGATCGCCTGCAGCTGGATCCGCAATCAAGCGACGCCAAAAAGGACCTTAATCTCTGGCTAGCTTGCTTCGAGGCGTACATTAACTCAGTGGTACCACCCCTGTTCCGGAGGCTCAGAAGATACAGATCCTGTACTCAAGGTTGAGTACCAACGTGTTTCCGCTGATCCAGGCCACCCCGAACTAAGCCGATGCCATGGCAAAGAAAACTACACACACAAAATGAACGCGGTCTTCGCCAGGCACATACTCGCCACTCGCTCTCAACTCCCTGGTGAGTCCATAGAAGACTTCTGGTGGGCCCTAATCCCTCTCGTCCGGGACTGTGACTGTCAGGCCGTTACGGCCACCGAACATTCCAACCTTCTTATGCGGGACTCATTCGTAATGGGGATTGGTTCGGAACTCATACGCCAAAGACTGTTAGAAGGGGCCACGCTCGACCTAGCTGAGACGAAGAAGCTAGCGCTCTCCATGACGGTTACCTCACAAAACATTCAGGCCTACCCCACCAGCCGCACTCCTCCTACATCTTGTGGACCCCACAGACGGCCGCCCCAGCGGGGGCCTTACCCAGCCAGCACGCCTGCACCACACGCCAGCCCGCGCACCCCGGGGGGTCCCCGATGTTACTTCTGCGGCCAGCAGAAGCACCCTCGCCAACGCTGCCGGACCCGCGCTGCCCTTTGCAAGGCTTGTGGCAGAAGGGGGCACTTCGCCGTGGTGCGCCGGGCCCGCGCAGTGGCCGCTATCGCCCCCACCCCCCTAGCCTACGCACAATGGGCGCCGCCATCTTCACCTCCTGGGGCCACACGCGGCCAGTGGGCGCCGCCATCTTCACCTCCCGGGGCCACGTGCGGCCAGTGGGCGCTGCCATCTTCTCCCCCTCAGTCCACCTGTGGCCCATGGGCGCCGCCATTTGTCCAACCCCCGCAACGTGCGGCCCATAGGTGCCGCCATTTTGTTCCCCGCAGGATCTTCAAGCGCCGCCATCTTGTCGCCCCCACGGGACATGGACACCGACAGCATTCCAGGACCTGGGCCCCCCAGGCTCCCCATCATCCGACGTCAGCGACGACCGACCGCGACTCGCCTCCGTGACGATCGACCAGTCTCATCCGCACAACCTGGCCACCGCATCGACGATCAGCTCAGCGTGGATTTCAAAGGGCCCCTCCCCTCCACCGACCGAAACACATATATTCTCAGTGTGGTCGATGAGTACTCCAGGTTCCCCTTTGCCATCCCATGCCCCGACATGACATCTGCCACCGTCATCAAAGCCCTAAACACTGTCTTCGCTCTGTTCGGTTTCCCCGCCTATATCCACAGTGACAGGGGATCCTCATTCATGAGCAATGAGCTGCGTCAGTTCCTGCTCAGCAAGGGTATCGCGTCCAGCAGGACGACCAGCTATAGCCCCTGGGGAAACAGGCAGGTAAAGAGGGAGAACGGGATGGTATGGAGGATCGTCCAACTGGCCCTGCGGTCCAGGAACCTCCCAGCCTCTCGCTGGCAGGAGGTCCTCCCTGATGCACTCCACTCCATTCGGTCACTGCTGTGCACCGCTACCAACAACACACCCCATAAACGTCTTTTTGCCTTCCCCAGGAAGTCCACATCCGGCGTGTCGCTCCCGACTTGGCTCGCAGCTCCAGGACCAGTCCTGCTCCATAGGCACGTCCGACTCCACAAAGACATTTTTTTCTGATCAAATACTGTAAATATAAACTCATTGCTGAATATAATTCTCACCACCCCCGCCGGACTCAATTTTAACAGGGGGTGACTGTGGTAAACCACCGTTGCACCTGTATTAGGTGATGTAAGGTAGGACCTGTACTACAGGTTCACCGGTAGTCCCTGCCTGCTGGCTCCGCCCAGTAGGCAGAGTATAAATATGCGTGTCCTCCATTCAGCAGCCATTTCGCCAGCTACTGTGGGAGGCCACACATCTTAGAGCAATAAAGCCTCAGTTGTATCCAACTCTAGACTTTGTTCAATTGATCGTGTCTCACTCCAAGCGCAGAAAATCTGAACAGTGTGGCCGGTGAAGATGACCACTGTCCCGTTCCACAGCGTAAGCATTACCAACAGGAGTGGCAGTGGCACCTTGGAGGTGACTTCAATGGGAGGCTTCCATTGAAGCAGGACAAGCATTAGCAGAGACATTTGTTTCCATGGAATGATCGCAGGGGCATGCCTGCTGCCTGAGGGTGGGTCCCCTTTGTGAATTGCCGTCGGCAAATAAATATACATCCTCAACTGAGTCGCAGCTCAGATCTCCCAATGCAAAGTCAATCCTGAATTATTGTGGGGCTTCTGACCCAGCGAGCCCCTGCAATGGCAGAAAAGTTGCAACACTGGGGGAAAATGATTGGGGCCTTAATTGGTTTCATTGCCTGCCTGCATCCATGGCAATCTGAAACCAGGTAGGACAGTGCCGAGGAGCCATTCAGATGGGGTTTACCACAACTTCTAATCTCCACATTGGTCTTCGCAAGCCTCGCCTCCAAGCCTGTCTCCAATGGGTAGAAAAATTCAACCCCAGCTATCGGTGTCACTTCTCTCCCTTCCCCAAGCCGACCAACACAAAACTCCCTGACGGTTCCACTCTGCTCTTATCTTGAACTTGTATGCATCTCTACTTTTCCCCCCCTCATCTACCCTCTTGCCATTGCTGAGCTCACCTTGTTGATGGAACTCACTCCTGCTCCTACAAAATCTAGGCCATTCAACTTCTGTTTTAATTCCCCATGTTAGCTGATATTACTAATGGATCCCTCTCCTTAGATCCTCATCAAATCTGCATTATCACTCTCCTCCACAAAAAAGCCCAGCTTTGGGCCCTTTGTCCCTGACACACTCCCACCTCACAGAATTGTTCAAAATCCTTGCAGGTCGCCACCTCCTAAATCTGTGTTCTCTTTCCTGTAACTCCACATCTGAATCAGGTTTCTGCCCCTGCGCAGACAAAATCAATTTCCACCTCTAAAGTGATGACACCCATCTCTACCTCACCAGCACCTCTCCAATGCTGATGGGGTTGTCTGACATCTAGTATTGGCTGAGTAGAGATGTCCTTCAATTGAATATTGGGAAGATTGAAGCCACTGTCTTTGTATCTTATTTTGCTTTACAACTTTTTGAATACTGCAAAATCTGCCATTGCTTTGTGAGAGAGATGGCAGAGCGTTTCCTGGGAGTGTTACTTTTGTGTAAAGCCACTGTACAACCTGTGCTACTCAGCAGAACATTGAAGGACAATGTAAGATAGAAACACTGGGAGATATTTAATGGGGCCTCTTCCACAGGGAGAAGAGTTAGCGAGAGCTCCGCATCACCTCTTTTAATGAAGGTCTGCCCAATTTGATGCCACCCAGTGATGTGTTGGGTGTTCTGGATCACAAGCAGGTCACCAACACTTGAAGTATTGCAACACTATTTTATTAAAAGGTTAATTATTTAAACATACTTGAACTGTGGGTAAATACGATACTAGCTTTAACTAAAGACATTTGCCTTGTCCTAACCAGTTGATGCACTCAGCACATGGTGAATGTCTGTGTTGCAGGCTGTGAGCTCTGTGCTCCTAGCTAGCTGCTACTCGAATGAGCGGGAACTCTGATGCCCCCTGTCTTTATAGTGCGTGTGCTCTCACTAGTGATTGGCTGCGGTGTTGTATATGTTGATTGGTCCCACTGTGTGTCCATCAGTGTGTGTCTGCACCATGATATACTGGAGTATCTTATGACATTCAGGCACTTAACTGGCCAGTGGTGGGATTAGGTACAACCCACTGAGAGCTGCTGGCCAATCAGTGGCCAGCAGCTTTCAGTACTCATCAGCACCCAGGAGACACAGTAGTTGCTCCTGGCACTGCACCCGAGAGGCTTAGGATCAGCTCTGAATCCCAGGCCAAAAGGTGAGTGAGGGCAGGCTGGGGGTTGCAGAGTGGGCGTCTCTGGCAAGAGTAAGGAAAGAGGGGTCAGCAGAAATTGAAAGAGGTGGCTCTCAACTAGCCCCCATCTGCCTGATGATCCGTCTCTCGATCAGGCACTTAGGGCCTGGCATTGAGGGAAATCCCCACGCCCACCCCACGGGGCTTTCTATTTGGGCTCCCCACTGAGTCACAGTCCTGACCACAATACCAGAGGTGGTTGGATGAGGGCATTCATTTGTCATTTGAGGGTGTTAATTGGCAACAGATTGGGAAGAACCAGGGAGATCCTTCTCATCGCCGGCTTAATTTTGGTGGTTCGGGAATGTGACGGGATTCCCACCAGTCACCCCACCACCAAACCTGCCTCAGGGGATAGCATTAAATTCCACCCATTGTTTGCCTGTTTCATTCCTTTTTCAAATTACTCCAGTGCATGCCTTACCAATTGTTTTTGTTATCCTTTGCCTGATTAGACAGAGTTTTTATTTGTTTATTCGCCTTCCCCAAGGTATCGCATGAGCGAACAGGGTACTACTCAAATATTCTGAATGAGACAGGCTGAATGGATCAGTAGGTATTTTTCTTTCAATCATTTTTCATTTGGTGGTTTCACAACTCCCACATCTCTTACTTTACCTTTTTCATGTCATGTGCAAATATTCCTCCATGCTAACCTTACCTTAAGTCAGACTACTATCCTGCAACATACATTGAAGAACATATCGGCCATGATAGAATGGCGGAGCAGACGCGATGGGCCGAATGGTCTAATTCTGCTCCGATATCTTATGAACAATGCCTATGATAAGCAAGTCACCGGAAGGGGCTACCCCAATCTTTAGTTCATAATAATAAAGGAGTTAGTTGAAACACTGAGTGGGCTAGAAATTGAAAAAGAGGGGGAGCTGGTAGAAGGGCTGGGGGCCCCGATCGGGTTGGAAGAGATTGTGGAGGGTCTGAAGGCCGTGCAGGCGGGGAAAGACCCGGTGCTGGACGGGTACCCAGTGGAGTGTGTAGAATTTTCTCTGGGATATTGGGGCCGGTGTTGATGAGGATGTTCAATGAGGCAAGAGAAAGAGGGGTGCTGCTCCCGACGATGTCACAGACTACGATTTCGCTGATTCTGAAGCAGGACAAGATCCCGGGACGAGACAGGGATGCCCCCTCTCCCCACTGTTGTTCGCGCTAGCTATAGAGCCGTTGGCAATTGTTCTGAGAGCCTCAAGGGGCTGGAAGGGGCTGGTCCGGAAGTGGGGAGTGGGGGGGTGTGGAGCACAGTCTCGCTCTATGCAGATGACCTGCTTCTGTCTGTATCGGACCCATTAGAGGGGATTGAAGAAATCATGAAGATTCTAGGGGAATTTGGCCACTTTTCGGGGTATAAGCTAGAAATGGGGAAAAGTGAGATGTTTGCGGTCCAGTCCACGGTGTTAAAGACAAGGGTGGCGTTGAGTCCAGAGGTGGCGATTTGCGGGGTGTCGGAAGACCTGGGAATCCAGGAGGAGAAAGAGGCAGACGTTCTGGCCTTTGCTTCCCTGGTAGCCCGGAGACGGATACTATTAGCTTGGAGGGACTCAAAGCCCCCGAAGTCGGAAAACTGCCTATCGGACATGGCTAGCTTTCTCTGTTTGGAGAAAATCAAGTTCGCCTTGAGAGGGTCACTGTTCGGGTTCGCCTGGAGGTGGCAACCGTTTGTCGACTTCTTCGCGGAAAAGGGTAGGGAGGGTGGGGGGTGTTAGTTTAGCTTAGAGTAGGGAGTTAATAAAGGTGGGACCTGTAAGGGAGGGAGATGGCTTTTTCACTATGTTTATAGTTTCATGTACATTGTTTATTGTGTTGTTGTTATAATACCAACAAATACCTCAATAAAATGTTTACTAAAAAGAAAGAAATTGAAAAAGAGGATGTATTCGATCAGCTTCCTGTACTTTACAGTTCATTAGTTTCCTGAATGGAATGCAACCAAAAATGCTGAGGGAAGTGAGGGAGGAGAACACAGAGGCTCTGACCATCACTTTTCAATTCTTCTTCAATCAAACAGTGGTCATAGATCATAGAATTTACAGTGCAGAAGGAGGCCATTCGGCCCATCGAGTCTGCACCGGCTCTGTGAAAGAGCACCCTACCCAAGCCCACACCTCCACCCTATCCCCATAACCCAGTAACCCCATCCAACACTAAGGGCAATTTAGCATGGCCAATCCAGCAAACCTGCACATCTTTGGACTGTGGGAGGAAACCGGAGCACCCGGAGGAAACCCACGCACACACGGGGAGGATGTGCAGACTCCGCACAGACAGTGACCCAAGCCGGAATCGAACCTGGGACCCTGGAGCTGTGAAGCAATTGTGCTAACCACCATGCTACCGTGCTGCTCCGTGGTGTCGGAGGACTGGAGAATTGCAAATATTACTCCCTTGACCTTGAAAGGGTGAAAAGGTAAACCAAACAACTATAGGCCAGTCAGTTTACCCTCGTGGGTGGGAAATCTTTAAGAAATAATAATCCGGGACAAAATTTTTTTTTTTTTTTTTTTAATATTTTATTGAAAATTTTTGGTCAACCATCACAGTACATTGTGTATCCTTTACACAATAATATAACAGTATAAATAACAATGACCTGTTTTATAAACAAAGAATAAATAATATATAACAAAAACTAAAACTAAATGGCAACTGCCTTGTCTCAGATAAACACGCTCCAAAAATATGATTTAACAGTCCAATATACAATTATTTATAGCAACGACCTATACATATTATACATATATATTAACCACCCTGAGAGTCCTTCTGGTTCCTCCCCCCCCTCCCCCCCCCCCCCCCCCCCCCCCCCCCCGGGCTGCTGCTGCTGTCTTCTTCTTTTCCATTCCCTCTGTCTCTCTGTGAGGTATTCGACAAACGGTTGCCACCGCCTGGTGAACCCTTGAGCCGATCCCCTTAGGACGAACTTAATCCGTTCCAGCTTTATAAACCCTGCCATGTCATTTATCCAGGTCTCCACCCCCGGGGGCTTGGCTTCCTTCCACATCAACAGTATCCTGCGCCGGGCTACTAGGGACGCAAAGGCCAAAACATCGGCATCTCTCGCCTCCTGCACTCCCGGCTCTTGTGCAACCCCAAATATAGCCAACCCCCAGCTTGGTTCGACCTGGACCCCCACTACTTTCGAAAGCACCTTTGTCACCCCCACCCAGAACCCCTGTAGTGCCAGACATGACCAGAACATGTGGGTGTGATTCGCTGGGCTTCTCGAGCATCTCGCACACCTATCCTCTACCCCAAAAAATTTACTGAGCCGTGCTCCAGTCATATGCGCCCTGTGTAACACCTTAAATTGAATCAGGCTTAGCCTGGCACACGAGGACGATGAGTTTACCCTACTTAGGGCATCCGCCCACAGCCCCTCCTCAATCTCCTCCCCCAGCTCTTCTTCCCATTTCCCTTTCAGCTTATCTACCATAATCTCCCCCTCGTCCCTCATTTCCCTATATATATCTGACACCTTACCGTCCCCCACCCATGTCTTTGAGATCACTCTGTCCTGCACCTCATGCGTCGGGAGCTTATCCGGGACAAAATTAACAGTCACTTGGAAAATTTGTGGATTAGTTAGGGAAAGGCAGCATGGATTTGTTAAAGGGAAATTGTGTCTAACGAACAAGCTTTTTTAATGAGGTAATAGAAGGGGTTAATGACAGCAATGCAGTTGCTATCCAACTTCCAAAAGGCTTTTGATAGAGTGCCACATAATAGGCTTTCTAGTAAACTTAAAACGCATGGAATATAATAGACAGTAGCAACATGGATACAAAGCTGATTGAGTGACAGAAAACAGACAGTAATCGTGGACAGTTATTTGACGGACTGGAGGAAGTTATACGCTATCAGGGAGTTGATAACGGTGCCACATTTCTTGACATTATTTGACGTAGACTTGAGTGTACAGGGCACAATTTCAAGACCTGCAGATCACACAAATATTGGAAGTATAATTAATTGGGTGTTGGATAGTTATAAATTTCAAGAGGACATAGGCAGACTCGTGGAATCAGCACACAATGTGGCAAATAAAACTTAATGCAGTTTCTCTGAGAAAGAAACATGAGTAGGCATGGTTTACGCCCTCAGTCTGGTGGGCTGGGGCCTGATAGAACCAGCACCCGGCTCCACGGGGATTGGGGTGCCACCTTTAAAGGGAGTGCCGCTGAGCACTGAAGTGGAACTCCTCCCCCACCACGGAGGTATCGGGGGCTCCCGCCCGTGCAATCATAGGGGCTCCCCCACCCACACCGCTGTGGAGGCATCTCCAGCATTTTCACCCCCCGTCGTAAGAGAGATTATCTGGCCATTATTATATTGCTGTCCAAGTGACCCTAGCCAATTTTCTCTGCCATGTGACCACAATTCAAAAAACGTGATTGGTTTTGCGAAGTCCTCTCTTAGAGCTGATATCATAATTATGTTCGGAAGGGGTTTCTCAGTTGTGTTCAGTGGTTCTGTAATTCCGGGAAGGCACCAGTAGCAACAGGAGTGTTGACATTTTAACTGTTGAATTTTATTGCTTTATATGCAATTTCTTTGTGCACATTAGACACCTGTTACCACTGCTACAACCTGCCTCAGTGCTCTGTCTGATGGGTGTGAGGGTGGGCTTGTCTGGGCTAGCCAGAGACGGGGTGCGTGGTGGGGGGGGAGCAGTGCCCATGCCCCTGGCCAGTTTCCATCCCCCCCAAGTCGGTGAACCATGCGCGGTGGCCCTGCCGCACATGTCGTGCAGCTTCCCATGCTTACCTGGGCCCTATGTCCTGTCCATCTATGCCCTCCCCCGCATCCGCCTTGTCAGACAAGGATTGAGGTTCATCCTCCACCCCTCTGCTGTGCGATGTTGTGGAAGACGCAGCAGGTCACCACGGTGCTGGCGACCCTCTCAGCATCATACTGGAGGGCACATATCATCTGCACGTTCATCGAGTGGAACACCTGTCGGTTTGTATAGGCCGGCCTCGTAGGGGGACATGCATCCTGTTGATCACCCCCTGGATCCGGAGCATGTCAACGATGGCGGCGAACCCCGCTGCCCGGGCATCCGGGTTGTCTAGGTCCAAATTGAAATGGATGTATTTTGTTGACTGGGCATATAGGGACTCCTTGATGGTGCAGATTTGTTAGCATAGAGCGTATCCCCACTTCCAACCAGGTCTACCAGGCTACACCGTGGCCCTGGTTGGCACTGCGGGCTCTGCCCTCGCATGGGCCCCCTCTTCCATCCCCGCACCCCTGGTCCCGCTAATGATATGCAAACGACCTTTACTGTGCCTGCGTTCCGGAACGCATTGACGCCGTTGTCAAGGTGACAGAGAATTGCAATGTGCCGTGAAATCGTTGCCCGCCACAATTTTGGCAACGGAACCAATCGCCCAATCGCTTTTCCTGATTTCAGCGTCGGCCAATGGAGAATCCCGCCCCTGGTTTTGGTTTCAATATTATCTTTTTGCAAAACCAACATGTTCTCCAAATCTGTTCAAGTGAGTTGAGGCCATGAACGTTATATTTTGCATCAGCATGGAAGAGAACGAGCGGATTGATAATGAATCACTAAGCAACTCAAAATGTCAAGGGTATTGAAACAGAGTTAGCAGTATTAAAGGCTTAAATAAGGGCTCACAAATTAAGCTGACTATATTCTTGTTTTTCAATAATTATGAATCAGGAGGGGTTTCTGGCAGGGGTTTGGTGACGTCATGTCAGAGGTCTTACAAGTGAGGGTGGTGCTGGGTCCAGAGGTGGCGAGCTTTGGTGCGTCGGAAGACTCGGGAGCCCAGGGGGTGCGAGAGGCCGATGTCCTGGCCTTTGCCTCGCTGGTGGCCCGGAGACGGATCTTACTGGGATGGAGGGACTCGGAACCCCCAAAGTTGATTAAATTCGCCTTGAGGGGTTCGTTGCAGGAGTTTGCTCGGAGGTGGCAGCCGTTTATCGACTTCTTCGAGAAAAATTAAGCTGTCAGCAGAGGGGAAGGAGGGAAGGGGAGGCACGGGAGAGACAAGTAAGGACAGGAGAACAAACAGAGGGGTGGCTGGGGAAGGTGGCACTGCTTGTGTAAGCCATGTTGGCTGGGGTTTGTGCCGGGAGGGGGGGGGTTGGTTATATTGTTGTGTTTTTGTTTTTGTTGACATTTGATGTTGAAAATTGTTAAAATTATAAATGCCTCAATCAATATTTCCTTAAAAAAACAGATTATGAAAATAGGTCATGAATTTGAAACCTGCACTTGGATTTCTGCATATAATCTAAACCGGTTCTTCTGGGAGAGTGGCACTCTTTTCAGTGCCATGTTTCAGTTGAGACCTACCATCTCAGAAGGATCTAAAATTCCATGGCACTATTAGAAGCAGAGTGCCATGTTGTCCAAGTGTCCCAAGTCAATCTTCTCAACCAACATCATCAAGAATGATCACTTACCCTTTGCGATTCCTTCTGGGATATTACAAAAGAACAAAGAACAAAGAAAAATTACAGCACAGGAACAGGCCCTTCGGCCCTCCAAGCCTGCGCCGATCCAGATCCTCTATCTAAAACTGTCGCCTATTTTCGAAGGATCTGTATCCCTCTGCTCCCTGCCCATTCATGTATCTGTCTAGATACCTCTTAAATGGCGCGATCGTGCCCGCCTCTACCACCTTCGCCGGCAATGCGTTCCAGGCACCCACCACCCTCTGCATAAAGAACTTTCCACGTATATCTCCCTGAAACTTTTCCCCTCGCACCTTGAACTCGTGACCCCTAGTAATTGAGCCCCCCACTCTGGGAAAAAGCTTCTTGCTATCCACCCTGTCTATACCTCTCATGATTTTGCAGACCTCAATGAGGTCCCCCCTCAACCTCCATCTTTCTAATGAAAATAATCCTAATCTACTCAACCTTTCTTCATAGCTAGCGCCCTCCATACCAGGCAAAATCCTGGTGAACCTCCTCTGCACCTTCTCCAAAGCATCCACATCCTTTTGCTAATGTGGCGACCAGAACTGTACGCAGTATTCCAAATGTGGCCGAACCAAAGTCTTATACAACTGTAACATGATCTGCCAACTCTTGTACTCAATACCCCTTCCGATGAAGGAAAGCATGCCTTATGCCTTCTTGACCACTCTATCGACCTGTGCAGCCACCTTCTGGGTACAATGGACCTGAACACCCAGATCTCTCTGTACATCAATTTTCCCCAGGGCTTTTTCATTTACCGTATAGTTCACTCTTGAATTGAATCTTCCAAAATGCATCATCTCGCATTTGCCCGGATTGAACTCCATCTGCCATTTCTCCGCCCAACTCTCCAATCTATCTCTATTCTGCTGTATTCTCTGGCAGTCCCCTTCACTATCTGCTACTCCACCAGTCTTAGTGTCATCTGCAAACTTGCTAATCAGACCACCTATACCTTCCTCCAGATCATTTATGTATATCACAAACAACAGTGGTCCCAGCACAGATCCCTGTGGAACACCACTGGTCACAGTTCTCCATTTTGAGAAACTCCCTTCCACTACTACTCTCTGTCTCCTGTTGCCCAGCCAGTTCTTTATCCATCTAGCTAGTACACTCTGGATCCCATGAGACTTCACTTTCTCCATCAGCCTACCATGGGGAACCTTATCAAACGCCTTACTGAAATCCATATATATGACATGTATATTACAGTGCACAATTTGACTGTTGCACTTGTCTGCATCACAGCCATGACTATACTTCAAAATTAATTCACTGGGAGCAACTGAGTGCCCGACTCGATGTTGGGAATGTAGTGATCTGCATATTTGTGTGTATGTATTGCATTAATATACAGAAGTAACAGCTAGATAACCACTAGATGGCAGTACCAGAGATGGGTATAAAAGATAAACTCAAGTAGACTTCCTGCCTCTTTGTGTTTGGAGTGACTAGTGACCAGAGGTAGCGAGAGATAGCTTAGTGTGCAGGTGTCGTTAATCAGTTTTTTAAATAAATATTTTTATTCTCCTTTTTCACATTTTCTCCCAAATTTATACCCACTAACAATAAACAATAATCAGTAACAAATGCAATGTTAATCCCTATATCAATGACAACAATCCCATCCTCCCACCAAACCCCCAAACATTAGCCCGCATGTTAACATAAACAAATAACAAAAAGGAATCAGGAATCACCCATAGTCACCATTAACACATACAGTCCCCCCTCCCCTCAACTCTCCCAACCCCCTCCCCTAATGTTCGATGTAATCCAATTCTCGAAAGTGCATAATGAATAACGCCCATGAATTGTAGAACCTCTCCATCCTTCCCCTCAATTCAAATTTGACCTTCTCAAGAGTCAAGAATTCCAGCAGGTCCCCCCGCCACGCCAGGGCACAGGGTGGAGAGGTTGATCTCCATCCCAACAGGATCCACCTTTGGGCGATCAACAAGGCGAAGGCTACAACATCTGCCTCCGCACCCATTTCCAACCACGGCTGGTCCGACACCCCAAATATGGCCTCCCAGGGGCCCAGTCCAGTTTCACGTGCACCACTTTAGAGATTACCCTAAAAACCTCCCAGTAATCCTCCAGCTTTGGACAGGCCCAAAACATATGAACGTGGTTTGAGGCTCCCAACCCGACGTGCTGGTGAAACTGCCTCCAAATTCTCAACAAAGCTATTACTTGCGGACCCCCTCAATATTTCCCCGGGGCCGACGGGAGCGGCGCTGTTGCTAGCACCTTCAATCCCGACCCCCGACACAAACTCTCCTCCATTCTGACCCACTGGGAGTCAACCCCTCTGACCCAGCTCCGCACCTTCTCCACATTCGCCACCCAGTAATAATACATCAGGTTCGGAAGACCCAAACCCCCTGCCTGCCTTCCTCTCTGTAGTAACACCATTCTAATTCTGGCCACCTTCCCTCTCCATATGAACGAGGTAATCATCCCTTCAATCTCTCTAAAAAATGCCTTTGGCAGGCATTGTAAAATAAACAGAAATCGCGGCAACGCATTCATTTTAACAGCCTGTGACCGACCCGCCAGTGACAGAGGAATACCATCCCACCTTGTCAAATCAGCTAGCACCCTCCCCACCAAACTAGAAATGTTGTACCTACGGAGCCCCCTCCCCAGATCCCGAGCAACCTGCACGACCAGTTATCTAAAGTGAGTCCCTGTGCTACGGAATGGCAGCCCCCCACCCCTGCCCCCACCCCCGGCCTTCCCCAGGTAGCTGTGACCTATACAACCTCTCATAGAATTCCTTAAAGACCTTGTTAATCTGATCTGGAACCACCACTAACTTCCCTGCCCTATCCCGCACCTGGATAATTTCCCTTGCCACAGCCTCCCTCCGGAGCTGACCCGCCAACATACCGGCCTTCTCTCAATGCGCGTAAACTGCACCCCTTGCTTGCCTCAATTGGCATACCGCCTTCCTGGTAGGTAGTCGGTCAAAGCTCACCTGGAGTTCCTTCCTCTTTTCCAACTTTGCTGGGTCCCCATCCTCTGCATATCTCCTATCTACCTCCGGCATCTCATCTATTACCCTCTGACGCTCCAACCTAGCCTCTTTGTCCACCCTAGCCTTGAGCTAGATCACCTCAACACCGCCTTTAGAGCCTCCCAGACAACTGCCTTCGATACCGCACCCGTGCAGTTGAAACCTATCTATTCCTCGATTACTTTTCAATTTTGTCACAGAACCCTCGGTCCCCCAACAGTCCCACATTGAACTTCCACCCTGGTCTCTGTACCACCCCCTTCTCCAGAACCATGGGCGGGATTCTCTGTGAATCGGCGCGGTGGCCCGAACCCGGCGCCAAAATCGGCGCGAATGACTCCGGCGTCGGACCCCCCGGAACGTTGCAAATTCTCCGGCCGGGAATGGGCTAGCAGCGGCGTGACGCCATTCGCAATGGTGTCACCCGTCACGGACGTGAGCGCCGTCAGTGATGCCACACGGCGTTGCAGCACAAAGGACGCCACCCCCCCCCCCACGTCGCAGCACAAAAGACCCCCCCCCTCCCGCCGGAGACCCGTCAAAATGGCTGCCCGCTGCGCAGCGCCGAGGCTCCAGGAACGGGACATCAAGGCGCTAATGGACGCAGTGGAGCAGAGGAGGGAGGCCCCGTACCCCGGACACGGCCGCAGGGTCGCTCCACGCCTCAGCCGGCGCCTGTGGAGGGAGGTGGCAGAGGCCGTCAGTGCCGTGGCCGTGACAGCAAGGACAGGCGTCAGTGTCACAAGAGGATCAATGACCTTCTCAGGGCAGCCAGGGTGAGTACCCCCCCCCTCCCCCCCCCTCCAATGGGCGGCACAGCCCTAGGTGCAACTAACATGGCTGCACCCACCCATGCAGGCTGCAGTGTCAGGATGGGTTGTGAACCTCTGCCTGCATACACACAACCGCTGGTCCGCATGTATATGTCTGCCTAACACTGCTGCCCTTTATCCCTGCCACCCTCCCGCCCCCCACAGGAGAAGCACGCTCACAACAACCGGGAGCGTGAGAGGACCGGAGGGGGTCCAGCCGAACTGCAACCACTCACCATCCATGAGGAGAGGGCCCTGGAACTTGCAGGTGGACCTGAGGATCGGGAGGTTGCGGTCCACCAAGTGAGACCCCCCCACTGCCTGCCACCCTTTCCACCTTCCCCCATATCCCCTTCCCCATATCCCCCTTCCCCCATTCCCCATATCCCACTTCCCTCATATCCCCCATATCCCCTTCCCCCATATCCCCTTCCCTCATATCCCCATATCCCCCTTCCCCCATATTCCCCATATCCCCCTTCCCCCATATCCCCATATTCCCCTTCCCCCATATCGCCCTTCCCCGTATCCCCATAATCCCTTCAACCATATCCCCCTTCCCCCATATCCCCATGTCCCCATCCCCCATATCCCCTTCCCCATATCCCCCTTCCCCCATATCCCTCTTCCCCCATATCCCCCTTATCCCCCATATCCCCTTCCCCCATATCCCCCTTCCTCATATCCCCACATGCCCCATATCCCCCATATTCCCCCTTCCCCATATCCCCTTCCCCATATCCCCCTTCCCCATATCCCCTTCCCCCATATCACCCTTCCCCCATATACCCCATAACCCCTTCCCCGTATCCCCTTCCCCCATATTCCCCATATACCCCTTCCCCCATATCCCCGATATTCCCCCTTCCCCATATATCCCCTTTTCCCCATATCCCCCTTTCCCCATATCCCCTACCCCCATATCCCCTTCCCCTATATCCCCCTTCCCCCATATCCCCTTCCCCCATATCCCGCTTCCCGCATAACACCCATATCCCCCTCCCTCCATATCCCCTTCACCATATCCCCTCCCCCATATCCCCGTTCCCCCATATTCCCCATATCCCCCTTTCCCTATATCCCCCATATTCCCCCTTCCCCATATATCCCCATTCCCTCATATCCCCCTTCCCCCATATGCCACATTTCCCCTTCCCCCATATTCCCCCTTCCCCATATCCCCCTTCCACCATATCCCCTATATCCCCCTTCCCCCATATACCCCTTCCCCCATATCCCCCACTTTCCCCAAATTCCCCCTTCCCCCATATTCCCCCGTCCCTCATATTCCCCCTTCCCCCATATTCACCATACCCCATATCCCCTTCCCCCATATTCCCTTTCCCCATATCCCCTCCCCCATATCCCCTTCCCCATATCTCCCTTCCCCATATATCCCCTTCCCCCATATATCCCCCTTCCCCCAAATTCCCCTTCCCCATATCCCCCTTCCCCATATCGCCCTTCCCCATATCCCCTTCCCCATATCACCCTTCCCCCATATCCCCCATATCGCCCTTCCCCCATATCCCCTTCCCTCATATCCCCATTTTCCCCATATCCCCCATATCCCCCTTACCCCATATCCCCCAGATCCCTCTTCCCCATAGCCCCCTTCCCCATATCCGCCTTCCCCCCATATCCCCCTTATTCTATCCCCCATATCCCCTTCCCCATATCCTCTTCCCCCATATCCCCCTTCCCCCCAGAACCCCCTTATCCCTCATATCCCCTTCCCCCATATCCCCCTTCCTCATGTCCCCATATCCCCCATATTCCCCCTTCCGCCATATCCCCTTCCCCATATCCCCCTTCCCCATATCCCCTTCCCCATATCACCCTTCCCCATATCCCCATAACCCCTTCCCCGTATCCCCTTCCCCATATTCCCCATATACCCCTTCCCCCATAGTCCCCATTCCCCATATATCCCCTTTCCCCCATATCCCCCTTTCCCCATATCCCCTACCCCCATATCCCCTTCCCCTATATCCCCCTTCCCCCATATCCCTTTCCCCCATATCCCGCTTCCCACATAACCTCCATATCCCCTTCCCCATATCCCCGTTCACCCATATTCCCAATATTCCCCCTTTCCCCATATCCCCCTTCCCCCATATTCCCCTCCCCCCATATCCCCCACATTCCCCCAAATTCCCCCTTCCCTCATATTCCCCCTTCCCTCATATTCCTCCTTCCCCCATACTCCCCATACCCCATATTCCCCTTCCCCCATATTCCCTTTCCCCATATCCCCTTCCCCATATCTCCCTTCCCCATATATCCCCTTCCCCCATATAATCGCCCTTCCCCCATATCCCCCATATTCCCCCTTCCCTCATATTCCCCCTTCCCCCATATTCCCCCTTCCCCATACCCCATATTCCCCTTCCCCCATATTCCCTTTCCCCATATCCCCTTCCCCATTTCTCCCTTCCCCATATATCCCCTTCCCCCATATATCCCCCTTCCCCCATAGCCCCCAAATTCCCCTTCTCCATATCCCCCTCCCCCATATCCCCTCCCCATATCCCCTTCCCCATATCACCCTTCCCCCATATCCCCCATATCACCCTTCCCCCACATCCCCTTCCCTCATATCCCCATTTGCCCCATATACCCCATATTCCCCCTTCCCCCATATTCCCCAATATCCCTTTCCCCCATCTCTCATATCCCCCTTACCCCATATCCCCTTCTCCATATCCCCCTTCTCCCATATCCCCCTTCTCCCATATCCCCCTTCTCCCCATATCCCCCTTATTCCTTCCCCATCCCCCGTATCCCCTTCCCCATATCCTCTTCCCCATATCCCCTTCCCCAATATCCCCTTCCCCCATGTCCCTCATATTCCCCCTTCCCCATATTCTCCCTTTCCCCATATACCCCTTCCCCATATCCCCTTTCCCCATATACCCCTTCCCCCATATCGCCCTTCCCTCATATCCCCCATATTCCCCCGTCCCCCATATTCCCCAATATCCCTTTCCCCATCCCCCATATCCCCCTTACCCCATATCCCCATCCCCCATATCCCTCTTCCCCATATCCCCCTCCCCATATCCCCCATCTCCCGTATCCCCCATATCCCCTTCCCCATATCCTCCCTCCATATCCTGTTCCCCATATCCTCCTTCCCCCATATCCCCCTTTCCCCATAGCCCCCATATTCCCCCTTCCCCCATATTCTCCCTTCCCCATATCCCCCTTCCCCATATCCCCCTTCCCCATATTCCCCATTTTCCCCCTTCCCTCATATCCCCCATATTCTCCCTTCCCCAACTCCCCCTTCCCCCATAACCCCTTCCCCCATATCCCCTTCCCCCATATCCCATATTCCTCCTTCCCCCATATCCCCATATCTCCCTTCCCCTTCCCCATATCCCCCTTCCCCCACATCCCTGATATCCCCCTTCCCCCATATTCCCCTTCCCCATATCCCCCACATTCCCCCAAATTCCCCCTTCCCCCATATTCCCCCTTCCCTCATATTCCCTCTTCCCCCATATTCCCCCTTCCCCATACCCCATATCCCCTTCTCCATATTCCCTTTCCCCATATCCCCTTCCCCATATCCCCTTCTCCATATCTCCCTTCCCCATATATCCCATTCCCCCATATATCCCCCTTCCCCCACATCCCCCAAATTCCCCTTCTCTATATCCCCTTTCCCCATATCGCCCTTCCCCCATATCCCCTCCCCATATCCCCTTCCCCATATCACCCTTCCCCCATATCCCCCATATCGCCCTTCCCCCATATCCCCTTCCCTCATATACCCATTTGCCCCATATCCCCCATATTCCCACTTCCCCATATTCCCCAATATCCCTTTCCACCATCCCCCATATCCCCCTTACCCCATATCCCCCATATCCCTCTTCCCCATATCCCACTTCCCCATATCCCCATCTCCCATATCCCCCTTCCCCCCCATATCCCCTTATTCCTTCCCCCATATCCCCTTCCCCACATCCTCTTCCCCATATCCCCCTTCCCCAATATCCCCCTTCCCCCATATTCCCCCTTCCTCCGTATTCTCCCTTCCCCATATTCTCCCTTTCCCCATATCCCCCTTCCCCAATATTCCCCTTCCCCCATATTCCCCCTTCCCCCATATTCTCCCTTCCCCATATTCCCCCTTCCCTCATATCCCCCATATTCCCCCTTCCCCCAACTCCCCCTTCCCCCATATCCCCCATAACACCTTCCCCCATATCCCCTTTCCCCATATCCCCCTCCCCATATCCCCCTCTCCCATATCCCCCATATCCGCCTTCCCCCAATATCCCCCTTATTCCCCTTCCCCCATATCCCCTTCCCCATATCCCCGTCCCCATATCCCATTCCCCATATCCCCTTCCCCATATCCCCCTTCCCCCATATCCCCCTTTCCCCATATTCCCCCTTCCCCCATATTCTCCCTTCCCCCATATGCCCCTTCCCCATATCCCCCACATTCCCCCTTCCCTCATATCCCCCATATTCTCCCTTCCCCAACTCCCCCTTCCCCCATATCCCCCATAACCCCTTCCCCCATATCCCCTTTCCCCGTATCCCCTTCCCCCATCTCCCCATATTCCTCCTTCCCCCATATCCCCATATCTCCCTTCCCCTTCCCCATATCCCCTTCCCCCATATCCCCTTCCCCATATCCCCCTTCACCCATATCCCCCATATTCCCCCTTCCCTCATATTCCCCATATTATCCCTTCCCCCATATTCCCCCTTCCCCCATATTCCCCTTCCTCCATATTCCCCTTCCCCCATATTTCCCCTTCCCCCATATCCCCTTTCCCCATATCCCCCTTCCCCCATATTCCCTTTCCCTATCTCTCTCCCTTCCCCCAACTTCCCCTTTCCCCATATCCCCCATAACCCCTTCCCCCATATCCCCTTTCCCCATATCCCCTTCCCCCATATCCCCATATTCCTCCTTCCCCCATACCCCCATATCTCCCTTCCCCCATATCGCCCTTCCCCATATCCCCCTTCCCCATATCCCCTTCCCCCCATATCCCCCTTCCCCCATATCCCCCTTCCCCATATCCCCCTTCCCCATATCTCCCTTCCCCCATATCCCCTTCCACCATATCCCCCTTCCTTCCCCCATATCCCCCTTCCCCCATAGCCCCCCTGTCGCCTATCCCCGTCTGCGTGTCTAACCATGTATGCTGTATTGTGTATTGCAGGACAAAACGTTGACCCACCTGTCCCCGCGGATGTCGACCGCCCCCAGGACGATCCAGGGCGGCCACGAGCCAGGGACAGACCTGGCCCATCAGGCATACGACGCCCCCAGGATGATCCAGGGCGGCCATGAGCCAGGGACAGACCTAGAGCACCAGGGGGACGATGCCCCCGCCTAGTGCGAGTGTGGCGACGCCGGCGGACCAGACCCAGGACTTACCTATCCAGGACACAACTACCCAGGACACACCTACCAGGACACACCTACCCAGGACACACCTACCCAGGACACACCTACCCAGGACACCGACGCCCAGGACACTGACGCCCAGGACACCGACGCCCAGGACACCGACGCCCAGGACACCGACGCCCAGGACACTGACGCCCAGGCCACCGATGCCCAGGATACTGACGCACAGGACACCGACGCCCAGGACACTGACGCCCAGGACACCGACGCCCAGGACACCGACGCCCAGGACACCAACGCCCAGGACACCGACGCCCAGGACACCGACGCCCAGGACACCGACGCCCAGGACACTGACGCCCAGGACACTGACGCCCAGGACAGCGACGCCCAGGACACTGACGCCCAGGACACATAGAACATAGAACATTACAGCGCAGTACAGGCCCTTCGGCCCTCGATGTTGCGCCGACCTGTGAAACCACTCTGAAGCCCATCTACACTATTCCTCTGACATCTGTCCTATATCTATCTCCCGTCAATTTAAAGCTATGTACCCTCGTGCTAGACATCACCATCCGAGGAAAAGGCTTTCACTGTCCACCCTATCCAATCCTCTGATCATCTTGTATGCCTCAATTAAGTCACCTCTTAACCTTCTTCTCTCTAACGAAAACAACCTCAAGTCCCTCAGCCTTGCCTCATAAGATCTTCCCTCCATACCAGGCAACATTCTGGTAAATTTCCTCTGCAGCCTTTGCAATGTTTCCACATCCTTCCTATAATGCGGTGACCAGAATTGCACGCAATATTCCAAATGTGGCCGCATCAGAGTTTTGTACAGTTGCAACATGACCTCATGGCTCCGAAACTCAATCCCTCCACCAATAAAAGCTAACACACCGTACGCCTTCTTAACAACCCTCTCAACCTGGGTGGCAACTTTCTGGGATCTATGTACATGGACACCGAGATCTCTCTGCTCATCCACACTGCCAAGAATCTTACCATTAGCCCAGTACTCTGTCTTCCTGTTATTCCTTCCAAAATTAATCACCTCACACTTTTCTGCATTAAACTCCATTTGCCACCTCTCAGCCCAGCGCTGCAGCTTATCTATGTCCCTCTGTAACTTGTAACATCCTTCCGCACTGTCCACAACTCCACCGACTTTACTGTCATCTGCAAATTTGCTCACCCATCCTTCTACGTCCTCCTCCAGGTCATTTATAAAAATGACAAACAGCAGTGGCCCCAAAACAGATCCTTGTGGTACACCACTAGTAACTGGACTCCAGTCTGAACATTTCCCATCAACCACCACCCTTTGTCTTCTTCCAGCTAGCCAATTTCTGATCCAAACTGCTAAATCACCCTGAAGCCCATGCCTCCGTATTTTCTGCAGTAGCCTACCGTGGGGAACCTTATCAAACGCTTTACTGAAATCCATATACACCACATCAACTGCTTTACCCTCATCCACCTGTTTGGTCACCTTCTCAAAGAACTCAATAAGGTTTGTGAGGCACGACCTACCCTTCACAAAACCATGTTGACTATCTCTAATCAAATTATTCCTTTCCAGATGATTATACATCCTATCTCTTATAAACCTTTCCAAGACTTTGCCCACAACAGAAGTAAGGCTCACTGGTCTATAGATACCGGGGTTGTCTCTACTCCCCTTCTTGAACAAAGGGACAACATTTGCTATCCTCCAGTCTTCTGGCACTATTCCTGTAGACAAAGATGACTTAAAGATCAAAACCAAAGGCTCAGCAATCTCCGCCCTAGCTTCCCAGAGAATCCTAGGATAAATCCCATCCGACCCAGGGGACTTATCTATTTTCACACTTTCCAGAATTGCTAACACCTCCTTCTTATGAACCTCAAGCCCGTCTAGTCTAGTAGCCTGAATCTCAGTATTCTCCTCGACATCATTGTCTTTTTCCTGTGTGAATACTGACGAAAAATATTCATTTAGCACCTCTCCTATCTCCTCAGACTCCAAGCACAACCACCCACTACTGACCTTGACTGGCCCTACTCTTACCCTAGTCATTTGTTTATTCCTGACATATCTATAGAAAGCTTTAGGGTTATCCTTGATCCTACCTGCCAAAGACTTCTCATGTCCCCTCCAGGCTCTTCTTAGCTCTCTCTTTAGGTCCTTCCTAGCTAACTTGTAACTCTCGAGCGCCCTAACTGAACCTTCATGTCTCATCTTTACATAAGCCTCCTTCTTCCTCTTGACAAGTGTTTCGACTGCTTTAGTAAACCACGGTTCCCTTGCTCGACTACTTCCTCCCTGCCTGACAGGTACATACTTATCAAGGACACGCAGTAGCTGTTCCTTGAACAAGCTCCACATTTCCATTGTGCGCATTCCTGCAGTTTTCCTCTCCATCCGATGCATCCTAAGTCTTGCCTCATCGCATCATAATTGCCTTTCCCCCAGATATAACTCTTGCCCTGCAATATATACCTATCCCTTTCTAACACTAAAGTAAACATAATCGAATTGTGGTCACTGTCACCAAAGTGCTCACCTACCTCCAAATCTAACACCTATCCTGGTTCATTACCCAGTACGAAATCCAATATGGCCTTGCCTCTTGTTCGCCTATCTACATACTGTGTCAGGAAACCCTCCTGCACACATTGGACAAAAACAGACCCATCTAAACTACTCAAACTATAGCGTTTCCAGTCAATATTTGGGAAGTTAAAGTCCCCCATAACAACTACCCTGATGCTTTCGCTCCTATCCAGAATCATCTTTGCAATCCTTTCCTCTACATCTCTGGAACTTTTCGGAGGCCTATAGAAAACCCCTAACAGGGTGACCTCTCCTTTCCTGTTTCTAACCTCAGCCCATACTACCTCAGTTGACGAGTCCTCATCAAACGTCCTTTCTGCCACCGTAATACTGTCCTTGACTAACAATGCCATCCCTCCCCCTCTTTTACCACCTTCCCTGAGCTTAATGAAATATCTAAACCCCGGCACCTGCAACAACCATTCCTGTCCCTGCTCTATCCATGTCTCCGAAATGGCCACAACATCGAAGTCCCAGGTACCAACCCATGCCGCAAGTTCACCCACCTTATTCCGAGTGCTCCTGGCATTGAAGAAGACACACTTTAAACCACCTTCCTGCCTGCCGGTACACTTCTGCAACTTTGAAACCTTACTCATGACCTCACTACTCTCAACCGCCTGTATACTGGAGCTACAATTCAGGTTCCCAAGCCCCTGCTGAACTAGTTTAAACCCTCCCGAAGAGCATTAGCAAATTTCCACCCCCCCCCCAGGATATTGGTACCCCTCTGGTCCAGGTGTAGACAATCACATTTGTAGAGGTCCCACTGACCCCAGAATGAGCCCCAATTATCCAGAAATCTGAAACCCTCCCTCCTGCACCATCCCTGTAGCCACGTGTTCAACTCCTCTCTCTCCCTATTCCTCGTCTCGCTATCACATGGCACGGGTAACAACCCAAAGATAATAACTGTTTGTCCTAGATCTAAGTTTCCACCCTAGCTCCCTGAATTCCTGCCTTACATCCCTATCCCTTTTCCTACCTATGTCATTGGTACCTATGTGGACCACGACTTGGGGCTGCTCCCCCTCCCCCTTAAGGATCCCGAAAACACGATCCAGGACATCACGCACCCTGGCACCTGGGAGGCAACACACCAACTGTGAGTCTCTCTCATTCCCACAGAATCTCCTATCTATCCTCCTAACTATGGAGTCTCCAATGACTAATGCTCTACTCCTCTCCCCCTTCCCTTCTGAGCAACAGGGACAGACTCTGTGCCAGAGACCTGTACCCCATGGCTTATCCCTGGTAAGTTCCCCCCCCCCCCCAACAGTATCCAAAGCGGTATACTTGTTACTAAGGGGAACGACCACAGGGAATTCCTGTACTGACTGCTTCCTCCCAGCCCCTCTCACCGTCACCCATCTATCTTTATTCTTCGGAGTAACTACATCCCTGAAGCTTCGATCTATGACCACCTCTGCCTCCCGAATGATCCGAAGTTCATCCAGCTCCAGCTCCAGTTCCCTAACGTGGTTTCTGAGGAGCTGGAGATGAGTGCACTTCCCACAGATGAAATCAGCAGGGACACTGACGGTGTCCCTCACCTCAAACATTCTGCAGGAGGAACATTGCACTACCTTCCCTGCCATCCCCTCTAGATAAAAAAAGAAAAAGAAAGAAAGAGCTTACCTGTTATTCACTCCCCTTCTCAGCAAGCACTCACTCAGCAACCTCTGCGCCCCGCACGATAACACCTGAGGGAAAAGAAAAGAAAACAAAAAACTACTTAGCAGTCACCAGTCAATCCCTTACCTGCAGGCTGTGACTTTGCGGTTCAATTTCTTTCTACTTCTACCTGCCCTCGAGCCTTCCTCTTTATCTTTACAGCAGTTGTGCTTTTTTTTGGTTAGAGGAGGGGGTAGGGAGGGAAACACTGAAGAAGTGTTTCGGGTTTAAGTGTCACTTGACAACAGCTCCTCCACAAACCACCTTCAAGTTGGGGTGAGCACAACAGACGTAAGCAAATTGCCCCCCCGCAACAGCCAATCAGCAGCTCTGCACTTCTGCCCTCTGCTGGATGCTTGTCTTCACTTGAACAGCTAGGGTCTCTTGACGCCCAGGACACTGACGCCCAGGACACCGATGCCTAGGACACCGACGCACAGGACACTGACGCCCAGGACACCGACGCCCAGGACACCAATGCACAGGACACCGACGCACAGGACACCGACACGCAGGACACCGACATGCAGGACACTGATGCACACGACGCTGACGCACACGACACCCACACACAGGGGACGGATGGACAAGAATCACCAATCTAGGGGAACCTGGACTTCGTGTCGGATGAGGAGCACGACACTACGCCACTGCTATCTCCTACACCCTCCACAATCACTTTCACACCTACAGAAGCTGCCTTTGTTCTCTGTCTGATGCGTGTGGGGGTGTGGTGTGAGGTGAGCACCAGTGTGTGTGTGAGGGGTGATAGAACTTCGGCCTCAGGTCAGTGTGCCCCCCCCCCTCTCCCCGGGTCACCCTTGCCACCCCCCGTACTGTGGCCATGGGTCAGACATTGTCCAACGATGTAGAGCCCAGAGCTCATCGCAGAGCGGATTGGCATCATCCTCCATGGCCTGCAATAGACACGCTTCCACCGGCGACCGTGTGAGCCCGGCCCGTTGTGCCGCAGGTGGATGTGCAATGGAGGGGTCGTGTGCATGCAGGTGGGGTGTGGGTGGTTGGTGGGTGTGGTGAGGGTGCTAGGCTGGTGGGTGGGTGGGGTGAGGGTGGTAGGCTGGTGCCAGAGTGTGCAGTCTGTGCCCATACTCGGCGAATCCCACGCCCGGCTAGTCAGTGAACCGGGCGGCTATCAGCCTGTCCCGTGCCCGCTGGCCCAGCCGGTAACGGTGGGCAGCCTCCCGCCCATGTCCAGTCCGTCTGTCCTGACCATTGCCCCCATCCTCCTCATCTGGGAGGTCTGCGCCTCGTCTTGCTGCTCCTCCCCTTCCCCCTCCTCTGCCTGCAGCACATCGCCCCTCTGCTGGGTTATGTTGTGCAGGACGCAGCAGACCACAACGATGTGGCCGACCCTATCTGACGGGTACTGGAGGGCCCTCCAGAGCGGTACTGGCACCTGAAGCGCATCTTCAGCAGCCCAAAGCACCTCTCTATCACACCCTTAGTCCCTGCATGGGCATTGTTGTAGCGGTTCTGCAGGTCAGTCTGTGGCGTCCGTATAGGCATCATCAGCCACGACCGCAACGGGCAACCCCTGTCGCCCAGCAACCAGCCCCTCAGCCGGGGCTGTCCCTTGAACATGGTGGGGATGAATGATTGCACCAATACGAATGAGTCATGTACACTGCCCGAGTACTGGGCGCAGACGTGCAGGATCATCATGCGGTGGTCGCAGACCACCTGAATGTTCATGGAATAGGTCCCCTTCCTATTCGTGAACACGGCCCTGTTATCCGCAGGTGGCCGCGCGGCAAAGTGCATCCCATCGATCGCCCCCTGGACCATGGGCATCCTGGCCGCCGCAGCGAAGCCCGCTGCCCAGGCATCCTGGCTGGCCTGGTGCACAGGGAACTGGATGTAGCCACCAGTGCACCGATGCCTGCGAGATGCCGGACAGGTCCCAACTCAGCGCCTGGAATGACCCCGTGGCATAGAAGTTCAGGGCCACCGTAACCTTGACGGCCATGGGGAGAAGGTGTCCTCCCACAGTACCACGTGGTGCCAGGTGTGCCATCAGGTGGCAGATGTGTGCCACGGTTTCCCAGTTCATCCGGAGTCTCCTCCTGCATGCCCAGTCCGTGAGGTCCTGGTACGACGAGCGGATAGACGACATGTCACCATTGCCCATACCCCCTCCCCCCCGCAGCCAAGTGCCATGGGCTGCATGGTCGTGACTGTTGCCAGCTGGCACATGGCCAGGCGGATCCCCCCCGCCCCCCCCCCCCCGGCACGCACTCACCCCAACCCCCCCCCCCTCGACCCCGGCATGCACCGTCTCCATCACTCGCCCTCCCCGGCCCCCCCTCTCCTCCCCGGCATGCACACTCCCCAAACCTCTCCTCCCCGGCATGCATCGTCTCCATCCCTCGCCCTCCCCAGCCCCTCCCTCCCCCTGAGCCCCTCCCTCCCAGCCCCTCCCCAGCCCCTCCCCCTCTCCAGCCCCTCCCCCCAGCCCCACCTACCCCTCCCACAGCCCCTCCCCCGTCCCCCCCAGCCCCTCACACCCCTCCCCCCTAGCCCCCCCCCCCCAGCTCCTCCCCTCCCCCCAGCATGCACACTCCAACGGTTCCTGCGACCCCCCCACCACCACCTGCGGCCGTGCCATCACTTCTCCGGCGGCTGACCCACGCCGGCCCCTACCTCCGCGCTGGCCGGACTGGTTGACGCTGTTAAATAGGTTGTTTGATTTACGCCGGTGTGACCCATGGTCAAGTCGGCGGGACTTTGGCCCATCCGGCCCGGGAAATTGGGGTGGCCCCGGGGCCTGTTGCGTCGCGCCGGTCCTCGACATTCTCCGAGGTGCGCGGCGCGATTCACGTCAACGGGATTTTTGGGGGGCAGGAGAATATCGTGGGGCAACCGGGTGGGATTTACGCCGCCCCCCGGCGATTCTCCGACCAGCCAGGGGTCAGAGAATCCCGCCCCATATCCTCCCAATGCGGAGCATGATCGGATATTGTAATTGCTGAGTACACGACCCTTTAACCCCAGCCAGCAGCGCCTTCCCCACCATGAAAAAGTCAATCCGTGAGTACTGAGAAAAATGAGTACTCCTGCTCCCTCGGGTGCAGAAACCTCCGAGGGTCCACCCCTCCCATTTCCACCATTAGCCCAGCCAATGCCTTCGTCCCCCACTGACGGGACCAGCGAGCGCGGCCGTGACCTGTCCAACTTTGGCTCCTGCGCCAAGTTCCAGTCACCCCCACTATCAGTTCATGTAAGTCCAAGTCGGGGATGGCCCCACACACCTTCTTCGTGAATCCCACATCGTCCAATTGGGACCATCTCCACTCACCAGTGCCACTAGCCTCCCTTTCAGCGCCCCTGTCACAATCACATACCTACCCCCCCCTGATCTGCAACCACCTTCTCCATCTGGAACCAGACCCTTTTGTTGACTATTACCGCTACCCCTTGAGTCCTTCCCTCAAATCCAGAATGAAACACCTGGCTAACCCAGCCCTTTTTAAGTCTAACCTGATCCTTCACCCTCGAGAGAGTCTCCTGCAGCATTGCTAGATCGGCCTTCAAACTTTTAAGATGTGCAAGCACCCTTGACCTCTTGACTGGACCACCTTAACCCCCTCACGTTCCACGTGACTATCCTAACTGGCTGTCTCTCACCCCACCCCCCTTCTTATCCACCATCATCATACCACTGGGCCCTGCCCCATGAGCCTGACCTGACCCTATCCACTATTAACATTGAATACCCTTCTCAGAATCCCCCCTACATTTCCTCTCGAAAAAACGTTTCCCAGTATCGATCCCTTCCCTCCCCCTTGCTCGCCTCATAGGCCCATCAAAACCTGCTAACCAGGCTCCAATGTCCGCAGCCCTCCTCTCACCTCACCTCCGTTCACTAGCAGACTTTAGTTAGCTCGCGCAACCCCCTTCCAAAGGCAGACTGTCCCCTCCCACCCAGTCCCAGAAGAAAAAGGGAAAACAATCTAACCCATACAATTCAACAAAATAACATAACATATAACTGTTGCAACAAAAAAAAGGAACAAAAATGCCAATCAAACCAAACAAAAACTTAAACTCTATAACAATGTGAAGTCAAGTAAGTTACAATAAAGGTAAATGAAAAGAAAATTACAACATTTATACGTTTTCCAGCTCCCCAGTCACAGTATTTATGGTGGCAGATAATTACTGCTCTTGGAGGTTCATTTACTTTGGGTTTCGGCCTTAACGACCGATGAGCTCGGTCCAGTTCATACCGGGAGGGGTCTTCAACCTCCCCCTTCAGCTCCGCCAGCATCTTAGCGAAGTACTCTGTCAGCCTTGAGTCCTCTGCCCCTTTGGGCTAGCCCACAATTCTCAGATTGTGCCGCCTCGAGCGGTTCTCCAAGTCATCGAGCTTTGTTCGGTGTCCTCTGTTGACCTCCACCACCCTCCGTAGCTCGTCCCCCATTGAGGTGAGCTGGTCGCTGTGCTGCGACACGGCCTCCTCCACTTCCTTCTCTCACCTCGGCCGATGTCTTTGCCACAGCTACCCTCACCGGGGCGATTGCCTCCTCCACCAATGATTTCAGTGCGACCGCCATCTCCTTCCCCAACGCCTCCACGTGCCTCGCAAACTGCTTCTCCAGCTCCACAGCCATTACCTCGGTCATTTTTTCCACTGTAAGCCCCACCATGCGGTCCGGCATCCGCCATCTTGACAGCACTTTTACTGGTGCTCTCATTCGACGGCGAACCCGCGTTTCCTCCCTTCTTCACAGCTGCTTTTGGCATCTTTTAATGACTTATTATTTTTCCCCTTCTTCCTTCAATCGTAAAATAAATAAATAATAATTTAAAAAATGCAACAAATTTTTTTTTTAAATAAATAAATAAAAAATAAAAATCAGGGCAGCACGGTAGCATTGTGGATAGCACAATTGTTTCACAGCTCCAGGGTCCCAGGTTCGATTCCGACTTGGGTCACTGTCTGTGCGGAGTCTACACATCCTCCCCGTGTGTGCGTGGGTTTCCTCCGGGTGCTCCGGTTTCCTCCCACAGTACAAAGATGTGCAGGTTAGGTGGATTGGCCATGATAAATTGCCCTTAGTGTCCAAAATTGTCCTTAGTGTTGGGTGGGGTTAATGGGTTATGGGGATAGGGCGGAGGTGTTGACCTTGGGTAGGGTGCTCTTTCCAAGAGCCGGTGCAGACTCGATGGGCTGAATGGCCTCCTTCTGCACTGTAAATTCTATGATCTATGAAAAATTTTGAAACATTATGAAAAAAAACATTTCAAAATTCAAAAAATCTCTTCCCCTGGGACCAGACTTCAAACTTCTCAAATGTCCATTTTCAGCGGAGCCCATGTGCTCTGCATCCCCTCTACATCGCGTCCTGCATTTAGGCCTTGCCTCGTGCCAAGCTCCGCCACGGCCG
This sequence comes from Scyliorhinus torazame, assembly GCF_047496885.1. Taxonomy (NCBI): domain Eukaryota; kingdom Metazoa; phylum Chordata; class Chondrichthyes; order Carcharhiniformes; family Scyliorhinidae; genus Scyliorhinus; species Scyliorhinus torazame. The sequence continues at coordinate 214,438,314 of NC_092715.1, read as the reverse complement.
CTCACTTCGGGCTCGATGCCCCCTGCTCCTCCTGCCACCAGACACTCCCGCGGGGCTCCTCACCTGCTCCAAACCGGCCCGACACCTGCCATCCATCCCTCACATCCCAAAGGCCAAAGAAATTGGGATCGAAAAAAACAACAGAGAAATCCCAAAAAAGGCTGAAATATCGCGGACCGGCTATTCTCAGGGCAGCCACTCCACTCGTGAGCGCCACCGGAAGCTCGGTAATCATAGTTTTTTTAAAAAAATATTTTTATTCTCCTCCTTTTTCACATTTTCTCCCACATTTACACCCATCAGCAATAAACAATAATCAGCAAGATATGTCAATCCCCATAATAACAACGATCCCATCCGCCCACCAACCCCCAAACATCAGCCCACATGTTTATATAAACAAATGACAAAAAGGAATCAGGGATTACCCGTAGCCACCCTTAATCTACACAGCCCCCCTCCCCCCCACCTACCCCCCCAACTAATGTTCGATGTTATCCAGTTCTTGAAAGTGCATAATAAATAGTGCCCATGACTTGTAGAACCCCTCCGAGCTTCCCCTCAGTTCAAACATAACCTTCTCAAGGGTCAAGTATTCCAACAGGTCCCCCCCGCCACGCCAGGGCACTGGGTGGAGAGGCTGCTCTCCATCCCAGCAGGATCCGCCTTCGGGCGATCAACGAGGCGAAGGCTATGATATCTGCCTCCACTCCCGTTTCCAACCCTGGCTGGTCCGACACCCCGAATATGACCTCCTGGGGACCCGGGTCCAGTTTCACACGCACCACCTTGGAAATTACCCTAAACACCTCCTTCCAGTACTCCCCTAGCTTTGGACAGGACCAAAACATATGAACGTGATTCGTGACCCACTGAGAATCAACCCCTCTGACCCAGCTCAGCACTTTCTCCACGTTCGCCGCCCAGTAGTAGTACAACAGGTTCGGGAGACCCAAACCCCCTGCCTGCCTTCCCCTCTGTAGCAGCACCTTTCTCACTCTAGCCACCTTCCCTCCCCATATGAATGAGGTAATCCGTCCCTCAATCTCCCTGAAAAAAGACTTTGGCAGGAAAATCGGTAGGCATTGAAAAATAAACAGGAATCGCGGCAACACATTCATTTTAAGCGCCTGTACCCGACCTGTCAGTGACAGAGGAAGGCCGACCCACCTTGCCAGATCGGCTTTCACTCTCCCCACCAAACTAGTGATGTTGTACCTGCGAAGCCTCCCCCACTCCCAGGCAACCTGCACCCCCAGATACCTAAAATGAGTCCCTGCTCTACGGAATGGCAGCCCCCCCACCCCTGCCCCCACCCCCGGCCGAGACACCACAAAATACTCACTCTTGTCCAGGTTCAACTTGTACCCCGAGAAAGACCCAAATGCCCGCAGTAGCTCCAATATTCCTCCTATCGACACACTCGGCTCCGACACATACAGCAGCAAGTCGTCGGCATATAAGGACACCCTATGCTCTATCTCCACCCCCCCCCGCACTATTCCTTTCCATGCTCCCGAACTTCTCAAACCGATGGCCAATGGCTCAATCGCAAGTGCAAACAGCAGGGGGGACATAGGACATCCCAGTCTCGTCCCACGGTGGAGAGAAAAGTATCGCGAACTGATATTATTTGTGCGGACACTCGCCTTCGGTTCCTTATATAATAGCTTTACCAAGTTCACAAACCTTGGTCCACTCCCAAACCGCTCCAGCACTGCCATCAGGTACCCCCATTCTACCCGATCAAACGCCTTCTCAGCGTCCAATGCCACAACTACCTCTGTTTCCTTTCTTTCCGCCGGTGCCATAACAACGTTCAAAACCCTCCTAATGTTCGAAAACAGCTGCCTCCCTTTCACGAACCCCGTCTGATCCTCCCCTATCACCTTCGGAAGGCACTCCTCCAGCCTACCCGCCAGTAACTTCGCCAACACTTTTACGTCCACATTCAGAAGTGATATGGGCCGATACGACCCACACTCCGTCGGATCCTTATCTTTTTTTAGTAACAGGGAAATCGATGCCTGCCCCAAGGTTTGCGGCAACACCCCCTTCCCTATCGCCTCCTCAAACATCCCCACTATCAGCGGTGCCAACCTATCCTTAAATTTTTTATAATATTCCACCGAAAACCCATCCAGCCCTGCCACCTTCCCCGACTGCATCCTCCCAATCGCATCCTTTATCTCCTGCTCCACTATTGCTCCTTCTAATGTAGCCCTGTCCCCCTCCCCTAGCCTCAGGTACTCCAACCCATCTAGAAATTCCTGCATCTCAGGGTCTCCCCCGAGTGGCTCTGACTTGTACGACTTCTCATAAAACTCCTCAAAAACCTTGTTAATCAGCACTGGGGCCACCACCAACTTCCCTGCCCTATCCTTCACCTGAAGAATTTCCCTTGCCGCTGCCTCCCTCCGGAGCTGACCTACTAACATATTATCTCCATGTTCATAAACTGCACCCCTTGCTCGTCTCAGTTGGCACACCGCCTTCCTGGTGGACACTCGGTCGAAGCTCGCCTGTAGTTCCTTCCTCTTTTTCAGCTTCGCCGGGTCCCCATCCTCTGCATACCTCCTATCTACCTCCAAGATCTCATCTATTACCCTCTGCCGCTCCAACCTCTCCTCTTTATCCACCCTGGCCTTAAACAAAATTACCTCACCTCTCACCACCGCCTTTAGAGCCTCCCAGACGACTGCCTTCGACACTTCACCCGTACAATTGAAACCTACATATTCCTTAATTACCTCTTCAATTTTCTCACAGGACACTTGGTTCCCCAAAAGTCCCATATCCAGTTTCCACCCCGGTCTCTGCGCTGCCCCCTTCTCCAGCACCATATCCACCCAATGTGGAGCGTGATCTGACACTGCAATTGCAGAGTATTCCGACCCCTTGACTCCAGCCAGCAAAGCCTTCCCCACCACAAAAAAGTCGATCCGCGAGTATACCTTATGGACCACTGAGAAAAACGAAAACTCCCGTTCCCTTGGGTGCAGGAACCTCCAAGGGTCCACCCCTCCCATTTCCACCATTAGCCCAGCCAGCGCCTTCACCTCCCCTGATGGGACCAGCGAGCACGGCCGTGGTCTGTCCAACCTTGGCTCCTGCACCAAGTTCCATCCCCCCCCACAATCAGCTCATGCGTGTCCAAGTCGGGAATAGCCCCAAACACCTTCCTCGCGAATCCCGCATCATCCCAATTGGGACCGTATACACTTAACAGCGCCACTAATCTCCCCTCCAGTGCCCTTGTCACAATCACATATCTACCCCCCTGATCAGCACCGCTACCCCTCAAGCCCTTCCAAGTAAATCCGGAGTGAAAAACTTGGCTAACCCAGCTCTTTTTAAGTCTCACCTGGTCCTTCACCCTCAAGTGAGTCTCCTGCAGCATTGCTACATCGGCTTTCAAACTTTTAAATTTTGTGCAAGCACCCTTGACCTCTTGACCAGACCTCCTAGCCCTCTCACGTTCCACGTGATTATCCTTACTGGGGGTCCCCCCCCCCCCCCACCCCCCCCCCCCCCCCCCCCCCACCCACCCACCTTTCTTATCCACCATCACCATACCACCGGGCCCTGCCCCATAAGCCTGACCCGCCCCTGTCCATTGTTAACATCGAACCCCTTCCCCCCCTCCCAAGAACCCCCCCTACAAAAACATCCCCCAACATCCATCCCTCCACCCCCTCTTGCTCGCCTCGTAGGCCCATTGAAGCCTGCTATTCAGGCTCTCACCTCAACTCGGCAATCATAGTTAATATATATTTAATCTTGTTAATTTAATCTATAGTTTAATAAGGAGAAATGGGAAGTGGAGTTAGGAGGGGAGATCATTTGGGGAGTATGGAGTGAGGCACTGCGAAGGGTAAACGGGACCTCCTCTTGTGCAAGGATGATACCATTTAAGGTGATACACAGTGTGCATATGACTCGGGCGAGAATGAGTGGGTTCTTTCAAGGGGTAGCAGATGAGTGTGAGGGGTGTGGGTGGGGGCCAGTGAATCATGCGCACATCTTTTGGGGTTGTGAGAAATTGGGAAGATTCTGAGCGGGAGTGTTCGCGGTCTTAGCCAGGATAGTGGAGGAGGAGATGGTGATATTTGGGGTTTCAGAGAAGCCGGAACTCATGGAGAGGAGGAAGGTCGATGTCTTGGCCTTCACCTCTCTGATTGCACGGCGGCAAATTTTGCTGGAGTGGCGGTCGGCATCGCCACCGGGGGTAGCGGCTTGGTTGGGTGACCTATACGACTTCCTGCGGTTAGAGAAGTTATTGAGTTAAGGGCTCAGCAAGGGAGTTTGAGAAAAGGTGGGGGTGTTTGTGACCGCGTTTGATGAGCTATTCGTCGCAGGGGAGTGGGGAGTGGGTGGTGGGGGGAGGGTGAAAAAGGGGGAAAATCTGTACAGACTGTAGAGTTGATTGTTGGGAAGTATGTTTCCTGGGGTATTTATTGGCTGTAACCTGCTTTGATGCATGTTTGTACTAAAATACATTTTTTTTAAAAAATCTATAGTTTAGTTGTTGAAGAGAGAATGAACTCATAGTTAAATGATTATCGTTACTCAATAAACAGTAGTTGCTTTATTTGAAGACTTCGAATGTTAATGAATATCGAGTGTACGACTATTCTGGCAGAAAGCAAATGAGCAATAAGATATTACACAACGTAATATAACAAGGCTTGACTTCAAGAAAACTAACTAGATTAGATTAGAAAAAGAAAAAAGAACAAATTTGGACCGACTATTCAACTTGGGAAGCTTCACAGCATTCGGATCCTTCGCAGAAAAATCACCTCGATGGGCCATGTTCAAGCTCCATTTCAGCTCAAGACAACTGGTAATCTTAATTCCAATTGGAAACTGTTCAAACAGCAGTTTCAGTTTTATCTAGAGGCACATGATTTAACCACCGCAACTGAGGATAGGAAGATTGCATTGCTTTTATCCATGGCAGGACAGCAGGCAATAGAAATTAACAATTCTTTGATCTACTCTGAAGAGAAGTAAATTTGATATAATAATTAACAAATTTGATGACCATTGCAAAATTCAGACAAATGAAATCTTTGCGAGATTCAGATTTAACAAACGTTTGCAAAAAAATGGGGAATCATTCACCAGCTTTGTCACCGATTTAAAATTACTAACACAAACTTGTAACTATGCAGCTTTGCATGATTCGCTGATCTGTGATCAAATTGTGTATGGCATAAGTGATGAGAGTCCAAGAGAAGCATTGTTAAGACAGCAAGTTTTAACACTGAAAATCGCTATTGAAAATAATATGAACTCATTCAATTGGTTTGATTGCTACTTACCTTGATTTCCAAAAACTTCTCATAATACACAAATTGAAAACTTGTTCTGGCAACTAATTTGAGTTTCCCTTTGGGATTTGAGCAGTCTGTCCGTCTGCAATGCCCTAACAGGGAGAAGAAAAATGATGTTAGGAGCTGGTTACTGTCCCTGAGGATTGAGACACATCTTATTATCAGTTTGCCACAGCATTCACACTGCTCCTGCACTGCATCATGGATCACAAAACCTGAACCCTCCCCACCCACGTATCTCAGAGACAAAAATATAACTGGAATAAGGTTTGACGGTGGGCTTGCATCTCCGGCACCACAGAAGGGCACGACTCAAACTCCCATCCCAACACAAAAACGTAAAGGGCGCGATTCAAGTGAAAAATTTCAAAGTGTGAATTCGAAGGGTGTTTTGCGACTGCTGCAATGTCAAGATGGAGACCACTATTCAATGGCACTTCACTGTTCCGTCGTGCCTTGGGGAGTTTCTCCCCGGTGGAGGCCACACTTTGAAATTTTTCCGGCACTGGGAATCTGAACATGCCAGCCAGACCGACTCCTCGGAGGTCAGGGCACCATTTTGAAAAGCTGTTCCAATATCTACAACCCCCCGCCCCTTTCAAGGCCCCCTTTTCAGAACCCCCTTCACCCCTCCAACCTTCCTTCAGCCCCTTCATACCCCCTCACACCACCTCTTTTAACAGGCATGGTCCCCCTCAGGCCCCGATCTTTGGAGATGCCAATGTTGTGGGAAAATCAACCACTTCAGGAGTCAGACTTGCTGTGTTCAATCAGTGCAGTTTATTGTTACACGAAACTTCGGGAGAAAGCGTACGTACCCCGCGGTACGGTAGCCAACCTTTCTCGTGGTTTGAATGGCAGTCATTCATTTTATACTTCGGGTTCACAATGAGCCCAGATACAAAACAATTATCACCTTCTTATCTTTACACATTTTATAGATTGTACATCGCTATTTGTAAGTGTTTTGCCGTTTGCACATGGTGATAGTTAAAGAGGTTTTACAGGCTACAGCAGGAAAGCAGTATCGATTGTCCCTTTGTTTTAGGAAATGGCCCAAGACATTCGTAATAGCATATCATTGTGTACACCTTGGCTGAAGTCAGCTTTATTCAAGTGGTGTCCCGCATTTATTTATTTCTTAATTTTCCTGGATCTGTTCCTATCTGTTCCACTGGCACCCCGCTGGGCTCCAGGCATCAGTTATGTCTGCTTTATTCTCTGTGTCTCCATCTTGTGTGTCAGGCAGCCATCTTCTGTGCCAAGTGCCCTTCTGAACCATTTCCCACTTCACCAACATGGCACTTGGGCAGCTTGGCACTGCCAGTCTGGTACCCAGGCAGTGCCCCGGGCACCCTGGCTCCCAGGTGCCAGGGGGAGTGCCAGGAACCTGCCCTGCCCTGTCCATCGCCATTACGCCTGGTCCACCAGTACTAATTGACGCCTGGTTGAGGCCTTGCTGGCGCGGTCGTTGACGCCTGGGCGCCTGGTAAATCGTTGGGATATTTAAGTGAGCCATTTCATTATCTAGATCATGCCCAACGTGGGCAGGATCCAAATGTCGCTGGCCGTAGTGAGTTGGGTGACTCGCGATCGGCCCGGAGCAAAGCCCAATTTGGGGCTCTTCCGGGATTCACCCATCCGTGTCGGGTACAACACAGTGGCTGAATTACACCCAAAATTGTTTCCAGGAGTTTTTAGTATTTTATTTGGTTTGAAATGATAGGGCATATTTTCAAAAATAGGAGTGTTTAACTGGATCAATAGAGGACTGAATTTTGCATTTAATGTAATGAAACGTGATGCTGTCGCCAGCACGGTTTCTGAAATAAAAATAAAATATGCTCTTTTTCATCTTTTTCCACAAAACCCTTTACTCATTAATAGTCCTGGAATTGCCAACTGACACGAAGGGGAACATTGTTGTTGACTTCGATTATTATCAATAAAACTAAAAGCACAGCTAATTTATTCAGAGAAATTACAATTTAAATAAGACCAAAATTTGAAATAATGAAATGAGGATAAAACAAAATTGATTTCAAGAACCAGACCAACACCACCAGCGAATAAATTCAAGTGTGCTGCAGATTGTTGCATAGGGATTATGTGCACTTTTCATTACCAGGGTTTCATAAACATTAGTGAAGGATCATATTCATCTGTGCTTAAATCTGACCTCGCCAGATTGCTGCAGCCACCGACAGAGTGAGAAACAACCAGCTAATAGTTGGTTATAAGCACCAGGACACAGTTCGATTGATGTTCCTGCACCCAGAAACATGTCAATCTCCCAGAAGAATGACACTTTGGTGCCTTACATGGAGTCCAGAAAGAATTGCATCCTCCCTTTCAACGACACCTTGGCACACACTGCGTTCAACAGCTCTTTGCACCTGCCAAGTCTGACCATCTCGGGTGTCGTTAGAGTGGCCATCACCTTCTTCCTCTTGATCTTCTCCATTATCGGCAACACGGTTTTCCTGGTGAAGCTGTCTAAGCAGAGTCTGAAGAAAGAATCACGCGTTAAGTTGCTGCTCAACAACCTCATAGTGGCCAACCTCCTGCAGACCCTGATTGTTATGCCAATGGATGGCGTCTGGAACATCACGGTTCAGTGGTACGGTGGGGAATTCCTTTGTAAGCTCCTCAACTTTCTCAAACTCTTCTCCATGTACTGCCCTGCCTTCATGGTGGTGGTGATCAGCGCGGATCGCTGTCTGGCAATTACAAATCCCTTGAAGAGCGCAACAAAATGTGCCCACAGTGGAAGGTACATGATTGCCACGGCTTGGATCTTCAGTATGGTCTTGGCTTTACCTCAGGTGTGAACTTTATACTAATGTGCATATCTTTGACAGTCATTATTGTGTGGATTCTATAGAATAAGATTTAAAGCTTTGCTGTTGTAGCTATAAATCAGCTGCTGCTGAATATAAACTTCTTGCATGCCTAATATTTGATGTTCAGCCTGAGTAGACTTTGGCTTTAATTTTAAAAGTTAGTAACAGACAACCTTGTCTTTATTTATTAATTCCTGACCGTTAGCACTGATATGTTCTTATTTCAACAATAGACTGCTGTTTGATCGTGTTTTTATGGTTGACAATTATCATCAAACTGAAGCAAACTCAGCCACACATAATTGATAATAAGCCCCACAGTGTATTCTATTTCATTCATATGACTTATCTATATGCTGGCAATAACCCTACCTTCTTGTTTGTTTCTTTTCCCTCTAATTGTCTCTGCTCCAAACTCTTCCAAAAGCATTGACTGCATTTCTTGGTTGAAATTCTTTGAGCAGCAGTCATGTACTTGGCAAACATGACCCTTATTCATGTCCCGATTGAAGGATTATAAGGGGATTGCATCCCCATTCACCCCCATCCACACGTGCACACCTCCAGGAGAGGCTACCGGTTACAATCCAGAAAATAATCCCTGGGTGATTTCATCTATTTAGCCCTGGGGACTGATGTCAATTTTAATGCCCCAAGCTCACCCATTTACTGGTTAGCTAACAACACAGGCTAAGAATTGAATCTGGGCTATCTGCTGGTCATTAACCTCCGAGCTGAAATAGGAGTCGGACTTTTCATCAGCAATGAAATCTAGGTAATTAAATGGAATTGGATCACTTGTGATCGTATAGGTGACTCAAATACATCTCAAAGGCAACATCTTACTTTAAATGTAACAGATTTGAGAATGTGCAAAAAAAAATCACTCTTAAGATCTGGGCATGAACTGGTGCAGTCCCTGACAGAAAGGGAGAAAGTAATTGATAATAAAATCAAATTTTGAGAGAAGACCACTAGTCCAGATGGAGTTCATTCGCACATTTTAAAAACGTAGAGGAGAGATAGTGGAGCCATTGTTACATATATAGGGGGAGATTTAAAGGAAACATTCCGAAATGTCATTTTGGGCGCAATTGGCAGGCTGTTCCCGGCGGCTGCGTTGGCAAGATTGGGGCCCATATTTAAAGGCACTTAGTGCTGCAAATTACCCCCCATGTGCTGTCGCACCATCTGATTCATTGGACCCATGCCTCAGCGTCTCAGCTCTAAAAAGGGGAGCTGCATTTTAAACGCTCCCTCACCCACTCACTCCTGGTCAACACACAAGCATAGCAGTGTGCAGAACTGCTCCTCGCTTTGGGGCAGTCGACCTGGCCAGGTTTATCAACGCTGTGGATGCAAGACGTGGCATTATGTTCCCCGAGGGGGTTGAAGGACCAGCAGGCACAGCAATGCCAGCTGGGAGGCAGTGGCAGCGGCTGTCGGTGTGGGCAGCCCAACTAGGAGGACCACCGTCCAATGTCGGAAGAAGACTGACGACCTGCACCAAGCTGCAATGGTAAGTTACCACCTCCGTCCTGGCGCCAGTTCCGCCTGCCACCCTTCAAATTCCCAAACCCCATGCAAACAAATCACTGGCTGACACCTCACACCCTCCCCATATCCGATCCTCATGCGGGGTTGGCCGAGGAGAGAACAATCACTGACGGAGAAGTCAGCCTGCACCACAGAGGTCAGGATCCACTGCCCCTTCACCCAGATGACCTGTACAAGCTCATGTCAGACAAAATGATCCTTCTCTCTCGCCTGTTAAGTTTCCAATTATTTTTTTTCCTATTAAGTGGCAATTTAGCATGGCCAATCCACCGACCTTGCACATGTTTTTGGGTTGTGGGGGTGAGACCCATGCAGACACTGGGAGAATGTGCAAACTCAACACGGACAGTGACCCGGGGCCGGGATCGACCTTCCCTCTCACAGGCCACACATCCATTGTCTCGCAGGATCACCGCCTGATGAGGCTGAGCCATCTGGAGTTGCCTCCACCCCCTCCCCTCCACCACCCAAGAGAACACCTCGGAGGAGAGCTCCAAGGAGAACACCATTGATGCGTCACACCTATCATCCCCATCTTCCACCAGCTCAGATACACGCACCTCGGTGGGCAACATTAATGGATAGGCTTCTGGGGCACAATCTGATGAGCACCACACAGTTGCTGATGCATCTCAGGTGGAGGCAGGAGCATCTAAGGGATACAGCAGTTGAATATCTGCTGGATCCAGGACTTAACTGGGTCCCAGTCAGATGCCGAGCCTCTGGACTAGGTTCTCCCAGAGCAGGACACAGCAGTGACATTCAGGAGGGGATGTCAGCAACATTCCAGCGACTGCACAGCCAAGTGCAGGCGCAGGAGATAATGCCGACAATGCGTGGCACCGAGGCCAACACTGCCAGGGTGGCATTCGCAGTGGAAAGCTTTGAGCACGATGTCCACATGTTAAGGGGTGGTGCCCAAGGCATGGCTGAATCTGTGACAACCATGGCTGAGGGTCTCGACATTATGTCCCATAACGGACATGTCTCAGGCACTGGTGGACATTGCCGAGCACTGCAGAGCATGGCCCAGTCACTGAGGTCACCATCGACACCATGGGGAGCTCCAAGGAGACCACCATCGATGCATCACACCTATGGTCCCCATCTTCCACCAGCACAGAGACACACACCTTGGTGGACAACATTAATGGACAGGCTCTTGGGGCACAATCTGCTGAGCACCACACAGTTGCTGATGCATCTCAGGTGGAGGCAGGAACATCCGAGGGAGACAGCAATGGGGACAATGGGGAGCCACCAGGACTGGCAGAGCCAGAGGAATCAGAGACCTCTGGAGCTCACTCCAGCTGCCCCTCCACATTGTGGAGATCGCCAAGGCCCTTTGGGCACCGTCAGGGAGGAGGAAGCGCTGGCGGCCAACCCGGGGCTTGGCAGGTGGCACCAAGGAGAGAATGGCGGTCTCGAGTTCTTCCGAATCCACCAGCCTGACACCGGCGCATCAGAAGGAAAGTGGGCAGAACAGGGAGGCACGGTGACGACTGTGGCACCAGTACGTCGGCCAGGGCCTTCCGGCTCCAGGCCCTCCAAAGGACATCCACCAAGGGCATCAAAGGCCACAAGCCGCACAATGCAGCATGCTTCTACCACCTCCGATGTGTATCCTGGTGACACACCTAGACATAGGAATATGGAAGATCAAGAAGATTGAGGAGCACTGAGTGTGCCTGGGTGGGTGGGGCCGAGGTCACTATTTGTAGCTGGGGGAATGGAAGTGTCACATGTTCAAATTAAAGCCTGTTACACTTGATAAATGTGCAGCCTCTGTAACGTTAATCTTCACATCAGCGCTGCCTGCACCCCCAACTGCTGTTTTCCTCCGGTGGGATGGGGAGTGGGAAGGAGGTAAATGGGGCGATGGGGGGGAAATTGGAAAGGGGATGAGCTGATGGACTCAGCCTTGTCCAATGAGAATATGGTGAGGACGAGGGCCTCCCTGGTCCTCCGGGCGTGTCAGACCCTTGCCACCGCCGCCTGTCCTCCATCCTCCCTCTCCTCCTGCGGCTCCTCCCAGGTCCATCCTCCAGCTCCTCCTGGTCCAACTCCTCCTCAGACGAGGCCGCATGTCCCTCCTCCTCCTCCCCAGCATGCCACCCTGCTGCTGTGCCAGGTTGTGGAGGACACAGCAGATCACCAGAAAGCAAGAGACCTTCGGGGGCAAGGCACCACCAGAGCGATCCAGGCAACAGAACCACATTTTAGGCAGTCCGACCCTCCATTCAATGACAGCCCGGGTGGCAGCATGGGGCCTATTGTAATGGGTTTCCTCCTCGGTCTCAGGCCTCCACATCAGCGTCAGAAAACAGGACCTTAGCAGGTACCCCTTGTCTCTCAAAATTAACTTGTCGTCCTGGGGTGGCCCTCGAAGACACAGAGGATCCCCCAGTGCTCCAGGGGGTAGCTGTCATGTACACTCCCTGGATAGCAGGCCCGTGCATGATATGGAGGCAGTAATCGCACGCAATCTGAACATTCAGGGAGTGGAACCCCTTCCTGTAAAAGGGCACTCCCTGATTCCCCAGTACGCGCAAGGCGGCATGCGTCCCATCCGTTGTCCCCTTGACCTGGGTATCCTGCCGATGCAGGATAATCCTGCAGCCTGGCCATCTTGGTGGGTCTGTCCAGGCATACAGGGCGTCCGTGACTTCCCAGATGAAGCTGTGGGCTGTAGATCGTGAAATGCCGCACAGATCCCCGCTTGAACCCTGGAATGAGCTGGTTTCTTGAAAGTTCAGGGCTGCGATGACCTTCATGGCCACAGAGGGCGGATGTCCTCCTCGTCCATGGGTTGTCTAGTCCTAGTCTGTTTGTTGAGACCATGTCTCCTGAAGCACATGCTCTCCGTCATCTCATCGAAAGCCTGCATCGTCGCTGCTGCCTTCTCCGGCATCTTGCCACCTGGGCTGCCACCAACAATGCGAGGGCAACCCCTGTGGGAACGACAACTCCAGCCTGTAAGGAATTGGAGAAGAAGATAGATCAATAATCAGCTAGGGCTTCTATCCCGGGGCCTTCAAATACCCCAGGCCTCCCCGACCCTGAGGTCTCCTGCCTTCTCTCCTGTTAGTCCATTGTGCTAGCAAACCTTTCTCTGCACACTCGCCCCCGGCCACATCAGGAGCCCCTATACCCCTGCCAGGAACATGAGGGAGACCGTGCTCAGATGCCCTCCCCTGATCCTATCCACTTACCCTTTGGTCGCAAGAAGGTTCCCAGTGCTGAAGGTCTGCTCTTTAGTGTTTTATTGTTGGCAGCTGCCTCTATGGTGCTGACACTCCTAGAGTTCACGCAAACTGTTCAGGCATCAAAGTTTGGTTGAAATGCTTTATGCACTAATCATTCTTTGAGACATGGCACGTGTATCCTCGAGAAGTCACTTAAGAGTTAAGGATTGTAAATTGCTCTCAAAGCCAATTCCTCATTTGTTGTAGCCTTCAGCTGTGAAGCTAGAGGCTGCTCACAGTCAAAGGGGGTTAAAGTGACCATTAGCATATAGCCAAGAACAGGCCTCTGTCCTGGAATGTCTGGTAGGACAGACAGGCTGCAGCTGTGGTTACCCCTGTTATAGGTCTCGACAATATTTAACGATGGCTTGAAGGCCTCACAGACGCAAAGCCCCTCACTATCCCGGCCCAGGAGTGACCCCTGACCTTGAACGCAGAACACTTCATCCCCCGACCAAGCCCAACCCCCGCTAAGGGATCGCCCACCACCCCGTACCCCCCCTTAAATATTCCCTTCATCATGTTAAATGTTTCTATCAGATCCCCTCATTCTTCTCAATTTCAATGAGTACAGTCCCAGTTTACTCAGTCTCTTCTCATAAGCCAATCCTCTCAACACTGGAATCAACCTCATGAATCTCTTCTGCACCCCCTCTGGAGCCAGTACATCCTTTCTCCAGTAAGGAGACCAAAACTGTACATAGTACTCCAGGTCTGGCCTCATCAGCGTCCTATACAGCTGCAATATAACCTCCCTCTTTTTAAACTCCATCCCTCTGGCAATGAAGAACAAAATTCCAGTTGCCTTCATAATTACCTGCTGCACCGCCAAACCAACTTTTTGCGATTCATGCACAAGGACACCCAGGTCCCTCTGCATAGCAGCATGCTGTGGTGATATGCGTATGGGTTATATCATAGGTGGTGTGCGACCTCCATTCAGCAGGTGGCAGTACAGACACATCATGCGGTAGCTAGACCAAGGTCATGTGACCTGTGACTCCGATATAAATTTATGCCCTGTCTTAGGGGTACTTTTTGGATGATCTGGTGTGGTGAGTTCTGGGGAATCGGTGGCATGTCGAAGTTTCAGAAGAAAGGTCAGGGAAGGAAGGGGACAAGCGAAAGTCCGCCGACGAGTGCTGCTGTGAGTTCAGCAGGAGGGAAGATGGTGGGTGCTGGTTTGTTGGGTGGGGCCGCTCACATTACAGTTGAAACTCTGAACGCAGTGCTATCGGGGGAGTTCGAAAGGTTTTTCACCAAACATTTAGAGGTGCGTTGAAGGGAGATGATGACCTTTCTCAAGGAGTGGGTGGAGGGGATGGTTGCCCTGATAAAGGTGGCTTTGACGAAGACGTCAATGGACGTTCGGGAGCAATGAGAGAAGATGAAGGGGGTGGAGGAGGTGTTGCTGCAGCAGAGCGACCAGTTCACCTTGATGGGTGCAGAGGCTGGTGGAGAACAATAAAGGGCTAAGAGCCAAATTGGAAGACCTGGAGAACAGATCATGGAGACAAAGTTTGAGGATCGTGGGCTTGCCCAAAAGGATGGAGGGTCGGACGCGGACCGAGTACTTTGCGGACATGTTCGGCAAGTTGATGGGGGAGGTGGAACAGCCTTTCCTCTGTGAATTGGACAGGGCCTGTCGGTCGCTCCGGCCGAAGCCTAAAACGAATGAGCCACCGAGGGCTGTGATAATCGGCTTCCTGAGCTACCAGGAAAAGGAGAAAGTTTAAGTTGGGTGAAACAGAAGTGAGAGGTGAAATGGAAAGGCGTTGGTGTACATATATACCAAGATCTTACGACGGAGATGGAGAGAAGGCGGGCAGCCTTTGGTCAGGTGAAGGCGGTGCCGTACAGCAGCAACGTGAGGTTTGGAGTGGTCTACCCGGCGATGCTGAGAGTGACTCATGGTTCAAAGGAATTTTATTTTGAGAGCGCGGATCAGGCGATGACGTTCAAAATTCCCTGGATTTTAGAAAGGTCCTGGTGGATTGGAAACACGCCACTATAACTCCCCTATTCAAAAAGTGAGATAGTCATAGAGTAGGAAACTATAGACCAGTTAGCTTGACCTCTGTGGTGAGGAAGTTGCTGGAATCAATCATCCAGAAGGCGATGACTGAACATTTGGAAAGACAAAGCTCAATGCACCATTGTCAGCGTGGTTTTGTGAAGGGTAAGTCACACTTGACAAACTTGGCTTGAGTTCTTTGAGGACGTAACCAGCAAGGTGGATAATGGAGAACCTGTGGAGGTGGCTGGGGGGGCCTAATGGAGTTCTTATCGCTGGAGAAGGTGAAATCTACCCTAACGAGGGTGAATGATGTGCTCCACAAGACTTGGGGTTTGTTCATTTTGCATTTTAGAGAGTTGGTTACCGTTGACTGTTGTGGGGGGAGGGATGGTTTCTTGTGTTGGGGTTTTAATATGTTGGGTATGTTTTTGTTATTGTAAAATGTAAAATGTTGAAAATTGGAATAAAAATACTTTTTTTTAAATGTTGTTGCTTCCCTTGACATTGGTATTCTTGCGATTGTCCTGATGAGTGCAAGAAAAAAAGCTTCAACAAAATATCTTTTTCCAGCATCACCCAAGTTCGGTATTACCAAATATCTATTTTTGCAGTTTAATACAAATCAGTACCGATGCAAATTACACATGAATTAGCAATTAAATAATACTTCAAATAAATCGGTAAATATAAAGAATTGTTCTGCTCTATATGACTGATCTTGATTTTCTTTCTAATTTTCTGTAGTTGTTCCTCTTCAAAATGATCCACTACTCCGAACCAATTCCCTTCTCACAATGTGCAACCCTTGGAAGCTTTCAGAGTCAGCTGGACCAGAAATTCTACAACCTCTTCACCTTTGGATTCCTATTTGTCATCCCTCTATTCATCATGCTGATCTGTAATTCCAGAATAATCATCAAGATGACAAGTGCCCTGCGCCCAAAAGATAACAGTATGCTTGCATTATTTACAAAATTTCCAGTCACCTACTAATAGGGGAGGGCCAGTGTGTTCAATACTCGGAAAAAGCTGTAATGTGTTTCATGCCAAACAGACTTCTGAGTTTAAAATATATTATGCAGCAGGTTAAAATAATTGAATTACGGTAAATAACTTAAAGCAGCAGTTCATCATGAGCTTAAAAATAAAAACGGAGCTTACATATATGGGTTGAAGGTCATCACCTAGATTTCCTGGACATCCAGGTAATGATGGGCAAGAAGAGACTTACTGATCTATGCTGCCTGTTCCACATAATGATGATATCTTGTGTATCACAATACAGACACTCACCATCCTATCCAGTATCAAGAACTCTCCTAGGAAGGTCAAAAACTAAACTCTAAACCCAGGTTTATTAAGGGCAGTGGAAATGTCTTCCCTGTCCACCTGAGATGACCAAACGTAGCCCAAGAGACCAAACAAGATGATCCCGTCTGATACAACCTCTGCCACCTCCTATTACAGCCATCACACATCCAGAAATGATGTGGCCTGAGATTGCGGAAAGCCAGACAGGGTCTCCAACTTAGCCAAACTGGCGCTGGAGACCTGGGGAGGGATTCTCTGATACTTGGCGTGATGGCCGGAACCCGGCGCCAAAAACGTCGCGAATCACTCCGGCGTCTGGTCCCCCGAAACGACGCACATTCTCTGTCCTGGAATGGGCTAGCAGCGGCGTGACACCATTCGCGACGGCGTCATCCGTCATGGACGATGCTGCGCAACGTCGCAGCACAAAAGACGCCCCCCGGAGGCCTGTCAAAATGGCCGCTCACCGCGCAGCGCCGAGGTTCCACGAGCGGGACATCGAGGCGCTCCTGGACGCAGTGGAGCAGAGGAGGGAGGCCCTGTACCCTGCACACAGCCGCAGGGCCGCACCACTGCAGGCAGGCTCCCAGTGCCACAAGAAGGTCAATTACCTTGTCAGGGCAGCAGGATGAGTACCCCCTCCCACCTCCGATGTGCGGCACAGCCCTAGGTGCAACTGACATGGCTGCACCCACCCATGCAGGCTGGATGGTTGTGAACCTCTGCCAACTTACACACAACCGCTGGTCCGCATGTATATGACTGCCGAACACTGTTGCCCTTTATCCCTGCCACCCACCCGCCCCCCACAGGAGAAGCGCGCACATATCAACCGGGCACGTGAGAGGACCAGAGGGGGTCCAGCTGAAATGCGACCACTCACCATCCATGAGGAGAGGGCCCTAGAACTTGCAGGCGGACCCGAGGACCGGGAAGTTGCGGATGCAGAGGTCGGGGGCGCACCACCAAGTGAGACCCCCATGGCCTGCCCCTCTTTTCCTCTTCCCCCATATCCCCCTACCCCCATATCCCCCATATCCCCCTACCCCCATATCCCCCATATACCCCTTCCCTTATATCCCCCATATCCCCTTCCCCCATAACCCCCTTCCCCCATATCCCCCATATCCTCATAACCCCCTTTCCCCATATCCCCTTCCCCCATATCCCCTATATCCCAATCCCCATATCCCCCATATCCCCCTTCCTCCTTATCCCCCATATCCCCCTTCCCCCCTATCCGCCATATCCCCCATATCACCCTTCCCCCATCTCCCCATATCCCCTTCTCCCACCTCCCCCTGCCCCATATCCCCTATCCCCCATATCCCCTTTCCCCCATATCGTCCATATCCCCATCCCCCATATCCCCCTTCCCCCATATCCCCCTTCCCCCATTTTCCCCATATCCCCCTTCCCCCATCTCCCCCTCCCCCATATCCCCCTTCCCACATATCCCCCTTATTCCCTTCACCCATATCCCCCATGCCCCCGATCCCCGTCTGCATGTCTAACCATGCATGCTGTATTGTGTATTGCAGGACCAAACATCGACGCACCCGTCCCCGCGGATGCCGGCTGCCCCAGGACGATCCAGGGTGGCCACGAGCCAGGGACAGACCCGGAGCACCAGGGAGATGAGGCCCCCGTCTCGTGCGAGTGCGGCGACGCCGGCGGGCCAGATCCATCGACGAGGGGGACAGCCACAGGAACAGGCCCCCATCACAGCCGACCCAGGACACACCTACCGAGGACACCCCTACCCAGGACACACCCACCCAGGACACACCTACCCAGGACACACCTACCCAGGACACACCTACCCAGGAATCACCTACCCAGGGCACTGACACACAGGACACACCTACCCAGGAATCACCTACCCAGGACACACCTACCCAGGAATCACCTACCCAGGACACACCTACCCAGGAATCACCTACCCAGGACACACCTACCCAGGGCTCACCTACCCAGGACACACCTACCCAGGGCTCACCTACCCAGGACACTGACACACAGGACACTGACACACAGGGGATGGGTGGACACGAATCACCACTCCAGGGGACCATGGACTTCGGGTCGGATGAGGAGCACACCACTACACCACTGCTATCTCCTACACCCTCCACCATCGCAGAGACACTCACCTCGGTTGGGCACTTTGCATCTGGGACACTAACTGGTGCGCACAACACAACCGTCCCGGTACAGCAGGTGGAGGCAGGAGCAGCCGAGGGGCCGGGCGGTCAGAGGGCATCCCGGCCCTAGCAACCATCTGCCGCCCAGACGGGTCCCGGGTTCCTGGAGTTACCACTCCCACCCATAGACCCGATGCAGTCACGGACCAAGGGACGATCGAAGGGGGTGACAGCCGGCTTGCGGCAGCTGCAGACGCAGGTGGAGGAGTCCACCCGCGTCCAGGAGCTGGGAGTGGTGCCGGTCATGCGTGCCACCCAGGCCGAAACCGCATGGATGGCGTCCGCAGTGGAGGCAATGGGTGTGACGGTGTCAGACATGGGGAGCAGTATGCAAGGCCTGAGGCTTTCCGTGCAGGTGGCATCTGCGGCCCAGGACATGGCTGCCCTCTCACAGGAAGCCATGAGCCAGAGCCAGCAGCAGATCACAGAGACGCTCAACGCCGTGGCGCAGTATCAGCAGGAATGGCCCAGTCTCTGCAGGCCATGGCCCAGCCTCAACAGGCCATCGCTGAGGGCATCTGCGCCATTGCCCAGGTGCTGGCCGGCGTCGCCCAGGCACAGACAGGGATGGCCAACTCCCTGAGCTCCATGGCTGCAAACTTGCAGACCCTTGTTGATACCAGGGCGGGCCTCCAGGACTGGCAGTGCCAGGCGTCGGGGGGCGTTGGATGGTCGGTCCATTCACATCCCAAAACCAGGAGTCCAGAGCTCATCGCAGAGCGGGTATTCATCATCCTCCATGGCCATCGGGCACCCCAAGGGAGGAGAAGGTGCTGGGGCCCGTTCCGGGTCCCCCTGTAGGGGAGGTCCCAGTACACCGCGACACCTCGGACTCCCACCCTTCCATCCCAGGTGCATCTGGTGGACAATGGGCAGGACAGGCTGGCAGCTCGCCATCCCAGTCGCCCAAGCCGCAGCCTGGCACATCTAGGCCGGGCCGCCCCAGGAAACGGCCGCCAAAGAGATCCCGAGTCACAGGGCAGGAATCACAGGAGTCCACCTCCAGTTCTGCTGTACCATCTGGGGAACCACCGAGACGTAGTCAAAGGGCCCGTAAGGCCAAACAATTAGATACTGAGTAAGTTGGCACGGGTGCAGGGCACAGATTAGTTCTGGGGCTAGGGCACATGTATGAACTATTTGTTATTAAAATCACTTTCACACCTACAGAAACTGCCTCTGTGCTCTTTTCAATGCGTGCGGGGGTTTGGTGTGAGGTGAGCGCCAGTGTGTGTGTGAGGGATGATAGAATGTCGGCCTCAGGTGAGAGTGCCCTCCCTCCCCCCGGGTTGCCCTCGCCAACCCCCCGGGCAGACGATGGGACCGTGTGCTGCAGTGTCACGGCCGCATGCAGGGATGGTCCGGAAGGAGGTACGCACTGTGGCCATGGGTCATGCATTGTCCAACGATGTCGAGCCCAGAGCTCATTGCAGAGCGGATTGGCATCATCCTCCATGGCCTGCAAGAGACACGCTTTCACCGGCGACCGTGTGAGCCCGGCCCGTTGTGCCGCAGGTGGATGTGCAATGGAGGGGTGGTGTGCATGCGGGTGGGCGGAGGGTGGTTGGTGCTGGGTGGGTGGGGGGGGTGGGGTGGTTGGTGGTGGGTGGGTGGTTGGGGTGAGGGTGGTCGGCTGGTGCCATGGTGTGCAGTCTGTGCCCATACTCGGCGATTCCCACGACCCCCTAGCCTGTGAACCGGGCGGCTATCAGCCTGTCCCGTGCCCGCTGGCCCAGCCGGTAACGGTGGGCAGCCTCCCGCCCATGTCCAGCCTGTCTGTCCTGACCATTGCCCCCATCCTCCTCATCTGGGGAGGACTGCACCTCGTCCTGCGTTGCTCCTCCCCTTCCCCCTCCTGTGCCTGCATCGCCCCTCTGCTGGGTTATGTTGAGCAGGACGCAGCAGACCACAACGATGCGGCTGACCCTATCTGACGGGTACTGGTGGGCCCCTCCAGAGCGGTCCAGGCACCTTAAGCGCATCTTTAGCATCCCAAAGCACCTCTCTATCACACCCCTGGTGGTTGCATGGGCATTGTTGTCGGCGATCTCCACGTCAGTCTGTGGCCTCTGTACAGGCGTCATTAGCCACGACCACAATGGGTAGCCCCTGTCGCCCAGCAACCAGTCATTCAGCCGGGGGGGGGAGGTCCCTCGAACATGGTGGGGATGAAAGATTGCACCAATATGAATGAGTCATGTACACTGCCCGGGTACCGGGCGCAGACGTGCAGGATCATCATGCAGTGGTCGCAGACTACCTGAATGTTCATGGAATAGGTCCCCTTCCTATTCATGAACACGGCCCTGTTATCCGCAGGTGGCCGCATGGCAACGTGCATCCCATCGATCGCCCCCTGGACCATGGGCATCCCGGCCGCCGCAGCGAAGCCCGCTGCCCGGGCAACCTGGCTGGCCCGGTCCACAGGGGACTGGATGTAGCAGTCCGCAATGGCATATAGGACATCTGTCACTGCACAGATGCACCGATGCACCGATGTCTGCGAGATGCCAGACAGGTCCCCACTCGGCGCCTAGAATGACTCCGTGGCATAAACGTTCAGGGCCACCGTAACCTTGACGCCACAGGGAGAGGGTGTCCTCCCCCAGTGCCACATGGTGCCAGGCGTGCCATCAGGTGGCAGATATGGGCGACGGTTCCCTGGTTCATCCGGAGTCTCCTCCTGCATGCCCGGTCCATGAGGTCCTGGTACGACGAGCGGGGCCGGGACACACGGGACCTCATGGGTGGGCTGAGGGTGGTTGGTGCTGGGTGGGTGGGGGGGGTGGGGTGGTTGGTGGTGGGTGGGTGGTTGGGGTGAGGGTGGTCGGCTGGTGCCGTGGTGTGCAGTCTGTGCCCATACTCGGCGATTCCCACGACCCCCTAGCCTGTGAACCGGGCGGCTATCAGCCTGTCCCGTGCCCGCTGGCCCAGCCGGTAACGGTGGGCAGCCTCCCGCCCATGTCCAGCCTGTCTGTCCTGACCATTGCCCCCATCCTCCTCATCTGGGGAGGACTGCACCTCGTCCTGCGTTGCTCCTCCCCTTCCCCCTCCTGTGCCTGTGGCACATCGCCCCTCTGCTGGGTTATGTTGAGCAGGACGCAGCAGACCACAACGATGCGGCCGACCCTATCTGACGGGTACTGGTGGGCCCCTCCAGAGCGGTCCAGGCACCTTAAGCGCATCTTCAGCATCCCAAAGCACCTCTCTATCACACCCCTGGTAGTTGCATGGGCATTGTTGTCGGCGATCTCCACGTCAGTCTGTGGCCTCTGTACAGGCGTCATCAGCCACGACCACAATGGGTAGCCCCTGTCGCCCAGCAACCAGTCATTCAGCCGGGGGGGAGGTCCCTCGAACATGGTGGGGATGAAAGATTGCACCAATACGAATGAGTCATGTACACTGCCCGGGTACCGGGCGCAGACGTGCAGGATCATCATGCGGTGGTCGCAGACTACCTGAATGTCCATGGAATAGGTCCCCTTCCTATTCATGAACACGGCCCTGTTATCCGCAGGTGGCCGCATGGCAACGTGCATCCCATCGATCGCCCCCTGGACCATGGGCATCCCGGCCGCCGCAGCGAAGCCCGCTGCCCGGGCAACCTGGCTGGCCCGGTCCACAGGGAACTGGATGTAGCGGTCCGCAATGGCATATAGGGCATCTGTCACTACACAGATGCACCGATGCACCGATGTCTGCGAGATGCCGGTCAGGTCCCCACTCGGCGCCTAGAATGACTCCGTGGCATAAACGTTCAGGGCCACCGTAACCTTGACGCCACGGGGAGAGGGTGTCCTCCCCCAGTGCCACGTGGTGCCAGGCGTGCCATCAGGTGGCAGATATGGGCGACGGTTTCCTGGTTCATCCGGAGTCTCCTCCTGCACGCCCGGTCCATGAGGTCCTGGTACGACGAGCGGGGCCGGGACACACGGGACCTCATGGGGCGTCTCCGTCACCGTGGCACCACCTCCTCCTGGAGAATTCGGCAGCCGGTGGGGACAGGATTCACGCCGACCCCTGGCGATTCTCCGACCCGGCGGGAGTCGGAGTATCCCACCCCTGATTCTGGAAGTCCCATCCCTAAAACTGGCACCAAATATTTTCACCTGGGGAGGGAGAGGCGAAGGGGTAGGTGTGGGGGTGAAATAGGTCTCAGAATTATCAGTATAGAATTTGTGCTGCATGTCTAAGTTCACCACCTTTCTTTATCTTAATAGGGTGCCTGTCAGTTCATAGTTTGATTGACAGCTCCAAATGCTGATAAACTATTTGATGTGGGGCCATGAATACAAGTGCTTGGGGGGCATTGGTTGACACTAAGTTGGTATTGGGCTACAACTGGTCTTGGCAGTGGATAGAGGGGCATAGATTGGCATATTGGATATAAAGGGCTATAAAGGGTGGGTACAGGTGCCTGGGTTGGCATGAAGAGGAAAAGGGGCACTGAATGTTGGTGGGAGGCATGAGTTGGCATGGATAGGGCATGGAGAGTGTGTGGAAATGGGGGGATTGAGGAGAGAGGGCCAGAGGGCTGTGTTTTGTCTTATTTTATTTTGTACATCAGGGACAAAGTCCCAGATTACCAAGGCGGGCCTTTCACCCAGCAGCCTCCACACCTGGCAGTCCCTTGTCCTCTGCAGCACTCCCAGGGGTGGTGGGCTGACTCTGATTAAGAGCCACCCCTCTTCCAGAGTGAAAATTGGATTGTCTGGGGCACTTTCTCCAGAGTCAGGTTTGTGGAGAAGGGATTTATCTTGACTCTGTGCTCCCAACTTAGAAGCGGAAATTCAGGCCACTGTTTGCATAACCTTCAAAGGTGAGCCATGCAAACATTTTATGTGTGTGTCTGATTTCTCACCTTCATCATTTGCATAACTCTTTTTTAAAAATAAATTTAAAATACCCCTATTATTTTTCTTATTCAATTAAGGAGCAATTTAGCGCGGCCAATTCACCTACCCTGCACATTTGGGTTTTGGGGGTGAGACCCACGCAGACATGGGGAGAATGTGCAAACTCCACACGGACAGTGACCGGGAGCCGGGATCGAACCCGGGTCTTCGGCGCTGTGAGGCAGCAGTGCTAACCACTGCGCCACCGATTTGCACAACCCCAAGTGTGAGTTTAGACAGAATGTGGGTGTTTGGTGAGAGAAGGGAGTTCATTGAGAAGGGAGGGCGGTAGTCCTTTGCTTTTCCAACTTTTTCACCCTGTCGGAATTGGTTTCTGGTGTACTACGGGGGGGGGGGGGGGGGGGGGGGGGGGAGCTGTTGGTGAGTATTCGGTAAGTAGCCTGATCTATTTTCCAAAGTTTTAAAATAGTACTGGAGTATGTGATAAGATTTAGTGCAACACATCAGGGAGGGCGAGAGTCCCCTGGACACTTTGTTTCAGGAAGCAGTCACACCTCTTCAGAGAGAATCTTTTGATTTGGAAAGCGGTCAGGGAGAGGAGGGTGTGACTGCAGCGTAAGCAGGTATGGCGACCCATAGGGCAGGAGTGCCTGAGTGCCAGCCTCTGCAATTGTCCAACTGGTCTGAGGTTCTTTCAGATTGTCTGGATGAGAATGGGGGCTACAGGGAGGATGAGCTGACTCGCCATGGCACTGTGGTACAGGATGCCATTCCAGTGGAGGAACACATAAGAATGGAATGGTAGCAGGGCACCGTATAGTGAGGTGGATTGACACTGTTCATGTAGCAAAGAGCGAGAGTCCAGACGGCCGTGTGGTCTGCCCAGTGCCAAGGTTCAGACCATCTGCTCTTGGATTGGATTGAATTGGATTTTGTTTATTGTCACGTGTACCGAGGTACTGTGAAAAGTATTTTTCTGCGAGCAGCTCAACAGATCATTAAGTACATGGGAAGAAAAGGGAAGAAAAGAAAATACATAATAGGGCAACACAAGATATACAATGTAACTACATAGACACTGGCATCGGATGAAGCATACAGGGTGTAGTGTTAACAAGGTCAGTCCATGAGATGGTCATTTAGGAGTCTGGTGACAGTGGGGAAGAAGCTGTTTTTGAGTCTGTTCGTGCGTGTTCTCAGACTTCTGTATCTCCTGCCCGATGGAAGAAGTTGGAAGAGTGAGTAAGCCGGGTGGGAGGGGTCTTTGATTATGCTGCCCGTTTTCCCCAGACAGCGGGAGGTGTAGATGGAGTCAATGGATGGGAGGCAGGTTCGTGTGATGGACTGGGCGGTGTTCACGACTCTCTGAAGTTTCTTGCGGTACTGGGCCGAGCAGGATGGTGAGCAATCTGTAGTGTGAAGGGGAGGATCCTATTGTCGCAGTCCATGTAGGTACCAACAGAATAGGTAGAAAGCAGAAAGTGGTTCTGCAGAGAGTTTGTGGAGTTAGGCACTAAATTAAACAACAGAACCTCCAACATTCTAATCTGACCTGGTACAGCCTCCGTCTGATCTGTGCTGGACTAATGTTCTTGCAAACCTCATAACTAGGGAAGTAGAGTGGGCTATAAACTAAATAGAGGTGGGGGATGGTTCTGGAGAGGGGACACATAGGCTTACAGAGCAAAAGAATATGACAGAATTACAAAGCAGCTATTTGATAATGATACCCAGAGTGTGACAGAAAGGGACAGAGTGTACAAACATAATAAAACAGCAGCAAATAGAGTCAATGGGAAAAAAACAGTAAAAAGATACAACTAATGGCTTTTTACTTAAATGCATGTAGTGTTCGACACAAAATTAATTAATTAACATTACAAATTGAGGTTAATTGGTTAATAGGATTAAGAGGTTAATAGGATATAATAGGGTAATATATCCCTTAAAGAGACGTGGTTACAAGGAGATCAAAGCTGGGAACTGGATATTCAGTGGTATGTGACTTTTCGTAAGGACAGGCAGGAAGGAAAGGGTACCTTTGTTAGTATGAGGTGGAGTAAGTACGATAGCAAGAAATGATCTTACATAAGAACATAAGAACTAGGAGCAGGAGTAGGCCATCTGGCCCCTCGAGCCTGCTCCACCATTCAATGAGATCATGGCTGATCTTTTGTGGACTCAGCTCCACTTTCCGGCCCGAACACCATAACCCTTAATCCTTTTTTCTTCAAAAAAAATCTATCTTTATCTTAAAAACATTTGATGAAGGAGCCTCAACTGCTTCACTTTGCAAGGAATTCCATAGATTCACAACCCTTTGGGTGAAGAAGTTCCTCCTAAACTCAGTCCTAAATCTACTTCCCCTTATTTTGAGGCTATGCCCCCTAGTTCTGCTTTCACCCGCCAGTGGAAACAACCTGCCCGCATCTATCCTATCTATTCCCTTCATAATTTTATATGTTTCTATAAGATCCCCCCTCATCCTTCTTGTGGTAGTATGTATTGGGGGTCATGTGGGACTGGAAGCCCTAATGTCATTGGCTGACAGATCCCGGGTCCTGGTTGGCCGTTGACCTCATGCTCCGCCCTGAAGGCGAAGTATAAGAAGCCGGTGCCTTCCACTGCAGGCCAGTTTACTATCGAGCTGCGGGGGAACAGACACGCTTAATAAAGCCTCATCGACTTCACTCTATTCGTCTCACGGAGTCTGTGTGCGCTACAATTTATTAAGCGTGCCTAAAAAGGACTATGGAGCTCAGGATCATTCCAGAATGCCTGAGGATCAGCCCCCACGCAGTGAATGCAGCAGCAGCCTTCAAACACTGGCAGACTTGCTTCGAGGCCTACATCAGATCGACCACAGGCCGAGTCTCAGACGAACAAAAACTGCAGGTCCTGCACTCGAGGGTGAGCACGGAGATTTTCACCCTCATTGAAGACACCGACGATTTCCAGACGGCGTTCACAGCACTGAGAAGTCTCTACGTTCGCCCAGTTAACCAAATCTACGCTCGCTACCAGCTCGCGACAAGACGGCAAGCTCCCGGAGAATCGATGGACGAGTTCTACGCCGCGCTGCTGATTTTGGGACGAGCCTGCAGCTGCCCGTCGGTGAATGCAAACGAACACACGGACATGTTAATGCGCGACGCTTTTGTGGCAGGTATGCAATCCTCCCAAATCCGCCAAAGACTTCTAGAAAAAGAGTCGCTAGGACTCTCAGAGGCACGGGCCCTAGCAGCCTCCCTAGACGTCGCCGCGCGTAATACCCGCGCCTACGGCCCCGACCGCGCGGCAGGCCATTGGGCCCCGTACGTACCCGTCGCGGCAAACCCCCTACCCCCCCCCCCCCCGGACACCCCACAGGCTTGCGCAGTCCAAACGCCGAGTCGCACCGGGGGCGCCCGCTGTTATTTCTTCGGCCAGGCGAAGCACCCCCGCCAACGCTGTCCGGCCCGCGCAGCCATCTGCAAAAGCTGCGGGAAAAAGGGCCACTATGCGGTGGTGTGCCGATCCCGCGAGGTCGCCGCCGTCCCGGGGCCACAGGGAGCCCTACAAGCAGTCTATGCCTCCCAACCCCCCCCAGCACGCCATGTGTGACCCGCAGACGCCGCCATTTTGGGTCCCGACCACCGCGGTCCCGGGAGAACTGGGAGCCCTGCACGCTGCCTACGCTCCCCAACCCCCCTCCCCGCAGTCCATGTACGACCTGCCGCCGGTGCTCCCGATTTGGGTGCCGGCCAACACTCTCCACGGAGAGGAAGGGGTTTTTAGCGTCCCGAACGCCACCCTCACCCCCGTCCCGCGCCCCACGCCTGACCCGCCGGCGCCGCCTACCTGGGCCCCGACCACCGCTGTCCCCGGTGAGGGAGCTCCTTGCGCTCGCGGCCCCACGCCTGACCCGCCGGCGCCGCCTACCTGGGCCCCGACCGCCGCTGTCCCCGGTGAGGGAGCTCCTCGCGCTCCTTGCGCTCGCGGCCCCGCGCCTGACCCGCCGGCGCCGCCGGCTTGGGCCCCGACCACCGCTGTCCCCGGCGAGGGAGCTCCGCGCGGTCCTAGCGCCCGCGGCCCTGGCGCTCGCAGTGAGGGAGCTCCGCGCAGTCCTAGCGCCCGCGGCCCTGGCGCTCGCAGTGAAGGAACTCCGCGCGGTCCTAGCGCTCCCCAGACCCCCCAGCACACCATGTGCGACCCGCAGACGCCGCCATTTTGGGTCCCGACCACCACGAGGGGAGGAGGGGCGCCGCCATCTTGGACCGCCCCCGACCTGTACGACGCATGGGGGCGGCCATTTTGTCCACCCCCGATGCCATCTTGTGACCCCTCAGCCACGTGCGATGTATGGGGGCAGCCATTTTGTCCATCCCCGACGCCATCTTGGACGGCAACAACGGACCCCACCCCACTACTACAACCACGGCTCGCTTCGGTTACGCTCGATCAGGCTCGGCCCCGGACTCTCCAGACGACGACGACAACGGTCCTAATTAACGGCCACGAGACGCCATGCCTAGTGTCCCAGTCTATTCAACTTCTCCTCGTAATCCAACCCCTTCAGCTCTGGGATTAACCTTGTGAATCTCCTCTGCACACCCTCCAGCGCCAGTACATCCTTTCTCAGGTAAGGAGACCAAAACTGAACACAATACTCAAGGTGTGGCCTCACTAACACCTTATACAATTGCAGCATAACCTCCCTAGTCTTAAACTCCATCCCTCTAGCAATGAAGGACAAAGTTCCATTTGCCTTCTTAATCACCTGTTGCACCTGTAAACCAACTTTTTGCGACTCATGCACTAGGACACCCAGGTCTCTCTGCACAGCAGCATGTTTTAATATTTTATCATTTAAATAATAATCCATTTTGCTGTTATTACTACCAAATGGATAACCTCACATTTGTCAACATTGTATTCCATCTGCCAGCCCTAGCCCATTCACTTAACCTATCCAAATCCCTCTGCAGACTTCCGGTATCCTCTGCAATTTTTGCTTTACCACTCATCTTAGTGTCCTCTGCAAACTTGGACACATTGCACTTGGTCCCCAACTCCAAATCATCTATGTAAATTGTGAACAGTTGTGGGCCCAACACTGATCCCTGAGGGACACCACTAGCTACTGACTGCGAACCAGAGAAACACCCATTAATCCCCACTCTTTGCTTTCTATTAATTAACCAATCCTCTGTCCATGCTACTACTTTACCCTTATTGCCGTGCATCTTTATCTTATGCAGCAACCTTTTGTGTGGCACCTTGTCAAAAGCTTTCTGGGAATGCAGATATATCACATCCATTGGCTCCCCGTTATCTACCGCACTGGTAATATCCTCAAAAAATTCCACTAAATTAGTTAGGCATGACCTGCCCTTTATGAACCCATGCTGCGTTTGCCCAATGGGGCAATTTCCATCCAGATGCCTCGCTATTTCTTCCTTGATGATAGATTCCAGCATCTTCCCTACTACCGAAGTTAGGCTCACTGGCCTATAATTACCCGCTTTCTGCCTACCTCCTTTTTTAAACAGTGGTGTCACATTTGCTAATTTCCAATACGCCGGGACCACCCCAGTGTCTAGTGAATTTTGGTAAATTATCACTAGTCTTGGATCAGAAGATGTAGAATCCATATGGGTGAAGGTAAGAAATAACAAGGGGAGAAGACACCGGTAGAAGTAGTCAATTGCCCTGCTAAAAGTACCTATACTGTAGGATATAGAATACATCCGGGGATCATGAGGGCATCTGAAAAAGGCACTACTTTAATCATGGATGACTTTAATCTTCATGTGGATTGCAAAAATCAAATTGGCAGAGGTAGCCATAAAGAGGAATTCTTTGAGTGCATTTGAGACAGTTTCCTGGAACAAAATGTAATGGATCCAACCAGGGATCAGGCTATTTTGGATCTGGTAATGTGTAACAAGGCAGGTTAAATAAACAATCTCAGAGTAAAAGATCCCGCAAACAGTGACCAGAATATGGTAGAATTTGGCATTCAGCTTGAGAGTGAGAAACTTGGATCGGAAGCAGCTGTTCTAAACATAAATGAGGGTAATTTCAAAGGAATGAGGGTGGTTGGAATGGACTGGGAAAGGAGTTTAACAGGAAATGCAGTTGATCAGAAATGGCAGATGTTTATGAAAATAATTCATGACACAAAACAAAGATATATCCCAGTGAGGAAGAAGGATTCTAGGAAGGGAATAATTTAACAACGGTTAATATTAAGCTGAAATAAAAATCAAACAAGGTGGCAAAGAGCAGCCAGAGGATTGGGAACGTTTTAAAAACCAACAAAAGATGACCAAAAAAAATAAAGAGGGAGAAGATAAATTGTGATGGTGAACAAGCTTTTTTTAAATTCATTCATGGGATGTGGACCTCACTGGCTGTGCCAGCATTTATTATCCATCCCTAATAGTCCTTGAGGGGGCAGTTAAGAGTCAACCACAATGCTGTGGGTCATATGTAGGCCAAACCAGGTGAGGATGGAAGATTCCCTTCCCTAAAGGACATTATTGAACCAGATGGGTTTTAATGACAATGGTTTCATGGTCATCATTAGACTTTTAATTCCAGATTTTTATTGAATTCAAATTTCACCATCTGCAGTGGTGGGATTTGAACCTGGGTCCCCAGAGTATTACTCTGGATCAGTTATTTACTAGTCCAGTGGCAATACCACTATGCCACTGCCTCCCCTTATAACAAAGTGAACATAGGCCCCTTAGAGAATGAGCCTGGGGCAATAATAATTGATAACCAGGAAATGGTAGACAACTTAAATAAATATTTGGCATCAGTCTTTATGTTAGAAGACACCATAAAATCCAAAGGTACTAAATAATCAAGAGGCCAAGGGAGGAAATAAATACAATAACTATCGCTAGAGAAAAAGTACCAGCGAAACTAATGGGGCTAAAGGCTGATAAGCCCCCAAAGCTAATGGGTTGCATCTTCGAATATTAAAGAAAGTAGCTACAGCGACAGTGAATGCACTGGGTAATCGTTATCTTCCAAGAATCATTAAATTCTGGAAAAGTCCCACAGGATTGGAAAATTGCCAATGGAACAACCTTATCCAAAAAAGGAGGAAGACAATAAGCAGCTTATTATATGTCAGATAACTTTAGATCTGTCATCAGGAAAATATTAGAGTCCATTCTCAAAGATGTAATAACAGAGCACTTAGAAATACATAATATAATCACTAAGAGTCGGCATGGCTTCATGAAGGGGAAATCAAGCCTAACAAATTTATTAGAATTCTTTGAGGTAGTAATGAGCAGGATAGATAAAGATGAACCAGTAGATGTAATATCCTTGGATTTCCAAAAAGAGTTCAATAAGGTACCGCAAAAACAACTAATTAATAAGTTAAGAGCCCCTGGTGATGGGGTTAGTATGTTAGCATGGATAGAGGATTGGTTAATTGATAGAAGACAGAGAGTTGGGATAAGAGGGGCATTCTCAGGAGGCAACCTGTAACTAGTGCAGTGCCACAGGGATCAGTGCTGGTACCACAATTATTTGCAACATATATCAATGACTTGAATGAGGGAAGGGAGTACACTATTGCCAAGTTTGTGGATGACACAAAATAGGTGGGGAGGCAAGTGGTGATGATGACACAGAGTTTACAGAGGATAGAGACAGGTAAAGTAAGCGGGCGGAAACTTGGCAGATGGTATATAATGTAGGAAAATGCGAAGTTATGCACTTTGGTAGGAAGAATGAAGGAACTAATTATTATTTAAATAGAGAAAGACTGCAGCAAATTGCATGACAGCGGGATTTGGGGATCCTTGCACATAAATTACAAAAAGCTAGCATGAAAGTTTAGCAGATAATAGAGAAGGCAAAGGGAATGTTGGTCTTTATTTCAAAGGGAATAGAGTATAAAAATAGGGAAGTCTTGCTAAAACAATACGAGGCACGTTAGACCCCATCTGGAATACGGTAAAAAGTTTTGGTCCACTTATCTAAGGAAAGATATGCTGACATTGGAGGCAGTCCAGAGAAGGTTCACTAGGTTGATCCCGGGTATGGAGGGGTTTTCTTTTAAGGAGAGGTTGCGTAGATTGGGCCTGTACTCATTGGAGTTTAGAGGAATGACTGGTAACCTTACTGAGATGTATAGAATTCTCAGGGGGCTTGACAGGGTAGATGCTGAGAGATTGTTTCCCCTTGTGGGAGAGTTTAGGACCAGACAATATAATCTCAGAGTAAGGGATCACCCATTTAAGACAGAGACGAGAAGGAATTTCTTCTCTCAAAGGGTGATAAATCTGTGAAATTCTTTACCGCAGAGGACGATAGAGGTTGGGTCAATATATGCTTTTTATGTATGGAACAATCTACTTGGACTGTATGCAGAACAATACTTTTCACTGTACCTCGGTATATGTGACAATAACTCTAAATCAATAATTGTGTTCAAGGTTGAGGTAGACAGATTTTTCAACAGTAAGGGAATCAAGGGTTATGGAGATACGGTGGGGAACTGGAGTTGAGGATTATCGCATCAGATCAGTCATAATCGCATTGAATGACAGAGCGGGCTTGATGGACCGAATCACCTACTTCTGCTCCTACGGCCTATGATCTTTTGGTCCAATCAGATGTACATTTTGCACAGAGTGCCCTCCCCCCCATGACGTATTTTCCGGTGGAGGAGGCGACCGCCATTGGCCGGCAGTGAGATCTACCGGTCTTGCCAATGTCTCTGGGTTATCTCGCACCCCATACCTCCCACTGCCGGGGAACGCACTGCAGGGGGTCGCCATCGACAGGAATGGTAGATCCCGCTGGCGGCGAGCGCCAGAAAAGTTTGGCCATCGAGTATGTTTCAAGCAAAGATTGACAGGCCAATGATGTAAATGGATATGGGGATAATGTGGGGGAAAAGGCATTGAAGTGGATGATTATCCATGTTCGTATTGAATGATGGAGCAGGCTCGATGGGCTTAATGGCCTAATCCAGTTCCTATGACCCTATGTTCCTATGTCTAAAACATTTCAGATAATGCTTTAAAAATGCTGAACATTATACTAACTGCTAGGCACATCTGCTGCACAAGGTTTTCTGGGTTAAAATTTGTCTTGGACACAATGCAAAACATGTAGAATTGCATCAACGCTGATTTCAATAGAATTGCCTATCGGGGGAGGGATATATAATGGGCAATCTGTGCAATATCACTTGTTTTGCACTACCAACCTGAGAGGCATTTCTGCTCCTGTTAAGTAATCCTTCTCATTTAGTGCTAGCAATTCAAAATCATGGCTTATTTTTTCCCAAGTAAAATGCCAATCCCAATTGAACGAAAACTGCCCTATTTCATTCTCTATTATCCTTACAGAAAATAGGGCATTGGCTTTTTATCAATCCAGGTCCCTGAAGTGAAAGACCAATATTCTAGCCCAGCATCAAGCAATCCCATTTTCTTTTTAATACATACAGTGTTACATATATTTTGTGCAAGATTAGAGATGGAGTCGGATCATGTCACTTGCAAAGCTGGGAAGAATAAAGTTGGCTGTACAAATTTGAAAGTATTGCTCCCTGGTTCCACTGAGATCAGCTGGGTTTCCAGTTGACTCGCACTCAGGACTGTTCAATGTCCTTCCTTGAGGTTAGCTTAGAAACATATGAAATCTCTATGCTTTATTTAACATATTGTGCACTCTGGTGTTCACTGCTGACCTCCATGTTACTTGAGGAAATGCTGAATTTATCTCAATATTTATTTTGCAGAAATGGAGCTGGGCCGATCAAGGAATGTCTTACCACAAGCTCGCACGAAAACAATAAAAATGACAATAGCATTTGCCACTTCTTTCATTATCTGCTGGACGCCATACTACTTGATGGGAATTTGGTATTGGTTTGACTCTGATCTACACAATAAGTTGCCCGATCCTATCAATCACTTCTTATTTCTCTTTGGGTTACTAAATCCTTGTCTCGATCCATTTATTTATGGGTATTTTTCTCTTTAGTT
Source organism: Scyliorhinus torazame (assembly GCF_047496885.1). Classification (NCBI taxonomy): domain Eukaryota; kingdom Metazoa; phylum Chordata; class Chondrichthyes; order Carcharhiniformes; family Scyliorhinidae; genus Scyliorhinus; species Scyliorhinus torazame. The sequence continues at coordinate 214,404,929 of NC_092715.1, read as the reverse complement.
CATTCTGAAATGTGACATTTATCTTTTAATGATACATTGCTCATCACTCCAGCTATTTTGCTACTTTCAGACACTGCACAGTTCAATTTCCCCGCTCAGCCTGTTATGGGCCAGGGTTTAGAGAACCCAAAGTGTATCATGGAGTTCACCTGACCCACAACTTTTACTAGATTGTGGGATGGGGAGCACACAACCCACTCTACAGGTGTGGTACAGCAGAGATGGAAAAGTATTTTTTAAAGCAAAACAATGTTTATTCTATGAACTCAAGTTAACCTTTTTAAAACTTACAGTGAACATCTGAGCAACCATTAGTTCAAATACAACCCCCAAAGAATACAACACTAAGTAATTCTTAAGCTGTCCTTTTAACATCCATAAGACTTTAAAAAAAACTTTTAACAGAAGCACATCAGGTTAAAGTCACTACTGAGAGCAGTTATTTGTTTTAAATTACCAGAGAATTGATTTACATTCTTTAGATTACAGAGAGAGACTCTGATACACCTTCTGGCTGTGACTGCAGCTATCCAGCTCTGAAAACGAAACTAAAACACACCCTGCAGCAAACAGTCTAAAACGAAAGTAAAAAGCTGACAGACAGCCCAGCTCCACCCACACTCTGACATTACTGATAAACACCCATTTCTTAAAGGTACACTTCTTAAACACCCATTTCTTTAAGGTACTCTCATGACAAGCCACACAATCCTAAAACTGCTAAGACGTCCCTGGCACTTATATATCCATCTTGTGCCAATCCCAACTCTCATCCTATGAATTATGAGATTCCTGACACATGTACCAGCCAGGTTGTGAGGACCTTTGCTCTCTTGTATAATCCAGGCCTTGAAAGCAAATGCAACTAATTATTAAGCTCCAATTATTTTTAGGTAACTTCTTGTGTGGCCAACTTCACTAGGACAGCTATGAGGATCCCTATCAGAAGTTGATGCCTCTACGCCAGCATTACAGGCATACAGTGGATCTCTAAGGGCCAATTGTGATGGCCAGCTACATGCACTCATTAGGTAGCACCAGACGTATTAGAATATCAATTTAGATAAGGATCTGTTTATGAAACTGAGCTATCATGTTCAGAGAACTGACCCCTTGTACAGAATGGTTTCCGTGTTCTCCACAAAATGCATAAACAAGACGAAAGTGGTCTTCTCCATCCTCTGATCCAGCTTGCTCAAACTTGCTGGCAGGCTGCCTAATGTATCTAGCATGTCCTGAATTATACCCATTACCATACTTAGGTACACTGGGCCTGAAATGTAGAAAGTGAGTCTTCTGCAGCACAGCTACCATGAGATTTTGCCCTCCAGTGAATTGCCTCCTATGGCCGCCTCTCCTTCGGCCGTAGCTCATGCACACTGTGCCCAGTGTGTCGCAATGTGAAACCCCCTCCTCTTGCCTAAGTTCTTAAGTTGGCATGGTCCCAGAAGCTAAACTGGTGCATGCAAAATGCTACATCTTTAGGGAATGCTGGTCACCCTCCTGAAATGTCACAAGGGTGCCCACATTATTAGTATCTGAAAAGAAAGAGGTGGACAAAGGTTACCTTTGAGAGTAAAGGAAGGTCAGGGAGAGGAATGACTGGTGAAAGCATTTGTGGGTCATTGTGCATAATGTGTAGGGTGAGATAGGAATGAGAAAGGAAAAAGACGGTACCTTGTGAAGAAGCCCCGTGTGACATTGATTCCTGATTTCCTAGTCATCACTTTGCAACTGCACTAGATAACCATTTTCTTCCATGAGGGGCTGGTTGTGCAAGCATCCACCCGTAATCGTGGCCTCCGAGAACAGGTTCAACATTCTCCTGCTAGAAGTGGGACTTGAGATGTTTAGGAAAATGCCTTTCACAGTGGAACAGTTAATACGTTATCTGCAAGATGAGGTGTAGGGAAATAAGGTTTCCCATAATCGTGAGAGTTGGAGATCCAGATTGTGTGAATAGGTGAAGGAAATTGATAGTAATTGTATGGGGGGGGGGGGGGGGGGGGGGGGGGTTGAAGGAAAGCTGGGGAGAGGAATGTTGTGAGCTGGTGGAAATGTGAGCGGAGAATAAGAGATCTGAGAGTTGGAGTTCTTACCTTAACAATGCTGGTGAGGCCATTGAACGTTTTCCTGATTTGGAATAATGTCCCCGGAGCTAAGCTCCAAGCATTAATCTTCTCTAATCTCCTCCTCTTGGTGCTTGAAGTGTTACGGGGAAGATGTTCTACCTGGCGTGGGAAGCATTTCTCCAACTTCCTGTCCATTTCCTGAACCAGGGGCCACTAGAGAGGCACCTGGAGAATATGGGGGCCTCATCTGCAAGTCTTGCAGTGGGTTCTTCCTTCAGAAACATTTTCTGCTGTCTGCCATCAGCATGCACATCCCCATTAAAAAGTGCTGGGCTGGCTTTAAGCTGCATTCAGATGATATCTCAGTCCTCACTCCTCCACTCCAACAGAGCTGAAGCCAATGAGTAGTAGGAATAGTTCTGGTGGTGCCAATTTAACAGCGTCTATGTGACCACATCAACAGATGCGTGCAGTGAGCACCATGCCCGCCCCCCCCCCCCCCCCCCCCCCCAGCCTCTCTGTTTTGGCCCCGTCAAATTTCTAGGCCATTGCCTTCATAGTGATGACAGCAAACTGTAATATTCAATATGCACAAAGTAGAGTGAGGGAAAGGTGTATATAAAATAACTCTGTTCAGTATTTTTATTGCACAAGTTTTCAACGTTTTACAATTTACAACAAACCCACAAACCCCTTAAACCCACTAAGCCCCCCCCCCCCCCCCCCAAATCCCATCTCCCATCCTATCTCTCCCTCAGCAGTCAACGGTAACCAACTCCCCAAAATGCAAAATTAGCAAACCCCAACTATTGTGGAACCCATCACTCTGCCCCCCCCCCCCCCCCCCCCCCAGGGCAAAGAACTTCAAATTTGACACCCCAAATATGGCTTCAAGGGACCAGGCTCCGCATCCACATGCAGAACCTCCAAAATAGTGCTGGACACTGTCCTTTCCAAAACACGTCCAGATTTGGGCAGGACCAAACATATGCACATGGCTTGCAGGGCCTACCCACATCGCTCACAGATATCCTCTACCCCTTTGAACAGTCGGCTCATCCTAGACTATGTGAGGTGTGCCCTATACACTACCTTCAGCAGTATCAGCCCCAGCCTCGCGCACGAAGGCGAGGCATTTACCCTCTGCAGCACCTCACACCACAATCCCTCTTCCAGTGCCTCCCCCAACTATTCCTCCACTTCATGTTATCCCCCTCCATTGGCACCCCAATCCTCCTCCAAAGTCCTCCCATATATCGTTGAGACGAACTCTTCTCAAACCCCCGCTGACAGCACCGCTTCCAGCAATGAGGAGATATGCACTATCAGGAAGATCGGGAAGACCTTCCTCGCAAAGTCCCACACCTGCATATACCTCATACTTCTCACCCAGTTCCTCCAGACTCTCAAAACACCCACCCAGAAACAGATCCTTCCATTTCCTTGATCACCCTCTTTTGCCATTCCGAAATCTTGCATTCATCCTCTCCGGCTCAAACCCATGATTCCCCCTAATCGGCATTCCACCCTCCCACCCCCCTCCCCCCACTCCCCACCCCCCTCCCACCGCAGCTCACAAACTAAATTGCTGCTTATACTGCCTTCAGACCAGCCACTACCACTGGACTCACTGTAGACTTCCCTGGGACCATCGGGAGCGGCGCAGTGGCCAGCGCCCGCAACCCTGACCCCCTGCAAGAGCGTGCCTCCAGCCTCACCCCACCACCCTATTCCATCCCTGAATGTTCTGTGCATTTGCTGCCAAATAGTAATACATCAAATTTGGGAGACCTAGCCACCCCCTCCCCCCACCCTCCCTCTGCACCTTCCTAATCCTAGCCATCATCCTCACTCAAACAAACAAGGAGATCCGCCTGTCCACCTCTGAAAAGACGCCTTGGGCAAAAAGACCGGCAAGCACTGAAACAAGAACAAGAATCGTGGCAAAACATTCATCTTTACTGCCTGTCCCCCACCCGCCAACGCCAGAGGGAGATTATCCCCACCTCAGCAAGTCAGCCTTTAACCTCCACACCAAGCTAGTGAAATTGAACCTCCGAGACCTGCCCAACCCCGGGCGACCTGCACCCCCAAATAACTAAAGTGAGATGCTCCCGGAGAGGAGACCATAAAGTACTCACTTTTTCCCTAAATTCAATTTGTACCCTGAAAAATGTCCCAAATCTCTGAAGCCACCCCATTATGTTCCCCACCGAAGAGCTCGGCTCTGAAATATACAAGTCATCTGCATATAAGGATATCCTATGATCCACACCTCGCCCCTCACTATCCACTTCTACAACCCCGAGCTCCTCAGCGCTATGGCCAAGGGCTCTATCGCCAATGCAAAGCAGAAGGGGGAACCATGGGGCATCCCTGCCACATACCCTGATGCAATGCAAAGTACCCTGAATTCATATTATTCATGTGCATGCTCACCATCGGCTCCTTGTACAACAGCTGCACCCATGCCACGAAACTTCGGCCCAATCCTAAATTTCTCCAACACCGTCAACAAATAACTCCACTCCACCCTATCAAATGCTGCTGCGCATCTAATGCCACCACCACTTCCGTCTCCCTTCCCTCTGCCGGAGAAAGCACCACATTCAGCAGCCTCCTCACATTCGAGGACAAGTGTCCGCCCTTTACCGGAATCCTGTCTGATCCTCCCCAGTCACCTTCGGAAGGCACCTCTCCAATCTGAGCACCAGCACCTTTGCCAATATCCTGCCGTCCACATTCAGCAGAGATATGGGGCTGAACGACCCACACTCCACCAAATCCGTGCTCCAAACACCGCGGCTCTCCCCACCACACTCCTGTTCATTAGCCAAAGTACGTTTGCTAGTGCGGTGACCCCTGCCAGAGCACCCCCCTTCACCCCACCCCCTCCTCAGTAACCCAGCCCCATGTGCCTAAAACCCATCTCCCTCAAACCAAAGGACAAAATGGAACCGCACCCATAAGAAAAAAAAACATAACACATGTAAAAAAAAAACATTTAAGAGACAGAAACAAAATCCCAATCAAATAAAAAAAACCTCCATAAGAAAAAACAATCCCTGTCCCCACCAACCGAGTCAAAATTCCAACTTTCATCTCAGTCTCAGTCCTTCAGCCTTAACGAACTGATTACTATCAATGACCACAAAGACGAGAGTAGTGGAATAATCGAGAGGCTTTATTGAACAAGATGTTGTGCCTCCTGTAGCTGCCACCAGAATGGCTGCAGCACCGGCGAGCACACACATTTATACGCCGCCTACTGGGCGGAGCCAGCAGGCAGGGATTTACCCATGGACCTCTATTATACGTGTCTTACCGTAATACATATAATACTGCTAGTGGTGACTACCACACGAACACCTCCGCCAACTCCACCTTCTCAAAATAAAAGTCCTTGGAGTGTGAGCAACTCTCAGCTTCGCTGGGAAGACCACTCCAAATCTCACTCTGCTGCCGTACAATGCTGCCTTCACCCGTCCAAAGGCCCCCCACCTTCTCGCCAGCTCTGCCATCAGAGCTGGTAAATGCGTATTCCAACGCCTTCCCACTTCACATCTCGTCTCTGCTTCACCCTGCCCCTTCATGTGGTAGCTGTGGAAGCAGACTATAACTGCCCTCGGTGGCTGATTCGCTTAGGCTTCGGCCCGAGCGACCGATGTGCCCTGTCCAACTCGTAGTGGGAGAGTTCTTCCCCTCCCCCATTAAATCCGCAAGCATCTTTGCAAAGTACTCAGTTAGCCTCGGGCTCTCAACCTCCTAGGACAGACCCATGATTCTCAGACTTTGCCCTCCTCGACCTGTTCTCCAGGTCCTCCACCTTTGCTCTGAGACCTTTGTTGACCTCCGCCACCCCTCCACAGCTCTCACCCATTAAGGTGAACTGTTGCTGTGTTGCAACAATGTCCCCTCCACCTCCTTCAACTTCCCTCCTTGCTCCCGCACCTCAACTAACATCTTCATCACTGCTGCCTTTACCGGGGCAATCACCTCCTCCACCCACTCTTAAAGCAATGCCGTCATCTCCCTCTGAAGCACCTCCAAATGGTGAGCAAACAGCCTTTCAAACTCCACCAACTCAGTAAGAGTTCCCACCGTGAGGGGAGCGGCCCCACCCGACGACCCAGCACCACCATCTTCCTTCCTGTAGGACTCACAGCAGCACTCACCGTGGACATTTGCTCGCCCACTTCTTTCCAGGACCTTTCTCTGGGGCTTGGACATTCTCCAACCTCCTTATGATTTCCCACACCAACGCATCCAAAAACTATCCCTGAGACCGGGCATAAAAGTCCAAAAACCAGAGACTGCCATGGGAATTCCCAGCATATAATATAACTATAACATTGCAATTTACAATTTGTAAAACACAAGGGCCAATTTTAACTCCAGCCATCTGAACAGGGCTGTAGCACCTCTGAATGGCATCTGACCATTTATTATCGCGTTTATACTGGCATTCCATCCATCACCATCTTAGCCAGTAGAGCCCACCTGCTTCAGGAGGAATGCCTCGTGTAGTATTAGAGGTCCTACAATATACACAGGACTCCGATTGACATCTTGAAGTACAAATGGATGGTCCCTGTGTGGTGTAAGCTCCACTCGGTCTTACCCAGCAAAGAGTGGCCCAACCAGTATTCCTAAAGGACAGGCTGGAGTCCCCTTGGTAAACCGTCCAAGCAATATTGAATTATTTTATGAGGAGCACCAGGCGTGGTAGTGCTGTGGGTGTGTTGCATGTTCAGTGTTTTTGCATCATTGTGGATAGGTAACTTTTGCCAGTTGAACCATATGTATCCAATTATGTCTGTCGCTCTGTCCATTCACCTTGCTATGCAATAAAGAACCTTATTGATTCAAACAATCGATCTCTTGATTTCTGGTCATCTGATGTTAGCTGAGTTCACCATCAGAGGAACATTGGAATTGCTCAATGAAGAAAGACCATGGGCGGATTCTCCGCCGGCGGGATTCTCCGTTTTGCCGACACCCGGGGGTTTCCCGTGTGATAGATTTAGGTTATTCCGAACCTGATAATACTTTATTAATAATCTATGCTCGAGGTTAACCCACCAAAAGAGGGAAACCAGTTCTCCTGCCAAGACTCAGAATAGATCCCATGAAGGAGAATGCTTTTCCAGGTCTCAGACAGTTAAACAGGATTTCAGTTACATTTTATGGGGAAAGTTCAGATGCGTCAGTCATAACTAAATCTTTACCTCTATCGTCGGGGGTCCTAGCCATTTAAGGCGTCCTAAATGAGTGTCTAGGAGTTTAAACTTTGAGAGTATTCTTACACAGTATAATTTTAATCAAAGTATTTTTTATTGTAAAAATACTCCCCAATAGATACATACAGAATTGCAGAGTTAAAAATATAAATTGATTAACAGTCTTTAGTTATCTGTGAATAATATAAAAACCCGTTAACAGTCCTTTGTTATCTGTTAATAATATAAAACCCGTTAACAGTCCCTTTGTTATCTGTTAATAATCTAAAATCGTTACAGTCCTTTGTTATCTGCTAACACACTAACTTCTCTCAATAGAATGAGATATCTTAAACATGGAAAATCCTAAAGAATCTCCGATCAATTTCTAATACATTTCTAAGAAGTTTAACAGAAACCTACTTACAAAACCGGTGTTTTGTCTGATGAGGCAAGCTTGAAGAACAGAGCTTTGACCCCCACACTCCTGCAGGGAGTGAGAAGGTACCTCTCTGCTAAAATGCCCTCTTTTTATACATAAAATCTTCGAATCGGTCAAGGACTATCTCTGTTGTCTTATCACTTATTGTTGGTTAATTACCTATAGCCGAATGGCTAATTGGATGTATATCATCGATACATGTTTTTAATGATCATAGTGTCTGTGTAAATGTCAGGTGTCTTAAGATATATTGGCAAAGGGGACTCGTATAGAGGCCTGTCTTTTTTCCAGTGTTGTCATGTTCTTTAGATACCAAAACACTTTTTGTGAGGGTGTTATTCTAAGTGTCAAGAGGTACAGTTAGGAAGGATTTGTGCAACTGAAGAATTTCCTGTCCTCATGTTTTGAATATTTATAGGTGTAGGGAGTGATCCCAAAGGATTTATGGTGTGTCAAAGGAAGGTCTTTCTTATCGTGTAATTGTTTGTATTAATGAGCCTTTGAAACCAGCTCGGAGTTTTTCCCATCAGGTGGTAACCTCTACCTGACCCTTTAGCTGAGGTGGTTTTATTGCACTTTGAATTAAAATGCTGTTTGTATTGAGACTTCCGGTGATGGCGGGCGGGAGGCAGCCGCATAATGGAGGGCTCCCATTCGGGAACGGCATTTTTGGGGCTTTAAGCCCGGTCCCAGGGTCCACGGAGGTGGCAAAAGCAGGGAGAAGGCATAGAGGCATCAGAGTGAAGCACAGTGAAGAAAAATGTCGAGGGTGAGCGAAACAACGGCGTAAAAAAACAGCTGAAGGTCCGTCGGGGAGTGGAAAGGTCACGCGGGGTCACCAAGGAAAATGGAGGCTGAGCACCAGGGGAGGCCACATTGCTTACGGCTGAAGAAATAACTACGGTGATGGCTGCGGAATTCGAAAGGCAGTTTACAAAATACATGGAGACAATGAGAAAGGAGATGAGGGAGGTTTTGAGTGTGCTGGTGGAGGAGGCGATTTCCCCGGTGACGACGGCGGTGGCGAGCGCAGTGGCGGAGGTGCGGGAGCAAGGGAAGTCGCTGAAGGAAGTGGAGGAGACATTATTGCAGCATGGCGATCAACTTACCTCGATGGGGAAGGAGATTGCGGAAGGTGATGGAGATTAACAAGGATCTGCGAGGAAAAATTGAAGACCTGGAAAACATATCCAGGCGACAGAATTTGAGGATTGTGGGGGCTGCCCGAAGGAGTTGAAGGACCGAGGCCGACTGAGTATTTTGCCGCGATGCTGGCGAAACTATTGGGGGAGGGGAGGATCCCTCCCGATATATACTGGATCGGGCTCATCGGTCGTGGAGGCCTGTACCAAAGGCGCGTGAGCCGCCAAGGGTAGTGACTCTGTGCTTTCGTAAGTACAGTGTGAAGGAGAAGGTCCTGTGCTGGGCCAAGCAGAAGCGGGTGGTGCAGTGGGCTGGAGCTGGTATACGTGTATACCAGGACTTTACGGTGGAGCTGGCGAGGAGGCGGGCTGCCTTCAACCGGGTGAAGAGGGCACTGTACATTAGCAAGGTGAAGTGCGGCATTGTATATCCAGCGAAGCTGAGGGTGACTTACAAGCTCAAGACTTTTATTTTGGAACGGCGGAAGCAGCAGAGGAGTTTGCGAAGACAGAAGGACTGTGACAGAACTGAGAAATTGAGAAATGGCCATGTGCCGATGTAACCTCATGACTGTATTTTCTTCTTTTTGTTTCACTGCATGCGGGTGTATGGGCTAAAGGAGCCAATGTTGTATATATTTAGACAAGGGAAGTGATGGGACTTTCACTCGAAATGAAGGCTCTTTAGGGTGTAGGTGGATATGCGGGGTTTGTGCGCTAAAATGGGTATTTCTGGGCTTTCCTAGGGCTGGGCAAGGGGGAAAGGGACCCGGGCGGGGGTCTCCACGCTGGCCGGTTTTAAGCCGTCCAGTAAACGGGAGTGAGGTGGGGGGAGGGGCTGCGGCCATCGGAGGATGGCAGAACAGGGTCCGAGTGGTCTAGCCGGGGTGGAAGGTTGGGGGGTAGGAACCAAAAGTTGGGCAGAGGAGTTTTACAAGAGGCAGTGGACAGGAGGAGTTGGGGGGGGGGGTGGTCTTTACAACTCTTGGGTATCATGTACGGTACTCTTTCAGTGGTTGGATGGCGTTGAGTGTAGGGGCTGGGGGGAGTGGACTCTATAGGTCAATGGTGACCATGGGCGGTCCCGGACTCCTTTTTCGTTAATTCATTACACCAGACAGCATGGGGCTGCCTCACAATGGGAAACCCCATTGACCGGTCAGCATGATGGAGAATCCTGCCGGCGGGTCGAGGCAGAAATGTGGCACCGCGGGGCGGAGAATCCCGCCCTGTTTCATCTTAGACCACCCTGATTATTGCACAATGTGCCAATAATAGCATTGTTAGCCCATCCGAGCAATCAATCTCTATCATTTAGACCGAGAGAAGAGGTGAGGAAAACTCACCTCTGAGCTGAGGCTGACAGCTTTAGGAACATGGGACCAGGGTCACATATTTGTCCTATGTATTTTTTAAATTATATTTTATTCCAAATACAGAAAATTCCACAAACATATAAAACACACTCAGATGTATTGCAAAGCAGTTTGTCATTTTTGTTTTTATAATCTAATTATTACCCCAAAGAAAAACCGCAGCTCCCCCCACAACCCCTCTCTCCCCTCCACCCTGTCTCCTCTCCCCCTTAATTGCTGGCGACAAACAGATCATCAAAGGCAGCGATGAACGGCATCCATCTTGAGTGAAACCCTTCCTCCAACCCTCTGAGGGCATACTTGATTTTCTCTAGTCGCTGGAACTTTGCCACGTCCCCCAACCACGCTGAAGCCCTGGGTGGCACCGACGACCTGCAACCAAGTAGGATTCGTCAAGGGGCAATCAGAAAGGCGAAGGCCACAGACACCGACCCCCTTCCCCTCCAGAAGCTCCGGCAAATCCAACACCCCAAAATTCGCCATCAATGGGCACAGCTCCATGATCACTGGTCTCACAGACCGAGGCCCAGAACTCGACCAATTTTGGGCAGGACGAGAACATGTGCGAGTGATTCGCTGGCCCCCTTAAACACCTCTCGCACCTATCCTCCACATCGGGGAAGAACCCACTCATGCGTGCTCTAGACATGTGAGCCCTATGGACAATTTTAAATTGTATCAGGCTCAGCCTGCCGCAAGCAGAAGTCAAGTTCACCCAATACAGTATTTCACTCCAGGCACCTCCCTCCAGTATCAAGCCCAGTTCTTCCTCCCACTTTCCTTTTACTGCTGTTAATGGAACCTTCCCCATCTCCAGCAGCCACCCATATATATCCGAGATGCTTGCTTTCCCAGTTCATTGCACGATAACAATCTATCCATCAGTATACGACACAGCAACTGGGGGAACAAAAGAAGTTCTTTGTGAGCAAAGTCCTGCACCTGCATACATCTAAATTCGCTCCCCTTCGGGAATTGGTATTTTTCCCATTATCCTATTCTATTCGTACATTCCAACGGATTGGAAATATACGGCAAAAAGTCACCTGCATACAGCGAGACTCTATGCTCCCTGCCTCCACTTACAATACCAGACCACTCCCCTGATGCCTGGAGTGCAATAGCCAAGGGTTCAATAGCCAACACAAACAGAAGTGGGGTTAACGGGCACCCCTGCCTCATACCCCTATGTAGCCATAAGTCTCACGTACTAATAAAATCTGTCCTAAAGCTAGCCATGGGATCGCATATAACAACCACATCCATGAGATTCACATGGGTCCAGAACCTTGAACAAACCTCAAAAACCCTCCCCTACCAAATGCCTTCACCACATCCATAGCCACAATTACCTCCTGCATCCTGCCCTTAGACAGCGTCATAACCACATTCCATATACGTTGAATGTTACTCGACAACTTCCTTCCCCTCACACAACCCGCCTGATCCTCCGATACCACCTCCGGCATACACTCCTCCAACCGCCTCACCCAATACCTTAGCCCAGGTTTTTCAAAGTGTGGGTCACGACCCATCGGTGGGTTGCAGGTAGGTGTCGGGAGAGTCGCAGAGCGATCAGTCGTGTCATTCCTGCAGTTGTCCCAATCACGGGAGAAGCACCCACGGCCGCTGAGAATGATGGCCGCTGCAGCCTTATAAATAAAAATAAATTAGGTTGTGTGTGGTCTTCTGGACAGAGACGGCAGCAGTGAGCAGGTCAGCACCCTGCATACACACTTGACGACAAGCGCCCTGTACGTGCTTTGGCACCAAATCACAGAGGAGAGCTGTTTCCATTTTCTAACTGCTGGCAAGAGGACATTGAAGATGAATTGCTTTGTTACAAATAAGAGACGGCCAGAAACACAAATAGGCAGGATTTCACAACTGAATCTGCTGGAGAGAGCTGCGCAGGAGTGTCCAGAGCAAGACAGAGCACTGCTCGTGTTAGCACTGAACTGAGCTCCAGGGCTCCTGATTGATAGCTCACAAAGAAGAAATTTAACTCATGAGGTATGGTTTTGTCAATTGTGCCAATGCAAATAAGGATGCAAAGCCCATGTGTGTATTAAGCAGAGAAGTACTGGCAAATGAGAGCAGACGTTTCAGATTTTGAAAGAGAAGTGATGGGTGAGAAATTCCTTTTGCGGTTGAGACCCCAGAGTCGGTTATTGACTTACAGCTGACTCGCCCTACACAAGCTCAATCTATCTCGGCTGGTAGAGCAGATGGAGGGAGATTTCAAAAGGTGGGATATGCTCCCGCTTTCCCTGGCAGGTAGGGTGCAGTCCGTGAAAATGACGGTCCTTCCCAGGTTTCTGTTCGTCTTCCTGCGCCTTCCCATCTTCATCCCCAAATCCTTCTTCAAGCGGGTGAATAGGATTATCACGGGATTTGTGTGGGCAAACAAGACCCCGCGAGTTAAAAGGCTGTTCTTAGAGTGCAGCCGGGGGTGGGGTAGGGCTGGCGCTCTAAGAACAGCCTTTTAACTCGCGGGGTCTTGTGGGTAATGGACGAGGGGCGGCATGGAAGCAGCTAGAGGCGGCGTCATGCGAGGACACCAGCTTAGGGGCACTGATAATGGCACCTCTGCCGTTCTTGCCAGCACGGTACACCACAAGCCCGGTGGTGACGGCGGTACTGAGGATCTGGGGTCAGTGGAGAAGGCACAGGAGGGAGGAAGGGGCCTCAGTCTGGACCCCAATACGGCATAATCATAGCTTTGTTCCGGGCAAGATAGACAGAGAGTTTCAAAGTTGGCAAAGGGCGGGTATCAAAAGGATGGGGGACCTGTTTATAGATGGGACTTTTCCTAGCCTGAAGGCGCTAGAGGAGAAATTTAGTCTGCCCCCGGGGAATGCCCCCCCCCCCCCAGCAGGATATGTCCGACACCTTCCCCTCTCTGGCATCTGGGTAGGGGAGGGGAAGGTGTCGGACATATACCAAGAACTGCAGGAGGCAGAGGAAGTCTTGGCGGAGGAGCTGAAGGGCAAGTGGGAGGAGGAGCTGGGCGAGGAACTGGATGAGGGCCTGTGGGCTGATGCCCTAGGCAGGGTTAATTCCTCCTCATCTTGTGCCAGGCTTAGCCTAATTCAGTTTAAGGTGGTCCACCGGGCACACATGACGACAGCGAGAATGAGCAAGTTCTATGGGGTGAAGGACAGGTGTGCGAGATGCTCAGGGAGCCCAGCAAACCATGTCCATATGTTCTGGGCATGCCCGGCGCATAAAGAATTCTGGCAGGGTTTTGCAAAGGCTATGTCCAAGGTCTTGGACACTCGGGTAAAGCCGAGTCCGGAGATAGCGATATTTGGGGTGTCGGAAGATCCGGGCATGCAGGAAGCGAAGGAGGCCGACGTCCTGGCCTTTGCCTCCCTGGTAGCCCGGAGACGGATCTTGTTAATGTGGAGGGACTCGAAGCCCCCGAGTGTAGAGACCTGGGTTAGTGACATGGCTGGGTTTCTCAGTTTTGAGAGGATAAAGTTTGCCTTGAGAGGGTCCTTGCTGGGGTTCTCCAGGCGGTGGCAGCCGTTCCTTGACTTTCTGGCAGAACGTTGAAAGGCCAGCAGCAGCAGCAATCCGGGGAGGTGGGGTGGGAGGGGGGGGGGGGGGGTGGGGGGCGGATAGGTTGGGAACTATGTATGGAATGTATACTCTTCTTTTGTAAACGGAATATAACCCCCTGCTTGTTAAATTTTCTCCTTTTTGTTATTGGTTATCTAAAATTTTGTTTAAGAAAAACTTGAATAAAAACAATTTTTTAAAGAAACTTACAGCTGACTCCAAATTAAAAGAGGCCACAGCCGTACCTGACCTGTGATACCACATTAAAAACACGCCAAAAGCCCATGAGGCTGTCAGCATTCTGGAGTAGCATCTCCCAGGAGTATCCAGTAATGAGTAAAACAAGCATTTTGTTGCTATTTCCCTTCACGACGACCGTGCAAGGTTGGATTTTCCGTTTTCACAAAGATGAAAACGGCACAAAGAACCGGCAGAAGTCTGCACCCGATATGCGCATTTCCCCCTCCTTTTGTGAATCTGATTCAAGTGAGATCATGGGGACCAAGCAGGCTCCTGCTTCGCATTAAAGGTAACGGAACGTGGCATGGGTCACAAAGGTCGGCCGGCATGGGTCACAAAGGTCAGCCGGCATGGGTCACAAAGGTCGGCCGGCATGGGTCACAAAGGTCAGCCGGCGTGGGTCACAAAGGTCGGCCGGCGTGGGTCACAAAGGTCTGCCGGCATGGGTCACAAAGGTCGGCCGGCGTGGGTCACAAAGGTCGGCCGGCATGGGTCACAAAGGTCGGCCGGCATGGGTCACAAAGGTCGGCCGGCATGGGTCACAAAGGTCGGCCGGCATGGGTCACAAAGGTCGGCCGGCATGGGTCACAAAGGTCGGCCGGCATGGGTCACAAAGGTCGGCCGGCATGGGTCACAAAGGTCGGCCGGCATGGGTCACAAAGGTCGGCCGGCATGGGTCACAAAGGTTGGCAAAAGTGTTTCCTGGGAAAACAATGTTTGAAAAACACAAGTCTAGAGGGTGAGGGAGGGTGAGAGGCCCCCGACAAGGTTAGTCATCTGGAACGTGCGAGGCCTGGAGGGACCAGTAAAGAGGGCGAGGATATTTACTCATTTAAAGAGTTTGAGAGCCGACGTGGTGTTTTTACCAAGAACAGGAGCAAGCTGGGCTCCGGAAAGCCTGGGAGAGCCAGGCATTTCACTCAGGCTTTGATAGTAGGGTGCAAGGGGGGTGGCGATCTTAATTAATAAGAGGATTCAGTTCCGGACAGAGAGGGTTATAACTGATCAGGGTAGATGATATGTGATGGCAGTGGGGGCATTAGAGGGGATGCAGGTGATACTAGTGAATGTGTATGCTCCAAATTGCAGCAATGTTTCATTTATGAAGCGGTTGTTGGCTATGGTGCCAGATTTGGACACCAACCAATTGATTTTGGGGGGGTGATATGAGCTGTGTGTTGGACCCGAAGGTGGATCACACCAGGCCAAAATCGTTGGTCTCGGCCGGGATGGCGAAGGTAATATCGATGTTTATGGAGGAGACGGGCAGGGCGGATCAATGGCAGTTTGCACATCATGGAGAGAAGGAGTTCTTGTTTTTTTCTTTGGTACACGAAGTGTATTGGAGGATTGGTTATTTTATTATGAGTTTGACTCTACTCGCTGGTGTGAGGAAGGCTGAGTATTCGGCGGTGGTTATTTCAGACCATGCCCCACAATGGGTGGACTTGGCATTGGAGGTCGGTCGGCGATGGCGGTTAGATGCAGGGCAGCTATCGGACTTGGGCTTTTGCGTGAGGATTTCGAGGGCCATACCTGGGTTTGTGGAAAATAATGATAATGGAGGGGTTTCACCCTCGATTTGGTGGGACGCATTGAAGATCATAGGGTTTAAGCCATATGTGAACAGGGTGACGAGGGAGGAGCAACTGAAACTGGTGGATGGGATTCTAGGGGTGGATCTAGGGACCTGACCCCTGAGCTTTTGGCATGCAGGAAAAAACTGCAAATGCAGTTTGACTTGCTGTCCACAGACAGGGTGGTGCGGCCATTGAGGAGGGCGAAAGGGGCAGTGTATGAATATGGGAAGGAGGCCAATTGTCTCTTGGCTCACCAGCCAAGGCAGCAAGAGATGGCCAGGGACAT
Source organism: Scyliorhinus torazame (assembly GCF_047496885.1). Lineage (NCBI taxonomy): Eukaryota > Metazoa > Chordata > Chondrichthyes > Carcharhiniformes > Scyliorhinidae > Scyliorhinus > Scyliorhinus torazame. Next base: position 214,389,008 of record NC_092715.1, on the reverse strand, counting down.
TGGTCGGATTAAGGATTTGGAGGATAGGCTGGTCTCCAACCCGGGTAAGGTGAATGAAGTGTTTCGGACCTTCTACGAGAGGTTGTATAGGTCAGAGCCGCTGGAGGATGAACAAGGGATGGTAGAGTTTCTGGGGGGGTTGGGGTTCCGCAAGCTGAGGGAGGATTTGTGGGAGGAGCTAGATGTGCCATTGGGCCTGGAGGAGATTCAGGCAGCATCAAAGCATATGCAGGCAGGGAAGGCACGGGGGCCGGATGGGTTCCCGGTGGAATTTTATAAGAGGTTTTCAAATCAGTTGGGTCCGTTGTTGTGGAACATGTTTACCGGCTCTTTTGCACGGGGCACCCCCCAGAGACACTGGGGCACGGTAGCCTTGTGGATAGCACAATTACTTCACAGCTCCAGGGTCCCAGGTTCGATTCCGGCTTGGGTCACTGTCTGTGCGGAGTCTGCACATCCTCCCCGTGTGTGCGTGGGTTTCCTCCGGGTGCTCCGGTTGACCTTGGGTAGGGTGCTCTTTCCAAGAGCTGGTGCAGACTCGATGGGCCGAATGGCCTCCTTCTGCACTGTAAATTCTATGATAATCACTGCTCCTGAAGAAAGATAAACTCCCCTCAATGTGTGGATCATATCATCCGATCTCCCTGTTAAATGTAGATGTCAAGTTACTGGCCAAAGTATTGGCATTAAGGTTGGAGCCTTGTCTCCAAGAAGTACTAGGGGAAGATCAGACGGGGTTTGTAAAGGGGCAGAGGTTGTCGTCAAATGTGCGTCGGCTGCTGAATGTGGTGCTTACCCATACATCCGGGCCGGTATCGGAGATAATTGTAATATTGAATACAGAGAAGGCGGTCGACCGGGTGGAGTGGGAATACTTTTTCATGGGTGCAGTTGCTGTATGCGGCTCCTTTTGCTCGTGGTTGTACAAGCACCATGAACTCCGGGTCCTTTCGGTTGTATCCAGGTACGAGGCAGGGGTGTCCGATGTCTCCTTTGTAGTTTGCGCTGGCAATTGAGCCATTGGCCATTGCGTTAAGGGCCTCAAATGCATGGAGTGGGATCATTAGAGGTGGGTGGAACATAGAGTATCATTACATGCTGATGATTTGCTGCTGTATGTTAGAGCCCAGGGGTCGTCTATAGGGAATATTATGAGTATTTTGCAGGGCTTCAGTGCCTTCTCTGGTTACGAGTTGAACATAGGGAAGACTGAATATTTTGTGGTTACTGTATCAGGGCGGGGAGTTGGATTGGGGGGGCTGCCATTTTGGTTGGTGGGGACCAGCTTTCAATACCTAGGGGTCCAGATGATGGGGGACTGGTGGCAGTTTTGGATGTTGAATTACACAAGCCTGGATGTAGAGTTAAGGTGGACTTGCCGAGGTGGGATAGTCTCCCGTTAACGTTGGCGGGCTGGGTCCAATGAATTAAGATGAACACCTTGCCGAGATTTCTATTTTTATTTCATGTCTCCCCGTGTTCCCTGCCCAAGTTGTTTTCCCAAACGATCGAGTGGCTTATTTTGGTTCTATTTGGGTGGGTAAGGCCCCGTGGATTCGGAGGGGGGCGCTGAAGAGGGAAAGACAGGCAGGGGGTTTAGCGTTGCCAAATTTGCTGTACTATTATTGGGCGGGCAACGCAGAAAAGGTGTTGGGGTGGTGTGGGGACCTGGGGGCTCTCTGGGTTCAGATGGATTCGGGGTCATGTTTGGGGGCATTGGCAACAGCGCCACTTTATTTTTGGAGGGGCGGTTTGCCAGCCTGGAGGAGTTGAAAGAGAACTTTGGTCTGTTAGGCTTGGACATGTTTAGGTACCTCCAGGTGCGGAGCTTTGTTAAGATTTTTTGGGGGCTCTCCCGGTGGTGCCGCATCTTTCATATTGGAGCGGATTCTCTCCTGTTCAGTGTCGGAGAAGGGCAGTATGTTCGGCATGTATGTGCTGATTGCAGGGAAAGAGCTTAGTTCAGTGGAAGGGTTAAAGTGAAATGGGTGGAGGAGTTGGGCTGGAGGAGGGTGTGTGGAGTGAGGCACTGTGGAGGGTGAATGCTACACCGTGGTGTGTGAGTCTGAGCCTTATCCAGCTGAAGGTAGTGTTTCGAACGCACCTCACGAAGGTGAGGTTGAATCGTTTTTTTGAGGGGATGGAGGATAGATGCGAGCACTGCTTGACACCCATGTTTTGGTTCTGTTCTAAGACGGTGTGTTTCTGGAGGTCCTTTTTTGACAGCATGTCGCCGATCCTAAGTATTAAGTTAGAGCCCTGCTCCCTGGTGGGTATATGTGGGGTTTTGGATGTGCCGGTGCTTCGAATAGGTGCAGGGACAGATGTCCTTGCTTTCGTCCCGTTGTTGGCGCGGAGGCGTATCCTGCTGGGTTGAGTGCCTCAGCGTGGCTAGGGGATTTGATGAATTTTCTGTACCTCAAGAAGGTCAAATACACCATGAGGGGATCAATTGAAAGGTTCTACCGGTCAGGGCGACCGTGTATTTCATAGGATTGGTCACTGTCAGCTATTGCGGGCGGCGGGGGGGGGTTAGGGAACAGTAGCTGGGTGCTTTATTTTCCTTTACGTTTGCTGTTTTGGAAAGTTGTGGGGGTATGGTTTGTATGGGGTTGGTGTTTTGTTAAAGGTATTTGTTTGCATGCTTTGTAATTTTGTATACAAAATGTTAAAAAATGTAATAAAAATGTAATTTTTAAAATCTTCTGCTCTCTCAGGAGAACAATCCCAGCTTCTCCAATCGACCCGTACCTGAAGTCTTTCATCCCTGGAACCATCCCCAGAAGTCTTTTCTGCATCCTCTCTAATGTCACACAGATATAAAGCACAGAAGAGGTCTCATCGTGTCTGCGGCGGACATTAAGCACATACCTATTCTCATCCCATGTTCCAGCACTTGGTCCAGCCTTGTATGTTTCAAGTGCTCATCTAAATGCTTCTTAAATGTTGTGAGGGTTCCCGCCTCTAACACCCTTTCAGGCAGCGAGTTCCAGATTCACACCAGCCTCTGGGTGAAAACATTTTTCCTCAAATCTCCTCTAAATCCCCTTACCTTAAACCTATGGCCCCTGTTTACTGACCCCTCAACTAAGGGGAAATGCTTCTTCCTATCTACCCTATTTATGTCCCACATAATTTTGTACACCACAGTCAGCTCCCCCCCGCCCCCCCTGCCTCAGCCTTTTCGGCTCTAAGGAAAACAACCCCAGCCTAACCCCTCTCTTCATAGCTCAAATGCTCCAGCTCAGGCATCATCCTAGTGAATCACCTCTGCACCCTTCCTTATATAATAACTTCCTTCTGATAGTGTGGAAACCAGAACTGCACACGGTACTCTAGCTGTGGCCTAATGAGCATTTTATACAGCTCCATCATAACCTCCCTGCTCTTATATTCTATGCCTCGGCTGATAGAGGGGTGCAGTGCTCTGACTGTGAGATGTGGCAGGTCCGGGAGGCTTCCAGCGTCCCAGATGGCTTCATCTGCAGAAAGTGCACCCAACTGGAGCTCCTCACAGACTGCATGGTTCGGTTGGAGCAGCAGTTGGATCCACTTAGGAGCATGCAGGTGGCGGAAAGCATCATAGATAGCAGTTATATAAATGTGGTCACACCCAAGGTGCAGGCAGAGAAATGGGTGACCACCAGAAAGGGCAGGCAGTCAGTGCATGAATCTCCTGTGGTTGTCCCCCTCTCGAACAGGTATGCCCCTTTGGATACTGTCGGGGGCATAGCCTATCAGGGGAAAACAGCAGCAGCCAGAGCAGTGGCACCACGGCTGGCTCTGATGTTCAGAAGGGAGGGTCAAAACACAGAAGAGCAATAGTCATAGGGGACTCTGTAGTCAGGGGCACAGATAGGTGCTTCTGTGGATGTGAAAGAGACTCCAGGATGGTACGTTGCCTCCCTGGTGCCAGGGTCCAGGATGTCTCCGAATGGGTAGCGGGCATCCTGAAGGGGAAGGGCAAACAGGCAGAGGTTGTTGTACATATTGGTACTAACGACATAGGCAGGAAGGGGCATGATGTCCTGCAGCAGGAGTTCAGGGAGCTAGGCAGAAAGTTAAAAGACAGGACTTTTAGGGTAGTAATCTCGGGATTACTCCCTGTGCCACGTGCCAGTGAGGCTAGAAATAGAAAGATAGAGCAGCTAAGCACGTGGCTAAACAGCTGGTGTAAGAGGGAGGGTTTCCATTATCTGGACCACTGGGAGCTCTTCCGGGGCAGGTGTGACCTGTATAAGAAGGACGGGTTGCATCTAAACTGGAGAGGCATAAACATCCTGGCCGCGAGGTTTGCTAGTGTCACACGGGAGGGTTTAAACTAGTATGTCAGGGGGGTGGGCACCGGAGCAATAGGTCAGAAGGTGAAAGCATTGAGGGAAAACTAGGGAATAGGGCCAGTATGGCTCTGAGGCAGAGCAGACAGGGAGAAGTTGCTGAACACAGCGGGTCTGGTGGCCTGAAGTGCATATGTTTTAATGCAAGAAGTATAACAGGTAAGGCAGATGAACTTAGAGCTTGGATTAGTACTTGGAACTATGATGTTGTTGCCATTACAGAGACCTGGTTGGGGGAAGGACAGACTTGGCAGCTAAACGTTCCAGGATTTAGATGTTTCAGGCAGGATAAAGGGGGATGTCAAAGGGGTGGCGGAGTTGCGCTACTGGTTAGGGAGAATATCACAGCTGTACTACGGGAGGACACCTCAGAGGGAAGTGAGGCTATATGGGTAGAGATCAGGAATAAGAAGGGTGCAGTCACAATGTTGGGGGTTTACTACAGGCCTCCCAACAGCCAGCGGGAGATAGAGGAGCAGATAGGAAGACAGATTTTGGAAAAGAGTAAAAACAATAGGGTTGTTGTGATGGGAGACTTCAACTTCCCCAATATTGACTGGGACTCACTTAGTGCCAGGGGCTTAGATGGGGCAGAGTTTGTAAGGAGCATCCAGGAGGGCTTCTTAAAACAATATGTAGACAGTCCAACTAGGGAAGGGGCTGTACTGGACCTGGTATTGGGGAATGAGACCGGCCAGGTGGTAGAGGTTTCAGTAGGGGAGCATTTCAGGAATAGTGACCACAATTCAGTAAGTTTTAAAGTGCTGGTGGACAAGGATAAGAGTGGTCCTAGGGTGAATGTGCTAAATTGGGGAAGGCTAATTATAACAATATTAGGCGGGAACTGAAGAACATAGATTGGGGGCGGATGTTTGAGGGTAAATCAACATCTGACATGTGGGAGGCTTTCAAGTGTCAGTTGAAAGGAATTCAGGACCGGCCTGTTCCTGTAAGGAAGAAGGATAAATACGGCAAATTTCGGGAACCTTGGATAACAGAGATATTGTAGGCCTCGTCAGAAAGAAAAAGGAGGCATTTGTCAGGGCTAGAAGGCTGGGAACAGTCAAAGCCTGTGTGGAATATAAGGAAAGTAGAAAGGAACTTAAGCAAGGAGTCAGGAGGGCTAGAAGGGGTCACGAAAAGTCATTGGAAATAGGGTTAAGGAAAATCCCAAGGCTTTTTACACGTACATAAAAAGCAAGAGGGTTGCCAGGGAAAGGGTTGGCCCACTGAAGGATAGGCAAGGGAATCTATGTGTGGAGCCAGAGGAAATGGGCGAGGTACTAAATGAATACTTTGCATCAGTATTCATCAAAGAGAAGGAATTGGTGGATGTTGAGTCTGGAGAAGGGTGTGTAGATAGCCTGGGTCACATTGAGATCCAAAAAGACGAGGTGTTGGGCGTCTTGAAAAATATTAAGGTAGATAAGTCCCCAGGGAGTGATGGGATCTACCCCAGAATACTGAAGGAGGCTAGAGAGGATATTGCTGAGGCCTTGACAGAAATCTTTGGATCCTCACTGTCTTCAGCTGATGTCCTGGAGGGCTGGAGAATAGCCAATGTTGTTCCTTTGTTTAGGAAGGGTAGCAACTTGCTGTTTGATGTTTACATCTTGTTTGATCTTTCCCATCTTAGTGAGACTACTCCAGTGGGTCGGAGTGGGGGATGGTGTGCTGGGGAGTGGGGAGATGAGGTCGGGGAAACAATGGGAGTGAGACAAGGGGGCGCCGGAGCGATGAGTCACCGGGCTAGCAGATTGGCTAGTCAAGGGAGTCAGTGGGGGGGGGGGTGGGGGGGGGAGAATACAGCCAGTGAATGGCAGGGGTGAGGTTATCGGGGGATGTTGCTAGGGGGGGGGAGGGGGGAGTTATTTTACTGACGTGGGGGGGATCTGAAGTAGATAATGGAAAGGAGGTCGGGGGTGGAGGCAGCCAAGTCACGAGCCACGAATGGCACGGCGCATGGGCCGGGGCCGGGCCCAAGAAAGGTTATGGCTGACCGGCGGGGTGGGGGGTTGTGCCCCCCAACCAGGCTGATCACCTGGAATGTCAGGGGACTAAATGGGCCAGGTAAAAGGGCACGTGTGTTCGCGCATTTGCGGGCTCTAAAGGCGGACGTAATTATGTTGCAGGAGACACATCTGAAAGTGTCTGACCAGACTAGGCTAAGGAAGGGCTGGATCAGCCAGGTCTTCCACTCGGACTTGGATTCTAAGTCCAGGAGGGTAGCAATTATGATCAATAAGTGGGTTCAATTTGAGGCGGAGGGCGTAGTCGCAGACGGCGGGGGCAGATTCCTTATGGCAAGGGGCAAGCTGGAGGGGAGAAGAGTGGTGCTGGTGAACATATATGCGCTGAACTGGGACGACGTTGACTTTATCAAAAGAGTTCTGGGGAAGATCCCGGACCTAGACTCACGTAAGTTGATAATGGGGGGGGGGGGGGGACTTTAATACGGTCCTTGACCCGGGGCTGGACCGGTCATGTCCCAGAACGGGCAGTCTCCCAGCAATGGCAAGAGAGCTGAAAGGGTTCATGGAGCAAATGGGGGCTGTGGACCCATGGAGAGCCAGACAGCCGACGGGAAGGGGCTACTCGTTTTATTCGCATGTTCATAAAGTATATTCTAGGATTGATTTTTTTTATCGTGAGCAGGGACTGTGTAGGGGAGGTAAAGAATACGGAATACTCGGCAATCACTATCTCGGACCATGCCCCGCACTGGGTGGACCTGCAGGTCGGGGGGGCGAATTACCAACGGCCGCAATGGAGGTTAGACATAGGACTGTTGTCGGAGGAGGGGATATGTGAGAGACTTCGGAAGTGTGTGCAAAATAACTTGCAGGTGAACGATACGGGGGAGGTTTCAGCAGCGACCCTGTGGGAGGCGCTGAAGGCAGTAGTGAGGGGGGAGCTGATCTCAATTCGGACTCACAGGGTCAGGGCGGACAGAGCAGAAATGGACAAATTGGTTAGGGAAATTCACCGGATAGACGAGGAGCATGCGGGGTCCCCGGGGAAGGACCTACTCAGGGAGAGATGGAGACTGCAGGCGGAACTGGGGGTGCTATCCACGAGTAGGGCCGTGGAACAACTTAGGAAGGTGAGGGGAGTGGTGCATGAGCATGGGGAGCAGGCCAGCAGATTGCGAGCGCAGCAACTCAGGAAGAGGGAGGCGGCCAGGGAAATAAGTAGAGTGGTTGATGGGGAGGAGAGCAGAGTGGAGGACCCGGCAGGACAGAATAAGGTATTTTGGGACTTCTATAGTAAGCTGTACACTTCAGAACCCCCGGAAGAGCCGGAGGAGTTGAAAAGGTTCCTGGGTGGACTAACCTTCGCAAAAGTAGGCAGGGGACTAGTGGACGGGCTGGGGGCCCCGATTAGAGCGGAGGAGGTATTGGGGGGCCTAAAGGCCATGCAGTCGGGGAAAGCCCCGGAACCGGATGGATACCCAGTAGAGTTTTACAAGAAGTTCTCGGAGATAGTGGGACCGGTCCTGACAAGGGTTTTTAATGAGGCAAGGGACAGAGGGACCCTGCCACCGACGATGTCGCAAGCCACCACCTCGCTCATACTGAAGCGGGACAAGGACCTGGAATCCTGCAGGTCATACAGGCCAATCTCCCTGATCAATGTGGATGCCAAGCTCCTGGCCAAGGTCCTGGCGATTAGAATTGAGGACTGCGTACCAGAAGTGATTGGGGACGATCAGACATGGTTTGCGAAAGGCAGGCAGCTGACAGCTAACTTGAGAAGATTGCTTAATGTGATCATGATGCCCCCGACGGGCAAGGAGGTGGAGGTAGTGGTGGCCATGGATGCTGAGAAGGCCTTCAACCGGGTGGAGTGGGGCTATTTGCGGGAGGTGCTTGGACGGTTTGGGTTTGGGGAGGGACTGGTTAATTGGGGCAGACTATTGTACCAGGCCCCAAAAGCTAGCATTAGGACGAACAGGATAATGTCAGATTATTTCAGACTACACCGCGGTACCAGACAGGGGTGCCCACTCTTCCCATTGCTGTTCGCGCTGGCCATAGAGTCGTTGGTGATGGCGTTGAGAGCTGCGAAGGGGTGGAAGGGAATGACTAGGGGGGGGGGGGTGGAACATAGGGTCTCTCTCTATGCAGACGACCTGCTCCTGTATGTGTCGACCCACTGGCCAGGATGGAAAATATACTGGAAACATTGAGGAAGTTCGGCCGGTTTTCTGGGTACAAATTAAATATGGCCAAAAGTGAGATGTTTGTGGTGCAGGCAAGGGGCTAGGAGAATAGACTGAAGGAACTGCCATTTAGGCTGGTGGAGGAAAGTTTCCGGTACTTGGGGAGACAGGTGACACTGTTGCTAACTTTTGGTTGGTTCAATTGGCTCTGTTTTATAACCTTTGCTCTAGAGTCGCCAGGTATCTTTATGATACCGCCACGAGGTTCAAGTTCAAGTAATGATCAATAACTCAACACACCAATTAGTAAGATTCAAATCAAAACACATTTATTATACACAGTAAATCGCTACTCATGCATAAACTCTACTTTCTAGGCTATTTCTATAACTACCAGGCCTATACTTAGCTTCGGACTGGCCCCCCAGGTCAGGGGAACAAATGGTCTTTCGTTCAGGTCCTGAGTCTGCGGGATTCAAAAGCTGGTATGGACTGGTATCTAGGAGCGCCTATCTCGTAGCGAGTGTTGACTTGAGACTTACTTGCTTGGAGGCAACAAGACAGGCCACTGTCAAGTGTTGGTTCAAGTTGCTGAGTGACCCTGCCAAAGAAAGACGATTTGAACTTGGGGGCTTTACTTTATAGTCCCCAGGGGCTGCCCGCCCTTCGGGGCAGACCCCTTACCTGGTTCCAAGTGATTGGACTATTTTCCGATCACTTGGATCGATTTCTCCAATGCTAGAGCGGCTCCCTGATCGCTAGGCGGTCGCTAAATGTTTGTTGGCCTTCCTTTGTCTTGGCTCCTGCTGGTGCCGAGGAGTCTGGCTTGGCTTTGTTTACCTTAACTGTTGCCATTGTGCCTGGGAATTGCACATTACTATGTAGATGGCTGCTACATTACTATGCAGATGGCTGCTGGTTTCAGTGCTGTCTGGTACCTAACAGGTCTCAATACACATGATTTTTGTATTTGCTAGTTTTTGCCTGTGTTGGCTGAATGTCCCTTCAGCCTTTGCGGTTCTCCATTTTAAGTCGGGAAGTGGCCAACTCAGGTGGCTACAGCACGAGACTGGGGCAGGTTGCATTAGTTAAATTTGACTAGGGTGGTGGAACAAATGAAGAGGGAGTTTCGGAGATAGGATGCACTCCCGCTGTCACTGGCAGGGAGGGTGCAGACTGTAAAGATGACAATCCTCCCTAGTTTTCTGTTCATCTTCCAGTGCCTCCCAATCTTTATCCCACGGTCCTTCTTCAAAAGGACTGGCAAAATTATCATGAGCTTTGTCTGGGTGGGAAAATCCCCGCGGGTGAAGAAGGCCATGCATGAAAGGAGCCGCAGCGAGGGGGGACTGGCATTGCCGAGTCTGATCAACTACGACTGGGCGGCTAACAGGAAGTGGATGGTGGGTACGGGGTCTATCTGAGAGCGAGTGGAGGGGCACCAGTTTGGCACCCCTGGTCAGGGCTCCCCTACTGCTGTCGCCAGCCAGGTACTCCACCAGCCCGGTAGTGGGGGCGGCCCTGCGGATATGGGGCCAGTGGAGGAGGCATGTAGGGGAGGTGGGTGCGTCTGCCTGGGCTCCAATATGTGATAACCATCGATTCGCCCCCGGGAACATGGATGGAGGGTTTCGAACATGGCGGCGGGTGGAGGTGAGGAGGGTGGGCGATATGTTCCTGGAGGGGAGCATTGAGAGTTTGAGGGGCTTGGAGGAGAAATTTGGGCTGGTAAGGGGAAATGACTTTAGGTACTTACAGATGCGGGACTTTGTACGCAGAAGATCGCATCCTTCCCACGCCTCCCGCAATAGGGATCCAGGACAGAATAGTCTCTAGAGGAGAAGGAGGAGAGGGTAGAGTCTCGGATATCTACAAGGTGCTCATGAAGGGGGAAGAGTCCCAGACGGAGGAACTGAAACTCAAATGGGAGGAGGAGTTTGGCGGGGAGATGGAGGACGGGCTGTGGGCGGAAGCTCTGAGTAGGGTAAACTCAACCGCAACATGTGCCAGGCACGGCCTGATTCAATTTAAGATCGTTCCCCGGACCCACGTGACGGTAGCTCGGATGAGCAAATTCTTTGGGGTAGAGGACAAGTGCGCTAGATGCGCGGGAGGACCAGCGAACCATGTTCACATGTTTTGGGCATGTCCTAAGCTTAGGGGGTACTGGGAGGGATTTGCGGGGGTCATGTCCCGGGTGCTGAAAACAAGGGTGGTGATGAGTCCAGGGGTGGCAATGTTCGGGGTTGCGGAAGACCCGGGAGTCCACGGGGAGAAAGAGGCAGATGTTCTGGCCTTTGCTTCCCTAATAGCCCAGCGGCAAATACTGCTGTCATGGAGGGACTCAAAATCCCCAAAGACCGAACTATGGCTTTCGGACATGTCAAGTTGTCTGGGTATGGAAAAAATTAAGTTCGCCTTGAGGGGATCTCTACTGGGGTTCACCCGAAGGTGGCAACCATTCATCGACTTCTTCGCAGGAGAGGGAATGTCAGCTGCGGGGGGGGGGGGGGAGAGAGAGAGAGAGAGGGGGGGGGAGGGGGGAGATTAGAGTAGAGTAGGAGGGATAAATAGGTGGGTAGTGTCTAGGGGAGAGGAGCGGGCATGTGCAGTATGACTTGATTGAAGTATTGGTTTTATATTGTTGTTTGCACATTTCTGTTAGCTGTAACTGTTTACAATGCCAAAAAATTACCTCAATAAAATTGTTTGTTAAAAAAAAAAGAAGGGTAGCAAGGATAATCCAGGGAACTACAGGCCGGTGAGCCTTACGTCAGTGGTAGGGAAATTACTGGAGAGAATTCTTTGAGACAGGATCTACTCCCATTTGGAAGCAAATTGACATATTAGTGAGAGGCAGCATGGTTTTGTGAAGGGGAGGTCGTGTCTCAGTAACTTAATAGAGTTTTTCGAAGAGGTCACAAAGGTGATTGATGCAGGTAGGGCAGTGGATGTTGTCTATATGGACTTCAGTAAGGCCTTTGACAAGGTCCCTCATGATAGACTGGTACAAAAGGTGAAGTCACACGGGATCAGGGGTGAGCTGGCAAGGTGAATGCAGAACTGGCTAGGTCATAGAAAGCAGAGAGTAGCAATGGACGGGTGCTTTTCTAATTGGAGGGCTGTGACTAGTGGTGTTCCGCAGGGATCAGTGCTGGGACCTTTGCTGTTCGTAGTATATATAAATGATTTGGAGGAAAATGTAACTGGTCTGATTAGTAAGTTTGCAGACGACACAAAGGTTTGTGGAATTGTGGATAGTGATGAGGACTGTCAGAGGATACAGCAGGATTTAGATCGTTTGGAGACTTGGGCAGAGAGATGGCAGATGGAGTTTAACCTGGACAAATGTGAGGTAATGCATTTTGGAAGGTCTAATGTAGGTAGGAAATATACAATGAATGGTAGAACCCTCAAGAGTATTGAAAGTCAGAGAGATCTAGGTATACAGGTCCACAGGTAACTGAAAGGGGCAACACAGTTGGAGAAGGTAGTCAAGAAGGCATACGGCATGCTTGCCTTCATTGGCCGGAGCATTGAGTATAAGAATTGGCAAGTCATGTTGCAGCTGTATAGGACCTTAGTTAGGCCACATTTGGAGTATAGTGTTCAATTCTGGTTGCCACACTACCAGAAGGATGTGGAGGCTTTAGAGAGGGTGCAGAAGAGATTTACCAGGATGTTGCCTGGTATGGAGGGCATTAGCTATGAGGAGCGGTTGAATAAACTCGGCTTGTTCTCACTGGAACGACGGAGGTTGAGGGGCGACCAGATAGATGTCTACAAAATTATGAGGGGCATAGGCAGAGTGGATAGTCAGAGACTTTTCCCCGGGGTAGAGGGGTCAATTACTAGGGGGCATATGCTTAAGGTGCGAGGGACAAGGTTTAGAGTAGATGTACGAGGTAAGTTTTTTACACAGAGGGTAGTGGGTGCCTGGAACTCGCTGCCGGAGGAGGTGGTGGAAGCAGGGACGATAGTGACATTTAAGGGGCATCTTGACAAATACATGAATAGGATGGGAATAGAGGGATACGGACCCAGGAAGTGTAGAAGATTGTAGTTTAGCCGGGCAGCAAGGTTGGCACGGGCTTGGAGGGCCGAAGGGCTGTATTTTTCTTTGTTCTTTGTTCTATAAAGGCAAATATTCCATGTGCCTTCTTAACCACCTTATCTACCTGTCCTGCTGCCTTCAGGGATCTTTGGATATGCACCCCAAGGTCCCACTGGTCCTCTGTAATTCCTAGCATCCTACAGTTCATTGTATATGCCCTTGTCTTTCCTCCTCACTATTTACCATACCAGCAATTTTTCTGTTATCTGCGAACTTGCTGATGGTACCTGCTGCCCCCCCCCCCCCCCCCCCCCGCGCCCTCCCCCACTTCTCTAAAGCTTTTGCGCCTCCCTGTAATTTCCTTGCAAATTTGTTCCTCTATAACTTTCCCACTTGTTAGCAGTCTATAGAATGCAGTCGGTAGTGTAATGGCACCTCTACTGTTTCTTAATTCTAACCAATATTTAGTGCTTAGGAATTTTTTTTGCCCTTTTTAAACCAAGTCTCCATTATCACTCCGACTTCAAATCCCATATGGCTACCTGCGTTTGCAGCTCATCGATCTTATTTAGCTACTCCATGCATAAAAGTAAACGGTAAAGCATCTGTGGCTGGTTGGACCACCCTGCGGAACTCATGCAATGTTTTCCTGGGACTAAGGCATGTAAGGTTTGGACTGCGAGTCACCCTATTACCCAAAAAGCTGGTCGAAGTCATGGGTGATTTATAAAAAAAACATTTTATTAAGGTGTGGTATTATAGGTATTACGGTAACTGATAGGCTAAAGCACCACTGGTGGAAACTGTATGCTTTCTATTGGTTAGAGTGTATGATAGCTCTGCCCTGATAGGCGGGTTATAGGATCCCGTGCCGCCCCAGCAGCCCTCATTCTGTACCTGAGCTGCTGGGGGAAACATCTAGCTTATTAAAGCCTTCAGTTGGACTACAACCTCACTTTAGTGGTCATTGATCGTGCATCATAAGGCATTTTTGATTTTATAACAATAAACAATACAAATACAAATGTACACATAGTTCAGTGCGTAACACAGTCATGGGTGATTTTAAAGTAGCTTATTAAGAAGTAATGTTTGGATATGATACTTAAGCTAAATAGGCAGAAAATACATACAACCCTTAACAGATGAGAACAGTGGCTCAAATATGTGGTATACTGTCAGCTGGGTAAGAGTACTGCTTGATGGCAGCATGTACCGGTCTGCTAATAGCTTTGGGTTTGGCCATGTTTCCACAATCATGTTAATGGGTTGGAAATACACCTGGCAAGAAACACTCGAGAATCGACTGTATCTCAGGATCATCAGAGATGGTTTGTTCATACCCCTCTGTAAAGCCTGATAAACCTTGGAGTAGGCCCTACTTAGGTTCAGGTCAGAGCTCATAATGATGATGGTGGAGGAATCAGACTCAATTGATGTTAGTCATTGACAGCTTCAAGTATCAACCGCATAGTTTACTGGTCTCCAACTATTATTGTATTGGAGAACAAAAACTGGGAGGCCTGCTGGAGCCATAGGGGACATGGAACTACTTGTCCGGGCACTTGATTTACCGTAGCAACTGGCCAAAATCAATTATTAATTTGCATGCCCTCTATCACTGTCTCCATCCCCTCCAACCAATGCTTGACAGGAGGAAGGGGGAAAGAGGATTCATTGTCATTGTCAGCCTTCACAATGCACCTATTGTGATAGTCACATGTGTAATGTCCCAGGCGTTTACAATTTTAAAAGTATATATTTTTCAGCTCACCCATGTCAGCCATTGGATGATTTTTTTATTAAAACCATCTCCCGTGGTGGGATTTGAACCAGGGACCCAAGAACATTGCCCTAGGTTTATGGATTACCAGCTCTGTGACCTATACCACCAGCCACAGGTGGAGCATTAATAAAGCAACAGCCAATTAATGACCATTTAAGGATCATTTCCCATCCAGTTCAATTTTCGGGCTGGCAGGAGGAGTTCAAAAGCAGGGGACAAGCGGGCAGCACAGTGGCGCAGTGGTTAGCACTGCTGCCTCACGGCACCGAAGTCCCAGGTTCGATTCTGGTTCTGGGTCACTGTCTGTGTAGACTTTGCACATTCTCCCCGTATTTGCGTGGGTTTCACCCCCACAACCCAAAGATGTGCAGGTTAGGTGAATTGGTCACGCTAAATTGCCCCTCAATTGGAAAAAAGAATTGGGTACTCTAAGATTATTTTTTTAAATGCAGGGGACAGGCCTAGAAACTGACCCTGCTCAAACCTTGGGTGGAAGGAGGGGGCTGCACCTCAATAAGTGGTCTCCTTTTGACATCAGGCAACACTCTGCCATAAGATCTGGTTCCTGCAGGTGTTCCCTCCCTTCGGCCTCCCATCAACAACCCCCACACTCTCTGCCTACTTCCCAGGCCTCACCTCACCTTCCCTCCCCACCCATAGTCCCATAGTTGCCTGGTCCTGGGCTCCCAGGACTTCTACTCTGGGCTTCCTTCCAGTCCCAGTCCTGTCCAATACAGCGTCTCACACTGATGGGACAAGAGGGTTGCCCGCCATTCTGATTGGCTGGCAGCTCTTTGAGAAGGGACTTCCTCCTCAGCGAGGGGTGCAAGTCCCAGCTCCAGCCAATTAACATTCCTTGGAGAATATTACTCCAGTATCGGCTGTGGTGTGTTGGCCATCGATTTTTTTGGGTGGTGGGCAGGGAAATTCTGCCATCTCAAAAATCCTGGACAATGTTTTGTGACTGTCTCTTTAACTCCAAGTAAAATGGAGGAATGAAGAGGTGTATGTGAGCTGCTGTGAATTCTGCCCAACAACAAGCCTAGGTGTTTCGGTACTATGGGGACAGGTAGCACCACATTTACTTATGAGGAGCAGAGTGTAAAATGTTTGCATCTGAAAACAAAGGCAAGAGCAACTTTGATGATTGTAGATAGGCTTTCACTCCCCTGGTTTTTGGACTTAAGCGAGGGGGAAAAAGCAATGGAGAGGTCGCATAGAGAGAGACAAAGGACTGCAGCTATTTTGGCCAGTGGAAAAAGAAGCTAGAAGTTCCCTGCAAGCAACAAAGGAGTTGGTTCTCTCAGTCAAAAACTGAGAGAAGTACTTTTTTTGATGGTCACTTGATGTTGTGACTCGGTGAATCAGGGGAAGGGAACCTTTAGGAAGCTGGGAGTGACATTGGACTGAATCTTGTGGAAATTATTATTCTGCGGAGAGTGGCACATAAGGTATGACTTTGGTGTAGGGTTTTCGGTTATGTTAAAAATTACAAGTTACCTTTTCTGTATTTTTGTGTATTAGTTCATATGAAGTATAATTTAATCAATGTTGCTTTTAGTTTGTTAAAAGTCTTGAAACTTGAAATCTTGTTATGAGATTCTTTTAAGTTGATCACTGGGAATTTGAATTTCTTTTTAAAAGCTATCCATTTCTACGGGGATCACAACACAATGCACAATGGACTAATGACTGGAGGCCATTCAAAAAGAGACTCCTGAAATTCAGGAATCAAAATGGTGACTGTCACTCTCCCTCATTGCCAGTGACAGTCATGGAGCATCTCTGCTTACACGCGTGGACTTTCGTTAGGGTATTGTTTGGCGTTAACTAGGACTTGGTGCAAATCAATGGTCTTTTCCCCCTTTGTCATACTCATGCAATATGGACTCATGGTCTTATGGAGTATAAATTCGAAATGGGCACTTTACTTTAAAACAATTTATAGGGATAAAGACAGACACACAGGACAGAAATTATGGTCACGATTTAACGGGAAACTTTCTAAGTGCCATTTGTGGCGGGTTTTGCTGGGAATTTCCGTCGGCTCTGCCGGCGAGGTCCCCACCGCTATCTAATGACACACCTGGGCGGAATTTTCCCACCAGCCCGTCTGGTTTTTTTTGGGTGGTTAAGGCGGCCCACCAGCAGGATCTACAGGTCCCACCATTTTCAATGGGATGCACCTCTCGCCGCCAAGCAACCTGTGCGCCAGTGTTGGGCCGGAATTTCCCGTCAGACGGTGAATCCCGCTCCGTCACTCTTTGGTACCTTGGGAGTTTCTCACCAGTTTAGCCCACACTTAGGGTGAGATTTAATGGCCGCCCCCGGCGCCGATCTGTTTACGGTCTAACTAGCCCGCTCCCATTGGCGAAATCTGGATCCTGCCTTAGCACGACGAGAAACCAATAATTACCACTTAAGCCCCATCTCCATACAATTAACAGGAGCGACCCCATACCTAATGGCACCCCGTGATCTAATGCCCTCCCCAACAAGTGGTCACGGGGCACCAATTAGTACTCCTTTTTAAAAACATGAAGCTGAGGACGGCACGGTGGAGCAGTTGTTAGCACTGCTGCCTCAGGGAGCCAATCCCGGCCCCGGGTCACTGTCCTTGTAGAGTTTGCACATTTCCCCGAGTCTGCATAGGTTTCACCCCCGCAACCCAAAGATGTGCAGGGTAGGTGAATTGGCCATGCTAAAGTCCCTGTTGGAGCCCTGGAATGAATTGCCCCTTTATTGGAAAAAAAATTGGATACCCTAAATAATTTTTTTTTAAACGTGAAGCTGACGGCAGGGTTTCTGAGGGGACCCGAGGAGGTGAGTAGCCATCTTCGCTCCTGAGCAATGAGCCCAGGGACACTGGGGCAGCTGTTCCAGGATGTAGGTGGGGGAGCCCCCAGGGAGGCAGCCTCGGTTGAGGTGTGCCAGCATCGGTGAGGGGAAGCCATGGAGCGGGCGGGGGGGTGGTGGGGGGCGGGGGGGAGGTGGCCATCCATGGCCTGGGCTGGGTTGGGGGAAATGAAAAATGAAAATCGCTTATTGTCACAAGTAGACTTCAAATGAAGTTACTGTGAAAAGCCCCTAGTCGCCACATTCCGGCGCCTGTTCGGGGAGGCTGGTTCCGGAATTGAACCGTGCTGCTGGCCTGCCTTGGTCTGCTTTAAAAGCCAGCGATTTAGCCCAGTGCTAAACCAGCCCCTAACATTGGGATGGGAGTCTCAGTGCCCGCAGGTCTGCCATGCCAACTCCTGGATCGTGTCGTCCTGTTCTGGGGGCAACCGTAGCCCCTGCCCGCCTGCCCCACCAACCACCCATAATTCCCACTGACCATGGACGCCACTGGACGCCCGCCTGAACCTATTGCTAATTGGGAATTGGCAATCATAGTTAAGTGAGCACTTCACACATCCCAAGTGGATCCCTGTGGGCGGACGGGCCATGTAACGTGTGGGGGTTATTGCCTAGCATCCCAATCAGACTGTGATGCCTGGACACTGTGCTTGAACACTGCGGGAGGCAAAACTACAGACGCAGCAGCCAACATCTAATCACCCAGGGCTGCGCCCCAGCACCAGTGACATTTCTGTGATCAGAGAGGGGACCAGAGTCAGGCATCCATGCAACATTACATGCGGGTGTCTGGGGTATAGGGTGTGGGCTCCAGTGAGCAGCGGCCCGCCGTTGCGGCCAGGGGTGCATGGGCAGGGCATGCCAGGTGGGGGGGCGGGGAGGAATCGGGAGGCTAGATGTTCCCGGGGTGGAAGCCAATTCCTTATAAATATTACACGGTATGGACGATATCTTGGAACCCATGGAAGCTGCCCTTGTGGTGCTGTTGGCAGGCCAGGTGGCTAGTCGCTGGAGGAGACGGCAGCAGCAGCATCGACAGAGGCTCGAGGCAGCGGTCCATGTGCAGGGTCCTACCCCACACCCTGCAGACCCGGCCACCCATCAGGCCAGGGAAGGATCCGGAGGGGAAGGCCGGTGACAGCCCAAGGTGTACAGGAGTCGCTGATCTTTCAAAAAGATGATGGACATTGTGTGACGCAGGAGGCTCCGCCTCAGCAAGGAGACAGTGAGGCAGCTGTGCCTATGTCCTCGTGGACTTGGCACCACATGGAGGAGGAGGATATCCGCACCCAGTGGCCATCAAGGTCACCGCAGCCCTGAACATCGATGCCTCAGGATCATTCCAGGGCTCCAGCAGGGACTTGTGTGGCACCTCACAAGCTACAGCCCACAAGTACATACATGAGGTCACGGATTCCCTGATTGCCTGGGCAGGTGCCAGAGTGGATGTGCCAAGGTGCCTACATTCCAGGAGGAGGGCCAGGAGGCCACCCTGTGGTCTCCAATGGCCTAGCAGACCCCCCCGGATGCTGTTCCGCCTGGTTCACATTTATGTGGACCTGTCCTCAACGGCGCCCGCTGCAACCTCCTTGGGAGGCCGGTAGATCCTGGGAAGCTGGTAGATCCTGGGTAAGCAGGCCTTAAGTAGATTCAAGCCGATCTACATGAGCGCGACTTGATCCTGCCCTCTATGGGCAGGTTCTTGATCACAACACCTCTCGGGACTTGGGCAGATCCTGTGCGATCCCGTGGCTGTCCGGAAGCCCATGGGAGGCTTCACCCAGCATCTACAGGCCATGCCGTGCTCCCATTGGGGTGCGACGTGGCCGGACGATCGTGCCCGATGTTTTCAGATAAGGACATTTAATATAGCACATTTTTGGAGCAACTAGAGTGATAAAGACCAGCGAAGGACCTTGTTAGCAGACAGAAAATGCAGCAGGTGGTGAGGGAACCAACAAGAGGGGAACCTACTTTACCTCATCCTCACTAAATTACCTGTCACAGTACAGTTATAACACTGGTATCTACCTGGTGACGTGGAAAATTTCCCAGGTTTGTCCTGAACACATAGCAGGACAAATGGAACTTGAACAATAACTGTCCCATCAACTCACTCTTGGTCATCAGAAAGTGATGGAAGGTATCATTGACAGTGCTATCAAGCGACACTTACTCAGCAATAACCTGCTCATTGATGCTCAGTTTGGGTTCTGCCAGGGTCATTCAGCTTCTGACCTCATTACTGCCCTTGACAACAAGGCAACATTTGACCGAGTTTGGCATCAAGGAGCCCTCTCAAAATTGGAGTCATGGAAATCAGGTAGAAAACTCTCCGCTGGTTGAGGTCATACCTGGCACAAGGGAAGATGGTTGTGGTTGTTAGACAGAAATCATCTCAGTCCCAGGGCATCATTGTAGGAATTATCAGGGTTGTGTCCTAGGCATAACCACCTTCAGCTGCTTCATCATTTACCTAAAGTCAAAAATGAGGATGTTCGCTGATGATTGCACAATGTTCAGCACCATTCGTGATTTTGCAGATACTGAACAAACTGGACAACATTCAGGTTTGAGGTGATAAATGGCAAATAACAGGCAATAACGAACTCCGAAAGAGAGGATCTCATCATCTCCCCTTGACTTTCAATGACATTACCTTTGCTAAATCCTCGCGATCAACATCCTGGTGTTACCACTGACCAAAAGCTAAACTGGACCAGCCATGTAAACACTATGGCTACAAGAGCAGGTCAGCGGATGGGACTTCTGTAGCCAGTATCTCATCTCCTGACCAGCAGACCAAGGCAGGCCAGCAGCACGGTTCAATTCCCGTACCAGCCTCCCTGAACAGGCGCCGGAATGTGGCGACTAGGGGCTTTTCACAGTAACTTCATTTAAAGCCTACTTGTGACAATAAGCGATTTTCATTTCATTTTTCATTAAATCCTGTCCACCAGCTGCAAGGCACGGGTCAGTAGTGTTTGGATGAGTGCAGCTACAACAACACTCAAAAAACTCAACATCATCCATGATAACGCAGCCCACTTGATTGGCAACCCTTCCACTACCTTCAACAGCCACTCCTGCTCACCACCCTGACTTGGGACTATATCACCGTTCCTTCACTGTCAATATTCTGGAACTCCCTCCCTAACAGCACAGTGGGTTCACCGATACCCACATGGACTGCAGCGGTTCAAAAAGGCAACTCACTAACACCGATTGAAGGACAGTTAAGGATATGCAATAAATACTGGCCTAGGCAGAGGCACCTACATCCCGTGAAAGAATTAAAGAAGCATTTGAGACAATAGAGGAGTTAGTAGGGTAGATAGAGGGACACTATTTCCTCTGGTAAGACAGTCTAGAACAAGGAGCCATAGGGCGCGATCTACCGGCCACGTCTACCCCAATGGGAGCGCAGTGTGGCTGGTGGATCCCGGGTGAAGTATCCCACGAGCTTCCTGACAGCCACAATGCCTCGCGGGATCTACCCAAGTCCCGCGAGGTGTTGGGATCAGGAATACGCTCACAATGGGTGGGACCAAGCTGCCCTCGCGTAAGTAGTCCTTAAACGTACATAAGGCCTACTTAGGGCAGCACGGTGGCACAGTGGTTAGCACTGCTGCCTACGGCACTGAGGACCCGGGTTCGATTCTGGCCCTGGGTCACTGTCCATGTGGAGTTTGCACATTCTCCCCGTGTCTGCATGGGTTTCACTCCCACAACCCAACGATGTGCAGGGTAGGTAGATTGGCACGCTAAATTGTCCCTTAATTGGAAAAAATAATTGGGGACTCTAGTTTTATATTTTTAAAACTTAAGTCCGACTTACCCGGTATCTACCAGCCTCCTGAGATCTAACAGCCTCCCCAGGAAGTCCACAGCTGGGTGCCATTCAGTTCTGGTCCACACAAACATTGACAGGCATAATGGCCCCGGGGGTCTCCCAACTAATCGGAGGCCCCTGGGTAGCCAGGGATAGTGCAGGGTGGCCCCCTGGCCCTCCCCCTTGAGCGCAGGCACCTTGGCACTGCCAGGCTGATACCTTGGCACTGCCAGGCTGATACCTTGGCACTGCCACCCTAACACTGCCAAGTTGTTCGTGTGGCACCGCCAAGCCAGCAGAATCACTGCCCATGGTGCCAGGATGACAGTGCAAGGGTGCCCGGTGCCAGGTTGGCACAGCCAAGGTTCAGGGCACGAGAGGGGTCATGCCCTTGAAAGGAGGGTGGAGGGGGGCATGAAGGATGGGGGCTGCAGAAGATAGGAGGTTGGGGGGGTGACAGGTGGGGGATCTGGAAGGGGGATCCTGTAAGGGGGTGTGTGAGGGGCCTGAAGTTATTACCACCTAGAATTCTCCGACTAAACCACATAGGATCGAGAAATCCCTAAGAAATCTCCCCCTAAACTACAAAGGGTCAAGATATCACCAAAAATCTCCCCCTAAACCACAAAGGGTCGAGAAATTCTATGTAGTGCACAGGGACTCCCTTGTCCCTGACTCCTAGACAGACTTAGGTGGATGCTATTTGGATCAAAGTAATTTTGCAAGTTAATCACTGGTTTGACCCACATCTTCCTCGAAGATTTCATTTACTTATCACTTAGTAGCACTGCACACGGGTCAGGCTTTTTTAAGTAGAATAAGTAAACTTTACCACGGGAATTAATAGCAATTCTTTCAGGTTATTAACTTAAATAAAGTTTATTTTCAAAATTAAAAGATTAAAACTATTTTTTTTAAAAAAGGATTTAACAGATCTTTTTCTTTCGATGTATTGGGCCAGCAGTAAAATCTTCAGGTCTTCCTTGTCAATCATCATTCTTTTAGTCTTGGATCTTCCGATATATTTTCTGGGTTGTTTGATTCTTCTTTCTTCCTCCTGCTCTTTATTTATTTCTTTATGACCTTGTTCTTTATAGCCGCTGGCACTTTATTCGCTTTGCGGAGCCATTCGCCCAGCCTCCGCATGCCGTTGGCTTTTTTCTTCTGCTCTGGTCGTCGGCTGCCTTCCTCTCCGGCTGCCTTTGTTCAACTGACTGCTGTCAACAGCCCCAACTGCTCTTACCTGCCGTTATTTTTTAAAAGAACGGCCACCGCGAGCGCCAGCACGCGCCTCCCGCATGCGCTGCCAACTGCCACCTTTCTTTAAACAGCAACGGCTCCCGCGAGTCCCAGCACGTGCCCCTTTCCAATAATTAAAAATTATATATTTTTTCATAAACAACAAAAACTTGCACGGGGGTCGATTCTACACACACCCACAGATAGAAATAGAGGCCAACCATCTTTTCTTTCTCCCCCTTAACATGGTCAAAGATTTTACATGATTTTTAATTGAATGGCAGGCAGATGAGCTTCAAGACACTGACTGGTGACGTCCCGTTCCTCCAAAGACACCAGCTCAAGTTGGTCACCCGCTCCCTTTGCCCAACATTGGTTCCCGAAACAAAAACCTAAGTCCTCCCAAGACAACACCCACGGCTCAAATGCCACATTTTTCCATTTTTTATTACAGGCCTTAAAAGGAGGGGTCCCCGGGGGCTCCATAGCGGGATATCCTCACTTAGGGAGATGTGAGGTAATGCCCATGGGTGGGGGCTGTGGGGGACCCACAAGCTCACAGAGATCGGGGCACCCTTTCAAAATGGTGGACCGATCTCTGAGTTCAGCACCCCAGTGATGAAAGAAATTCTAAGTGTGGGCTAAACCAGTGAGAAACATCCCCAGAGCCCAAAAAAGTGACTAAAGTGTCGTTAGGTAGCGGCAGGGAACTCACCAGCAGAGCCGGCAGAAAAATCCCAGTAAAATCCACCACAAATTACACTTAGAAACTTTTCCATTAAATCCTGCCCATGTTTAAATTCAAGCTCGACCATTCAGACATATTGTAGTAAGCAATTCTTCACACTAAAGGGTAGTGTAAATCTGAAACACTTCTTCCCAAAACGTTGTTGAAGCTAACTCAATTGAAATGTGAAAACTGAGATAGATAATTTTTTGTTAGGCAACAGTATTACGGAAGGTACCAAGGTGGATAACAGGAGGGGCGCGATTCTCCACTCCCACGCCGGTTGGGAGAATCACCTGGGCCGCCAAAATTTCCCAGGACGCCGGTCCGACGCCCTCCCACGATTCTCCCAAGCGGCGGGAACGGCCCGGTCGAGTTTCGCGGGCCGCAGGCCGGAGAATAGCCGGAGACACTGAAAATGGCGATTCTCCGGCACCCCCGCTATTCTGAGGCCCGGATGGGCCGAGCGGCCAGGCCAAAAAGGCGGGTTCCCCCCGGCGCCGTCCACACCTGGTCACTGCAGTCGTGAGCGGTGCGTGAACGCTGGGGGGGGGCGGCCTGTGGGGGGGCGAGGGGGGATCCTGCACCGGGGGTACCTCAGATGTGGGGTGGCCCGCGATCGGTGCCCACCGATCGTCGGGCCGTCCTCTCTGAAGGAGGACCTCCTTCCTTCCGCGGCCCCGCAAGATCCGTCAGACATCTTCTTGCGGGGCGGACTTAGAGAGGACGGCAACCACGCATGCGCGGGTTGGCGCCGGCCAACCCGCGCATGCGCGGATGATGCCTGTTTTGCAGCGCCAGCCGCGTCATCTATACGGCGCCGCTTTTATGCGGGCGACAAGGCCTGGCGCATGTAGATGACGCAGCCCCGATCCTGGCCCATTGTCAGGGCCTGAATCGGTCGGGACCGGGGCCGTTTCGCGCCGTCGTGAACCTCGACGGCGTTCACGACGGCGCGGCCACTTCGGCGCGGGAGTGGAGAATCCCGCCCAAGGAGGCAGTGCAGCATTATCTAATTAAATGGCTGAATAGGCTTGAGAGACGGCTTGATTACTCCTGTTCCTATCTTCACATCAGCTATTTCTGCAGGATTTAATTGCATTTTATTTACTCATTCAAGGGATGTGGGCGTTGCTGATTAGGCTAGCATTTATTGCCCATCCCTAATTGCCTTTAAGGTGGTGATGAGCTGCTTTCTTGAACCACCGTAGTCCACTGTGCTGTTAGGAAGACAGTTCCAAGCCTTTGAACCAGTGACAGTGAAGGAACGGCGATATATTTCCAACGCAATATGGTGAGTGACTTGGAGGGAAACCTCCAGGTGGTAGTGTCCCCATGTATCTGCTATCCTTGTCTTTCTAGATGGTAGGAGTC
The DNA here is from genome assembly GCF_047496885.1 of Scyliorhinus torazame. Lineage (NCBI taxonomy): Eukaryota > Metazoa > Chordata > Chondrichthyes > Carcharhiniformes > Scyliorhinidae > Scyliorhinus > Scyliorhinus torazame. The sequence goes on along the minus strand of NC_092715.1, from coordinate 214,364,641 downwards.
ATGGGTTTCGAAGGTGCTGTCTAAGGAGCCTTGGTGAGTCCCTGCTGTGCATCTTGTAGGTGGTACTGTTGCTACTGTGCATCGGTGGCGAAGGGAGTGAATGTTTGTGGATGGGATGCCAATCAGGCGGGCTGCTTTGTCCTGGATGGTGTCAAGTTTCTTGAATGTTGTTGGAGCTGCGCTCATCCAGGCAAGTGGAGAGTATTCCATTACACTCCTGACTCGTGCCTTATAGATCGTGAACAGGTTTTGGGGAGTCAGTTGGTGAGTTACTCGTCGCAGGGTTCCTAGCCTCTGACCTCCTCTTGTAGCCATAGTATTTGTACGACTTGTTCAGTTAAGTTTCTGCTCAATGGTAACCCCCCAGATGTTGATAGTGGGGGATTCAGCAATGGCATTGCCATTAAATGTCAAGTGATGATGGTTAGATTCTCTCTTGTTGGAGATGGTCATTGCCTGGCACTTGTCTGGCGCAAATGTTGTTGCCACTTTTCAGCACAAGCCTGGATATTGTCCTGGTCTTGCTATATTTGTAAGAAGACTTACAACACCAGGTTAAAGTCCAACAGGTTTGTTTCAAATCACTAGCTTTTGGGCACTGCTCCTTCCTCAGGTGAAGCAGTGCTCTGAAAGCTAGCGATTTTAAACAAACCTGTTGGACTTTAACCTGGTGTTGTAAGACTTCTTACTGTGCTCACCCCAGTCCAACGCCGGCATCTCCACATCATTGCTATATTTGGACATGGACTGATGGAACAGGCTTGGCGGGCTAATGTTTTACCTTTGTTTCCATGCCCTTATCAGCTAGTTCTGATGTGGAGATGCCGGCGTTGGACTGGGGTGAGCACAGTACGAAGTCTTACAACACCAGGTTAAAGTCCAACAGGTTTGTTTCGATGTCACTAGCTTTCGGAGCGCTGCTCCTTCCTCAGGTGAATGAAGAGGTCTGTTCCAGAAACACATATATAGACAAATTCAAAGATGCCAAACAATGCTTGGAATGCGACCATTAGCAGGTGATTAAATCTTTACAGATCCAGAGATGGGGTAACCCCAGGTTAAAGAGGTGTGAATTGTGTCAAGCCAGGACAGTTGGTAGGATTTCGCAGGCCAGATGGTGGGGGATGAATGTAATGCGACATGAATCCCAGGTCCCGGTTGAGGTCGCACTCATGTGTGCGGAACTTGGCTATAAGTTTCTGCTCAGCGATTCTGCGTTGTCGCGCGTCCTGAAGGCCACCGTGGAGAACGCTAACCCGGAGATCAGAGGCTGAATGCCCTTGACTGCTGAAGTGTTCCCCGACTGGAAGGGAACATTCCTGCCTGGTGATTGTCGCGCGATGTCCGTTCATTCATTGTCGCAGCGTCTGCATGGTCTCGCCAATGTACTACGCTTCGGGACATCCTTTCCTGCAGCGTATGAGGTAGACAACGTTGGCCGAGTCGCACGAGTATGTACCGCGTACCTGGTGGGTGGTGTTCTCACGCTAGTTCTGGACAGAATGGAAATAGGATCTGGGTCCTTATGTTCTGTATGGTTCAATTACACAAGTTAATTGAACAAACACAAATTTGCAACCCTTTGTGAGTGCGATGCTAAATCTGCAAACATCAGTATGTAAACACTAGCAGGTTTCTCTTGATATTGTTCAATGGTAAATGACATTTGTAACCATAGATACCATACTATGTAATGTATACATAAATATCTTTATATTTATTTATATATGTGTGTGTGTGAATATGTACATATAGATACATGTTATACATAGGTAGATATATAGATCTTGGATGTAGTTTTAGATAAAAGTGATTTTATTAGAGTCGCATAGGTAGTGTTTTTCAGCAATTTCACAATTGAAAAATTTCTCATTTGCTTGTGTACATACATTACATTTTTCCCAACATCACACCAACACTCAGCAATAAAGTTGAACGTCATTTAACAAATAACTTCAGACTTTGGGCACTGTTTTCTAATGTTGGCCGTTACTGTCAATCAAATATTAGCAGGTAGCTTCAAAGTGCAACTTTGCTTGATAATTGTAAGACGTCCTTTCTGCTTTAGGTATACAGCACCCTAACATTAGGTCGTGGCTGCCAGTAGAATTAATACCAACTCTTATGGATTTTAGTGACGAGTTGTTATGACCTGGAATGCACTGCCTGAAAGGGTGGTGGAAGAAGATGCAATAGCAATTTTTAATAAGGGACCAACGCATATTTGAAAGGGAAACCTTTGTATGTCCTATGGGGGAAGAGCAGTGGGGCGCTTGAGACTAATTGAAGAGCTCTTTCAAAATGTTGACACAGAGGCCCGCTGGACCAAATAGCCTCCTTTCTGTGCTATATGATTGTGATTCTATTTTCAACTGCAAAGTAAATTAACAATACTTGCAATAACAAAGCATTTTTGGAACAAGGATTTTTTGTTTTGCTGCTGGAGAAAATGGAGCCTGGTAGTCTTGCAAAGACTTTTAAACAAAGAAACATGCCATTCAGCACAGGTCGTCGATGCCAAAGTTTGTGTTCCAGGTGAGCCTCCTTCTCCCTCAAACTATCAGCACATCCTCCCATTCCTTTCTGCATCATATACTTATCTGTTTTTCCTCATCTGTGTGAATCATCTCAACCACTTCATATGGTTGCAAGTTCCACATTCATACCGCTCATTGAATAAAGAGGTTGCTCCTGAATTCCCTGCTTTATTGGCGACTATCTTGTATTTATTCCTCTGTATTTTGAATGCCCCCACAAGGGAAGATATGTCTAGAGTGTCCTACCTATGGGTTTCCTGGTGGTGCAGGGTGGCTTCAATGGGAAATCCCATTGACAAGTGGCGGGAATAGAGAATCCCAATGCCAGCGAACACAGCGCTGCCAAAAAACACACACTGGGCGACCGGAGAACCCAGCCCATAATTCATTATGAGAGCATAAGAACTATGACAGGCCTTTTGGTCACTTACGTTTGCCCAATCGTTCAATAAGGCCATAGCTGAGCAGTACGGTGGTGCAGTGTTTAGCGCTGCTGCCTCATGACACCGAGGTCCCAGGTTCGATCCCAGCTCTGGGTCACTGTCCGTGTGGAGTTTGCACATTCTCCCCGTGGTTGCGTGGGTTTCACCCCCACAACCCAAAGATGTGCAGGATAGGTGGATTGGGCACGCTAAATTGCCCCTTCATTGGAAAAATTAATTGCGTACTCTAAATTTTTTTTTTTTAAAAGACATGGCTGATCTAACTGTGGCCCTAAATCCACTTTGCTGCCTGTCCACCATAATATTTGACTAACTAAAGGCACGATCTACCGCGTTGCGCCCAAATGGGAGCACGCGTGGCCGGTAGATATCGGGAGAAGCCTCCTGAAGTCTTCGAGGCAGCCAGTATGCCTCGCAAGGTCTAACCAGATCTCACGAGGCGGTGCGATCAAGATACCACCCGCAATGGGTGTGACCAAACCACACGCGCCTTAGTAGGTTTTAAACCTACTTAGGTGTGTTCTATCAGGCTCCCAACATCTACCGGCCTCCCCAGGGAGTCTCCAGCTGGGCGCCGCTCAATACTGGTCCACAAAAACGTGGAGCAGATGGAACAACTCTTGGGGTCCCCTGAGCCATCGGAGGCCTCTGGATGGTCAGGGACAGTGCACGGTGACCCCCTGGCCCTCCCCCTTGGTACCGTCAGGCTGGAACCTTGGTACTGCCAAGGTGTCCAGGTGGCAATGCAAAACTGGCAAAAGCACTGGTGCCACTGTCAAGGGTCAGGGCCTGAGGGGGCCATTGCCCATGAAAGGAGGGTGGAGTGGGGTACGAAGGGTGGAGGGGTACAGGGCGTGTATGAAGGGGCCTCTGGAAGGCTTAAGGGTCAATGTGGGGATCCTGGAAGGGGGCCCTGAGAGGGGGTGTGGGAAGGCCTGAAAAGAGGGGCCCTCAGTGATCCTATAGCCAGGTGTCATCACTTGGGGGGAGGGGGTACTGCCTATATGTGTGGGGGAGGGTGACATTGCCCATGGCTGGGGGAGGGGGGGGACCCACAAGCTCACTTAGTGATCGGGGGGGGGGGGGTACACACAAGCTCAATTAGTGATCGGGGCAGCCTCTGTAAATGACGGCCTGATCTCTGAGGAGCTGGTCTGACCAGCGGTTTCAGCTCCCCAGTGACAAAAATAATTCTAAGGCTTGACTGGGAAGAAACTCCCAACAAAACACGCCACAAATGACACTTAGAAACCTTTGCGTTAGATCGCGCCCTCAGTCTTGAATATATTCCATGGACCCAGCCACCATTGTTTTCTGGAATGGTAAATTCCAAGGATTAACAATCCTCTGAGATTGTTCCTACTTATTACAAATATTTAGCTCCTGAGGACTTTAATTAAGTTGAGGTTGGAGGGTATTGTTATATTAAGCCCAAAAATATAATCCTTAATTAAACCTTTAAAATTGTAGCAAACATTGCCTAGAGCTAATAATGAATGAAAGCTGTCACTCATGCACTATGTTGAAAAACCAACTTAGCTCCTACCAGGTAGGTGGCGATACCTTCAATTCAGTGACTAGTTTCACTTTTTATGAAGGCTGATTTCAGATCTATCTGCACCAGGTACTACTTCAATAGTTTGGTTTACAGGGGCAGTGTGTGTGCATCCTGGAGCAGCTCCTCGAGTTAACATGCAAGGAAACACTTTGGATTGAGCTGGCTATCCACAGGTGCCTGACTTGAAGAATGTTTGTTCTAGCTGAATACACAGCAGTGTAATTCCGCAAGTCTTTATTAGACAACTGAAGAGGTCAGTGAGTCTCCTTCATCAGTTACACTGTATAACAAAAGGAAAAGACCTGTAAGTAAAAACTCTGGTATGTCATCCATTGACCCTGAAACTCACACAGGTTGACTGACATTTAACACCTTTTTTTCACTTCATTCAGCTGCTACACATTACTGTCACAAGCCTATTAACTTGCAATTTGTTGCTTTGCAGTCTGCTGAAGATAGAAAGCACTCTCTGGCAAAAATTGGACAAAGTAACACTGCTTACGTGCTAAATTTCACAATTGGCTAGGTAGATTTCAGGGCATTGTTTGACAATGGCCATTTTTTTACTTTAGGCGTGTTTAAGTGTGATCTTAACCATGCCGCTCGCTGGATCAGCCATTGCTGAGCCTGAGATAACCAATACGGCTAACTATTGGATCCACAAAACAGTTCAGCATCCCAAAAGTAAAGAGCGCATGGTTGATTGATTCAGGAAGTTCCTTCTTGTTTATCATGGCTGGGAAAAAATTGTACCAAAATCCCAGGATATAATACGGGGTCCAGCAAATGATGAACGTGCTCACAAGGACAATAGTCATCTTTAAAGTTTTCATTCGCACTTTAGGAATGTAGTTCTTATTACATCTTGAATCTGCATTTTTAGAGAACACTAGAAAAAAGGCAAAGTATAACCATTATCAGTGAGTATCAACACTTAATTTTTAGAAAAACATGTTTTAATTAGAACTTAATATTGGTATTTTGTAAAAATCAGCTCCCATGAATAGAACACCCACATATTCTTACCAACATATAAAAATTCAATTTTAAGTAAACTCAGTTGTTTTATTTTTGAATGGCTTTTATAATCTAGGTGATTACTGTTATAACTGTCTTTTTTCCTTCATTGAAGCTAAAATAAATGTTCATCATTCCCTTTCGCTAAGTGGTTGCATCATAGAAAGCAGGATGTGGTACTGTGATATAATGAAACATATTAGCATTGAGGGGGAGAAGGTGTTGATGGTTATAGCGAGCTTAAAAGTGGATAAATCCCCAGACCCAGATCAGATGTATCCTAGGCTGTTCTGTGAAGCAAGAAAGAAGATTTCAGGGGCTCTGATGTTAATTTTCAAATCCTCTCTGGCCACACGTGATGTACCAGAGGACTGGAGGACAGCTAATGCGGTACCATTATTCAAGAAGGGAAGTAGGGAAGAACCAAGTAATTACAGACCAGCAAGTCTAACATCAGTGGTGGGGGAAATTATTGGAAAAAATTCTAAGGGACAGAATCATTCGCCACTTGGCGAGGTCAGGATTAATCAAGGATAGTCAGCATAGCTTTGTGAAAGGAGCTCATGCCTAACAAATTTGATTTACATTTTCAAGGAGGTGCATAGATGAGGGCAGTGCAGTTGACGTAGTCTACATGGACTTCAGTAAGGCTTTTGACAAGGTCCCACATGGAAGACTGAACAAGAAGGTAAGAGCCCATGGGACCCAGGGCAAATTGGCAAATTGGATCCAAAATTGGCTTTGTGGCAGGAGGCAGAGGGTGTTGGTCGAAGGCTGCTTTTGTAACTGGAGGCCTGTGTTCAGTGGTGTACCACAGGGATCAGTGCTGGGTTCCATGCTGTTTGTAGTGTACATTAATGATCTACACAGGAATGTGGGTGATAACATCAGTAAGTTCGTAGATGGCCCAAAAATTGGTGGTGTGGTAAATAGCGAGGAGGAAAGCCTTAGATTACAGGATGTTAGAGATGGGCTAGACAGATGGGCAGTACAGTGGCAAATGGAATTTAAACCTGAACGGTATGAGGTGATGCATTTTGGGAGGACTAACAAGTCAATGGAATACACAAAGAATGGTAGGTTGCTAGGAAGTACAGAGGACCAGAGGGAACTTGGAGTGCATGTCCATAGATTCATGAAGGCAGCAGGACAGGTAGATAAGGTGGATAAGAAGGCATATGGGATATTTGCCTTTATTAGGTGAGGCACACAATATAGGAGATGGTAGTTTATGATGGAGCTTTATTAAACGCTCGTTGTGTCACAGTTAGAGTACTGTGTGCCGCTCTGGTCGCCACACTATCAGGAGGATGTGATTGCACTGGCGTATTTCAGCTGTGAAGAGAGGCTGGTTAAGCTGGGGTTGTTTTCCTTACAGCAGAGAAGGCCGCGAGGGGACCTGATTGAGATGTACAAAATTATGAAGGACATAGATAGGTTTGTTAGAAATAACTTTTTCCCCTTAGTTGAGGGTCAATAAGCAAGGGGCACAGATATAAGGTAATGGGCAGGAGATTCATAGGGAATTTGAGGAAAATCTTTTTCATACAGAGGGTTATGGGAATCTGAAACTCACTGTCTGAAAGGGGGGGGGGGAATCCTCACAATTAAGAAGTATTTAGGTGAGCACTTGAAAAACATTGCATACAAAGCTACAGACCAAGTGCTGGAAAATGGTATTAGGAAAAATAGGTGCTTGATGCAATGGGCCAAAAGGTCCCTTTCTGTGCTGTAAAACTCTACAACTTTATACAGTATAGAATATGTGGCCACATGTTCTACACCAAGTTCTCTACATAACAAAATATGCTAGAATAGCCCAGATAGATTCAATAATAATAATAAATAAAAATGAAAATGCTAGAAAATCTCAGCAGGTCTGGCAGCATCCATGGAGAGTTAACTTTGAGTAAATCTGAAGAAGATTCACACGGACTTGAAATATTAACTCTGTTTCTCTCTCTACATATACTGTTAGACCTGCAGAGTTTTTCCAACATTTTTTGTTTTTATTTCAGATTTCCATCACCCGCGGTATTTTGCCTTTATCTCAGATCGGCTCAATGTCTGAAATCCTTCACTCTCTCTGGAAAATATCTTGTCTCCATTTTGTGCCTCCCTGTGCTGTACAGGTGAACTCTCAAAGGGTGAATAAGCATGGGAATAAATCAACATTTCACGAATTAAAGCTCTGGTTGTATTAGAAATCCAAAATGACATATTTCTTTCCTCCTTTGCCTGGGACACTGAGGCCAAATGTTGCAGCCCTCCCTCTACTTGGCCTCAGATCAGCCAGCTCATCAGACCAGCAACTACATTTAGGAACATGGGAAAAGAAGTAGGCTATTGAGCCCCGCCATCCTGCTTTGCTATTCAATCAGGCCATCACTGAATCATAGTATCATTGAATCATAAAACGGTTACAGCACAGAAAGAGGTCATTCGGCCCATCGGTCAGGGCTGACTATCTGCAGCAGCAAATCACCCAACGGCCCACCCCGGTCTTTTCACCAAAGTCCTGCATTAATATGTATTCTGACCTCCATTTGTTTGCCTTGATTCATATTTGATGTCCTTACATAATTAAAACATCTATCAGTATCAGTCGTGAAGGTTTCAAACAGCCACAAACGTTTGGTCGAGAGAGTTCCAGTTTTCTATGCCTCTGTGTGAAGAAGTGATTCTTCATTTCAATCCTGAATGGCTGTCTCTAATTTCAAAATAGTGCGTCTTCTATAGGATTCCCCCACTGGGGGAAATAATTTCTCTTCATCCACACTTTGAAATCGTTTCCTTAATTATCTACATTGAAGAGAAAACTTGAGACCTTGATTGTATCAGACCAGGAAATGCATTTCCCTCCTGATCCTTAACAAGAGAAACAAAATGATTGTTAACCAGGTTCACATTTTAAAATTGCACCAGTGAGTTTGACGAAGGTTGCAAGGGTAAAGTGGTTTGTACCAACAGGAAAAGAGTAAAATTAAATACTTACCATCTCCATTTACTGTCATCTTCCTCGTAACAGAGATCAATATACTTGTGTAGCAAAATATCATGATTATAAGCGGCAGAAGGAAAAGCCAGAGGAAGGTGAAGAAAAAGTAAACCTTTTCCTGCCAAGGCTCCTTAAAGCTGCCATGAGTCACACACTGAGTAAATGGAGCTGGTACAGCAATGGAAACAGTGTGAAAGAGGAACAGCTACAATGAAAAAAGAGATATAAAGTAATTGATTACTAACTGTTGTAATCGTATACAGTAGATTAAAGTAACTAAATGTAAGGTAGTGACTAAAATAATTGATAGCATCTGACAGTGCAGGAGGTAATTCAGTGGCCATGCTTGTTCTTTGAAAGAGCTATCCATAGCCCTCCAATTTTCCCTTTTCAAGTAGTAGCTCTATAGCCCAGCAGTGCTGGCAGCAGCAGTGGCCAGGATTGGGATTACAGGCAGTTCCCAGATCCTAAGTCCCAGTGTCCAGGACCGGTCAATATAGGGGGGTGGGGGGGGGGGGGGGGGGTGTCTCACACAGGGAGGAGATATAAGGCCAAGCCAGTTGGAGGCCTTGATAGGGAGGTCAGGGTGTGTGTTGGGAGCATTCATGGGCGCAGACCTTGGGGGAAGTCACCAAATGTGGATACAGGGTCCTTGAGGGAGTTTCCCCCCCCCCGTCTTCACAGCTGTGCCCCAAGAAGGATCACTGTTGCCTCCTCCCACAGCCCCTGCACTCTCCCTGTCAGCCTTAAAATTGAGGCCAGGTGGGAAGTGGCCCTTAAGGACCTCAAGTGGAGGGAGGGAGGATCCTCAGAGAGGAGAATCATAGACACATTTATAGCACAGAAAGAGGCCATTCAATCCATCAAGGTTATGCCAGCTCTCCATGGAGCAATTCAGTCAATCCCATTCCCCTGCCCTATCCCCATAGCCCTGCATGTTTAATTCCTTCAATTACCCATCCAATTTCCTTTTGAAATAATTTCTGCCTTCAGTCATGGAATCATGGACAACAAGTCCCAGGCCATTACCACTCGCTGCATAAAAAGGTTCTTCCCCACAGTCCTCCTGCATCTCGTGGACACAATTTTTAATCCATGTCCCCTAGTCGTTGTGCCAAATAGGAACAGTTGTTCCTTGACTACTTTATTCAAATCTGCCCTGTACAGTCCTATCAAATCGCCCCTGAATCTCCTCCCCTCCAAGGTGACCAACCCAATCTACTCCAACTTAACCTCGTAGCTAAACCCGTAGCTCCATCCCAGGAATCATTCTGGGAAATCTCCTTTGCACCCTTTCAAACACCCTCACATCCTCCCTGAAGTGCAGTGAACAGGACACAATACTTTCATTGTGGCCTAACCAGAGTTTTCTTTCTTGCTGTCTCCCCTGTGTCTCCCTTCCTGAATGGCACGGTGGCACAGTGATTTGCATTGCTGCCTCACAGCGCCAGGGACCCAGGTTCAATTCTGTCCTTGGATGACTGTCTGTGTGGAGTTTGCACTTTCTCCCGAATCTGCATGGGTTTCCTCCGGGTATTCTGGTTTCCTCCCAAAGTCCAAAGATGTGCGGGTTAGGTGGATTGGCCATGCTAAATCATTCCTTTTAGTCTAAGGATGTGCAGGTTAGGTTATAGAGTTATAGGGATAGGGGGACATGGGCATGGGTAGATTCTATGATTTCCCGCATCCTTTTTAATAGAGTGCAATTCCATGCAAATTGTCCCCATTTTAAAATGTACCAACATTGATCTGTTCATTACACTAACCTCTCTGATTACATTCACCCAGGTACTTGCTAGTCAGCTAAAAAATGTGTAAGAGAAGTGCATTTCACTCAGGGTGTGAAACATGCAGGGTGCAATTCTCCCATCGGGCGGCTAAGTGCCGATGCCAGTGTGTTTTACTCTGGCATTGGTGCCCATTCCGAGACCCGATCCTCTGGGCCACAGTGGGGTAGCATGGCGCTGGAGTGGCCCACGTCGCTCCAGCTGCTGATCCCGGCGTGCACCAGGTGCCACGGGGTCCACGCATGCGCAGTTGGGTCGTGCCAACTAGCGCATGCGCAGTGGCCTTCTTCCCCATGCCAGCCCCGACGCCAAATGGCGCAGAGCTACAGGAGTCGGCGCAGAGGAAAGGAGGCCCCTAGACAGAGGCCAGCCCACCGATCTGTGGGCCCCGATCGTGGGCCAGGCCACCACGGAGGCCCCCCCCTCCCGGGGTCGGCCCACCCCCCACAGGCTGCCCCCGGACCCTTCAATGCCGTGGTCCCGCCAGCTCAGAGGATGTTAGAACGGCGCCGACAGGACTCGGCTTTTTGGTAACGGCCGCACGGCCCACCCGGGCCAGAGAATCGGCGCGCCGGCATGTGGCGGAGAGTCGGCGCATACCCCGCCCGGCGCCGCGCCAATCACGCCGGCCCCAGTGGCGCCGATTATCCGCTTTGTGGAGAATCATGTCCCTGCATCGGGGTGGCATGGCGCAATTCGCGTGGCCCACCAGCGATTCTCCCACCCAACGGGGGGCGGAGAATTCCACCCGAGGCTAAAAGGAACAATGTGGAGTTACATAGTAAATTGTGATTTTGTTTTGTTTGTCCAGTTCATCCTGGACAGTTTTCACTTACGTTCTAAGTGAGCTACGAAATTCAGCAGCAAACAGGAGATGTTGGTATTTTGGATAACTGGCCTGGTATAGAATCATAGAATCCCCACAGTGCAGAAGGAGGCCATTCAGCCCATAAAGTCTGCACCGATCCTGTGAGAGACGTATGCACTCGCCTCCCACCATGACTCCACCTCCCCTTTTGGACACTAAGGGATGATTTAGCGTGGCCAATCCACCTAACCTGCACATCTTTAGACTGTGGGAGGAAACAAGAGCACGCAGATATGGAGAGAAGTTGCAAACTCCACACAGACAGTGACCCAAGGGGTGTATGGCAAGCTTCACTTCTGATTTTGAAATTGTTGAAAAGAAAAGCCAGAGCCACGCTGTGTCTTAACTACACCAGTTACCAGCAATGCGTTAGACGCAGCTTCACCTAATGATATTGTCCTACAACCAGCAATGATGTATATGGAATGAATGACCGACAACAAGCAATGATGTATATGGAATGAATGACTTTACCCTGACAAGCTGGCTTTTTTCTGTACACAGTTTGAACTGTGCGCTCTTGCATTTAAGCACCTTGCGTGCAATTTCAGTTTGGCTATCGCCCACATAGAAATATTGCATCCCATTGCACCAAAGCTATACAAAGGTGAGAGCTGGGATGAAGTATCTGCATATACCAATGGAGGATGATAGGGTAACGATTTAGCTGTTGCTCATACATCCTGCCTTGCTGGGACAGCACTGCGAGTTAGCTGCCTTGATGCACAGGCTGCAGGTCTAATGTGTATTACCTGAGGTGTGGCCAGAGTGACACTCATGATCCAAGCCCCGATGAGCATGGTTCGGTTCCTCTCGTTGGCTCTGCTAATGCCCAGGGGGTAGAGGATGGCACAGTAGCGGTCGAGGCTGATCACCACCGTGATGAAGGCGCACGAGTACATGGAGAGGAGCTTGAGGAACATGAGGAGTTTGCAGAATGAGTCGCCAGCGTACCACTGCACCGTGATGTTCCAGGCAGCGTCCAGGGGCATCACGATGAAAGTCACCAGCAGGTCGGCGCACGACAGGTTCACGATCAGTGTCCTGATGTGGGATCGGCCCGTGCCTTTCCTTCTCAGGGCGCCGCACAACACGGTCAGGTTGAGGTAGGAGGAGATCAAGAAGATGGTCAAGGTGACGATTACTCTGACCTTGGAGGCGGTGGAGAAAGTGGGCAGCAGCAGCTCGTCCTCGCCGCCCTGGTCGCTGACCGCGGTGCTGAAAGTGCCATCGCCGTCCAGGCTGCAGTTGCTGTGCGCGCTGCTGTTGCAGGGCGGCAAGTCATTGCAGCAAAGTCGTCGGAGTTTCATCGCATTCGCCTCTGCCTGGGTAACACCGGCTGGGTTTTTTTATTGCGGCGTTAAATCTGACCAAAGTGCCCAGATTGGTGAAAGGGTGGGGGGAGGGTTTTTTTTCCACCTTCTGCATCTTCCTGATTCACAAAGGTCAGCCCAGAAGGTGGGGTTTTGGCAGCACATCGGAAAATTGTGAATGAGTCACTTCTCCCGCTTGTGGGAGGCGCCCCTTCCCCATCACCCCGCCTCCTGCAGAGCCGGCAGACAGTTAATCATTCCCATCACCAGCCCCTTTAGGTTTGCTGCACCAACATCGCAAACAACGAGAAACAATGAAATAAAAGGACAATTACATCTATAATATGCCTCTGCACCCTTTCCATTGTAATGGCTGATGCATTTTAAATAATTGGAGACTTTCCGAAGTAGTCTTATACAGCATTAAATCATTTAAATACTTTTTCTTTAAACAAGCAGCAATTTGGCTTGCTGACTTCACCTAAACCAGAATATTAGAAGTTTTGCAAATGATATTAATTTCAGCAGGTTTGGAAGGTGATGAATAGATTTGAATATGAATATATTAATAATGTATAACTCGATGGTCGCTGAATTATAATGAAAGCAAGGTCGATAAGGCAGAACAAGACATCTGGTCCGATCCCCTGTGAATGAGCTGTTTTTAACAGTGAGCAGACCTGAACTTAGATCGGTTAACATTTTAGCGATGATTAAAACAATCCTGTATTAAGATTTTTTGTTTTGAAGTACACGCGGGCGATGTTGAGCATGTGTTGTGAGGAGATTGGAATCTCGCAGTTTAATAGCTGCAGTGGGGATCAGTTTGGTGATAGATATCTCAGTAGGTTTTTAAGGTGAGCGGGCTATTTGAATGATATCCCTCTTCTGACCCCCCCCCCCCCCCCCCCACCCCCTGGCCTGCGATCGGACCCTCTGCAGATTAATTGACATTTAAACCCCTTCCCTTGGGAGATGGGCTGCAATTCCCCTGATTTCAGATATAAATACGTGGGGGTGGCATGTTTGTCCAGGACCAATAATGAAAAATAAAACTATTTTTAGCCCTATTCCCATAAAAGTTGCGGCTAAAAAACCCTCAATCACATTAATCTCGAACAGTTGGCCACTAAAGCGACATGTCGAATTGGAGTAAATCATTAACTGAAAACAACGGAGGGAAATCATCCTTTCTAATTATTTTGTGTCATACGGTCGTCCTTTCTATGCGAGCTGCACATGTATAAATATAGCAGTTTCCCCAAATAAAACTATTATACAGAGAGATTGAAAGTGTTTGCTTGAAATGGACTAATTTTGACTCGTGTCTATTGTCCGCAGTAAAACTGCGCGGGATATGTTCAATATAGAGGGCAGACACCCACACATTGTAGTGTGTGAAACATGGTTAAAGATTGAGATACAGAATAGCTCCGTGGTACTTGCCCATTTGATTAAAACCTCAAGACCTGTTTTGATTTATTTATAGTGTGGATCAATACTTGTAGCAACGGGAGGGCGGGATGCTCAGTCAGCAGAATGGAAATGTGCTGCCATTCAATCTAATCCGCATCTCGCAGCAAGGCAGGCAGTGTAATCCCCAGGGGGTGCGCTGTGCATTACACATTGCCAGATAAAATGCAGGTGCGAGGAAAAATTCTTCCACGAAACCAAGATTTGAGCTGACAGAAGCAACATTTTATTTTCTAATGAGTGGGCTGCTTAATTCCTCGCAAAAGAATGTTTGTTGATTTATTGCTTACCTCCGGTCTGTTCTATTTCTGATATTTGGCGATACGGGATGATGATTCAATCACGCACTGTTCACATCTATTAAATGCCAAGGTGACCTTCCTCCATAATGTGAGGTTCGTTAAGCAACATGCTCGCAGACATTGGGAGATTGTTTGGTATTGTGTAACGTTGTCATGTATTGGCTTATCATTCATTATTTAAGAGTGCCCTTAAGACTACAAAGAAAGAACTCGCATTTATACGGTACCTTTCATATCCACAGAATGTCACTTCAGATCCAGTAAACTACTTTCTGAAGTGTAGTCAATGTTTCAGAGTAAGGAAACAACACAGTCGATTTACTCACTTATGACCTTAAACGATTTAGCTATCTGTTTTACTGCTTGTTCGAAGATAAAATATCGGTCTGGATCTCTCCAATCTGAGACAATCAGCTAGTTTAAACAATGTAACACTCCCTTAGGACTGTTCTAAAGTGTCAACCCAGATTCTGTATGGATGCTGTGTCTTGGGAGGTATATCCCATGGAACCATGAGAATAATTTCAATAGATTTCACAAAAAATAAACTCAGACTTTTTATTCATTTTTCGAGGTGCACAACTATACAGGAGACTAGTGAGGGCATTCATAAAGGTAAAGAGAGTAGGGTTTTATCTAAGAGTGGCCCAATATACCAAAATTTAAAACTATAGAACAAATAAAGATTCATAATCTGCAAAAATGTAAAATTCTATAAATGTTATTTCTAATCATGAGCCACATTCTTCTCCAGCAATCACCCATTAACGACTATGACTGTCCACCTATGAAACTCTGCCTTACTGGTCATGGGTTCTGTGGGTTCTTGCGTGGCTGATGACCCCAATCCTTGAGGCGCAGCTTCGACCGCACTCTTGGCAGGTGTTTCCGGGAGATGGGATTGGTCCTTGGATTCTAGATTATTGGAATTTCATTTTCAGGCTCCTTTTCAGGGCCTCCTCTTGCCATTGGGTGTTCTCAAAGAATTGTGTCCTTTCAATCAGGAGGTTCCTCCAAGTAGGTTTTTTCTGAACAAGGGTCTCCCAAGCATGCTGCATTTCTTGAGGCAAGTCTTTAGGGTGTCTTTGAAGCGCTTCCTTAGTCCTCCTTTTGTTCAGGAGGCTTTCTTGAGCTGGCCGTAGAAGATTTGCATTGGCAGTTGGGATCCTGACATCCTGACCACATGACGAGCCCTGTAGCGTTGGGTTAGGATTATCATGGCATCGATGCTGGTGTTCTTGGCTCCTTCAAGGATGCTGATGTTAGTACGCCTGTCCTCCCAGCTGATGCAGAGAATCCATCTCAGACAGCATTGATAGTACCTCTCCAGGGCCATATGGAAGAGTTGGGAGGATGACTGCCTTGTACACAAGGATCTTAGTGTCAGCACGGATGTTACAATCACCAAAGACTCTCATCCTTGTGTAACTGTAGGAAGTGCTCATGGATTGGATATGATGTTAGATTTCTGCATCAATGTCAGCCTTAGATATGAGGTGGCTTCCCAGGGAGGGGAAATGTTCCACGTTTGGTTGGGTTTCTCCATTGATTTTGACGGAGGGAAAGACTGGATCTTGCGCAGGGGCAGGTTGGTAAAGGACTGGAGTTTTCTTGAGGTTGTGGCTGAGACTAATTCATTAGTATTTTTCCATGAAATTATCAAGCATGGTTAGGAGATTCTCTTCTGAGAGAATGGAGATAGTGATTCCATCTGCATACTGAAGTTTCACGAGCGATGTCAGTATCATTTTCTTCTTGGATTTCGACCGGATGAGGTCAAAAGGTTTCCGTCCATCCTGTGTAGATGATGTCCACACCACTGTGAAGCCTGTTCTTGACAGGTTGAAGGATAGTGGGGGCGATGACACAACCCTGTGTGCCTCCGGTTGGCCCTGAAGGTTTCTGTCTTATTTCCATCAGTGAGGACTATCACCGATATCTTGCTGAGGAGGAGTCAGAGGATGTTCTTGAATTTCTCTGGCCAGCTGGCCTTTGACAAGGTCTTCCATAGCTCTTCCTATTTGGCTGAGTCGAAAGCTGGGGTCAGATTGATGAAGGCCATGTAGAGTGGTTGATGTTATTCCTGGCAGTTCTTTTGAAATTGCCGAGCAGTGAAAACCATGTCCTCTCTTCCATAGTTTGGTCGGAAGTCACACTGGCTTTCTGGAAGGATTTCTTCAGGGACTGGGAGAAGGCGGCTAGCAAGGATTTGGACGATGATTTTCCTGCGATGGAGAGTAGGGAGATTCCTCGGTAGTTCTCGCAGTTCGCTTTGTCTCCTTTCTTGAACATCTTGATGATGACAAAATCCCTGAGGTCGGCAGGATACGTTCTCTGTCCCAGATTTTCAGGAACAGCTGATGGAGGTGATCCCTTCTCCTCCAAGTTTGAAAACCTCTGCTAGAATCCCATCCCACTCCGGTGGCTTTTCCATTCTTCATGTGTTCAATGGTGGCTTCGAATTCACCATGCTTGGTGGGAGTCCAAAATCATCTTTGATGGGGATTTGGAGGATTTCCTCAAACATGTCCTCATCTATGATTGTATCACGGTTTAGGAGTTCTTTGCAGTAATCTCTCCATCAAAAGCCGACGTTTTCTCTCTCTCTCAAGTGGGTTCCATCCTTACTCCACACCGGTTTGAGGCCTAGGATGTTGGGAGACTCACGGTAGCACAGTGGTTAGCACTGTTGCTTCACAGCAGCAGGGTCCCAGTTTCGATTCCTGGCTTGGGTCACTGTCTGTGCGGCGTCTACATATTCTCCCAGTGTCTGCATGGGTTTCCTCCGGGTGCTCCGGTTTCCTCCCACAAGTCCCAAAAGATATGCTTGTTAGGTAATTTGGACCTTCTGAATTTTCTCTCCGTGTACCTGGACAGGCGCCGGAATGTGGCGACTAGGGGCTTTTCACAGTAACTTCATTGCAGTGTTAATGTAAGCCGTGACAATAAAGATTATTATATTATAAAGTTATATTTTAAAAACTGCATGATAAGGTAAAATGAAAAACATTGGATAATGTGAACATATTTTCAGTTTGGTCACATATTGCTCTCTTGTGTCTGCCGGCCTGTCTCCATGTTTTGGAATTACTGAAATGAAAAGTTCTGCAAATTAGGCTTTTATCTTCCATCAAATGTGTTGCTATATTTAAAACATTTTAACAAGCATGTCATGCTGCTCCTCAGCAAAGTCATTACAATTTTTACTAATTCAGTTTTAATTAATCATCAAAATGCAATAAGCAATTAAGTGCACAGTTTCCATACAGGGATATGAATGTACACCACAGACTAAACATAAAGTCTGTTGAAGCTTTCAACTTGTTCATAAGATATGATTTTCCTGAACAGCAGCACCAGTGTAGTCGACCAGTTGGTTACCAACAATCTGGTGTTGTAAATCTGTCCAGAGTTCATACTTATTTGGTAAACACCAGAATTATTTGCTTGGTCTCATCCCTATGGGATGAGCATTAGAATGGATTGAAAAGAAAATCTGGGAGCTACACCATCAGAACGTTTGTGAACCGAGGGAGAGAGGATTCGCTAAAGTATGTCTTTCTGATGATAATTGCAACCCACGATGCTCCTAGATAAGAGCTTTGTTGCATTGGATCCTGACCTATCCTGTGTGAACAAAGAACAATGTATTGGGGAACTGTGTAGGTACATAATGCCACATTTCTGTGAGGCGTGATGCAGGCGCATATGATTGTGCAGAACATGGCCGGGATTCTCCAATACTGTGGCCAAGTTCTGACGCCGGCGTAAAAAGTGACGCGAGCCGCTCTGCGTCAATGGGCCTCACCCGGCAGCTATCCACCCCTTCCCAGGGGGCTAGTACCCGAACGCAGGTGAGCCATGGCCGGCGCGAGTTCGCGTATTCACGCCACGGCCGACAGGGGTTCGCGCATGCGCGTGGGTTCCCGTCTCCGCGCCAGCCCTCGGGCAATATGACAGAGCCCTACAGGGGCCCAGCGTGGAGGAACATAGGCCCCCACGGAACCAGGCCCCCACGGAATCAGCCCGCCCGCCGATTGGTAGGCCCCGATCGCAGGCCAGGCCACCGTGGAGGGCCCCCCCAGCGTCAGATCCCCCCACCAGGATGGCCCCAGCAGACAGAACTCAGAGGTCCTGCCGGGTGGGACCATACATAACCCATGCCGGCGGGACTCGGCTGAACTTGGCGGGCACTCGCCGGGAGGAGGGGGTCTCTTTCAGCGGCCCCCGACCGGCGCAGTGGCGACCCCGCGGGCGCCCGAAAATCGGCGCAGGAGAATTGCCGAACTGGCGTCGGGGCGGCATGGCGCGATTCCGGCGCCTCCCCCCCCGGGGATTCTCCAGCCCGGCCTGGGGTCGGAGAATCCCAGCCCATGTGGTTTGTGTATCGAGTATTTAAAATTAAAATTGCCTTTTTATTTGAAGTATCATTTGCCCGTCAATTCCTGTGCAATTTATGTTGGTTCAGATTCATGTTGAAGTAAATTATATGAAATAAAATGTCATTGATAATTTTCTTCATTTTGGTAAATTCTGATATTGAGGAAACATTCACACGGTATCCATGGAGAGAGAAACAGAGATAACAGGTGGAATCTTCTAGATTTAGTCTCTGTTGGAGTAGAGATTCCATTTTTAGGTCAGGAACCAATTAAGCAGTTTATTTATGCATGTTGACACAGCACTTTCCCAGAGCAATGTAACTATCATCTCCCCTCCAGGTTCCCTGACCAATCAGGGATGACGCACCTAAAGCAACAATAAAGAATGTCTTTTTAACAATCTTTATTTTCACAAGTAGGCTTACATTAACACTGCAATGATGTTACTGTGAAAAGCCCCTAGTCGCCACATTCCGGCGCCTGTTCGGGTACACTGAGGGAGAATTCACAATGTCCAAATTACCTAACAGCACGTCTTTCGGGACTTGTGGGAGGAAACTGGAGCACCTGGAGGAAACCCACGTCGACTCAGGGAGAATATGCAGACTCCACACAGACAGTGACTCAAGCCAGAATCGAACCTGGGACCCTGGCGCTGTGAAGCCATAGTGCAAACCACTGTGCTACCGCATTGCCCTTTTTAAAGCAAACATTGCTGGACTCACAATGGCAGCAGTGATTGCTGCATTCAGGATACCAGTGTTAAGGAGCAAAGATCTGCAGTGTGGAGAATACGTTTAAATACCTCACTGCCCTCTCCTACTTCTGGTTCTCAGACTAATCCTGTTTCATGAAGAAAAGGAAGAGGCCAGCCAATTTCACCAAGTAGGCAGAGGCTGCCAACGGCCAAAGTGCGGTGCCCAGAATCAAAATCCTGTACCAGAAAAGGTTTATTTCATCTTCCAAGCATTCTCCACACTCCACGGATAGGCACACCTTGCTGTCATATATATTACTTTCTCTCCAGCCCACTATTCAAATCTCCACCTCAACAGAAAACCATCATATTCACCACAATTGCTTCATAGCTCCAGGGTCCCAGGTTCGATTCCGGCTTGGGTCACTGTCTGTGCGGAGTCTGCACATCCTCCCCGTGTGTGCGTGGGTTTCCTCCGGGTGCTCCGGTTTCCTCCCACAATCCAAAGATGTGCAGGTTAGGTGGATTGGACATGCTAAATTGCCCTTAGTGTCCAAAATTGCCCTTAGTGTTGGGTGGGGTTATTGGGTTATGGGGATAGGGTGGAGGTGTTGTCCTTGGGTAGCGTGCTCTTTCCAAGAGCTGGTGCAGACTCGATGGGCCGAATGGCCTCCTTCTGCACTGTAAATAAATTCTATGATAATTCTTTTGCCCTCTCACTTACATTCCTACTGTGACCTCCTCAAATATTCATCCTCCATCTTCGACAAGCAGTTCACTTCACAATCTGCGAACTCCATGGCTTTTCTCATTGTAGGAGAGCCAACAACTCCAGGGAGACGCAGAGTACTAGGAATCGACCTGCAGCCATGCCAAACCATGCCCATAATGGATGATGAACCCATTGGGTGAGCAGGGTGGCAGCAGTACAGGTTATTGCTGATAGAGACAGATTGGGGGGGGGGATTAGATTTCACATTGCCACTTACAACTTTAATTGTCACTCATGTTGAATTCATGTCACCAATATATTAAATGTCACAATCTGTACTATACTAAATGGGATCCCAATCCCATCTACTTTCAACATAAACTCATGCCTTTCATCTCCCAGAGGTGCATTGACAATGTGTTTGCCAATAATATGGATATGCAGCCAAGTGCTCTCCCACTCTTGGTTAGCAGGGAAGTGCAGGGGTACCTGAAATAGAAGATGAGGAAGGGATCATGGAAGTGGGGCCTCTTTGCAAGGTGCCCCCATTTGTGAGCCCTGGCCCTCCGTCCATCAGCAGAGCCATGTATGCTACCTGCTGGCCTGATGATCAAGTTTGCCCCTGCACAGGTGCAAGTGGGCAATTTTTGTCAGGCCCATGATAGGCTTCAAATCTCAGAAGATACCCGTCATGGACATCTAATGTGTCAGAGCAGGGGAATTAGCAGAGGGATTGTAGCTCAGCTGAAGCCAGATGGATACCGCTACACTGAGGTAATAGAAATCATATCACAAAAACATCTTTGTTGTGCAAAGGGAATTGCTTGGGTGCTTATTGCTTTGATACTGTTCAATCGATGCTCATTATTTGGATGAAGGAGTGAGATTGTCTGACCTATTCATTATCATGACCTCTAATTTGTTCTATCCCCCATTGGCCCTGGTCAGTTTCATTCAGCAAGCATACTCCTAAAGTTCCTGGCTGAAGGCATTTAAATCTTCCCTGGCAGCCAGGTGTGTGGTTGCAGCCACCAACAGCATGGGATAATGTCCCTCCTTTTCATCCTCTTTTCCCAAGGATACTAGCTGTTCTCTACTTTCCTCTTGAACCAGATTCAGTGCTCTCTGCAGAACCAGATTGTAAAGGGCACAACAGATCAGAACAGTCCTGGAGATCTTTGTTGGGGCATACAGGACGGTGCCTTTTCTTTATTCATTCTTGGGATGTGGACATAGCTTTCTGCGACAGCATTTAGAATCATAGAATTTACAGGGCAGAAAGAGGCCATTCGGCCCATCGAGTCTGCAGCGGCTCTTGGAAAGAGCACCCACTTAAACCCACACCTCCACCCCATTCCCGTAATCCAGTAACCCCACCAAGACACCAAGGGAAATTTAGCATGGCCAATCCACCTAACCTGTACATCTTTGGACTGTGGGAGGAAACCGGAGCATCCGGAGGAAACCCACACAGGCATAGGGAGAACGTGCAGACTCCGCACTGACAGTGACCCAAGCCGGGAATCGAACCTGGGACCCTGGATCTGGGAAACAACTGTGCTAACCACTGTGCTACCGTGCCGCCCGTCCCCAATTGCCCTTGAGATTGTAGTGGCGCGCTGCCTTGTTAACCACTGCAGTCCTTGTGGGGTAGTTCTGTACAGCATTTGGTACTCATCTCCGGATGAGTGCAAGACAGCCGGGATCTGTGCGCTGGGCGACAACTAAGGAATTCAGGTTTTTGGTTGTCTATTTAATAGGTTAAATTGGTTTCTCATCAGGTCAAGAGAGTTTCTGCTGGCCTCAGAAAGCACCCTGGAGAAAGCCAGAAGAGGGCAGGAAGCTGACTCAATGGGTTGGATTTTACACTCCTCTGCTGGCAGGTTTGATGGCTGGAAGCACATAAAATCCAGCAGCAGGCCTTCCCTCAACTTGCTCAAATAATGATCTCTTAACTGCCTCATCCCACCCCTGCTGATATTGTACCAGTAGTGGGTAGGCCCACACCATGTGGAAAGCCCAGCAACTTTAGCTGCAAGGGTTGCTGTCAGTCTGGGGGGGTTGGGGCAGAGTGGGGGGGGGGGGGGCGGTCTCTTTTACAATTCCTTTGGGCCCATCGGAGGCATCCCCCCTCCCTCCCCTAGCATCAAATCCTCTTGAGGCTGGCCTCATACTCTCCTCACTGCCTTTGCCGAGACTCCTGCCTTGGACATATCTGGGCTCCTTGATGTGGTGGAGACCAAACAGTGGCCACAGCTGCTGGCTGGCGCATAAGAACATATGAATTAAGAGCAGGAGTAGGCCATTTGGCCCCTCAGGTCTGCTCCACCATGACTAAACTGATTATGGCCTCTACTTTCCTGTCTAGCCTTAGACCCTTTGACTCTGCTGGGACCACAGAGCTGCCAGCCATCCAATTGACCAACAGTTCTCCTCCCAAGAAAGAGGCAGAAGTCTCAACTTTAAACAACCAAAGCTACTCCCAATATTAAATTGCAGTGGGGCAGCTATTGGGAGATTGAATAGACTAGGCCTATATTATTTGGAGTTTGGAACAATGAGAGGTGAATTCACTGAAACATACAGTATTGTTACGGAGTTTGATAGGGTAGCTGCTGACCAATTGTTTTTCTTGGCTAGAGAATCCAAGAAATAACATTACAATCTCAAAACAAGGGGTTGGTCATTTAGGACTGCAATGAGGAGAAAACCATTCAATCAAAGGGTTGTGAATCCCTGAAGCGAGTTCAGTCATTCAGTGTATGCTGAGAGCCGTAGGTGTTGAGTTCTGAGGGAAAAAGGGGATTTCCCAATAGTATAGGAAAGTGGAGTTGAGGTAAAAGATCTTACTGATATGGCAGAGAAGGCTCAAAGGGTCAATTGGCCTTCTCCAGCTCCTATTTTATATGTGCTTATGTTCTTATTAGGTAATATTAGCTCAATATAGGAAAGTCTCATTGGCCTAAATTTTGAAATCAGCAATGAAGCAACGCTTCCCACTGCTGATCCCAAAGAAGGCTGCCCACAAAGGTCTAGCGATCATCGTGACACAGACCTCTCCTTTCCCAATGGCAATTTAAATCTGGTGACAAGTCAAATAGGTCTCCAGATCCGATACCAGCAAGCAGGGCAAGCAACCAATCATATTGAAGTATTCTCATCGACAGCAAACCAGGAAGTTAAAAGCATCAAATTCTAATGTTAATTTAAAATTTTAGGTAGGAAAATAACGGATGATTGGATTACGATAGAAGCTAAAATAAAGATGAACAAACTTTAAAATAATTAAATTATGCAGATTTTGGTTGAAATTTGAATTTTACAAATGCAAAATTAGTTTTTTCAGGGCAATGAAGGTACTTAGCTGTAATTATGAAGTTAAGAGACTGTTAGGATCCAGTTCCAGTTTATTTAATGAGGTGTAGCTTTTTCAAGGGTTTCTACAGTGAGATTAATTGTGTGGGAATGAAAATCCCCATTAGTTCAAAGATTCTTCATTTGATTGCAGTCTGAGGCAGCTCAGCTGCACTTGCTCTGGAGAATCGTAGGATCACTAACATCCGCTTCCGGATTTTCATGTTATTCAATGGATTTATGGACTCCACAAGTTGCTGTCAGTTTCAGTGGAGTAATGATGATGAATGCTGACAATCTGCCATCATTAATACTGTAAAAATCAGGCCTTGGGGCATATACTATCAATCTCCTGGCGTGTAGAGAAAAGGCTAAACATATAGATGCATTCATGAGAAGATTAGAAGTATCCAAAGAGGATTTTAAATAATGACAATTACAGCCTTATGGATTTGTTGATGCTCTACAGATAGAGTTCAGCGACATATTTTTTTGAAAATATTTTTATTCGGTTTTTAACATTTTATACATAAAACAAAACAATGCAAAACAAACAACAGAAACCCCCAATCTACCAACCAACACCCCAATAACTCAAAGAATAGTCCCCCATCCCTATCCGCACCTAAACTCCCCCCCAGCAGCTGACAGTAATAAACTCTTTAAAGTGAAGAAGAAACAGACGCCATTCTTGTGGAACCCCTCGATTGCCCCCCTCAAGGTAAACTTAACCTTCTCCAAATACAGCAACTCCATTATGTCCCCAAGCCACATTGAAGCACTAGGTGAAGAGGTTGACCTCCACCCAACAGGACCCGCCTGCGAGCAATCAGCAAGCTCAGCAAGTCCGACAGCCCAAATATGGCCCCCAGGTGACTGGGCTCCAAATCCAAGTGCAAGATTGCCGACATGGTGCTGAAAAATGCCCCAAAGTGTCTCCATCTTTGGGCAGGACCAGACCATCTGTACATGGTTGGCTGGACCTCTCACACATCACTCGCAAATGTCCTCCAACCCTTCTAACAAGCGGCTCATCTTTGACCTCATCAGGTTCGCCATGTGCACCACCTTTAACCGTATTAACCCCAGCCAACACAAAGTTGAGGCATTCATCCTCCACAATGTCTCACACCACAACCCCTCCTCCAATGCCACCCCTAGCTCCTCCTCCCACTTGGCCTTAACCCCCTCCAGCGACGCCATATCCTCTAAAATCATCCCATAAATCGTCGAGACAACCCCTCCTCCAACCCCATCACCAACAACAACCTCTCCAACGAGGAGTGAGGTGTCACCAGAAACTTTGGGAAAACCTTCCTTACAGAGTCCAGCACCGGCCTGTACCTAAGGGTCTCCTCCCGTGTATTCCCAAACGTCTCTGTCAACTCCTCCAAACCTCCCTTCCAAAAATAAGTCCTTCATTTCCATCACCCCTCGCTCCTCCTATTCCCGAATACTAGCATCCAGTCTTGCCGGCTCAAACACATGATTTTCTCCAACTGACATTAGCTTCGGTCCCGCCCCCAACTTAAAATGCTGCCGAAATTGCCTCCATATTTTCAGCGTGGCTACCACCACCAGACTACCTGAGTATTTTATCAAAAAACAAAAGCTCTAGTGGGAGCCACCCAACGTGCAACCCCCACCTACATGCTGCCACCGGGAGTCCAGTTTCAGCTATATTTACAGATTTTTTTAATTGCAGGATTTTAACTAGAGAACTAACAAAACAAACTGATTATTTCACAAAAATGGATTCATAGAATTTACAGTGCAGAAGGAGGCCATTCGGCCCATTGAGTCTGCACCGACTCTTGGAAAGAGCACCCTACCCAAGGTCAACACCTTCACCCTATCCCCAGAACCCAGTAACCCCACCCAACACTAAGGGCAATTTTGGACACTAAGGGCAATTTATCATGGCCAATCCACCTAACCTGCACATCTTTGGACTCTGGGAGGAAACCGGAGCACCCGGAGGAAACCCACGCACACACTGGGAGGATGTGCAGACTCCGCACAGACAGTGACCCAAGCCGGAATCGAACCTGGGACCCTGGAGCTGTGAAGCAATTGAGCTATCCACAATGCTACCGTGCTGCCCCTTAAATATTTGTCAATCTTAATCTTAACATTTACATAGGCCATTGTTTTGTTTAAGTACTTGGTTTAATGCTACAGGCTCTCTGAATTTCTTACTTCTGGTTTTATGAATCTTTTTCCAAACACACTGCAACCAATTGTTCTACATTGCGAAGTGTGGACTTCAATTCTTTAAATGTTATTGTAAAATATTTCTGAGAAAAGCTTGCCGACTTTTACTTGCCCCCTGCACCTCTGAGGCCTCCCCTGCTGATGTTATCGATGCTGCATGCTGTTAGCTGACAGACTGCAGAGCAGACAACTCTTCCGACATAACTGTGCATCATCTGGTCAGTAAAG
This sequence comes from Scyliorhinus torazame, assembly GCF_047496885.1. NCBI lineage: Eukaryota > Metazoa > Chordata > Chondrichthyes > Carcharhiniformes > Scyliorhinidae > Scyliorhinus > Scyliorhinus torazame. The sequence continues at coordinate 214,338,758 of NC_092715.1, read as the reverse complement.
TCTGCAAGTCTAATAAACCCAGCTTGTAGCTTGCTTTGCAAGGAGGCAAATCATTGTTCACCCCCATGAAGTATCTTGTAATTTGTAGTTTCACCCCATGAGGTTGTTACGCCATGCTGGGCAAGTGCGCCGTCAATTTCAGCAACACGTGCCCCAGAGTCACAGCACAAGTGAATTAATTAATAATTGTCATTAAAATCCCTGAAATCTTTAGCCCTTGGCTGTGCAATAATCACAGTCACTAGGTTTGTAAGTTGAAGCACAATACTGTTTATTTAAACCTAAAACGAATATAAAACATGCAGCTGTTTAATGTCAAGCTAATACCTGACTCCCCTTTAACGTCCCCACCCTCTACCCACACACAAAAGACAGACAAACACAGAAGGGGGGGGGAGTCAAGGTGGAAAATTGATCTGAATTAGGTGAAAGGATAAGAGTCCATTCTTCAGATTAGTCCTTTAGTGCACTTTCTTCACAGTATGGGTGTGGATTAAAGTCTCTGGAATATAGCATGTCATGATCTTCTTTGCATCTCAGCAGTATATCTTACTCACAGCTTTTCCAGGAGAGGCCTCTGGCTTCACATCAGTTGGTTTGTAGGCAGTTATCAGATTCCGGTCTCTGCTTGCACATCAGCATCCTTTTTGCAGAGTTGCTAGATTCTGGATTCTGTTTCACATCAGCCTTCTTTGGAGAAAGCTCTTATACTGAATTTCGAGAGAGAATCCATCAGATCTTTGAGAGAGAGAGAGTTAGAGCTCCCCGGTCTAGGCTTCAGAACCAAAGTAAAACTGACTCCAGCCTTGTGACGCTGAAAAACATGTCAGTGGGGGACCAGAACCAATCACCACTGGCCACTGGACAGGGCACAAACATTTGAGCCAATTCATTGGTCACCAGCCAAGTCAATCAAAGCGAGTCATCACTGATGCTTTCTGGATTCTTCCTGCTTGATTTAAAGATACAGGCATTGCTTCTGTTTGAGTTAAAGATACAGGCTGCATTAACGTCAAAGGTCCATTACTCATCCATGGATCACAAATGTAACAGCAAAAATGAAAGGGGAAATAAAGAATTAAACAAGAATAAGCAGGAAGAACACTTAAAAGGTTGAAAACTCAATATGACTTAACAGAGTCCAGTGTTTTCAGTGCAATACTTTCAATGGGCAGATGATGAAAACATAAAGCATTGATTCATTCTGATCCAACTGAGACAGATTACTTTCAGAAAATAACATTTGACGCAGTGGGTTAGCCCTGGTGCCTCACGGCGCCGAGGTCCCAGTTTCGATCCCAGCCCTGGGTCACTGTCCGTGTGGAGTTTTTGCATTCTCCCCATGTTTGCGTGGGTTTCGCTCCCACAACCCAAAGATGTGCAAGGTAGGTGGATTGAACATGTTAAATTGCCCCTCAATTGGAAAAAAATGAGTTGGGTACACAAAATTTATATATTAAAAAAAAGGAAATAACATTTTGGAAAACAGCATATGAGTAAATTGGGACAAGACGTGTCGCACTCATAATATCCTTGGGAAGCAAACGTTTACTTGAAACATATGGTTACCAAACTTCAGCATTCTCGGGGGATTTTCTCACCTCGTGGCTGGTTCTGTTGTAAACTAATTAATAGAGAGTGATAGCGATGATGAGTCAGCAACTTCAATATCATTATACCATGGAACTATGAGGATGATGGAAGACAAATTAGGTGGGCCTTGGACACTTTTTGCTGAACAATTTTGATGTCTCTATGATGCTATTCCTTCCATTGGCACCTGTAATAACCCTCACTAGACCCACAGGGATGACCCAATAGGTCTCCCCATGGGGCCAGTGGAACATGGGGCGGGATTCTCCAATCCCGCGGCAGAGTGTCCATGCCGTCGTAAACGCTGTCGCGGTTTACGACGGCGTGAATGGGCCGCTCCCACGTCTAATTCTGGCTCCTACAGGGGGCCAGCATGGCGCTGGAGCGGTTTGCGCCGTTCCAGCTATAGACCCGGGTGCGAACTGGGTGCCGCGGGATCCACGCATGTGCAGTTGCGCCGGCGCCAATGAGGACATGCGCAGTGGCGCTCGCGCGCATGTTCGGTGGCCTCCTTCAACGCGCCGGCCCCGGCGCAACATGGTGCAGGGCTACTGGGGCCGGCACGTAGGAAAGGAGGCCCCCAGCCACAGAGGCCGCCGACGATTGGTGGGTCCCGTTCACAGGCCAGGCCACATCGGAGGCCCCCCCCCTGGATCGGATGCCCCCTCCCCCCCCACAGGCCACCACCCGATCCTTACAGGCCGAGGTTCGCCGGCCCAGAGCAGGTTAGAACGGCGCCAGCGGGACTCAGTTCCTTTCCTACGGCCGCTCGGCCCATCCGGGATGGAGAATCAGCGTAGAGTGGCCCACGACCGGCGCAGCGCCAACCACGCCGGCACCAATGGTGCCGATTCTCCACATGCGGAGAATCGCGTGCCGGCATGGGGGCAGCATGGCCCGTTCGCGGGGATTCGCCGGCCCGGCGCGGGGCTGGGAGAATCCCGCCCATGAGGGGGCGGAGCCCTTTCAGCTCGGGTTCGTGAATATTGTACTTAAAAGCCGGCCCGATTGGGACTGGCATGATCGGTAGTCCCGGCTCGGACTTATGTGCTGTATGCCGTGTTGCGGTGTTTACTTTTGTTTTGCCAAATAAACTTTTGTTTGTGTAACCTTCCAGGGACTCCTAAAGATTTTATCATCACAATCATCTCTTCTGCTTCCAGTTCTCTGAGAAATTACATCTTATGAAATGAAAAAAATGAAAATTGCTTATTGTCACAAGTAGGCTTCAAATTAAGTTACTATGAAAAGCCCCTAGTCGCAACATTCCGGCGCCTGTTCGGGGAGTCTTATGCTTCCTCTTCCAAATCACTAGAGTTCTACAGCCTGTGTTTCTTTAGCTGGTGCAAACGTCAAGTGGTGATCATGCTCAGTGCAGTGGGGAGGCTTGGCACATGAGAGAAACTTTTTTGTTGACCCTACATTATGAACAACCTACGACTTCCGGATGTGACAAAAATGCTAAGTTTTCTCCAGATCCTTTCTTGGATTTTCCTTTGCAGGTCACACAAGAATGTTAGGACCATTTACTGCTGGCAGCTTCTGCAAGTTGTGCAGCACATACATCGCAGGATGGCAAATTTTAGTATCTCAATACAAGGCGAGGACATCTTTCAGGAATGCCTGAGAGCTGCATGTTTCAATTGCTGTCGCTTGTAATGTGTATGTGAACCCTTTCCCTCGGAGGCTATTCGAAATATTTTATACAGAAAAATGAATCAAGTTATTCCATTCAATTCAATGTAATTGATGATATATCTGTCTAACCCTGCGTTAATGTCCTTTCGCTCAGTATATCTTCACAATATTCAGGAGATGAATTTTAACTTTAACTCAATCATTAAACTGTCACTGCAACTCAACTGATTGCGATAAAAATCATTCAATTTTCATTGATTTTTTAAATTCTAGTTGAAAATCTACCCCTCTGAATGGTATTCTATGTCTGTATTGCTTCCAGTTGCATCCAATCAGAAGCCATCAAGGATATGCAGCTCTCAGAGACTCTGAGGTTTTGCTTTGCCAGATCAATTCTGACCATCAATCAATGCTGAATCTTTTTCTTAACAACTAGTGTAGATGAAGCATCGGCGTTGTTTTGACATGTCCTGGAGAATAATCAATCTCCTGATCTACTGAGTACTTCCAGCATTTTCTGCTTTTACCATCATACCATTTTTCCATCTGTCTCAGAACTGCCCATTGTTACTGCTTAGATTGAGGTGGCCAATGAACAGAAATAGACTCACCTGTCATCTGGGAACTCTAGATGTAAACTTCCCAGCCATTGACCCAATATTCTGATGTTACCCAACAGTGACTTACAAGGGCAGTGGGGAACAAATTTGAGAGATACTGAAGAGGCTAGAACTAGGGGGTCATAGTCTTGGGATCGGCTGTTGACCATTGGGGACCGAGGTGAGGAGAAATTTCTTCACCCAGAGCGAGGGGTATGGACACTCAGTCATTGAGTATATTCAAGACGGAGATCAATAAGATTCTTGGGCATTAAGAGAATCATGGGACATGGGGTTAGGGCAGGGAAGTGGAGTAGAGAAAGATCAATTCTAAGATTTGGGGGTTTCGGGAGCCACAGATACCTAAGACAGGCTTTTTTAAAATAGTTTATTAAGAAGCAACAGTTTGATAAAATGCATTAACTAATGGGACAGAATAAGTATATGACACATGACATTTGAGAGAGGTTTAAGGAGCCTCTATCCTACAAGTCTAGGAAAGTCTACATGGCATCCTGAACTAAGACTGTTTGGAGCTCTACGTTTTCAGAAATTCTCTTTCTGGAGAGAGATTTAATGTAGTTTAGCAAATTTGATAAAGGTTCTTCAGAAAATACCTGCTTATTAACCACCCCAATTTCTTATAGGGATCTTATTGAATGGTGAGAAAGCACAAAGTGTCATATCATAGAAATCCTATAGTGCAGAAGGAGGCCATTCTGCTCATCAAGTCTGCACTGACCCTCTGAAAGAGCACTCTACCTAGGCCCACTCCCCCACCCTATTCTCGTAACCCCACCTAATCTTTGGTCGTTTAGGGGCAATTTTAGCATTACCAGTCCATCTAACCTGCACATCTTTGGACTGTGGAAGGAAACCGGAGCACCCGGAGGAAACCTACACAGACTCGGGGAGAATGTGCAAACTGCACACACACCCAAGGCCTGAATTGAACCTGGGTCACTGGCATTGTGAGGCAGTAGTGCCAATCTGGACCAAGTCCACTAGGATGCCCGGGCAGCAGAAACTGCCACTGTCACGCCCCACGTCCAGGGGGTGATAGATGGGACACATGTCCTCCTATGGGAACTGGCAAATCGAGATATGCCCTTCTTCAACAGGAAGGGATTCCACTCCCTGAATGTGCACTTGGTGTTTGACCACATTATGCACGTCTGCGTTGGGCAGCCTACATCCTGGCATACTCGTCAGTTCTCTGTACCTTTAAGGAACTCCCTCGGGTGAGGGGTGGGCTCCTGGGTAACAAAGGCCGTGGCTAATGACGCCTTTCCAGAGTCCTCAGACCCAGGCGGAGAACCATTACGAAGCTGCCCATGGAGCAACCAGGAAAGTCATTGAGCGGTGCTTTACTGTGATAAAGATATGCTTCCGGTGCCTGAACCGCTCTGGTGGGGCTTTCCAATATAGTCCCAGGAGGGCCTCGAACATCATCCTGGCCTGCAGCATCTTGCACAACATCACGCAGCAGAGGGGGGACATGCTGAAGGAGGAGGAAGAATGCCAGGTCTCATCTGACGAGGAGGATGAGGAAGATGGCCAGGAAGAACCGGGCATGAAGCCTGGGCTGGCACGGCAGGCTGCCCAATGCATGCACCAGCGCGCCGCATGTGGGACAACCTCATCACCACCAGATTTGGCAATGAAGAGGCCTGGCCACCGCAGCACCACCACCCTGTCTCACCCTCCGTACTCTACCCCCCAACCCCCTTACAGGTGGTTCCTCCTTACCCATAGCCATTTCACATCCTCCCCTATCCCTCATCCCTTAACTCCATCCTACCACCCCAGATCCCCCTCCTCCTTCCAAGGGTCGTACTAACATCTCTACAGGGTGTTGGCCCTGGGCAGGCAGTATCATGATTGCTCACTGTAAGATGAGCTCTGGTGATCCTCATTGTGTGACAAAGTCTGACTCCTGCCTTTAGGATCAAATTCCACAGTCAGCCCGGGGTTCCCTACTTGTGTGATGGCCGATCCATCTCATGGGCCCATATATCTGTGGTAGTATGTATTGGGGTCATGTGGGACTGGAAGCCCTAATGTCATTGGCTGACAGATCCCGGGTCCTGGTTGGCCGTTGACCTCATACTCCGCCCTGAAGGCGAAGTATAAGAAGCCGGTGCCTTCCCCCGCATGCCAGTTTACTATCGGGCTGCTGGGGAACAGACACGCTTAATAAAGCCTCATCGACTTCACTCTATTTGTCTCACGGAGTCTTTGTGCGCCACAATTTATTAAGCGTGCCTAAAAAGGACTATGGAGCTCAGGATCATTCCAGAATGCCTGAGGATCAGCCCCCACGCAGTGAATGCGGCAGCAGCCTTCAAACACTGGCAGACTTGCTTTGAGGCCTACATCACATCGACCACAGGCCGAGTCTCAGACGAACAAAAACTGCAGGTCCTGCACTCGAGGGTGAGCACGGAGATTTTCACCCTCATTGAAGACACCCGCGATTTCCAGACGGCCTTCACAGCACTGAGAAGTCTCTACGTTCGCCCAGTTAACCAAATCTACGCTCGCTACCAGCTCGCGACAAGACGGCAAGCTCCCGGAGAATCGATGGACGAGTTCTACGCCGCGCTGCTGATTTTGGGACGAGCCTGCAGCTGCCCGTCGGTGAACGCAAACGAACACACGGACATGTTAATGCGCGATGCTTTTGTTGCAGGTATGCAATCCTCCCAAATCCGCCAAAGACTTCTAGAAAAGAGTCACTAGGACTCTCAGAGGCACGGGCCCTGGCAGCCTCGCTGGACGTAGCCGCGCGTAATACCCGCGCCTACGGCCCCGACCGCGCGGCAGGCCATTGGGCCCCGTACGTACCCGCTGCGGCAAACCCCCTACCCCCCCCCCCCGGACACCCCACAGGCTTGCGCAGTCCAAACGCCGAGTCGCACCGGGGGCGCCCGCTGTTATTTCTGCGGCCAGGCGAAGCACCCCCGACAACGCTGTCCGGCCCGCGCAGCCATCTGCAAAAGCTGCGGGAAAAAGGACCACTATGCGGTGGTGTGCCGATCCCGCGTGGTCACCGCCGTCCCGGGAGAACAGGGAGCCCTACAGGCAGTCTATGCCTCCCAACCCCCCCAGCACGCCATGTGCGACCCGCAGGCGCCGCCATTTTGGGTCCCGACCACCGCGGCCCCGGGAGAACTGGGAGCCCTGCACGCCGCCTACGCTCCCCAACCCCCCTCCCCGCAGTCCATGTACGACCCGCCGCCGGCGCTCCCGATTTGGGTGCCGGCCAACACGCTCCACGGAGAGGAGGGGGTTTTTCGCATCCCGAACGCCACCCTCACCCCCGTCCCGCGCCCCACGCCTGACCCGCCGGCGCCACCTACCTTGACCCCGACCACCGCTGTCCCCGGCGAGGGAGCTCCATGCAGTGCCAGCGCTCGCGGCCCCACGACTGACCCGCCGGAGCCGCCGACCTGGGCCCTCACCCCCGTCCCGCGCCCCACGCCTGACCCGCCGGCCTGGGCCCCGACCACCGCTGTCCCCGGCGAGGGAGCTCCACGCGGTGCCAGCGCTCGCGGCCCCACGACTGACCCGCTGGCGCCACCGACCTGGGCCCTCACCCCCGTCCCGCGCCCCACGCCTGACCCGCCAGCGCCGCCGACCTGGGCCCTCACCCCCGTCCCGCGCTCCACGCCTCAGAAATCCGCCACTCCTCAGTGGAAAAGGAAGCCCAAGCCATAGTGGAAGCTGTGCGACATTGGAGGCATTACCTGGCCGGCAGGAGATTCACTCTCCTCACTGACCAACGGTCGGTAGCCTTCATGTTCGATAATGCACAGCGGGGCAAGATCAAGAACGACAAGATCTTGCGGTGGAGGATCGAACTCTCCACCTTCAACTATGAGATCTTGTACCGGCCCGGAAAGCTGAACGAGCCGTCTGATGCCCTATCCCGCGGGACATGTGCCAACGCACAAATTGACCGCCTCCAAGCCCTCCACGAGGACCTCTGCCACCCGGGGGTCACTCGGTTTTACCACTTCATCAAGTCCCGCAATCTCCCATACTCCTTAGAGGAGGTCCGTACAGTCACAAGAGACTGCCACATCTGCGCAGAATGCAAACCGCATTTTTTCAGGCCAGATGGAACGCACCTGATTAAGGCTTCCCGTCCCTTTGAACGCCTCAGTCTCGATTTCAAAGGGCCCCTCCCCTCCACCGACCGCAACGCGTATTTCCTTAATGTAGTGGACGAATACTCCCGCTTCCCTTTTGCCATTCCCTGCTCCGACATGACCGCGGCCACAGTCATTAAAGCCCTGAACAGCATATTCACACTGTTCGGTTACCCCGCATACGTCCACAGCGACAGGGGGTCCTCTTTCATGAGTAACGAGCTGCACCAGTTCCTGCTCAGCAAGGGTATAGCTTCAAGCAGGACGACCAGCTACAACCCCCGGGGGAACGGGCAAGTAGAAAGGGAGAACGGCACGGTCTGGAAGGCCGTCCTACTGACCCTACGGTCCAGGGATCTCCCAGTTTCACGGTGGCAGGAGGTCCTCCCGGACGCTCTCCATTCCATCCGGTCGTTATTATGTACGAGCACTAATCAAACGCCTCACGAGCGTCTCCTTGTCTTCCCTAGGAGGTCCTCCTCTGGAACGTCGCTGCCGACCTGGCTGGCGGCCCCAGGACCCATCCTGCTCCGAAAGCACGTGCGGGCACATAAGGCGGACCCGTTGGTCGAAAGGGTTCACCTCCTCCACGCAAACCCCCAGTACACCTACGTGGAGTACCCCGACGGCCGACAGGACACGGTCTCCCTGCGGGATCTGGCGCCCGCCGGCACAACGCACACACCCCCGGCACCATCAACCCAACCGCCCCCCTTCCTGCCACCGCCGCACCCCGCGACCGCCCCCTTCCCAGGAGGATCAGTCCCCCTCCCCTTTGCACCGACAGCTGAAACCGTGCGGCTCCCGGAGGCGACAACGCTGGTACAAGCACCACCACCACCGCCGGGGCCGAGGCGATTGACACGGACGACCAGACCGCCCGACCGACTCGTGGCGTCGATGTAAAACAAAGATGGACTGTCCAATGAACATTTTGTTTTTCCTATATCCTCTGTAAATAGTTGTAACAGGACGATACTGTCCAATACGGTACTACCATGTAACTGTTCTATCCTCCCAGGACCAGTACTGTAAACCCTTACCACCATACGAAGCATCACCCCGCCGGGTTCATTTTTGACAAGGGGTGAATGTGGTAGTATGTATTGGGGGTCATGTGGGACTGGAAGCCCTAATGTCATTGGCTGACAGATCCCGGGTCCTGGTTGGCCGTTGACCTCATACTCCGCCCTGAAGGCGAAGTATAAGAAGCTGGTGCCTTCCCCCGCAGGCCAGTTTACTATCGGGCTGCTGGGGAACAGACACGCTTAATAAAGCCTCATCGACTTCACTCTATTTGTCTCACGGAGTCTTTGTGCGCCACAATATCCTTTCGGGTGGGGGTTTCTGGAGGTGGTGATAAATGGTGGGTGACTCACTGGATACGCTATCCTACAAGGCGGTCTCACACCTCTAGCCCAGTCCCTGATGCCTCTGAGGGTGACCCCAGGTGGAAAGTCCAATTGTCCTGTGGGGCTCTGCCCCATATCATTCTCCAACACCCACACCACCAACCTCCCACACCCCACACCCGGCATACCCTCTACATCCAGCCCAGCCATCCCTCACACTTTCCAGACAGAGGATTGAGGCAGATTGGTGAAGAGGTGTTTAACAGTGACTACATACAGTATTGTGCCCTGGCCCCTACCTCTAGCCTATATGCTACACCCATGCCAACTTAACTGGTGTCTAACTTCCTTATTTTACTCTCTTACACTCATCCTCACCCACGCACTCACTCAGTCTCTCACAATCATCCCTGCACACTCACTCAGTCTCTCGCACTCACCCTTGCACACTCACTCAGTCTCTCGCACTCACCCCTGCACACTCACTCAGTCTCTCACACTCACCCCTGCACACTCACTAGGTCTCTCCTGAGAATGTTCACTGCTGATGGCACAATTCACAACTCCTCAGATACTGAAGCAGTTCAAGCCCAAATGTTATAAGACCTGGGCAATATACAGGCTTGGCCTGACAAGTGGCAAGGAACATCTTTGCCACAGAAATGGCAGGCAACAACCATTTCCAAGAGAGGATTCAACCATTGCCCTTTGACAGCCAATGTCAATACTATCTCTGAATCCCCCATTATCAACATCCTGGGGGTTACCATTGCCCAGAAACGGAACAGGACTAGCCGTACAAAAACTGTGCTACAAGAGCAGATCACTGGGTCGGAATCCTGTGGCAAGTAACTTACTTCCTGATTTCCCAAAGCCTGTCCACTATCTACAAGACACATGTCAGGAGTGTGATGAAATATTCTCCATTTGTCTCAATGAGTGCAACTCCAACAATACTAAAGAAGTTCGATACCATCCAGGACAAAACAGCCTATTTGATTGGTACTCCATCCACAAACATTCACTCCCTTCACCACCAATGGACAGTGATAGCAGTAGGTGCCATCTACAGAATGCACTGAAGGAACTCACCAAGGTTCCTTAGGCAGCACCTTCCAAACCCACGACAAATACCTGGGAACAAAACCACCTGGAGGTTCCCCTTCAAGTCACTCATCATCCTGACTTGGAAATATATCGCCGTTCCTTCACTGTTGCTGGGTCAATGTCCTGGAACTCCCTCCCTAACAGCTCTGTGGGTTTACCTCCAGGACTGTGGCCGTTTAAGAAGGTAGCTCACCACCACCTTCTTAAGGGCAGCTAACGATGGGTAATAAATGCTGGCCTAGCCAGTGATGTCCACATCCCGTAAATTAATTTGAAAAAATATTACTTTTTGTGGACCTTGCTGAGTTCATATTTGCTGCAATGTTTCCTACATTAGAAAAGTGGCAACATCCAAAAGTACTTCATTCTCTAAAAAGCACAACGGAACCTCCTGAGTTCAAAGGTGTACTTTCTATCTCAACTGTTCTTGAAGGACCACAATTGTATTTTTTTGTGTTTCAAAGTTTAGGATCATCTGCAAATTTGAACAACTTACGTTACTTGCTAAAGAGGACATTAAAAATCCTGTTAAATGTGGAAAGACACAATCCTTGTGCATCAGCAACAGTTTGAATAACATGTAAAAATGTAATTATGTGAATACGGATGTGAGGTAAGTTATAAATTAGTGCAAAATATAAAGCAAAATCGTGTTTACTTTTAGCATGGCATTTCATGATCCAGGTTTTCTGAAATGTCTTTCAGCTACATATTTGCATAGCTCTATCCATTAGCTGAATTGATGTAAGCTCGACAGGAGAGGTAGAAGTATCAGTTCTCATTGGAGAATGTCAGATCAGTAAGGCAGCAAGGAGACACAGCATGTGAAGGCTTTGGCCTGACTAATCTGCCCAAAAACGGAGATGTATGGTTCTGCTCCTAAATCCTTTTGCAATTGCCATGTGGGTGCACTAGTATAAGAAAAAAGCTTGCATTTAGAAATCATAGAATTTACAGTGTAGAAGAAGGCTATTTAGCCCATCGAGTTTGTACCTGCCCTTTGAAAGAGTAACCACTTAAGCCCACACCCCCACCCTAACCCCGAAACCCAGTAACCCCACCTAACCTTTTTGAACACTAATTTAGCATGGCCAATCCACCTAACCTTCACTCTTTGGACTGTGGGAGGAAACCCACGCAGACACGGGGAGAACGTGCAGACTCCGCACAGACAGTGACCTGGGTCCCTGGAGCTGTGAAGCAACTGTGCTAACCACTGTGCTACTATGCTGCCCATAGTTTATATCCTGAGTGTGGTATTATCATAACTGTAAGAACTGCAAGGGTTAATGAAATGTCTACAGTGTGGGAGAGAGTAGTACAGGAGTTAGCTAGAGACAGACAGAATAATTGATAGTGTGAGTTAGAGCAGATCATAGTTTATAACAGTATTAAGATTAGTTGTAGATGAGTGTAGTTTATATGTTAACAATTAACTGTATATTATTTAGAAGTACATGTCAAACCAAATTAGTATTGTTAATAAATTTATAACTTTTTTAAGTTCAAGCTATTTTGTGGTCTTTGTGAACACTATGCCAACCATCCTGAATTAAGCACCACAAATAAGCTCACCCCAGTCCAACGCCAGCATCTCCACATCATAAGCACCACAAAGAACACCACACTGAGGACATCACAAAATACTTTACAACCATTAAAGTACATTTGAAACATAGTTACAGTTGTAATACTGACAAATGGAATGGCCAAGTTGCATATAACAAGGTCCCACAAATAAAAATAATTGGCAGGATTCTCTGTCTCGCCGCACCAGTTTTCTGGTGCAGCGCACCCTCTCTGGGATTCTTCATCTTGCCAGATGGCCAATGGGATTTCTCATTCTGGAGCTCCGCACAGTGATCCAAGTCAGGAAACAAACCTGGGACCTCGGCTCTGTGAAGCAACAGTGCTAACCACTGTGCTACCGTGCCGCCCATTACAGCAGTGACTACATTTCAAAAGTACCTCATTAACTTGTCACGCTCACACAGTTATTTTTTTAATATTCGTTCAGATATGGGCATTGCTGGCTGGGCCATCCATTTATTGCCTCCCTAATTTCTCTTGGACTGAGTGGTTTGCTGGCCATTTCAGAGGGCATTTAAGAGTCAACCACATTGCTGTGGGTTTGGAGTCACATGTAGGCCAGACCAGGTAAGGATGACAGGTTTATTTCCCTTGGACATTGTTATATTACCATTCTTGGTAATATGTTGTATTCTTTGTCCTTTCTTCTAGAATGATCCGATGTGTTTGTCCGTGCAGTGTCAGTTGTGAACAATAATTCACACATGTGGGTCCTCGAGGATGGTGGCTTGGCATTGGGCTGCATATGGCACTGTCACTGGCACTGTCTGCAGCCTGTAATTGGGGAACTGGTAATCGGATTAGTCGATGGTCCTGTGGCGGGGTGGGGTCCGGGGTCACATTGTATATGGCCTCAAAATGGGGAAAGATGAGATTGATATCTGGTATGGGGACAATCACAGAAAATGGTGTGGGAGGGGAGACAGGAATGTCCACAACAATGTTGATGGGATTTAAGGTTTTTTTAAGAATGAATTTAGAATACTTAATTTTTTTCCAATTAAGGGGCAATTTAGCATGGCCAATCCACCTAGCCTGCACATCTTTTAGATTGTGGAGGTGAGACCCATGCAGACATGGGGAGAATGTGGGACAGTGAGCCGGGTCCTCAGTGATGTGAGGCAGCAGTGTTAACCACTGCGCTACCTGTTGTGTTATGCTTCTTCATGCAGCATAAGCTGCTTCCTTGATGTATACTCTGACAAAGGAAGATTCAGACTTGGAGATAGGTTTAATACATTTATTGAACAGTTAACAATTCTCCTACTTGAGTTCGACTCTCCTGCTAATCTTGCTTTAGTAACTCAATCTAACTAACCAGTCTGCTCTGAGCCATGCAGTGGGTGTGATGCTTCCGATCTGCCCCTGTGCCTCTTACTGAGTGTCGCCTGTGGAAAAGAGAAAGAGCATGTGTGCCCTGTCCTTTTATATGGGTTGCCCCCTTGTGGTAGTGTCACCTCTGGGTGTCTTGACTGCCCATTGGTCGTGTCCTATTCTATGTGTTCATTAGCTGTATGTCTGCATGTCATGATGTCTCTGGTGCCCCCTCTAGTGTTTATTCAGTCCTAGTGTATCTACATTAACCCCATGTGTATTTACAGTGATGCATATCACCGCATCCCCCCTTTTTTCATGTTACATATTTTCTGTACAGTGTTAAAGAAAATTGAACAAAATAGGTAGATAAGTGATGACATGTACAAATCATGATGACAGTGATGATTATAAAATACCAAATAATATGTATGAGTCCAAAGTTCACGAATTTATATGGTCGAGTGGCTTTCTTGTTTTGTTATGGAACTGGTGATGTTGATGGTGGCATTTCGTGGTGAACGCCGTCAGTGTCCCTGTGCTTAAGGAACCAAGAAGTCATCAGGAGGTGTGCAAATGGTCAAAGCACTTCATTGTCTGATTTGGACTCTTTTTTTTCTATGCTTGTGGTAGCGATGCAGTATGTAATCTGTGTCGTCCAACCTGGATTGTTTCTTGTGCTTGCGATATTGATGCAGTATGTCAGCTGCCTTGAAAGCTGGTTTGCTTGTTCGAAGTGGAGCAAACTCATCTGCCTTGAATCGGTGAGATTTGCTGTCATGCCATGGTATGTCTGTACTCTTGCCAGTGTTAGGAGCTGTGCTGTTACATTGTCCTGCATTTGCAGAGTTGTACCATGTCGTACCAGTCGTTGTTCCAGTGTTGTTGTTTTCGTCATGCTTGTTGTTGACATTGGTGCCTTTGGTACGCTTCTTGTTGATTTCTTCATTGTTTTTGTAGGTTTTGTTGTTGTATTTGTTGCGCTCAATGACCATTCCGAGTGGAGAATTCGAGTCCTTCACAAAGTTACTTGTGTCAGTGTCCTTTGTGGCATCTGCTGTTTCATTGAGCGTGCCGTCTCTGATTCCTCGGCGCTACCGGTCTGGAGTCATGTCTGGTTCACTGGAATCGTCTTTGGTTTGTCGATGCTCCCCGTCTGGAGTCCTTTCTGGTTTACCTGAATCAGTGTTGGTTTCTCGACACTCCCCATCTGGAGTCATTTCAGGTTCACTTGAATCATCTGAGGTGTCACTTAAATCATCTGAGGTGTCTTGATGCTCCCCATCCGGAGTCAAAACATTCAGGAATGCATTTTCTTGTGGAGAGGCTCAAATGGATGAGGTGTGAATTAACGTGGTGTCACTGGAGTCACTAGTAGCCTCACTTTGATTGTCGAGTGCCTCTGTACATACTGGCTGAGGTCTATCAGTCGCGCTGAGATGTCGTACATCTTGTATGGAAATTGTGACGCCTTTGTCACTTGTCGCACATACAGTGGGTCGACATTCAGTGTCTTCTTGTCGGTTAGATGAGCTGGGTAGACTGTCAGAGTCTACTTCTGGTGGCTCAAATAATCTGGGTCGACTGTCATAGTTTTTTTTTGTTCACGTGAGCGTGGTAGACTGTCATAGTTGTCTTGCTGACCACTTGAGTGTGGCAGACTTGCATCGACTGCTGCTGGTTGCTCAGATAAGGTTGCTAGACCCTCATAGTCTTGTTCATGCAAGGACTGCGCTCTGGAGTCTTGCATTGCTTCCATCATGGAGTCTGTCAACGAGCTCGCCGTGGAGGCTGGTACCACTCTCTCTGTGGAGTCTGGCATCATTCCCTGTGTGGAGTCGTGCAGTGGTCTCGCGGTGGAGTCGATCTGTGTGCTCTCAATGGAGTCGTGCAGTGGTCTCGCTGTGGAGTCTTTCTGTGTTCTCTGTGTGGAGACGTGCAGTGGTCTCACTGTGGAGTCTGTCATTGTTTTCTGTGTGGAGTCGGGGACTCTTCGTGATGCGTGGACCACTCTCTGTGTGGAGTCGGGGACTCTCTGTGGTGCGTGGAGCACTGTTCGTGGTGCGTGGACCACTGGTGTGGCATCAGGCCGCTCTCTGTGGGCTTGGACCTCTCTGTCTCTTGGCATCAGGCCATTCTCTGTGGGCTTGTACCTCTCTGTCTCTTGGTGTCAGGCCGTAGCAGAATCCTGTACCTCTGGGTTAGGATGTCGTCTGTGCTGGGCTGAGGATCTTCAAATCCGAAGAACTCATCCATGTCTGTGTCAGATCCTTCACTGTACAACACATCTCGTTGCGGTTCGGATTTGGTACTGAGGTCGCCACATCGAAAGATGAAATCATCTTCCGAGTCGTAGTCTTCAAGGACCATATCATCACTTTCTGTGTCGGAGCTGTCATTGTGCTCGCGACGTCCAAAGAAGCAATCAACGTCTGAGTCGTAGTCTTCAAGGACTAAATCATCTCTTAGGGCAGTTCTAACTGCTTGTTGCAGGGTTCTGCGGAGGTTACTTTCAACTACTGGTTGAAGTTCAGGCATTGTGCTGTCGTTCCAGGTGAAAGAATTGTGTTTTACGGCTTTAAATTTTTTTTCACTATTTTAGGACATTTCCCCTTTAAGTGGGCGTGGTCAGGGGCCTCTAACATCATGACGCTTGTGACGTACAGCGTAGGAATGGTTTGCGCATGCGCAAATCGCTTTTCCTTTACTTTGCGCTCTTTGCGCAACAGCGCATGCACGGCTTCTCATGCATGCTCAAAACACTGTTTTGCTGGTTTGCGTCTTTTGGAGAACTGTGCATGTGCGGCTCCTTTCTCAAGATGGCTGCCAATCAAAACTGCCGTTTTCTGCATTTGCAGGCCTACCTTCGCCTCGTGGTGAGTATTGGCGCCTCTTTTGCCGTTCTCTCTTGTGTTTTCCTCGCCGTATTCTTCAAACTTGTCCAGGACTGTCTGGAAGTCTCTTGTCTTGCCCTTTGGAGTGCTTGAAGGTCTTGAAGATTTCTGCACTTGCACCCGCAATGGTGAGCAGAAGCTTTATTTTCTCTGCTTCTGCCACGCCATCTAGGTCGGACGCTACCATGTAGATCTCAAATCGTTGCTTGAATGCACGCCAGTTGGTACTGAGATTGCCGCGGCACCTGAGCCGCTGAGCAACCGGAATCTCGAACATCTTGCCTGGGTGCTGTTGCTGGTAGTCACGGATCTGTTGAGTTGAACTATATAGATTCAACAGGGCACTCCTGGAACCATGTTGTGTTATGCTTCTTCATGTAGCATAAGCTGTTTTCTTGATGTATACTCTGACAAAGGAAGATTCAGACTTGGAGATAGGTTTAACACATTTATTGAACAGTTAACAATTCTCCTACATGAGTTTGACTCTCCTGCTAATCTTGCTTTAGTAACTCAATCTAACTAACCAGTCTGCTCTAAGCCATGCGGTGGGTGTGATGCTTCCCATCTGCCCCTGTGCCTCTCACTGAGTGTCGCCTGTGGAAAAGAGAAAGAGCATGTGTGCCCTGTCCTTTTATATGGGTTGCCCCCTTGTGGTAGTGTCACCTCTGGGTGTCTTGACTGCCCATTGGTCGTGTCCTATTCTATGTGTTCATTAGCTGTATGTCTGCATGTCATGATGTCTCTGGTGCTCCCGCTAGTGTTTATTCAGTCCTAGTGTTATCCACATTAACCCCTTGTGTATTTACAGTGATGCATATCACCACACTACTGTGCCGCCCAAAGGATACAGGTTAATGGGGAGGTAGGAAAGTGATGGGAGGAAAGGAAACTTGGACATTGTGAGTTTTGAAGTGGATAGGAGGCACCTGGACTGTTACAGGAGGAGGTTGGAAACTGGTCTTGAAATAAAATCATAGGACTACTTCGAAAGCCCAATGCAATGATGCAGTCAAAAAGTAACCCTGGAAAATAATCGCCGGAGAAGATCTGAGGGCATGTGGGAGGAGTCAACTACTGCCCTTTTGGGCCAATTAAAGGAGCACCCAATAGTCACTGGCTGAAGGTATGGTTCCGCTGAGACATGTTAACCTGAGTCAAATGGGCAGTACGGTAGCACAGTGGTTAGCACAGTTGCTTCACAGCTCCAGGGTCCCAGGTTCGATTCCTGGCTTGAGTCAATGTCTGTGCGGAGTCTGCACGTTCTCCCCGTGTCTGCATGGGTCTCCTCCAGGTGCTCCGGTTTCCTCCCACAGTCCAAAGATGTGCAGGTTAGGTAGATTGGCCATGATAGATTGTCCTTAGTGTCCAAAGAGGTTGGGTGGGGTTACAGGGATAGGGTGGAGGCATGGGCTTGAGTAGGGAACGGTGCAGACTCGATGGGCTGACTCCTTCCCCATTGTAAATTCTATGATTCTATGCAATGCCAACTGAAGGATCTGGGCACCTCAACACATGGTGCACATACTTGTGACATTCCATTAGAACTTGAGCTACAATTGATTTGGTCTGAATGACCAATTGTCCATTTTAAAGGAATGCAAAAAGATAAGCAAGGCCAACTATTAGGGGGCCACGGCTGCAGAATATATGTAACATGCTCCAGACAACAGGGTCAAATGATTGCAGTCATTAAGTTAGTGCAAGGCTGGGTTGCAGTCAGAAGGAGGCAGCCTGACAGTGCTCTGACTGAGGTTTACAACAAATGGCTGTTCTCACCCAGGTCCAAGCTTCTTTGTGAATTTGCTGTCATTTCGGAGGGTGGTTCATCCACTTGTGATGATTCAGGATATGCTTCAGCTGCAAGGACTGACCTCTCGCTGTTATGTATGGACGGAGGGCAGCCCAAGGACATCACAATGACTTCCTCGATTGGCAGTGGAGGGCGATTCTTTTAGGGTAGGTCCAAATATAGCCGTATTCAATTGCACCGCAGAAATCAAGAGGAGTGCAGAATGCTGGTTGCAACTAACGCTGTCTTATTCATGGCTTGAATGTGACTGAGGAAGAGAATAATGGCCCATTGCAATCTGGCAGGCCTCAGGCAAGAGCCTTGTCCTAAGGAACATGTGCCAATGGGTCCCTATGATAACCCAGATGCAGGGGTGGAGAGACCAATTCCATGGAGGTATTTGGTGTGGCCCAGGGTCTACAAAAGATGCCTATCATACATGGAGATGAGTGAGAGACAGTGCCGCAGAAGCCTTTGCTTGTCATATCTGACACATTCTTCAGGAGGATCTAACACTGTGCGGACTGGGAGGCCAGCCATTGCCAGTGGCTCTAAAGTTGACAGCCACACTCAATTTTTTACAGGAGGCTCATTCCAGGGTTCCCTAGGGGACCTTTGTGAAATAGCACAACCTCAAGTCTTAAATGCATTAGGGAGTCACTTTTCAATAAGGTACACAATTACATCCAGTTGTCCACGATGAAGCCAGCCAAGGCTACCAGTGCAGTGGGATTTGCAGCAATCTCCAGATTCCGACAGGTGCAGGGCCCCATCGACTGCACACATGTGACAGAAACCAGTAACATTTATTATTAGAAAAGGTCTTCACTCTCCCTGACGGCTCTCAGTGCATTCAGGGTTGGCTCATCAGTGATAAAGGGTATCCCCAAAAGATATGGCTACAGGCAGCATCAGAGAAGTGGAACAGTTTGGCTCATTCTACAACATGGTCCTTAATTGAGGAGATCATTGGCAAGTGGAAGATGTGCTTCCGATGTCTGGACTGATGAGGCAAGTCTCTCCAGTACTCTCCACAGAGGGTATCCCACTTCAGTCATGGTTTTGCATCCTACAAAACCTGGTGGTGCCAACAGGAGTTGAATGTGGAACGATAGAGACGCTGCAAGTCTCCTTGGATGAGGAGGACGCGGAAAGGGATAATATCAAAGAGGGTGAGGATGATGACACCTCACAGGAAGAGGACACTCCATAGGTAAGATGTGGCAGACATGCCCATGAGACCCTTATAGTGACTAGGTTCCAGAGTGACGAAGGTCATCTGAGCGCACTTCACCCATTCCCTCAATTCAGGGTAGACATTAAGACTTTCTTTGTAATCTTCAACATTTCAATGAAGGACATCATTGCCATGCAGATTTTAACGTGCATTCTGTAGGCTTGACCAGTCCATTGCTGGTGCATGGATGCATGCACGTGCAATTCAGTGCTCATCTGTTCCAGATAAGTGTGCTGTGCAGGTGAATCATGAAAGGGCAGAGGCAGGAAGATGGTTCCACTACTCAAGATACCCCATTTTCTGATGCCAATCCCGTGGTCTCTCTGATTTAAACAAAGTCTCAAGCCCCCATGCAGTATGAGGAACGGTTGAGGATTCGTACTCACTGGAGTTTAGAAGGATGAGGGGGGGGTCTTATTGAAACTTACAGGATACTGCGAGGCCTGGATAGAGTGGGCATGGAGAGGATGTTTCCACTTGTAGGAAAAACTAGAAGCAGAGGTCACAATCTCAGACTAAAGGGACGATCCTTTAAAACAGAGATGAGGAGGACTTTCTTTAGCCAGAGGGTGGGGAATCTGTGAAACTCTTTGCCGCAGAAGGCTGTGGAGGCCAAATCATTGAGTGTCTTTAAGACAGAAATAGATAGGTCCTTGAATAATAAGAGGATCAGGGGTTATGGGGAGAAGGCAGGAGAATGGGGATGATAAAAATATCAGCCATGATTGAATGGTGGAGCAGACTCAATGGTTCCAGTGGCTTAATTCTGCTCCTATATCTTATGGTCTTACGACTGAACTGTCCCTGCACATATGCAGCTAGTGCAGCCTTTCATGGTGTTTTCACATATTCTGTAACTGAGATCAGGCACCATAGGGATCTTAATCACCTGGAAATACTCTTGAGTGGCTTGTCTCCACATGTGCTCTAGCTGCACGGTGGACGGACCATTGGGGCACTCTTATAAGGGGGCAGAGAAATGGCATTGCAACATTTTGGGTTTCATCGGGTGCAATTCAGCCTCTGTTCAATGCATGCACTTTAATGAAATGAGAAGCCTGTGCCTGATCCCAAACACGTGTCATGTTGTTCTTATTGTGAAATCGCCACTTCATCATAAGATTCAGTCTTTGACTCGGGTGAGCGAGAGGCCTGTGTCAATGTACATTCATGAGAGATTTGAGGCATCATGTTTTGAATCCCATGAGGTGTACGTGCTGTTGGCCCCTTGATAGCAGATTTGGCATCTCTCTCACCACAATGGAATTCCCTCAGTCTTTAGGCTCAGTGACTCTGCCGAGCACTTTCTTTTCATCCATTTCTTGGAGTTCTCTTTCAATCTTCCCTTTAAATTCTATCTCTGGTTATTTGTCCACCTTCTTCTTTGTTCTATATATCTTTTCACAGTGATTTGGCTTTCCACAGATTCTGCAGTTTGATCCATATTTGGGACATTTCCTACTGTCTGTGAACTCATGTGGTCATCCACATCTCCTGTTGTTGCTATATTTACTGCTATAAATATGGCAGTCAATAAGGTTGCCCTTACTTTGTCTAGATATTGATATTATATTGCTTTCAGAGTCGCCAGGTATCAAAACCACAAGGTTCAACAGGCTATCGATCAAAGACCCAACCATCAGTTAGTTCAAGTTCAATAATACTTTACTTCCACACAAGATTAACTGATACATGCAACATAAATACTACGAGCTAAATTATACCTAACACTATGACAACCTGTACTTAACATCAGACACCCGGCTCAGGTCAGAGGAACAGTGGCCTTTGTTTGAATCTGGGTCTGCTGGGTCTGGAGAAGTAACTGCGGTTCAGCTAGGCTCATCCGTCTGGTAGCGAGCATTGAACTTGGACTTGCTTCTGGTCGTGGTGCTGCAGTTGGAGATGGACGTTACCGGAGCACCAGGTCTAAAAGAGATCGAACACATGGCAGTGTCTCTCTTTATCCTTGGGGGGGGGGGGGGGGAGCGGTTCGCACTCTTTTGGGTGGTCCTTAGGTTTGAACCCAATAATTCGGCAGACTTCGATCACTGCCTTCGATCTGAGCCAAGGGGCGGGTGCCTTGATGGCTGGGCGTGTCCTAAGCAGTCATTGACCTTGCTGTTTATGCTTCCTGAGTAAAGGGAGTGGCGCCGATGTGTCTGGAATTGTATTGGATACCTGAGTACCCAGTCCTTTGTCTTAGGGAAATGGGTCATTAGAATGCAAATCGGCTGGGGGTTTCGATACTGTCTGGATCTCTGCTTACAAATACACATTTAGGCTCTGAGCCTGCCTGAATCTTGTACTAGCCATACTTTCCTTGAGTCTTTGCAAATGTCCATGTTTCTTTGTAAGTGGCCATCCCAGATGGCTACAGTCCGTCCTCTTGAACCTAAACGCAAAGTGTGGTGGATCACACTACTGGACAGTTTCAAAGTCCTAGGGGTGCACATCTCCAAAAATCTGTCCTGGTCCACCCACGTCGACACTACCACCAAGAAAGCACAACAGCGTCTATACTTCCTCAGGAAACTAAGGAAATTCGGCATGTCCACATTGACTCTTACCAACTTTTACAGATGCACCATAGAAAGCATCCTATCGGGCTGCATCCCAGCCTGGTATGGCAACTGCTCGGCCCAGGACCGCAAGAAACTTCAGAGAGTTGTGAACACCGCCCAGTCCATCACACGAACCTGCCTCCCATCCATTGACTCCATCTACACCTCCCGCTGCCTGGGGAAAGCGGGCAGTATAATCAAAGATCCCTCCCACCCGGCTTACTCACTCTTCCAACTTCTTCCATCGGGCAGGAGATACAGAAGTCTGAGAACACGCACGAACAGTCTCAAAAACAGCTTCTTCCCCACTGTCACCAGACCCCTAAATGACCCTCTTATGGACTGACTTCATTAACACTACACCATGTATGCTTCATCCGATGCCAGTGCTTATGTAGTTACATTGTATATGTTGTGTTTCTTTTATTCCCTTTTCTTCTCATGTACTTAATGATCTGTTGAGCTGCTCGCAGAAAAATACTTTTCACTGTACCTCGGTACACGTGACAATAAACAAATCCAATCCAATCCAATCCAATCTTCATCTGTTCTTTGGTGTGCCGGGTACACTTAATCAAGGATAGGTTCTATACTGCTCTGTCCTATGGATTGGAACATTTAGCTTATTATTAGTATTAAGTTTTTAATACATCACACATCTATAAAAATTCTAAGGGGGCACTATAACATTCAATCATTCATTTAACTTCTTTACACAAAGGGGAACCTCTAACTCTCCTTACCTAAACTACACTTATGCTGCTAGTTAATAACCAAAATAACTTATATTACAGTACAAAAATTGAAACAATAGCAGCTTCACATTTCTACTTAAACTTATCACATTTACCGAAAATGCAACTTTTATTGAAAACCGCAGAATTTATTAGTCAGAAAAAGGGTTCAAAAAGAGTGTGGGGTCTGTTGAAGTCCGAGAAAAGGGGCTCTGAGTGTATATATTGGGGAGCGGGAGGCTCTCTTTTGCCATTTCCGAAGTCTAAATGTAACGACACTGCATAGTATTACAATAACTAATAGGGCTTCTACCGTGTATGAGAGGGAATACCATTTTATGATGTTATCGCACCATGTGGGGGGATCAATGTTTATTTCCATGTGAGGTGTGGTGTCCGGGCTAGGGGTATCATGTGGTATGGTTGTGTTTGGGGCTGATGTGGTGTGGGTTCCAGGGGCCGTCGACACGCGCAACTGGAGTGATCCAACGGTGATCATGATGGAGGTCATCAGTTCTGTCTTCATCTTGCCTTTTGTTCTTTGTATCCTCGTATATTCCTGGGGGTGCAAGCATAATATCTATTATTACCTTTGGTTAATATCTCGTTTGTATGTCCATTTCTCCTTAATACCAATTTCCCAATAGAATTGTCACCATGTGTGACTCCTTCATTTTTTATTTTATTTTTTAAAACCAACCGTTTTGGAGACAAGACATCCGAGAGAACAGAAATTCTGTTACAGTGCAAGCAGTCTCGCAGCCCGTGGTTGATGCATTGAGTGGGTGGACAAATTATCCGTCCACTGTTGAGGTAGTTTTCCATAGCAGCAGATTTTGTTTCAACCAAGTGTGTTGAATATTAAATAACAGTTGGGGGTAGCAACCGAAGGAGTCACCGGAAAGCACAAAAAATCTGTGGCAAAGTGCATTCTTTAAACCACACCTAAAAGAATGCTAAAAGAGTTTTGGAAAGAACTTTCCAAAGCAGTGGAACATGTGGTGCGTATGAGCCGGCAGGGCAAGAATGGGTGGAATCCCCGGGTAGGGCGGTGATCAGTGCCGTTGCTCCACTACCCGAGCTTGGCTGACCAAATACATAGGGGGTCCTCAGGCAGTGCGGGGATTAGTGCCGTTACTACACTGCCTGGGTGAACTTACAAGAACGGAAAGAAGTTGAATATCTATGGACTTCTGACAAACTTGTTCCTTTAACTACCATTTTGGCGTCAAAAGAGTAGTTCTGACTGCATCGAGAAATTCAGCATGAGACTAAAAGAAGAAACTGTATCAAAAATTTTAGTGAGAGGTCGACACAAATAGTCATACAAAAGACAAACATTCAACATTTAAAAATAACAAATTAAAGAAAGAAAAGTGGGCAGGCTCCATCAGAAAATAGGACACTGTAAATCTCAATCGGTTCTTTCTCTCATCATCTGGACACCTCAGGGTTCCATTCCGAAAAGGGTCGTAAAGGGGTTAACATGGTGGGAGTCAGACTCTGAGTCATCACCATCTCCCGGTTGCAAAACTCGTGTCTGGCGTTTCTGTGCCATGGCCACGTAGGCCGTCGTGGGATCCATTTCATCATTTCTTGTCAACCGACAAGAGTTATCGCGGTGCCATTGTTTCTTGGCAAAGGGGGAAGTTGTATCGTCGGGTGGAGGGTCTGGTTCTGGTTGAGGCAAATAAATAGTATCTGAGGGGCCAAACATATCTTGGTCGGTGTTACTGGGGCTGTAGTGACTGGGGCCTGGTCTGTTTTGCCATTGGTCGGGGATCTCAAGTAAGTCCGTTGTGCTGTCGCTATCGCTATCGGCCGAATCAAGTCCGAGGTGGAAACTCGTCGCTGGGGGCGGAGGCAAAGTCGTGTCTGTGGACGTGCTGTCCTGGCTGGGGGAGGGTTGGATTAGGTTGCCAGTGGGCGGGTCGTAGTTGTCTGCTATTGCCAGTGAAATGTGGTTTGTATGAAATCATCCTGATTTTCCGTTTGGATAAGTAATTTTATATACTGAGAAGCTTACTTGATCAGAAATCGAGTAGGGTCCTGCAAATCTGGGGGAGAGACATGAACTCGGATTGTATAGGGAGACCATCACCTGCTGTCCAACTGTACATTCTACCGGGCGTACTGTTTTATCAAAGCAGGCCTTACTCTGCTTTTTCCTAGCGCCTAGTCGAACAGCTGCAGCGAGCTGTGCTGCTTTAATATTTTCCATTATTTGTTGGACCGCTTTTCGTGGGTCAGGGCGGTGACTGCGGGGCTGGCCAAATCAAGTCCAAATAAATACTCGATACCCTTCATGGGTCGTCCGGTCATGAGGGTATGGGGGGTGTAGCCTGTTGAACTTGTCACCGTGCTTCTAATAAGCATCAGTGCAAATGGGAGAACTGTGTCCCATGTTGTGTTGTGCTGTTGCACCATTTTCCTAATCGTTAGAATTTTTGCTGTCGTTTTAGCCGTGTTTGTCCTGGAAGGAAATGCTTCCACTCATTTTGTGAAGGTATCGATCACTACCAACACATATTTAAAACCATTTCTGCAGGGGGGAAGGGGACCAATGTAATCTAGTTGTAAGTTCGTCCATGGGCCATTAATAGGGCGGGTGTGTCTTAGCTGACCTTTCTTTGCGTATCTGTCTGGGTTGTTCTGAGCGCAAATTAAGCAGTTTGCAATGTAATGGGTGACATCTGTTTTTAAATCGGGTCACCAGCAGAGAGGTCTGAGGTGGGCAAGGGTGGTTTCTATCCCTTGATGTCCGTGTCCGTCATGAAATTGACAAATAATCTGGTTCCTGTCCTGGGTGGGGACCACATAAATACCATTCCTTAATATAATTCAGTCCTGAATCGTTTAAGTGTCTTTGAATTTGTCGTAGGGTGCTGAGTAATCACCGTTTAAAATTTCCTTAAGCGTGTTGTCTCCTTTTTGCGCCTGTGCTAAATCTTGAATATCGGTCTGTGAGACCTGGACTGCGTGTACTGGGACACTCTCGGGGGGTTGCCAAAAGTGACCATGTCATGATCCAGCTTTTGCTGGGACATCTGCTTTTACTTTCCCAGGTGGGGAGGAACGATGATGGCTTCTAACCTTTATGATGCCATATTTGCGGTCTTTAGCTTCTTCGAGAATGTGCTTTAGTAATGGCGCTGAGGGTAGGGGTTTACCGTTGGCGGATATAAATCCTCTAGATTCCCACAGGAGCAGGAATTCAGTCAAACTTTTGCAGACATATAGACTGTCCGAATGTATATCTGTGGGGGTCGGGACCAAATGTGGATGCTGCACAATGTATGCGATGGCTGCTAACTCGGCTGCCTGCGAACCTAAATGTCCTGGTAACTTTAATGGTATCTCCTCTAATGCACGTCCCTGCGCGTCTTCTGCATATATGCCACATCCTGTAATCCTTTTCCCATTATCAATGGTGGAGGAGCCATCTACATAAATTCTTAGAGATTTATCTGTGGGCTGGGTTGTCTGTGGTCTGATGCCTGCTTTTGTCGCTAATGATTTAGTAGTAAAGGGTCCTGTGTTGTGCCTGGCTGCAACGATTTCACACTCATGTGGGGTTCTTGCATACTGTAAATTATCTGCCAAAAACGTGTGTGTTTTTGTCTTTTCCACTGTGATGTTGCGTCCTTGTAGGAATAGGGTCCAGCGGGCTGCTCCATTTTGGCTAACTGTACCTTCCTTCAGTCTACCATCTAACAGTAGCTGTGTTGGGGTGTGCTCGGTCAAAATAGTTATGGGTTGAGTCCTGTTATGTACGCAAAGTACTGTACAGCCGAAAAAACTGCGAGCAAGTGCCTTTCGCAGGCTGAAAATCCTTGCTCTACCGGATCTAAAACTCGTGAGGCATAGGCTACGGGTCCTAAATGATTGTGCCTTTCCTGGATAAGTACGGCCGAAAGGGTTCGGTCGGTGGTCGCTACCTCTATTGCGTATGGGGAGTGTGGGTCTGGTGCCTGCAAAGCAGGAGCTGTACATAGGGCACATTTTAATGCATCAATGGCATCCGTGTGCTGAGTCTGCACCGGCTCTTGGAAAGAGCACCCTACCCAAGGTCAACACCTCCCCCTATCCCCATAACCCAGTAACCCCACCCAACACTCAGGGCAGTTTTGGACACTAAGGGCAATTTTATTATGGCCAATCCACCTAACCTGCACATCTTTGGACTGTGGGAGGAAACCGGAGCACCCGGAGGAAACCCACGCACACACGGGGAGGATGTGCAGACTCCGCACAGACAGTGACCCAAGCCGGAATCGAACCTGGGACCCTGGAGCTGTGAAGCAATTGTGCTAACCACTATGCTTGTTCCGGGAAGGGCTGAACTAACGGATGGGTCAAGGCTCATTACTATGAGTTTCACTTGCTCCTGTTTGTCCATACCGTACATGACTGTCTGTTGTCTAACTCGCTCAAAGAAATGGTGTGGGTCTGATGTGGGTTGAAAGGTTTCTATTTTATCGCGGGCATCCCTTAACTGGGTGATGGTTAATGGGGTGGTGTACACAAAATCGGGTTGGTCTTCTGTCGGTACTCTGCGCTGTGTGGTGACTGGATTCATAGGGTTGTGTGCTGCCCGTGCAGTCGGTGGTGCAGGTGCTTTCCTTTTTGGGGCCTGGGGGGGCTCTATTCTGAATCTCTGTTACATTTACGTATCAATGGGCAGTTTCATTAAGTTCCTGCCAATCGGGGCCATCTTCCTGATCTAAATTTGGTCCAAAGGTGTCTCTGAAGTTTTGCACTAAGAGCAGTGACTGTAACCGTGAAATTTGCTGCCTGCATTTGGCGTGGTCTACCAAACTCTGCCTTTGTGGAACTGTGGAGTGCTCGTAGGACTGCCTTTATGTCCTCACATTGCTTCTTTAATTGCTCAACTTGGCGTTCCGTTTCTTCCCTTACCAAAACTGCACGTTGCGTGTCTTGGTAGGCCTTCTCATATTGTGTCTGAAAGCTGCTTAGGTGAGCTAGACAAGATTGGTGTGCCCGTTTGACATCAGCCATCTCCTTGTCCTTCGCTGCTAACTGCTCTCGGAGTTGCTCATTTACTTTTTCACATTCACTAATGTTTCCCTCACTACTCTTCTCTTTCTCTACAAGCTGTCTGCGGAGTGTCCTCACAATCTCCTCTGTGCTTCGCAATTGTGCCAAACAGGACACGATTGCCATCGGCTTATGAACTTTACCTAAACTCTTTATGGATCTCGGTCAGGTTATCCCACCAAGTTTGTCCTATACTACCAGGACCTGTCTCTTCATTTGCACAAAACTCAGACCATAGGGGCCATCCTTTCCCCTTTAGGTACTTCCTAATTTCCTCTTCCCATATGGGACACTACTCTGCTCTATTGGTCACTGCGACCTCGGGTTCCTGTGGGTACATAAGGCGTTCCAATGCCTTCATTGCCATTTCTACGATTATGTCTTTTCCTACCGTAATCTCTGTATCTCTACCATAATCACTGTATCTCTACCGTGAATTTGGGACAGGGGGGAATAAAGCGGCGATGCAAACAGCGGGTATGGCTTAAGCTATTTTCCGGTTCACACAACTCCCGAAAGTTTTATGCAACAAAATCTAACGAGTTTACCTTATATCCCTGTTAGTACGCATGCAAATTACGACACACTTCCGAATCTTGGAGGTTTGATTGGTACTGGTCTTACACTTGTGGTTTCTTTCACTTTTCCAATTGGGTTTCTAATTCAGAAGTTTTGTGTGTTCTCTCGGAGTGACAAAATCACTTCTGGGTCGAGTCCCGTCAGAGGTCGCCGATAATGTTGCTATATTTACTCGCTATAAATATGGCAGTCAATAAGGTTGCCCTTGTTTTGTCTAGATATTGATATTATATTGCTTTCAGAGTCGCCAAGTATCAAATGATACCACCACAAGGTTCAACTGGATATCGATCAAAGACCCAACATCAGTTAGTTAGTTCAAGTTCAATAATACTTTATTTACTGTCATGTGAGAGTACCTTTAAGACATGGATGTTTAAGCAATGTAGCTTTAAGAAAACAGTGATGTCAGAGAGTGGGTGGAGCTGAGGTCAGGTCAGCCATTTTGCAGTTTAGCTTTGCAGTTTGGAAAAGCAGCTTGTGTGTGTCTGTGTGTTTCCAGACAGCTGCAGTTTCAGTTTGAAAAGAGCTTGGGGAGTGTCTGTGTTTGCAGTGAGCTGGATCTCTGCCATGAAAGACTATCTCTGGATCATTTGGGTGATTTAAACTTATAATAGTGAAGCCTTTAACCTGATGTGATTTTGTTTAAAGGCGTTAAGTCTCTTGGGAGTTTGAAGGAACATTTTAAGGAATTATTTACTGTTGCAACATTTTCTGAGTTATCTTTGAAGTAAGGGGTGTTAAGAGATCCAAAGTTTATTTATGGGCGAGACGTTTTCAGAACCCCAAAAAGCAACATTAAAGGGAGAGGTTGGTTGAACTCCATGATACATTTTGGGGTTCTGAAAATGCCTCACCCATAATATTACACACAAGATTAACTGATACATGCAACGTAAACACTACGAGCTAAATTACACCTAACTCTATGACAACCTGTACTTAACATCAGGCACCCAGCTTAGGTCAGAGGATCAGTGGCCTTTGTTTGAATCTGGATCTGCTGGGTCTGGAGAAGTAACTGCGGTTCAGCTAGGCTCATCCGTCTGGTAGCGAGCGTTGAACTTGGACTTGCTTCTGGTCGTGGTGCTACAGTTGGAGACAGACGTTGCCGGAGCACCAGGTCCAAAAGAACACCTGACGGTGTCTCTCTTTATTTGGGAGGGGTTTCGCGCTCTTTTGGGCGGTCCTTGGGTTTGGACCCAATAATTCGGCAGACTTCGATCACTACCTTTGATCTGAGCCAATAAAGGGGCGGGTGCCTTGATGGCTGGGCGTGTCCTAAGCGGTCATTGACCATGGCTATTTATGCTTCCTGAGTAAAGGGAGTGGCGCCAATGTGTCTGGAATTGTATTGGATACCTGAGTACCCAGTCCTTTGTCTTAGGGAAATGGGTCATTAGAATGCAAATCGGCTGGGGGTTTCGATACTGTCTGGTTCTCTGCTTACAAATATACATTTAGGCTCTGAGCCTGCCTGAATCTTGTATTGGCCATATTTCCCTTGAGTCTTTGCAAATGTCCATGTTTCTTTGTAAGTGGCCATCCCAGATGGCTACACTGTACATCTTTCTCTCAGTCTTATATGTATCCTTTTTTGCTGTTTTATTGCATCAGCCCTACTGCTTTCCATTTGGCTTAACTGAAAGCTAGTCATTTGGGTAGTCAGCAAGTTCATCTGTCTACTCGTGGCTTCATGTGCTCTCACATGTGTCCACAGCTGCCTGTGATGCTAAGAGCATGTCCTTTCCAATTCATTATTTTTGTACTTCAGGGCTTGCAGAGTCCCAAATGAGCTGATCTAGCACCTTTCACCAATGTAACACCTTTATTCAAAAATAGAGGGAGGCTATTTTTAGCTTAACTTTTGTCAATGGGAAAATATCATGAATCAATTATATACGATGTAATAGCAGATAATTTAGAAATGCATAATATAATCAAGCAGAAGGGGAAATCATGCCTGAAAATTTATTAGAATTATTTCAGGTGGTAACAAGCAGGATAGATGAAGGGGAACCAGTAGATGTAACATATTTGAGTTTCCAAAAGGTTTTCTATAAAGTACCACACAAAAGGCTACTTAGTAGGATAAGAGTCCATGGTGTTGGGGATAGTATATTAGCATGGATAGAGGATTGGCTGACTGACAGAACACAGAGTGTTGGGATAAGAGGGGCATTCTCAGGAAGGCAACCTGTAACTAGTGGAGTGCCACTGGGACCCATGCTGGGGCCACAATTTCTTACAATATATATAAATGACTTGGATGAGGGAAGTGAATGCACTATTGCCAAGTTTGCAGATGACACAAAATAGGTGGGAAGGCAAGTGGTGAAGATGACATAAAGAGACTACTGAGGGATATGCACAGGTTAGGTAAGTGGACAAAAACTTAGCAGATAGAATATAGTAGGAAAATATGAAGTTCCGTACTTTGGTAGGAAGAATAAAGGAGCTGTAGATCATTTATTTTTAAAATAAATTTGAAGTGCCCAATTCTTTTTTTTTCCAATTAAGGGGCAATTTAGCATGGTCAATCCACCTACCCTGCACATCTTTGGGATGTGGGGGTGAGGCCCATGGAGACAAGAGGCTGGGATTGAGCCCAGGTCGTCAGCGCCGAGAGTCGGCTGTGCTAACCACTGCACCACCATGCTGCCCTGCTGAATATTATTTAAATGGAGAAAGACTGCAGAAAACTGCAGCACAGAGGGATTTGGGAGTCCTTACGCATAAATCACAAAAAGCTGGCATGCAAGTTCAGCAGGTAATTGGGAAGGCAAATGGAATATTGGTCTTTATTTCAAAGGGAATGGAGTATAGAAATAGGGAAGTCTTGCTAAAAATATACAAAACATATTAGACCACATCTGAAATGCTGTGAACAGTTTTGGTCCCCTTACCTAAGAAATAATATACTGGCATTGGAGGCAGTGCAGTGAAGGTTCACTAGGTTGATCCTGGGCATGGAGGGATTTTCTAATGAGGAGCGGTTGAGTAGGATGGGCTTGTACTCATTGGAGTTTAGAAGAATGAGAGGTGACCTTATTGAGACATATAGGATTCTCAGGGTCTTGACAGGGTAGACAC
Organism: Scyliorhinus torazame; assembly: GCF_047496885.1. Classification (NCBI taxonomy): domain Eukaryota; kingdom Metazoa; phylum Chordata; class Chondrichthyes; order Carcharhiniformes; family Scyliorhinidae; genus Scyliorhinus; species Scyliorhinus torazame. The sequence goes on along the minus strand of NC_092715.1, from coordinate 214,307,460 downwards.
TGAATGTTTCCTCTTGTGGGAGAGTCTCGGATCAGAGGCATAATCTCAGAGTAACGGATCCCCCATTTAAGACAGGTGAGGAGGAATTTCTTCTCTCAGAGGGTATTGACTCTGTGGAATTATTTACCGCAGAGAGCTGTAGAGGCTGGATCATTGAGTATGTTCAAGGCTGAGAGAGACATGTCTAATCAAGGGTTATGGGGATAAGGTCGGAAAGTGGATAATAGGATTATATCAGATCAGCCATGATCTCATTGAATCTTATGGGCCGAATGGCCTACTTCTGCTCCTATGTCTTACAGTCTATTATGCTGTTCTTAAATTTTCATTTTCTGGTGGCATTTTTCAACCTGAATATAAAATTGACAAACGGTTCACTTGATTCCTGTTCAGGCCTTAAAATTCATGTTGGCACATTGTTTTAACTTCAGATGTGTTAACTTCAGATGTGATGAATTTTCAAAAACTGTGTCCGGGTTTTTGCTGTCATCTTCATTCACCTCTCAGCTTGTAAACAAATTTAACCTGTCCTCTCCTGTCCACAAAAGGATGTAGCTGACCCTTTCCTCTTCTCTAGTGCCGTTTAGAAAGTTATTAAATATCAGCCTGCACTTTTGTTTAAAATTCTTAAATGCCCCCATACCAGCAATGACCACCCAATTCATCATGGACTGCAGCTGGCATTTCATTGCTGTGTTGGCCATTTTGTTTTTGCACAATTCACTTCGTTTTCCTTTCTCCAGTACCAATTCTGGGCAATTTTCAATCTAATTCAGCATCAAATTTGTTTCAACTGTTTTGACTTTTACATACACATGTCCTACTACCATGTTATGCCTTGTGGGTTGCCTTAAAGTAGGAATAGTTACACTTTAGACTCAAAATAATGGAGCTTAATTGAGTGGATTTCTTTCAGATCTCCATATGGCAGAATAGACTGATACGTTGTTACTCAGCACATAGAACATAGAATATACAGCACAGAACAGGCCCTTCGGCCCACGATGTTGTGCCAAACTTTTGTCCTAGATTAAGAACAAATTAATCTACACCCCATCATTCTACCGTAATCCATGTACCTATCCAATAGCCGCTTGAAGGTCCCTAATGATTCCAACTCAACTACTTCCACAGGCATGATTTGTGAAAATGAGGAACTGAAAGAAATTAGCATGAATAAAAAGAGGTAGTATTAAAAAATTGAATTGGATTGAAGGTTGATAAATCCCCTGGACCCGATTCGGAACAGAATCATTTTTTAAAAATATAAATTTAGAAGACCCAATTATTTTTTTTCCAATTAAGGGGCAATTTAGCTTGGCCAATCCACCTAACCTGCATCTTTTGGGTGAAACCCACGCAGACACGGGGAGAATGTGCAAATTCCACACGGACAGTGACCCAGGGCTGGGATTCAAACCCGGGTCCTCAGCGCCGTTGTCCCAGTGCTAACCAGTGCGCCACATGCCGCCCTTAGGAACAGAATCATGACTGATTGGTCAATTTTCACATTGTAATTTCTATCCTTACATAACTGTAGCAAGTATTCAAATCTTCCAAACCTTTTCCTTCTCTTCATTTAACAAGAGTTCCATTTCAGACAGACTTCCTTTTAGCTTCACCTCCACATTTTGATTCAATTTTAGCTTGTCCTGTAGACTTCTCAGTTCTGCCTGGTTCTTGTGGTATTATCAGGTATTGCAGTACCCGAGAGGCTGTAGACCACTGGGTAAACCTAGGAGTTTACCATTGGCTGTTTGGTATGTAGCTCCGCCCTGACAGGCGGGGTATAAGAACCGGTGTCGTCCCAGCAGCCCTCATTCTGTACCGAAGCTGCTGGGGAACAGACCTAGTCTGTTAAAGCCTTCAGTTATGTTACAACCTCGTCTTTGAGTTTAATTAATCGTGCATCAATTTAATAGACTACTCTTAAGCTGAAAGAATGGATCTCTGAATCAAGCCGGAGTGTCTACAACTCAGCCCTCACGCGGAGAACTCGGCGGCGATATTTAAGCACTGGCTGGTGTGTTTTAAAGGCTACCTCGAGATGGCCGGAGGCACCACCTCAGGAGAACAGAAACTGCATCTCCTGCACTCGAGAGTAAGGACTGGAATCTTCACCCTCATCGAGGAGGCGGAGGACTACGATGCTGCGATCGAACTGTTAAAAGGACATTATATACGCCCTGTAAACCAGGTCTACGCACGTCACCTGCTTGCAACTAGATGGCAAAGCCTCGGGGAATCGCTGGAGGACTTCTAACGTGCGCTACTGGTGCTGGGCAGAAACTGGGCTGCCCGCAAGTTTCGGGCAGTGAGCACACGGAACTTCTAATCCGGGATGCCTTCGTAGCAGGTATGAGCTCCTCAGAGATCCGCCAAAGACTCTTAGAAAAGGACACCCTGGGACTGAGAGAGGCACGGGCCCTGGCAGGGTCCATGGATGTTGCCTCCAGAAACGCCATTTTGTGGGGGTCTGTCAAGCACGAGCCGTGGCCGCGGTCTCCAGCGACTCCGGACCGCCGTGGCAACCTTCCCCTCGGGCCCCAGGCGGCCAGCACTCACCGCCACCCCCTTATCCAAGGGCCACGTCCGACTCACGGGCGCAGCCATCTTGCCCCTCGGACACCACGCTGGACGGGTGGGTGCCGCCATTTTGTCCATCCCCGCCGTTATTTTGTCCATCCCCGACCACCATGTGCGATCCATGGGAGATGCCATCTTGGATGGGGCCCCAGGCCCCCAGCACAGCCGACTACACGCTGCCCGATCACAATCTGCAACTGCTCCATCTGGCCTCGGTGACGCTGGACCAAAATCAACCTCGGACACTCGCAACTGCAACGACGACGGTGTTCATCAACGGCCATGAGATGTTTTGCCTGATCGTCTCTGGGAGCACGGAGAGCTTTATACACCCCAACACGGTAAGGCGCTGTTCACTTGTTTCCCACCCTGTAAACCAAAGAATCTCCCTGGCCTCCGAGTCACACTCGGTGGAGATATAGGGGTTCTGCCTAGCAGACCTCACTGTCCAAGGCAGGAAATTCAACAAGTTACGCCTTTATGTTCTGCTGCACCTCTGCGCGGCTACACTCCTGGGGTTGGACTTCCAATGTAACTTGCAAAGCCTGACATTTAAATTCGGCGGCCCTATACCACCCTTACTGTCTGCGGCCTCGCGACCCTTAAGGTCGACCTGCCTTCCCTGTTTGCGAACCTCACCCCAGATTGCAAACCCATCGCCACCAGGAGCAGATGGCACAGTGCCCAGGACTGGACCTTCATCAGGTCAGAGGTCCAAAGGCTACTGAGGGAAGGGGTCATTGAAGCTAGCAACAGTCCCTGGAGAGCTCAATTAGTGGTGGTAAAGACCGGGGAGAAACATAGGATGGTCATTGACTACAGTCAGACCATCAACAGGTTTACGCAGCTGGATGCGTACCCTCTCCCCCACATATCCGACCTGGTGAACAGGATCGCGCAATACAAGGTCTTCTCCGCGGTGGACCTCAAGTCCGCTTACCATCAGCTACCCCTCCACACTAGTGACCGCAAATACACTGCCTTCGAAGCAGATGGGCAACTCTGCCAATTTTTAAGGGTTCCCTTTGGTGTCACTAATGGGGTCTCGGTCTTCCAATGCGAGATGGACCGAATGGTTGACCGATACGGCTTACGCGCAACGTTCCCGTATCTGGATAACATCACCATCTGCGTAGGATGGTCTTCTTCTCCCGTACCCTCCATGCTTCCAAAATTCGCCATTCCTCGGTCGAAAAAGAGGCGCAAGCCATAGTAGAAGCTGTGCGACATTGGCGGCATTACCTGGCCGGCAGGAGATTCACTCTCCTCACGGACCAACGGTCGGTGGCTTTCATGTTTGATAATGCACAGAGGGGCAAGATAAAAACGACAAGATCTTGCGGTGGAGGATAGAACTCTCCACCTACAACTACGAGGTCTTGTACCGTCCTGGGAAGCTAAACAAGCCTTCCGATGCCCTGTCCCGCGGCACGTGTGCCACCGCACAAGTGGACCGCCTCCGAGCCCTCCACGAGGACCTCTGCCACCTGGGGTCACTCGTTTTTTCCACTTCATTAAGACCTGTGAAATCCTACCAACTGTCCTGGCTTGGTACAATTCACCCCTCTTTAACCTGGGGTTACCCCATCTCTGGATCTGTAAAGATTTAATCACCTGCCAATGCTCGCCTTCCAAGCATTGTTTGGCATCTTTGAATTTGTCTATATATGTGTTTCTGGAACGGACCTCTTCATTCACCTGAGGAAGGAGCAGCGCTCCGAAAGCTAGTGACATCGAAACAAACCTGTTGGACTTTAACCTGGTGTTGTAAGACTTCGCTCAATTCTACTTGACTAGGTGGGGGGGGGGGGGGGCGGGGTTAGAGATGGGATGGGGGGGGGGGGGTTAGAGATGGGGTGGTGGACTAGATTAGACAGAGAGAATGCCCTCCTGTTTGGGTAGTATCTATGGTAATAGATGCTGGTTACAACCCGTGTGCTGGATCAGCCCTACTCCCACCCCCCCACCCCACGGCCATGTGCTGCCACCGCCCCGGAAGTGTTTGCCGCGGCAGGGGGAAGGGTGAAAGGCCATTCATTACTTCGCAACAGCTCGAGCCGGTCTGGAATACCGGCTGTGTTGGTAAAAAACACAGATATTCACCGGCTGCCTGCCCGCCGACTGGGCCCCTCAGTGAGTTCCCTCCGCCCGGGAGAGCGGCCTGTACCGGCTGCGTGTTCAGGCTGAGCGCCGGGAGCGGCTGTGCCCAGATAGGCCCCGAGCAGCTGGAGGGTGAGTAAGAAAAGGACCGAGAGAGAGAGGGGCAGCGCCTCCTCCATCCGCAGCACCAGAAACCCGGCCTGCCTGACTGTGAACACAGCCTCAAACACCAGTAAACCCGGCCTGCCTGACTGTGAACACAGCCTCAAACACCAGTAAACCCGGTCTGACTGACTGTGAACACAGCCTCTAACACCAGTAAACCCGGTCTGACTGTGAACACAGCCTCTAACACCAGTAAACCCGGTCTGACTGACTGTGAAACACAGCCTCTGTCACCAGTAAACCCGGTCTGACTGACTGTGAACACAGCCTCTGTCACCAGTAAACCCGGTCTGACTGACTGTGAACACAGCCTCTAACACCAGTAAACCCGGTCTGACTGACTGTGAACACAGCCTCTATCACCAGTAAACCCGGTCTGCCTGACTGTGAACACAGCCTCTATCACCAGTAAACCCGGTCTGACTGACTGTGAACACAGCCTCTAACACCAGTAAACCCGGTCTGCCTGACTGTGAACACAGCCTCTATCACCAGTAAACCCGGTCTGACTGTGAACACAGCCTCTATCACCAGTAAACCCGGTCTGACTGACTGTGAACACAGCCTCTATCACCAGTAAACCCGGTCTGCCTGACTGTGAACACAGCCTCTAACACCAGTAAACCCGGTCTGACTGACTGTGAACACAGCCTCTAACACCAGTAAACCCGGTCTGCCTGACTGTGAACACAGCCTCTAACACCAGTAAACCCGGTCTGCCTGACTGTGAACACAGCCTCTATCACCAGTAAACCCGGTCTGACTGACTGTGAACACAGCCTCTAACACCAGTAAACCCGGTCTGACTGACTGTGAACACAGCCTCTATCACCAGTAAACCCGGTCTGCCTGACTGTGAACACAGCCTCTAACACCAGTAAACCCGGTCTGACTGACTGTGAACACAGCCTCTATCACCAGTAAACCCGGTCTGACTGACTGTGAACACAGCCTCTATCACAAGTAAACCCGGTCTGACTGACTGTGAACACAGCCTCAATCACCAGTAAACCCGGTCTGACTGACTGTGAACACAGCCTCTATCACCAGTAAACCCGGTCTGACTGACTGTGAACACAGCCTCTATCACCAGTAAACCCGGTCTGACTGACTGAAACACAGCCTCTATCACCAGTAAACCCGGTCTGACTGTGAACACAGCCTCTATCACCAGTAAACCCGGTCTGACTGTGAACACAGCCTCTATCACCAGTAAACCCGGTCTGACTGACTGTGAACACAGCCTCTATCACCAGTAAACCCGGTCTGACTGACTGTGAACACAGCCTCTATCACCAGTAAACCCGGTCTGCCTGACTGTGAACGCAGCCTCTATCACCAGTAAACCCAGTCTGACTGTGAACACAGCCTCTATCACCAGTAAACCCGGTCTGACTGACTGAACACAGCCTCTATCACCAGTAAACCCGGTCTGACTGACTGTGAGCACAGCCTCTATCACCAGTAAACCCGGTCTGACTGACTGTGAACACAGCCTCTATCACCCGGTCTGACTGACTGTGAACACAGCCTCTATCACCAGTAAACCCCGGTCTGACTGACTGAAACACAGCCTCTAACACCAGTAAACCCGGTCTGCCTGACTGTGAACACAGCCTCTATCACCAGTAAACCCGGTCTCATTGACTGTGAACACAGCCTCAAACACCAGTAAACCCGATCTGACTGACTGTGAACACAACATCAAACACCAGTAAACCCGGTCTGACTGACTGTGAACACAGCCTCTATCACCAGTAAACCCGGTCTGACTGACTGTGAAACACAGCCTCTATCACCAGTAAACCCGGTCTGACTGACTGTGAACACAGCCTCAATCACCAGTAAACCCGGTCTGACTGACTGTGAACACAGCCTCTATCACCAGTAAACCCCGGTCTGACTGACTGTGAACACAGCCTCTAACACCAGTAAACCCGGTCTGACTGACTGTGAACACAGCCTCTATCACCAGTAAACCCGGTCTGACTGACTGTGAAACAAAGCCTTGAACACCAGTAAACCCATCCTGACTGACTGTGAAACACAGCCTCTAACACTAGTAAACCCGGTCACAGTGACAGTAAAACACAGCCTCTTAACACCAGTAAATCCAGTCTGACTGACTGTAAAACACAACCTCTAACACCAGTAAACCCAGTCTGACTGACTGTAAAACACAACCTCTAACACCAGTAAACCCGGTCTGACTGACTGTGAACACAGCCTCAAACACCAGTAAACCCGGTCTGACTGACTGTGAACACAGCCTCAAACACCAGTAAACCCGGTCTGACTGACTGTACACAGCCTCCATCACCAGTAAACCCGGTCTGCCTGACTGTGAACACAGCCTCTACCACCAGTAAGCCCGGTCTGACTGACTGTGAACACAGCCTCTATCACCAGAAACCCGATCTGCCTGACTGTGAACACAGACTCTATCACCAGAAACCCGGCCTGACTGACTGTGAACACAGCCTCTATCACCAGTAAACCCGGTCTGACTGACTGTGAACACAGCCTTTATCACCAGAAACCCGGTCTGACTGACTGTGAACACAGCCTCTATCACCAGAAACCCGGTCTGACTGACTGTGAACACAGCCTCTATCACCAGTAAACCCGGTCTGACTGACTGTGAACGCAGCCTCGATCACCAGTAAACCCGATCTGACTGACTGTGAACACAGCCTCTATCACCAGTAAACCCTGTCTGACTGACTGTGAACACAGCCTCTATCACCAGTAAACCCGGTCTGACTGACTGTGAACACAGCCTCTATCACCAGTAAACCTGGTCTGACTGACTGTGAGCACAGCCTCTATCACCAGTAAACCTGGTCTGACTGACTGTGAACACAGCCGCTATCACCAGAAACCCCGGTCTGACTGACTGTGAACACAGCCTCTATCACCAGTAAACCCAGTCTGACTGACTGAACACAGCCTCTATCACCAGTAAACCCGGTCTGACTGACTGTGAACACAGACTCTAACACCAGTAAACCCGGTCTGACTGACTGTGAACACAGCCTAAAACACCAGTAAACCCGATCTGACTGACTGTGAACACAGCCTCTATCACCAGTAAACCCGGTCTCACTGACTGTGAACACAGCCTCTAACACCAGTAAACCCGGCTGACTGACTGTGAACACAGCCTCAAACACCAGTAAACCCGGTCTGCCTGACTGTGAACACAGCCTCTATCACCAGTAAACCCGGTCTCACTGACTGTGAACACAGCCTCAAACACCAGTAAACCCGATCTGACTGACTGTGAACACAACATCAAACACCCGTAAACCCGGTCTCAGTGATAGTAAAACACAGCCTCAAACACCAGTAAACCCGGTCTCAGTGATAGTAAAACACAGCCTCTAACACCAGTAATCCCGGTCACAGTGACAGTAAAACACAGCCTCTACCACCAGTAAACCCGGTCTCACTGACTGTGAACACAGCCTCAAACACCAGTAAACCCGGACTGACTGACTGTGAACACAGCCTCAAACACCAGTAAACCCGGTCTGCCTGACTGTGAACACAGCCTCTATCACCAGTAAACCCGGTCTCACTGACTGTGAACACAGCCTCAAACACCAGTAAACCCGATCTGACTGACTGTGAACACAACATCAAACACCAGTAAACCCGGTCTCAGTGATAGTAAAACACAGCCTCAAACACCAGTAAACCCGGTCTCAGTGATAGTAAAACACAGCCTCTAACACCAGTAATCCCGGTCACAGTGACAGTAAAACACAGCCTCTACCACCAGTAAACCTGGTCTCAGTGACTGTAAAACACAGCCTTTAACACCAGTACACCCGGTCTGGCTGTCTGGGAAACACAGCCTCTAACACCAGTAATCCCGGTCACAGTGACAGTAAAACACAGCCTCTACCACCAGTAAACCCGGTCTCACTGACTGTGAACACAGCCTCAAACACCAGTAAACCCGGACTGACTGACTGTGAACACAGCCTCAAACACCAGTAAACCCGGTCTGCCTGACTGTGAACACAGCCTCTATCACCAGTAAACCCGGTCTCACTGACTGTGAACACAGCCTCAAACACCAGTAAACCCGATCTGACTGACTGTGAACACAACATCAAACACCAGTAAACCCGGTCTCAGTGATAGTAAAACACAGCCTCAAACACCAGTAAACCCGGTCTCAGTGATAGTAAAACACAGCCTCTAACACCAGTAATCCCGGTCACAGTGACAGTAAAACACAGCCTCTACCACCAGTAAACCTGGTCTCAGTGACTGTAAAACACAGCCTTTAACACCAGTACACCCGGTCTGGCTGTCTGGGAAACACAGCCTCTAACACCAGTAAATCCAGTCTGACTGGCTGTGAAACAAAGCCTTGAACACCAGTAAACCCATCATGACTGACTGTGAAACACAGCCTCTAACACCAGTAAATCCAGTCTGACTCACTGTGAAACAAAGCCTTGAACACCAGTAAACCCATCATGACTGACTGTGAAACACAGCCTCTAACACCAGTAAACCCCGGTCACAGTGACAGTAAAACACAGCCTCTACCACCAGTAAGCCCGGTCTCAGTGACTGTAAAACACAGCCTCTAACACCAGTAAACCCAGTCTCAGCGACAGTAAAACACCAGCCTCTATCATCAGTAAACCCGGTCACAGTGACAGTAAAACACAGCCTTTAACCCCAGTAAACCCGGTCTGACTGACTGTGAAACACAGCGTCTTAACACCAGTAAATCCAGTCTGACTGACTGTAAAACACAACCTCTAACACCAGTAAACCCGGTCTGACTGACTGTGAACACAGCCTCGAACACCAGTAAACCCGGTCTGACTGACTGTGAACACAGCCTCAAACACCAGTAAACCCGGTCTGACTGACTGGGAACACAGCCTCAAACACCAGTAAACCCGGTCTGACTGACTGTGAACACAGCCTCAAACACCAGTAAACCCGGTCTGACTGACTGTGAACACAGCCTCAAACACCAGTAAACCCGGTCTGACTGACTGTGAACACAGCCTCAAACACCAGTAAACCCAGTCTGACTGACTGTGAACACAGCCTGAAACACCAGTAAACCCGGTCTGACTGACTGTGAACACAGCCTCTAACACCAGTAAACCCGGTCTGACTGACTGTGAACACAGCCGCTAACACCAGTAAGCCCGGTCTGACTGACTTTGAACACAGCCGCTAACACCAGTAAACCCGGTCTGCCTGACTGTGAACACAGCCTCTATCACCAGTAAACCCGGTCTGCCTGTGAACACAGCCTCTATCACCAGTAAACCCGGTCTGACTGACTGTGAACACAGCCTCAAACATCAGTAAACCCGGTCTGACTGACTGTGAACACAACCTCAAACACCAGTAAACCCGGTCTGACTGACTGTGAAACACAGCCTCTAACACCAGTAAACCCAGTCTGCCTGACTGTGAACACAGCCGCTAACACCAGTAAACCCAGTCTGACTGACTGTAAAACACAGCCTCTAACATCAGTAAACCCAGTCTGACTGACTGTGAACAAACCCTCTAACACCAGTAAACCCGGTCTGACTGACTGTGAACACAGCCTCTAACACCAGTAAACCCGGTCTGACTGACTGTGAACACAGCCTCTAACACCAGTAAACCCGGTCTGACTGACTGTGAACACAGCCTCTATCACCAGTAAACCCGGTCTGACTGACTGTGAACACAGCCTCTATCACCAGTAAACCCGGTCTGACTGACTGTGAACACAGCCTCTAACACCAGTAAACCCGGTCTGACTGACTGTGAACACAGCCTCTATCACCAGTAAACCCAGTCTGACTGACTGTGAAACACAGCCTCTAACACCAGTAAACCCGGTCTGACTGACTGTGAACACAGCCTCTGACACCAGTAAACCCGGTCTGACTGACTGTGAACACAGCCTCTATCACCAGTAAACCCGGTCTGCCTGACTGTGAACACAGCCTCTATCACCAGTAAACCCGGTCTGCCTGACTGTGAACACAGCCTCTATCACCAGTAAACCCAGTCTGACTGACTGTGAAACACAGCCTCTATCACCAGTAAACCCAGTCTGACTGACTGTGAACACAGCCTCTAACACCAGTAAACCCGGTCTGACTGACTGTGAACACAGCCTCTATCACCAGTAAACCCAGTCTGACTGACTGTGAACACAGCCTCAAACACCAGTAAACCCGGTCTGACTGACTGTGAACACAGCCTCAAACACCAGTTAACCCGGTCTGACTGACTGTGAACACAGCCTCAAACACCAGTAAACCCAGTCTGACTGACTGTGAACACAGCCTCGAACACCAGTAAACCCGGTCTGACTGACTGTGAACACAGCCTCAAACACCAGTAAACCCAGTCTGACTGACTGTGAACACAGCCTCTATCACCAGTAAACCCGGTCTGACTGACTGTGAACACAGCCTCTATCACCAGTAAACCCGGTCTGACTGACTGAAACACAGCCTCTATCACCAGTAAACCCGGTCTGACTGTGAACACAGCCTCTATCACCAGTAAACCCGGTCTGACTGTGAACACAGCCTCTATCACCAGTAAACCCGGTCTGACTGACTGTGAACACAGCCTCTATCACCAGTAAACCCGGTCTGACTGACTGTGAACACAGCCTCTATCACCAGTAAACCCGGTCTGCCTGACTGTGAACGCAGCCTCTATCACCAGTAAACCCAGTCTGACTGTGAACACAGCCTCTATCACCAGTAAACCCGGTCTGACTGACTGAACACAGCCTCTATCACCAGTAAACCCGGTCTGACTGACTGTGAGCACAGCCTCTATCACCAGTAAACCCGGTCTGACTGACTGTGAACACAGCCTCTATCACCCGGTCTGACTGACTGTGAACACAGCCTCTATCACCAGTAAACCCCGGTCTGACTGACTGAAACACAGCCTCTAACACCAGTAAACCCGGTCTGCCTGACTGTGAACACAGCCTCTATCACCAGTAAACCCGGTCTCATTGACTGTGAACACAGCCTCAAACACCAGTAAACCCGATCTGACTGACTGTGAACACAACATCAAACACCAGTAAACCCGGTCTGACTGACTGTGAACACAGCCTCTATCACCAGTAAACCCGGTCTGACTGACTGTGAAACACAGCCTCTATCACCAGTAAACCCGGTCTGACTGACTGTGAACACAGCCTCAATCACCAGTAAACCCGGTCTGACTGACTGTGAACACAGCCTCTATCACCAGTAAACCCCGGTCTGACTGACTGTGAACACAGCCTCTAACACCAGTAAACCCGGTCTGACTGACTGTGAACACAGCCTCTATCACCAGTAAACCCGGTCTGACTGACTGTGAAACAAAGCCTTGAACACCAGTAAACCCATCCTGACTGACTGTGAAACACAGCCTCTAACACTAGTAAACCCGGTCACAGTGACAGTAAAACACAGCCTCTTAACACCAGTAAATCCAGTCTGACTGACTGTAAAACACAACCTCTAACACCAGTAAACCCAGTCTGACTGACTGTAAAACACAACCTCTAACACCAGTAAACCCGGTCTGACTGACTGTGAACACAGCCTCAAACACCAGTAAACCCGGTCTGACTGACTGTGAACACAGCCTCAAACACCAGTAAACCCGGTCTGACTGACTGTACACAGCCTCCATCACCAGTAAACCCGGTCTGCCTGACTGTGAACACAGCCTCTACCACCAGTAAGCCCGGTCTGACTGACTGTGAACACAGCCTCTATCACCAGAAACCCGATCTGCCTGACTGTGAACACAGACTCTATCACCAGAAACCCGGCCTGACTGACTGTGAACACAGCCTCTATCACCAGTAAACCCGGTCTGACTGACTGTGAACACAGCCTTTATCACCAGAAACCCGGTCTGACTGACTGTGAACACAGCCTCTATCACCAGAAACCCGGTCTGACTGACTGTGAACACAGCCTCTATCACCAGTAAACCCGGTCTGACTGACTGTGAACGCAGCCTCGATCACCAGTAAACCCGATCTGACTGACTGTGAACACAGCCTCTATCACCAGTAAACCCTGTCTGACTGACTGTGAACACAGCCTCTATCACCAGTAAACCCGGTCTGACTGACTGTGAACACAGCCTCTATCACCAGTAAACCCGGTCTGACTGACTGTGAGCACAGCCTCTATCACCAGTAAACCTGGTCTGACTGACTGTGAACACAGCCGCTATCACCAGAAACCCCGGTCTGACTGACTGTGAACACAGCCTCTATCACCAGTAAACCCAGTCTGACTGACTGAACACAGCCTCTATCACCAGTAAACCCGGTCTGACTGACTGTGAACACAGACTCTAACACCAGTAAACCCGGTCTGACTGACTGTGAACACAGCCTAAAACACCAGTAAACCCGATCTGACTGACTGTGAACACAGCCTCTATCACCAGTAAACCCGGTCTCACTGACTGTGAACACAGCCTCTAACACCAGTAAACCCGGCTGACTGACTGTGAACACAGCCTCAAACACCAGTAAACCCGGTCTGCCTGACTGTGAACACAGCCTCTATCACCAGTAAACCCGGTCTCACTGACTGTGAACACAGCCTCAAACACCAGTAAACCCGATCTGACTGACTGTGAACACAACATCAAACACCCGTAAACCCGGTCTCAGTGATAGTAAAACACAGCCTCAAACACCAGTAAACCCGGTCTCAGTGATAGTAAAACACAGCCTCTAACACCAGTAATCCCGGTCACAGTGACAGTAAAACACAGCCTCTACCACCAGTAAACCCGGTCTCACTGACTGTGAACACAGCCTCAAACACCAGTAAACCCGGACTGACTGACTGTGAACACAGCCTCAAACACCAGTAAACCCGGTCTGCCTGACTGTGAACACAGCCTCTATCACCAGTAAACCCGGTCTCACTGACTGTGAACACAGCCTCAAACACCAGTAAACCCGATCTGACTGACTGTGAACACAACATCAAACACCAGTAAACCCGGTCTCAGTGATAGTAAAACACAGCCTCAAACACCAGTAAACCCGGTCTCAGTGATAGTAAAACACAGCCTCTAACACCAGTAATCCCGGTCACAGTGACAGTAAAACACAGCCTCTACCACCAGTAAACCTGGTCTCAGTGACTGTAAAACACAGCCTTTAACACCAGTACACCCGGTCTGGCTGTCTGGGAAACACAGCCTCTAACACCAGTAAATCCAGTCTGACTGGCTGTGAAACAAAGCCTTGAACACCAGTAAACCCATCATGACTGACTGTGAAACACAGCCTCTAACACCAGTAAATCCAGTCTGACTCACTGTGAAACAAAGCCTTGAACACCAGTAAACCCATCATGACTGACTGTGAAACACAGCCTCTAACACCAGTAAACCCCGGTCACAGTGACAGTAAAACACAGCCTCTACCACCAGTAAGCCCGGTCTCAGTGACTGTAAAACACAGCCTCTAACACCAGTAAACCCAGTCTCAGCGACAGTAAAACACCAGCCTCTATCATCAGTAAACCCGGTCACAGTGACAGTAAAACACAGCCTTTAACCCCAGTAAACCCGGTCTGACTGACTGTGAAACACAGCGTCTTAACACCAGTAAATCCAGTCTGACTGACTGTAAAACACAACCTCTAACACCAGTAAACCCGGTCTGACTGACTGTGAACACAGCCTCGAACACCAGTAAACCCGGTCTGACTGACTGTGAACACAGCCTCAAACACCAGTAAACCCGGTCTGACTGACTGGGAACACAGCCTCAAACACCAGTAAACCCGGTCTGACTGACTGTGAACACAGCCTCAAACACCAGTAAACCCGGTCTGACTGACTGTGAACACAGCCTCAAACACCAGTAAACCCGGTCTGACTGACTGTGAACACAGCCTCAAACACCAGTAAACCCAGTCTGACTGACTGTGAACACAGCCTGAAACACCAGTAAACCCGGTCTGACTGACTGTGAACACAGCCTCTAACACCAGTAAACCCGGTCTGACTGACTGTGAACACAGCCGCTAACACCAGTAAGCCCGGTCTGACTGACTTTGAACACAGCCGCTAACACCAGTAAACCCGGTCTGCCTGACTGTGAACACAGCCTCTATCACCAGTAAACCCGGTCTGCCTGTGAACACAGCCTCTATCACCAGTAAACCCGGTCTGACTGACTGTGAACACAGCCTCAAACATCAGTAAACCCGGTCTGACTGACTGTGAACACAACCTCAAACACCAGTAAACCCGGTCTGACTGACTGTGAAACACAGCCTCTAACACCAGTAAACCCAGTCTGCCTGACTGTGAACACAGCCGCTAACACCAGTAAACCCAGTCTGACTGACTGTAAAACACAGCCTCTAACATCAGTAAACCCAGTCTGACTGACTGTGAACAAACCCTCTAACACCAGTAAACCCGGTCTGACTGACTGTGAACACAGCCTCTAACACCAGTAAACCCGGTCTGACTGACTGTGAACACAGCCTCTAACACCAGTAAACCCGGTCTGACTGACTGTGAACACAGCCTCTATCACCAGTAAACCCGGTCTGACTGACTGTGAACACAGCCTCTATCACCAGTAAACCCGGTCTGACTGACTGTGAACACAGCCTCTAACACCAGTAAACCCGGTCTGACTGACTGTGAACACAGCCTCTATCACCAGTAAACCCAGTCTGACTGACTGTGAAACACAGCCTCTAACACCAGTAAACCCGGTCTGACTGACTGTGAACACAGCCTCTGACACCAGTAAACCCGGTCTGACTGACTGTGAACACAGCCTCTATCACCAGTAAACCCGGTCTGCCTGACTGTGAACACAGCCTCTATCACCAGTAAACCCGGTCTGCCTGACTGTGAACACAGCCTCTATCACCAGTAAACCCAGTCTGACTGACTGTGAAACACAGCCTCTATCACCAGTAAACCCAGTCTGACTGACTGTGAACACAGCCTCTAACACCAGTAAACCCGGTCTGACTGACTGTGAACACAGCCTCTATCACCAGTAAACCCAGTCTGACTGACTGTGAACACAGCCTCAAACACCAGTAAACCCGGTCTGACTGACTGTGAACACAGCCTCAAACACCAGTTAACCCGGTCTGACTGACTGTGAACACAGCCTCAAACACCAGTAAACCCAGTCTGACTGACTGTGAACACAGCCTCGAACACCAGTAAACCCGGTCTGACTGACTGTGAACACAGCCTCAAACACCAGTAAACCCAGTCTGACTGACTGTGAACACAGCCTCTATCACCAGTAAACCCGGTCTGACTGACTGTGAACACAGCCTCAAACACCAGTAAACCCAGTCTGACTGACTGTGAAACACAGCCTCTATCACCAGTAAACCCGGACTGACTGACTGTGAACACAGCCTCAAACACCAGTAAACCCGGTCTGACTGACTGTGAAACACAGCCTCTATCACCAGTAAACCCGGTCTGACTGACTGTGAACACAGCCTCAAACACCAGTAAACCCGGTCTGACTGACTGTGAACACAGCCTCTATCACCAGTAAACCCGGTCTGACTGACTGTGAACACAGCCTCTATCACCAGTAAACCCGGTCTGACTGACTGTGAAACACAGCCTCAAACACCAGTAAACC
The DNA here is from genome assembly GCF_047496885.1 of Scyliorhinus torazame. Classification (NCBI taxonomy): domain Eukaryota; kingdom Metazoa; phylum Chordata; class Chondrichthyes; order Carcharhiniformes; family Scyliorhinidae; genus Scyliorhinus; species Scyliorhinus torazame. Next base: position 214,290,929 of record NC_092715.1, on the reverse strand, counting down.
CAGTCTGACTGACTGTGAACACAGCCTCACACACCAGTAAACCCGGTCTGACTGACTGTGAACACCAGCCTCAAACACCAGTAAACCCGGTCTGACTGACTGTGAACACAGCCTCTATCACCAGTAAACCCAGTCTGACTGACTGTGAACACAGCCTTAAACACCAGTAAACCCAGTCTGACTGACTGTGAACACCAGCCTCAAACACCAGTAAACCCGGTCTGACTGACTGTGAACACAGCCTCTAACACCAGTAAACCCGGTCTGACTGACTGTGAACACAGCCTCAAACACCAGTAAACCCAGTCTGACTGACTGTGAACACAGCCTCTATCACCAGTAAACCCAGTCTCACTGACTGTGAACACAGCCTCAAACACCAGTAAACCCGATCTGACTGACTGTGAACACAGCCTCTATCACCAGTAAACCCAGTCTCACTGACTGTGAACACAGCCTCAAACACCAGTAAACCCGGTCTCAGTGATAGTAAAACACAGCCTCTAACATCAGTAAACCCGGTCTCAGTGATATTAAAACACAGCCTCTAACACCAGTAAACCCGGTCTCACTGATAGTAAAACACAGCCCCTAACACCAGTAAACCCGGTCACAGTGACAGTAAAACACAGCCTCTAACACCAGTAAACCCGGTCACAGAGACAGTAAAACACAGCATTTAACACCAGTAAACCCGGTCACAGTGACAGTAAAACACAGCCTCTAACATCAGTAAACCCGGTCACAGTGACAGTAAAACACAGCCTTTAACACCAGTAAACCCGGTCACAGAGACAGTAAAACACAGCCTTTAACACCAGTAAACCCGGTCACAGTGATAGTACAACGCAGCCTCGAACACCAGTAAACCCGGTCACAGTGACAGTAAAACACAGCCTCGAACACCAGTAAACCCGGTCTCAGTGATAGTAAAACACAGCCTCTAACACCAGTAAACCCGGTCACAGAGACATTAAAACACAGCCTTTAACACCAGTAAACCCGGTCAAACTGACTGTGAAACACAGCCTCGAACACCAGTAAACCCGTTCTCAGTGACCATGAAACACAGCCTCTATCACCAGTAAACCCAGTCTGACTGACTGTAAAACACAGCCTCTAACACCAGTAAACCCGTTCTCAGTGACTGTAAAACACAGCCTCTAACACCAGTAAACCCAGTCTCAGTGTCTGTGAAACACAGCCTCCAGCACGAGTAATCCCGGTCTCAGTAACTACACAACTAAGCCTCCGACACCAGTAAACCCGCTCTCACTACAACACAGTTAATAACACCAGTAAATTCGGTGTCATTGACCCTATACAACACAACCAATAACACCAGTATACCTACTGTCACTAACAACACAGCACAGGCTCTAACACCAGTAAACCCAGTTTTACTAATTACACAACACAGCTTATGAGACTAGTAAACCTGATCTCACTAACCCTACACTACGCAGCGAATAACACCAGTCAACCTGCTCTGACTAAATCACAGCTAATAACACCAGTAAGACTGCTGTCACTAACTCCAAAACGCAGCCTCCAACACCGGTAAACACGGTTTTACTAACCATATACAACCCAACCAAAACGTCTGTAAACCCAGTCTCTAACTACACAACACAGCCTCTAACACCAGTGTACCCGGTCTCACTGACCATACACAACACATAAAGCCAATTAACCTGCTCTCATGACACTACACCTAATAACACCAGTAAACCCAATTTCACTAATTACACAACCCAACCTATGACGCTAGTAAACTCAGTCTGACTAGCCCGTCACAACACTGCTAAGAACACCAGTGAACCGCCCTCACTCACCCTACACAATACAGCTAATGACACTAGTTAACCTGCTCTCACTGACAATACACACCACACCTAATAACACCAGTAAACCTGCTTTCACTAACCCTAAACAACATAGCTGATAATACCAATAAACCCAGGCTCACAAACCCCACACAACACCGCTGATAACACTAGTTAACCCACTCTCAATAACCCTACACGACACAGCCAAAAACACCAGTTAACCAGCACTCACTACAACATAGCAATTAATTAGCAAACCCGCTCTCAATAACTACACAACACAGTCTTTGAAAACAGTAAACTCAATCCACTAGCCTTACACAAGAGTTAATAACACCAGTAAACCTGGTCTCACTAACTCCACTACACAGCCACTGCAATAAATCCATTTTCACTAAGTACACACTCACTTGATCTTCGTTCACAAAATTCAACCCACTACACTCCACATCACAGCCTCACCAACACCAGTGCATCAAGTCTTTAACATTACTACTCGAATCACCCTCATTGCTCGATCCACTGTTGCTGACACCCACACTTCCCAAGTCTTGATCCACCTTGACAACATGCAATATTACTTCGCTCTAACATTCTCTGGGAATTACACAGTGCTTTACAGTCATTGGAGTGTAGAGGATCTGTATTTGTGAAGTTGATTGAGGGATCAATATTGGTCAGGACACCAGGGATAACTCCCATTCTGTTCTTCAAGCGAATGTCATGGGATCTGTCTTGTCCACCTATCAGAGCAGAGGAGGCCCTGTTTTAATGACTCCTCCTGAGCATCCTGCTCAGTCTGGCACTCCCTCAGTAATCAGCCTCAATCTTGCAGGCTTGAACATCCTCCGAGGCCCGTGGAGACCTTTTGACCCGACCCGACCTGACCTCCACGACCTGGAAGTGGATCGGGCCCAAACTGGAAGTGCAGCCACGACCTCGATTTGGAGCCGACCCGGACCTCTGAGCTCCCAACCCGGCCTAACAACCTGACGCCAGCCCCCGGATCGCCCGGCCCAGTCCCTGGAGTTCGCGACCCGATCCCTGATGACGAGACCCAGCCCAACTCGACCCCGAGAGACCCGCCCAGCGACCCGACCAGGAGAGGCCCGCCCAGCAACCCGACCTACCTGGAGATGGAAGAAAGAAAATTCCACGTGGAGGCCCGACCGGGGCTACGTCATGACCCGACCTCAGGAGCGCCCAGGGAGGGAACAGACCACAGGACTCAGCCCAACCTGCCTCAGGAAGCCCCTGCCCAGGACCCAGGGCCCCCAAAATGGCGGAAACTCCACGCGAGGACCCAGGTATTCCTGTACCCACAGAACACCGGGACCCATCCGGATCGCAAACTAGCAACACCTCTACCTCAACCAGCACCTGGGACCCTGCCAGACGCGTCCCCGGAAACGCAACCAGAGCCCTGGTCCCCGCCAGTGCCCTGGACCCCGCCAGGCGCAACCACCTACTTTCCACAAGGTCAGACTTCTCCCATCGGATCCCAGGATTTTCCAGCCGCAGCCGCCGACCGAGGAAGCGAGGGAAACGCGGCGGTCTGCAGGTTAGACTGAAGCAATGCGGTTTCAAGACCCCTCCCCCCAGCATACTCCTGGCAAACATCCAAGCCATCGAAAACAAACTGGATGAACTTAACGCTAGACTTACCTCTCAGAGGGAAGTAAGAGACTGCTGTGTGCTCTGTTTCACAGAGACATGGTTCACCCCCACCTCACCTGACTGCCATACAACCTGAAGGCTTCTCAATTCACCGGGCGGACCGCACTGCGTCATCAGGCAAAGCAAAGGGTGGAGGGGTGTGCCTCCTCATCAACTCCTCGTGCTTGGATGTGGCGACCTACTGCTCGCCGGACCTGGAATACCTGACCGTGAAGTGCCGCCCATACTATCTTCTACATCCCACCCCAGGCAGAAGTGAGGAAGGCGCTGGACGAACTGTACACAGTTATAAACAACTACGAAACAGAACACTCGGAGGCCTTGTTCATTGTGGCCGGAGACTTCAACAAGGCCAACCTCGAGTGTACTGCCAAAATTCCACCAGCACATCTCCTGTCCCACCAGGGGCGACAGCACTCTTGACCACTGCTACTCAAAAATCAAGGGCGCCTACCGTTCCATCCCTCGACTGCACTTTGGGAAATCAGACCATAAGACGGTGCTCCTTTTCCTGGCATACAAGCAGAAACACAAGCGGGAGAATCCACCTAAGAAGGTTGTGCAGTGCTGGTCCGAGGAAACAGAAGAGCTCTTACGTGACTGCTTAGAGACAGTGGCCTGGTCCATATTTAAGAACTCAGCGACCAACTTAAATGAGTATGACACCACCGTCATAGACTTCATCAGCAAATGTGTGGACAACTGCGTGCCAAAGAAAACAGTACATACGTTCTCCAACCGGAAACCATGGCTCAATTACGAGATTGACTCCCTACTGAAGGGCAGATCTGAGTTCAAGTCAGACTATACAAGAAATCCAGGTACGACCGCTGCAAAGCCATCCGAGGTGCCAAGAGAGAATATCAAACCAAGCTAGAGTCACAGACAGACTCTCGGCTGTTGTGGCAAGGACTAAACAACATAATGGGCTACAAAGCGAAGCCGAGCAGTATCTCCTGCAACAGCGCACCCCTCCCCGAAACTCAATGCATTCTATGCTCGGTTCGAGCAGGTAACCAACAATCCGCTGTTGAGTGCCCCAGCAGCCCATAACTCGCCCATACTCACCATCACAGCTTCCGAAATCAGATCGGCCTTCCTGAAAGTGAACCCTCGGAAGGCGACGGGCCCGGAACGGGGTCCCTGGTTGTACACTCAGAGCCTGCGCGGACCAGCTGGCAGAGGTGTTCGCGGACATCTTTAACCTATCCCTACTCCACTTTGAGACCCTCACCTGCTTCAAGAAGATCACCATCATACCGGTGCCAAAGAAGAACCAGGCAACATGCCTCAATGACTACCGTCCGGTGGCCCTGACTTCAGTCGTAATCAAGTGCTTTGAGAGGTTGATCATGAAGTGCATCACCTCCATATTCCCACAACGCCTTGATCCACTGCAATTCGCATGCCGTCGGAACCAGTCCATAGCGGACGCCATTTCTCTGGCCCTACACTCATCCCTAGAGCATCTCGACAACAAGGACTCCTACATTAGACTCCTATTTATTGACTACAGCTCTGCCTTCAACACCATAATCCCAGCCAAGCTCATATCAAAGCTCCAAAACCTAGGACTTGGCTCCCCACTCTGCAACTGGATCCTCGATTTTCTGACCAACAGACCACAATCAGTAAGAATGTACACCAACACCTCCTCCACAATAGTCCTCAATACCGGGGCCCCGCAACGCTATGTACTTAGCCCCCTACTCTACTCCCTGTACACACACGACTACGTGGCAAAATTTGGTTCCAACTCCATCTACAAGTTTTCTGACGATACAACCATAGTGGGCTGGATCTCGAATAACGACGAGTCAGAATGCAGGAGGGAGATAGAGTGGAGTGGTGCAGTGACAACAATCTCTCCCTCAATGCCAGCAAAACTAAAGAGCTGGTCATTGACTTCAGGAAGCAAAGTACTGCACACATCCCTGTCAGCATCAACGGGGCCGAGGTGGAGATGGTTAGCAGTTTCAAATTCCTAGGGGTGCACATCTACAAAAATCTGTCCTGGTCCACCCACGTCGAAGCTACCACCAAGAAAGCACAACAGCGCCTATACTTCCTCAGGAAACTAAGGAAATTCGGCATGTCCACATTAACCCTTACCAACTTTTACAGATGCACCATAGAAAGCATCCTATCTGGCTGCATCACAGCCTGGTCTGGCAACTGCTCGGCCCTGGACCGCAAGAGAGAGTCGTGAACACCACCCAGTCCATCACAAAGCTGCCTCCCATCCATTGACTCCATCTACACCTCCCGCTGCATGGGGAAAGCGGGCAGCATAATCAAAGACCCCTCCCACCCGGCTTACCCACTCTTCCAACTTCTTCCATCGGGCAGGAGATACAGAAGTCTGAGAACATGCACGAACAGACTCAAAAACAGCTTCTTCCCCGCTGTTACCAGACTCCTAAATGACCCTCTTATGGACTGACCTCATTGACACTACACCCTGTATGCTTCATCTGATGCCGGTGCTTATGTAGTTACATTGTATACCTTGTGTTGCCCTATTATGTATTTTCTTTTATTCCCTTTTCTTCCCATGTACTTAATGATCTGTTGAGCTGCTCGCAGAAAAATACTTTTCAAAGTCAAGAGTTATAACCACGGAACCATGACTGACATCCCTCCAACATAAATAACATAGTTACTCTCATTCCACCTCTTCACTTTGCTCAGTCACCTGCCATCATCCCGCAGATCTGAAGGAAGTATTTGAATAACCTCTTTCCTTCAGATTTCATTCACCCTGCCCAACATACCACATAGTCCACTGACTTATAATTGTGCTTTATATGAAGTCATTTTGCAGTTTCAATAAATTATTGCACTGTCCAGATGGAATAAGTGCTTGAATCAAATGTTGCACAGTGCATTAATATTTATACAATAGGCTTGTTTTAATTTAATATATTTTTCTTTTATTAATAACTTGCTGTGTGAAATAATCTGGCAGCTGCCTGTTATGAAGTGGCAGGGAGAGAGCATTGAACTCTGTTGTTGACAAGAACAGGGATTTCTGTTGAACTCTAGTTTTTAGTTATAACCTCATTCATAATATTGCTTCAACCTTGCTCTAAAACTGTCTCAATCCTATATCCCAGCTCACTCTCTTTTCTAACTGGCCTCCTGTCACTCCTTTTCCCCCCACCCCAGACGATCTGCCAAAATCCTGCACTGTAGAACTCCCTGCCTGATTACTCCCCACCTCCAAAGGTCTCCCTCAAAACACCTCCCTTGGCCATTCCTTTGGTGACTTCTTTAACCCTTCTCTTTGCTCCACCGCCCCTTTTATGAAGCACCTTGTATAGAAATGTGCTCCAGCTCTGTCATGCACTTCACTTCACGGCTTCTTTCATAATAGGCAAAAATAAAAGCAAATTACTGCCGATGCTGGAATCTGAAACCAAAGAGAAAATGCTGGAAAATCTCAGCAGGCCTGGCATCATCTGTAGGAAGAGAAAAGAGCTAACGTTTCGAGTCCAAATGACCGTTTGTTAAAGCTAAAAGACCGAGAAAGTGGGAAATATTTATACAGTAGAGTAGAGAATGAAAGATGAGTCATAGCCATAGACCAAGGGAGCAGGGTGCTAATAGCCCAGAAACCAAGGGAAAGAGTGCTCATGGCAGTCCCCAGAGAGAACAAAAGGTGTGAAAGGTCAAACAGCAAGAAGCTAATATCATAGGTAAACTGTGACCGATGTAGATGTGGGGGCAAGGGAAGGGGGAAGCAAAGGGGAGAAAAGTTCAGGAAAGGGGATAAGATAGGGGGGGGTTTAAATATATATGTAAAGAAAGATAAGAAATAAATGGTAAAAGACAGTTAAAATGAAATGGGATGAAAACAAAGTCGAGGTGGGGTAGAGCTAATAAGCTGAAGTTGTTGAATTTGATGGGGACCGTGATTTCCCACCTACAGTTGTTGACAGGGCCCTCAACAGTGTGCGGTCCATCTCCCATGCCACTACCCTCGCCCCCTCCCTCCCAGAACAAGGATAGAATACCCCTCGTTCTCACATTTCACCCCATCAGCCTCCATATGCAAAGCATAATCCTCTGCCATTTTCGCCAACTTCAGCGTGATGCTACCACCAAACACATCTTCCCTTCACTCCCTCTGTCAGCATTCCGCAGAGAGTGTTCTCTCTGAGATAATCTAGTCCACTCCACTATACCCAACACCTCTCCCATCACCCGTGGCACCTTCCCATGCAATCGCAGAAGGTGTAACACTTGCCCCTTTACCTCTTCCATGCTTAACATCCCAGGCCCAAAACACTCATTCCGGGTTAAGCAGCGTGTCACTTGCACCTCTTTCAATTTGATCTATTGCATTCACTACTCCCAATGTGGTCTCTATATCGGGGAGACCAAATGCAGACTGGGTGATCGCTTTGCTGAGCATCTTCAGTCTGTGCACATTCAGGACCCTGACCTTCCGTTGCTTGCCATTTCAACACAAGACTCTGCTCCTATGCCCCCCATGTCTGTTCTTGGCCTGCTGCAATGTTCCAGTGAAGCTCAACGCAAACTGGAGGAACAGCATCTCATCTTCCGGTTAGGCACGCTACAGCCTTCCGTTCTCAACATCGAATTCAACAACTTCAGATGATTAGCTCTACCCCACATCGACTCCTTTGTTTTCATCCCATTTAATTTAAACTGTCATTTACCATTTCTTTCTTTCTTATCTTTCTTTATATCTACATTTAACCCCCCCCCCCCATCTTATCCACCTTTCCTTAACTTTTCTCCCCTTTGCTTCCCCCTTCCTCTGCCCCCACATCTACATCTATCACAGTTTACCCTCTGATGTTCGCTTCTCTGCCTTTCACACCTTTTGTTCTCTCAGGGGACTGCCATTAGCACTCTTTCCCTTGGTTTCTGGGGCTATCAGCAACCTGTTCCCTTGGTTTCTGTGACTATGACTCATCTTTCAGTCTCACTCCACAGTGTAAATATTTCTCACTATCTCTGTCTTTTAGTTTTGACCAAGCATCATCTGGACTCAAAACGTTCGTTCTTTTCTCTCCCTACAGACCTGCTGGGATTTTCCAGCATTTTCTCTTTGGTTCATAATAGGCAGTTGGGGTGGTGGGGAGTGGGGGGGACTTAATTTTGTACAGAATGTAATCATGTAAAATGTATTAGATTAAAACAAGTGTATTGTAGAAACATTACCACGCTGTGCAGTGTTTTGACCAGATTCTGGTAATGTACTTAGTCCTCGTGAATAGTACAACAATCTATTGTTATGTGAAAGTGAGTTAATATTGATTCATTGTCAGTTTTCAGCAAGTGAATTTTCTGATTTCTAGCATCTTGAATAAGTTTTTTTTGGAAAATATTTTATTGAAGGCATTTATATGTTAACAGAAACACAACCCCAAACCAGCCAACATGGCTGTACATAACCAACACAACAAAAAGGAACCCCCCCGCCCTCGCTGACAGCTTAACTTTTCCCAAAGAAGTTGATAAAAGGATGCCACCTCCGGGCAAATCCTTCCACAGAGCCCCCCAAGGCGAACTTTATTTTCTCAAGCCTGAGAAACCCTGTCAGGTCACTCACCCACACACCCGGTTTCGGGGGGCCCGAGTCCTTCCATTCTAACAATATCCGTCTCCAGGCTACCAGAGAGGCAAAGGCCACCCGCAATAAGGTCGGCAAACCCCTACCAGAATCTCCCAAACTTTGGACACGCCCAGAATATGCCCTCCCGCGCATCGCCCACATCTATCCCCCACCCCTTCAAAAAACCTGCTCATCCTGGCAACAGTCATATGTGCACTGTGGACCACCTTAAACTGGATAAGGCTAAGCCTAGCGCTTGACGAGGATGCATTAAGTCTCCTCAGGATATCCTCCCACAGCCCAACCTCCAACTCCCTACCCAGCTCTTCCGCCCACTTACGCTTCACTTCCCCTATTGGGGCTCCCACCCAGTCCATCAGTTCCTTATAAATTTCCGACACCTTCCCCTACCCTACCCCCGTTCTTGACACCACCTTATCTTGCAGCCCCTGGGGCGGCAGGTGAGGAAAGAATGATATCTGCCACCGAACGAAGTCCCTCACCTGCAAATATCGGAACCCATTCCCGCCGAGCAGCTCAAATTCCACCTCCAACTCTTCCAAGCTCGGAAAGCCGCCGTCGATGAACAAATCCCCAAGCCGCTTGATCCCCACCCGCTGCCACCACTGAAACCTCCCATCCAGACCCCCCAGAACAAACCGGTGATTGCCACATATTGGTGCCCAAACCGAACCCCCTACAGCCCCAGGTGCTGCTGCCACTGTCCCCACACCCTGAGGGTGGTCACTACCACCGGGCTTGTGGAGTACCCGGCTGGCGAGAACAGCAGAGGACAATGCTCTCAAACTCGTGTCTTTAAATGAGGCTGCCTCCATCTGCTCCCACACCGACCCCTCCCCACTACCCATTTCCTGACCATCGCCATGTTTGCCGCCCATTAGTAATTCATGAAGTTCGGGAGAGTCAAACCCCACCCCGCTCCAGCAGCGTCTTCTTCACCCGCGGGGTTTTACCTGCCCACACAAACCCTGAAATAACTGTGTTCACCCTCCTAAAAAAAGGCTTGTGAATAAAAGTCGGGAGGCTCTGAAACACAAACCAGAACCTTGGGAGGACCGTCATCTTCACCGATTGAGCCCTCCCTGCCAGTGACAACGGGAGTGCATCCCACCTCCTAAAGTCCCCCTTCATCTGCTCTACCAACTGAGCCAAATTCAACTTATGAAGCTTCCCACCCCTGCGTCACCTGAATGCCCAAGTACCGAACCCCCCCCCCCCCCCCCCCCCAACCACCACCTTGAACTGCATCTCTCCCAGCCTCTTCTGTCCCCTCACCTGGATTGGAAAGACCACACTCTTCCCCCATGTTCAATTTATACCCTGAGAACTGACTGAATTCCTCTAAGATCCCCATAATGCCCCCATTACCTTCCAGCGGGTCCGAAATATATAGCAACAAGTTGTCCGCATACAGTGAGGCTCTGTGTTCCACTTGAATAAGTTTTTAATGTTATCTTTATGCACACTGATCTTTATCTGTTTTCAGTATTTCTATATTCAGAAAAATGAACTGAGAGCAAAATGCAACATATGCCATAAAGGTCGTGTACTGTCCTTTATATGTGAAGAAATGAAGGAAAGTGATCCTTTAACTGGTAAAAATTGTTAATGGAAAGTTCTGTTTTGAAGTATTATTAGTTGTCCATATTTGTATCGTTCCTCTGTGGACAATCTTTCATCCTCCAATTTGTTCAGTTACAATAGGACAGATATGCTAAGGTGACCTCAGACAATGGTTCCCCTGGAGAGTGTTGATTGGTGATGCTGGTATCTCTTAAATTGAATTACAGCAAACTCTTCCACGCTCTGTACTATGGGAGAAGACTCCTTGCAAACAGAGGTACATCCCTGGGATCATTGTGTCTTCAGTTAAGTAAGCTAGTGACCTAAAAGAGACCTGCATTAACTGTTGACAAAAGCAGACAGTAGCATTAATAACTTGGAAGAAAAGATTAAAATCGATATGTCTGAGGATCTGTTGTGGCCCCCTTTTTTGGAGTTTCTGTAGTTCAAGTGACCCTGTTGATAAAACTAACGGTAGAAAGATCCTGCATTTATATATAACCATATCACGCCTGCAGGATGTTCGAAATTGGTTCACATTCGATCAGCTACTCTTTGACATGCAGTCACTGTTGATAATTTGGGCAAAACTGTTGTTGAATCAGAAAGCAACTGCAGTTTACAGCTATCAGAAGAAAATCAAAATAAACGACTGACAAATAGCTAAAAATCTGTGCTCTAATGTTTTGTTTTCAGTTTCATTAATGGCTTTCGATTCATAGCTCTAAATTAGCCAGTTAACGTTCCGATTTGGAAAAAGATTGACATTTTTGTTGCTTGATTTGAAACCTTTGAAGCAAAACTTTGTAGTTTTTGTGTAGGATATGCTTCAAATATTTTGTTTGCGGAATTTTGAATAACGCATTGGGCAGCATATTTAATAGATTAAAATTGCTCTCTTCTGAGGGTATGAATGTTTTGATTCAATTTTATTTTTCTTACCGTACAAAAATTGTGGGGGGATTGTGTAATTTTGTTTCTCAATTTTCTCTCCTGAAAGTGGTAACATACAATTAATTAGGGTTACAGGTTCAGAGGGTCTAGCAACTGTTTGTTTGCCCTATCTTTATGCCTGGGGCTGAGAAATGAAAGTTAACATCATTGACTGTGGGACCCTCACAGGTGAACTCTAACCTTGTCACTGCTTAACATAATCATGTGCAGTTTCAATTCAGAATCAATGGGACAATTATGGGAACTGAATTTCTATTATTCCCTCGTCCAGTGATGACTCGTCAATTGAAGCATCCATGTCACCACCCAGACGAGATAGGCTCAAGTGGAGACCTGAGATTGAAAGAAGAACTTTGCTAACCTGTCTGATATAGTACCAAACAAAGTGGCTATTATCAACTCAACAAGAAATATCATTCATCTGCATTAACTTAAAGAGATTAAACTGATCTCATTGGAGGACATTAAGAATGTACAGAACCACCTACAGTGCAGAAGGAGGCCATTTGGCCCATAAAGTCTGCACTGGCCCTCTGAAAAAGCACCCTACCACGGCTCACTCCCCTGTCCTATCCCCGCACATCTACACATCTTCGGACACTAAGGGACAGTTTTAGCATGACCAATCACATAACCTACATGTCTTTTGGATTGAGCTTCAACTATAGCTGAACTTCAATTATCGTGGTTTCCTATCAAATATAGAACCAGAGCCTGGGGGTGAAGAGAGAGAGAGACAGGTGACCATCCTCAGACCAAAAATCTTGCATGTCTTTGGGTTCCATAAGACTTGATAAAATTCTTAATCCTTTAACATTTAGGAAAGTGTACTAGATGTTCTCCAACACCATATAAACCAGGGAGGCCCCAACTTCACTCCACCTGCCTCCCCCCCCATCTGAACCACAACCACCAGCAGTAGCAGCAGTAGGGTGCAATTGGACTCAACGCTCTTGGGCTGTGGTTGAGTAGCTGGGTTCATACTTGCCAATTGGGTGAGATACTGGAGGGTAACAAGTTCTTGTAGAACCGCACTCCAACACTTGTTTTCTGATATGATTTCATATGACACTTGTGGCAACATTTTAAAATAATAAAGCCTGGTTATCTGTTTTATTAATTATGGATTTAGCGTACTTGAACAATGCTTAATTGATGCGACAGTGAAATAGCACTACTCAAGTTACATTAACCATGGATATCCTTGCTGAATGCATCAACTACCTCACTTTGTGCACCTAGTTTGTTAACTTCACCGATGTATCTAACTGCACCCTTGGTGTTGCTCATGCATCACCCTTGTCCTTGTTGACTTTTATTGGCTCTTATTCCACCAATGTTTAAATATTAAAATATTTAACCTATCCCTCCCATCTATGAAATCTTTCAGCTCCTAAAGACTTTAAGAATTCTGTAATTCCTCTGACTCTGGTGTATCGCTTGCTTCCATTTCCTCAACGTTGGTAGACATATTTTTGACTGTCTTGGTACTGAGCCCTGGAATTCCTTACTTGAAGCTTTCTGCCTCCCCACCTCTCTGCCCTACTGATAACACTGACCCATAGGTATCTTTTATGTTAAAATAATCTTTAATTCAAACACTGAATTAACCACATTAACATCAAAGACATAGTTTTATAATTATTAAATAAAAGGAAACACTTTAACTTATCTAAACTGCCACTATATCCCAATTAAGCAACCCAATATGTTTCAAATGCCACTTAAATACATTTAACAATCAGGGTTACTTGCTTATCTATGCAGACCTTTGGAGAGAGGGACCTTTTCAGGAACAACCTGAAAAACCTTTTGTCTTGTCAGACTCAAATCCTATGGCAAACTGCTGTTCAACTTGAAATCTTGCTGCAGCCAAAACTAGAGACAGCCCTGGCTCCTCCAACCAATTACATTATCTGTATCCCTCTAAGTTGTCACACAACCTCCTCAGCTAGGAATAAACACATTCCCTCAAATTATCTACACCCCAGGAATCTCCTGCAATCAAAGCAATGTTTTATTAGCCATTTATATATAAACCCGTAAATGGTTAGAAGCAACAGTGACCTCACGTTTACAACTTCTTATTCACAACTTTAGTGGACACACTGCCCATATGTATTTTAAATCAGGGTTTTTAATAACATTACTGCCACAAATATAATATATATAAATCTCTACATTAATCACACTAGATATTGTTTTGTTTGTTTACTGGTTAATTGGGAGCATTTGTTTTTTTGTTTTAAACTACTCTGTTCTATAGTAGACTAAATTAAATATGAATGGGTGGTGTAATCAAGTTGGTGTGTTGTCCTTTCCATATCTAGGACCTGGTTTGAGTCCAGACTGACCAATGAAAATTTGCATCTGTCAGCTGGCTGCAAGGATCATATGAATTTGGGTAGTCCCCTCTCTAGCTAGCGCATTTTCTCCAACACCTGTGGAAATCCATGCATGTTACCTGCTCCATCTGACTAGGCCCCAACAACAATTCAAGAGATTACTGGAAGTAGGATACAATAAATTCTTAACCGGAAACTGCAGCGCAGATGAGTGTAAAATGAGTCAGCCAACATCAGCTGAAAAATCAATACATTTTCCATCTTCACAAGTGCCTTTTTTGAACTTTTATTTGATGAGTAGCTGATATTGGCTTTGTTGGCAATTATATCATTCATAAAGCTTGCCTTTCCATCTTGTATACATTTGTGTTAGTGTTATTGACTTGTCAAAGGTTACATTTCTAACCAATGTCTTGCTTGAGGGCCATTGTTTGGAATGTTGCAATCTATTGTGCCATAAGGAGATAAGGAAGCACAAGTCTGTGCTAGCAATTCCTCACATGATGAGCTCAAATCATGGAATAGTTTCTTGGTTGAATGTCAGTCATCTCTCTGTTGGAAGAGAAAAATGAACTGTAGAGCTCAAAAGGTGTGTAAGCTTCTTTTCACACTGCATGGAAAAAGGTGGACAGCATGCCTCAATAACTTCTGTCCTTGATTGGACTAGCAGGTCACATCTCCCTCAGAGAACATCCCTTAAAGGGACTAGCTACTATATCCCTGTTGAAATTTAAATTGACCCAGCATCCTTTTTTCAGCAAGATAAAGTAGTGCTTTGATTTCACTCCTGAATGACGTTTTAATGCCCCCTTGTTCTGATTCGCCCAACTGAAAAAAAAGGTCCTCCACATCTAACCTATTAAATCCCTTTATCATTTTAAAGGCCTTGATTAAATGATTCCTACAACCAAAGTCAAGGGAATACAGGTCAGATTTACACAGCCTGCCCTCATTCTAGTCCGAGAGCCGAAGTATCATTCAGGTGAATCCGTGCTGTACTTCCACCAATGCTAGTATATCCCTTCTGTGATGTGTTGCTCAAAACTGAAACCACTACTCCCAGGATCTGGCCAAGGTTTAGTACAATTGAAAGCACAACTATCCCACATTTGCAACCCCCTTGGAATAAAAACTAAATAGGGTGGGGGAGGGTACAGTTGTATGTAAAATTAGAAAATCAAAGTTAAAGGAGAAGGTAGGAGTGCAGGTTAATGATAATGTGGATTATTACCAGAAAATAAAAGGAAGGGACAGAACATGTGAAAGTAATATTGCACCAAAAGGTCAGACAAGAATGGGGAAATTTGATAATAAAAGAAACCTGAAGGCTTTGTGTCTGAATGCGCAAAGCATTTGGAACAAAATTAATGAGTTAACAGCATAAATAGAGACAAATGCGTATGATTTGGTGGTGATTACTGAGACATAGTTACAAGGAGACCAGATCTGGGAATTGGGATACTCAGTATTTCGGAAGGATAGATAGAAAGGTAAATGAGGTGGTGTAGCTTTGCTGCTAAAGGAAGGGATCAGTGCTGTAGTGAGAAATGATAAAGGCACTGGAGATCAAGACGTGGAATCAGTCTGGGTAGAAATAAGAAATAGCAAAGGAAAATAGTCCCCAAGCAGTAGTTGCACAGTTTAAGCCAGGAAATATTGAAGGCTTGTAAGAAAGGTACAGCAATAACCATGGGTGATTTTAACATGCATATAAACTGGATTAATCAAATTGGCAAGGGTAGCCTCGAGGAAGAGTCCATTGAACTTGTTAGAGATTGTTTCTTGGAGCAATATGTTGTGGAACCAACCAGGGAGCAGGCTATTCTAGATTTCTTATGATGCAATGAGGAGGGATTAATTAATGGCCTCATAGTTGAGGATCATCTGGGCAAGAGTGATCATAGCATGCTGAAATCTCAGATTCAGTTTGGGGGCAAGAAACTGGAGTCCCACACTTGCATTCTCGAGTTAAACAAAGGTAATTACCTTGGCACGAGGGCAGATTTGACCCAAGTGGACTGGGCAGGAAGACTAAAAGGTAGGGCAATTGATGAGCATTGGCAGTTGTTTAAGGAGATATTCAATTTATCCCACCTAAAATATATTGCAGAGAGGCAGAAAGATTGTAAGAGGGGGAAAAAACATCCACAGCTTAGCAAGGTAGTTAAAGATAACATAAAGACAAAAACGAAGGCATGTCATATTGTAAAGGCCAGTGGCAGGCTGGAAGATTGGGAAACTTTTAAAGATCAACAAAGGGTTACTAAAAAAGTAAAAAAAGAGCAAAGGTAAATTATGAAAAGCAACTAGTGCAAAATATCAAAAAGGATAGCAAAAGCTTCTTTAAGTAAATAAATGGAAGAGAGTAGCTGAAGAGAATGCTGACCCCTTAGCGAATGAGACTGGGGAGTTAATAGTGGGTAACTGAAATGGTTGAGACGCTTCATCAATATTTTGCTTCGGTTTTCACAGTGGAGGACACTAATATCATCCCAATCAATTGTAACACATAATGCAGAGGTAATACAAAAGGAGGAACTTAGAAAAATCATCATCAATAGGAAAAAAGTACTAAACTAATTATTGGGTTTGAAGGCACACAAATGGCCAGGGCCTAATGGCCTACATCCAAGGGTCTTAAAGGAAGTGGCAGTGGAAATAATATATCCATTGGTTATAATAATCCAAAATTTCCTGGATGCAGGAAGGCTTTCAGTGGATGGGGAAAATGCTAATGTAGCATCCTTATAGCAGAAAACAGGAAGCTATGGACCAGTTAGTTTAACATCTGCCGTTGGGAAATTGTTTGAACCCATTATTGAGGAAGTAAAGTCAAAACACAATCCATCAGAGTCAGCTTGGTTTTATGAAGGGTAAATAGTGTTTCACTAATTTGTTACAGTTCTTCGAAGATGTCACAAGCCAAGTGGATAATGGGGGTCCTGTAGATGTAATGTACCTGGACTTCCAGAAGGCATTTGATAAGGTGCTACACAAAAGGTTAATGCACAAGTAGCATTACATGGGATTAGGTTGGATAGAAGACTAGCTAACCGACAGAAGACAGAGGGTCGGGATAAATGGGTCTTCATCTGGTTGGAAAGATGCTATTAGTGCAGAGCCACAGGGTTCGGCCCTCGGGCCCCAACTATTTACAATATATATTAATCTTGGATGTAGGGATAGAAGGCACTATAGACAAGAGGGATAGTAAGTTACAATGAGGAAATAAAAAAAATTACTAATGGATATAGATAGGTCAGTTGAGTGGGCAAAAATTTGTCAGATGGAGCTTAAAGTGGATAAGTGAGGTAATCCATTTTGGTCATAAAAATGGAAAGGTAGCTTATTAACTAAATGAAGAGAAATTTCAATGCAGAGGGATCTGGGTGTTCTCGTGCATGAATCTCTGAAAACTAGTCTGCAGGTGCAGCACAGATAATAAGGAAGGCAACTGGAAATTTGGCATTCATGGCTGAAGGAAAAGAGTAGGGACGTGTTGCTGCAACTGTATACAGCATTGGTGAGACCGCATCTGGAGTACTGTGTACAGTTTTGGTCCCATTATTGGAGGAGGGATGTAGTTGCGTTAAAGGCATTTCAGCGGAGGTACACTAGATTGCTTCCAGAAATATGGGATCTGTCCCAAGAAGAGAGATTGAGCAGTATAGGCCTAAACTCTTGAGTTGAGAAGAGATCTAATTCAGGTATGTAAGATAATAAAGGGTATTGACAAAGTAGACGTAGAGTAGATGCATCCTCTTGTGGGCAATCTTGAATGAGAGGTCTTGGTTTTAGGATAAGGAGCAGCAGATTTAATTAATAATCTTTATTGTCACAAGTAGGCTTACATTAACACTGCAATGAAGTTACTGTGAAAAGCCCTTAGTCGCCACATTCCGGCGCCCATTCGGGTACATGGAGAATCCTGAATGTCCAAATTACCTATCAGCACGTCTTTCGGGACTTGTAGGAGGAAACCGGACCAAGGCAGGCCAGCAGCATGGTTCAATTCCCGTACCAGCCTCCCCGAACAGGCGCCGGAATGTGGCGACTAGGGGCTTTTCACAGTAACTTCATTGAAGCCTACTTGTGACAAGCGATTTTCATTTTCATTTCACGTGCGGACTCTGCATAGACAGTGACCCAAGTTGGGAATCGAAGCAACAGTGCTACCCACTGTGCTGCTGTACTGTCCTTAAAACCGAGATAAGGAGAAATTACTTCTCTCGAAGGATTGTGAATCTGTGGAATTCACTACCCCAGAGTGCAGTGGATGCTGGGACTATGAGTAAATTTAAGGAGGAGATAGGCAGATCTTTTTTAAAATTTAGAGTACCCAATTATTTTTATTTTTTTTTCCAATTAAGGGGCAATTTAGCGTGGCCAATCCACCTAACCTGCACATCTTTGGGTTGTGGGGATGAAACCGACGCAGACATGGAGAGAATATGCAAACTTCACATGGACAGTGACCCCGGGGCTGGGATTCGAACCCAAATCCTCAGTGCCGTAGGCAGCAGTGTTAACCATGTGCTGCCCTGGATGTTTAATTAGTAATGGATTGATGGGTTATGGAGAATGGGCAGGAAAGTGGAGTTGACGCTCAGAGATGATTGTACTGAATGGTGGAGTGGGCTCGAGGGGCTGAATTGTCCACTCCTGCTCCCAGTTCTTGTGTATAAGCCATCTTTGCAATTGTCTTGTTAATTTCCTTTCATACCGGTGCACTAGCTTTTAGTGATTTGTGTTCATGCACATACAAATTCCTTTGATCCTTCATCTCGCCATTAAAGAAACCTTTCAGTTTGAATTCCAAGTGGATGACTGCACATTTGTCCACATTGAACCTCATCTGTTACATTTTCAGCCATTCGTTTGTCAATGCCTTTCGTAGCATTGTGTTTTTATCTGCACAACTTATTTAGTGTCATCTGCCGACTTTAATATACATTTCTTTAATGTTTCCAAGTCATTAATGGCAAAACACTGATGACCCAGGAGTTATTTTAGATTAGGTAATCTGTAATGAGACAGGGTTGATTAATGATTTCATAATAATAGAGCCTCTAGGTCGCAGTGATCGGAACGTAAAAATTTCATATTCAATGTCTCAATTCAGCGATACTTTCTGTCCTAACAGTTTGACTTTATATTGTTAATCATTGTGACTCTTTAGAAAGCTAATCGAACTGATCAGAGCACTGGAATTTTTCTGCAGTAGAGGAGGCACAGTGGTTAACACTGTGGCCTCACAGCACCAGGGGCCTGGGTTTGATTCCGGCCTTGGATGACTGTGTGGAGTTTGCACATTCTCCCCTTTTCTGCATGTGTTTCCTTCGGGTGCGCCTGTTTCCTCCTCTTGTCCAAAGATGTGCAGGTTAGGTGGTTTGGCCATGGGGTTACGGGGAGTGGGCCTGGGTGGGGTGCTCTTTTGGAGGGTCAGTGTAAACATGATATGCCGAGGGATTCAATTTTATGATTCTGAGATGCTGAGAGCTGCAAACAGAGGTGTTACAGCACCTACAATGGCAGGAGTTGTTCCCATGTGATAGGTTTGCACAAATTATTTCACTGTTGTAAACATTGCATGTTATAATGGGAAATGTTGACACTGAGCTGTGACAAGATCAAGGAAGTAAAGTTTTTTTGGTGGGAAGTTATATGTAGAGACTATGTTGAGGTGCAGAGGAGAGTTACTGGAAAAACAACACTTGGTGTTAGGAACTTGAGTTGTCTGAGAAACTGGAGAAGCTGGGATTGTTCTCCTTGGAGGAAAACGGTTAAGAAGATATTTAACAGAAGTGTTCAGATGATTGGGTGTTTTGACAGAGTAAATAAGTAATTGACAGAAGGGTCAGTAATGAGAGGAAAGAGATTTAAAATGATTGATGAAATAACTAGAAGAAGGGATGAGAATTTACTTTATACAGAAGGTTATGATCTGGAATGCACTGCTTAAAAAGGTATTAGTAGCAGCTTGCATAATGATTTTAAAAGGAAATTCAGCAAATACTTGAAAGGGGGAAAAATACAGAATAATTGAAAACAGGGCACTGGGACTAATTAACTGTGAAGGCACTGTGGATTGAAAAGAAGGGATTTTTTCTATTTTTATTTTGGATTTCTGTCATTTATTGTGCTTATTTATTTCTATCTGAACAGGGTTTGACATTTGAGATCAGATTGGGAAACGGATTTGTGAAGCAGACCCTGGAAAGACCCAAAAGGATAGTTGTATTACTTTGGAATTCTTTGTTTTCCAGATTCTGGTGAACCACCGAAGAAAATGGCAGCTGGCAATATGGAAATTGATGATTCCTTGTACAGGTATGAGAAGAACATCCAAAAATATTGAAGAACAAAATACATTTTGGTACAAGTAAACCAAAAATGGCTATATTCTATAAGTTGCATTGGACGTCTGACTTACTTCGTGATGGCATCTGCAGGGGGTCCAGTTTTCAAAGTGCTTCTGAGCCCTTTGGTACCTTGTCCAATTGACATTTTTCCTGCTTAAACCCATTGCACCTGAGCCTGACATGGTCCTTGCCTTACTTGACAATCACAGTCATATTCCAGCAGAAAATGCAATTATAATTTTGAATCCTGTCAGCCTTTTCTTTTTATTTCTAGTCGAGCACTGCTGCGGCCAGTTTTTTCCCTTTCCATTGCCCTCCTGCAATTTAGCTAAATGAACATCGACTGAAGATTGAGCCTCGACTTTCTTTGTGTTTCAATCCCACGCTACAAGTGCACTTGTAGGTATTTTGGAGCAAAATATAAAATCACATTTTTGCCAGAGTTCCAGGTTGTTCAGGTGCATCTGCAGTGCATCATGCCTGTGCTGTCCAGCTGAATACAGTATTCTAAATGGGTCTAACCAGAACTACATATAACTGCAATGAAAATTCCGCCCCTTTCTATTCCAGTCTTCTTGAGATAAAATTAATAAGGAACACTTCGCTAAACTATAATGGTGATATAACTAATAATGCCCCATGCATTGCTCCCTCATGGTGCCGAGCACCCGGGTTCGATGCCGGCCTCGGGTCACTGTCTGTGTGGTGTTTGCACATTCTCCCAGTGTCTGCGTGGGTCTCACCCCCACAACCCAAAGATGTGTAGGGTAGGTGAATTGGCCACGCTAAATTGCTCTTTAATTGGGGGAAAAAAAAGAATTGGGTACTCTTTTAAAAATAAATAAATAAATAAATAAAATAATTGCCTTTGAAAAGGCGATGGTGAGCCACCTTCTTGGATTGTTGCAATCCATATGGTGTAGGTACACCCAAAGTTGTTAGGAAAGGAGTTCCAGGATTGTGATCCAATGACAGTGAAGCAACAGCGATGTAGTTCCAAGCCAGGATGGTGTGTGGCTTGTAGGGGAACTTGCAGATGGTGGTGTTGTCATCCATCTGCTGCCCTTGTCCTCCTAGGTCGTGGCGGTCACGGGTTTGAAAGATATTGTCGAAGGAGTCCTGGGTGAGTTTCAGCAGTGCATCTTGTAGATGGTACACACTGCTGACATTGTGTGCAATGGTGGTGATGAGTGATTTTTTTTTTACAACAATTTTTAATGAGGTATCTTTGGCCTAACAAACAACCACAGTACAAAAAAAACAATAGAGTACAAAGAACAGTAATCAAAAGCAACCGCCCTGCCTATTTAACCCCCTACTCTATACTACCCTAGCCCCCCCCCCCTGCTGATGATTAATTCCCTGCGAAGAAGTCAATGAATGGTTGCCACCTCCGGGCGAACCCTGACACCGACCCTCTCAAGGCGAACTTGATCTTTTCCAGGCCAAGAAAGCTCACCATGTCGGTTAACCAGGCCTCTGACTTCGGAGGCCTAGACTCCCTCGAAGCCAGTAGTATCCGTCGCCGGGCTACCAAGGAGGAAAAGGCCAGAACATCTGCCTCTCCCTCCTCCTGAACATCCGGGTCCTCCACACCCCAAAGATCGCTACCCCTGGACTCATTTCCACCCTTGTCTTCAATACCCTGGACATGACATCCGCGAACCCCTGCCAATATCCCCTAAGTTTTGGGCATGCCCAGAACATGTGGACATGGTTCGCTGGTCCACCCGCACATCTGACACACTTGTCTTCCACCTCAAAAAAAATCTACTGATCCGGGTCGCTGTCATGTGCGCCCGGTGCACCACCTTAAACTGGATCAAGCTGAGCCTCGCGCATGTAGCGGTTGCGTTAACCCTGCTCAGCGCCTCCACCCATAGGACGTCCTCCATCTCACCCCCAGTTCCTCCTCCCACTTACGCTTCAGCTCCTCTGTATGCGTCTCCTCCGCCCCCATTAATTCTTTGTAGATGTCCGAGATGATCCCCTCCCCCACCCAACCCCTAGACACTACCCTATCTTGAATCCCTCTTAGTGGCAGGAGTGGGAAGGGTGGTAGCTGCCTGCGCAGAAAGTCCCGCACCTGTAGAAACCTGAAGTCATTCCCTGCTGCCAGCCCGAACTTCTCCTCCAGCGCCCTTAAGCTAGGAAAGCTTCCTTCCAGAAACAGGTCCCCCATCTTCTCAATCCCCGCCCTTTGCCATACCCAAAATCCCCCATCTAAGCTCCCTGGAGTAAACCGATGATTGTCGCATATTGGGGACCAAACCGACGCCCTCACTGCACCAACAAATCTCTTCCACTGACCCCAAATCCTCAGGCCGCCACCACCACGGGACTGGTGGAATATCTCGCCGGCAGGAACGGCAATGGTGCCGTTATCAGCGCCCCTAAGCTGGTGCCCCTGCATGAGGCTGCTTCCATCCGCTCCCAAGCTGCCCCTGTCCCCACCACCCACTTCCTTATCATCACAATATTGGCCGCCCAGTAATAATTACTAAAATTTGGCAGAGCAAACCCCCCCCCCCACTCCCCCCGATTCCTCTCGAGCATCACCTTTTTCACCCGTGGGGACTTACCCGCCCAAACAAAGCCCAAAATGATTTTGTTGATCCTCTTAATGAAAATCAGGAGGCATTGGAACACAAATAAAAATCGCGACAATATCGTCATCTTAACCGTCTGCACCCTCCCCGCCAGTGATAGCGGGAGCGCTTCTCATCTCCGAAACCCGCCCCTCATCTCAACCAGCCGGGACAAGTTCAACTTGTGTAACTGGCCCCAGTCGCGTGCCACTTGTATCCCCAAATATCTAAAATTGTCCCCCACTGACCTCAACGGTAGCTCCCCCAGCCCACCCTCCTGGCCGCTCGCCTGGACTACATGCATCTCACTCTTCGTCATATTCAGTTTGTATCCCGAAAACCAGCCAAATTCCCCATAATGGTCATAATCTCCCATATCCCTGCCCCTGGATCCACTACATATAGGAGTAAATTATCCACATACAGTGATACCCCATGCACCCCCCCCTCCCCGAACCAGCCCTTTCCAGCCCCTGGAAGCTCTCAGAACAATTACCAGCGGCTCTATGGCTAGAACGAACAGCAGCGGGGAGGGGGGAACATCCCTGTCTTGTCCCCGGTACAGCCTAAAATAGTCCGAAGTCGTCTTGTTTGTCCTTACACTAGCTTCTGGGGCCTGGTACAGCAGCCTGAACCAGTCGATAAAGCCCCTACCAAACATAAACCGTCCCAACACCTCCCATAGATAGTCCCACTCTACCCGGTCAAACGCCTTCTCTGCATCCATGGCCACAACTACCTCTACTTCCCTTCCCTCCGGGGGCATCATAATCACGTTAAGCAACCTTCTAATATTGGCCACCAACTGCCTACCCTTGACAAATCCGGTTTGGTCCTCCATAATCACCTTCGGCACACAATCTTCAATCCTGGAGGCCAACACCTTGGCCAGCAACTTAGCGTCCACATTGAGCAGCGAGATCTGCCTGTAGGACCCACACAGCTCTGGGTTTTTGTCCCGCTTCAATATTAACGAAATGGCGGCCTGTGACATCGCCGGGGGCAGCACCCCTCTATCCCTCGCCTTGTTAAAAACCTCGACCAGCAACGGCCCTAATATCCCCGAAAATCTTTTGTAAAATTCTACCGGGAACCCGGAGCTTTGCCCGACTGCATTGCCTTCAAGCCCTCAGAAATGTCTTCAGCCCTAATTGGAGCCCCCAACTCACCCACCTGCTCCCTGCCCACCCTTGGGAAAGTCAACCCGTCCAGAAAGCGTTTCATCTCCTCGGGCCCCGTGGGGGGCTCCGAGCGGTAAAGTCCGCTACAAAAATCCCTGAACGCCCCATTTAACCCAGCCGAATCCCCTACCAGGTTCCTATCCCTGTCGACCACCGTATCAATTCCCGTGGCCGCCTTCCTCTTCCTCAACTGCTGTGCCAGCATTCTGCTGGCCTTCTCCCCATATTCAAACAGCGCCCCCCTCGCCTTTCTAAGCTGCTCCACTGCCTTGCCCGCGGCCAGTACCCCAAACTCAGCCTGCAGCCTCCGACGCTCCTTTAACAGTTCCACCCCTGGGGTCACCGCATACCTCCTATCTATCCGTAGGATCTCCTTGATCAGTCGGTCCGTCTCTGCCTTATCCGTCCTGTCTCTATGAGCTCGGATTGAAATCAACACCCCTCTCACCACTGCCTTCAGCGCCTCCCAGACCACCGCTGCTGAGACTTCCCCTGTGTCATTGACCCGCCGATCAGCCATAAACCTTTCTGGGCCCGCCCCTGCCCATGCGTGCGCCGCAAACTGCCCACCTCCAGGCAGCCCCCAATCCCCGACCTCCTCTACATCCCCAAACCCAAGTCCCTCCCTCGTCAGCAAAATAGCCCCCGCCCCACCCCCACCCCCAGCAACATCACCCTATAGCCCAACCCCTGCCCCACCTCCAGCTCGACCACCGTTTGGTGCTCCTCCTGTTCCGCCAGCGCTTTCTCCAACTTCTGGATCGTCCGATCCTGGGCATCCAGCCTGCGTTCTATCCGATCAGTCGACTCCTTTATTGGGTCGAGACAATCTCGTTTCTGTCTGGCAAAGCCCTCTTGAATGACCTGCATCAGCTCCTCCATCGATGGCTGGGCCGTCGCAGCAGGGGTCCGAACCTCGGCCATGTTAACTTCAGCAGCCACTTCTACCCAACCCTTGCTTATCTTTCTGTTTCTTCCCTTACGGTCCCTTGGGGTTCTCCGTTCCATGCACCACTGTGTGGATCCAGTACTTAAATGTCCGCACTTTCCAAATCAAGACTCAAAGCCACGGAGAAGTCGGGGAAAAAGGTCCAAAAGCTCGGCCCGAGCAGGAGCCACCAAGCATGCGACCTACACCCTCATAGCCGCCACCGGAAGTCCCCCTCATAGCCGCCACCGGAAGTCCGAGAGTGAATTTTTAATCTTTAAGCAGCCTCCTTATCTTGGGTGGTGTCAAGCTTCTTGAGTGTTGTTGAAGCTGCACTCGTCCAGGCCAGTAGATATTCCATCACATTCCTGACATTAGTGTTATAGATGGTGGACAAGGTTTGGGGTGTCAGGAGATGCATTACTGGCCACAGAATTTGTGGCTTCTAACCTGCTCTAGTAAACAGAGTATTAGTAGTCTGACCCGGTTCAGTTTCTGCTCAATGGTAACCTCCAGGATGTTGATAGTTGGGAAATAACAATGCCACTGAATGTCGTGGAGAGATGGTTAGATTCTTTCTAGTTGGACATGGTCATTACTTGGCACCTGTATGGCATAAATAATATTTCCCACTTAACAATCCTAGCTAGAATGTTGTCCAGATCTTGCTGCATTTGGACATAGACTGCTAGAGTATCTGGGGAGTTGCAAATGGTGCTGAATGTTGTGTAGTCATCAGCAAACAACCCAATTTTTGACCTTACTATGTAGGTAAGATGATTAAGCCTAGGACCTACCCTGAGGAACTCTTGCAGTGATGTCCTGGGGCAGAGCTGATTGTTTTCAATAGCCGCAACAACTTCCTTTGTGCTATGTATGAGGCCAAACTGTGGAGAGGTTTCCCCCTCTTTCCCATTGACTCCAGTTTTGCTAGGGCTCTTTAATGCCACACTTGGTCAAATGCTGCCTTGGTGTCAAGGGCAGTCACTCTCACCTCTCTGGAGTTCAGCTTTTTTGTCCATGTTTGGAACAAGGCTGGAATGAGGTCAGGAACCGAGCGACCTTGGCAGAACCCAAACTGAGTGCAATGAGCAGGTTATTGCTGAGTAATTGCTGCACTATAGCACAGTTCATACTCCTTCCATCACTTTTGATCATCAAGTATAGACTGATGGGTCAGTAATTGTTCAGATGGGTTTCTCCTGCATTTTGTGGTCAAACCCCACCTGAGCAATTTTCCATATTGCTGGGTTGATACCGATGTTGCACCTGTGCGGGAACAGCTTGGCTGGGCGCAACTTGTTCTGGAGCACAAGACTTTAGCAGTATTGCTGGAATATTGTCAGGGCCCAGCTGTTTATTGATATTACGTGGACCTGGCTGAAGATTGACATCTGTGAAGCTCTGGCTGGGGAGGAGGTCACAATGGATCATCTACTCCACATTTCTGGCTGAATATGGTTGCAGATGCTTCAACCTTATGCTTAGTATTGATGTGCTGTGCTTCCCCATCATTGATGCTGGGATATTTGTGGAGTCTCCTCTACCAGTTACTGTGTGGTGGTTACTCCAGCAGATACAGTCATAGACAGATGCAATCGGTGATTTGGTGAGGATGAGGTCAAATAGGTTTTTGCCTCTTATTGTTCCTTCATCATCTGCCATGGATCCAGTCTAGCAGCTTTGT
Organism: Scyliorhinus torazame; assembly: GCF_047496885.1. Classification (NCBI taxonomy): domain Eukaryota; kingdom Metazoa; phylum Chordata; class Chondrichthyes; order Carcharhiniformes; family Scyliorhinidae; genus Scyliorhinus; species Scyliorhinus torazame. The sequence continues at coordinate 214,264,207 of NC_092715.1, read as the reverse complement.
CCTTTGGAACTCACCCAGCCTGTCAGTAGTGGTGCTACCGTGCCACTCTTGGTGGTAAACATTAATGTCCCCCCACCCGGAATTCAATCTGTGTCCTTCCACCCTCAGTATTTCTTCCAAGTGGTGGTCAAAATGGAGAAGTACCGATTCATCAGCTGAGTGGGTGGGTGGTGTGGTGGTAGGTGGTAATCGGCAGCAGATTTCCTCGCCCATGTTTGAGCTAATGCCATGAGTCTTCATGGGGGCAGAATCAATGCTGAGGACTCCTAGGGCAGCTCCTTCCTAACTGTATACCACTATGCTGCCCCCTCTGGTGGGTCTGTCCTGCCAGTGGTGGTGGTGTCTGGAACATTGTGTAAAGTATGATTCCACGGGTATAACTATGTCAGTCTGTTGCATGACTCATCTGTGGGACAGGTCTCCCAATTTAGGCACAAGCCAAAGTTGCCGATGCCAGTACTGGGCGGTACGGTAGCGCAGTGGTTCGCACTGTAGCTTCACAGTGCCAGTGTCCCAGGTTCGCTTCCCGGCTTGGGTCACTGTCTGTGCAGAGTCTGCACATTCTCCCCGTGTCTGTGTGGGCTTCGTCCGGTTGCTCCGGTTTCCTCCCACAAGTCCCGAAAGATGTACTGTTAGGTAATTTGGACATTCTGAATTTTCCCTCCGTGTACCCAAACAGGTGCCAGGAGTGACTAGGAGTTTTTCACAGTAACTTCATTGCAGTGTTAATGTGAGCATACTTGTGACAATAAAGATTATTATCATAAGGAGGACTTTGCAGGATCGACAGGGTGGGGTTGTCATCTCCAGTGCATGGGTCAATGCTGGGTTGTTTGTCTGGTTTCATTCCTTATTGACTTCTGCAGCAGATTGATATAATTGATTGGCTTGCTAGGCCATTAAGAGTCAACCACATTGCTGTCAGTCTGGAATCACAAGTAGGCTAGACCAGGTAAGGATGGCAGATTTTTGTTCCTGAGGGCATTGGTGAATCAGATGAGTTTTTACAATAATTGAAGATGATTTCACGGTCACCATTATTGAGACTAGCTTTAAAATTCCAAATGTATTAATTGAATTTTAGTTCCACCATCTCTCAGGGTAGAAATTGGGCCCATGTTCCCAAAGCATCAGCCTGGACCTCTAGATTCCCATTATGTCACCACTTTCCCTCATTTGGAATATGAAATTATTTCCTGGAGAACCGATAGCATGGAGAAAGGAAAGAGAGATATGGCCTAGCTATTTAATGTTAATGTGTGTATATATATATATATATATATATATCAATATAAAATACTGGGCAGCACGGTGGAGCAGTGGTTAGTACTGCTGCCTCATGGCTTCGAAGTCCCAGGTTCGATCCCAGCTCTGGGTCACTGTCCGTGTGGAGTTTGAACATTCTCCCCGTGTTTGCGTGAGTTTCGCCCTCACAACCCAAAGATATGCACGATAGGTGGATTGGCCACGCTAAAATTGCCCCTTAATTGGAAAAAATGAATTGGGTACTCTAAATTCATTTTTTAAAAATCAATATAAAATATGGTTGGTGATATGTGTAAGACACAGAGCTCGAATGAGGCACGTGTTCGGAAGAGTTTTACTCTGCTCTGTCATTACCTCCTTTTCTAAAAAAAAATATTGGAGATAAATGTATGTTTAAAAATTGAGATGAAAGGTTATAGCGATAAGAGTTAACGATAAGATTAAGTTCCTTAGGTACACGTAAAGCCTTTGCTGCTGAAAATCTGGAAAAATCATCAGGGAAATGGAGCTGCCCACAGCTCAATATGGTGGACTTTAATGTTCTGCAGATTTGCTTAATTACCTTTTGTGGGCCAAAAATTTTTTATTAATAGATTTCTGCTATAGTTCATTCCATCCCTCAAGGGATTGGTTGGCTTGCATTAAGTACATGACCGAGTAAATTGTTTACAATTCATGGACAGAACTGACTTAATGAGCAGCATAATTTTTCCACTTCCATTCTCTCCATCTAATTTGCTATCATGAACATAAATGGATTTGTAAATTGGAGCAATTCATTGTTGCTACCTCTCTGCCAGAACACATGATCCAAAACATATAGTTACTACTGTAATTAGCAAAAGAACCCTGCTATCTCCTGGTATTTATTGTGTTAAGATACAGCAGTATTGTTACCACAGATAATGAAACAATTGCATACATATTGTTACATTACATTTTCACCAACCTGTAGTGATATACTACAGCTGTTGCTTAGTAGCAACACTTCCACTTCGGAGTTAGAAAGTTGGAGGTTCAAGACCCGATTCAAAAACGTGAGCACGTAATCCAGACTGAGGGAGTGCTACAGTATTGGACCTGGTGGCTTTTGATGAGTCATTAAACTGGGATTTTTCCTTGCAGTTGGGCATAATAGATCCCGTGTCTCCTGATCAAGGAATAGCAGGGAACTTCCCTCTACTGACCTGGTCAATATTTATCCTTCAACCCAACATCACTAAAAATGAAATTAAAAACAGAAAATGATGAAACCATTTAGCAGTCGGGCAGCATCTGTGCAGCTAGGCACAGAGTTAACGTTTCAGATCGCTTACCTTTCATCCCTTCAAAAACGACAGCCTAGTCATTGTCACATTGCTGTTTGTGGTACCCTAGCATGAAATACAAATCTTTGTTTTTACTGACTTGGGATGTGAACTTTCAGGGAGTAGTACACTCAAATGTCACCAGATGTGGAAGTTACACATGTTCATTTTATGAAAAGTATAAATGACAAAAAATTACGCTTTTGGTTTGAGACAAATGCTGGAAAGGAAGGAAATTCCTAAAATTAGATGAGTGGGCGGAAGCCAATAACTGTTGCTTTGTTGTACTAAAAGAAATTAAATGTACAAGCAAACTTGTCAGGGGTCCTGGAGGAGGATAATCTCACAGTGTAATGTTTTATACATGGAAGTCTTTCATTTTTTGACATTTCCATGGATCTTTGCTAATTGTACTTGAGGAAAGAAGTAAATTTGTTAAATGGATATTAGTTGGGTGTTAGTTATGTTGAAGTGGAGGATATCAAGACTCACCTGTGCTCATTTCCAGGGTAAGGCTGAAAGAGGGCTTTGCTGTTTGAGGTGCATGGTGTATAACATGTTTTCCACAAACAAAAGATTTATAAGTAACTAGAGTCTTCAGCTTATGGCTATCTATCCAAGTTTTGACAATACGTGCCAATTTTTATGATATTCTTATTGTACTCTTTTTGGCTAACGTTATTGATTAGATGCTGGGTGAGAGCAAAATGTTTACATAAAGAGATACTACATCAATATCCTACTTACCAGCTGTTACCATTTTACCCCCTTTCATTGCAGCCGGCAGCGCTATGTTCTCGGAGACAATGCAATGTATCGGATGGCTGAGTCTCATGTTTTCCTAAGTGGAATTGGTGGATTAGGCATTGAAATTGGTAAGCTAAGTTTTTAATGTATTGCAAAAAGAAAGATGGCACATTTGATTTTAAAATGGTGGTGGAGTTATCAGCATGCCCTAGAGCAATTAGCTTCTGCCTTTTAAGATCATTTCATCTGAAAACTGACGTTTGCCTTGACTGTCCATGTACAATGCATGGGCAATCCACTACATTATCACAGTCTCAAAATAAAGGGCAGGCCACAAAGGACTGCGATGAGGAGCAATCTTTGGCATTCTCTGTCCCAGATGTCTGTGGAGATTCAGTCATTAATATGTTCAAAACTGTGATCGATAGATTTCTACATATTTTAAAAATATCAAGGGATATGGGGATAGTGCAGGAAAATGTCTTTGAAGTAGATTAGCCAAGTGCTCACTGAATGGCAGAGCAGGCTGAATGGCCCAATACTCCAATTTCTTATGTTCTTATTATTAAACATCTTGTAGAAATAACAGACTTCATTGAAACTTTCTACATAAGCCTTTTCAATGGTCAAATCTGAGTAGTCAACTTTGGCACCAAAATGCGTGACTAACAGAAAATCCTGATGTTACTGCATTTACTAACACTTGACAGCTCCCTATCATACCATCAGTTGGTGCCTTTTCACCTTTTTCACCATGATACTTTTGTAGCCATCATTCGTTTACTCATCAGCCTGCTGACTTTATCCCCATTAAATCCCTGGTTATTGTCTGCCATGATCCACATCTTTGCTTCTTCAAGTTCCAAGGGTGCAGACTTCAATGTATCTAGTGCATATCTGCTTACCCCATTCATTGCCAGATCTGGACCAAACCAAAGGTGACCAAATCCTGCTATTATGCCAAGATGGCTCACCACTCCAGGATCATCCTGGAATACAAACATATAATCTGCTACTTTCTTCACAATCAACTATCTCTTGGCACCCCTGTCCCTGCTCTCCCACTTTCACCAACAATATGCTGATGGCATATATGAATATCGAGGCCAGTTATTCAGCTGCCACTGACGCATTTCCCTTCCACCGTAAGAGTTCTTCTGTTTTAGCCCTAAGCCTGTATCCTTCTCTGGCTTCTTGCCCCCAAATCAAAGAAATGTATGGCCAGCGGGCCATTAGACACATTGTGTCTGTGTTGAGAGAAGGTGAACTATCCAGCCTCATTTAGTCCATAACCAAGTCCATAACCATGTAGGTTATGACTCTTCAGATGCATATCCTAGTGCATTTTAAATGTGATCAGTGTTTCTGCTTCTACCGCCTTTTCAGGCAGCGAGTTATGGACCTCCACAAATGTTAGGGTGAAAGCAATTAACAACCTCCATCTAATCCTCCGCCAATTACTTTAAATCTATGTCTCCTGTTCTCCTATGCAGACCCCAACTCCCAACGCCCCCCCCCCCCCCCCCCCAAATGTTCGATGTAATCCAATTCTTGAAAGTGCAGAATGAATAACGCCCATGAATTGTAAAACCCCTCCATCCTTCCCCTCAGTTCAAATTTGACCTTCTCAAGCGTCAAGAATTCCAGCATGTCCCTCCGCCACGCCACGGCACAGGGTGAAGAGGTTGATCTCCATCCTAACAGGATCCGCCTTCGGGCGACCAACGAGATGAAGGCTATAATATCTGCCTCCGCACCTGTTTCCAACCCTGGCTGGTCTGACACCCCGACTTTGGCCTCCCGAGGGCCCAGTTCCAGTTTCACGTGCACCACTTTAGAGATTACCCTAAACACCTCCTTCCAGTAATCCTCTAGCTTTGGACAGGACCAAAACATATGAACATGGTTTGCGGGGCCCCCCTCGCAACGTTTACACATCTTCTACCCCCTCAAAGAGCCGGCTCATTCTCGCCCTTGAAAGGTATGCTCAATACACCACCTTCAGGTGTATCAGCTCCAACCTCACAATCAGCTATCTCTTGCCACCCCTCTCCCTGCTCTCCCACTTTCACCAACAATAAACTGTTGGTGAAACACACGAGGTGGATGTGATCACCCTCCGGAGCACCTCACACCAGAACCCCTCCTCCATATCCTCTCCCAACTCTTCCTCCCACTTTGCCTTCGACCATAAGACATAGGAGCGGAAGTAAGGCCATTCGGCCCATCGGGTCCACTCCACCATTTAATCATGGCTGATTTCAACTCCATTTACCCGCTCTCTCTCCATTGTCCTTAATTCCTCGAGAAATCAAGAATTTATCAACTTCTGTCTTAAAGACACTCAACGTCCCGGCCTCCACCGTCCTCTGTGGCAATGAATTCCACAGACCCACCACTCTGGCTGAAGAAATTTCTCCTCATCTCTGTTCTAAAGTGACTCCCTTTTATTCTAAGGCTGTGTCCCCGGGTCCTAGTCTCCCCTGCTAATGGAAACAACTTCCCTACGTCCACCTTGATCCCTTCCAGCAGCGCCTTCGCCTCCAAAATAGATCTGTTATCCGCCGATACTACCCCCTTCTCCAGTCCCCCTGTCATCAGCACCTCCTCCAGCAACGTGGAAGCCGGCTCTACTGAGAAGCTCTGTATCTCCTTTCTGGCAAAGTCTCGAACCTGCATGTATCTAAATATTTCCCCCTGCTCCAGCCCATACTTCGCTCCCAGCTCCTTCAATCCCACAAACCACCCCCAAGAAACAAATCTTTTAGTGTTCTAATTCCTTTCTTCTCCCACCTCTGAAAATTTCCATCCCACTTCCCTGGCTCAAACCTGTGGTTTCCCCCAAATCGGCATTTCGCTTGACCATACCCCCAACCCGAAGTGCTGGTGAAACTGTCTCCAAATTCTCAACAAAGCTATTACTACCAGACTCCCTGAGTATCTCCCCGGGGCGGTTGGGAGCGGCGCTGTTGCTAGCACCTTCAATCCTGACCCCCTACACAAACTCTCCTCCATTCTGACCCATTGGGAGTCAACCCCTCTGACCCAGCTCCGTAACTTCTCCACATTCGCCGCCCAGTAATAATACATCAGGTTCGGAAGACCCAAACCACCCCCCTGCCTGCCTTCCTCTCTGTAGTAGCACCTTTTTAATTCTGGCCACCTCCCATCCCCATATGAGTGAGGTAATCATCCCATCAATCTCTCTAAAAAATGCCTTTGGCAGGAAAATCGGCAGGCATTGGAAAATAAACGGGAATCGCGACAGCACATTCATTTTAACCGCCTGTACCCGACCCGCCAGTGACAGAGGGAGACCATCCCACCTTGCCAGTTCAGCTTTCACCCTCCCCACCAAACTAGAAATGTTGTACCTGCACCCCTAGGTACCTAAAGTGAGTCCCTGCCTTACGGAATGGCAACCCTCCCATCCCTGCCCCTACCCCTGGCCGAGACACCACAAAATATTCACTCTTGTCCAGATTTAATTTGTACCCCGAAAGGGACCCAAACACCCGAAGCAGCTCCAGTATTCCCCCTATTGACACACTCGGTTCTGACACGTATCATAATAAGTCATCGGCATATAAGGACACTGTATGCTCTATCCCTCCCGAACTAACTCTTTCCATACCCCCAAACTTCTTAACGCTATGGCCAATGGCTCAATCACGAGTGCAAACAGCAGGAGGGACATTGGAAATCCTCACCATCAGCGGTACAAGCTGATTTTTGAGTTTTTAAATAATATTCCACCGGAAACCCATCCGGCCCGGTCACCTTGCCCGACTGCATCCTCCCAATCGCATCTTTTATCTCCGGCTATCGCCCCCCCTCTATTGTAGCCCTGCCCCCCTCCCCTAACCGCGGGTAATCCAGCCCATCTAGAAATTGCTGCATCTCCCGGCCTCCCCCAGGTTGCTCTGACCTGTGCAATCTCTCATAGAATTCCTTAAAGACCTTGTTAGTCTGATCTGGAGCTACCACCAACTTGCCCGCCCTGTCCTGCACCTGGACAACTTCCCTTGCCGCAGTCTCCCTCCGGAGCTGACCGGCCAACATACCGTCTCTCCATGCTCGTAAACTGCCCCCCTTGCTCGTTAATTGGCGTGTTTCCTTCCTGATAGATAGTTGGTCAAAGCTCACCTGGAGTTCCTTCCTCTTTTCCAACTTCGCTGGGTCCCTATCTTCTGCATACCTCCTGTCTACCTCCAGCATCTCATTTATTACCCTCTGACATTCCAACCTCTCCTCTTTGTCTAGGCTAGCCTTGAACAAGATCACTAACCCCTCACCACCGCCAAAAAGCCTCCCAGACAACCGCCTTTGACACCTCACCCGTGCAATTAAAACCTAGATATTCCTCGATTACTTTTCAATCTTGTCACAGAACCGTCGGCCCCCCAACAGTCCCACATCTAACTTCCACCCTGGTCTCAGTACCATCTCCTTCTCCAATACGATATCCAGACAATGCGGAGCATGATCCAATATTGCAATTGCCGAGTACTCCGACCCTTTAACCCCAGCCTGGAGCGCCTTCCCCACCATGAAAAAGACGATCCACGAGTACACCTTATGGATCGCTGAGAAAAACGAGTATTCCCGACCCCTCGGGTGCAGAAACCTCCAAGCTGCCTCCTGTTTTCTGACTTCTCTGAAGGAAATCAGTCCTTCCTATCCACTCTTATCTTGGCTCCTCATAGCTTTATAAATCTCAATTAATTGTTCCCTCGACTTCCTCTGTTCCAAGGAAAACAACCCCAGCACATGCAGTCTTTCCTTATTCAATATTTTCTAGTCCTGCCACACCCTTGTAAATCGCCTCCAGGCATTATCTCTGATCACATCCTTCTGTAATATGGTGACCAGACCTGCATGCCGTTCACTGGCTATGGCCTAGCTAGTGTTTTATATAGTCCTTGAAAAAAAATGTTTATTAAGAATATTTCAACGACTTCCGGGTGCGGCTATGCAGAGCTAGGTCGCATATTCGGCAGCTCCTGCTTGGAACGGACTTTTGGGCTCTTTTACAGGGCCCCCACGGCATTTGTTTGACATTTCCCGGTGTGGGAAGAAGGCTGCAATATTCCCCCGACAGTGTCCCCCAGGAAGGGTATGTCTCTTGGTTGCCAGACACACGCAGAAACAGTAAAAGATTTGGCTGCAACTGCAGGATAAACAGGGCCTCTTCCAGCATGCAGGCGGGGGAAGGGCAAGCTTAAAGCTGCAAGCTGACCTGAGGGCCTGTATCAAAAGTGAATTCTAGCAGCAGAGGGAACAACTGTGAAAAGACCTCATCAAGGCCACTGAAGGGACTTCCGGTTGCGGTGATGCCTAGCTAGCCGCACGCTTCGGCGGCTCCAGCTCCGACGGACCTTCGGGCTTTTTTAAGAGCCCCAACGGGGAATTTTTCGACGACGCAACCCGGTGTGGGGCGTGTGAGAAGGGAGTCCCCCCCAAACGAAGGAGGAAAAAACCGGCGGCGGCGGCTGCAGCGCGAGGAATCGTCGACCAAAGGGTCAGAAACAGAGAAGTACAAGATGGCGGCGGAGAAAGCGCAGGCGACATGGGGGCCTGAGCATGAAATTGTGAGACGGTGCGTGGAGCTGCTGAAGAGGGAGGTGCTGACCCCGTTGCTACAAGCAATTGAGGGGCTCAAGGAGACATTAAAGACCCAGGAGACAGAGCTCCGTGTGGTGGAGCAGAAGGTGACAGATATTGAGGACGAGATCCTGGGCCTGGCGGTTAAGACACAGACGCACGAGGCACTTCATAAAAAGTGTACTGAAAGGATCGAAGCCCTAGAAAATGGAGCGCGAAGGAAGAACCTTCGGATACTGGGTCTCCCTGAGGGTGTGGAAGGAGTGGACTGTGGAGCGTACGCAAGTACGATGCTGAGCTCACTGATGGGTGCTGAGGCCCCTACGGGCCCCTTGGAGGTGGAGTGGGCAAATCGGATTCCGGCGAGAAGACCAAAAGCGGGAGAACCACCCAGGGCGATAATCGTGCGATTTTACCGCCTTAAGGATAGAGAAGAGGTCCTGAGATGGGCTAAAAAGGTGCAGAGTAGCAGATGGGAGAATGCAGTGGTACGGGTATACCAGGATTGGAGTGCGGAGGTGGCGAGAAGGAGGGCGAGCTTCAACCGAGCCAAAGAGGTGTTGCATAAAAGGAAGGTGAAGTTCGGGATGCTGCAGCCGGCAAGACTATGGGTCACGTATCAGGAGAGACACCATTATTTCGAGACGGCGGAGGAAGCATGGACCTTCATCAAAGAAGAGAAATTGGATCGGAACTGAGGGACTGATGCTGCAGGAAATGTTATTGTTAATGTTACGGTGGAAGTTAATTGAGAAGTAAACAGGGAAGGGGGGAGACATTGGGGAAATGTGGGCGCCGGTGAGGGGGGAAAGACGGGACATAGTTGGAGAATGGGGAAGGGGAGGGGGAGGGGAAAGGGAGCTGCGCCATAAGAGGCGGGTCAGGTAAAGGGATGTTCCCGCACCATAAAGAATAAGGCGGGAAGACAGGCGCAAGGCGGATGGGAGTTCCCCACATGGGGGGGGTCGAGGAGTGAGCAGGAGTAGCCGGGGTCAGTTGAAGTCAGCTGACTTACGGAAGTAATATGGGGGGAGCAATCATGCTAGAAAGAGATCTAGCGGGGAGGGGGGGATGGAGGGGGAGGGGGGGGGAACAACTGGGTTGCTGCTGCGGAAATCCAAAAGGAAATGGCTAAAGAGTGGGTGGGCAGGGATGGTGTGCGACGCTGGGGAGCGAGCGGGAGCGCGGAGGCGGGATATGGGACTGGCCTAGAGAAGGTAATGGCTAGTCGACACGGGAGGGGGGCAGGTAGCCCCCTAGTGAGGCTGATCACGTGGAACGTGAGAGGCCTGAACGGACCGATAAAAAGGGCCAGAGTGCTCGCGCATTTGAAAGGACTAAGGGCAGACGTGGTTATGCTCCAAGAGACGCACCTAAAGGTGGCGGACCAAGTTAGGCTAAGGAAAGGATGGGTGGGACAGGTGTTCCACTCAGGACTGGACGCAAAGAATAGAGGGGTGGCCATTTTGGTGGGGAAACAGGTCGCATTTGAAGCAAAGAACATCGTAGCAGATAGCGGAGGTAGATATGTAATGGTGAGTGGCAGGCTGGAGGGAATGGAGGTCGTGTTGGTTAACGTGTATGCCCCAAACTGGGACGATGCGGGATTTATGAGACGGATGCTGGGGCGTATACCGGACCTGGAGGTAGGAAACTTGATTTTAGGAGGGGACTTTAATATGGTGCTGGACCCGGGGCTAGATAGATCCAGCTCAAGGACCGGAAGAAGGCCGGCAGCGGCCAAGGTACTTAAGGGGTTTATGGACCAAATGGGGGGAGTGGATCCATGGCGATTTCTTAGACCTAGGGCGAGGGAGTTTTCCTTCTTCTCCCATGTCCATAAAGTGTACTCCCGGATAGATTTTTTTGTTTTGGGAAGGTCGTTGATCTCTAGGATGGAAGAAGCTGAGTACTCAGCCATAGCGGTTTCGGATCATGCCCCACATTGGGTGGACCTGGAATTAGGAGAGGAAAGGGAGCAGAGAACACTCTGGCGATTAGATGTGGGACTGATGGCGGATGAGGGAGTGTGTGCAAGAGTGCGGGGGTGTATTGAGAGATATCTGGAGGTCAATGACGACGGCGAGGTCCCTGTGGGAGTGGTATGGGAAGCACTAAAAGCGGTGGTCAGAGGAGAGCTGATCTCCATTGGGGCCCACAAAAGGAAAACAGAGGCCAAGGAAAGGGAAAGATTACTGGGGGAGATTTTAAGGGTGGATAGGGAATTTGCAGAGACCCCGGAGGAGGAATTGTACAGGGAGAGGAGACGACTCCAGACGGAATTTGACCTTCTGACCACCAGAAAGGCGGAGGTACTGTGGAGGAAGGCACAGGGGAGGAGGTATGAATATGGGGAAAAGGCGAGTCGCCTGTTGGCTCATCAATTGCGAAAGAGGGCAGCAGCGAGGGAGATAGGAGGAATTAGAGACGAAAGGGGAGACACGGTGCGAAGGGCAGGAAAGATAAATGAGGTGTTCAAGACCTTCTATGAGGAACTGTATAGGTCTCAACCCCCAGAGGGAGAGGAGGGGATGCGGCAGTTCCTGGACCAATTGAGGTTCCCGAAAGTGGAGGAGCGGGGGGTGGTAGGCCTGGGGGCACCGATTGGGGTGGACGAGGTTATTAAGGGACTGGGAAGCATGCAAGCAGGGAAGGCCCCAGGACCAGACGGGTTCCCGGTGGAGTATTACAGAAAATATGTGGACTTGTTGGCCCCGTTGATGGTGAGGACGTTCAATGAGGCCAGGAAAGGTGGGACTCTACCCCCGACGATGTCGGAGGCGACGATATCGTTAATTTTGAAGAGGGATAAAGATCCGTTGCAGTGCGGGTCCTATAGACCCATTTCATTGTTGAACGTGGACGCCAAATTGTTGGCAAAGGTACTGGCATCGAGGATAGAGGACTGTGTCCCGGGGGTGGTGCACGAAGACCAGACAGGGTTCGTAAAAGGGAGACAACTGAATGTTAACGTGCGACGACTATTAGGGGTGATAATGATGCCCCCAGTGGAGGGGGAGGCAGAGATAGTGGCGGCAATGGACGCAGAGAAGGCATTTGATAGGGTGGAGTGGGAGTATTTATGGGAAGTGTTAAGGAGGTTTGGGTTTGGGAACGGGTTTATTAGCTGGGTTAGACTTCTTTATGGGGCTCCAACGGCAAGCGTAGTTACAGGTCGACATAGATCGGAGTATTTCCGACTATATAGGGGAACAAGACAGGGATGCCCGCTGTCTCCATTGTTGTTCGCGTTGGCAATTGAACCTCTGGCCATGGCGTTGAGAGACTCCAGGAAATGGAGAGGGGTGATTAGAGGGGGAGAAGAACACCGAGTCTCGTTATATGCGGATGACCTATTGTTATACGTGTCGGACCCAGCGGGGGGAATGATAGAGGTTATGCGAATTTTGAGGGGGTTCGGGGATTTCTCAGGGTATAGGCTAAACATGGGGAAGAGTGAATTATTTGTGATACATCCAGGGGACCAGAGTAGAGAGATAGAAGGCTTGCCTCTAAGGAAAGTGGAAAGAAACTTCCGATACCTGGGGATTCAGATCGCTAGGAGCTGGGGAACCTTGCACAGACTTAATCTGACACGGTTGGTAGAACAAATGGAGGAGGACTTCAAGAGGTGGGACATGCAGCCTCTATCGCTGGCGGGCAGGGTGCAGGCAATTAAGATGATGGTCCTCCCGAGGTTCTTATTTGTATTTCAATGTCTCCCTATACTAATCACTAAGATCTTTTTTAATAAAATAGACAGGAGCATCACGAGCTTCGTGTGGGCAGGGAAAGTTCCGAGAGTAAGGAGGGGGTTCCTTCAGCGTAGTAGGGACAGAGGAGGATTGGCACTACCGAACTTGGGAGATTATTATTGGGCCGCCAATGTGGCAATGATACGTAAATGGATGATGGAGGGTGAGGGAGCGGCGTGGGAAAGACTGGAGAGAAAGTCCTGTAAAGGGACGAGTCTAGAGGCGCTGGTGACGGCGCCGCTACCGCTCTCACCTAAAAAGTTTACCACGAACCCGGTGGTGGCGGCAACATTGAATATCTGGGGACAGTGGAGGCGACAGAGAGAGGTGCGGGGAGCCCTGGTGGGGTCCCCAATCAGGAACAACCATAGGTTCGCCCCAGGAAGAATGGATGGAGGATTTCAGAGCTGGTTCCAGTTGGGAATTAGGAGGGTGGGAGATTTATTTATAGATGGGACTTTTGCGAGCTTGGGAGCATTGGAGGAAAAGTATAAGTTGCCCCGGGGAAATTTCTTGAGATATATGCAGGTGAGGGCATTTACTAGACAACAGGTGAGGGAATTTCCGTTGCTCCCGACACAGGGGATACAGGACAGGGTGCTTTCAGGGGTGTGGGTCGGAGAGGGCAAGGTGTCAGAGATTTACCGAGAGATGAGGGAAGAGGGGGAGGAGTCGGTGGGCGAACTAAAAGGAAAGTGGGAAGAAGAACTAGGGGAGGAGATAGAGGAGGGTATGTGGGCTGATGCCCTAAGCAGGGTAAATTCCTCTTCCTCATGCGCCAGGCTTAGCCTGATTCAATTTAAGGTGCTACATAGAGCACACATAACGGGAGCAAGATTGAGCAGGTTCTTTGGAGTGGAGGACAAATGTGGGAGGTGTGGCGGGAGCCCGGCAAACCACGCACATATGTTTTGGGCATGCCCGGCACTGGAAGGGTATTGGAAGGGAGTGACGGGAGTGATTTCGCGGGTGGTGAAGGCCCGGGTCAAACCAGGCTGGGGGTTAGCTCTATTTGGAGTTTCGGAAGAGCCGGGAGTGCAGGAGGCGAAAGAGGCCGACGTTGTGACCTTTGCGTCCCTAGTAGCCCGGCGCAGGATCCTACTCATGTGGAAGGAGGCGAAACCCCCCGGACTGGAGGCCTGGGTAAATGATATGGCGGGGTTCATTAAACTGGAGCAGATAAAGTTTGCCCTGAGAGGATCGGCTCAAGGGTTCACCAGGCGGTGGCAGCCATTTCTCGACTACCTAGGGGAACGTTAGAGGGAAGACAGATGACCAGCAGCAGCAACCCAGGGGGGGGTTTAGTTTAGGTCAAAGATAAAGGGGTTTTGTTACTTGTGTATTGTTTAAAATTTCTGTATTGTTATTGTTGCGTTTGCTTTGTAAGAGGGGAAAAGTTGTTGTTTGGGAAAAAATTTTCAATAGAACATTTATAAAAAAAAAAAAGAATATTTCAACAACACTTTCAACCATACAAACCCCCCCCCCCCCCCGGTTAGCAAAAAGAAAAGAAAAGTTGCATAGCAAGACATAAACATATCAATTCAACATAGTACAGAACTTTGTACATTGGATTCCTCCCGCACATATCGACTTTCCAAACGTTTATGTATTTTCTTGCTCAAGTGCCCCTAGGAAAACCCCCCTTCCCCGTCCACCCTTCTTCCCCCCCCCCCCCCCCGGGTTGCTGCTGCTGACCGAACTTAATCTAACGCTCCGCGAGATAGTCTAGGAACGGTTGCCACCGCCTGTAGAACCCCTGCGCAGACCCTCTCAAAGCAAACTTTATCCTCTCCAACTTGATAAACCCTGCCATGTCATTTATCCAGGCTTCCACACTGGGGGACTTCGCATCTTTCCACTTTAACAAGATCCTCCGCCGGGCTACCAGGGACGCAAAGGCCAGAATGCCGGCCTCTTTCGCCTCCTGCACTCCCGGCTCGTCCGCCACTCCAAATAGTGCTAGCCCCCAACTTGGCTTGACCTGGACTTTCACCACCTTAGATATAGTTCTCGCAACACCCCTCCAGAACCCATCCAGTGCCGGGCACAACCAGAACATATGGGCGTGGTTCGCCGGGCTTCCTTAGCACCTCCCACATCTGTCCTCCACCCCAAAGAACCTACTCAGCCTCGCCCCTGTCATATGCGCTCTGTGAATCACCTTAAACTGTATCAGGCTAAGCCTGGCACACGAGGAAGAGGAATTAACCCTACTTAGGGCATCAGCCCACAGACCCTCTTCAATCTCCTCCCCCAACTCCTCCCATTTACCCTTCAGCTCCTCTACCAAAGCCTCCCCCTCTTTCATCTCCTGGTATATCGGCGACACCTTGCCCTCTCCGACCCATACACCCAAAATCACCCTGTCTTGAATCCCCTGTGCCGGGAGCAACGGGAATTCCCTCACCTGTCGCCTCACAAACGCCCTCACTTGCATGTACCTGAAAGCGTTTCCCGGGGGTAGCCCAAACTTATCCTCCAGCGCCCCTAGGCTTGCAAACGTCCCATCAATGAACAGGTCCCCCATTCTTCTAATCCCTGCCCGATGCCAGCTCTGAAACCCCCCCGCCCATCCTTCCTGGGACAAACCGATGGTTACCCCTCATCGTGGACCACACCGAGGCTCCCATCGCACCCCTGTGTCGTCTCCACTGGCCCCAGATCTTTAGCGTTGCCGCCACCACCGGACTCGTGGTGTACCTTGTCGGCGAGAGCGGCAGCGGTGCCGTCACCAGCGCCCCCAGGCTCGTTCCTTTGCAGGACGCCATCTCCAACCTCTTCCATGCCGCCCCCTCTCCCCCCATCACCCACTTACGGATCATCGCCACATCGGCTGCCCAGTAGTAGCCACCCAGTAGTGGCAGCGCCAGCCCTCCTCTATCTCTACTACGCTCCAGAAATCCCCTCCTTACCCTCGGGGTCTTATTCGCCCACACAAAACCCAGAATGCACCTGCCTACCCTCTTAAAAAAGGCCTTGGTGATCACAATTGGAAGGCACTGGAACACAAAAAGAAACCTCGGGAGGACCACCATTTTAATCGACTGCACTCTGCCCGCTAGCGAGAGCGGCAACATGTCCCATCGTTTGAAGTCCTCCTCCATCTGCTCCACCAGCCACGTCAAATTATGTTTATGCAGGGCCCCCCAACTCCTAGCTATTTGGATCCCCAAGTACCGAAAGCTCCTTTCCGCCCTCCTCAACGATAGATCGTTTATCCCTCTTCCCTGGTCCCCTGGATGCACCACGAAGAGCTCACTTTTCCCTACATTGAGCTTATAGCCCGAAAAGTCCCCAAACTTCCTTAGAATCTGCATGACCTCCACCATCCCCTCCACTGGATCCGCCACATACAGCAACAGGTCGTCTGCATACAGCGACACTCGATGCTCCTCTCCCCCTCGAACCACCCCCTTCCATTTCCTGGACTCCCTTAATGCCATGGCCAAAGGTTCAATTGCTAATGCAAATAACAGGGGGGACAGGGGGCACCCCTGCCTCGTCCCTCGATACAGCCGAAAATACTCCGACCTCCGCCGATTCGTAACTGCACTCGCCACCGGAGCTCTATATAGGAGCTTAACCCAGCTAATAAACCCTTCCCCGAACCCAAACCTCCGCAACACTTCCCAGAGATACTCCCACTCTACTCGGTCAAAGGCCTTCTCCGCGTCCATAGCTGCCACTATCTCCGCCTCTCCCTCCACCAATGGCATCATTATCACGTTTAGGAGCCTCTGCACATTGGTGTTTAGCTGCCTGCCCGTTACAAATCCCGTCTGGTCCTCGTGAATCACCCCCGGGACACAGTCCTCGATCCTCGTAGCCAGCACTTTTGCCAGCAACTTAGCATCCACGTTGAGGAGCGAGATCGGCCTGTACGACCCACATTGCAGTGGGTCCTTATCCCGCTTCAGGATCAAAGAGATCATCGCCTCAGACATTGTCGGGGGCAGGGTGCCCCCCTCCCTTGCCTCATTGAAAGGCCTCACCAGCAACGGGGCTAACAGGTCTATGTACTTCCTATAGAACTCAACCGGGAACCCATCCGGTCCCGGGGCCTTCCCTGCCTGCATGCTCCCCAGTCCTTTAACCAGCTCCTCCAACCCAATTGGCGCCCCCAAACCAGCTACCTCCTGCTCCTCCACCCTCGGGAACCTCAGTTGGTCCAAGAATCGTCGCATCCCCTCTTCCCCCGCTGGGGGCTGGGATCTGTACAGCTCCACATAGAAGGCCTTGAATGCCTCATTTACTTTCACCGTACTTCGCACCGTAGTTCCCCTTTCATCCTTGACTCCACCTATCTCCCTCGCTGCCATCCTCTTACGGAGCTGGTGTGCCAGCATCCGGCTCGCCTTTTCCCCATACTCGTACGTCGCCCCCTGTACTTTCCTCCACTGTGCCTCTGCCTTCCCTGTGGTCAACAGGTCGAACTCCGTCTGGAGATTTTGCCTCTCCCTGAGTAGTCCCTCTTCAGGGACCTCTGCATATCTCCTGTCCACTCTTAAAATCTCCCCCACTAACCTCTCCCTTTCCCTGCCCTCTTTCTTCTCCCTATGAGCCCTGATGGAGATTAACTCTCCCCTGACCACCGCCTTCAGCTCCTCCCATACTACCCCCACCTGCACCTCCCCGTTGTCGTTGGCCTCCAAATACCTTTCAATGCACCCCCGCAACCTCCCGCACACCTCCTCATCTGCCAGCAGTCCCACATCCAACCGCCACAACGGGCGTTGGTCCCTCTCCTTTCCCAACTCCAGTTCCACCCACTGTGGGGCGTGGTCTGAAATGGCTATGGCTGAATACTCCGTTCCCTCCACTTTCAGGATCAGCGCCCTGCCCAGAACAAAAAAATCTATCCGGGAGTAGGCTTTGTGCACGTGGGAGAAAAAAGAAAATTCTCTGGCCAGAGGCCTGGCAAATCTCCACGGATCCACTCCCCCCATCTGGTCCATAAACCCCCTAAGCACCTTGGCCGCAGCCGGCCTCTTTCCGGTCCTAGATCTGGAGCGATCCAGTGCTGGGTCCAACACCGTGTTAAAATCCCCACCCATTATCAAGCTTCCTACCTCCAGGTCCGGAATGTGCCCCAACATATGCTTCATGAATCCAGCATCGTCCCAGTTCGGGACGTATACATTTACCAATACCACCCACGTCCCCTGCAACCTACCGCTCACCATCACGTATTGACCTCCATTGTCCGCTACTATGTTCTTGGCCTCAAACGACACCCGCTTCCCCACCACCCTCTATTCTTCGTATCCATCCCTGAATGGGATACCTGTCCTACCCATCCCTTTCTTAACCTGAACTGGTCTGCCACCTTCAGATGTGTCTCCTGAAGCATGACCACGTCTGCTTTCAGTCCCTTTAAGTGCGCGAACACTCGGGCCTTCTTAACCGGCCCAGTTAGGCCCCTCACATTCCACGTTATCAGCCAGATCGGGGGGCTTCCTAACCACCCCCCCCAGACGGGGAACCCCCGCCCCGACCCACATTCCCCACAGTCTCCCCATCAAATCTCTTCTCTCATCCCCATCCATCGTCCCACCCGTGAAACATTCTTTACATATATTTACAACCCTGTATACATTCGACATCTCCCCCACAACCACAGACCCTCAGTTTGAGTCCAATTTTTCCCTTTGGATAAAGGTCCAAGCCTCTTCTGCCATTTCAAAATAGTGGTGTCGATCCTGAAATGTGACCCACAGTCACGCTGGCTGCAGCATTCCGAATCTCACCCTCTTCCTATCCAGCCCGATTTGGCCCGATTGAAACCAACTCTCCTCTTTGCCACCTCCGCGCTCCAGTCCAGGTAGACTCGGATCACCGCATTCTCCCATCTACTGCTCCGCTCTTTCTTGGCCCATCTCAGGACACAATCTCTGTCCGCAAAACGATGGAACCTCACCACTATCGCCCTCGGCGGCTCGCCGGCCTTGGGTCTCCTCGCCAGGACCCGGTGAGCCCCTTCTAGCTCCAGGGGACTCGGAGAGGCCTCCGCACCCATCAGCGAATGGAGCATCGTGCTCACATACGCCCGGCATCGGCCCCCTCCACCCCTTCAGGGAGACCCAGAATCCGGAGATTCTTCCTCCTCGACCTGTTCTCCAGGTCCTCTAATCTTTCGGCCCACCTCTTGTGCAGCGCCTCGTGCGCTTCCATCTTCACCGCCAGGCCCAAGATCTCGTCCTCGTTCTCGGTGGTTTTGTCCCTCACCTCTCGGAGCTCTACCTCCTGGGCCTTCTGGGTCTCCTTCAGCCCCACGATCGCCATCAGCATTGACGCCAGCACCTCCTTTTTAAGCTCCTCCACGCAGCGCCTGAGAAACTCCTGCTGATCCGGCCCCCTTGCTGCTCGATCTCCGCCCTCCGCCATCTTGTTTTTTCCTCCTCGTTTCTGCAGCTGCTCCAAAGCCACTTTTTCCCCTGCTCCACTTCTGGTCCCCTCCATACACGACGGAAGGGGGACCTTGCTCTCACCTTTCCACACGGGAATCGGTCGAAAAATTTCCGTTGGGGCTCCCCTGGAGAGTCCAAAAGTCCGTTCCAGCGGGAGCCGCCGAAATGTGTGGCTTAGCTCCGCATCGCCGCAACCGGAAGTCATCTTTTATATAGTTCTAACATAAACTCCCAGTGGTTCAGTTCCATGTTTCAACAAATAATTACAGGGAACTCATGTATCTTATTGATCACTTTATGTAACGGTCCTACTCTCCGGGACCCATGGACTTGCACTCCAAAGTTTCTCTGCTCCTCTACACCTTTCAGTGTTTCACCATGCATTGCAAATTTCATTGCCTTATTTCCCCAAATGTATTTCTTTGCACTTCTCCGGATTGAACTCCATTTGTCATATTTCTGCTTACCTGATGAGTTCACTGATGTCTTTCTTCAGGTGTAGCTTTGTTGTGCACTATCAAACGCGGCCAGTTTTTGTAATGCAAATTTCTTAATCAGACCCCCTACTTTGGAATCTAAATCATTGATATATACCATGAAAAACAAGGGGCCTAGCCCTCAACGTCACAGAGCTTCACTGGAACAGCCTTCCCTGTCACAAAAATGGCAGTCTCCACCCTTTTTCTCCTGCCATCAAGCCGAATCTGGACCCAATCTTTCACTTATCCATGGAGCCCGCAGGTTTTTAGTCTTCTGACTGACATGAAAACTCTTGTCAGAAGGTTAGCTAACATCCATCTAGACTACATTAAATGCACTGCCCTCATTAACCCTCCTTCCCTCAAAAGATTCAATG
Source organism: Scyliorhinus torazame (assembly GCF_047496885.1). Taxonomy (NCBI): domain Eukaryota; kingdom Metazoa; phylum Chordata; class Chondrichthyes; order Carcharhiniformes; family Scyliorhinidae; genus Scyliorhinus; species Scyliorhinus torazame. Next base: position 214,244,262 of record NC_092715.1, on the reverse strand, counting down.
TCAGACATGACCTTCCCTTAACAAATCCATGCTGATTTTCCTTGATTAAGCCATGCCTTCCTAACTGACAATTAATACAGTCCATCAGAATTTCTTCCAATAATTTGCCCACTGCTGAGATTGGGAGGTGGAGCTGTGAGTGAGAGGGGAAGGCTATGAGGCCATGATTGAGCAATGTGGCGGGGGTGGTTAATGGTTGGTTAGAAGGGTGTGTGAATGTGATGGGGCAGGGGAGCTGATTGCAATAAGTGTATGGTAGCTGGGGAGAGGGGCTTCACTGAATCTTCTATCTCCAGGGAATATGGACAGTTTAGCTAAAACCTTTTGTATATAAAATATTTTTACAAATCACCATTCAAATCTAGATTCTCAGTTATGTATTATTAATTGTTGATTTACACTATGTAACCTTTAATGCCATACCAATGCCATGGGCAGCACGGTAGCACAAGTGGAAAGCACTGTGGCTTCACAGCGCCAGGATCCCAGGTTCGATTCCCCGCTGGGTCACTGTCTGTGCGGAGTCTGCACGTTCTCCCTGTGTCTGCGTGGGTTTCCTCCGGGTGCTCTGGTTTCCTCCCACAGTCCAAAGACGTGCAGGTTAGGTGGATTGGCCATGCTAAATTGCCCTTAGTGTCCAAAAAGATTGGGAGGGGTTATTGGGTTACGGGGATAGGGTGGAAGTGAGGGCTTACGTGGGTCGGTGCAGACTCGATGGGCCGAATGGCCTCCTGTACTGTATATTCTAGGTTCTAAATTTTACTGTGCTGCTTTATTGCTGTTTTGTTTTTGTTGGCATCTGGGGGTCATGTTGATTTTCAAGAGTTTATTTTTATACTTATTTGTTCATACGATATGGGCATTGTTGGCAAGGCAAGCCTTCATTGTCCATCCCTAATTGCTCTTGAGAATGGCTGAGTTAAAATGGGGTAACATTGGAAAATAATTGGCGAAGCTCTTGGTGCGTACATAATTTAACAAGGTCATGTTCTCTTGTTAGTATCCACTTCATCCCACACTAACTACACTGATTACTGGAATGTTGAAGTCACTTTGGTGATTTTTGCAAATAGTCTACAGTCTTGACAGTAATAGAAGGTAAACAGTGGGAAAGCTAATGTGTTAACCCACTTGAAGACCCATAATTCCACTTATTTGAAATAGCCGAGAAGCATTTACATTTCATTACAGACGTTGAACATCTATAATTGTGATTTTTGTTTCTAATAAAACATTTACCAAACCTTTTAAGACCATTGTAATAGTGACTCAGTACTGTGTAAATTACTGTGCATATTATAGTACGGTTCCAGTATCAGAAATGAAGATGAAGTGTTATAATACTATAAGGGTCCTTCCTGTTTATACCCTTATTTCTCCTTTCTTTTATTTTTTAGAAGAGGTTCGAAAAGATAAGCCAGTCAAATTGACTGTGGAATTAGAAAAAGAGGTATCAGCTAGAGCTAGGAAGGTGGAGATAATTGATGCGATTGCTCAGCATTTAAATTTGAAAGATGCTAGGAGCACAGGAGAGCCGCGTGTAGCATCAAGGACATTTTCTGGTGGGGAAGTTGAGCTGGAGAGAGGTTGGCTGCAGTTAGAGCATGAAAGGGAATGATAACGAATAGAAATAAAATAAGCAAAGAGAAATGGAGAGGAAGCATAAAGAAAAACCAATGCAGATGGAAATGAGGAGGAAGGAATTGAGAATGTTCCGGATTAAGGCACTAGAAATTAAGTGGGGAGCTGCCAGAAAGTAGAAGTGAGCTTAATTTTAGAAAGGAACCCAGTGGCAATTTGTTTAAGTTTATACAGGCCCTCCCAAAATTCGAAGAGAAGGAGGTGTAAATGTTTTTAAAGGACTTTTGAGAAAATGGCAACTCAAATGGAGTGGCCAAGAGAAAAGTGGACATTATCCATGCAGAGTAAATTGACTGGGCGGGCACAGGAAGTTTGGGTTTCCCCGTCAGGGCGGGTGTCTAAGAATTATGAAAAGGTAAAAAAGGCTATTCTGGGTGCGTATGAAATAGTTCCCGAAGCATATAGGCAAAGTTTTGGAATTTAAAGAGAAAACTGGGACAGATGTATGTCGAATTCGAAAGGTTTAAGCAGAATGATTTTAGTAGATGGTTCGAGCATTGGGAGTTGCAACCACCTATGAGGCTCTGAGAGAAATCATTCTCTTAGAGCAATTTAAGAATCCCCTACCTTCTATAAGAAGGATCCATGTTGAAGGCCAGAGGGTGAAACAGCGAGGCAAGCAGCAATCATGGCTGACTTTTCTTTTTTTTTATAAAATATATTTTATTCAAGATTTTTTGGCCAAACATAACAGTACGTAGTGTTTCTTTTACACATCAATAAAGCAATATAAATAACAGTGGCCAGTTTTAAACAAATAAATAAATAATATATAAACAAAAACAAAACTGAATGGCAACTGCCTTGTCCAAAATAAATACTCTCCAAAAATACAATCCAACAATCCAATATACAATTACCTATAACAAATACCTATACATATTATACATATACAATAACATTTCTGAGAGTCCGTTCGATCCCCCTCCCCCCCATGGGTTGCTGCTGTTGTCTACTTCTTTTCCATTCCCTCTATCTTTCTGTGAGGTAATCGACGAACGGTTGCCACCACCTGGTGAACCCCTGAGCCGAACCCCTTAACACAAACTTAATCCGTTCTAACTTTATGAACCCTGCCATGTCGTTTATCCAGGTCTCCACACCCGGGGGTTTGGCTTCCTTCCACATTAACAATATCCTGCGCCGAGCTACTAGGGACGCAAAGGCCAACACGTCAGCCTCTCTCGCCTCCTGCACTCCCGGCTCTTCTACAACCCCAAATATAGCCAACCCCCAGCTTGGTTCGACCCGGACCCCCACCACCTTCGAAAGCACCTTTGCCACCCCCACCCAGAACCCCTGTAGTGCAGGGCATGACCAGAACATGTGGGTGTGATTCGCTGGGCCTCTCGAGCATCTCGCACACCTATCCTCTACCCAAAAAAATTTACTAAGCCGTGCTCCAGTCATATGCGCCCTGTGTAACACCTTAAATTGTATCAGGCTTAGCCTGGCACATGAGGACGATGAGTTTACCCTACATAGGGCATCAGCCCACAGCCACTCCTCAATCTCCTCCCCCAGTTCTTCTTCCCATTTCCCTTTCAGCTCATCTACCATGATCTCCCCCTCGTCCCTCATTTCCCTGTATATGTCCGACACCTTACCATCCCCCACCCATGTCTCTGAGATCACTCTATCCTGCACCTCCTGCGTCGGGAGCTGCGGGAATTCCCTCACCTGTTGCCTCGCAAAAGCCCTCAATTGCATGTACCGAAATGCATTCCTTTGGGGCAACCCATATTTTTCCGTCAGCGCTCCCAGACTCGCAAACGTCCCATCTACAAACAGATCTCTCAGTTGTACTACCCCAGCTCTTTGCCATGCTCCAAATCCCCCATCCATTCTCCCCGGAACGAACCTATGATTGTTTCTTATCGGGGACCGCACCGAAGCTCCCGTCCTTCCCCCTATGCCGTCTCCACTGCCCCCAAATTTTCAATGTAGCCACCAATACCAGGCTTGTGGTGTATTTCTTTGGTGAGAACGGCAACGATGCCGTCACCATTGCTTGTAGGCTAGTCCCCCTGCAGGACACCCTCTCCAATCTCTTCCACGCCGCTCCCTCCCCTTCTCCCATCCACTTACACACCATTGAAACATTGGCGGCCCAATAGTACTCACTTAGGCTCGGTAGTGCCAGCCCCCTCCCCTGTCCCTACTACGCTGCAAGAATCCCCTCCTCACTCTCGGGGTCTTCCCAGCCCACACAAAACTCATAATACTCTTCTCGATTCTTTTGAAAAAAGCCTTCGTGATCACCACCGGGAGGCACTGAAACACAAAAAGGAATCTCGGGAGGACCACCATTTTAACCGCCTGCACCCTACCTGCCAATGACAGGGACACCATGTCCCATCTCTTAAAGTCCTCCTCCATCTGTTCCACCAACCGCGTTAAATTAAGCCTGTGTAATGTACCCCAATTCTTGGCTATCTGGATCCCCAAGTACCGGAAGTCCCTTGTTACCTTCCTCAACGGTAAATCCTCTATCTCTCTGCTCTGCTCCCCTGGATGCACCACAAACAACTCACTTTTCCCCATGTTCAGTTTATACCCTGAAAAATCCCCAAACTCCCCAAGTATCCGCATTATCTCTGGCATCCCCACCGCCGGGTCCGCCACATATAGCAACAAATCATCCACATACAGAGATACCCGGTGTTCTTCTCCCCCCCCTGAGTACTCCCCTCCACTTCCTGGAACCCCTCAATGCTATGGCCAGGGGTTCAAGCGCCAGTGCAAACAATAACGGGGACAGAGGACATCCCTGCCTCGTCCCTCTATGGAGCCGAAAATAGTCAGACCCCCGTCCATTTGTGACCACGCTCGCCATCGGGGCCCTATACAGCAACTGTACCCACCTGATATACCCATCCCCAAAACCAAATCTCAGCACCTCCCACAAATAATCCCACTCCACTCTATCAAATGCTTTCTCGGCATCCATCGCCACCACTATCTCCGCTTCCCCCTCTGGTGGGGGCATCATCATTACCCCTAGCAGCCTCCGTATATTTGTATTCAGCTGTCTCCCCTTCACAAACCCAGTTTGGTCCTCGTGAACCACCCCCGGGACACAATCCTCTATCCTCATTGCCATTACCTTGGCCAGAATCTTAGCGTCCACATTCAGGAGGGAAATGGGCCTGTAGGACCCGCATTGCAGTGGGTCTTTTTCCTTCTTTAGGAGGAGCGATATCGTTGCCTCTGACATAGTCGGGGGCAGCTGCCCCCTTTCCCTCGCCTCATTAAAGGTTCTCATCAGTAGCGGGGCCAGCAAGTCCATATATTTCCTATAGAATTCAACTGGGAATCCGTCTGGTCCCGGGGCCTTCCCCGCCTGCATGCTCCCAATCCCTTTCACCACTTCCTCCGTCTCAATCTGTGCTCCCAGTCCCACCCTCTCCTGCTCCTCCACCTTAGGAAATTCCAGCTGATCCAGAAAGCACATCATTCTCTCCTTCCCATCCGGGGGCTGAGCTTCATATAATCTTTCGTAAAATGCCTTGAACACTCCATTCACTCTCTCTGCTCCCCGCTCCATCTCTCCCTCCTCATCTCTCACCCCCCCTATCTCCCTCGCTGCTCCCCTTTTCCTCAGTTGGTGGACCAGCAACCTGCTCGCCTTCTCCCCGTATTCGTACTGTACACCCTGTGCCTTCCTCCATTGTGCCTCTGCATTACCCGTAGTCAACAAGTCAAATTCTACATGTAGCCTTTGCCTTTCCCTGTACAGTCCCTCCTCCGGTGCCTCCGCATATTGTCTGTCCACCCTCCGAAGTTCTTTCAACAACCACTCCCTTTCCCTAATAGATATCAGCTCCCCTCTAACCACTGCCTTCAGCGCCTCCCAGACCACTCCCACCTGTACCTCCCCATTATCATTGAGTTCCAAGTACCTTTCAATACACCCCCTCACCCTTAAGCACACCCCCTCATCTGCCAATAATCCCATGTCCATTCTCCAGGGTGGACGCTGTTGTTTTTCTTCCCCTATCTCCAACCACCCAATGTGGAGCATGATCCGAAATGGCTATAGCCGTGTACTCCGTCCCTGTCACCTTTGGGATCAGTGTCCTTCCCAAAACAAAAAAATCTATTTGTGAATAAACTTTGTGGACATAGGAGAAAAACGAAAACTCCTTACTCCTAGGTCTACTAAATCTCCAGGGGTCTACTCCTCCCATCTGCTCCATAAAGTCCTTAAGCACCCTAGCTGCAGCCGGCCTCCTTCCGGTCCTGGACCTCGATCTGTCCAGCCCTGGGTCCAGCACCGTATTAAAATCTCCACCCATTACCAACTTCCCCACTTCTAGGTCCGGGATTCGTCCTAACATACGCCTCATAAAGTTGGCATCATCCCAGTTCGGGGCATACACGTTCACTAATACCACCGCCTCCCCTTGCAATTTGCCACTCACCATCACGTATCTGCCCCCACTATCCGCCACTATAGTCTTTGCCTCAAACATTACCCGCTTCCCCACTAGTATGGCCACCCCCCCTGTTTTTTGCGTCTAGCCCCGAATGAAACACGTGCCCCACCCATCCTTTGCGTAGTCTGACCTGGTCTATCAGCTTCAGATGTGTCTCCTGAAGCATAACCACATCTGCCTTAAGTTTCTTTAGGTGTGCGAGTACCCGTGCCCTCTTAATCGGCCCATTCAGCCCTCTCACATTCCACGTGATCAACCGGGTTGGGGGGCACTTTACCCCCCCCCTTGACGACTAGCCATCTCCTTTTTCAATCCAACTCCTCACCCGGTTCCCACGTAGCCGTATCTCCCCCAAGCGGCGCCCCGCCCCCCCGCCCCGCCCACCATACCAGCTCCCCCTTCTCCCCAGCAGCAGCAACCCAGTTAACCCCCCCCCCCCCCCGCTAGATCCCAAACTAGCGTAATTGCACCCCCCATGTTGCTCCCAGAAGTCCGCAAACTCTGGCCGACCTCGGCTTCCCCCCGTGACCTCGGCTCACACTGTGCGAGGCCCCCTGCTTCCCTGTTCCCGCTGTGATTACCATAGCGCGGGATCAAAGCCCGCGCTTCCCTTTTGGCCCCGCCCCCAATGGCCGGCGCCCTCAGCTCCTCAGCCTCCCTCCCCCCCCCCTCCTCCACGACATGGGGAAGAGAGAAAAGTTACAGGGTCGCAGGATTAACAACTTGGGAAGTCATCTCTTCCCTCTTTTTCCCCCCCTTCATCCCACATATTCACCCCCCCCCACTTTGTCCCAAACGTTCTTTTTATGGCCCGCTCACTCCAGTTTCTCCTCGACAATAAATGTCCACGCCTCATCTGCCGTTTCGAAGTAGTGGTGTTTCCCTTGATGTGTGACCCACAGTCTTGCCGGTTGCAGCATTCCAAATTTAATCTTCCGTTTGTGCAGTACCGCCTTGGCCCGATTAAAGCTTGCCCTCCTTCTCGCCACCTCCGCACTCCAATCTTGATATACGCGGATCACCGCGTTCTCCCACCTACTGCTCCGAGTTTTCTTTGCCCATCTGAGGACCATCTCTCTGTCCTTATATCGGAGAAATCTCACCACTATGGCTCGAGGAATTTCTCTAGCCCTCGGTCTTCACGCCATAACTCGATAGGCTCCCTCCACCTCCAGCGGACCCGTCGGGGCCTCCGATCCCATTAACGAGTGCAGCATCGTGCTCACATATGCCCCGACGTCCGCCCCTTCTACACCTTCGGGAAGACCAAGAATCCTTAAATTCTTCCTCCTCGCATTGTTCTCCAGCACCTCCAGCCTTTCCACACACCTTTTGTGTTGTGCCTCGTGCATCTCCGTATGCCCTGTATGTCATCCTCGTTCTCAGCAGCCTTTGCCTTCACGACCCGAAGCTCCTGTTCCTGGGTCTTTTGCTCCTCCTTTAGCCCCTCAATCGCTTGTAATATCGGGGCCAACAGCTCCTTCTTCATCTCCTTTTTGAGTTCTTCCACGCAACGCCGCAGGAACTCTTGTTGGTCAGGGCCCCATATTAAACTGCCTCCTTCCGACGCCATCTTGCTTTGTGCCTGCCTTCCTGGCAGCTGCTCTAGAGGATCCACTGCAATCCGGCCACTTTCCTCTCTTTTTTCCATCCGTGTCCAGGGGGGATTCCCTTCTGGATTACAGCACAGTGTTTTTTGCCGTTAAAATTGCCGTTGGGGCTCCTATCAAGAGCCCAAAGTCCGTTCCACCGGGAGCTGCCAAAACGTGCGACCTAGCTGGTCATCGCCGCACCCGGAAGTCTCATGGCTGACTTTTCTGAACAAATCCATACATTTAAACCTTTGTTCTGTCGCCCCCATAATTTTGGAAAGGAAAGGAAGGCAGGGAGCCAAGGTGAAGAATGGATAACTGGGAATGCTCTGAGATTTCCTCCTCAGACCAGGAAGAAGGGTACTGAGGGTGGAGGTGAGACTCGGAAGCCTCGGTGTATACCATTGTAATAAGGTGGGCCATGTTCATTCAGCATGTTTGAAGTTGTATGGAAAGCCCATGAGACTGGTGGGAGTTCATATGGAGGATTTTGAAAAGGAAACAAATGGAGAATACTACAGGACAGATTGTAGCTTTAGCTGGATGTAGGAGACCTGAGGTTAATACCACTGTGGGAGCAGATGTGAGGAATGAGGTAGATGAGAGAGATGCAGGGTTTTTGTCTGAAGGGAAGATCACCCAATTTTCCTCAGCTGATATAGCCAAACTCAAAACTATTTTAATGGACACAGGTGCTATTCAGACTTACTGGAGAAGGATGTAGTTTTCCCTCCAGAGAGCTCAATGATAGCTGAGTTATTGGTGAATGGGATAAATGGAGATTATATCCCAATTCCATTGTATAAAGTACAATTGGATTGTGATTTAGTGTCCGAGTGGTTGCGAAATTCCCAGTGGACGGAGTAGACTTACTCTTGGGGAACGATTTGGCAGAAGTAAGGTGGTAGCTTCACCCATGATTACAGAGTCCGAAGGAAGTACTCCAGAAAGCACATAAGATACTAACAGTAGGCATGTGGGAATTAGGAACACTCATTAGGCATTAAATGACTCAAAGAAAGAAATGTTGACAGATGTTGATCACGTATCAAATGACAATGGTAGTGAATCTGATTCTGATGATACTGATGAAATTATCTCTCTGCGAATAATTCCTTACAGAAACTTGTCAAAGATTCTGGGAATTTTAAGACCGAAGTGAGCGTAAGAAAGAATCTTAATCTATTAGTAATGACAGTGGTGAAGAGTCAGAGACGCGAGCTCTGAATCTGATTTTGGTTCTGATTACGAAGTAATGATAAACAACTGCTACTGAATAAACCTGTCATTAACTGATCTTGAACAAATGGCAAGTCATTTTTTTCACAGCTAGGAAAGAAGACAGCACAAATCGGAAGGGGGAATGAACTAGACTTTTCTTTTTTTTAAACTTTCTGATAGCAATAGAACAGTAGGGAGAGGGAAGAGGAAACCATGAAGGGAGCCCCAACCCACACCCCGCTCAATTTTAATTTTTGGTCTTGGAAGACCGCACATAACCGCAGAGGCGAATTAGACTTTTCTAAAAGTAACTTGTTACATCCTCTTGCTGCAAACCCGTTGCCATTCACTTCAGGTGCAAAGCATGCCTGTTTTGAAGGAAAATGCACCTAATAATATAGCATCAGTTATTCAGGATGAGAACAGTAAGGACTGTGAAGTGACACCAAGCGAACAGCTGATTAACCTACATCCTTTTCAAGGTCCTCGGTGCCTTTTCAATGTAAAGGAAGCAAATCGCAAAGGAGATGAAATAATCAATAATCAATTCCTTTTTTAAAAAAAATAAGAGCAAGGTGGATGTAAAACCATGTAGTGGTTCTGCCACCGCATTGATTAATAACAACCAGAAAGTTCATGGAGCTAATAATGTAATATCCTCTGATTCTGAAAGTAAGAAGCAAAGTTTAAATTTGGAAAGCACAACTGTGACAGATTTTATTACTAAATGGAGATAAGGACTTTGTTTACGAAGACTCCAATGAGGTAAAAGCTGTAAAACAAAGAATGGTGCATATAAAGCCAACCAACTCTGCGATGATTGAACTTTCAGCTGTACTTGTCACTGAAAGTAACCATGTGAAGGAAAAGATAAAATGTAAACCTGGAGATGTTTAAGAGTGTTTATTGATTAAAAATTAGGCAAATATTTCCCTCAGCATTGACAGTACTGCTTGTAGTTTGGCTGTAGACAATCCTCCAAATTTGGATAAACATTATTGGACGATCAGAAAAGACTAGCTGCATTATACAAGAGACAGAAATGCCGAGGAAACTCATTCATGGGGTCCACTCTAATTTGGACAGTCAAAAACCTGACAAAGGAAACCACGTTGTCTTTGATTTTGAAGAAGAGAATGAACACCAGGCACCAGTTGAAAATATTAAAAGGAGTTCTAAAAGCAAAGATGCCAACCTATTCAACAGAAGAGCAGAAAGTGGCACGGTAGCACTGCAGTTAGCACTGTTGCTTCACAGCTTCAGGGTCCCAGGTTCAATTCCCGGCTTGGGTCACTGTCTGAGCGGAGTCTGCACGTTCTCCCCGTATCTGTGTGGGTTTCCTCCGGCTGCCCCGGTTTCCTCCCACAAGTCCCGAAAGGCATGCTGTTAGGTAATTTGGACATTCTGAATTCTCCCTCTGTGTAACCGAACAGGCACCGGAATGTGGCGACTAGGGGCTTTTCACAGTAACTTCATTGCAGTGTTAATGTAAGCCTTATTGTGACAATAAAGATTCTAGCGATATAATAAAGATACTAAAAGCTTATAGACCGAGTCACAGGGAAATATCAGGGGGCGTTCCGTTAACTAATCATGATGTAGACATAAGAAATTCTGAACCAATAAAGCCACATCCATCTCGACTAAAACCACAGAGACTGGCTCAGTTAGAGTCTGAAATACAATACATGTTGGACATGTTGCGAAAACAAGCGAAAACGCTGTGGTCCACAGAATGCCAAGTAGGGTTTGAAAGAGGAAGGTCATGTTTGTGGGTGAACTGGTGATGGCCACCCTGAACTTTACCCGACCATTGAAAATGGCCACAGATGCCAGTGACCCGGGGGTAGGGGCAGTGTTACTAGAGGACGATGCAGGAATAGAGAGGCCAGTGGATATTTTTCAAAAAATCCAAGTCAGCGCCAAAGAAAGTATTCCACCATTGAAAAAGAAGCCTTAGCCTTTCTATTATCCGTCAGCACTTTGAAGTATATGTTTGTTATTTATGTCTTGCAAACCTCATAATGAAACACTGTGCCCTGAAGTTTCATTCTTTTAGGGAGGGAGGGAGGTATATAAGGGTCCTTCCTGGTTATTCCCATATTTCCCCTTTTTGCTGTTATTATTTTAAATCCATGGATGATTAATGGACATGTATCTTTAAGCCAGGCAGGATTGATATCCATGTTTCTTTAAGGAAAGCAGCGGAATTCAGCAGTTCCAGCACATAAGTCTGTTATTTTTTTGCTACTTTGAACAAGAGCTGCAGTCTTGTGTGCGTGTGTGCGTGTGCGCGCGCAGTGCGTGCGCGCGTGTGTCAAGCATAGTGTCTGTAACTATCTTTGTTTAATATCTCGTACGATAGTGTGTCTGTCCTGTAGTGCCAATAACTCCCTTTATAATTGGTCACCGTGTGTCACACCTTAATTTTTGTCAAAAATTGAATTTTAGGACAAGACACACTTCCCAATAATGAACCGGTGCGAGCCGTCTCGCAGACTGTGCAATTTACCATCCCCATGTTTCAGGATGTAAATAGCATGTGGTTTCTCCACTACCTGAGCAACCAACAAGAACAGGCAAAAAATGTAGTCATCGTGGTGGGGCTGCCGTAGTGGTTCTACCTTCGAACCAGAAGGGCAGTTACGAACGGGCGTCTGGTTCCTTAACCAGTCTCTGCAGACAAGCTAGTTCCGCTGAACTAGTGTCTGGCAATAGTGAGTGTCTGTAGGCAAGTCCTCCGAGGTTTCGGCCGAATAGGCGTGGGGCAGTGAGAAAAAAAAAAATGGTCCTGTCGGACATACAACATTTAACAAACTTAGAAACAACATTAAACATTCTGCAGGTTCCATCAGAAAGGACGCCACTTCTCCCAAGCGGTTCCTTTTAAAACATCATCTGGACACCTCAGTTCTCGGTTGCGAACAGGGTCGCAAAGGGGGTTCTCGGTTTGGGAGTCAGACCCAAGGTCGTCATCTTCTCCTGGGTGCCAAACTCTTGCGCTTATCAGGGCTGAAAGGGCTGCATGGTGTGAGGTGGGGTCGCTCTCGTCGTTGCGGACGAGTCGGAACGAGTTATCTCGGTGCCACTAATTGGTGTCTAGCTATGTAGGGACAAAATCGGGGTCGTCAGTGTGGTTCGGTGGTCGGTGGTGGGGTTTATTTAGGAAAGTGATCATGAAGGGATCACTCTGATCGTAGTCGGAATCGCTGGGTGTGGGGCCTGTTGCATGGGGATAGTAGGGAGGTGTGCTGTGGCTATCGTCCGAGTCACAGTCGCTGTCTCTGCTGCTGCAGTCTGTGGGCGTTCCGGGGCGGAGTGTATATTTCGGGGGAGGAGACGAGGTCGAGTCCGTGGCTGGGCTGGACGTGTTGGGAGATGGTAGGGTTTCGTTGGCTGTGGGCGGGGCGTGGTGTGCTGCGTCGAGCATGACGTGTGCGTGGTTAGACTTTGTTCCATATGCCTTCAGCTGGTTTGTATGAAACCACACAGTCTTACCGTCGGGGTACTTTATTTTATACATGGAAGGGCTTACTTTGTCCGCAATGGAATAGGGACCCGAGTATTTTGGTGACAGGAATGTACTGGGGTTATATACAGAGAGCATAACTTGCTATCCTATACTATGCTCAGTCGCATGCACTGTCTTGTCGAAACAAGCCTTGCTCTGTTTCTTTCTGGTGCCCAATTTTACTGCGGCTGCTAGCTGAGCCGTTTTAACATTCTCCACTAATTATTCTACTGCTTTCTCGTGTGTGAGGGCTGTCACTTCGGAGCTGGTCAAGTCCAAACCTAATAAAAATTCTGTGCCTTTCATGGGGCGTCCGGTCATGAGAGTGTGTGGGGTGTAACCTGTGGAAGTAGAAATTGTGTTACGTATGAACATCAGCGCAAAAGGGAGGACTGAGCCCCAAGTGGTGGTGTTCTGCTGGACCATTTTTCTGAGGGTGGATTTTAGGGTCCGATTCATGCGCTCCACGATACCACTCGACTGTGGGTGGTATGCTATGTGGAATTTTTGGGTGATGCCAAATATCGTGAGGACGTTCTGCATGACACGTAAAGCGGGAGCCTTGGTCGGATTCAATGCTGCGGGGGAGTCCCCACCTTGTAAAGATGTGGTGGGTCAAAATCTTGGCTGGGGTTTTTGCAGTGTTTTGTGCGGGCTGGGAATGCTGCCACCCATTTTGTAAATGTGTCAATTACCACAAGTACATATTTATAGCCATTCCTGCAAGGGGGCAATGGTCCTATAAAATCGATCTGGAGGTTAGTCCAGGGGCCATTAACGGGTTAGGTGTGGCTGAGTTGGGCCTTTTTGGCATATCTGTCCGGATTATTCTGGGCACAGATAAGACAATTTTCTATGTAATGGTTTACATCTTTCTTTAAATTCGGCCACCAACAAAGCTGCTTGAGATGGGCTGTAGTGGGATCGATTCCCTGATGTCCATGACCGTCATGGAACATGGAATCAGTTGATTCCTGTCCTGTTCAGGAACCACAAAAAGGGTGTCTTTTAACACCACACCGTCATGTGTGGTCAGTGCATTTCTAAATCTCTCTCAGGGTGCTGGATAGTTTCCTTTTATAATCTCCCTGAGGTTGCTGTCCTGCTTCTGGGCATCCACTAGATCCTCGATCTTTGTCTGTGAGACCTGAACTGCACTCACTAGTGCGCTTTCGGGGGGTGTCCAAAGGTATCCATGCCTGGAACCTGCTTTAGCCAGTGCGTCGGCTTTCACATTTCCAGGGGGGGAGGAACGATGGTGACTGTGGACTTTGATGATCCCACAGGTTCTGTTCTGGGCTCTTTCTAAAATATGACGGAGCAATGGGGCTGAGGGGAGGGGTTTTCCGTCTGCGGAAACAAATCCTCTTGCTTTCCACAGGGGCAGAAATTCCGTAAGGCTGTTGCAGACATAGAGGCTGTCCGAGTATATGTCTGCTGGGCTGGGGAAGGAATCTGGGTGCTCAACTATATATGCGGCGGCCGCAAGCACTGCTGGCTGCGCGCCTAAGTGTCCGGGTAGTTTTAATGATATTTCCTCGAGGGCACGTCCCTGCGCGTCCTCGACATAGATCCCGCAACCTGTTATGCGTTTCACATCCAAGACTGTGGAAGATCCATCCACATAGATCTTTATGGGCTCACACGTGTCCATGTGCGGGGGGCTCTAGGCTGAACTACCTATCTTTCTGGGGGGTGTTTTAGCGATAAAGGGGCCTGTGTTGTGGTGTGGAGAGATAATCTCACATTCATGGGGTGTTCCGGGGTACTGTAAGTTGTCGTCTAAATAGGTTTGTGTCTTTGTCCTTTTAACAGTGATGTCCCGTCCCTGCAAGAGAAGGGTCCATCTAGCTGCTCGAATCTGACTAACTGTACCGTCCTTGAGTCGTCCGTCCAGTAAAAGTTGGGTGGGGGCGTGTTCGGCGAGAATTGTAATGGGGTTCAGTCCGGTAATATATGAAAAATACTGCACTGCCCAAAATACTGCGAGCAGGTGCCTATCACAGGCTGAAAATCCCTGCTCCACAGCATCTAAAATTCTGGAGGCGTACGCTACGGGCCTTAACTGGTCGTGCCGTTCCTGGAGGAACACGGCTGAAAGGGTGCGGTCTGTGGTCACTACCTCTATGGCGTTAGGGGAAAGTGGGTCTGGAACTTGTAATGCTATGAGTGCCTGTTTTAAAGAGTCCACAGCATCCGTATGCTGCGGAAGCCATTCCCAGGGGGCTCCTTTCTTTAGGAGGTCTGAGAGGGGTGCTGTCTTGCTGGCGAAACCGTCAATGTGGTCCTGTTATTTGTACGGAGCCAGTCATCCGTCCACAGTCGTGCTTGTGGGTCGTGAATGCTGCCCTGTTCTTTTGCAGAACTGCCCTAACCTGCTTGTCCGTGCTAAGCGTGGTCGGGTTGAACCAAGATTCGCCTACAGCGCTAATTTTGTTCATGTACTCTCCTATGTTGAGCGTTGCGGGGGCTCTTGCGGATTTTGCCATCTTCCAGACACACTGGTTGACTGGATTGAATGAAAGATTATGGGAATTCATAAAATCAATTCCCAGAATGTGTTCTGCTGTGTGGGGCAGGTCAACTAAAACTGCGGGGTGCTTGGTGGTGATGGTGCCGATTTGAATGGGTACAGGGGTTGTGATGTGTCCCTGCTGTGAGTGGCCTGTAAAGCCGCTGAGGGTGATAGTGGCTGTAGCGGACCACGTGTCTTTTTGAAACAGGGTGGAGGAATTTATTGTGGTGCGGGACCCTCCTGTGTCCCAGAGAAATTCGATGGGCTGTCCCCGAATTTTTGCTGCAACTACCGGTCGTCCGGACCTATCCCAAAGGGTGTTGCAGATCCAACTGGGGGAGCCCGTACACCGTCCGTCCGTTCCGGTCAAGTCCGTCTGATCTGAACGGGCGCTAACGCTATGAATGGGCTCTGTCTTTTAATCAGAGTGCCCGTCTGCTGGGCTCTCTAGCTTTTTAGGGGCATTGCACTCTTTTGCGAAGTGTCCCAACTGTCCGCAGTTGTAACACTCCTGTGACTTGGGTGGGGGGGCTGGTCTTTCCCTCATTCACCCATGCGGGGTTGTGGTGTGTTTTTACTGCCTGCATATCTGCGGCGGCCTGCTTTTCCGCGCTATTCTTAACTGTGGGTTTACTTCGAACAGATTGCTCAAGCGCGGGACAATCTTTTCACTACCCACTTCTCGTTATGGGCCTCCTCCTTAGGGATCATAACTCATACAGGCTTTCTGTCCTGTTTCTGTGGCATGGGAGATAAGGGTGCGGGTCCATTTGGCCATGTTGGCTGGGGACAAATGGGCACGGTCTACGTCTCCAAAGACTGCTGCAAAGTGGATCCTCAGGCATCCAGCGAACGCTGTGGGGTGCTCGGATTTCTTTTGCCTACATTTATTGAGGCCATCTACGGGGTCACCCCGGTTATACCCGATCGCATCCAGGATCGCGGTATGCATTTCTGCAAGGGTGCCTCCTCCTACGTTCTGTGGGTCGGAAAGGGCTGCTGCTACTGACGGGTCTAAACTTAAAACTGTGAGCTTTACATGCTCTCGCTCATCCAGGCCGTACATGGTCGCCTGTTGTTTAACTGTGGCAAAGAAATGGTGGGGGTCTGAGGTGGGGAGGAACGGTGTGATCTTATCGCACGCGTCCCCTAATTGGGTCACTGTTAAGGGGATGGAATATAGAAATCCCGCATCATCCGATGTGGCTGTGCGGTGGGTGGTGACTGGGTTCATTGGAGCTTGAACTATCTGCTGTGTGGGGGGTTGGGGCGCTTTTCTCTTTTGTGGCTTTCCCTGCGCACATATTCCCTGAACATATCTCTGCGCTGTTTCATTCAGTTCTTCCCAGTCAGGGCCGTCTTCCTGATCTAATCTTTCTCCAAAGGTTTCCTGAAAACCTTTTTGAACAGAAAGCAGTGATTGCAGCTCTGCAATCTGCTTCCGGCACTTTGCATGGTCTAATGTGCTTTGTCTTTGTTCTGTGGTGGCAGCATGGAGTGCTCTTAA
This sequence comes from Scyliorhinus torazame, assembly GCF_047496885.1. NCBI lineage: Eukaryota > Metazoa > Chordata > Chondrichthyes > Carcharhiniformes > Scyliorhinidae > Scyliorhinus > Scyliorhinus torazame. Next base: position 214,227,836 of record NC_092715.1, on the reverse strand, counting down.
TGCTGCCTTGAGGCCACTACACTGTTTTTGTAAGGCCTCTACCTGTTTTTCCGTTTCTTCTCGTACCAGGACTGCACGTTGCGTGCCCTGATAGGCCTTTTCGTATTGAGACTGGAAGCTGCTTGAGTGCGCCAGACAAGACTGGTGAGCCCTTTTGGCGTCATCCACCTCTCCATCTTTTGCTGCCAATTTCCTTCTCAAGTCTAAATTCTCCTTTTCTACCTCGCTTACATCGACCTTACTCATCCGATGTATGCCCTCTACTTCTTTCCGGAGCGTCCTAACGACCTCCTCTGTGCCTCGCAATTTTGCCAAGCAGGACACGAATGCCATCGGCTTGCGAGCTTTCCCTAAGCTCTTTTTGTGGATCTCGCTCAGGTTCTCCCACCAAGTATGTCCTATACCCCCGGGACCTGATTCCTCGTTATCACAGAATTCATTCCAAAGGGGCCATCCTTTCCCTTTGGGATATTTCCTGATCTCTTCCTCCCAAATGGGACATTGTCCCACTCTACTGCTGCTGGTTGCTGCGACCGCAATTTCCTCAGGATTCATGAGGCCCTGCATTGCCATCTTTCCTATCCGAATGTTTCTTTTAAATTTGGAACAGGGGAGCCAAGACGGTGCTGTAAATACCGGTACGGCTTTCGCTACTTTCCGATATACAAACTTCAGACAGTTTTGACGCAACAAAAATCTATCAGTTTTACCTTCTAGCTCTGTTAGTTACGCATGCATACACACACTTCCGAATTATGACTATTGTTCAGAACTGCTTGAACACTTGTGGTTTTCTGTTTCCAATTGGATCTCTAATTCAAATTCTTGGGTTCTCCCGGAGTGGTTTTCCACTTCTAGATCGGGTCCCACCAGAGCCGCCAAATAATGTTGCTAACTTTGCCTTAGTTTAATTGCTTTGTTTTATCACCTTTGCTCTTGAGCCGCCAGGTATCTTTATGATACCGCCACGTGGTTCAAGTCCGAGTAATGATCAATAATCCAATACACCGCTTAGTAAGATTTAAATCAAAGCACATTTATTATACACAGTAATCACTACTCATGTACACATTCTACGTTTAAGCTACTTCTACAGCTAACAGGCCAATATTTAACTTGGAAATGGCCCACCAGGTCAGGGAAACAAATGGCCTTTCGTTCGGGTTCTGAGCCTGCGGGATTCGAAGTTGGTACAGATTGGTAGCTAGGAGCGCCTATCCCGTAGTGAGCGTTAAAGTAAGACTTACTGGATATCAGCGGCGGCTGGACCGGTCACTGTCAAGGGTTGGTTCGCGTTGCTGAGTGACCCGGTCAAGAAGAACAGTTTGAACTTGGGCTTGATTCTTATAGTCCCCAGGGGCCTCCCGCCTTTTGGGGCGGACCCTGTACCTGGTTCCAAGTGATTGGACTTTGTCCCAATCACTTGGTTCAATTTTCTCCAATGCTGGAGCGGTTCCCTGATCGATGGGCGGCGCTGAGGTGATCGTTCACCTCCCATTGTGTAGGCTTCTGCTGGCGCCGAAGAGTCTGGTTTTGCTTTATGTGTCTAAATGTTGCTCATTGTTCCCGGGGATTGCTCATTAATATGCAGATGGCTGGTGTTTTGATATGCTGATGGTTGCCGGTATCGATCTTGTCTGGCCTTTCCAGAGGTAAATACACACTCAACCTGCAGCTGCTCATTTGTGTCCTGTTGGCTGACTTTCCCATCAGCCTTTGCCGTTCACCATTTTAAATCGGGAGTTAGCCATTTTAAATCGGGAGTTAGCCATTTTAACTGGCTACAACCCTAACCCCCACCACTTTGGACATTGCCTTGAAGAAGGCAGTCCTGCACTCCACAAGTCTGGGGCAGGACCAGAACATGTGGGCGTGGTTGGCCGGGCCTCCTTGGCACCGTTCACATCTGTCCTCCACCTCCGGGAAGAACCTACTCATACGGGTTCTTGTTAAGTGGGCTCTATGTACCACTTTTAGTTGCGTCAGGCTGAGCCTTGCGCAGGTGGAGGTGGAGTTGACGTTGACCCTATGCAGTGCTTTGCTCCAGAGTCCCCACCCTATCTCGATCCCCAGGTCGTCCTCCCATTTCCTTCTCGTTGCGTCCAGTACGGTTGGTCGGCCCCTTCCCAGTTCTAGTGGTGCTTCCAGGCCCCATTTTCTGCCCTCCCCACAACTGTTATGTCCAGTACATCAAGGAACCGTTTCATCCCGGCCTCACCCGTTGGGGGCTCTGAGGTGTACAGCCCTTGGTAAAAGGCCCTGAATGCCTTGTTGATCTTTTCTGGCTCTGTTTGTAATGCGCCTCTAGTATCCCTGATTTGCGCAATTTCTCTGGTGGCTGCCGGTTAGAAGATAGTTAACCAGTTGTATTTGCTGCTATTTCATTATAGTTCTTGTTATCAATAAACTGTAATTGTGTTGTGTTTACATTTATAAACCTAGTTACTGTAATTATTGGGCCGCCAAGGGCCAAAGACTTTGAGTATTTTTCTGAGAATTATTGGTTGACTAGAATAGAAGATTCACTTGTGTTGTGACTCTGGGACAAGTGGGGCTGGAATTGACTGTGCTCTGGCCCTGGGTGTTGTAACAATATTGTTAACTCTGAGAATATCAAAAAGTATTCTGATCACAGTTTATATTTGGAATTAGTATAAAGATTATAATACAGGTTATTATGATCTTGATATGCCTTGTCTTAATTATGTTACCAGCTTCTAATAATAATCTAATAATCTTAATTATTGTCACAAGTAGGTTTACATTAACACTGCAATTAAGTTACTGTGAAAATCCCCTAGTCGCCACACTCTGGCACCTGTTTGGGTACACTGAGAGAGAATTCAGAATGTCCAATTCACCTCTCAGCACGTCTTTCGGGACTTGTGGGAGGAAACTGGAGCACCCAGAGGAAACCCACGCAGACACGGGGAGAATGTGCAGACAGTGACCTAAGCTTGGAATCGAACCTAGGACCCTGGTGCTGTGAAGCAACAGTGTTAACCACTGTGCTACCGTGCCACCCATAGCTTCTACACTGGTCCACTTTCTATCAAATGTACAGAGTAGAGTTTGGAGTGTGAATTCCGGCTGAATGTATTAATTTCCTACTTTTATAAGTGCCAAGGTATATTGTAACATCTAGTTTACCACTTGAAATCTGATGTTCAAGTCAGCTTTTTATCTTGTCTCTGTGGCTTGATGCAGTATCAGAGAAGGCATGTACATTGAATTATCAGAAAATAAGTGTGGCACGGTGACGGTGGTTAGCACTGCTGCCTCACAGCGCCAGGGACCCAGGTTCGATTCTGACCTTGGGTGACTGTGTAGAGTTTGTACCCTTGTCTGCATGCGTTTCCTCCAGGTGCTCCAGAGTTTCCTCTCACAGTCCAAAGCTGAGCAAGTTAGGTGGATTAGCCATGCTAAATTGTCCCTTAGTGTTAGATGGGGTTTGGGGGGGGGGGGGAGGGTTGCCTCGGTATGGTGCTCTTTCAGATGGTCAGTACAGACTTCATGGGCCGAATGGCCTCCTTCTGCACTGAAGATCTTCGAATCTAACGATTTAAGCAAATGCTTTGGTAAAGGTAGTGAGCAAAACACAAGGAAGGTTGCAAGTTAATGAAGGACTGAAACAATTTAAACATCTGTATCTGCTTTCAGTTTTTCTTGTGGAAATGGAACAATGCATTACAATTGGTACCTATTGTGCCACAGTACATGCATGTTCTTTAAACGCCTGAGTGGGTTTTAGTATCTGTTACAGTTATATTAAAGAATCTAGGTTAAGGTATCCAGACTCTGTGTCTGAAAAAGGTGCAATTAAGATATCTTAAATGGTTGGTGACCATCATTCATACCAACCATGTATGTGTTTACAAAGAGAGGCCTAATGGAATTTTGTTTTGATTGCTGGAGATTCTCTGGAGAGTAGATCATTTCAGACAATGTGTTTTGACTTGGCTAAGCAGTTCAGGGGATCTGAGTGGGATAAAGATTATGAAATTAATGGGAGGAGCAATGTCTGTAGCGGGCAGTTTAGCTTTGAGCCTGCTCGGAGCTTTAAGTTGAGCAGCAGCTTTTGCCAAAGGCTGTCAGGTTAACCAGTAGTCTGATGGAGACTGGCTGTTTCCAGAAAAGATCGATCTCTCTCTCTTCAAGCAGTATTTCTCAGACATTTCTATACAAGTGTACAGCAAGTAACCTCGTGTTTGCTAAAGTGGTTTTGACCTATGATGGACTTTGCTTAATCGGAGATAGAGAAGGTATAAGTTAGTAGAGAAAAGGGTTTCCTTTTATTTTAAGAATTGTTTAACTGTTAATTGAAAAGCTATTTTATGTGATGTAATGTGTTAAGAATAAAGTTTGTTTTAATATAAAATATACCTATTGGTCAGTGGAATCATTCCTGGAATGAAGTATCCTTTTCTCACAGTTTAAAAAATTTGAAAAAGTGTTCAGGGTTCTTGGCCAGTATGGTAACAAATGTTGGGATTTGGTCCAGGATTTTAATCTCTTTTAAGTGACATGTTAAAAAATTTTTTTAAACTAACATATTTTTCTTCCTTTGCAGCAAAGAACATTATTCTTGCAGGCATAAAGGTAGGATGAATCTTAACAAGTTATAAACACTCTTGATTTGTAAATTGCACGTTTTTAAAGCATTGGCAATCTTCCTTCTGGTTTTTGTCTTTGTTTTAAGGAGTCTCTAATGGTTGAGAAATGTGTGCTTAGAAGGGGCTTGCAGAACATGGGTCCTAGGCAGCTGAAGGTACAACCGTCAATGATGAGCTGAAGGGAATTTGGGGCCAATGTCATGTGAGAGTGCCTTTAAGAAATGGCTGTTTAAGCAATGGACCTTTAAGAAATGCAGTGATGTCAGAGTGTGGGTGGAGCTGGGCTTTAGATTAGCCATTTTGCAGTTTTTTTTAGTTTCAGTTTTGGGAGAGAGCAGCTAAAAGGTGCCTGGCTGGTTTGCTGTGAGATGCTTGAAAGGAAAAAGCCAGTTTGAGGAGAAAGCTGGGAGTGGCTGTGTGCTGCTTGAAAGAAGAAAGCTAAGTTTTGAGAAAAAGGGCCTGGGTGTGTCTGTGTTTGCAGTTGTGGTAGTACCAGGTATTGCGGTACCTAAGAGGTGGATGACCATTGGTTAGACCCAGGAGTCTACCATTGGCTGTTGTACATAGCTTCACCGTGAGAGGCGGAGTATAAGAACTGGTGCCGTCCCAGCAGCCTTCACTTTCTGTATTGAAGCTGCTGGGGAAGAGTTCTAGCAGATTAAAGCCTTCAGTTATGAATCACTTCGTCTTGAGAGTAATTGATTGCGCATCAGCAGTGAGCTGGATCTGCTGTGATCTCTGCCATGAAAGACTATCTCTGGATCATTTGGGTGATTTAAACTCATAAAAGTAATGCCTTTAACCTGATGTGTTTCTGTTTAAAGGTGTTAAGTCTCTTGGATGTTGAAAGGAATAACTGAAGGATTATTTAGTGTTGTATTATTTTGGGGGTTATCTTTGAAGTAAGGGGTGTTAAGTGATCCAATGTTTATTTAACAGGTTAAGTTGAGTTCATGGAATAAACATTGTTTTATGTTTAAAAACCCTCGTGTCCATAATTGTAATCCCACACCTGGAGAACAAGCCGTGTGCTCGGAAAAGCAACAATACATTAAAGGGGGAGGTTGGTTGAACGCCATGATACATTTTGGGGTTCTGAAAATGCCCCTCCCACAAGAAATTAAAATCAGAAAATGGACATCTCAATGTAGGACTTGAGGTTACTAAGAAGGTGTATTGAAATTAAACACAAGGATGGGAATCGAGGGCGCAATCCAATGGGCAGGCTGCACCCGAAAAGCACATTGCGACCCACGCCGCTGATCTTTATGACCCACCATTATTGTTTACCTTTAATGTGACAGGTGAGCCTGCTTGGTCCTCACAATCTCACTTGCTTTGTCATTCAATGTTAAATTTCTGCTAATGACTTCAGTTGTCGACTTAAGTTCTTGCTGCATCCTTTGAAAAAAAATCAAAAGGTTTGTCCTCGAACTTGCCATTGTCTTCAAATGTCTTTGAAGTTTTGAGGGTTTTAAACTTTCATTTGCCAGTACTTCCCTGCATTTAACACACAAATGGGCTTTGCGTCTTGATTTGCAGTAGCAAAATTAACAATGCCATACCTCAAGAAATCATCTTTCTCCTGCTTTGTTCCCAAATTCAGTTTCTTCTTAATTGTTTGTGCACCACAGCCCTGGAGCTCCGGTTAGAGCTCACACCAGCACTGCTTTGTCCTGCTGTGGACTCTCCTGGGAAGCTCTCTCAAGCAGATTCAATTGTGAGATCCTGGCCTGTTTATGTCTCTGGCCCTCTCTTCCTTTATTACAAAACGATCCATCTTCAGTTCTACGCACAGTCCTAGTGCTTGCTTGTTGGTAGCTACAAAACAAAGGAACCTCTTCTCCGTGAATTTGTGCCCAGAGCATATGACGGGCACGTGACCAGTTCTCTGCCGCCTCTTCTGGCGGGAAGACTCCATCGATTTGAAAATAAATCTGGTCCTGGGACAGTGGGCTGAAGTCACAAGGAGGTGGTTTGCCCCGCTGGGCTCTGGACCTGAGCACTGCTAGATCCGGCTGAGTGGGCACACATGGGCGGGACGGCCGGCATTCTTGAAAGCCAGTCTGGGCTATTGGGTATATCTTTCTGCGATCGGGAACACCATTTTGAACGCTCTGCGACCCTCCTGACACCCGTCCATGATCTACCCTGAGTTTGAAAATGTCTTCCCTTTAGCATGGATACTGCAGAAAATGTTTTGAAATGATTGTGACCCAGTGATTCACTGGGTACCGATCAACCTCTCCCACCAGTTTTGCCTAAGGAAGATTTACCTGCTGGTAAAAATAACAAAGGTAGAGCACTCACCTGATGAAGGAGCTGCGCTCCAAAAGCCAGTGATTCCAAATAAATCTGTTGGACTTTAACCTGGTGTTGTAAGATTTCTTACTGTGCCCACCCCAGTCCAACGCCGGCATCTCCACATCATTGCACTGTAATGACACGGTTTCTCTGAGTAAAGTTTTGTTTTCAAAATTACATTGTGCTTGGTGGTATAGTTAATAAAACTAATCAGTTTTTTTTAAAGAAAATATTTTATTAAGGCATTTATAATTTTAACCATCAGGTATCAAAGGGAACAAGATAAACAACACCCCTATCCAATAACAAACCCCAGCCAACATGGCTTACACAAACAGGACCTCCTTTACCAGCCCCTTTCCACTGGTCTTCCTAACCCTACTCGACCCGCATGCCTCCCTTTCCTTCCCACCGCCACCCCCCCCCCCCCCCCCCCCCCCCCATCCGCTGCCAGCTTAATTTTTCTTGAAGAAGTTGATGAACGGCTGCCACCTCCGAGCAAACCCTGCAGCGATTCCCTCAAGGTGAACTTCATTTTCTCTAGTCTGAGGAACCCCGCCATGTCGCTAACTCATATCCTGACTTCAGGGGTCCCTCCATCCTAGTAGGATCCATCTCTGGGCCACCAAGGAAGCAAAGGCCAAAACATCAGCCTCTATCACCCCCTGGGCTCCCGGTTCTTCCGACACGTCAAAGATCGTCACCTCTGGACTTCCGGTGGCGGCTATGGAGGAGTAAGTCGCACATTTGGTGGCTCCCGCTCTGGTTGGACTTTTAGACCTTTCCCCCGGACTTTTTTCCGGTTTTAATCGGCAGATTTGTAGATTGAGGCAGCTGGCCACTGTTTCCTCGCATTGGTTTATGGAAAAAAGGATCAGAAGTGTGCGAAAGGGAAGAAACAAGAAGCCAGTAGCGAGCGGTGTTGAAGCTGTAACGGGAGAAACTATGGCCGAGGGACGGACCCCTGGGGTGGCAGCGCAGCGTGCGACGGACCCAGTGATGCAGGCCATTCAGGATGGCTTCGCCAGACAGAAGTGGGAATGCCTGGACCCGATCAAGGAGTCAATTCATCGGCCTGGCGAGCAGACTGGACTCCCAGGACCGGGTGATTCAGAGGGTGGAGAAGGTGCTGCTGGAACACGAGGAGCACCAAACAGCTATGGAGCTGGAGGTGGGGATGTTTCGAGAACAGCAGAAAAGGCTCTTGGAGAAGGTGGAGGTTCTTGAGAACCAGTCCCGCCGGCAGAACCTAAGAATTGTCGGGCTTCCGGAGGGAGCTGAGGGAGCAGATGCTGGAGCATACGTGGCGGGTATGTTCGAAAAGCTGCTGGGGGAAGGGGCATTCCCCCGACCGCTGGAGCTGGACAGGGCGTATCGTGCGCTTGCCAGGAAGCCGTGGGTGGGGGACCCTCCGAGGGCGATGGTGGTGAGATTCCACAGGTTCCTTGACAAGGAATGTATTCTACGGTGGGCCAAGCGCACGCGGAGTTGCAAGTGGGAGAATAGCATCCTGAGGGTGTACCAGGACCTGTGCGTGGAGGTGGCGAGGAAGAGGACAGGCTTCAATCAAGTCAATGCGATTTTCTTTAAGAAGCAGGTGAAGTTTGGTCTGCTGTACCCGGCGTGCCTATGGGTTACGCACGAAGACCACCATCATTATTTTGAGTCGCCCGATGAGGTGTTTGGACTATGCAAAAAGAAAAGGACTGGTGGGAGCTTGAGAACATTTGGACTCCGTGACAATATGTTTGCCTATATTGGGCCCTTTCTCTTTCTCTGCTTTTCTCTGGAGGGTTTTTTGTTCGTTTCTTTTTCTTCTCTTCCCCCTTAGAATGTTGGTGGGGTTTTGGTTGTTTTTTTTTCTCTTTCTGTTGTTAAAAGTGGCTATGTTTTCTCATATTGCTTTGTATCAGTAATCTTTTTGGAGCTCTGTTTAGGGGAGAGGGAAGGGGGGGGTGGGGAGAGTCGATTTTCCGTTTTGTTTTTGGTTCTTTTTTGGGGTAGATGTTGGTAACGTTCCTTTTGTGTTTTATCTTGGGTGTTTATACTGTTGTGCACTTTGGTGGGATGGAGACGTGCCTGTCTGGGTTTCGGTGGGTGGTGCTTTTGTTCTTTGTGTTTTCTTTCTGCGGGCTGTTTGTTTGGGGATTGTTGGATGAGGGAACTTGTTTACAGGAGCGGGGGGAGGGGAGCGAGGGAACAACAATGGGTGGGAGACTTCTTGGCGCCAGAGGCGGGGGTCACCAAGCTAGCTGAGTGAGCTAGCTCACAGAAGCACAGTGTGGGGGGGGGGGGCGGTTGTATATGCTTAGTTTATTTGCTGGGTTGGGATTTAGAGTAGTGTTGCTAGGGGGGGAGGGGGGGGATGAGTTCTGCTGACGTGGGGGGGACTTCGATGGAAGGTCACTGAAGGGGGTGGAGGCCTCCCCGGGGCGGGCCGGAGGAGGTGCGGTGCATGGGCTATAAGCGGGCCCAAGAAAGGTGATGGCTGACCGGTGGGGGGGGGGGGGGGGGGAGAGCACTTTGCCCCCAACTAGGCTGGTCACCTGAAATGTCCGGGAGCTAAATGGTGCGATGAAGAGGGCTCATGCGTTTGCACACCTGAGGAGACTGAGGGTGGACGTGGTGATGCTGCAGGAGACACATCTTAAAGTAGTGGATCAGGTCAGGTTGAGGAAAGGTTCGGTCAGGTTTTCCACTCGGGGCTGGACTCAAAGACTAGGGGGGGCTGCGATTTTGATCAACAAGCGGGGTGGCGTTTGAGGCAGTGAGGATAGTCTCGAATGTGGGAGGTAGATTTATCATGGTTAGTGGCAGGCTGCAGGGGATGAAGGTAGTGCTGGTCAACGTATATGCGCCAGGTCAGTATGGGTAGTAAGCGGCGCCGACAATGGAGGTTGGATGTGGAGCTGTTGGCGGATGAAGCGGTCTGCAAGAGGTTGAGGAAGTGCATGCTGAACTACCTGCAGGTAAACAACACGGGGGAGGTCTCAGCAGCGGACGTCTGGGAAGCGCTGAAGCAGTGGTGAGAGGAGAGCTGATCTCGATCCAGGCTCACAGGGACAGGACGGAAAGGGCAGAAACGGACCGACTGGTAAGAGAGATCCTACGAGTGGATAGGAGATATGCGGAGGCTCCAGCGGCAGGGCTATTGAGGGAACGCCGGAGGCTGCAGGCGGAATTTGGTTTGTCAACTACAGTAAGGGCAGTGGAGCAGCTGCGGAAGGTGAAGGGAGCGATCTACGAGCACGGGGAAAAGGCCAGTAGGATGCTTGCACAGCAGCTCAGAAAGAGGGAGGCAGCTAGGGAAATGGGGAAAATCGTTGACGGGGATGGGAACTTAGTTGGGGGCTCGGAGGGGGTGAGCAAGATCTTTCGGGACTTTTATAGTAGGTTGTATAGATCGGAACACCCTGGGGGGACGGAGGGGATGAGGCACTTCTTGGATGGGCTGACTTTCCCGAAGGTGGATGGGGAGTTGGTGGAAGGGCTGGGGGCCCCGGTCGGGCTGGAGGAGATAGTGGAGGGCTTGAAGGCCATGGGGCCGGGGAAGGCCGGATGGTATCCAGTCGAGTTCTATAAAAAATTCTCCGGAATATTGGGACCGGTACTGCTGAAAGTCTTTAACAAGGCCAAGGAAAGAGGGGTTTTACCCCAGACTATGTCACAGGCCATGATCTCGCTCATCTTGGAAAGGGACAAGGACCCGGAGCTATGCGGTTCTTACAGGCCGATATCCTTGTTAAACGTGGATGCCAGACTCCTGGCCAAAATTCTGGCCTCTAGGATTGAGGACTGTGTACCGGACGTTATAGGGGAGGACCAGACAGGGTTTGTTAAGGGTAGACAGCTGGGGGCCAATGTAAGAAGGTGAGTATGAGGGCGCTGGAGGAGAAGTTTGCACTGGCTGGATGTAATGTGATTATGATCCCCGGAAGGCAGGGATGCTGAAGTGGTGGTTGTGATGGACGCGGAAAAAGCATTTGACCCGGTCGAGTGGGATTACTTATTGGAGGTGCTGCAGCGGGTCGGGTTTGGGAGGGGCTTTGTTGACTGGGTTAGGCTGCTGTACTGGGCTCCGGTAGCTAGTGTACGGACAAATAGGACGACTTCGGAATATTTCAGACTACACCGGGGGATGAGACAGGGATGTCCCCTCTCCCCACTGTTGTTTGCGCTGGCGATAGAGCCGCTGGCAATTGCTCTGAGGGCCTCAAGGGGCTGGAAGGGGTTGGTTCAGGGTGGGGGAGGGGGTGGGGGGGAATGGGTGAGCACATAGTCTTGTTGTATGCGGATGACTTGCTATTGTATGTCTCTGACCCAATGGAGGGGATGGGGGAGTTAGGCTGGTTTTCGGGGTACAAGCTTAATATGGGGAAAAGCGAGTTGTTTGTGGTTCAGGCGCGAGGTCAGGAGAGGCGACATGGGGAACTGCCGTTCAGAGTGGTTGGGGACAGTTTTAGGTACTTGGGTATTCAGGTGGCAAGGGATTGGGAGAGGCTACACAAATTGAACCTGGCCCGGTTGGTGGACCAGATGAAGGAGGATTTCCGGAGATGGGATGCGCTCCCGCTATCTCTGGCGGGTAGGGTGCAGTCGGTAAAAATGACGGTCCTCCCGAGGTTTCTTTTCGTTTTCCAGTGCCTCCCCATCTTCATCCCGCGGCCCTTATTTAAGCAGATTAATAAGATTTTTGGTGGGCGGGGTAAGCCCCCGCGGGTGAAGAGGGCAATGCTCCAGCGGAATCAGGGAGATGTGGACTGGCGCTGCTGAATTTCAGTAATTACTACTGGGCGGCTAACATAGCCACGGTGAGGAGGTGGCTGTTGGGGGGGGGGGCAGATGTGGGTGCGCTTGGAGACGGCTTTGTGTAAGGACACCAGCTTAGGGGCACTGGTGACGGCGCCCCTGCCGCTCCCGCCGGCGCGGTACTCCACCAGTCCGTTGGTGGTGGCGGCCCTGAGAGTTTGGGGGCAGTGGAGGAGGCATGTGGGAGCAGATGGGGCATCGGTGTGGTCCCCAATCTGCGACACTCATAAGTTTGCCCCGGGGAGGATGGATGGGGGTTCCGTATTTGGCGGAGAGCAGGGATAGAGAGGATGGGGGATTTGTTCTTGGAAGGTAGCTTCTCGAGTATGAGGGCGCTGGAGGAGAAGTTTGCACTGGCTGGAGGGAATGAACTCCGATATTTACAGGTACGGGACTTTTTGCAGAGGCAGGTACCAACCTTCCCACTCCTGCAGTTAAGGGGGATTCAGGATAGGGTGGTCTCGAGAGGATGGATAGGGGAGGGGAGCGTCTCGGACATATATGAAGAGCTTTTATGGGTTCGGAGGAGACGCAGACCGAGGAGCTGAAGCTTAAGTGGGAGGAGGAACTGGGGGGTGAGATGGAGGAGAGCCTTTGGGCGGACACGTTAGGAAGGATCAATGCTACCTCAACATGTGCCAGGCTCGGCCTGATCCAATTTAAGGTTGTTCACCGGGCTCACATGACAGTGGCCCGGATGAGCAGATTCTTTGGGGTGGAGGACAGATGTGCGAAGTGTGCGGGTGTGGGGGGGGTGGTGCGGGGGGGCAAGAGGCAGACGTTCTGGCCTTTGCTTTCCTGGTAGCCTGGAGGCGTATATTGCTGGCGTGGAGGGACTCAAAGCCCCCAAAATCGGAGACCTTGGCTTTCAGACATGGTAGGCTTCCTCTGCCTGGAGAAACTTAAGTTCGCCATGAGAGGGTCTCAGCTGGGGTTCGCCCGGAGGTGGCAACCATTCGTCGACTTCCTCGCAGAGAACTAATCGTCAGCAGGAAGGTGGGGTTAGGCTAGCGTAGGTTAGGGGGGTAAGTAATGGCAAGACCTGTGGGTGAGGGTGGTGGAATTTGCACTATGTATATACTTCTCTTGTTATTTATATTTTTGATTCTGTTGCTGTTAAAATGGCAAGGAAAATACCTCAATAAAACGTTTATTGAAACAAAAAATCGCCACCTCTGGACTTGGCACCAGCCTCACCGTTAATACTTCTGACATGATGTCAGCAAACCCCTGCCAAAAACCCCTCGGCCTCGAACATGCCCAAAACATATGGACGTGGTTCGCAGCCCCCCCTCCGTACAGCGCCCACACCTATCCTCCACCCCCTCAAAGAACCTGCTCATCCGGGCCGCAGTCATGTGTGCCCTGTGGACCACCTTGAATTGTATCAGGCTGAGCCTGGTACACAACGAGGATGCATTGACACGCCTCGGGGCCTCCTCCCATAATCTGGCCTCCAGCTCCCCACCCAGCTCTTTTTCCCATTTTCACTCCATCTCCCCTATCGGGGCTCCCTCACACTCCCATCAGTTCTTTGTAGATCTCTGAAACTTTCCCCTCCCCCATTCCTGCTCTCGGCACCACCTTGTCCTGTAGCCCCTGGGGCGGCAGGTGCGGGAAGGTCGAAACTTGCCTCTGCACAAAGTCCCTCACTTATAGATACCGGAACCCATTCTCACCTGGCAACTCAGTCTCCCCCTCCAACTCCACCAAGCTCGGGAAGCCCTCATCAATAAAGTGATCTCCAAATCTCTCGATCTCCGCCAGCTGTCGCCTCCGGAACCCCCCATCCAACTCCCCCCGGAGCGAATCGGTGGTTACCACATATCGGTGCCCACACAGACGCCTCCTCCAGCCCCATGTGCTGCCGCCACTGATCCCACATCCTCACGGCTGCCACGACTACCGGGCTTATGAAGAACCTGCCGACGAGAATGGCAGAGGTGCCGTTAACAGTGCCCCTAAACCTGTGCCCCTACATGAGGCTGCCTCCACCTGCTCCCAAACTGAACCCTCCACCACTACCCACTTCCTGACCATCGCTATGCTCGCTGCCCAATAATAATTTATAAAGTTCAAAAGGGCTCGCCCCCGCTCCAGCAATACCTTCTTCACCCGCGGGGTTTTACCTGCCCACACAAACCCAGAGATCACCGCATTCACTTTTTTAAAGAATGCCTTGGGGATAAATATTGGTAGGCTCTGAAAGATGAACAGGAACCTCAGAAGGACCATTGTCTTCACTGTCTGCACCCTCCCCGCCAATGACAGCGGGAGCGCATCCCACTAGGGGAAATGAAGTAAGCTCCTTGCGTAAAAAAATCACGCACCTGAAAGTACCTGAATATGTTCTCTCTCGGGAGCTGGAACTTCTCCAGTAACTCGCCTAGGCCGGTGAACCTACCTTCCAGAAATAAGCCCCTAAACATCTCCTATCCCCTGAACGATGAATCTAAGCAGACGGCACAAACCTATGGTTCCTGCAAATCGGAGCCAGCAGTTTAGAATACTGCTTAAACTGATTCCAAACTTTCAAAGTGGCTATCACCACCAGGCTCGATGAGAATCTAGCAAGGGAAAGTTGGAGCGGTGAAGTAACCAGGGCCCTCAAACTCAACCCTATGCCCAAAACCACCTCCACCCATCCCCATATAGAGTCCGGATCCTTGAACCAACTCCACACCTTATCAATATTTGTCGCCCCACCCAAGGATCGCAAAGAGGTAACCCTATTGAATGCCTTCTCCACGTCCATTGAAATAATCACCTCTGGCTCGGTTTTAAGGAGGGCGACAACACAACATTTAACCTCCTAATATTGGCTGACAGCTGCCAACCGTTAACAAATCCAGCCTGTTCCTCCGAGATCACGCCATGTATGAAGGGCTCCAACTGCATTGCCAATACCTTGGCCAACAACTTGTCATCAGCATTTAACAACAAAATAGGCCGATACGATCCACATTCCATGGGATCCTTATCCTTTTTCAGGATCAAGAAGATCATGTCTGCGCCAGCATGACGGGCAACCCCCCGACACAGAATTATTAAACATTTCCGTAAGCAGTGGGACCAACTGACCAAACTGTTTGTTTGTAAAATTCATTGGAATACCCATCCGGACCCAGTGCTTTACTCGTCTGCATTGACCTAAGCAGCTCATAATCTCCTCCAGCCTTATCGGCATCTCCAACTTCTGCCTTCTTTCCCGCTCCTTTTCCGGGAAGGTTAACCTATTCAAGGTGAACCCTCCTCTGGGGCTCTGACTCCTACAAGCCACAATAGTAGGCCTCAAGCATCTCATTAACCTTCTCTGGGGAAGAACTGAACTGCCACCCGAATCCCTCGAGATCTAATATAGGCGCTAGCATCTTATTAATAAATGCCGAGTCGTCCCAATTCGGGACATACACATTTAGATGATTACGTATCTCCCACCTGTGTCAGTACCTTAACCACTGAAAAAGCCAACCTCTTATTAATCACTATCTCCCGGGAGGCAGCCTGCTGTCTTAGCTGGTGAGCCAACAGACGACTGACCTTCTCCCTATACTCCTAGTCTCCCTCGAGCGCCGGAACTGCATCACCGCCTTACCCGTCAATAATAACACACATTCCGTTTGCAATTTGTTTCTGTCAGCAAATAACTCGGGTGTCGGGGCGTTTGGGTATTGACGATCTACCTTGCAAATGGTACTCACCAGCCTCTGCCTCTCCACCTTCCTAGATTTATCCCTATGTGCCTTATGAAAGATTATTTCCCCCCCTAATTAACCGTTTCCAGGGCTTCCCAGAGTGTGGGAGATGAGACCACCTCATTCCTGTCAGCTCCATGTACTCGATGGCAGAGGATACAGTTTCACAAAATCCTTTCTCTGTAAGCAGTGCCATGCCCAGTCTCCACAGGGTCACTGAGAGCTGCCCAGCGCCAACATCAAGTCCAAAAATGCAGAGAATGATCCAAGATAACGATCGCCTAGTACCCCGCACCTCCTCACTCTAGGGAGAAGTGACCTACCTACCACAAAGAAGTCACTCCGGGTAAACACAATGAACTTGGAGGAAAAAGAAAACTCCTTATCCTTTGTCTACGGGTCTGCCCCCGCCTGCTCCATGAACTCCAATAGCTCCATCGCCACCCCAGATGGACTCGGAGACTTGGGACTTAACCTATCCAACCAAGGATCCAACCCCTAATTAACGTCCGCCCCCCCTCCCCAACCAATAATTAGCCACTGTGAATCAAGATCAAGGATAGGCGCCAGCACCTTATTAATAAATGCTGAGTCGTCCCAATTTGGTACATACACATTGACCAACAGCACTGGCGTACCTGATGATTACATACCTCCCATCTGTGGCTGTCAGTATTTTATCCACTGACAAAGCCACCCTCCTATTAATCAACACAGGGGTCCCCCGGGCCTTACAATCAAAACCCGAGTGATAAACCTGTCCCACCCATCCCTTCCATAACCTAGATTTGATCCTTGATTTTCAAATGGGTCTCCTATAGGAAAACCACAACCGCCTTCAAACTTCTCAGGTGTGCAAAAACCCGAGACCTTTTACTGGGCCATTTAATCCCCTCACATTCCAAGTTATGAACCGGACTAGGGGCCTTTGACCCCCTCCCCGACCCAGGATCAGCCATAACTTCCCTGTGAGGCAATCCAGCAGTGCCCCAACCTGCGCCAGCTCCAGTCCCACCCAAGATGGCCACCACATAGCCCATCAAGCCAGTCCAAAAACAAAGGAACCAACACCATCAGCAGTCCACCACCACCACCCCACCCAGAAAATCAAACAAACAACCAACAGAGAAGCAAAAGCCTCCCTCCCACCGTCCCCAAATAACAGTGAAGGATAGTCCCCTATCTGCTCTGTTTCCTATCTGCTACTTTAGTCACAGCTCCAAAAAATTCAGCCAGGTTCGTCATACTGATCTACCTGTAAAAATTCATGCTGACGCTCTGACCTGAAAACGTTCAAGGAATTCCGTTACCCCATGTCCATAATTATGGACTCCAGTCATTTCATGACTACAGACTTGAGGCTAACTGGTTTCTAATTCCTTGGTTTCCCTCTTAATTAATGGAATTACTTGCACAATTTTCCACTCTAAAATAACAGTTCCTGAATCAAAAGAACTTTGGAAGTGTTTGGGGGGGGGGGGGGAGAAAAGTACAGCTATTAGACTTTAGTGTACTTCACTCATCCACTCATGAGAAACCAGACAAAGCCACTTGGAGTAGAGGATCCAGTTTATTCAAGCTATAGGGAGGACCTCTGGGTGGCACAGTGGTTAGCACTGCTGCGTTACAGCGCCAGGGACCCTGGTTCAATTCCGGCCTTAGGTGACTTCCTGTGTGCAATTTGCACTTTCTCCCTGTGACTGCGTGGGTTTCCTCCGGGTGCTCCGGTTTCCTCCCAATGTGCAGGTTAGGCGGATTGGCCATGCTAAATTGCCCTATAGTATCCAAATACTGATTGGATTGGTTGGGTGTGGTTACTGGGGTACGGGGATAAGGTGGGGCCTGACCCTGGGTAGGGTGCTCTTTCGGAGGGTTGGTGCAGACACGATGGGCTGAATGGCTTCTTACTGCACTGTAGGATTCTATGATTCCAAGTGGGTCACCAGAGAAGCCAGATTTATTGATAATACAGACAGTTAGGATATATCCTAGGATTCTTTGGGAGGCAAGGGATGCGATTGCAGAGCCTTTGGCTTTGATCTTTGGGTCCTCACTGTCCACGGGGATGGTGCCAGAGGACTGGAGAGTGGCGAATGTTGTTCCTCTGTTCAAGAAAGGGAATAGGAATGACCCTGGTAATTATAGGCCGCCGGTTAGTCTTACTTCGGTGGTCGGTAAGTTAATGGAAAAGGTCCTGAGGGATAGGATTAATGACCATTTGGAAAGATGCAGCTTAATCCGGGATAGTCATTCGTGAAGGGTAAGTCTTGCCTCACAAATTTGATTGAATTCTTTGAGGAGGTAACTAAGTGTGGAGATGAAGGTAGAGCAGTTGATGTCTTATACATGTATTTCAGTAAGGCGTTTGATAAGGTTCCTCATGGTCGACTCATGAAGAAAGTAAGGAGGTTGGGATAGAGGGAAATTTGGCCAATTGGATAAGTAACTGGCTATCACATAGAAGACAGAGAGTGGACGGAAATTTTTCAGACTGGAGACCAGCTACCAGCGGCGTACCACAGGGATCAGTGCTGGATCCTCTGCTATTTGTGATTTTTATAAATGACTTGGAGGAGGGGGCTGAAGGGTGGGTCAGTAAATTTGCTGATGACACCAAGATTGGTGGAGTAATGGATGAGGTGGAGGGCAGTTGTAGGCTGCAAAGAGACATTGATAGGATGCAGAGCTGCGCCGAAAAATGGCAGATGGAGTTTAACCCTGATCAGTGCGAGCTGATTCATTTTGGTAGGACATATCTGTATGCGGATTACAGGGTCAAAAGGTTGGGTGCGGTTACTGGGTTACGGGGATAAGGTGGGGCCTGACCCTGGTAGGGTGCTCTTTTGGAGGGTTCTGAGGAATGTGGGGGAACAGAGAGATCTTGGGGTTCATGTCGACAGATCTCTGAAGGTTGCCACTCAAGTGGATAGAGCCGTGAAGAAAGTCGTGAAAAACGTGTTAGCGTTTATTAACAGGGGGCTTCAGTTTAAGAGCCGTGGGGTTATGCTGCAACTGTACAGGACCTTGGTGAGACCACATTTGGAGTATTGTGTGCAGTTCTGGTCACCTCATTATAGGAAGGATGTGGCAGTATTGGAAAGGGTGCAAAGGAGATTTACCAGGATGCTGCCTGGATTGGAGGGTAGGTCTTACGAGGAAAGGTTGAGGGAGCTAGGGCTTTTCTCATTGGAGCGAAGGAGGATGAGAGGCGACTTAATAGAGGTTTATAAGATGATGACGGGGATAGATAGAGTGGATGTTCAGAGACTATTTCCTCAGGTGGATGTAGCTGTTACAAGGGGGCATAACTATAAGGATCGTGGTGGGAGATATAGGAGGGATGTCCAAGGTAGGTTCTTTACTCAGAGTGGTTAGGGTGTGGAATGGACTGCCTGCTGTGATAGTGGAGTCGGACACTTTAGGAACTTTCAAGCGGTTATTGGATAGGGACATGGAGCACACCAGAATGACAGGGAGTGGGATAGCTTGATCTTGGTTTTGGACAAAGCTCGGCACAACGTCGAGGGCCGAAGGGCCTGTTCTGTGCTGTACTGTTATATGTTCTATGTTAGTTGTACTTCAAGATTTGATTAAAATAAATTAGCATATACCAAGCATTTGTTACTAGTTATCTATGTCCAATCAGGATTATTGATTAAGGTTACATCATGCATAGTATGTGAGAATAATTAGCCAATCATATTAAGGGCCCGCATGCTTGATTAAATTATCCAATAATTACAAAGGCATGTATGTTGGTTTGCAGTTAATGATGTCAGTTTTCTGATATCTAGAGTGTAGTCGTCGATCACCTCCCTGTGCCATTTTAATGGCCCCTCTATGCCTTCCATCTATCCTCCCCGCTGTTCTCAGCAGACAGATTGGAGCCACAGCAAATGGTAGAGTGTTCCAGATTGAGCAACAAACCTTGCGACCTAACACCTGCAAATTCCACCCCAGAAACTGGCCTCTTCAGAGACAAATTGTATCCGTGTATTATTACACTTGGCAGTTTGTTTTTAACTGTGTAACTCTGAACCTTCTCCCAATATTGTGGAACTAAAGGTTTTAAACTGGCTTCAGTGTAGTATCTTATCAGGTAATGCTGCCCAAATCTCAGGAAGTTATAGTTCACCCTCTGCAATGTCCTTGCGTACGTCTTTTAAAACCCTGGGATGGAAATATAGTCCTGAGGATTTGTTCCTTATTAGTTGCATTATTTTCATCATTCCTGTTATTTTGCTTACTTTGATTTTGGTTAGACCCTGTCCCTATCATTACTAATTTCTTTGGCATATCCAGCCTTCTGACCTTTCCAACTGCTATAAATAACGACACAAAATAATTATACAAGATATCTGCCATTTCCCCCGTTTCATAGATGATATCCCATTATCAGTTTTCAAGGGGATCACTTTGCTGCTGACTACTTTCTTTTTCCGAATGTATTTGCAAAGGTTTTTAATGACTGCCACTCTTTGCTGTTCTTTGTATCTTTTTTGCATTTAATATGCTTTTTTTTTTAGTTTTATATTGTGTTTTACTCTAGTTGTCTATGGTGTTTTTTTAAGGCAGTAGACCAGTAAAACTAATATAGCCTGTTCCCTTCACGACAAAGGACGCATTGTTGCAGTAAACTATCCCAGACATGCACATGAAATTCACTGCCTTTCTGACCTTTGTGATAGAAAAGAGAGTGTTGGAAGTTCAGTCGGACACATAGGGCTTGAGACAGTTATCGGTGATTGAAATTGTTGGCGAGGGTTTCTGCTGGGGCTGAAAATTATTGTCATGGTCTTCCTGATATTTAGCTGAAGGAAATTGTGTAAGACTATGGGCTGCATTTTGCAGTCCCAATGCTGAGAAAAACCATGCCGGGCAGCCGAATAGGAAGGTGTCGAGGTGGGTCCCAATTTCATATTTCAGGGCCAATTTGTGCCAGCCGCCATTTTGTCCAGAAGGGGAGACAGTGGGTCACAACCCAACAATTATGCAAAGTGGTGTAAGAACCACTTGGAGCAACACGGTAGCATTGTCGATAGCACAATTGCTTCACAGCTCCAGGGTCCCAGGTTCGATTCCGGCTTGG
The DNA here is from genome assembly GCF_047496885.1 of Scyliorhinus torazame. NCBI lineage: Eukaryota > Metazoa > Chordata > Chondrichthyes > Carcharhiniformes > Scyliorhinidae > Scyliorhinus > Scyliorhinus torazame. The sequence continues at coordinate 214,207,326 of NC_092715.1, read as the reverse complement.
GTCACTGTCTGTGCGGAGTCTGCACATCCTCCCCGTGTGTGCGTCGGTTTCCCCCGGGTGCTCCGGTTTCCTCCCACAGTCCAAAGATGTGCATGTTAGGTGGATTGGCCATGATAAATTGCCCTTAGTGTTGGGTGGGTTTACTGGGTTACGGGGATAGGGTGGAGGTGTTGACCTTGGGTACGGTGCTCTTTCCAAGAGCCGGTGCAGACTTGATGGGCCGAATGGCCTCCTTCTGTACTGTAAAGTCTATGATAAACCGTCATTTTAAAAGCTTGTCTGAAATGCGATTTTCGGAGATGTCGGTATTTTCATCCAGACGTGTTACCTTAAGAAGAATGTATGAACCTTGTCCAGTTGCTCAGATAGAGACACTTACTAATGTTGGAAAGTTAGCATCTTTTTCCAGTACTTCAATTGAGCAAGATCAAAGGGAGTTCCTGAAGCTGCACCGCAGGTTGGAGGAGGAAGTCTCAGCTTTGTTGAGCCGCTGGCATGGTGGCAAGCATTGACACTATACAATGAGATTGTGAAAGGGCCAAGGCATGCACATGCCTTGATATGAAGTAAGGCTGGGTCTAAGCATGGCAGTGGTCAGTATGTTGCCTTCTGCTGAAGTTACCGGCAGAGGGGAGTTGTTTTTGAGATCTGAGTTGAGGCGTGCAGCAGGTGACCCGGGTCACTGTCCAAGTGGAGTTTGCATATTCTCCCCGTGTCTGTGTGAGTCTCACCCCCACAACCCAAAAAGATGTGCAGGATAGGTGGATTGGCCATGCTAAAATGCTCCTTAATTGGAAAATACATAATTGCAAAAACGATGAGCTGGGCTGCTGTGGCCACTTGCAGAGCTGTGTTGTGAGCTGCTGCATGTTGATTTGTTAAAGTCCAGCACTTGCTTAATGGAGCAGTAGCAGGCGGGTTTTGCAGAATGCTCAGAGCTAGGATTTCAGAGACATGAGATGTGTGTAGCTATGGTTTGAGTGTTCATAATAGGCTAACTCTGACAGGGCAGCCATATTTTAGCCATCAATCATGTGACCTATGGCAGCAAGTGCTCACTTGTCAAAGATCAGCTGCCTGGTTAGCAGTGACCTTTATCTTTGTTTAAGAGGTTTGTTGCTGCGTAAAGGATTATGGTTGAGCCGTAGGCAGGTCATTTATTGTTCCTGGAATGGGATGCACCAAATCTTGTACCTGACTGCTTTTGGCCCCACACAAATACCTGCACTGGTTTTGGGAAGCAGTCCCGGCAACTCTGACTCTCTAGGTGGAAAATAGCATGTGCGTATATATTAAATCACATCTCAGGAATGCAATGTCTGGAAATGGCCAGAATCATGAATCCCAAACCAATGGTAAAAATTCAGACCAATATGTCAAACAGGTAGACTGACTGTGTTGCCAGTGGAGGGATAGAGAGAAGATGTGGAGAGGAGTTGCTTACCGCTGTACACATGAAAGCTGGTCTTGTGTTTGCAAGTAATGTTGCTGAGCAGTAATATGTGCATGGGGAAGAAAAGGGGGGGCCAACAATAAATTCTTGGGGAACTTCATAAATAATAGTGCTGGAGTAGAAATAGAAGCTCTTGGAGGGGATACTCTAATAGGCTAATATATGAGTGGAATCAAAGTTGATGTTTACCAGTGTTAAATATAGCATCTACCAACAAAAACACAAGGCTTGATGAAAATGAAATAAAGCCAACTCACAAATGTTGCTGGCATATATTTTAATATTAGCAAAAATTTGAATGGGTTTCAAAGATTTAACATGTATTGGTTTGAAAATGACATTTCCAGTAATTTATTCATTTCCTGAACCATTAGGTGTGCCTGATGACGCACAAACTGCTGGGCTGCTCGTTATTTATTAGCAGCTTTTGTCACACTTTCTTTTTCTGACATTACAAGAAAGGAGTATAATAAGTGTCTAAGCTCAGTGCTAATCAGATCTGATGTCTAAATTTTAAAAAGACTCGATCAAGAGTTATTAGGAAAATTGGAAGGCAGCTGCACCACAATTGTCAGTTGGAAAATAGCTTGCTTGCTTCTATAGCGTTAATTGAAATAACATTTCTGAGTCTGACCACAAATCAAAGTGTAATTTATGTCCTTAATTTTTGGGGCCATTATCTCCTAAAAGAACAAAATATATGTAACTGCAAGACAACATATCTGCCAGATTTCCCACATTAAAGTATTGACTACACGGGCAAAATGTACTTCATTGGTTGCAAACAATTTTAAGATTTGTTGTGGTCATGAAAGGCATACCTAAAAATGAGGTGTCAACCTGGTGAAGTTACAAATGAGGACTACTTCATGCCAAACAGCATGAGCAGCAAGCGGTAGATAGAGCAAAGCAATTCGACAACCAACAAGCTCTGCAGTCCTGCCATATCCAGTCGTGAAGAGCGGTGGATAATTAAACATCTCACTGGAGGAGGAGACTCCACAAGTATCTCCATGTTGAATGCTTGGAGAGCAAAAGATAAGGCTGTAGGATTCACAACAATCTTCGGCCAGAAGTGTCATGTGGATGATCCACCTCTGCCTCTTCCGGAAGTCACCAACATCATCAAACAATTCGAATCACTCCACGCAAGAAATGGCTGAAGGCACTTCATATTGCAAAGGCTATGGGTCCTGACAATATTCCGGCAATAGTACTGATGACATGTGCTCCAGAACTTGCCACGCCCCTAGGCAAGCTGCTCCAATACAGCTACAACACTGACACCTACTGAGCAACCTAGCAAATTGCCCAGGAGAGATGAATACGTGGGTCGAAGACTGGTGTGGGAGAAATGGATTTTGGTTTGTGGGACACTGGCATCAGCACTGGGGAAAGTGGAGGCTGTACCTCTGGGACTACCTGCATTCGAGCCATGCTGGGACCAGTGTTCTTGCAAATTGCATAACGAGGGAAGTAGAAAGGGCATGAAACTAATAGGCGTGAGGGGGGTGGAGGGTTCTGAAGAGGGGACATGTAGGACAAAAATCTCTGTTTCAAAGACCACGGGCTGGCTTTTCCGCCCCGCCACGCCACATTTCTGTTTTAGCATGCCGACGGGATGCTCCGTTACGCCAGCTCATCAATGGGGTTTCCCATTGTGGGGCAGCCCCACACCGTCTGGAACCCCCTGGGTTGCTGGCAAAACGGAGCATCCCGCTGGCAGAGAATCAAGCCCTAATGGTCCTGTCAGCAGAGAATCGGAACATTTTCGCACTGCTGCTAGGGACGCCGGGGAGATATGATTCCATCCATGCAAATGAGACCTGGTCATGTCCCTCTGTGACTGGTCCCTTCTGGATCATATACTTTACACTGCAGCCCTGTCTCCATCAGGGACTTGCACCCGGCTTTTGATGTGCAAAGCCTGTATCCTCACCACGCGTCCCTGTCAAATAGGGTACCGGTGACTGCCACACCAGGTGTTAGCAATGAGTTCTGTGGCCCCTGTCCTGGTTCTCCCAGTAGGGTCTACCGTAGGTGTCCTAATTGAGTGAGCCTTGTGCCATCCTGCCAGAACAGTGACAGCTGGTTGGGTGGTGGTTACTGTGCAGACATACGGCTCTAGGCTAAGAGACTAGTGTGCAGGCACGTCCTATAGATGGGAGTCACTGACGGATATGTGCCTTTGCGGGAGCTTGGCTGCAATGTGATGTGGAACCTGTGTTTAACACACGGGGTGTGACAGGGAGCTGTTCAGGTTTCCTAGGCAGGTTTATCCACGTGCACATACCGTGTGATACCATTGGGGTGCGGTTGACCTGCAGGTTCTGGAGTATTCACCTGATAGCCTCACTAGTGAGGCTGTTAATCTGAGAGAGGCTGTTTGCCAGGGAAGGTTCCAGTGGCCACTGGTGCACTTTGTGTAGGGTTAGCTCTGTTAACCCCCTTCTTCCTTTGCTGTGAAGACGTGCATCTAAGGACTGTAATGAGGAGTCCAACACCTGGTGGTCCAGCGATTGAGCATGGCCTCACCTATCCCCTTGAGTATACCGCGGATGCATGAGGATTTCAAGATGTATGGCGTAGATGGATAGCTACATGATCAATAGTTTAAGCAGTCAGGAGCCTGTAGGTAACACCTAAGGGGTGAGTTGCTAGTCTTTTCCGGCAGCAATGGGAGGTTCAGCCATGGTACCCTGATCCCGAGGGGGACACACCGAGTCCACGCCCTTGCCACCAAGCCGGCCCCCATTAGTCCCAGATCTCCAGGCATACGCTCCCCAGCAAGGCCGAAGACAATGAAAAAGGTGCTTCCTCCTTGCTTCCCCTCAAAGATCATGGTGCCAGGACCCCATTTGTAAATACTTGCATCAAATCATGCCCGTGTGATTCCCGTCTGGGAGGGGGTGGAGCATAACCGGGGAAGTGGGGAGGGTAGATTCGGGCATCCAGCCTGCTGATCACATTTAAGTAAATGCGTATGAGCTATTTGCATGTTCCCACCGGGAGAGAGACAAGAAACAAGTAACCATAGGCCAATTAGATTAAAATCAGTCACAGGGTTGTAAAAGATGTAATAGCAAAGCATTTAGAAATAGATAATACAATCAAGTAGATTCAGTGTGGCTTCATGAAGGGGAATTCATGCCTGACAAATTTATTAGAATTTGAGGTGGCAATGAGCAGGATGGATAAAGGGAAACCAGTAGATGTAATATACTTGGATTTCCAAAAGGCATTCAATAAGGTACCACACAAAAGGCTGCTTAAGTAGCTTAAGTAGCCATGATTTGTACATTTCTTTGTTCTTTAGGATACGGACCCAGGAAGTGTAGAAGATTGTAGTTTAGTCGGGCAGCATGGTCGGCACGGGCTTGGAGGGCCGAAGGGCCTGTTCCTGTGCTGTACATTTCTTTGTTCTTTGTTCTTTAATAAGGCAAGAGTCCATTGTGTGAAGTATATTAGCATGGATGGAGGATTGGCTATTTGATAGACGACAGAGATGGGATAAGAGGCACATTTTCTAACTCGTGGAGTGCCACAGGGATCAGTGCTGGGACCATAATTTACAATATATACTAATGATTTGGACGGGAGAAGTGAACGTGTATTGCCAACCTTGTGGATGACACAAAAATAGGTTGGAATGCAAGGAATGAGTGGTGACCTTATTGAGACATATAAGATTCTCAGGAGGCTTGAGGGTGGACTCGGAGAGGATGTTTCCTCTTATGAGAGAGTCTAGGACCAGAGGGCATAATCTCAGAGTAAGGGGTCGCCCATTTAAGACCGAGATTAGGAGAAATCTCTTCTCTGAGGATAATGAATCTATGGAATTTTTTACGACAAGAGAGCTTTAGAGACTGGGCATTAAGTATGTTTAAGGCTGAGATAGATAGATTTTTAATCAGTCAAGAAATCAAGTGTTATAGGGTTAAGGCGGGAAAGGGGAGTTCAGGATTATATCATATCAATCATGATATCTTTGAATGGCAGAGCAGACTCAATGTACCAAATGGCCTACTCTGCTTCTATGTCTTATGGTCTTAATAGGTATGTGCTGTACACAAGACAGGACAAATCCAACATGGCCAATTATTCTACTCTTGATCATCAGTAAAGGGATAGCAAGGTAGCAAAAGTGAATAGCACTGTGGCTTCACAGCTCCAGGGTCCCAGGTTTGATTCCCCACTGGGTCACTGTGGAGTCTGCACGTTCTCCCCATATCTGCGTGGGTTTCCTCCTGGTTCCTCCCACAGTCCAAAGACGTGCAGGTTAGGTGTACTGGCCATGATAAATTGCCCTTAGTGACCAAAAAGTGTTAGGAAGGGTTATTGGGTTACAGGGATAGGGTGAAAGTGAGGGCATAAGTGGGTCGGTGCAGACTCGATGGGCCGAATGGCCTCCTTCTGCACTGTATGTTCTATGTTCCATGTAAAGTGATGAAGGGATCAGCAACGGAAATATGAAGCACTTGGCAATAACCTGCTCAGTGACATTCAGCTTGGGTTCCACCAGGGCCACTCGCTGCTGACTTCATTACAGTCTTGGTACAAACATGGACAAAAGAGCTCAACTCCAGAGATAGATGAGGGTCACTGCCCTTGATATCAAGGCACCTCCAACAAAAAAGAATCTCACCATTGCCCCTTGATATTCAATGGCATTGTCATTGCTGAATCCCCCAATATCAACATCCTGGGGATTACCATTGACCAGAAACCTTTCTGGATTAGCCATATAAATATTGAGGCTACAAGGGACGGCATGGTGGCACAGTGGTTAGCACGGTTGCCTTTCAGCGCCAGGGACCCGGGTTCAATTCTGACATTGGATGACTGTGTGGAGTTTGCACGTTTTCCCCGTGTCTGCGTGGGTTTCCTCCGGGTGCTCCGGTTTCCTCCCACAGTCCAAACGTGTGCAGGTTAGGTGGATTGGCTAAAGTGCCCCTAGGTGGGGTACGGGGATAGAGCGGGGGATTGGGTCCAGGTGCGGTGCTCTTTCAGTGGGTTGGTGTAGACTCGATGGGCCGAATGGCCTCCTTCTGCACTGTAGGAATTCTGTGATTCTACGAAGAGCAGGTCAGAGACTAGAAATCTGTGGCAAGTAATCACCTCTTGACTCCACAAAGCCTGTCCCCCATGTACAAGGCACAAGTCGGGAGTGTGATGGAATACTTTCCACAACGCTCAAGCTCAACACCATCCAGAACGAAGCAGCTGGTTGACTGGCATCCCACCACAAACATGCACTCGCTCCACCACGGACAGACTGTGGCTGCAGTGTGTACTATCTACAAGATGCACTGCAGGAACTCACCAATGCTCCTTAACAACACCTTCCAAACCCATGCATCTACAATCTAGAAAAGCAAGATCAGCAGACACATGGGAACACCACCATCTGGAAGCACCCCTCCAAGCCATTCACCATCCTGACTTGGAAATATGTCACTGTTCCTTCACTGGCGCTGGGTCAAAATTTTGAAACTCTCACCCTAACACCCCCCTGTAGTTCAGGAAGAGGCTCACCCCCACCTCTCAATCTCAATTAGGGATGGGCAATAAATGCTGTCCAGCAATGCCCACGTCCCATGAATTAATTAAAAAATAAATACATTTTTAGCTGCTTCTATCCCTATTCTGTGCCCTATCTAACCAACCTACCCGAACAGGCGCGGAATGTGGCGACTAGGGGCTTTTCACAGTAACTTCATTTGAAGCTGACTTGTGACAATAAGCGATTTTCATTTCATTTAATTTCATTGTTTGATTTTGAAATGGAACTTGGCAGCGCACGCTGCTTGTCTTCATATGAAGCAAGGGATGGCACTGTCACTGCAAAAATGGTGTTTCTTTTTACTTCCGATATTTGTAATGTTTAAGGTAGCACTTCCGTGTTTAAAGTGATAATATATATTGATTTGGGAATGTGTTTATTTCTCCTTGGGCTAGACATTGACCATCCATGACACAAAATCATCTGAAACTTGGGACCTAGGCACTAACTTCTTCCTGCATGACGATGATGTGGCCAGTCACAGAAACAGGTGAGCATTATATCAGCGGTGTTGAAAACCTGACGAGCTGAAATAAACTCCGACCTCCTGTATGGAAATATTTAACTCTTTCAACGATGCAAAATATCGGTTTTCATAAATGTCCCAGAAACCCAAAGCAAATTTCTATATTTTTTGAACAGTGAATATTAGAAAGTATATCTGAGTAATTGTACAGAATCACACCATACTCTTTTGCATCTGACCATCATACAAGTTAAAAGCCATTGTGAAACTGGGGGGAATCTGACATTACTGCGTTGATCTGTGGTTATAACTTGATATTCTGATAATGTAAAAACGCTTTATTAAATGTAATACGACATGCTGCTAGCCATTGAATCCTGTTGAGGTCAGCACTTGATCTAATTTGCATATCTGCAAGAGGTAAATTCACACTGTAACACTTCCAGTTGACTTGTTGATTGTTCACAGCTCTTGTTAAGTCTAGTTCCTTTTGGCATTAAATGGCAACACTATCCAAATACTTTTCACAGATCATAAACTCTGATTTCAGAGTGTCATGACGTTGGTAGCATATTTGCCTCCCAAGTCTGAAGAATAAGAACATAAGAACATAAGAATTAGGAACAGGAGCAGGCCATCTGGCCCCTCGAGCCTGCTCTGCCATTTAATGAGATCATGGCTGATCTTTGTGGACTCAGCTCCACTCTCCGGCCCGTACACCATATCCCCAAATCCCTTTATTCTTTAGAAAGGCATCTATCTTTTTCTTAAAAACGTTTAAAGAAGGAGCCTCAACTGCTTCACTGGGCAAGGAATTCCAGAGATTCACAACCCTTTGGGTGAAGAAGTTCCTCCTACACTCCGTCCTAAATCTACCTCCCCTTATTTTGAGGCTATGCCCCCTAGTTCTGCTTTTCCCGACCAGTGGAAACAACCTGCCCGCATCTATCCTATCTATTCCCTTCATAATTTTATATGTCTCAATAAGATCCCCCTGCATCCTTCTAAACTCCAATGAGTACAGTCCCAGTCTACTCAACCTCTCGTCATAATCTAATCCCCTCAACTCTGGGACCAACCTAGTGAATCTCCTCTGCACTCCCTCCAGTGCCAATATGTCCTTTCTCAGGTAAGGAGACCAAAACTGAACACAATACTCCAGATGCGGCCTCACCAACACCTTATACAATTGCAGCATAACCTCACTAGTCTTGAACTCCATCCCTCTAGCAATGAAAGACAAAACTCGATTAGCCTTCTTAATCACCTGTTGCACCTGCACACCAACTTTTTGCGACTCGTGCACCAGCACACCCAGGTCCCTCTGCACAGCAGCATGTTTTAACATCTTACCGTTTAAATAATAATCCATTCTGCTGTTATTCCTCCCAAAATGGATAGCCTCACACTTGCCAACATTGAATTCCATCTGCCAGACCCTAGCCCATTCACCTAACCTATCCAAATCCTTCTGCAGACTTCCGGTATCCTCTGCACTTTTTGCTTTACCGCTCATCTTAGTGTCGTCTGTAAACTTTGACACATTGCACTTGGTCCCCAACTCCAAATCGTCTATGTAAATTGTGAACAACTGCGGGCCCAACACTGATCCTTGAGGGACCCCACTAGTTACAGGTTGCCAACCAGAGAAACACCCATTTATCCCCACTCTCTGCTTTCTGTTAGTTAACCAATCCTCTACCCATGCTACCACTTTACCCTCAATGCCATGCATCTTTAGTTTATGCAGCAACCTTTTGTGTGGCACCTTGTCAAAAGCTTTCTGGAAATCCAGATATACCACATCCATTGGCTCCCCGTTATCTACTGCACTGGTAACGGCCTCAAAAAATTCTACCAAATTAGTCAGACACGACCTACCCTTTGTGAACCCATGCTGCGTCTGCCCAATGGGACAATTTCCCTCCAGGTGCCCCGCTATTTCCTCGTTAATGATAGATTCCAGCATTTTCCCTACAACCGAAGTTAAGCTTACCGGCCTATGATTACCCGCTTTCTGCCGACCTCCTTTTTTAAACAGTGGAGTCACGTTTGCTACTTTCCAATCCTCTGGGACCACCCCACAGTCTAGTGAATTTTGATAAATTATCACTAGTGGGTTTGAATCTCACTCCAGACAAACCAACAGACTAACCAGACCGACACTGCAGTGCAGTACTGATGAGGATTTCATTGTTGCCATCTTTCAGATGAGGCATTAAGCGGAGGCCCCACTTGCCCTCTCAGATGAATCTAATAGATCCCATGGCACAATTCATGTAAGACCAAGCAAGTTCTCCCTAGTGTCCTGACAGGATATACCCCTCAACCAACATCAATAAACAAAGTCGTAATCTCATTGCTGTTTGTGAGATCTTGCTGTTTGTAAATGAGCTAATGCACTTCCTACATTACAGCACTTTATTTTTTTATGAAGTATTTTTCTTCCAATTTTCTACATTTACAAAAAAAGCACACCCAACACATTAAACCGCCCCCCCCCCCCCCCCCCCCCCCCCCCAAACAGTTGACGGTAACCAACTCTCCAAAATGCAGTATCAACAAACACCAACTCTTGTGGAACACATCATTTGCCCTCCTTAGGGCAATTTTCACCTCCAGGGCTAAGAACCCCAATAGTCCCCCCACAATGCCGAGGCACAAGGTGGAGAAGCTGACCTCCATCCCAACAGGACCCACCTGCGAGCAATCAGAGGGAAGGATATGACATCTGCCTCCGCACCTGGCTGCAACTCCGGCTGGTCTGACACCCTGAATATGGCCTCCAGGGGACCGGGCTCCACATCTACGTGTAACACCTCTGAGATGGCGCTGAAAACTAACCTCCAGAACCTTTCCAACTTCGGGCAGGACCAGAACATATGCATGTTATTGGCAAGACCCTCCCACATCGCTCACAGATGTCCTCTACCCCCTCAAATAGCCGGCTCGTCCTTGACTTGGTCAGGTGCGACCTGTTCACCACCTTCAGCTGTAGCAGCCCCATACTTGTGCATGAGGTCGAGCATTCCCCTTGTACCACAATCCCTCCTCCAATGCCATCCCCAACTCCTCTTCCCACTTAGCCTTAATCCCTACATGGACACCTTATCCTCCTCCAAATTATTCCCATAAATTATTGAGACGAACCCCCCTCTCCAACCCAACCTTCCCGCTGACAGCATCTTCTCCAGAAACAAAGAGACAGGCGCTATCGAGAAGGTCAGAAAGACCTTCCTCGCAAAATCCCGCACCTGCATGTACCAGAAACCCTCCTCTCGTGCCAGCCCAAATTTCTCATTCGTATTCCAAGCTTACAAACCCCCCTCCCAGAAACAGATCCTTCATCTCCCTGATTCCCCCCCTCTCCTCCCATCCTTGGAACCTCGCATCCATCCTCTCCAGCTCAAATCCGAGATTCACAATGATCGGCATCGCCCTCAACCATGCTCCCAACATAAAATGCTATTGGAACTGACTCGAGTCATCAGCGTGGTCAACTCCACCGGACTTCTCAAATACCACTCTGGGAGCGACGCCGTTATCAGCACCTGCAACCCCGACCCCTGACATGAACCCACCTCCATTCTTATCCACAAAGCCCCAGCCTCCCTCTTCCATCCCTGTACCTTCTCTGCATTCACCGCCCATTAAATTTGGGAGGCCTAACACCTTTGATTGTCGTTCCCTCTGCAATAACACCGTCCTTACCCTGGCCACCTTACCCACCCAGACAAATGAAGAAATCAGCCTGTCCACCCTCTTGGAAAAACACCGTGGGCAAAAAGACCGGCAGGCACTGAAACAAAAACCGCGGCAAAATGTTCATCTTCACCCTGCAATTACAATACTTTAAAAGTAATGAATTTTTCATAAAACATTTGAGATGCCCCGAGGTCATGGAAGATGCTCTATAAATACAAGTTTTCCCATTTCTCCCTCCCTTTCTTTTCCCTTTTTTCCTTTTTATAAGCATTCAAACTGATTTTCTAGCTGCTTTGCATATCCCTACTTTGCGTACACATAAAAGTCCACTTGTTTGATTCTGAACTGGAACTTGACCTCACACAAGTGTCAGAAATTGGAAATGTTATTGTCATATTATCTGTAACTATTTCTGCGCATGAAAGCAAGTAAAGATTGCGCTATCACTTCAAGAAGAATTATTCACTTTTTAAACCTCGGTTGTTTGTTTCTTTCTGTTATAACCTGCCTATTTACGATTGGCTGGGGACTAATGACTATCCCACAATCCTATGGGAGTATGAACTTCCCCAATGAGGGGGGCGGAGAAACTCCTAGTATAAATAAGCTGGCCAGTTCAGGAACCAGCAGGAAGGAGAAGGTAGCAAGGGAAGTTACTGCTACTGTTATGTATATATTGTTATAGTAAATAAACGTTATTATTTTGTATCCTTAAAACTCGTGCTGGATTCTTCGTGGCCCTTACAAAACTGGCGACGAAGGTAAGAGTGAATAGCTGTCTACACTGCTGAAGCCACCTCCCTGGATTTTTGTTGGATACAGGTTGGAAGTTGTTTTCTATTATACCATGCCTCTGTACGGACGTTTGGATGTTTTTGATGCTGCGCTGGAAAGCTGGAACCAGTACACACAACGGATGCGTTACTATTTCCGGGCAAACAATATCACTGAAAACGAGCGCCAGGTGGTCATATTGCTCACCGCCTGCGGGCCGCATACGTTTGGGGTGATTAGGAGCCTTACTTACCCAGCTGCGCCGGACACCAAAACGTTTGACGAACTTGTGAATATAGTGGGGCAACACTTTAACCCAACCCGTCCACGATAGTCCAGCGTTACCGGTTTAATATCGCTGAGAGGACCCCTGGAGAATCCCTTGCCGATTTTTTTTATCCAGGCTACGCGGGATTGCGGAATACTGTGACTATGGTGAGACCTTGTCAGAAATGTTACGCGACCATTTGGTTTGCGGTATTAACAATGCAACAACCCAGAGAAAATTGTTAGCGGAGCCAACATTGACTTTTCAACAGGCAATACAAATAGTCTTGTCCCGAGAGAGCGCAGAGCGAGGAGTACAGGAGCTACAGGGAATGGAAGTGCATGCCTTGGGGCGCAACCCTTTCCGCCCAAAAACGTCCCCCCGCACTCCTGCGGTACCTTGGGCGAGGCAACGACCGGACCGACGCCAGTGGCCATCGGACATTCCTCCCCGAAGGGAGCCTTCTCCAGAGCCAATGGATGAGGAGCCATGTCCGTGTCAGACTTGTAGGCGCCGACCCCGTCGCGGACGGCGGTCCTGGGGACGCCAGAGGCGCCGTCGTTCCGACTGAAACTGGGAACAGCCAAGGGGCCGTAACTGGGACCAGCCCAGAGGCCGTACCTTCCATGTGGATGAACCTGCAGCGACCACTCCTGAGGACGTGGAGACGGAGGACGACTGCCTGCAGCTGCATTGTGTGGCAGCTCCCCGTGTGGCCCCCATTAAGGTGACAGTATGGGTCAATGGCCACCCGCTGGAGATGGAGTTGGATACTGGCGCAGCGGTCTCCGTGATCGCCCAGAGGACATTCGACCGCATCAAGCAGGGTATACAGACCCTTACATTAACTGACTCACAGGCCAGGTTGGCCACCTACACGGGGGAACCACTGGACATTGCAGGAACTACAATGACCCCTGTTGTCTATGGACGCCAGGAGGGGCGTTTCCCACTTATCGTAGTGCGTGGCCATGGGCCCAGCCTGTTGGGTCGGGACTGGTTGCGCCATTTGTGGTTGCAATGGCAGCACATCCTCCAAACAGTTTCTGGAGGGTTGACTGAGGTGCTAGGACAATCCCCAGAGGTATTCCAGCCTGGTTTGGGGAAAATAAAAGGGGCCGTAGCCCGTATCCAAGTTGAACCAGGAGCCACACCGCGCTATTTCCGGGCGCGCCCAGTGCCTTACGCTTTGCTCGAGAGGGTAGAAGGGGAGCTCACTCGTTTGGAGAGTTTGGGTATTATCAGGCCCGTCCGTTTTGCTGACTGGGCAGCACCAATTGTACCAGTAATGAAGCCAGATGCCACAGTTCGCTTGTGTGGCGACTATAAACTTACAGTGAATACAGCTCCCGACTCGACCGATACCCAATGCCTCGCATAGAGGATCTCTACGCGAAACTTGCAGGTGGACTCTCATTCACAAAATTAGATATGAGTCACGCCTACCTGCAGTTGGAGCTGGACCCTGCCTCCCGACCATATGTAACAATTAACACACACCGGGGCCTGTATGAATATACACGGTTGCCCTTTGGAGTATCCTCTCCCTGCGCAATTTTTCAACGTGTTATGGAGGGCATTTTGAGAGGTTTACCACGTGTGGCTGTCTACCTAGATGACGTGTTGATTACAGGGACGTCGGAGCAAGAGCATTTGGAATATCTGGAGGCTGTCCTTAGACGTCTTTCGGAGGCTGGAGTCCGTTTACGTCTCACAAAGTGCGTATTTCAGGCAAAAGAAGTAGTCTACCTAGGTTATCGGGTGGACCGCGAGGGTCTGCACCCCGTCGCAGAGAAGGTGCGTGCAATTCAACATGCCCCCACCCCGACTGACACTTCGCATCTTCGTTCTTTTCTCGCTCTCGTAAACTATTACGGGAAGTTCCTCCCCAATCTGGCAACTACGCTGGCCCCCTTGCACCTGCTGCTAAAGAAAAATCACACCTGGGTTTGGGGTCAGCCGCAAGAAACCGCTTTCCGGCGGGTAAAGCAACAATTGTCGTCGTCTGGGTTACTAACCCACTATGATCCGGGAAAGCCTTTGCTCGTCACATGTGATGCATCCCCGTATGGTATTGGGGCTGTCCTGTCCCACAAGATGGAGAACGGGGCCGAGCGACCGATAGCTTTCGCCTCCCGCACATTGACTGCAGCGGAGAAAAAGTACGCGCAGATCGAGAAGGAGGGCCTGGCAGTGGTTTTCGCGGTGAAACGCTTCCACCAGTACGTGTATGGCTGCCATTTCACTATCGTGACTGATCATAAGCCCCTGCTGGGACTCTTCAGAGAGGATAAACCAATACCGCCCATTGCTTCTGCACGGATCCAGCGCTGGGCTTTGTTGCTTGCTGCATATGAGTATTCTCTGGAGCACAAACCAGGTACGCAGATAGCAAATGCCGACGCACTGAGCCGATTGCCTTTATCGATCGGCCCCATGTCGACCCCCACGACCAGTGAGGTGGTTGCAACCCTAAATTTTATGGACACCTTGCCTGTCACGGCATCACAGATCCGTGAGTGGACCCAGACGGAGCCAGGCTTGTCAAAGGTTCGGCACATAGTCCTGTATGGTGGGCAGCATAGACAGCTCCCAGGCGAGTTACGGGCATTTTCCTCCAAGCTGTCAGAGTTCAGCGTGGAAGACGGCATCCTCTTGTGGGGGACGCGTGTGATTGTCCCGGAAAAAGGCCAGGAGCTGATATTATCAGACTTGCACAATGGGCATCCGGGCATGACCAAGATGAAAATGTTGGCCCGGAGTTATGTCTGGTGGCCAGGCCTCGACACCGGCATTGAGAAGGTGGCCCAAATCTGCTCCATTTGCCAGGAGCATCAGAAGCTTCCGCCGGCCGCGATGGCCAGGGCGGCCGTGGGCACGCTTACATGCAGATTTCGCAGGCCCTTTTCAGGGATCCATGTTCCTTCTACTAATTGACGCCCAGTCCAAATGGCTGGAGGTGCATAAGATGCAGGGGACAACGTCCTGCGCAACAATTGAAAAGATGCGTTTATCATTTAGTACGCATGGCCTCCCCGAGGTGCTGGTCACGGATAATGGCACTCCATTCACGAGTGAGGAGTTTGCTAGGTTTACAAAGATGAACAGCATCCGCAATATCCGCACTGCCTCTTACCACCCGGCTTCAAATGGGTTGGCAGAGCGTGCAGTGCAAACATTCAAAAGAGGCCTAAAGAAGCAGTCTTCCGGATCAATGTCCACGAGACTGGCTCGCTTTTTGTTTACGTACAGGACCACCCCCCATGCAGTGACTGGGGTAGCTCCCGCAGATGGGCCGAAGACTTCGCACCCGCCTTAGTATGGTCTTCCCGAACATTGGCGCAAAAGTACGCCGCACACAAGAACGGCAGGGACCGGGATTGTCTCGGCATCGTCCGATTCGGCAGTTTGCGCCCGGTGACCCAGTATTCGTGCGGAATTTTGCTGGTGGTGCTCAATGGGTTCCTGGTGTAATCTTTCGCCAAACGGGCCCTATATCTTACCAAGTGCAAGCCCAAGGTCATCTCCAGCGAAAACATGTAGACCACGTCCGGTCCAGAAGATCATCCCCTCAAAAGACCCCCCGCCCCCGGAGCTCATTTCAACAGCCGCAAAGACCAGAGACAAGGGAAGGTAGTCCTCAAAATCTTCCACTGGTGCCTCACTCGAAGCCTGCGCAGGTCGTTACGGGACCGAATGGAGATAGAGACGCTGACATGACGGAGGCAGCAGACTCTGACTCCGAGATGGAGACACAGGATGAATCTGAGGGGGAATCCTCGGGTCCACAGGCCGTGGATGTACAACCGCGCCGTTCATCACGGAAGCGCCGGTCTCCGTCTCGTTACACGCCGCCTGATCCAGCGCCGCGTGCAAATGGCGTCCGGCCTGCGGCCAAACGAGTTCGACGCCTTCCTTCGCCAGGGTCTTCGGTGGATTCCTTGGACTTTGGGGGGGAGGGATGTTATAACCTGCCTACTTACGATTGGCTGGGGACTAATGACTATCCCACAATCCTATGGGAGTATGAACTTCCCCAATGAGGGGGGCGGAGAAACTCCTAGTATAAATAAGCTGGCCAGTTCAGGAACCAGCAGGAAGGAGAAGGTAGCAAGGGAAGTTACTGCTACTGTTATGTATATATTGTTATAGTAAATAAACGTTATTATTTTGTATCCTTAAAACTCGTGCTGGATTCTTCGTGGCCCTTACAAAACTTTCCTTTTCAATAAGTGTTTGGCATAGTGAATGATTGTGGAAGCAAATATTTATTGTTTTCAGAACAGTAGGATATTTAACACTTGCCAAATGCAACTATTTACTCCAACCTCCTGCCCTATCTGAAATTATCTATCCAGCTTCACATGACATACAAGCCAGTAAAGGTATAGATAAGAAATTGTTACGTTCATTAAAATGTTCTGAAAGGTGATTAGTTTCTCAATTTGTTTAATTTACAGAGCTACGGCCACTGTTTTACAACTTGCAGAGCTGAATCCTTATGTCCAGGTCAATGTATCCAATATTCTTTTGGACGAAAGTACAAATCTTGGCTTCCTGAAGCAATATCAGGTAATAAGACAAGATTTTAAAATAAATCATTACTTTAGCCTTATTGCTTCCAAATACCCATGGAGCTGTACTTTACTTTTTGTCTTGATTTTATTTTCAGCTGCTTAGTATTTGTCAATACTGCCTCAGCACTAAAATGAGCTAAGTTTGTATGGTCTTCCTATTCTTTCTTGCATTATACTGTTACAAGAGAGGTTGGTGTACTATGTTTTGATATGGGGTTCTCTTAAAATTTAACTGAAAATCCTCTCCCCTTGCACAAACTAACCACTGTTGCCTCTTGGTTTGGTTGGTGGTCCTGTTCACAAAGAGCTTACAGGGCCTTGGAGGAATTTGAAAACGAGGGTGAGAATTTTAAATTTGAGGCTGGGAGCCAGGGCCATTGGGTGAATAATATTTGATGCATATTAAGATGTGGAGAGCAGAGTTTTGGGTGATTGCAAGATCACAAGAGTGCAACGTGAGCAACAGACTAGGAGCGCATTGGATAATTGAATCAAGACATAATGAAGGCATGGGTGAAGTTCCAATAGCAAATGAGCTGAGGCAGGACAGAGACAGCTGATGTTATGGGGTTGGAAATAGATGGCCTTGAGGATGGAGAAGGGGATACGATAGAAACTGCAGTCAGAGATCCCCGAGTGAGATGAACTGACTTGTTGATGCAGTGGCATCAGCTTGGAGCATAAATGAACTAATGTCCAGGTTTGGAGACAAATGTAGAGGGCTAGTGAGTCCATGGGCTGATTGAGGGGCCAGTTATGAGTGCACATACCATTGGAGGTTTGACCTTGGAAAATAAAGAGGTGAGAAGAATTGGCCATGGGTCAACAAAGCTTGGTGATCCAGTAGAGATAGCTTGTTAAAAGGTTGCAGACCGAGACTAGAGCTTATTAGATTGTAAAATGCCCCTTTATTGGAAGCATGTGAAATTGGTGCTTAAATGTCACTCAGCAGGGTGCAGTGCTGCAACTGTGAGATGTGGCAGATCTGTGATGCTTCCAGCGTTCCGGTCGACTACATCTGCAGCAAGTGTAACCAATGGCAGCTCCTCACATACCGCGTGGTTCGGTTGGAGCAGCAATTGGATGCACTTAGGAGCATGCAGGTGGTGGAAAGTGTCATGGATAGAAGTTATAGAGACATGGTCACACCCAAGGTGCAGGCAGAGAGATAGGTGACCACCAGAAGGGGCAGGCAGTCCGTGCAGGAATCCCATGTGGTTGTCCCCCTTTCGAACAGGTATACTGCTTTGGATACTGTTGGGGGGGATAGCCTATCAGGGGAAAACAGCAGCAGCCAGAGCAGTGGTCCCAAAGCTGGCTCTGATGTTCAGCAGTGAGGGTCAAAGCGTAGAAGAGCAATAGTCATAGGGGACTCTATAGTCAGGGGCACAGATAGGCGCTTCTGTGGACGTGAAAGAGACTCCAGGATGGTATGTTGCCTCCCTTGTACCAGGGTCCAGGATGTCTCGGGACGGGTAGCGGGCATCTTGAAGGGGAGGGGGCAAACAAGCATAGGTCGTTGTACATATTGGTACTAATGACATAGACAGGAAGGGGCATGAGGTCCTGCAGCGTTCAGGGAGCTAGGCAGAAAGTTAAAAGACAGGACCTCTAGGGCTGTAATCTCGGGATTACTCCTGTGCCACGTGCCAGTGAGGCTAGAAATAGGAAGATAGAGCAGCTAAAGACTTGGCTAAACAGCTGGTGTAGGAGGGAGGGTTTCCGTTATCTGGACCACTGGGAGCTCTTCCGGGGCAGGTGTGACCTGTATAAGAAGGACGGGTTGCATCTAAACGGAAGAGGCATAAATATCCTGGTCGCGAGGTTTGCTAGTGTCACACAGAAGGGTTTAAACTAGTATGGCAGGGGGATGGGTACCGGAGCAATAGGTCAGAAGGTGAAAACATTGAGGGAGAACTAGGGAATAGGGCCAGTATGGCTCTGAGGAAGAGCAGACTGGGAGATGTTGCTGAAAACAGCGGATCTGGTGGCCGGAAGTACATATGTTTTAATGCAAGAAGTAGAACGGGTAAGGCAGATGAGGGCAGCGAGGCTATATAGGTAGAGATCAGGAATAAGAAGGGCTTACTACAGGCCTCCCAACAGCCAGGGGGAGATAGAGGAGCAGATCGGTAGACAGATTTTGGAAAGGAGTAAAAGCAACAGGGTTGTTGTGGTGGGAGACTTCAACTTCCCCAATATTGACTGGGACTCACTTTGTCCTAGGGGCTTGGACGGGGCAGAGTTTGTAAGGAGCAACCAGGAGGGCTTCTTAAAACAATATGTAGATAGTCCAACTAGGGAAGGGGCTGTACTGGTCCTGGTATTGGGGAATGAGCCCGGCCAGGTGGTAGAAGCTTCAGTAGGGGAGCATTTTGGGAACAGTGACCACAATTCAGTAAGTGTTAAAGTGCTGGTGGACAAAGATAAGAGTGGTCCTAGGGTGAATGTGCTAAATTGGGGGAAGGCTAATTATAACAATATTAGGTGGGAACTGAAGAACCTAGATTGGGGGCGGATGTTTGAGGGTATATCAACATCTGACATGCGGGAGGCTTTTAAATGTAATTTGAAAGGAATTCAGGACCGGCATGTTCCTGTGCGGAAGAAGGATAAATACGGCAAATTTCAGGAACCTTGGATAACAAGAGATTTTGTAGGCCTCGTCAAAAAAAAAGGAGGCATTTGTCAGGGCTTGTAGGCTGGGAACAGGCGAAGCCTGTGTGGAATATAAAGAAAGTAGGAAGGAACTTAAGCAAGGAGTCAGGAGGGCTAAAAGGGGTCACGAAAAGTCATTGGCAAATAGGGTTAAGGAAAATCCCAAGGCTTTTTACGCGTACATAAAAAGCAAGAGGGTAGCCAGAGAAAGGGTTGGCCCACTGAAGGACAGGGGAGGGAATCTATGTGTGGAGCCAGAGGAATTGGACGAGGTACTACCAAAGAGAAGGAATTGGTGGATGTTGAGTCTGGAGAAGGGTGTGTAGATAGCCTGGGTCACATTGAGATCCAAAAAGACGAGGGGCTGTGCGTCTTGAAAAATATTAAGGTAGATAAGCCCCCAGGGCCTGATGGGATCTACCCCAGAATACTGAAGGAGTCGAGAGAGGAAATTGCTGAGGCCTTGACAGAAATCTTTGGATCCTCACTGGCTTCAGGTGATGTCTCGGAGGACTGGAGAATAGCCAATGTTGTTCCTTTGTTTAAGAAGGGTAGGCAGGATACTCCAGGGAACTACAGGCTTTATGTCAGTGGAAGCTAAATTACTGGAGAGAATTCTTCGAGACAGGATCTACTCCCATTTGGAAGCAAATGGACGTATTAGTGAGAGGCAGCATGGTTTTGTGAAGGAGAGGTCATATCTCACTAGCTTGATAGAGTTTTTCGAAGAGGTCACAAAGATGATTGATGCAGGTAGGGCAGTGGATATTGTCTATATGGACTTCAGTAAGGCCTTTGACAAGGTCCCTCATGGCAGACTGGTACAAAAGGTGAAGTCGCACAGGATCAGGGGTGAGCTGGCAAGATGGATACAGAACTGGCTAGGTTATAGAAAGTAGAGAGTAGTAATGGAAGGGTGCTTTTCTGATTGTGTTCCACAGGGATCCTGGCGTTCCACAGGGATCAGTGCTGAGAACTTTGCTGTTTGTAGTATATATAAATGATTTGGAGGTCGGATGGGTTCCCGGTTGAATTTTACAGGAAATACGTGGACCTGCTGGGCCCGTTGCTAATGAGAACTTTTAATGAGGCGAGGGAGGAGGGGACCTTGCCCCCAACAATGTCCAGGGCGCTGATTTCTCTGATTTTGAAGCTGGACAAGGATCCATTGCAATGTGGGTCGTATAGACTGATCTCGCTAAGTTGCTGGCGAAGGTTCTGGCTACAAGAATTGAGGACTGTGTCCCGGGGGTGATTCATGAGGACCAGACGGGATTTGTGAAGAGTAGGCAGCTAAACACAAATGTGAGGGGCTCCTCAATGTGATTATGATGCCCTCGGTGGAGGGGGAAGCGGAGGTAGTGGCAGCTATGGACGCGGAGAAGGCCTTTGATCAGGTGGAGTGGGAGTATCTTTGGGAAGTGTTGCGGAGGTTTGGGTTCAGGGAGGGGTTTATAAGTTGGGTCAGGCTACTATATAGCACCCCAGTGGCGAGTGTTGGTACGAACCGGCGGAGGTCGGAGTACTTTCGTCTATACCGGGGTCGAGGCAGGGGTGTCCCTTATCCCCCTTGTTGTTTGCACTGGCAATTGAGCCGCTGGCCATGGCACTGAGGGAGTCCAGGAAATGGAGGGGATTGGTTCGGGGGGGAGAGGAACACCGGGTGTCGTTGTATGCCGATGACCTGTTGTATGTTGCGGACCCAGTGGAGGGGATGGCGGAGGTCATGTGGATCCTTAGGGAGTTTGGGGACTTTTCGGGGTATAAACTCCACGTAGGGAAGAGTGAGCTCTTTGTGGTGCATCCAGGGGACCAGGGAAGGGGGATAGACGAGCTACCGCTGAAGAGGGCAGAAAGGAGCTTTTGGTACCTGGGGATCCAGGTAGCTAGGAGTTGGGGGGCCCTGCACAAGCTCAATTTGACACGGTTGGTGGAGCAGATGGAGGAGGACTTTAAAAGATGGGATATGTTGCCACTCTCAGAAGCGGGTAGGGTGCAGTCAATCAAAATTACGGTCATTCCGAGGTTTCTCTTTGTGTTCCAGTGCCTTCCCATTTTAATCCCCAAGGCCTTTTTCAAACGGGTAAGCAGGAGCATCATGGGTTTTGTGTGGGGGAATAAGACCCCAAGGGTGAAGAGGGTGTTTTTGGAACGTAGCAGGGACAGGGGCGGGGGGGGCTGCCGCTGCCGAATCTGTGGTTATTATTGGGCAGCCAATGTGGCGATGATCCGTAAGTGGGTAATGGAGGGAGAGGGGGTGGTGTGGAAGAGGCTAGAGATGGCGTCCTGTGTGGGCACGAGCCTGAGGGCTCTGGTGACGGCACCGCTGCCGCTCCCGCCGACAAGGTACACCACGAGTCCGGTGGTGGCGGTGACTCTGAACATTTAGGGGCAGTGGAGGCGACACAGGGGTGAGGTGGGAGCCTCGGTTTGGTCCCCGATTCAGGAGAATCATCAGTTTGTCCCGGGAAAGATGGATGGGGGTTTCGGAGCTGGCATCGGGCAGGGATTAAAAGAATGGGGGACCTGTTCATTGATGGGACGTTTGCGAGCCTAGGGGCGCTGGAGGAGAAATTTGGGCTACCCCCGGGAAACGCTTTCAGGTATATGCAAGTGAGAGCATTCGTGAGGCGGCAGGTGAGGGAATTCCCGCTGCTTCCAGCACGTAGGATTCAGGACAGGGTGATTTCGGGTGTATGGGTTGGAGAAGGCAAGGTTTTGGCGATTTACCAGGAGCTGCAGGAAGAGGAGGAGGCCACGGTGGAGGAGTTAAAAGGCAAGTGGGATGAGGAGCTTGGGGAGGAGATAGATGAGGGTCTGTGGGCTGATGCCCTGAGTAGGGTTAATTCTTCCAACTCTAGCGCCAGGCTCAGCCTAATAAGCAGTTTAAAGTTGTTCACAGAGCGCATATGACAGGGGCGAGGTTGAGTAGGTTCTTTGGGGTGGAGGACAGATGTGTGAGGTGCTCGTGGAGCCCAGCAAACCACGTCCATATGTTCTGGTCATGCCTGGCACTGGATGGGTTTTGGAGGGGCTTTGGGAGGGCTATGTCCAAGGTGATGAACGCCCGGGTCAAGCCGAGCTGGGGATTGGCATTATTTGGGGTATTGGACGAGTCGGGAGTGCAGGAGGCGAAAGAGGCCGGTATTCTGACCTTTGCATCCCTGGTAGCCCGGCGGAGGATTTTGTTACTGTGGAAGGATGTAAAGCCCCCTAGCGCGGAAGCCTGGATTAATGACATGGCAGGGTTCATCAAGCTGGAGAGGATAAAGTTTGCCTTGCGAGGGTCTGTGCAAGGTTTTTTCAGGCGGTTGCAACCGTTCCTAGACTATCTCGCGGAGCGTTAGGAGGAGGTCAGCAGCAGCAACCCGGGGTGGGGGGGGGGGTGGTTCTTTTGGGGTGGCGTTTGGGTTAAGGTGGGGTGTTTCCCTATTTGTGTGTTTCTACTGTTATGTGGGGGGTTATTGTATCTGGGGGGAAATCCTATGTATAATTTCTGCTTGTTGTGTTTTTGTTTCTTTTTCTTGTTGGGGGGGGGGGAGGGGTTTGTTGAAACTTTGTTGAAAAATTTGAATAAATATATATTTTTTAAAAAAGAAAGCATACGGCATGCTTGCCTTCATTGGCTGGGGCATTGAGTATAAGAATTGGCAGGTCATGTTGCAGCTGTGTGGAACTTTAGTTAGGCCACAGTCATTCCCTAGTTCATTCCTCCATGGCAATGAGTATAGTGTTCAATTCTGGTCGCCGCACTACCAGAAGGATGTGGAGGCTTTAGAGAGGGTGCAGAAGAGATTTATCAGGATGTTGCCTGGTATGGAGGGCATTAGCTATGAGGAGCGGTTGAATAAACTCGGTTTGTTCTCACTGGAACTACGGAGGTTGAGGGGTGACCTGATAGAGGTCTACAAAATTATGAGGGGCATAGACAGTGGATAGTCAGAGGCTTTTTCCCAGGGTAGAGGGGTCAATTACTAGGGGGGGCATAGGTTTAAGGTGCGAGTGGCAAGGTTTAGAGGAGATGTACGAGGCAAGTTTGTTTCGCAGAGGGTAGTGGATGCCTGGAACTCGCTGCCGGAGGAGGTGGTGGAAGCAGGGATGATAGTGACATTTAAGGGGCATCTTGACAAATACATAAATAGGATGGGAATAGAGGGATACGACCCAGGAAGTGTAGAAGATTTTAGTTTAGACTGGCAGCATGGTCGGCACGGGCTTGGAGGGCCGAAGGGCCTGTTCCTGTGCTGTACTTTTCTTTGTTCTTTGCTCTTAGGGGTATAGAAAGAGTGAACAGTTGGAAGCTTTTTCCCCCGGGCGGAAATGACAATTACAAGGGGGCACAAGTTGAAGGTGAGGAGGGGAAGGTTCAGTGGAGATATGCGGGGGATGCTTTTTACACAGAGGGTGGTGGTGGCCTGGAATGCACTGCCAAGAAAGGTGGTTGAGGCAGATACGTTAGTGTCATTTAAGACTTATCTGGATAGACACATGAACTGACGGGGTATAGAAGGATATAAGCAGTTGGTCTAGATTGGACATATGATCGGCGCATGCTTGGAGGGCCAAAGGGCCTGTTCCTGTGCTGTACTGTTCTTTGTTCTTGATGGTGTAGTGGCGGTGGATACCTGCTCCCCCCGAGACCCTCCCCACTGACAATGGTGCATCTCAGAGCTGGCACCCGGAACAGGGCAGCAAGGTGGGAAATGTGCTGCCGGCAAGTGTGTCGGGACCCTACAACCCCCAGAGGACGCCCGTCAATGTGGGCCGAGCACCAATCCCATGCCCCATCTCCCCGGACACTGTGGTCTTGGATGCCTCTCCGCTCACCTCCCCCAGTGCCCTGTTAGTGATCCTTGACCTGCTTAGTCTTCCGTCCTCTGCTCCGTCTGACTATAAGCACTGAATGAGGAGCACTGGCACTCAGCTCCCAGCGGGTTATCATCAATCCCCTGTCCTCGACAGTGCCCCGCTGACATTGTCGACGCAGACCTATCACCCTGGAGTGATTTTGCACAGTCCCTGGGACAGTGGGAAACGGGTGTGTGGGGGGGGGGTTGAGGGATTGGGAGGGGGGGGGGGGGGCTGGAAGGGGTGGGTTGATTGAGGAGAGGGGTAATGAAAGACGAGGCCATGTCCTATGTGAAGCCAGTAAGGATGAGGGCCTCCCTGGTCCTGTGGATCCTCCTTGGGCTCGTCCTCCAGCCACTCCTGCTCCGGCACCTCCTCATCCTTGACCTTCTCCTCTGAGGTGGACACATGTTCCTCCCTCTCCACCTCCAGCACGTTGCCCTGCTACTGTGCCAGTTTGTGGAGGATACAGTAGACCACCACAAAGTGGGGGACCTTCTGGGGGGGGGGGGGGGGGGGGTGTACTGCAGTGCACCATCAGAGCAGTTGAGGCATAGGGACCGCATCTTGAGGAGTGCAATGCAGCGCTCAATGACCACCCGGAGGTCTGCCTGGGCCTTGTTGTATCGGGTCTCCGCATCAGTCATTGGCCTCCATACTGCCGTCATTAGCCATTTCCTCAGTGGGTAATCATTATTGTCCAAGAGTCAACCGGCCAGGGCAGCACACTTGTGCAGTGGTTAGCACTGCAGTCTCACGACACCAAGGTTCCAGGTTCGATCCCGGCTCTGGATCAATGCCCGTGTGGCTTTTGCACATTCTCCCTGTGTTTGCGTGGGTTTCGCCCACACAACACAAAGATGTGCAGGGTAGTGGACTGACTACACTAAATTGCCCCTTAATTGGAAAAAATGAATTGGGTACTCTAAATTTTAAAGAATAAAAAAGAGCCAACCGGCCACCCTGGGGTGGTCCTTGAAGTGGTAATTTTTTCGTTCGTAAATTTGGTTATAAATAGTCATCAGGACAGCTTGCATGATAAACCAAAAGTAAAGGGAACAATCTATCCTGCATTGAATGAGTATGCTGATTGGTTGACAAGTGGACTCTGATTGGTAGAGGTGTTGCCATGGAGAATGCAGCAAAGTACAGTTAATTTGCCTTGCTGATGTTCAATTCAAACCAGGTAGGTTGACTCTGGTCAAGGCATTGCCATGGAGGAATGAACTAGGGAATGACTGTCCCCCAAACTCTTGTTTAGTTATAAAACGTGCAATGTGTCAACATGCCCCTTCTGTTTGCAAAGGTTAGGACCCTGTGTGTGAATATATGTGGCTTCTAGTATGCGCAGGTGAGCCATATTGCGAGCCTGACTGATGATCTTACATTGGTTTCCAGCGTAGTTCTTGGCACAATCCGGATTGTTTAGCAAGTGTTGTCCAATCGTGGATCACACTTAATGTCGGACACCATGTTTAAGTTTTGCAAACATGGGCTGCTTGTGCATAGTCCGTACTTTGCCAGTCGTGAACAGCAGAAGGGACATGCTGTTTGATATGATCTGCCCGTCATTGGAACATAACGGCTTACGTACCTGGTATCACACTGGCACCGAAATTCATATACCACATTACTCATTTGTGTGATGGACAGAACTTATTTTTGACTTGATGGCAGCATCTTGCTCGTGGATCCCCACAGGGATCGTAAATAAAGGTAGAAAGATTTATCAAAAAGGCTAATGAATTGTTGACATTTATTTTGAGGGGCTTAAATGCAAAGAGGTGGCAGTGATCCTTCAGTTGTAGAGATTTTGGACACAACCTCAGGAAGGATATATTAAGCTGTGAAGGCAGTAAATCTGGCACAGCTTCATCCCAATGATACAAGGCCTTAAAGTGTTACCAACTATGAGGATAGGTTGTACAAACATGACTTGCATTCCTTTGAGTTTAGAAGGATGAGGAGAAATTTGTTGGCAATACATTAGGGCTGCAGGCAGTGTCATGATGTGAAGCTACAGTCTTCTGAGAATAGTGCTTGGTTATATTAATATTGATTCTTTTTTCTTCATTCACAGTGTGTGGTTTTGACAGAGACTAGACTCTCACTTCAAAAGAGGATAAATGACTTTTGCCATGCACAGCAACCACCAATCAAGGTATGGTTCTTGTAGTACGTACTGAGCTAAAACATTTTTCTTCAAAGTACTTTTATTAAGATTTTAACATTTTATACATAAGAAAGCAAACCCACCCCACCCAAACAAAGCTTGTACAAAGAGAACCCCGCCCCTGCGCCCCAACAGCTGACGGTGACCAACTCTTTGAGGTACAGAATGCCCAGGTGCCATCTTTTGTAGAACTTTTTCAAGGTATAGGAGTTCCATTAAATCCATAGGCACAGGGTGGAAAAGCTGAACTCCACCCCAACAGAACCCGCCTGCAGGTAATCAGTGAGGCGAAGGCTAAAACATCCGCCCCCGCCCCATCTGTAGCTCCGGCAGGTCCACCACCACAAATACAGCCCCTCGGGGATTGGGCTCCAAATCAAGATTGCCAACATGGCGCTGAAGACCGAGGCCCAAAACCTCCCCAACTCAGCGCAAGACTAAAACATATGGGCATGATTGGCTGGACCCCGCTCACTCAGCTCACACTTGTCCTCAACTCCCACAAACAACTGGCTCATCTTCGACTTTGTTAGATGTGCCCAGTGCACCACCTTTAATTGAATCACCCTTAGTCTCGCACACAAAGTTGTGGCGTTCACCCTGCGCAACACTTCACATCCCTCCTCCAGTGCCATTCCCAACTCCTCCTCCCATTTGGACTTAACCTCTTACATATCCTCACCCAGAATCCTCCCATAGATCCGTGAGTTAACCATCCCTACCACCGGCAACACTCTCTCTAACAGTGAGGAGGCGGCACCACTGGGAACGTCAGAAAAACCTTCCTTGCAAAATCTCTCACCTGCATATCCTGGAAAGTTCTTCTTCAACTCCTCCAAACTCCCAAACTGCCCCTCCAGAAACAAATCCCTCATCCCCGCCACCCGCCTTTCTTCCCAACACTGAAATATAGCACCTAATCCAGCTGACTCAAACAGGTGGTTTGCACAGATCAGCATCATCAATCTTGTAAGGGGTCTAGTTTGGGCCTATGGTGACGGAAGCATTGCCAATGGCTCCGAGTAGGCATTCAGGGAGCCCAGTGGCGCAGTCCATGGTGAAGATATGGAATCAGCTGAGGAGGCATTTTAGGATGGAAGGGATGTCGGTACTAACGCCGCTGTGCGAGAATGATGGGTTTGTGCCGGGGGCGGGGGATTGGATAGTGTATATGGAGGTGAAGGGAAGTGGGGCTGGTCAAGGTGAGGGATTTGTATTTGGAGGAAAGGTTCATCAGTCTGGAGTCGCTAAGGGAGAGGGTAGAACTGCCGAGGGGTAGTGAGTTCAGGTATCTGCAGGTTAGCGACTTTGCACAAAAGGTTTGGAGGGGGTTCCGTGCGTTGCCGGCATACACCCTGCTGGAGCGAGTGCTGCTTCCGGATGTGGAAGGGAAGGGAAGAATTGGGGATATATAAAAGTGGCTGGGAGAGCAGGGAGGTGAGCGGGTGGTGAAGATCAAGAAGAAATGGGAAGCGGCGTTGGGAGGGGAGATCCTGACTCCATCTTTACCCAACTTGCCTCCTGATTTCCATTCCTGCCCAGCACCTTCTTGGCATTTGCTGCCCCGTAATAATAAATCATTCGACAGTGCCAAATCCCAAGACTGCCGTCCTCTCTGAATTCTAGCTATCTTGCCTGCCCAAATAAATGACTTAATAAACTGCTCCACGCTCAGAAAGGAAAAAAAACGACTGGGATTGGAATCAAAATAGAAACCGTGGTAAAATATTCATCTTTATCGATTGAACCGGGCCTGCCAATGATAGAGGGAAGCTGTCCCACCTCTGTAGATCCGCCTTGACCCTCCCCACCAGGCTTGCTTAGTTCAATTTACGGAGCCGGGCCCAATCTCGTGCTACCTGCACCCCTAGATACCTGAAATGGTCAGTCTCAAGCGAAACCCCCTCAAAAAATTTGCCCCCTTCCATGGCAGAGAGATCGAAAAGCACTCGCTCTTCTCCAAGTTCAGTTTGTATCCCGCGAATGCCTCAAATTGAGTTACCAGCCCCATTAAATCACCAACTGGGGGCCGGGTCTGAGATATACAAAAGAAGGTCATTAGCATATAGGGAAATCCTAGGTTCCACCCCCCTCCCCATCACTATCTGACTGCCTCAATGCCTTGGCCAGAGGCTCTATCGCCAGCACAAACAGGAAGGCGGACATAGGACATAAGAACATAAGAACTAGGAGCAGGAGTAGGCCATCTGGCCCTTCGAGCCTGCTCCGCCATTCAATGATATCATGGCTGATCTTTTGTGGACTCAGTTCCACTTTCCAGCCTGAACATCATAACCCTTTATTCCTTTATTCTTCCAAAAATTATCTATCTTTATCTTGAAAACATTTAATGAAGGAGCCCCAACTGCTTCACTGGGCAGGGAATTCCTGATTCACAACCCTTTGGGTGAAGAAGTTCCTCCTAAACTCAGTCCTAAATCTGTTTCCCCTTATTTTGAGGCTATGTCCCCTAGTTCTGCTTTCGCCCGCCAGTGGAAACAACCTGCCCGCATCTATCCTATCTATTCCCTTCATAATTGTATATGTTTCTATAAGATCCCCCTCATCCTTCTAAATTCCAACAAGTACAGTCCCAGTCTACTCAACCTCTCCTTGTAATCCAACACCCTCAGCTCTGGGATTAACCTAGTGAATCTCCTCTGCACACTCTCCAGCGCCAGTACGTCCTTTCTCAGGTAAGGAGACCAACACTGAACACAATACTCCAGGTGTGGCCTCATTAACACCTTGCCTCAATCCGCTATTCAACTGAAAGTATCCCGAATTCAAATCATTCGTGCGGA
Organism: Scyliorhinus torazame; assembly: GCF_047496885.1. Classification (NCBI taxonomy): domain Eukaryota; kingdom Metazoa; phylum Chordata; class Chondrichthyes; order Carcharhiniformes; family Scyliorhinidae; genus Scyliorhinus; species Scyliorhinus torazame. Next base: position 214,178,037 of record NC_092715.1, on the reverse strand, counting down.
CACTCGCCTTAGGATCCTTATAGAGCAACCTAACCCACAGTACAAACTTGGGCCTTATCCCAAACCGTTCTAACACTGAAAACAAGTAACTCCACCCCACCCTATCGAAGGCCTTCTTGCATCTAGCACCACAATAAGCTGCTCCTCCCCCAACCCCCCCCCCCCCCCCCCCAATCCCGAACGGGGAGAGCACCACGCTCAACAAACGCCGCACATTCAAGGACAACCGCCTACCCTTTACAAACCCTGTCTGATCCTCACCAACCACCTGGGGAAGACACTCCTTCAACCTGAGCTCCAGTACCTCAGCAAGAACCTTGGTATCCACATTTAGCAGAGATATTGACAGGTACGACACTCACTCTACCGACTCCGTATCTTTCTTTAATAACAGCGAAATGGATGCCTGCCTCATCATCTCTGGGAGTGCTCCCTTGCCATCACGTCTTTAAACATCTCCACCAACAACAGTACCAACCGGTCCGCAAACCTCTTATAAAATTCCACTGGGAACCCATCTGACCCAGGTGCCTCGTTTGTCTGCTTTTTCCCACAGTCTTCCAAACCTCTTCAATCCCTGATGGTTCCTCCAGCCCAGCATTATCATCCTCCTCCACCCTAAGGCACTCCAATCCCTCCAAAGACTCCACCATACCTGACTCACCCCCTGGGGGTGGCTCAGACTGCTTTTTATAAAGCTCCTCAAATACCCTATTCACCTTCAGCGGTGCAGACACCAAAACCCCACTCGCATCCTCTACCTGAACAATTTCCTGGGAAGCTGCCTGCCTCCTAAGCTGGCCAGCCAATAGACGACTGGCCTTCTCTCCATACTCCTACATTGCTCCTTTTACCCGCCTCAACTGGCGCACCGCTTTACCTGTGGACAACAGATCAAACTGTGTCTGCAGTTCCTTTCTACTGGCCAAAACTCTGGTGTGGGATTTTTCGAGTACTTGCCATCAACCTCCAAAGTTCCATCGACCAACCAACTGCTGGCGCTCGCCTCCTTCTCAACCTGCGTCTTATACAAGATTATCTCTCCTTTCACCACCGCTTTCTAAGCCTCCCATAGCACCAACGTCAAAATCTCCCCATTTTTATTAAACCCCACATATTCATCAATTACCCTCGCAATCTTCACACAAAACCCCAAGTCCTCCAGCTACTTCCATCCAAACTCCACACCGGCCTCCTCTCCAAGACAATATCCACCCGGTGTGGGGCATGGTCAAAGATGATCGCCAAGTATTCCGCCCTCCTCACCCCTGCCAACGAGGATCTTCCCATAATAAAGAAATTCCCATAATAAAGTTATGTTCCAGAGCAAAGAAAGAATACTCTCTACCACCCCGGATTCAAAAACCTTCATGAGCCTACTCCCCCTATCTCCTTCATGAATGCCGCCAACAACTGTGCATCACCAAAATGGCTAAAGACTTGAGCTTAGAACGATCCACTTTCGGGTTCAAAACTTTAATCAAATGTTGATCTCCCCCCCCCCCCCCCCCCCCCCCCCCCCAACCTTCCTTCCAAAGTATCCATAACTATCACGCACCTGCCCCCCTGATCTGCCACCACCTTCTCCATCTGAAACTGCACTCTCTTGTTAATCAGTATAGCTCCCATTTAATTCCAGTGAGTGGAGTAGAGCCGGTGGGGGGAGAGGACACGCCTAATTTTTACGGCAGCAGCTATTTAATGAGTTTTCAATTTTTTAATGTGTGGGTTACTGGACGCATACGTGGGACTGGTAGGGTTGGAGGAGTAGTCAGGTCGGATGGGTAATCGGGTAGGAGACCGGTTGGGTGGGTGTAGGGGTAGTTGTGGCGGCAGTGGGGTGGCGGGTGTGGTGGTGATTGAGGGAGCTGGTTGTGAAGTTAACCAGCTGTTATACCAGGAATATTTAACTTTCTAACATTTCCTGGGTAACTCCTCCATATCTGGCCCAATTGCCCACTAAGCTCAGGATTCATGGAGGGTCCTGAGCACCAGAGAACCTGCCCATCCCATGTAATTCCCATGTATGTCTTCTGAGGAATCGTTGCCCACATCTTCAGTCATGCGTCTGATCCCTAACGACCCTGAAACCGGAGGATTTGGGCCAGTGTTACACATAATAGACTCAAAATATTAATTGTTCTTCTCCACAAATGCTGCCATACCTGCTGAGTTTATCCAGCATTTTCAGTTTTTATTTCAGATTTCTAGCATCCGCAGTATTTGCTTATTTTACCCACAAATGTCTGTGGGAGGAAACTACAGGATAAAAGAACCTGCATGTAATCGTAATGCATAAACAGCCGAGTTAAAGAGCCAGGGAGATTAATAGAAACGCTGTATTTGGAGAGATCCCATTTCGTTTAAATGGATATTTACTTCTGAGTGTTTATTTTCTGCTGTACCCTGTTATAAAAGTAATATTGGGACAGCACAGTAGTTCAGTGGTTAGCACTGTTGCTTCACAGCTCCAGGGTTCCAGGTTCGATTCCTGGCTTGGATCACTGTCTGTGCGGAGTCTGCATGTTCTCCCTGTGTCTGCGTGGGTTTCCTCCGGGTGCTCCGGTTTCCTCCCACAAGTCCCGAAAGACTGTTGGGTAATTTGGACATTCAGAATTTTCCCTCTGTGTACCCGAACAGGCGCCGGAATGTGGTGACTAGGGGCTTTTCACAGTAACTTCATTGCAGTTTTAATGTAAGCCTACTAGTGACAATAAAGATTACTTTTTAAAAAATGATGGATACAGTTTGTTTTGAGAAGAATATTAAATCTCTGTCCAATTTTAGAGTGCTGCTTTAATCACAAGCCTGGAGCACAATGTGTTAGCAAACACTTTATTCAAGATATGTCTGAAGCCAACGTAGTGCGAATGTGCTGTCTTACCTGTTCATATCTGATGTGAAGCAGTGATCTCGATCAGGCAGTGTGTTATGGCTTTATGTTAACCTGGTGCAGTTTGTAATTTAATACCAGCCATAAAAACAATTACAAGCCAGTATTCTGCATGTTAGGGCCTAAGCAACTTAAAGCATAGACACCAGTGGTGGAGTGATTAAAATCAGAGATACTCGAGGCCAGAATTGGGTGAGCACAGTTATCTTGGAATCTGGGGTGAGAGTAGATTAGACAGATGGTGGGTGCAAGACCATGGAGGGATTAGAAACAAGGATGGAAGTTTTGAAATCAAGACCAGGAAACAAAGTTCAAAAATCTTGGTCCTGGGGCAGCACGGTGGCGCAGTGGGTTAGCCCTGCTGCCTCACGGCACCGAGGTCCCAGGTTCGATCCCGGCTCTGGATCACTGTCCGTGTGGAGTTTGCACATTCTCCCTGTGTTTGCGTGGGTTTCTCCCCACAACCCAAAGATGTGCAGGGTAGGTGGATTGGCCACGCCAAATTGCCCCTTGATTGGAAAAAATGAATTGGGTACCCTAAATAAAAAAAAAAAAAATCTTGGTCCTGGTTAGATTGCAGTGTGGAATTTTTCTGATATAGGGCGCTGTTTAATGGAAAGTGTGGTAACGAGCGCAAACTGCCATGAGCTTCCTGATGCTTGACCCTGCGAGACGTCACCGGTATCAAATGCTAATTGGTATAATTAACAAGGCCCCACGAGCTTCTCGCCGCAAATGATGGTCACGCTGGCTGATTCGCCAGGACCCCGCCCGCCAGCTCCCCGCTAACAAGGGAGCGCAGTACTCCTATCCTGCAGAGCAAACACCACACAGCTCACAGCCATGCCACCAAGGAGACCAGCTCCACGATTCGGGGATGCCGACCTGGCCAGTTTGTTGGATGCAGTTGAGACCAGACATGATGTCCTGTTCCCCCGAGGGGCTCGGAGGGTCAGCCACAGGGCAGCCAGTGTCGCCTGGGAGGAGGTGGCAGCGGCCGTCAGCTCGGGGAGTGTCACCAGGAAGACCAGCACCCAGTGCTGTAAGAAGATCAACCAGCTCCACCGGGCCGCATGGGTTGGTTGGCAATGGCCCCCTGACACTGGGCGGCAGAGTGCTGGACATCAGAGACCCACCCCCTACGGATAGCGGGCGTAAGGTCGCGGGGATGGCAGATCAGTCACTGACTTAGAAGTTGGTGTACGTCGCAGAGGTGAGGATCCAAAGGCCACCGCCCAAATGATTAGTCCGACTTGAGTTAATGCCATATACTGACCCATTCCCCCCGCCATGTGAAACCTCGGAGGGGAGTTCGCCAACACCACGGGAGGAGTGCTCCGAGGCGACCACCACACAGTTGCTGTTACACACCAGGTGGAGGCAGGAACGCCCAGGTTGACTGGATGCCAGGGCCCAGCTGGGTCCCAGTCAGATGCTGAGCCTCTGGACCAAGTTTGCCCGGAGCTGATGCAGTCAGTAGGGTGCGGCCGTTATGTTCAGAGGGGGATGTCAGTGACACTCCAGCAGGTCCATAGCAGATTGGAGGAGCCTCAGCAGATAGGCAGGAGTCAGACTATGGCATATGGGAAGTGGGGGGTACGATGGCGGATGAAGCCACGTCTTACGTGAAATGGCCGAGGATGAGGGCCACCCTGACCCTCCGAGTTTGCTGGACCCTCTCCTCTGCCACCTGTCCCCCATCCTCCGCCTGGTCCTGCAGGTATCCAGCCCCTCCTGGTGCGACACCTCCTTGCCCTCCTCCATGAGTGGCCACATGTTCCTCTCCCTCCACCTCCAGCCTGTTGTCCCACTGCTGTGCCAGGTTATGGAGGACACAGCAGACCACCACAAAGCGGGCGAACCTCTGGTGTACTGCCGTTCTGCACCAAAGTGGTCAAGGCAGTGGAACCGCATGTTGAGGAGTCCGATGCATCGCTCAATGACAGCCCAGGTGCCGGCGTGGGCCTCGTTGTATCGGGTCTCTGCATTTGTCACCGACCTCTGTACCTGCGTCATTAGCTAGGTCCTCACTGGGTACCCCTTATCCCCCAAGACCGAAGTGGCCATCCTGGGGTGGTCCTCAAGAGGCCAGGGAAGTCTGACTATCCAAGGATGGAGCTGTCGTGCACATTCCCTGGCAAGCGTGCACACAGGCTGGATGTTCAGGGAGAGGAACCCCCTGATGGCCCGATGCGCGCAAGGTCATCTATTACCCACGGACCTGGGGTATTCTGGCGATGGCGGTGAATCCTGCTGCCTGGGCATCTTGTTGGGCCTGGTCCACGCCCGAACAAACAGGGCATCCATGATCTCAAGGATGCACTTGTCGGCTGTTGCTTGTGAGATGCCACACCAGTCCTTGTTTGAGCCCTGGAATGATCCTGAGGCTTAGGAACTCAGGGCTGTGGTGACCTTTATGGGCACCGGCAGTGGGCATCCTCCTCCTGGTGCGAAGTCTGTGAGGACATGGCACAGGTACCGCACCATCCCCTTGTTGAGGTGGAGCCCCCTGCAACACATTCTGTCCTCATCCGTTCAAAAGACCAGTAATTCCTGTATCGATTAGGCTGTCACTGGCCTCCCCCTTTGGCCCCTCCCTGGCCTGATGGGTGGCCAGGTCCTCAAGTGTGCAGGGCGGGGTCTGTCGACGCTGCTGCTGCTGCCACCTCCGGCGTCTGGCCTACCATCAGCACTGCGAGGGCAGCGTCCGCGGGGTCCAAGATATCATCCGTCCTGTGTAATATCTGTTGGGAATTTGGGAGGGTGTGAGACTGACAACCAGCGGTGTCTTCTATCCCAAGACTCTCCATTCCCCCAATGCATTCTCCCCCCCCCCCCCCACATCCCCTGCCATCCAAAACGCCCAGCCCATGCACCCCCAGCAACAGCAGGGGGCCCTGGTCACCAGACCCCACAAATTGTACACCAGACACCCGCACGTAACGTTACCTGGACCGGATGCTGGTCCCCTCCCCGGTGCACACACCTACCCTCTGGTCGCCGAGATGTCCCCGGTGCTGGGGCCCAGCCCCTGGGTGTTCGGATGTTGGTCGCTGCGTCCGTGGTGTTGCTTCCTGCATTGTTCAGGCACAGTCCAGGCATGACGGTCTGATTGGGATGATAGGCAATAACCCCCACGTGCTATAAGGTTTGCCGACCTACAGCAAAAGCCTGCAAGTGTGGGGCTGGAGGCCTCCACGATCAGTGGGAGTTATGGGCGGTCGGTGGGACAGACAGGCGGGGGCTGGCGTTGCCCCCGTAACAGGTACGCACGATCCAGGGTTGGCATGGTGGACCCGCGGGTGCTGAGTCCCCCTCAACCCAAGGTCGAGCCCCCACCCGAACAGCAACCCCAGTGCCCCTGGAGTCATTGCCTGAGAGCATAGATGGCCACTCACCACCTCAGATCCCCACAGCAGCTATTCTGCCAGCTTCACGTTTTTAAAAGGTGGACTAATCAGCGCCCACGTGACCACTTGCTGGGGAGGCAGTTGGATCATGGGAGGCCGTTAGATTGGGGGTTGCTTCTGATAATTGTATGGAGATTGACCTTAAGTGGCGATTATTGGTTTCTCGCCACGCCATGGCGGAATCCTGATTTTGCCAATGGCAGCGGGCCGGTTAGCTTGCAAATTGATTAGCGCCCAGCAGTTCTTGATTTTGGCCTCTCGCGCAATCTAACGGCCACGTCGTGCTCTCGCTCAAGTGCAATGCGGCAATTAAGTTGTGCCCATAGTCTTTTACGTGCAGTGCTGTTTCTTCTCTAGCCTACCGAACACGAAGATCCATAGTGAGCGAAGGTGAATGGCCACAAGCATCTCGAGCAACTGAGATTGAGCAATAAAAGCTGGTTTGCCTGCATCGTTTACTTCCCATGACACACTGCCTTTCTCTTACCTTCCTCATTTGTTTATTTGTTTGCTTTCTTATTCTGTTCTTAGTTTCTCTTTTGCTCTGCAGGCTCTTCCTGTTTGCCTTTTGCATTATTTCGAACTTTCATATTCATTTTAAAGCAGATTTGGTTTGGCATTTGATGATTTCTGATTTATTGTGTTAAAAATAACATTTGATTTCTGTTCCTTGAACCAAGGGCTAATGCTCTCTGCGGCTGCAAGCACATTGTAAACTTGTTTAAAACTACCATAATCTGTGTCCATCTACACCATAGGTCACCGTCTGAAGGCAATCAAGAACTTAAACCTTTTATTTTTGAACTTCCAGTGCTACTGTACATCTTAATGGTTTATCAATGGGAATTTTGTGCATTTCATTTTCCAGTTTATTAGCGCTGATATATATGGAGTGTTCTGTCGTGTGTTCTGTGACTTTGGAGACCAGTTTGAAGTAGCTGATCCAAATGGAGAAGAACCAAAAGAAATCTTCATTCAAAATATCACACAGGTAATACCTGCAGAAAATCACCTTCACTGACATGCAGCATTTTATGCTAGCTCACGATCCTGTTTATTCAGTGAAAATATAGAAAAGCATTGCATGGTGCTTCAGTGGTGATATCAAAGTAATTTGTTGAATTAGAATATGTAAAGAGATCAAGCTGACAGCTTTTTTGACACTGATTAGAAACAAGGTTATAGAAACTTAGAAAATATGAACCGGACTAGACCGTTCAGCCTTTCGAGCTTGCATAGCCATTCAATATGATCATGGCTGATCGTCCAACTCAGCAACCTGTTTCCACTTCTCTCGGGCCAGGTCAATCCTCTCATCAAGCAGGTTTTAGAAATGAGATCCTATGGGCACACATGACCAATCATAATGGGCACTTCTTTGGCTCAGCAGAGGCTATGATTCGAAAAGCAATTAGAATGTATACAGGGGCTCTACTGCTCTTAAGTGCACAAAATTCTCAGTCATGTAGATAAGTATAATATGTACACCATAGTGATAGAGGTCTACAGCACAGAAAAGGCCCTTCGGCCCATCGCGTCTGTGCCGGTGAAAAACAACCGATGAACTATTCTAATCTCAGCACTCCACACGTAGCCGTGTATGCCTTGGCATCGCATTTAAATACTTCTTAAATGTTATAATCTACAGTAATGAAAATACCCAGTAATGATTGTGTATTCAATATGATACAAGTTTGTTGAGAATTTGTACAGAAACATTGTTACAGCCATTGTCATGGCCCTACAAGGTTTTTCCAACTCTGATGGATTTCTGTATGAGTTTCTCAATATTATTGGTCACAATTGGTTATCTAAATTAAGATATTCATGCCAGGAGATTGCCCGTTCAAACATAAAAAATATAATATTGTATGTTGTCATAATGAGTCTTGGCACAGCATAACTGGGTGCTCGTGTTAATGCCTTTGACCTTTTCATTCACAGTCCATTCCTGGAATTGTTACGTGCATGGACAATCGTAATCATGGATTGGAAACAGGCCAGTTTGTGACTTTTCGGGAAATCAATGGGATGACCGAGTTAAATGAATCTGTGCAGCATGTAACTGGTATGCTCTTTCACCAGTGATACTAATTTGAATGATGTTTATTTTAGAGGGGAATGTTATTGTAAAATAGAGTATTTTTATTCTGAAATATTCCATTCATCCTACACATGCCGTTAAATTTTAATTTATCGCATGATTACAATCTGGTGCATCCAATCTCCTAACTTTCCTGCTTTCCTAGGAAAGCATTCAGTTGTTTCTTAGAGTCTGGTATGCTAGCTTTAGTTATCCTTCCTGGCAATCTGCTTCAGCTAATGATTGGACTGTGGAAAAAAACCACATATTGAGATCTGTCCTGATACAACAATGAAAGTTCTCCACAATATCTCATATATTAGATTTGTTTGCTTTATTTTCATTTAGTTCTCCCCAGAATCAACTATTACAATGCTTTTCATCGATTGCCTTCTGTAATCTTACACTTATTAAAAACTCCTACCCATCTGCTAAACTGGAATAAGTCCAAGTCACCAATTTACTCTTTGTTCACTGACCAACATTGGTTCACCAGTGACTTGATTATAAAATTGTCATTCATGTTTTCGGATGCCGCCATGGGCTCACCTTATCTTATCTCTGTAACCTCCTGCAACCCTCCAAGATCTCTGCACCAGTTCTAGCCTTGTGAGCATCCTCCACTCCCTTCACACAGCTACTGACGGCTGTGACCTAAGCTTTGATGTTCACCACCACTCTTCTTTAAGATGCTTCTAAAACATGCCTCTTTGACCCAACTGTTAGTCAAATGTAGCAATGTCTCTTCCTTTGCCTCAATGTTTGCTGCACCATGGTGCTGTCAGGCAGTTTAAAAAAAAAAGTAAAGTGCCCAATTCATTTCCCCCCCCATTTTTAAGGGGCAATTTAGCGTGGCCAATCCCCTACCCTGCATATGTTTGGAATGCGGGGGTGAGACCCACGCAGACACATGGAGAATGTTCAAACTCCACACGAACAGTGACCCAGAGCCAGGATCGTACCCGGGTCCTCAGCACTGTGAGGCAGCAGTGCGCCACCGTGCTTCCCCCTGCTGTCAGGCAGCTTAATGTTACATTCCAGAAAGTCAGATGGTGAAGGATCGACCTGGAGTCAATCTTTACAAAATTATATAAGCATATATTTACAGAGGCACACATTCCAAACATGCACATCTTCATCTAAAAATCACAATTTCAGTATGTTCCTTTTTATAGGGGTGCAATTTTATCCTTAGTTAATGTCTATTACCTGCATGCAATTAAATACCATTAATATACAATGAACAGAAGGGTATTTTCCTCATTTAAGGTACTATGTAGATGTGAATTGCTGTTGAACATGGGCACTAGTTCTGGAATGAGCACCAGATCTAGCTATAGTCTGCATGGATTGGCCTTCTCAATCCCGAGACATTGTCAATAGTTTAAAAAAATATTGACACAGATTTTCCGACAGCAGTGAGATTGACAGCATGTGTCATGTTGTCTACCACACCAAACTTACTTCAGGATTGCTGTTTTTTGTTGCTTGGAGTATGACATAGAGGTGAATTAAGCACTCAGCAGCTATCCAAAAACTGAAATGACGGCACATTAACTTTTTATTGCTGTGGGATGGTTTAAGTGAATAGAAATTTATTGAAAAGTTCTGTGCTTGAATTTGTGCTGTCCAAATCCTTTTGGACTACAAAAATTTACATGATGTATTTATCTTCCTCAAATTGATGGGCTTGAAATGTTTTTGAGGTATGTGTACATCATAATTACATAATTAATAGAAACATTGACAAAACAAATTAAGAGCTAATGGAATATGTTGTGTCAGTGGCTTTAGTCAGGCCGAACACTGGGGCGAGAGTAGTTTACAAAAGTCAAGGTGGACACTCCAGTGCAGTACGTAGGACGCATTGCCTTCTCAGAGGTGCTGTTTTTCCGATGAGATGTTAAATTGAGACCACATCAGCCTGCTTGGGTGGATGTAAAAGATCCCATGGCACTGTTTTGAAGGAGAGCAGGGTAGTTATCCCAAATTCTGGTCACTGAAAACAGATGATCTAGTCATTATCACGTTACCTTTTGTGGGAGTTTGCTGGGTGAGTAGCTGTCATGTTTCTTCCATTGAGGCAGCACGGTGGCGCAGTGGGTAGCATTGCAGTCCCACGGTGCTGAGGTCCAAGGTTCGATCCTGGCTCTGGGTCACTGTGTGGGGTTTGCACATTCTCCCCGTGTTTGTGTGGGTTTCGCTCCCACAACCCAAAGATGTGCAAGGTAGGTGGATTGAACACGCTAAATTGCCGCTTAATTGGAAAAAATGAATTGGGTACTCTAAATTTTTTTTTTTAATGTTTCCTCCGTTGCAACAGTGACTTCACTTCAAAAAGTTCTTAATTGATTGGAAAACACTTTTAATGACTTTCTTTTTAAGTTTGGCTGTGTTTGCTGGCAACGCCTTGCATGTTCAATTGTATGCAAGCCTGCCATCTTTGTAGAGGGTAATGTACAGAAGGATGCATGCACATTTATCACCCTGGGAATTGTAACAATTACAGTGCTGGAAGCATCAAATTAGCAATCCCCTCAATCCACAGGTCACCACAGACAGGACTGGAAAGAGCAAGTTGCAAATGGGACGCACTGCTTTTGCCCATCCTCACCCCAACCATCAACTAAAATGACACATTATATTCATGTCTTTTTAGAAATTGATTAAAAGATGAAATATCAAAACAAATGGCTGTGGAGAGAGAGAAGCAGGAGAGGCAATGACCAAGAAATGGCTGTTCCCAAAGTCCCTGCCCACCATGGGGATCAAGAAGCGCCGATTTATTGAAATTTCAGATCAGCCATTCATGAACTGTAGTTCAGTGGATGGTCTAACTGGTTTTTATTTGTGGTGTAAATAATTTTCGGGATACATGGGAAATGAAAGAAGATTCATTATTAAAAGTTTGAAGACAGCTGAAAAGAACCAGTCACTGTTTGAGAATGGAATTGTCTCTTGCAAATTGTCCTTGGATTCTGCCCATGCACTGACAAGTACACATGTGCAGACAGGTATCGGCGACTATCCTGTGTTGGCAGGAGATAGTTCAAATTCATATTGTAAATGAGCACAGAAGATACAGTATGGCAATATTAAAACTAGAGATCTCGGGTGCAGGAAGTTGATACTCAAAGATCACAATAATTTAAATTTTGTTACATCATTTTTAACAACTGGAGTTTAAACATGATCTTGGAGCAATAAATCACATGGCTGCCAATCCTTTGAGATGAATCTTTTAAACTCTGAAGTGACTATGATGTGAAAACCAGCTTAAAAGCAGAAAATTAGGCAGGGGCCTGACAATTACCGTATTATGTTTTCAGCGAGGTTAATGGAGTAGATGCGGAAAACACTCAGAAAAATAAGAGGGTGCGATTTAACCACCGCGTTGTGCTCGGCGTGGATCAGAGCGCGCCGGTTAAATAGCAGGAAAAGCCTAAATCGACTATTCGGTTTGCTGGCCCGCTCCCGATGATGTTGCTAACTTTCCGTTGGTTCAATTGCTCTGTTTTATTACCTTTGCTCTCGAGTCGTCAGGTATCTTTATGATACCGCCACGAGGTTCAAGTCCAAGTAATGATCAACAACTCAATACACCGATTAGTAAGATTCAAATCAAAGCACATTTATTGTACACCGTAATCGCTACTCATGCACAAATTCTACGTCTAAGCTACTTCTACAACTAACAGGCCTATACTTAACTTCGGACTGCCCCACTAGGTCAGTAGAACAAATGGCCTTTCGTTTGGGTTCTGAGTCTGCGGGATTCGAAATTGGTATGGATTGGTAGCTAGGAGCGCCTATCTCGTAGCGAGCGTTGAATTAAGACTTACTTCTGTCGGTGGTCACTGCACCGGTCACGGTCAATGTTGGTTTGTGTTGCTGGGTGACCCGGGCAGGACGAAGAGAGAGAGATTTGAACTTGGGGCTTAACTCTTATAGTCCCCAGGGGCTTCCTGCCTTTCAGGGCGGACCCTGTACCTGGTCCCAAGTGATTGGACTTTGTCCCAATCGCATGGTTCGATTTCTCCAATACTGGAGCGGTTCCCTGATCGATGGGCGGTCTTGAGGTGTTTGTTCACCTCCTTTGTATTGGCTCCTGCTGGCGCCGGGGAGTCTGGCTTTGCTTTGTGTATCCCAAATGTTACTTATTGTTTCCGGGGATTGCTCATCAGTATGTAGATGGCTGCTACATTGTTATGCTGATGGTCGCTGGTATCGATGTTGTCTGGCCTTTTGCAGAGTTTTAATACACAGCAAACCTGCACCTGCTGGTTTCTGTCTTTGTTGGCTGACTTTCCCATCAGCCTTTGCCGTTCGCCATTTTAAATCGGGAGTTGGCCAATTTAGGTGGCTACAATGGCGAGTTCCGGATCTCTCCCAAGTATGGCGAGAGTATCAGTAACCGCCATTTGCATTTGTTTCCTTCTCATTAGCGTGATTGAAGTCTAATGTAACGGCTTCTTGGGGAGGGGTGGGGCGCAATTTGCCTCTGTGAGACCTTCAGTGGGGGGGGCGATTTGCCTCTGTGAGACCTTCAAGCCATCTTTAAATATTTTGGAAACCCATAACAGGGAAACTACAGCTGCTGCAGTCTGTCCTACAAATCACTTCCAGGACAGAGCCCTGTACTGGGTTCTATGCTGAAGGTCATTTTAATTCCTTTTGACTATGAGCAGCCTCTAGCTTCACAGTTGAAGGCTATTGCTAATGAGGAATTGGCCTTGTTAATTGTGAGAGCACTTCCCAGCTGCAGGTTGTGTTTGCTGCTTGCTACTGCTTAGCTGTAAATGCCTGGGTGATGTAGCTGAGAATTTTGGTTGCTGCTGCCATTTCTGCTTGTCTGCTGCTTCTCCTTGGTCTTGTTGCTTTCTGGATGAAGAGAAGGAAGAAAGGAGATAGTTGCATATTGGTCTCTTTAACCTGAAGGCAGTGAGGAGGATTTTGACAGGCCTACTAACAGGCTGAGGATGGAGGACTTGCTCGAGCAGTCTGTGGATGCTTTTAAATATCTGTTTTGAGTGTTGACTGCGTATTTTGTTCTGGTCTTGTGGGTGACCTGTTAATGCACCTATGTTCCTGTGGCCCGGCCCTCTGACAGGGTGGTGATGGAAGATTGGATGCTGCAGGAGAGGAGGGGCGACAGCCCGGCTCGACTGCCCAGCTCAAGAGATTGCGTTCGGACACTTTAATGGACTACCGGTGACTTTTTATGTTCAGTAGCAATCTGCTGTTCCCATTATGGGAGCCGTGCGGGTCACTGGTGTTCCTTGTTTTCCTTTTGTTCTGCATTTGGTCTATGTTTGGGGGGGATTGTATGATGGATACCATGTAACTGCGGTTTATTTTTTTCGCCTCTCCAGCCCTCCTGCCTCTGTGGCCTGGGAGTCGTGTGCCAGTGCTGAAGAGGTGGGTGGGTAGTTTTGGCTTTCTCTCCCTCCTCCGCTATGCTCCACGTTGGTGCAACATTCCGGTTGTTGGCTCACCAAGTGGTTTTGCATTGATGCAGGTCCACTGTAGGGGAGGTTGCCTGCTGCGACCCCTCTCGCTTCTATGGCCTGGTCCCCTGGCATGCACGCGCAGTCATTCACGCGGTGGTTGCTCTGTATTTTGTCTGGTTTATAATGTGCTGGACCTATTCTGGGCTGAACTGTCCCCCTCTCCAGTGGGCTGGAATGTTTTTCTCTCTGTCCTCCACCAGTTGGAGTGGCCTTTTACAGGTGGGCTGGACTGGTGTGCCTTTCTGGTGATGTAGTTCAGGGGGGGGGAGAAGGAGAAGGAGAAGGAGGAGTGCATCCTTGGTGCCAAGTGATTGGTGTCCTCATTGTATTGTCTTCTGTATTTCGATACAGTCAATAACTTAAATATTTGCAGGTTATGTTTGCTGCTTGCTACTGCTGGTGGCTGCAAATGCCTGGAAGCTGCTGTTGCTGTTTCCTTCCTTTTCTGAAGGACAATTTTTTTCAGTGTTCTGATACATTGGGCTCAGGGGGATGTATGAATCCAGAACACAATCCGGTTTGAAGCAAAAAGACACTGTGGGCCTGACATTGATCTAAATGGGCCACCTGATGACGCTTTGGAAGAAATGCTTTTTCAGATTGCTGATGCTTTTGTTGCTGGTGTGGTGAGTGCTGCATGTAACTGGCACATCACCGTGGATTAAACATGCTGGAATTCAAGGATGTTTAACTGCACCTTGAGCACTAGTGGAATATGTAGATATCAGGATTTGGTTCCGGGGAGATTGGGCCGTGTGCGAGGGCCTACACGGCTGCGGCTCCTGGACGGGGAATGGCACTGATACATGGAACAAGTAACACATTAATGGACAAATCATTTCTACGACAAGTTCTGGACATGATAACACATTCTCAGGCTTATCCTCTGTTTCTGTTGAGGAACCTGCAGGGTGTTACTGTTTTTATTTGTGAAAATGAGCTGATATAGCTTTGTATTGGCACCAATATGGAATGGTGACGTTTCTTGTTGTTTAATGGTAAGTGTGATATGTGGAATGTTAAGTAGTTGATTTTCAAATCTTTGTTACTGTTGACCGTTTAATAAACAAAATACCCTCAAGTGGCTTCTTGTGAGCACATGTGCCATGTCTCAGAGGATGATTAGCGCATCGCATTTCAGTCAAACTTCGAAGCCTGAACACTGCCAGAACCATAGAGACAGCAGCCAACAATTAAACACAAGAGCTGGGCTTCAGCACTCTGGATAGTCCTGCAACCAAAGGATAAGGGTAGGGATTGGGGGGATTGGCGGGAGAGCACCAGAGCACAGCCTCCCTAATGTCCCCGACAAAGAGTTCTGGGGTCTAGGGCCTCCTGATGTGGCCAGGGATGAGTGTGCAGAGCGAGGTTCTCCAGAATAACTGGTTCGCTGGATGACACTCGGAGAGAAGGGGGACACGTATGTGTGGGGGAGATGTGGGGGATTTGAGGATCACAAGGTGGAAGCCCTAACTGATTGTTGGTCTCTTTCCTTCTCCAATTCCTTACAGATATAACAATATGGCTGGTGTTGTTGGTCCCGCAGAGGCTGCTGTCTTGGTGCTGGTGGGAGCCTCTGTGGCCAGACGCTAGAGAAGGCAGCAATGCTGACGCAGGCTGGAGGCGGCACCTCATGGGCGCACGGTAGCGCAGTGGTTAGCACTGTTGCTTCACAGCGCAAGAGTTCCAGGTTCGATTCCTGGCTTGGGTCACTGTGCGGAGTCTGCACGTTCTCTCCATGTGTGTGGGTTTCCTCCGGGTGCTCCGGTTTCCTCCCACAAGTCCTGAAAGATGTACTTGTTAGGTAATTTGGACATTCTGAATTCTCCCTCAGTGTACCCGAACAGATGCCGGAATATGGTGACTAGGGGTTTTTCACTAACTTCATTGCAGTGTTAATGTAAGCCTACTTGTGCCAATAAAGGTTATTATTATGTGCAGGGGGCTACCGCACATCCTGAAGACCCAGCTGACCATCACGCCGAGGAGGAGGCCAGCGACGGCCCAAGGTGTACAAGCGCTGGTCTTTTCGATGAGATGACAGAAGGCATGTGCCACAAGAGACCGCGTCTGAACAAAGAGACCGTGTGGCACCTGTGCCATGTCCTAGCGGACTTGAAACCCCATGGAGGAGGAGGACACCCACTCCCTGTGGCTGTGAAGGTCACCGGAGCCCTGAACCTTTATGCAACATGATAATTCCAGGGCTCGAGTGGGGAATTGTGCGGCATTTCCCAAGCTACAGCCCACCATTGCATCCGTGAGGCCACTGGTGCCCTGTATGTCCGGGCATCATGAGCTGGACCAGGCCCACCAAAATGCCTGGGCTGCAGGATTCTTTGCCATCGCTGGGATGCCCCAGATCAAGGGGGAAATCGATGACACGCATGTCGCCTTACGGCACCGGGGCATCAGGGAGTGCCCTTTATTAACAGGATGGGGTTCCACTCACTGAATTTTCAACTCGTATGCGACTGCTGCCTGCGGATCACGCACATGTGTGCACGCTTCCCAGGGAGCATGCACGACAGCTACATCCTGGGACTTTCGGCAATCCCTGGTCTTCGAGGAACACCCTGGGATGATGAATTGGCTGTTGGGTGGTAAGGGATATCCCCTGAGGTCCTGGCTGATGATGCCAGTGACTGAGGCAGAAACACGATATAACGAGGCCCATGTTGCTATCCGTGCTGTCATTGAGTAGTGCATTGGACTGCTCTAATTGCGGTTCTGATGCCTGGACCGCTCTGGTGGTGCACTGCAGTACACCCCCAGAGGGTCTTCCATTTGTGGTGGTCTGCTTTGCCCCCCACAGCCTGGCACAGCAGCGGGGTGACATGCTGAAGGAGGAGGGATAGGCGGCCTCATCTGATGAGGCGGTGGACCAGGAGGTGATGGAAGACAAACCCAGAGAGGATCTGAAGGAGGAACCGAAGGATGGAGGACAGGCGGCGGCAAGGGTCCAGCATGCCCAGAGGATCAGGGAGGCCCTCGTCATCACTCGATTGTCATAAGACAAGGTTTTGTCCATCAGCTCAGCCCCACTCCCCACCCCAATCCCTCCGTCCACCCCTATTCCCCCCCTTCCCACCCAATGTGTCGGTGGCACAGTGGTTAGCACTGCTACCTCACTGCGCCAGGGACCCAGGTTCAATTTTTACCTTGGGAGACTGTCGGTGTGGAGTTTGCACATTCTCCCCTTGTCTGCGTGGGTTTCCTCCTGGTGCTCTGGTTTTCTTCCACCGTCCAAAGATATGCACGTTAGGTTCAGGAATCTGTAGGTTAGGGGAGATTACGGGATGGGGCTGGGGAGTGGGCCGAGGTAGATTTGTAAGAACTGAAGGCAGCCATTGTCTCCCTGGTGGCAGGCCCCGGGTTGGCCTCCGGCGCTTTCTCCTCCCTGACGGTGCCCATAGGGCTCTGGGGGTCTCCATGGGGCGGAGGAACAACTGGATGAGCTCCAGCGGCCTCTGAGTCACCTGGCTTTGCCAGTCCTGGCGGCTCCCCATTGTCTGCATCATAGTTTTGACGCTCTCAGCGACTGGCACATGATGTTGAAGCCCTCATCATGGTTCACACAGACTGAACCATGCCTTGGACAACATCACTCATGGCGCAGATGCCCTGCTCCAGGCTTTCCACTGCGGTCACCACCCAAGCAATGTTGGCCTCGGTGCCATGCATTTTTGGCATCATCTCCAGAGCCAGTAGCCTTTGGGACTCCTCCAATTGGCTAAGCACTCGTTGGAATGTCGTTGACATCCCCTCCTAAATCTCACGGCGGTGTCCTATCATCTGAATCAGCTCTGGGATAACCTTGTCCAGAAGTTTGGGATCTGACTCAGACCCAGCTGAGCCCTGGGATCCAGCAGACCTCTGACTGCTTTCTCACTTCAATGTTCCTGCCTTCACCTGATGTGCATCAGCAACTGTGTGGTACTCAGCAAATTGTGCCCCAGAAGTCTGTGCCGGGACGGGTGGCTCCGGATGCCCGGCCCCTTCTGATGGAGATAGAACATAGAACATAGAACATTACAGCGCAGTACAGGCCCTTCGGCCCACGATGTTGCACCGAAACAAAAGCCATCTAACCTACACTATGCCATTATCATCCATATGTTTATCCAATAAACTTTTAAATGCCCTCAATGTTGGCGAGTTCACTACTGTAGCAGGTAGGGCATTCCACGGCCTCACTACTCTTTGCGTAAAGAACCTACCTCTGACCTCTGTCCTATATCTATTACCCCTCAGTTTAAAGTTATGTCCCCTCGTGCCAGCCATATCCATCCGCGGGAGAAGGCTCTCACTGTCCACCCTATCCAACCCCCTGATCATTTTGTATGCCTCTATTAAGTCTCCTCTTAACCTTCTTCTCTCCAACGAAAACAACCTCAAGTCCATCAGTGACCAGAACTGTACGCAATACTCCAAATGCGGCCGTACCAGAGTTCTGTACAGCTGCAACATGACCTCCCGACTCCGGAACTCAATCCCTCTACCAATAAAGGCCAACACTCCATAGGCCTTCTTCACAACCCTATCAACCTGGGTGGCAACTTTCAGGGATCTATGTACATGGACACCTAGATCCCAAATATTCCGCATTCCTGTTATTCCTTCCAAAGTGAATCACCTCACACTTCTCTACATTAAACTCCATTTGCCACCTCTCAGCCCAGCTCTGCAGCTTATCTATATCCCTCTGTAACCTGCTACATCCTTCCACACTATCGACAACACCACCGACTTTAGTATCGTCTGCAAATTTACTCACCCACCCTTCTGCGCCTTCCTCTAGGTCATTGATAAAAATGACAAACAGCAACGGCCCCAGAACAGATCCTTGTGGTACTCCACTTGTGACTGTACTCCATTCTGAACATTTCCCATCAACCACCACCCTCTGTCTTCTTTCAGCTAGCCAATTTCTGATCCACATCTCTAAATCACCCTCAATCCCCAGCCTCCGTATTTTTTGCAATAGCCTACCGTGGGGAACCTTATCAAACGCTTTGCTGAAATCCATATACACCACATCAACTGCTCTACCCTCGTCTACCTGTTCAGTCACCTTCTCAAAGAATTCAATAAGGTTTGTGAGGCATGACCTACCCTTCACAAAGCCATGCTGACTATCCCTGATCATATTATTCCTATCTAGATGATTATAAATCTTGTCTCTTATAATCCCCTCCAAGACTTTACCCACTACAGACGTGAGGCTCACCGGTCTATAGTTGCCGGGGTTGTCTCTGCTCCCCTTTTTGAACAAAGGGACCACATTTGCTGTCCTCCAGTCCTCTGGCACTCTTCCTGTAGCCAATGATGACATAAAAATCAAAGCCAAAGGTCCAGCAATCTCTTCCCTGGCCTCCCATAGAATCCTAGGATAAATCCCATCAGGTCCCGGGGACTTATCTATTTTCAGCCTGTCCAGAATTGCCAACACCTCTTCCCTACGTACCTCAATGCCATCTATTCTATTAGCCTATGATCCTATGAGACAATGGACATGTGATCAGTGAGAGGGAAGGATCGTTTTTGACATCAAGTACTCACTTGAGACAGGGCATCTGGGTGAAGGGGCAGTGGATCCTCAACTCTCTGGCACAGGCCAACCTTGCTGTCTATTACTCCTTTCTCCTCGGACAACCCCGTAAACTTCAGGGCCTGTTTCTGATAGGGGTGAGGACTCGAATCTCTGGTACTCCAGATTTTAAAACTGTAAAGGATATTTCATTGCATGTTACTGTTGATCCCATTGCAGTTTGATCAAAGTGTGGATACCAAATGGTGGAATTTATAAACACAGAAGCTTTTTTCATAGCATCAGGATATTTTCCACTTTATTTCTGAGGTGTAGTCACGTTTGCTCTGTCAGCATAGTATAAAACTGACCTTAATTGTTATGGCTGTGATCAGATCCACTTGTTTCCTATTCCAAAATTGCTGAATTGCCATTAGTTTTTTTAAAAAGACATTCTTGGGATGTGAGCCTTGCTGGCAAGGCCAGCATTTGTTGCTCGTCCATAGTTGCCCTGAGGATGTGGAATTGGGCTGCCTTAAGTCATTTGTTACAATTGATTTGTTTGCTTGGCCATGCCAGAGAGAACTTATGAGCCAACTGCGGGACTGGAGTCACAAATGAACTAGACCTGGGAAGCAGAGAGGGTTTCTTTTAATAAAGAATTTTAATCAACTAGTTAGGTTTTTGTGCAACCCAACGGCTTCATGGTCATTTTTACTCATACTAGATTTTATTCTATTCTGAAACTGCCATAGTAGGATTTGAATTCAAGTTTCTCTGGATTAATAGAACAAGCGTCTGGGCTACTTATCTAATCACCTAAATTAATGTGATCAATGGGATCTTTTTTGTCCAGCAGGTGGGGTCTCAATTTTTAAAATAAATATTTTTATTCTCCATTTTCACATTTTCTTCAGAATTTACACCCCAGCAACAAACAGTAAATGGTAACAACTACAATGTCAATCCCCTTATCAACAACAACGATCCCATCCTCCCACCACCCCAAACAACGGCCCACCTGACAATATAAGCATCAAATAAAAGAAACCCTCCCAAGGTGGAAAGAAAAAAGAAAAAGGAATCAGGAATCGCCTATGGTCACCGTTGACATATACAGTCCACCCCCGCTAATATTCAATGCCATCCAATCCCTGAAAGAGCACCGTGAATGACACCCATGAATTGTAGACGCCCCACCTCCCAGACTCCTCCCGTCCACTTCCTCTTGTAAACTCCTCCCCCCAACCTCGGGTCCTTCCCCCAACCTCTGATCCTTCCCCCAACTTTTCACTCCGGCTAGACTCACCAAAACCTGTTCTACCAGGCTCCGATGGCCGCACCCCTCCACCCACCTCACTCCCGTTCACTGGCCGGCTTAAACCGGCCAGCGTGGAGGCCCCCTGCCCGGGTCTCCTTCCCCCTTGCCCGGTACCAGTAAAACCAAGAAATCCCCTTTCGCACACGTCCCCCGCATACACACCCAAGCCCCAAAGAACCATCATTGCAAATGAAAGTCCCACCTCTTCCCTTGTCCGAGGCTACATCGGTACACGACCATTTCTCAATTCTGCCACAGTCCTTCTGCCTTCGCAAACTCCTCCACTGCTTCTGCCATCCCAAAATAAAAGTCCTTGGATTTGTAGGTCACCCTCAACTTAGCTGGATATACTATGCCACACTGCACCTTGCTGATGTACAGTGCCTTCTTCACCCGGCTGAAGGCAGCCAGCCCGCCTCGCCAGCTCCACCATAAAGTCCTGGTATATGCGTATACCATCTCCAGCCCACTGCACCACCTGCTTTACTTTGCCCAGCACAGGACTTTCTCCTTCATGCTATACCTACGGAAACACAGAGTTACTACTCTTGGTTGCTCACTCGCCTTTGGTATAGGCCTCCACGACCGATGAGCCCGATCCAGCTCATATCGGAAGGGATCGTCCCCCTCCCCCAATAGCTTCGCCAATATCGTGGCAAAATACTCCGTCGGCCTCGGGCCTTCCACCCCTTCGGGCATTCCCACAATCCTCAGATTCTGGCGCCTGGATCTGTTTTCCAGGTCTTCCATTTTGGCTAGCAGACCCTTGTTGGTCTCTATCACCCTC
Organism: Scyliorhinus torazame; assembly: GCF_047496885.1. Classification (NCBI taxonomy): domain Eukaryota; kingdom Metazoa; phylum Chordata; class Chondrichthyes; order Carcharhiniformes; family Scyliorhinidae; genus Scyliorhinus; species Scyliorhinus torazame. Next base: position 214,156,503 of record NC_092715.1, on the reverse strand, counting down.
CGCAACTCCTTCTCCGTCGAGGTGAGTTGATCACTGTGCTGCGACAATGCCTCTTCCACTTCCTTCAGTGTCTCACCTTGCTCCCGCACCTCCGCCGCTGCGCTTGATACCGCCGCCCTCACCGGGGCAATCGTGTCCTCCACCAGCACTTTCAGTACCACCCCCATCTCCTTCTTCATCGCTTCCATGTGTTTTGTGAACTGTTTTTCAAGTTCCACAGCCATCACCTTGGTCATTTCTTCTGCTGTGAGCGATGCGGCCTCCCCTGGTGCTCCAGCCGCTGCTTTCCTTACAGTTCCTGCACTGACTTTTTCACTCCCTGGCAGACTTCCATTAACCCCCTTTTTCACGGCCGTTTTTCTCCCAAACTTGCACATTTCTCCTCCCTGAGCCTTCTTACAGCCTTTTCAGCCTCCGTTGCCCTCGGGAACGGGTGTTAAAACTCTGAAATTCCTATTACCGAGGGGAAGCACTCCAGTGTGCGGCTGCCTCCCGCCCGCCATCACAGGAAGTCATCAGATGGGGTCTCAATTGAATGTGTTTTCTGAAAGATGTGAGGTGGGATTCTCCGTCCCGCCGCACCAGTTTTCTGATGCGGCGTGCCCCCGCCGGCAGCGGGGTCCATCGTCCAGGCAGCTGGTAAATGGTGTTTCCCGTTGTGGGCACCCCCACGCTGTCGGGAAATCCGCGGGCATGAGTGCGCTGCTGACAAAGCGGAGGATCCTGCCGACGGAGAATCCAGCCCGGTATCTCCGACAAAGCAATCCTCCCTCTGTACTGCACTAAAGTGCCAGTCTAAATTATGTACTTGAGACTCTGGATTTGGTCCTTGAACCCATAATCTTCTGACTCGCACAAGAGTGCTGCCACTGAGCCATGGTTGACATCGGGGGCTGGATTCTCCATTTGGGAGACTAAGTCCCCACGCCGGCGTGAAAACGGTGGTGTTTTATGCCAGGAAAACTGGCGCAAAACGGCCACCGATTCGTCGTTTTGCTGGGGGCTAGCAGGGAGGCAGCATAGAGCTCCCAGCTCTAGCTGCTGATATGGTCTGGAGCATTGCTGGTCCATGACCATGCATGCGCACAGCGGTGGCCTGCTTCATGGCGGACTCAGCCCACAGTGCCCCCAGCCCTGAATGAAGCCCCCACTCTGCCCACGGATTGGCCCTCCTCCGATTGTGATGGCCTGAGGCCATGGATACATGGCGCGGCATACTCCTAGAGTACGCCGCTTTTCAGTGGGCGGAGCATCGCAAAAGCGGTGCCGCCCTCTCGCCGAACGGGATTTTGGTGTCGGGGAGCGGAGAGTCCAGCCCCTAATCTTTTAAACATAATTCTTTACTATTATCCAACTGAGTATAACTTTTGTATTACGTTTTCATTCCTGAAATTTAAAAGCATAACTGCGCAATTGATCAGGATTTCTTACAAGTAACTTTTAATTCAGGTACATTATGTTTGTAAAGTGTTAAAATGATTCTGTTTGAAAGTGCACTTCTATGTGTTTCAGCAAAGTCATTGTGTGTTTTTTCAGTTTTGTCCCCATATTCCTTTAGTATTGGAGACACTTCAAATCTTACACCACACTTGCATGGAGGAATTGCTGTGCAGCTGAAAATGCCGAAACTGTTTACATTTGTAAGTATTCTTGTTGTAGTACAACGTAGAGCTTCACATTGCCATACCTATAAACCTCCTCTATATTAGACTTGAATGGGTTTTGTCCTCTCTCTGGCTCATGTTCCTATCTGAAATGATACGTGCCCAAATGCTTGACCCTCGGATATCCAAATTGACCTTTCAATTCTTAAACATGGGCTATTTTGTGATGAACATATAACTAGCCAAACAGGCAACATCACAAATGCATACAGAGGTTTCCACTGAGAGTTGGCCTGACCATATTTTGGTGGATTTATATGAATTGTTACTGTATCTCCAATGTGCACAATATTTTACATTTGTGTGTTTTTATTTTTCTGTTGGCTGTTAGACAAGAGCCTATCATTTGCAGGACTTGCACTGGTGGCTATTCTTAATAATATCAGTGAAAGGACATGCACCATTTTGGATTGCAGCTCACTTCTAATAGATGAGGGTATTGACAGAAGTTGTGGTTTGACAACTTCAGTAGTTGGCTTGACAAAACGATTTCAATCTGCATTTACAGCCCTGTTCTGCCAGATGTGCCATGTGGAGGATGTTTGCACGGTAACTACCTAAGCCAATATAGTGGGAAACTTGCATAAAGGCGAACACGCTTTGCATAATATTGCAATAAGCCATGTATTGCCATTTGGCTGCTTTATTTAAATAACTGTTGTCCTGGTGAATTGACCCAGGCTAAGACTGTAGTCTGAACCCAGTAGTTGATGTTTTTCCCCACAGTTGCATCTCTCTAACCATTTTTATATCTTTTGACCACATTATCTTTCCTAATTTCTTTATTTTAGGAAAAAATGGAGACCCAACTGGTAAATCCTCATTGCTTGATCGTAGACTACAGCAAACCTGAGGCAAGATTATTTTTGACTGTCTGTATTTTTGTTGCCAGATTTGCCATTAGTGTCAAAAAAATTTAAAACATCTTTTTAAAGAGGTAAACAGTATTTGGTATTTTTAATCTTAGAATTCTGATAGTCTGGTTGAAACATAAATGTCTCCAGTTAATCTGGCTGGTAGATTATGTTTAGCTGGATCCAACTGCATAAAGGAAATACAGATGTGAAGTCACGGATTGCCACTCCGTAACGACTTACTGCGCTTAAAATGGCAAGTGCCCATCTTGCCTGACCTTTCTGACTCGGGCTGGCTGAGACTGAAGAAACAAAGTGCATATACGACTCTAGTGACAAAGTACAAAAGGAGGGGAGCAAACGAGGATGCCTCTCCTTTTTACAGCACTAGTTGTCGTAACGCTGGCATGGTCCGGGTCCGGGGCCAGGGGTGGGGGAGGGAGTCAGGTCGAGGTAGGTTTGGGTGCTTGGTTGTGGGGGGTGTACCGTATGTCACTCAGTCAGGGTCTTTAAAATCGTTACTCTGAAGTTAGAAGTGCTTTTTTACTTTCTAACTCTTTCAGAACAATTATGAGTTCAAAACTGGCAGAACCAGCTGAAGTTAACAATTTAAATCACTTTGTAGGAGGTTTCCAGCCAGCGCAATTGTCCAGGGGAACTTCCCCAGCTCATCTTTTGGAGTTCTCTCCCCCCCCCCCCTCAAATCCGAAGTTCGGGAACCTGGAAGTTAAGGTTATTGTGTCAAGAGGAAATTGTTAGATTCTCTCTTGTTGGAGATGGTCATTTCCTAGCAGTTGTCAGGCAGAAGCATTACTTCATCCCAAGCCTGAATGTTGTCCAGATCTTGCTGCATATGAACTTGCTTCAGAATTTGAGGAGTTGTGAATAATACTGAACATTGTGTAATCATCAGTGAACATTCCCACTTCTGATTTTATGATGGAGAGAAGAACCTTGATAAAGCAGCTTTGAAATAACTAAAAATATAATACAAAATATTCTTCAAATTATCATTTTAATAATTCAGATTTTCAAAGGTTGGATATTCCAAAATTAACTCAATTTATAACATGGGAAACATAGTTTTAATGTTGTACTTCAGGCACTAAACTGAGCATCAATAGTGATGAGACTAGCAGTTATCTATTTTAAACCCTTGAAAAAAATGAGAGTAGACACTAATTGGAACTCTGCACTGCTTAATAAGTCATTGCATTCACCCTCAATATTTTATAAATCTAACCTTTCACTCCATGGAAGTTCTCTAGCGTGTAAAATGTGTCCATGTCAGCATGTTCCAGTTTACATTAACACAGCCACTAATTAATCTGCTGGCAGCGCAAGACTAAATATTGAATAGCATTTAGATTTTTTTTGACAGGAAATGAAGATCTATGAGAATAATTGTTGTTCATTTGAGACTTATCTAGTTGCCAATACTCAGTTTAAAAAGGAGTGAATTAAAAGCCATGGAGTGAATTAAAAGTCATGTTTTTTTAGATGGCTGTGAATTATCAGAGCTTCTAAAACACGAGAAGAAAATGATATGGTTTTCACCAAGATTTTCTCTTGTTTTATGAACTGAATCAGGAAGCTATTAACCAACTCTTACATAATTTACTAAACTAAAAGATGCTGGCGATCTGAAATAAAAATAGGAAATGCTGGAAAAACTCAGCACTGATAGTGTCTGGAGAGAATTTCAAGTCCAATATGACTTCTTTTTTTTAAATAAATATTTTATTGAAAATTTTTGGTCAACCAACACAGTACATTGTGCATCCTTTACACAACATTATAACAATACAGATAATAATGACCTTTTTTATATAAACAAAAAACAACAAATAAATAAATATTAAATAACAAAAATGAAAACTAGCCCTAATTGGCAACTGCCTTGTCACAGGCTATACCCCCCCCCCACCCACCCCCCCCCCATCCCTCCTCCCCCCCCCCTCCCCCCCCCACCCCCCCCCCCCCAAGTCCTGGGCTGCTGCTGCTGCCTTCTTTTTTCCCCCATCTATCTTTCCGCAAGATATTCGACGAACGGTTGCCACCGCCTGGTGAACCCTTGAGCCGACCCCCTTAGGACGAACTTAATCCGCTCTAGCTTTATGAACCCCGCCATATCATTTATCCAGGTCTCCACCCCCGGGGGCTTGGCTTCTTTCCACATTAGCAATATCCTGCGCCGGGCTACTAGGGACGCAAAGGCCAAAACATCGGCCTCTCTCGCCTCCTGCACTCCCGGCTCTTGTGCAACCCCAAATATAGCCAACCCCCAGCTTGGTTCGACCCGGACTCCTACTACTTTTGAAAGCGCCTTTGTCACCCCCACCCAAAACCCCTGTAGTGCCGGGCATGACCAAAACATATGGGTATGATTCGCTGGGCTCCTCGAGCACCTCGCACACCTATCCTCCACCCCAAAAAATTTACTGAGCCGTGTTCCAGTCATATGTGCCCTGTGTAATACCTTAAACTGAATCAGGCTTAGCCTGGCGCACGAGGACGACGAGTTTACCCTGTTTAGGGCATCTGCCCACAGCCCCTCCTCGATCTCCTCCCCTAGCTCTTCCATTTCCCTTTTAGTTCGTCCACCATAGTCTCCCCTTCGTCCCTCATTTCCCTATATATATCCGACACCTTACCATCCCCCACCCATTTCTTTGAGATGACTCTGTCCTGCACCTCTTGTGTCGGGAGCTGCGGGAATTCCCTCACCTGTTGCCTCGCAAAAGCCCTCAATTGCATGTACCTGAATGCATTCCCTTGGGGCAACCCATATTTCTCGGTCAGCGCTCCCAGACTTGCGAACTTCCCGTCCACAAATAGATCTTTCAGTTGCGTTATTCCTGCTCTTTGCCACATTCCATATCCCCCATCCATTCCCCCCGGGGCAAACCTATGGTTGTTTCTTATCGGGGACCCCCCCAATGCTCCGGTCTTTCCCCTATGTCGTCTCCACTGTCCCCAAATCTTCAATGTAGCTACCACCACCGGGCTCGTGGTGTAGTTCCTCGGTGAGAACGGCAATGGGGCTGTCACCATAGCCTGCAGGCTGGTCCCCCTACAGGACGCCCTCTCTAATCTCTTCCACGCCGCTCCCTCCTCCTCTCCCATCCACTTACTCACCATTGAAATATTAGCGGCCCAATAATACTCACTTAGGCTCGGTAATGCCAGCCCCCCCCTATCCCTACTACGCTGTAAGAATCCCTTCCTCACTCTCGGAGTCTTCCCGGCCCAAACAAAACCCATGATGCTCTTTTCTATCCTTTTAAAAAAAGCCTTCGTGATCACCACCGGGAGGCACTGAAACACAAAGAGGAATCTCGGGAGGACCACCATCTTAACCGCCTGCACCCTCCCTGCCATTGACAGTGCTACCATATCACATCTCTTGAAATCTTCCTCCATCTGTTCCACCACCCGCGTTAAATTTAGCCTGTGCAATGTGCCCCAATTCTTAGCTATCTGGATCCCCAGGTAACGAAAGTCTCTTGTTACCTTCCTCAACGGTAGGTCTTCTATTTCTCTACTCTGCTCCCCTGGATGCACCACAAACAGCTCACTCTTCCCCATGTTCAATTTATACCCTGAAAAATCCCCAAACTCCCCAAGTGTCCGCATTATTTCTGGCATCCCCTCCGCCGGATCCGCCACATATAGTAGCAGATCATCCGCATATAAAGATACCCGGTGTTCTTCTCCTCCCCTAAGTATTCCCCTCCATCTCTTGGAACCTCTCAGCGCTATCGCCAGGGGCTCAATCGCCAGTGCAAACAGTAATGGGGACAGAGGACATCCCTGCCTTGTCCCTCTATGGAGCCGAAAATATGCCGATCCCCGTCCATTCGTGACCACACTCGCCACTGGGGCCCTATACAACAGCTGCACCCATCTAACATACCCCTCTCCAAAACCAAATCTCCTCAACACCTCCCACAGATAATCCCATTCCACTCTATCAAATGCTTTCTCGGCATCCATCGCCACTACTATCTCCGTTTCACCCTCTGGTGGGGCCATCATCATTACCCCTAACAGCCTCCGTATATTCGTGTTCAGCTGTCTCCCCTTCACAAACCCAGTTTGGTCCTCGTGAACCACCCCCGGGACACATTCCTCTATTCTCATTGCCATTACCTTGGCCAGGACCTTGGCATCCACATTTAGGAGGGAAATTGGTCTGTAGGACCCGCATTGTAGCGGATCCTTTTCCTTCTTTAAGAGAAGCGATATCGTTGCTTCAGACATAGTCGGGGGCAGTTGTCCCCTTTCCTTTGCCTCGTTAAAGGTCCTCGTCAGTACCGGGGCGAGCAAGTCCAAATACTTTGTGTAAAATTCAACTGGGAATCCGTCCGGTCCCGGGGCCTTTCCCGTCTGCATGTTCCTAATTCCTTTCACCACTTCTTCTACCGTGATCTGTGCTCCCAGTCCCACCCTTTCCTGCTCTTCCACCTTGGGAATTTCCAGCCGATCCAAAAAATCCATCATTCTCTCCCTCCCATCCGGGGGTTGAGCTTCATACAATTTTTTATAAAATGTCTTGAACACTTCATTCACTCTCTCCGCCCCCCGCTCCATCTCTCCTTCCTCATCCCTCACTCCCCCTATTTCCCTCGCTGCTCCCCTTTTCCTCAATTGGTGTGCCAGCAATCTGCTCGCCTTCTCCCCATATTCATACTGTACACCCTGCGCCTTCCTCCATTGTGCCTCTGCAGTGCCTGTAGTCAGCAAGTCAAATTCCACATGCAGCCTTTGCCTTTCCCTGTACAGTCCCTCCTCCGGTGCTTCCGCATATTGTCTGTCCACCCTCAAAAGTTCTTGCAGCAACCGCTCCCGTTCCTTACTCTCCTGCTTCCCTTTATGTGCCCTTATTGATATCAGCTCCCCCCTAACCACCGCCTTCAACGCCTCCCAGACCACTCCCACCTGAACCTCCCCATTGTCATTGAGTTCCAAGTACTTTTCAATACATCCCCTCACCCTTAGGCACACCCCCTCATCCGCCATTAGTCCCATGTCCATTCTCCAGGGTGGGCGCCCTCCTGTTTCCTCCCCTATCTCCAAGTCTACCCAGTGTGGGGCATGATCCGAAATGGCTATAGCTGTATATTCCGTTCCCCTCACCTTCGGGATCAATGCCCTACCCAACACAAAAAAGTCTATGCGCGAATAGACTTTATGGACATAGGAGAAAAACGAGAACTCCTTACTCCTAGGTCTACTGAATCTCCACGGGTCCACACCTCCCATCTGCTCCATAAAATCCTTAAGCACCTTGGCTGCTGCCGGCCTCCTACCAGTCCTGGACTTCGACCTATCCAGCCTTGGTTCCAACACCGTGTTAAAGTCTCCCCCCATTATCAGCTTTCCCGTCTCTAGGTCCGGGATGCGTCCTAGCATTCGCCTCATAAAGTTGGCATCATCCCAGTTCGGGGCATACACGTTTACCAAAACCACCATCTCTCCCTGTAATTTGCCACTCACCATCATGTATCTGCCCCCGTTATCCACCACTATAGTCTTTGCCTCGAACATTACCCGCTTCCCCACTAATATAGCCACCCCCCTGTTTTTCGCATCCAGCCCCGAATGGAACACCTGCCCCACCCATCCTTTACGCAGCCTAACCTGGTCTATCAGTTTCAGGTGCGTTTCCTGTAACATAACCACATCTGCTTTAAGTTTCTTAAGGTGTGCGAGTACTCGTGCCCTCTTTATCGGCCCGTTGAGCCCTCTCACGTTCCACGTGATCAGCCGAGTTGGGGGGCTTCCCCCCCCTTGCCGGTTAGCCATCATCTTTTTCCAGCTTCTCACCCAGTTCCCACGCAGCTGTATCTCCCCCAGGCGGTGCCCCCCCCGCCCATCCTCTCCCGTACCCACTCCCCCCTTTCCCCAGCAGCAGCAACCCAGTAATTCCCCCCTCCCACCCCCCCCGCTAGACCCCCCGCTAGCGTAATTACTCCCCCCATGTTGCTCCCAGAAGTCAGCAAACTCTGGCTGACCTCGGCTTCCCCCCGTGACCACGGCTCGCACCGTGCGACGCCCCCTCCTTCCTGCTTCTCTATTCCCGCCATAATTATCATAGCGCGGGAACCAAGCTCGCGCCTCTCCCTCGGCCCCGCCTCCCATGGCCAACGCCCCATCTCCTCTCCCTCCCCACCTCCCCCCATCACCACCTGTGGGAGAAAGAAAAGTTACCATACCGCAGGATTAGAACATAAAACCCCTCTTCGCCCCCCCCATTCGCCCCACCACTTTGTCCAAACGTTCTTTTTCATAATCCACTCATTCCAGTTTTTCTTCTACAATAAAAGTCCACGCTTCATCCGCCGTCTCAAAGTAGTGGTGCCTCCCTTGATATGTGACCCACAGTCTTGCCGGTTGCAGCATTCCAAATTTTATCTTCCTTTTGTGAAGTACCGCCTTGGCCCGATTAAAGCTCGCCCTCCTTCTCGCCACCTCCGCACTCCAGTCTTGATAAACGCGGATCACCGCGTTCTCCCATTTACTGCACCGAGTTTTCTTCGCCCATCTAAGGACCATTTCTCTATCCTTAAAACGGAGGAATCTCACCACTATGGCTCTGGGAGTTTCTCCTGCTCTCGATCCTCGCACCATAACTCGGTACGCTCCCTCCACCTCCAACGGACCCGTCGGGGCCTCCGCTCCCATTAACGAATGCAGCATCGTGCTCACATATGCCCCGACGTCCGCCCGCTCCACACCTTCAGGAAGGCCAAGAATCCTCAGGTTGTTCCTCCTTGCGTTGTTTTCCAGTGCCTCCAACCTCTCCACACATCGTTTCTGGTGTGCCTCCTGTATCTCCGACTTCACCACCAGGCCCTGTATATCGTTCTCATTCTCGGCTGCTTTCGCCTTCACGACCCGAAGCTCCTGCTCCTGGGTCTTTTGTTCCTCCTTTAGCCCTTCGATCGCCTGTAGTATCGGGGCCAACAACTCTTTCTTCATTTCCTTTTTTATCTCCTCCACGCAGCATTTCAAGAACTCTTGTTGTTCAGGGCCCCATATGAAACTGCCACCTTCCGACGCCATCTTGGTTTTTGCTTGCCTTCCTTGCCGTTGTTCCAAAGGATCCGCTGCAATCCGGCCACTTTCCTCTCCTTTTTCCATCCGTGTCCAGGGGGAACACCCTCCTGGTTTACCGCACGGTGTTTTTAGCCGTTAAAATTGCCGTTGGGGCTCCTATCAAGAGCCCAAAAGTCCGTTTCACAGGGAGCTGCCGAAACGTGCGACTCAGCTGGTCATCGCCGCACCCGGAAGTCCTCCAATATGACTTCTTAAGAACTGAAGTGAGTGGGGGGGTCAGGTAGAACAAAAGGGAAGGTCGAGTATAGGTTGGAGAGTGGGACAGATTAAATACCAAAGATAGCATGGAACAAATTCAAAGTGCGTGGTAATGGACCAATAAAGAAACAAAGCATTGTGTGATGACCCCCTAGGCTAGTGCGCAGTCAATTTCAACCCCACTTGACCTGGAGCCGCAACACAATTGAAATTAATAAATATTTTCTAGAAAACCCCCAAAGTCTTTGCCCCCTAGCTGCCAAATGACTATAGTTACCGGGTTTGTAAATGTACACACAATTAAGTTTATTAATAACAACAACTATAATTAAATATGCAGCAAACCCAATAGGTTAACTATTATCCAATTCCTAATCCCCCACTTAACCTCATCCCACCTTCTACACGCACACACTAGGCAGACAAACACAAGAGGGCAGAAGAGAGGTATAAAAATAATGAAAGTAAAAAGATAAGAGTCTTTGTTTCAGATGGTTGTTTCTATCATGCTTTTCTTCAAGTTAGACTTTCGGTTTGAGGTTTCCTGTTTCCAGTCTGTAATGGTTTTCTCTGTAGATTCATTCAGGTCTCTGCAGTTTCAGAAATACAGCAGCTTTTCTGGAGAAAACACAAGGGAGGGAGAGAGAGTAGGTCCTCTCCTTTGAGTGTCCAGGATTCAAACTACTTCCCCAGGCTTTCTGAAAATCATCCCACTCGGGCAGGATCCAATCACCGCCTAGTACTGGGCAGGATACAGCCTTTCGGCCAGCTCATTGGCTACCAGCCGCCCAAATGAACCAAGTCCCATCGATCTCTTGGGTGGCGAAAAGTCTTGAATTCCGCTATCTGAAGGCTAGCGCAGTGTTATGTTTTGTAACTTTTTAATTCCTTTCTTCCCCTGCTCAACTTAATGATATATGCCCATTAAGCAGCCAAGGGTCAAAATGATAACAGCAAAAACAAAGAAAGGGGAAGAACAGGAATTAGCAGGAAAGGCCCTTACAATTAATCCAAAGTAGGTGTTAGTAGCAAAACAACAGTCAGCTCTGTCTGTCAGCAAAAGCATTGAGTATAGTGGACTAAATTGAAGAAGTACAAGTAAATTGCTGATCTACCTGGAAGGAGTGTTTGGAGCCTTGGACAGTAAGAATCATAGAATGGAGGCCATTCGGCCCATCGAGCCTGCACCGGCCCTTGGAAAGAGCAAAATATCTCCAACCTATTCCTGTAACCCAGTAACCCCACCCAATCTTTTTTTGAACACTAAGGACAATTTAGAATGGCCATTGCACCTAAGCTGCACATCTTTGGAGAGAGGGGTTAAAGGGGCAGGTGTTGGTTCATATTTTTGCGCTCGGATAGCACTGACCTTTATTCTGCTATTACACCTACTCTGGACCAATGCTTTTGTTTCTTTTCTACCATTACTACTCCATTGTTCTATGACCCCCTTTGGTGTTTAATCTTCCTTGTCTTCTCGCTATCTCTGGCCTTCGCTTTTATTCCACTTGCACCCCCCCTTTTCAGCAGCGTAAAAACCCATCACATTTCTACTTCTTCAGTTTAGAAGAAGAGTCATATTCGACTTGCAAGGTTAAATCTGTCTCACAGATGCTGCAAGACCAGCTGAGCTTTTCCAGCACTTATTTTCAATTCCATTTTATGAATTTTATCCTCTGCATAACAGGCATGTTCTCTAGTGATCCTTTGCTCAAGACCTGACTCGTTGTTCACGACTATTTGTGAATAATGTCCTGGGGAAATTAGTTGGAACTAATGGAACAATACCCCAGCATGAATTAGGAGAGGAGTGATAAGTGTAGAAGATTGTAATGAGAAGTATGCTTTTAAATCGCCTAATTACTTCAGATATGTTGTCTTCAAAAGCTAGAATTTTCACATATGCTCTTCAATCTGATCTATAGTTGGGGAGAAAATAACTGTTGCCAGGCAACTCCTTATGACTTCAAAAAGCTTGTGGGGTCAAGGTTAATGAGACCTCTATTATTGCTTAAGTAGGATTCATCAATGAAAGAGCAGTTGTATTTCTCTGGCCAACTGTACCAGTCAGATCTTGAGCACATTATTAAAAATGGCACCTTCTGCAAAACCTCCCGATACATGACCAATGGCAATATTTCTTAAATTCCCTATTTTTGCATTGCTTCCAAGCAGTAATGAATGGAACTACGTGATTCAGTGACACCATTAAGGAAGCCAATACTGATCATAGAATCCCAACAATGCAGAAAGAGGCCATTCATCCTATCAAGTCTGCACCGACCCCCTAAAAGAGCACCCTACCCAGGCCCACTCCCTGGCCCTATCCCCACAACTCCACTTAAACCCCAAGCACTAATGGGCAATTTAACATGACCAGTTCACCTAACCTGCAAATCTTTGGATGGTGGGAGGAAACGGGAGCACCCGGAAGAAACACACGCAGACACAGGGAGAACGTGCAAACTCCACACAGACAGTTGCCCACGGTCAGTATCGAACTGGGTCCCTGCCACTGTGAGGCAGCAGTGCTAGTCATCGTGCCACCTATGATGAATGGTGGATATTTGTGTTACCAGAGATCTTTTATTAGTGAGAGAAATTGTAGCTGTTGAAAAGTCTAATTTGCAATGTAGTTTTTATTTTAATCATCTTTACAAGTAAAGATGAATTACCATTTGTTAACAGTAGTTTAAAAGATTAATCCAGCTAAGGACACTTCACTTGCAAGTTGTGTCTGAAAAGTTCTTTTTGCTTAACTTGTATTGTAAAATTGATCAAACTGTTGACAATTCAAAATAATTAACACTTATCTGTTCACAATTATAAGTGAAAGTAGGCCTGTGAGTGGACATCTTTCCAGTGTACATTCACACTACACTATTGGGTTATAAATATTTGGCAATTTAAGGGTTAAAAAGCCTGGGTTAGTGCGTTTGACTGGAGTAGTCCTGTTTTTAAAATAATCTAGTTTTGCCAGACCTAAAAGCTTTTAGGAGCCAGAGGTGAAATTGACCCGAGTAACAGCCTGGGCTAATGCACTTTTGTTTGACTAGGGGGAGTCCCCAGGGAGTTGATTTCTTTTCAGTTCGGGGAGATAATGTTGTTGCCGGGTGGAGCTGAGGTATTCCGACATTTTGTGAATGTTTTTGAGTTTCCTTCTGATCTGGCTACTCTTTGGACCACAAGGTCCCACAGTAGGATAGTTTTAAAAAAAGTATTAGTATTTAAAACTGTGCAGACTTGTCTGGTGGGGGGGGGGAAAGTCTATTGAAACAGCTTCTTAAAGACATCCAGACAGAGTCTGCAGTGGTTCTAACAGGAGCCAAATCTGTTCTGAGAAGCAACTATTATCCTGCCTCATTGGATTGCGAGCGTATGTTTTTGTTCTTGGTGTTTAATTGGGAATAGAGATGGTAATTAAAGATATTGGGGGTGATTCTCTGATATTGAGGCCAAGTGTTCGCGCCGTCATGAAAGCCGTCGCGTTTCACGACGGTGCAAACAGGGCCCGGACACAACCTATTCTGGCCCCCATAGAGGGCCAGCACGGCGCTGGAGCGGTCCACGCCGCTCCAGCAACCTTACGCGGCGCCAAATGGGCGCCGTGCCAACCTGCGCATGCAGGGTCGGGGCGGAGTGGCGCAATTCGTGCAGCATCCCGGCGATTCTCCCACCCGGCGTTGGGGGGGGGGTGGAGAATAGCGCCCATTGTGTTTACTGTGTTGAGTGGTATTGTTTATGGGGGTAAGTGTAAGCTATTTTTAGGTCTGATGTTAAAGAGTTTAATATTGTGTGAATAATACATTTTGTTTTAAAATATCAAATCCCTATTTATTTTTGCAATCACTCCTGGAGCAAAGTATTCTTTCCACTCAGCCTAACAAAATAAACTAAAATATTGGGGTTTTGGTTCAGTATCCACTGTTGGAATCTGGTCTGGGATTGTAATATTCCCTTGAAGGTAATGTGTTGCAGCTGGTATTCAGTCAGTCACAGTTCTAGAATGTGCTTTGCAATAACTGTACAATTGAGACACATTGGGTGAAATTCTCCCCAAACGGCGCGATGTCCGCCGACTGGCGCCCAAAACTGCGCCAATCAGATGGGCATCGCGCCGCCCCAAAGGTGCGGAATGCTCCGTATCTTTGGGGGCCGAGCCCCAACATTGAGGGGCTAGGCCGGCGGCGGAGGGATTTCCACCCCGCCAGCTGGCGGAAACGGCCTTTGTTGCCCCGCCAGCTGGCGCGCAAATGACATGTCGGGGCGGCGCATGCGCGGGAGCGTCAGCGGCCGCTGACAGTTTCCCGCACATGCGCAGTGGGGAGAGTCTCTTCCGCCCCCGCCATGGTGGAGACCGTTGCGGAAGGGAAAGCGTGCCCCCACGGCACAGGCCCGCCCGCGGATCGGTGGGCCCCGATCACGGGCCAGGCCACCGTGGGGGCACCCCCCGGGGTCAGATCGCCCCGCGCCCCCCCCCGGAGCCCGCCCACGCCGCCTTGTCCCGCCGGTAAATAGGTACTCTAATTTACGCCGGCGGGACTTCGGCCCATCCAGGCCGGAGAATCCAGCGGGGGGGGGGGGGGGGGGGCAACCGGCGTGGCCCGATTCCCGCCCCCGCCGAATATCCGGTACTGGAGACTTTGGCAACGGGCGGGATTCACGGCAGCCAACGGCCATTCTCCGACCCGCTGGGGGGTCGGAGAATGACGCCCATTCAGTCCAAACTGTGGAAAAGCAGGTGGTGTCAAGAGTTTGTGTTTAGCATTCTTGTAGTTGATGTAAACAAATGTCAGCCAAAACTTTCTTTCGCGCTACACGCACAAGCCTAATTATTTTTTACTTTTAAAAAAAAAAAAACAGGCGCCCCTACAGATCCATGTAGCCATGCTGGCCTTGGATAAATTTCAAGAGCAATACAAACGTCTGCCAAACACATGGTGAGTAATATACTGTGTTGCCTCATTAAAGATAGAAGAGTCCAACTGTCAAAAATGTGACCAGGAAATGAGAGAATTGTATTTGTTATGTATGATGAGAGACATCTTGGAGGACAAATGAAAGGGCTTTCCAGTAATGGCATACTTCTGTCATTTAGCAGCCCAATACAAAAAATCCAGTGAAATATAAACTCTTGCCATGGTTATTGATTCAGTACTTGGGCGTTATTAGTCCACTGGTTCATGCTTGCTTTATTTCATGACTGCTGAATGTTCTGACTGAGATTTAATTAGGTGCTAAAAGCAAATTATTGCGGATGCTGGAATCTGAAACATTAACAGGAAATACTGGACAATCGCAGCAAAATCAAGCTCAAACTTTGACAAAGAGTCATCCAGACTCGAAACTACAGCTCCCTTCTTTCTCCACAGTTGCTGTCAGATCTGCTGCAATTGTCCAGTATTTTCTGTTTTTTTTTATTAGGTACTGATGGATGCTGATTATTAAAATTTATTTAATGCGTGTCTCACCTGCTGGGTCTCTGAGACAAAGTTATAAGACCATTTTAATTTAATTAAGAGGGTATTGAAGGTACTGTGTATATGAACTTTCAAAAGGCTTTCAATAAAAGTGCCACTTGATAGACTGGTTCACAAAATTGAAGTTATGAATTAAAAGAACAGATGCAACATGGTTACAAAATTGGCTAAGAGAAAACAAAATAGTGGTGAATGAATGATTTTCAGACTGAAGTGTAATATACAGTGAAGTCAACCAGGGCCAATTTTTAGGACCATTGCTCTTTTTTATATAAGGACCTAGAAAATTTGGAAATACAATAATTATGAGGAAACAATGGGTGGGATTCTCCAGTAGCCAACGGCAAAATCGGGAAAGGCAATTGGGTGGAGAATCGGTTCCGACTCCAAAATCGCGGCAGGCGCCGACTTAACGCCAAATCACAATGCTCGAGCATCTCGACAGCAGCGTCAATGTGTTCCGGAATGCATGTACAGTGGACACTGTTTGCATATCATTAGCGGGCCCAACCCGGTATTCTCCGGGGCCTCTGATTGGCCGGGTTCCCGATGGCGCGGTTCACTTGTGCGTTTAAAAATCGTGAAACCGGTATGTTGGCTGCTAAGGGAAAGAAAGGGAACACGAAAAGTGTCCAACATTGCCATAGTTTGCTGACCGTGGTACTACTGGCCGGGGGCTTCTGCCAGGGCCGGGGGGGGTGGGGGGGGGGTGGGGGGGGGGGGGGGGGCAGGAGGTGGGCTGTGGGGTCGGGGTGGACGGGCACACAACACCATTGTCGCAGCCGGCAAGGCGGCCATGCAGCTGCGCACATGAATTCTGTTGGCGTCAACACTTAGTCTCAGAAATGGAAAATTCTGCCCAATGTCTGGCTTCAGGAAGACATGAGCGGACTGGTAAAATGGCAGACTCATGACAAGTGAAATTTAATACAAAGAAGTGTGAAGTGATACAATTTTGTAGAAAGAATAAGAAACAATGGGCGGGATTTACCCACCCACCAGATGTTTTTCGGGCGGAGGCGGCCCGCCAGCGGAATGTACTTGCACCCCTCATCGCCGGAAAACCCGTGCGCCAGCGTCGGACCAGAATATCCCGCTGGCTTGAACAGCTGCCAAATCCCGCCCCATGTAAACTTAAGTGATATAATTTTTAAGGATATGCAGGAACAGAGGGGCTGAGTTCTCGTAACAAATCTTTGAAGTTGGAAGGGCAAGTTCATGAGTTTTGGCTTATAAGTAGAGGTAATAGGGTTCAGAAAAATGTGAGCAGATTTTGCTAAACCATATTGAATCACTGGATAAGCCTCAGCTGGAGTATCCTATCCAATTTTGGACACCACACTTTGGGTAGGGTGCAAAGATCTTCGAGAGATTGCAGAGTAGATTTGTCAGAATGATATTGAGGATGAGGAGAGAATTTGCATGGAGAGACTGGGGAAGCTGTGTTTCTCCTTTGAGAAGAGAACGTTCAGGAGACGTTTAGTGGAGATGTTCAAAATAATGAGGATTTGGGGAATAGTGGGGAGAAACAAGTACATTGATGACCAGAGGACACCGATTATTTTTTACACTATGATCTGGAATGCACTGCCTGAAAGGATGGTAGAAGTGGATTCAATTGTAACTTTTAAAAGGGAATTGGATTACTACTTCTTAAAAATTCTTTCATGAGTTGTGGCATGGCCAGCATTTGGGGCTGGTTTAGTACACTGTGCTAAATCGCTAGCTTTTAAAGCAGACCAAGGAGGCCAGCAGCACGGTTCAATTCCCGTACCAGCCTCCCCGAACAGGCGCCGGAATGTGGCGACTAGGGGCTTTTCACAGTAACTTCATTGAAGCCTACTTGTGACAATAAGCAATTTTCATTTGTTTTCCATCCCTAATTGCCCATGAGAACTTGATGCTTGAAAAGTAAAGGTTTGCAGGGCTAAGGAGAAAGAATAAGAGAGCAGGATGAGTTGGATAGTTCTTTCAAAGAGCCAATAGAGGTCAGATGAACCAAATAACCTTATTTTGTGCTGTATCATTCTGCCTATTGTGGCTGAGATATAATGCTAATGGTCAATTTATATCCCAATTTAAAATTAGTGGATCATACCTTCTCTGGTCTAGAGTAGCCCAAGCAAGATTCAGTGCAATATTCTTACTCTCTCCCTATTAACCTTTGCAGATTTTAACCTTTTGCAAATAACAAGGCGGGTTGTATTTTCGACCGTCCAAAACAGTGTATAAAGTTACAGCATCAAATGTCAACAGATGTGTGCCGTTGGGTGGCTATTATGTGTTCAGTATTACAACCTGTTGTTTTTTTGCCATTGTACAACCAGAATACAGTTCAGTAGACATGAGGCCAGTTAAGGGCTAACTTTGGGCTGGATATTACGGCCTCAACACCAGGAGGGACAGGTAAAATATAAGGGGTGGCAAGCCCACAACCTTCCTGCTCATCCCAGAACTATTCCCTCACAATATGGTAGGTGGGGGCACCCTGCTTGGCATTTTAAAATAATTGACTGTCAATTGAGCTTGTTATCAAGCCAGTTAACTCAACTAACATGCTACCCATGCCATAATGCGACTGTTATTGCAGGCCTAAAAAAGGCGGTGGTGGAGAGGGGTGTGGGGGGAGGGGTGGGGGTGTTCAAACTCACCCCTCCCTTCCTAGGCTCCCTGTTCCTTCCCCATTCGAAAGCCCAGGTCTTAACCTGGGTCCAGAGGCCATGGCTATGTTCATCCATGGGCCTGCTTGCAATCACAGCAGTCCATTATTGGGTTTTGGCATTGCTGAGATTGCTAGAGCCGGAGGTCAAACTGATTGGCTGGCAGCTCTCGAGAGCCCGGCTCGTTCCCACCGGGAGGTGGAATTCCCACTCTCACCTCATTCATGCCATCTGCAGTATGTTTTTCTAAAACGCAGCCTTGTTTACTGTGGGTTGGCTAGCATCCGACAATTCTTCTGGGGAGGGAGCAATACACGCCCTTTATCTCCATTTCAGCTGCACCTTATATTTTTGTTCAATAAAAAAGCTTCGAATTATATATGACCAGACTAGAGGGTAGCTGACAAATATTGGCCAATTTTTTGCAGTATACTGAGGCCTCCATGATGTGGTCCTGCAAGCAGATTTTAGGAAGCTACGAAAGAGACTAGCAAGCAGGACCTCAAAGGTAATAATCTCTGGATTATTCCGGGTGTCACGCACTAGTGAGTATAGAAATAGGATCCATCAGGTGAATATGTGACTGGAGAGATGTACAATAGACATGTCTTTAGATTCTGTGATATTGGGACTGGTTATGGGAGTGGCTAGACCTACATAGGCCAAGTGAGTTGCACCTAAGTGAGCTGGGACCAGTGTCCTCATGGGGTGGTGTGCTAGTGCCTTGGAGAAGGTTTCAACTAACCTTTGAACCAGGATGTAGCATTAGAAAGGATAAACAAGATGTGCAAAATAAAAAAGAATGAAAGTAATATGATTTAAAAATAGTACGGTATTCGCTGGAGTCAGAGTAAGAGGTAATGTATTGATGCCTGAATTAAGATAACCGTGTATAGAAGTAAATGCCCAAAGCGTCATGAATAAGGTTAGTGCAGCCGCAAATAGCCACATAGGAGTATGGTGTTGTAGCAATAATGGAGATCTGGCTCAAAAAAAGGGCAAGACTGGGCACTAAATCTTTCTGGATGCTCAGGACAGATGGGAAAAGAAATGGAGGAGGAGTGGCTGTAATGATCAGGAGAGCAAGGATGCTGTGGGATACTCCAGAATTGAATCCTTTTGGTTAGAGCTAAGAAACAATGGAAATGCCATTATATTCTACAAGGTATAAGCTTGTGGAAAAGAAATAGGAGTAAATTTGCATGGAAATTTCAAATTGCAAGAACTACAGAGTAACGATAATGGATTTAAATGATTCTAATATAGAGTTGGATAGTCGTAGCATAAAGGGCAGAGGGGGGTAAGAGTTTCTGAAGTGTGTTCAGGAGAATTTTAGTATGTTTTCTAAGACTTATGCCTGACATTGTTTGACATTATAAATAACCTAAGATTAAAACCATGTTTCGAGAGTTATAGGATCATTTACACCACAGAAGGAGACCATTCACCCCACCAAGTCTATACCAACATCTCACAGAGTTCCACCTCCCTCTTCTATCCATGTAGCCTTGCAAGTTTATTTCCTTCCAACCGCTTATTAGAGAATGATTACAGCACGGAAGAAGGTTATTTTGCCTATCAAATCCCTGCTGACAGTGTAAGAACAATCCAGGTAGTCTCGTTTCCCACCCTCTCTCCATATCCCGACAAATGTTTTCCCTTCAATTACTTGCCCAATTCCTTTTTGCAAGTTACTACTGAATCTGATTCCACCATCCTTTTGGGCAATGCATTCAAGATCATAACCACTCACTGCATTAAGAAGGGTTTTCCTCTTGCCACCTCAGTGAATCCTTAGATCTGTGACCCCTATTTTTCGAAACTTCCACCAATGAGAACAGTTTCCTTCCACTGTCTAGATTCTCAAGATGTTGCCCATTTCTTGAATTTTCTTTGGACCTTTTCTTTGTAGAAGCAGGGTTTGTTCTTCATATCTACATAACTGACGTTCCACACCTCTGGAACAATTCTTGATGCTGTGTTACTGAGACTTTTCGCTTAAGATATATTTTCTAATCCATATTACTGTTAAAATCTGTGTATTTGTTAAGCGGGGGGAGGAGTAAAGGCGTATCGAATCAAAATTCATTTTTTTCATGTTTAATGCATTTCTTAAATTAAGACTAATTGTTTGTTCCATGACACTCTTACTCCATGTTTTATAATAATAGTAAAAGTTATGGTCTTTTGAGCCAAGGTTCCATTTGTGATCTTTCTGTCCAGTTATAACACCAACAGGGATCGTGACAGACTGTAAATAATGTGGAGTTATAAAGTGATGGTAACCTTGTCCTGGCATTGAGGCCTGACTTACCACTGAAGCAACTTGGCTTAAGGCTCCATGAAGGAAGGTTTCATCGTTTTCTTTGAAGTTTGTTCCAACTTTAAAACACAATTAGTACAATATAGCTAGTGTATCACCAGCAGTGGTTTCCGTTTCTGCTCCTGCATTGTTACTTCTGGAGCTCTCCAAATATCTATCCTCGGTACCCAACTCTTTATCAGTTCCATGTTGCACCTTGACAGCATCATTTGAAGATGTGGGATCAGCTTACTCATGGATACTGATGACGTCCAACTCTACCTTTTTAACCTCTCACCCATTGCCTCATTGTTGTCAGACTCCATCTTGGATGGGTCACAATTTCCTCCACTTAATTGTTGGGAAGACCAATGTAATTGTGTAGGAGGAGAATGGTGTAATTTACCATGACAACGGCAGCATACAGATCAGGAAGGACAAGGAGCAATGCAGCGCCATGCTACAATGTTATTTCTGACCTTGAATCCCAGAGATTCAACACTGTGCCAGGACAAAAACCCACGGAAAAAGTTCAAACATAAACTTTCAGGAAAGATGGGTATGGATTTAGGAGGTGAAAATACATTCAAGAACTTTGGAAAAGAATGGGAGGTAGGAGATGGAATGCTAGTTTTCTGAAAGTAAAGCAAGATCAAGGGAATGTTTTGGGGGCGGTGAGGTGGTGATAGCAGATTTGAAAGATTAGGATAATGCCAGAGGGGAGGAAATTGTTTACAATTACAGCTAACATGGAGGTCAGGAAAGGAAGTTGAGTGATTAGCACTTTAATAAGAATGGGATAGAGGGGGAGAAGTTGATTTCAAGGACAAGATGAGCTCAATGAAAGCATGAAGGAAAATTGGAGAAACATTAGAGAAAGACACTTTCAGAGCTCCGTTGTTGGGAGCCTCAGGAAAGGTTTGGTTTGGTCAAGACAAAGAGAGAGGTGGCAAAGTCAGCTGAGCAGATGGTCTTAATCTTAGTGACAAGGACAATCCATGGCATTCTTGTTGGAGAAGTCCGAAGGCATGAGAGAAGAGATGGTTGGTAATGTCGAAAAGGAGCCTGGGGTTATATTTGCACTTCAGGATGATCCTGGAACAAAGAACAGTTTTCACAGAGGAGAGCAAGGCATCGCAGTACTTGATGTGGTCCAGCTCGATCTGGTGATGAATAGTTAAACCACTTGAGCACCAAACACGTTCAACTCTACTAGGGTTAAGTTCAGCAAAAGTGGAGCAGATGGCATGGTTGAGCAGATTGGTGGCTGCAGATGTATTGTAAATGGAGATCCAAAAGCAAGACAGTTGTCATTTTTAAAGTGCAGTTATAAATTAATTGGGGCAAAGCGTTCCCCCCCCCCCTCCCCAAAGATGGATAAGATTGGTAGGGTAGGAACATAGGAATTAGGAGCAGAAGTAGGCAATTCAATCCTTTGAGTTTGCTCCGCCATTCAATCAGATCATGGCTGATCCCTTCCTGATCTCAAATCCACATTCCTACCGGTTCCCATATCCCTTTAACCTATTCTTTATCAGAAATATATCTATCTCCTTCTTGAAATCATTTAATGACTCCGATTCCACCGCACTATGGGACAGCGAGTTCCACCAATTCACCACCCTCTGCACGAAGTAGTTCCTCCTCATCTCAGTTCTACATCTACCGCCTCTCAACCTATATCTGTGACCTCTCGTTCCAGATTGCCCTACAAGGGGGAAGATTTGGTCTATGTTTACTTTTATCAATCCCTTTTTGTACCTTGTATACCTCTATCAGTTCTCCTCTCGTCCTTCTAAACTCCATACGTATGAGCCCAAACTGTTTAATCTCTCCTCATGCGCCAACCCTTTCATCCCCGGAATTAAACTTGGGAATCTCCTCTGAACTGCTTCCAATGCCACCACATTACAATGCTTTGTAAAGATGTACCTAAGGGCTTGAGTTGTGAATGTAACAAAAGCTAGTTTGTGTTTCTATTTTCTAATAAGGTGTCTCCAAGATGCAGATGAACTGTTGAGATTGGCTATCATTGTAAATGAAACGCTGGAAAATAAGGTGAGCAACAATATTTTTGTTTAATCAGCGATAATGCCAGTAATACATTTAGCTGCTGCTGTTGAGACCGTATGCTTGTTTTCGATGCCAAAATTGATTCACGGCAGCATTTGCCATACTAGCCATGTGAACTTCCTGTTTGATCAACAGCATACCAGATGATTTTGATGCTTTTTGTGCAAGATTTACAATAGAAAGGACTTTTCAATTATGTGATTTAACATTGGTTTAAAACCAGGAGGAAACTTGAATCCATGAGTATGTATTTTAAGATTCCTTGAATCTTTTGAAATTGCCATTTTGATTGTGGCACTTGAAAACAATGAGTAATGCTGCCACACCCCAGTCCAATGAAATCAGTGGGTAATGCTGTCACATTCCCTTTTAACTTATATCTGTGGTTGCTGCTGTTATACGCAGATAACTAATATCGCCCTACCTTTTCTTTTGGTGTCAATAGGCAGCATTCGACCACATCGCTCTTACTCAATGAAATCAGTGGGTGTCGTTGTCACACTGAGTCTAGTGAAATAAATTGATAATACTTTCCCATCTCCAGTCCATTGAAATCACTGGTGGTGCTGGCATTCCCCCAGTCCATTGAAATCAGTGGGTGGCACTGTCACAACCCCATCCAGTGAAATAAATGAGTGGCACTATAACAGTAACACCTGGAAAGCTCCCATTCTCCAGGGATAGCACCATAGTCTCTAACATTGTTATTATAAGAATGCCGACAAGAATGGATTTGGATTTGTTTATTGTCACGTATACCAAGCTACAGTGAAAAGTATTTTTCTGCAAACAGTTCAACGGATCATTAAGTACATGAAAAGAAAAGGAAATAAAAGAAAATACATAATAGGGCATCACAAGGTACACAATGTAACGACATAAACACCGGCATCAGGTGAAGCATACAGGGGTGTAGTGTTAATGAGGTCAGTCCATAAGAGGGCCGTTTAGGAGTCTGGTAACAGCGTGAAGAAGCTGTTTTTGAGTCTGTTCGTTAATGTTCTCAGACTTTTGTATCTCCCGCCTGATGGAAGAAGTTGGAAGAGTGAGTAAGGCTGTGTTCACGACTCTGAAGTTTTTTGCGGTCTTGGACCGAGCAGTTGCCATATCAGGCTGTAATGCAGCCAGATAGGATGCTTTCTATGGTGCATCTGTAAAAGTTGGTAAGAGTTAATGTGGACATGCTGAATTTCCTTAGTTTCCTGAGGAGGTATAGGTGCTGTTGTGCTTTCTTGGTGGTAGCGTCGACGTGGTTGGACCAGGACAGATTTTTGGAGATGTGCACCCCTAGGAATTTGAAACTGCTAACCATCTCCACCTCGGCCCCGTTGATGCTGACAGGGGTGTGTACGATACTTTGCTTTCTGAAGTCAATTACCAGCTCTTTCGTTTTGCTGGCACTGAGGGATAGATTGTTGTCGCTGCACCACTCCACTAGGTTCTCAATCTCCCTCCTGTATTCTGACTCGTCGTTATTCGAGGTCCGGACCACTAAAAGAAATTTTGAAAAAACTCTTGAAACCTGTTACAACAAACACCACTAAAAGACAGACAATTTCCCCTATTTACGAGCCAGAGAGAAATCATTTTAATAAGCAAATGGTCTGTTGCAAAATAAAATGTGGATGTGACATCTCAGATTCCTGCTGTTAATATAAAGAACTTATTCCTTCAACACCTGTAGCATGTGCAGAAGTGGAAGAAATATTTGGGTTGTGACTCAGATCTTGCTTGTTGCCATATTAATTTAGAAATGCTCTAAGCTTGGTGAATGTTTTACATCTGAAATTGTTCACACCCCACACATCTAACTCGCATGGCTGTGTTGGGTGCAATCGTTTTTTAAAAACTGGCTGTTTCTTCTAATCATTCTCCATCGTTCCTATGAAAACTTTCATACTTGACAACTGGTCAGTTTTTAAAGCTAAAGGGCTATGTTCAGTGCCCAGTGGGAGTGTTGCTGTGTGTGAATGCTTCTTGGAGAGTGTGCCGGACCTAGTACACCCTCAATTTTGACAAACAAACAGGCTTGACATCGGATTTGATGAACTGACCTCTTTTGGAACTGCTTTCCAGTTCTGTTTTGTTATTGTAACAACCACAGAATCAGATCTTTAACAAGTTCATGTTATACAATTCAACATAAACACTCTGGTAAATCATCTCTCAATTTCAGTATGATTACATGATAATTTATTGAGTTCAGGATTCGCTATAAGTACTCCGGTAAATCACAACTCCACAATTCAATGTGGCTACAACATAAAACACAGGAGTAGAATTAGGCCACTTGGCCCATTGAGTCTGCTCTGCCATTCAATCATGGCTGATATTTTTCATATCCGCATTCTCCTGCCTTCTCCCCTTAACTCCTGATCCCTTTATTAATCAAGAACTTATCTATCTCTGTCTAAAGACACTCGGTGATTTGGCTTCCACAGCCTTCTGCAGCAGAGAGTTCCACAGATTCACCACCCTCTGGCTGAAGAAATTTCTCCTCATCTCTGTTTTAAAGGATCATCTCTTTAGTCTGAGATTGTGTCCTCTGGTTCTAGTATTTCCTACAATGGGAAACATCCTCTCCACATCCACTCTATCCAGGCCTCGCAGTATTCTGTGAGTTTCAATATGATCCCCCCTCATCCTTTTAAACTCCAACAATAGAGACCCAGAGTCCTTAATGTTCCTCGTAAGACAAGCTCTTCATTCCAGGGATCATTCTTGTGAACCTCCTCTGGACCCTTTCCAAGGCCAGCATATCCTTCCTTAGATATGGGGTCCAAAACTGCTCACAATATTCCAAATAGGGCCTGACCCGACCCTATGAAGCCTCAGAAGTACATCCCTAGCCCTCTTGGTATTCTAGCCCTCTTGACATGAATGCTAACATTGCATTTGTCTTCCTAACTGCCAACTGAACCTTAACCTTAAGAGAATCTTGAACAAGGACTCCTAAATGCTTCTGCTTTCCTAAGTATTTCCCCATTTAGAAAATAGTCTATGCCTCCTTTCCTTCCAAAGTACATAACCCACACTTTTCCACATTGTATTCCATCTGCCACTTCAGTGCCCACTCTCCTAGCCTGTCCACGTCCTTCTGTAGCCCTTCTGCTTCCTCTATCATACTGAAATTGACTCACCTGTCCCTCTGCATATCTTTTATCATCTGCAAACTTAGCAACAGTGCCTTCAGTCCCTTCTTCTAGATCATTAATGTATATTGTGAAAAGTTATGGTCCCAGCATCGACCCCTGAGGCACACCACTAGTCACCCTGAAAATGACTCCTTTATCCCCAATATCTGTCTTCTGCCAGTCAGCCAATCCTCTATCCATGCCAGGATCTTACCCTTAACACTGGCTCTTAACTTAATAACAGTCTCCAATGCAGCACCTTGTCAAACGCCTTCTGGAAATCTAAATAAATCCAGTCCGCTGGTTCTCTTTTGTTACCTCCTCAAAGATCTCGTAACAGATTTGTCAGACATGACCTCCCCATGACGGAGCCCTGCTGACTCAGTCCTATTCTATCATGCACTTCCAAGTACTCTGCAATCTCATCTTTAATAACTAACTTTAAAATCTTACCAATGACCAAAGTCAGGCTAACCAGCCTATAATTTCCCGTCTTCTGCGTCCCTCACTTCTTAAACAGGGGAGTTATATTAGCCATTTTCCAGTCCTCTGGGACATTCCCTGCCTCCAGTGATTCCTGAAAGATCACCACCCTAGCCTCCACAATATCCTCCGCTATCTCTTTTAGAACCCTAGGGTGTAGTCCATCCAGTCGAGGTGATTTATCCACCTTGAGACCTTTCTGTTCCCCAGAACCTTCTCCTTATGATGGCCACTACACTCACCTCTGCCCCCTGATTCTCCTGGAGCTCTGGTATGCCACTGGCGCCTTCCACCGTGAAGACTGATGCAAAGTAACTATTTAGTTCCTCTGCCATTTCTTGGTTTCCTATTACTATTTCTCCAGACTCATTTTCCAGTGTGATTTACTCAAAGCCCTTATAACAATTCTACCTCTGATCTCTGCATTTCTAAATACTAACAATAATCCCACCACCCAATCACAATACATCAAGAGACAAACAAAAGTGGCATTAGATTAACATGGAGTCCAGACAATACATAGTCCATCTCAACCTCTCCTAATCATCCTATTGCCATGGCTATGTAGTCTACTTGGGCTCTTCAATTACTTTTTTACTATAGTCACAGTAACCAGAATAACATCTCCCCAGATGCTCAAAATCTAATGTTCTGACTTCATGCATTCCTTCAGCTCCTTATTCTTGCCTTAGGCTTGCTTAAATAAACATTCTCGTTTAGCATAGCTCAAAACTGTTTTGAGGTACACGAGTAGTGTGAGCCCACATTCCCACAATCAATTCTCAGGAGAGCCTTTTCGCAGACTCAAGGCTCTGTCCAGCGGTGGAATTATAGAAGGTTTAATTTTGAGTCTGCACAATTCTGAATTTCAACGCTACTTTGCTAACTTCAATAATAAATCACTTTGAAATACTTAAAATTCCCACTGACACAGCCGTGCCATTGATTGAGTTGGAACTTGCCATTCACAGCTTGATTTTTAATCCGGAATGCCTGTGTAGAGCTGAGGCATTGCCTTGTATTTCACAGGAATTGGACATTTTAAGGGAGCTTGACAAATAAACCATCCCTCTAGCTCTTTTTATAGGATGACAGAAGGAGGCTGTAACATACCTAGTCCCATTTCCCTCTGACCCTGCGGATTTTTTCTCTTCAGGTAATTCCTGAATTCTCTTTTGAAAGACCTCATTGTATCTGCCTCCACTACACTGCAAGGCATTGCATTCCAGAGTATAACTATTCACTCCACAAAAAACATTTTCCTCATGTCACTGTTGCTTCTTTTGCCAATCACCTTCAATAATTGTCCATCTGATTCTCGATCCTTCTACCAACTGAAACAATTTCTCCATATCTACTCCGTCCAGACCCTTCATGACCCTGAACACCTCTATCAAACCTAATCGTCTCTTCAAGAGAAACACCCCAACTTCTTCAATTGCCAGTTTTGACATTGGAGCTGCTGGAAAAAGTGACGTTGTAACCTCAAAAAATAAAAACCTTCAGTAGACACAGGCTTTTAGATAACCTGCATACATTTATGCCTTTCACTAAGGGAAAACAATCCAAAGCACATTCTGAAAAACTGCCATTGGCGGTATTTTGGAGCGTGCCGACTTTAATACCAAATTATTGAAATTATTTGCTGTTATTTTGTGAAAATATTAGCTTTCTACAGTATTTTTTAAAAAAACTGCATCACACCTGTCAAGGCTCCAGGTTCAGACATCAAAAGCTCTCCATGGAGATGCACCTTATCTGGTATCAAAAAACATTAGATGCAGATGCAACTCATTCACCACAACTAATTCTATAACCAATGATGCTTAATTTAAGACATAACTGGCTAGCTTTTATGAGGCAGCAACTAAAATGAAACAAAATTGCAGTAGGATTTGGAAAGGAACCTACTGTAACAGTTAAAGCTTTTGCGTTCAGAACAAATTACAGTTTTAGTAAGGGAATCGAGGGTTATGGGGATTAGGCGGGAAAGTGGAGTTGACGATTATCATTCGCTCAGTCATGTTCGCATTGAATCGTGGAGCAGACTCGATGGACCGAATGGCCTACTTCTACTCCTACATCTTATGGTCCTTACCCAACTATCAGAAGTTGAGTCTGCTGTGAAGAGTGGCACAGAACTGGCAGTGATCCTTTTATGGAGATATTTCAAACTAGAAAATGCACAGATTACTGAATATAGGGGCTGGTTTAGCACAGTGGGCTAAACAGCTGACTTGTAATGCAGAACAAAGCCAGCAGCACGGGTTCAATTCCCGTACCGGCCTCCCCGAACAGGCACCGGAATGTGGCGACTAGGAGCTTTATACAGTAACTTCATTGTAGCCTACTGGTGACAAGCGATTATTATTATTTTTATAAGTGGAAAACACATCGGGCTGCACTGTTCAGACTAAAACTACAAGTAGTGCATGAATTATTGGAACTATACAAAAATCGATGAAAACATGAAGAACCAGTAAAGCTTGTAAAAATGAGACGATGCATTATTGCAAAAGACTTGCACATGGGGAGACTGGCCTTGCCTCTGCTGCAGTCAAAGCTGAAATAAGCAACCTGTGAATCAATCCAGATTAAGAGACCTTTCAATTAAGTCAGGTCAAAGATACAGTGAAGTATCTTGAACAGAGAACCAGTTGCAAAGGAACTGGAGAAGACAATTCAGCTCCTCGAACTTGCTCTGCATTCAATAAGATTATGGATAATCAGCTACATTCACACACTGTCCCCATATCCTTTGGTTCCCTTGATATTCAAAAACCTATTGATTTCAGACTTGAATATAATCAATGCCAAAGCATCCATTGCTTTCTCTGGTAGAGAATTCTGAAGGGTCATAATCCTTTGAAGAAATGTCTCTGTCTCAGTCCAAAATTCTGAGACTGTGATACTTAGTTTTGGACTCCTCAGACCGGGGGGGGGGATTGTTTTTTAAAAAAAATTTTGAGTACCCAATTCATTTTTTCCAATTAAGGGGCAATTTAGCGTGGCCAATCCACCCATCCTGCACATCTTTTGGGTTGTGGGGGCGAAACCCACGCAAAGTTGGGGAGAATGTGCAAACTCCACACGGACAGTGACCCAGAGCCGGGATCGAACCTGGGACCTTGGTGTCGTGAGGCAACCATGCTAACCAGTTGCACCATCGTGTCGCCCTGGTCTACTCAATTCTGACACAAAAGACATTCCCACCATTCCAAGAATCAATTTCATGAACCTTCTTTACATACCATCTCAGACAGAGATTATATAAGTAAATCCTTCTTTGGGGAAGGAGACCAAACACACCTCTCACCAAGAGCCTATACAATTGTTTCATTGCTCTTGCATCCTAATTACAATAAAAGTGTACGTACCATTTTATTTCTTAATTGCTTACTGTACCAAGATGTTAACTTCCTGTAACTTGTGTATAAGAACACTGAAGTCCCTCTGAATACTAACATTTCCCAGGTTTTTTTGTCATTAAATATTTTGTTTTTCTGCTTTTCCTACCAATGTTGATATTTTCACATTATATTCCATCTGCAACTTTTTTGCCCACTCACTTAACCTGTCTAAATTCTTCTGCAGCCTCTTTCTATCCTCCTCACTGTTACAATTACCCTTCACCTAATTCATTAATACAAATTGTAAATAGCTGAGGTCACAGCACAACACCTTGCTGCACCCCACAAGTTACAGCATGTCAACTCTAAAATGAATGATTTATTCCGACACTCTTTTCTGTTTGTTAACCAATCTTGAATTCATACTAATATATTACCCCAATCCGATGAACCCTAATTTTATTCAATAACCTCTTACTCAAAACATTACTGAATACTTTTTGAAAATCCAAATACATTACCTGGTTCTGTCTTATCCTTCCTATTAGTTGTATCCTTAAAAAACTCTTAAAAGATGTGTCAAACACAATTTCTCTTACTGAGGTGAGAGTATTGTGGAGATGCCGGTGTTGGACTGGGGTGAGCACAGTAAGAAGTCTTACAACACCAGGTTAAAGTCCAACAGGTTTGTTTCGATGTCACTAACTTTCGTAGCGCTGCTCCTTCCTCAGGTGAATGATGTACCTGACAGAACTGAAAGTCATCGGTTAGTCACCAGCTTGTCGGACTATTTCTGCCACTGAACCGCAAAAGGCGAGTTCCTGGAGTGGAGAGTTGTCATTGCAGGATGCCCCTCTAATAGGTCTTGTGTACACGGTTGCACAGGGGTTCAGTGAGCAACAGTGCCAACACTACAACGGTGCTTAACTATTAAAAGAGTGTAAGGCGCGATTTTCTTTCAATTATTAAAAAAAAAAAGAACATACCTTTTCATTCACCTGAGGCAGGAGCAGCGCTCCCAAAGCTAGTGACATCGAAACAAACCTGTTGGACTTTAACCTGGTGTTGTAAGACTTCTTACTGTGAGGTGAGAGTGGCTACATTTGACATCAAGGCAGCATTTGACCAAGTGTGCAACCAAGAGCCCTGGCAAAATTGAGTCAATGGAAATCCGTGGGGTGGGGGGAGACTGCTTGGAGTCATGCCTAGCAAAAAGGAAGATGGTTGTGGGTGTTGGAGGCCAATTGTCTCATTTCCAAGACATTGTTGCAAGAGTCCCTCAGGGTAGTATCCCAGGCTTCATCAATAACCTTCTTTCCATCATGAGATGTTTGCTGATAATTGCATAATGTTCAGTACCATTCGCAATATCTTAGATCCTGAAGCAGTCTGATCTATACGTAACAAGACCTGGGTAACAGTTAGGCTTGGACTCATAAGTGGTAAGTGACATTTGTGCCTTGCAAGTGCAAGGAAATGACAATCTACAGCAATTCTAACCATCTCCCCTTGATTCAATGCATTAGCATCACTGAATCACCCACTATCAATGTCCATTGGCCAGAAACTCAACTGAACCAGCCATATAAATACTGTGGCTGTCAGAACAGGTCAGAGGCTGGGAATTCTGCAGTGGGTAACTCCCAGCTCCTGACATCCCAAAGCCTGTCCACCATCTGAGGCACAAGTCAGTAGTCTGATGGAACACTTTATTTTTGAGTGCAAGTCTGACAACACTCAGGAAGATCAACACATACAGGACAAAGTAGCCCAGTTGATTGGCACCCCAACTTCACTTAAACATTCATTCCCTCCACCACTTGACATAGTGGCAGTAATGCCTACCATCCACAAGATGAACTGCAGTAAATCACTAAGGCTGCTTCGAAACCTTCTACCACCTAGATGGACGAGGTGATAAGGGCAGCAGATGCAAGGGAATACCACCACCAAGTTCACCTCCAAGCTATACACCATTCTGACTTGTTCACTCAGTGGATGAAAATCCTGGTGTTCCCTCATAGCATTATGAATGTATCTACACCAGAGGGACTGCAGTGGTTCAAGAAGGGCAGCTCACCACCAATGTCTCCTGGGCAATTAGAGATGGGCAGCAATTGCTGGCTTTGCCAGTGACACAGTCATCCTGTGAAAGAATAAAAAAACACAGTTGATTTTGTCTGACCATATTATGATTATCTAAGTGCTGTTATCATGACTAAATAATAGATTCTAACACTATTCCTATTATTGATATCAGGATAACTGGCCTCTAGTTCCCTGATCTCTCTGTCCTTTCTTGAAACAGTTTATATTTGCTCTCTTTCAATCTTTTCCTATTCAGTTTACTCTGACAACACCTTCCAAACCCATGACCTCTACCACTTGATAGGACCATGGCAGCAGATGCATGGGAACATCACCACCTGAAAGTCCGCCTTGAAGCCACATACTACAATGAATTGGAACTATATCACAGTTCCTTCACTATCACTGGGTCGCAATCCTAGAACTCCCTTCCTAACAGCTCTGTGGATGTACCTACACCACATGGATTGCAGTGGTTCAAGAAGGCGTCAGTGGTGATTACCCCTTTTAAGGGCTATTATGATCCTAGAGCAGACCCCAACAGTGGCTAGGATACTGGCCCAAAATCCCAATATTTTAGTTTATTTGAAAGACTGTGCAGAAGAATGATTTGAACCAAGAGTGATTGCATGAAGAAGTGGGGCTTGGTTATTTTTTAAACAAAACTTTATTATGACTGCAATATTAAACTTTGTTAACTTCACACCCAACAATAACAGCTTAAAATTTACACCTTAAACACTACTCTCAATTTCTCATTCAACAACAAGAAAATAACATACAGCTCTCAATCTATCTTACTGTGGGAGAATTGTGGACTCCGCATCAGGCAGATCAGAATTCAACTCCTCTCTCTAAAGTTTCTCCACCAACTGCCTCTCTAATGCTTTCAAAATGTCTCTCTGCCTTCCTTAGCTCCACCCAACAATGGCCTCATCTCCGCAAGCGGAAAAACAAATTAGCTATACAGGCTGCAAAGCACTTTAACTCCCCAGTGACTTTCCCATGTCAAACCACAGTCCATTAGCCTAGACTGAAAAACACATTCCTTTGTCAATTTTGCCTTAAGGCTGCTAAAAACACCCAGGCCTTGCAAAACAGATTTATTTTTTTAAAAACATGACCACTGCAGTCAAACACATTCTAACCCCAGGCTTTTAACCCTTAAATTACTCAACACTTAGAATCCAATATTCCTAAAATCTTCCCATTGTCACAGGGCAACATAGCAAAGTAAGGATC
This sequence comes from Scyliorhinus torazame, assembly GCF_047496885.1. NCBI lineage: Eukaryota > Metazoa > Chordata > Chondrichthyes > Carcharhiniformes > Scyliorhinidae > Scyliorhinus > Scyliorhinus torazame. The sequence continues at coordinate 214,123,853 of NC_092715.1, read as the reverse complement.
ACCTGGCCTGGAGGACTAATGGTGACTGAGAGTAGGGATTCACCCCAGGAGGTGGGGTTCTCTTGGGCAAGGGGACATGCAGGGAGCAAGTTGCAGCAATGAGGCTGCTGAACAATTCTTATTAATAAATCATTTTTGTGTTTACTTATGGATCCTCTGAAAGTGCATCTTTACATTGGCTCACTATCAGTTTCTCAAGGGCAATGGGGATGGGCAATAAATGCTGGCCTAGTCAGCAACGCCAACATCTCATGAAAGAATACAAAATGTTTACAAGCAACAGGCAGGCCTTGTTACCCAGCTAATGCTTAGACAAAGTAAAATTGAACCTGATCTTTTTGCCAAATTTAAGTGGCTCTGAAAAAGCGTCACATTTAACTCAAATGTTAGTTTTGTTTCTCTTTCCACAGATGCTGGTAGACCTGTTGAGTTTTTCCAGCATTTTCTGCTTTATTTCAAATCCCCAGCATTGCTTTTACTCCAATGTCTTCATATTTGGAAGAGTTAGCATGAATATATTTATTTGTTGCCTGCATGTATTCTTGTGTATTACAGGCTGTTGTAAATCAAGAGATTGTTAAGTGGCTTTCAAAGACAGCAAGAGGATGTTTGGCCCCTCTCACTGCTGCGTTTGGTGGAATCATCAGCCAGGAGGTCCTGAAGGCCCTAACAGGCAAATTTTCTCCTCTTCACCAATGGGTGAGTTTGAATTCAAGAGTTTTTTTTTCAAAGAATTTTAAGGAATTTTATTGCTTTACAGAACAGTATCTTTCTTTTGTTTTTAGTTATATTTTGATGTGATGGAGATTCTTCAGGCTCTTGAAGATACTAGAATTGAACAGTTCCAACCAAGGTGAGAAAGATCTGTTGTTTGTAAGTTGAGCAAATGAGAAAATGTATCCCTGTATGTCTTCCTGGAGGACAACTAAAGTTCACCTATCACCTGAAACAATGGAACCGAGATAACAAGTTGCTGCTGAATGCTGGAAGATTGGAACCAGAGTCATGGCAATTTTTTCCGATCTCGTGTTCAACCTTGTTTTTTCATAATTACCAACTCGGGGAATGCTGAGTAAAGTCTGAATCTTGTCATATAATGTTGTGATTAAACCTCCTGTTAACCGTTAGAAGGTACTATGGCTGGAGACCATGTTTGGGGGATGAGGAGGTCTGGGATTTTATGTTCAGGGCTTATTGCCTGTAGCAGAATGATTAAAAATAAAACTGCAAAGCTGAACTACCCATACTTGAATTGTCACTTGCAATTAATCAGTTTGTGATCTGCCTGGGGGGAGTCGGTGGCGTAGTGGTATTGTCACTGGGCTGGTAATCCAGATACCCAGGGTAATGCTGTTGTGACCAGGGTTCGAACCTGCCACAGCAGATGGTGAAATTTGAATTCAATAAAAAAATCTGGAATTAAGGTCTAATAATGATCATGAAACCATTGTTGCTTATCGTAAAAGACCATCTGGTTCGCTAATGTCCTTTAGGGAAGGAAATCTGCACCCTTTCGTGGTCTGGCCTACATGTGACTCCAGATCCACAGCAATACCATTGATTCTTAAAATGCCATTCAGTTCAAGGGCAATTAGGGACGGGCAACAAATGCCGGCCTTGCCTGCGACACCCACATCCCATGAAAGAAGGTTTAAAAATCTTAATACCTGAAAGCTGACAGAATGCAGCTGCTTCTTAAACAATGTGACTAATAAGTGCCAGCCTTGGTTCAGTGATCGCATTCTCATCCCTGAATCAGAAACTTGTGGGTTTATGTCCCATTTTTAGAGTTCTGAGCACAAAATCTAGTCCTTCCTTCAGTAGAGCACTAAGGTTTGTGTTGCACTATCAGATCTCCTCCTGTGGATGAAACTTTAACCTGAGACCACATCTGTTCCCTCGGGCAGAGGCATTATTTGAAGAAAAGCAAGGGAATTCTACTTGGTGTAGCTAGCTATCAACCAACATTACTAAATCGGATTATTTCTTCACTGCTATTTTGAGACTTTCGATGTGCAAATTGGCAGTAGTGTTTGCTACATTGCAGCAGCGATTATGCTTCAAAAAGGTGCCTCATTGTAAGGTGCTGTGAGATGTCCTGAAATCGTAAACTATGCTATATAAACACAAGCATTTCTTTGTTCCCTTTCCCATCCTATCTTTTTCTGTTTCTTTTATTTAAGGTTGCAGTTAAAACATTCTTTTTATTTGTTGTAGTTTTTCACCTCCTGGAGTGTACCTGCTTCCCATTAATATTACTGTGTCCCCCTGTTTCTGGGGTTAGTGAATACTAATTATACATAAGCTGTGTTTTCATACATAAGCTGTGTTTTCATACATAATCTGTGTTTTCATACAGAGGTGATCGATATGATGCTCTACGTGCGTGTATTGGAGAATCGATGTGTCAAAAAATCAGCAACCTCAATGTTTTCATAGTAAGTGTCTTTTATGAATATTGTCCTAGGCCAAAGCAATAAAATTACCTCTTTACTTCTGAAAGTGTTTTTTTTTTCGTGGGAAATAGGTGTTGCTGGCAACGCCAGCATTTGTTGCTCATCTGCTCATTGTTGTTCCCTTGAACCTAATGGCTTGCTGTGCCAGTACAGAGAGCAGTTAAGAGTCAACCATACTGCTGTGGGTCTGGGGTCGCATGTGGACATGACCAGTTAAGGATGGCAGGTTCCCTCTCCTAAAGGACATCAGTGAACCATTTGGATTTTTACAACAATTGATTAGTTTTATGGGTCCAATTGCTGAGACTAGGGTTTTTACAGCAAGCTAAGAGTATAAGAGTGGAAGTTCTGTCTCATTTCAAAAGTTTCTCATTGATTACATTCTTTGAGGGGGGGGGGGGAGGGGGGAGGGGAGGGGGAGGGGGGGGGGGAGAGAGACCGGGGGGACCATAAGCACATCCTCTAGAGAAGCTTAGAATCATAGAAAGCAACATTTGGACTCTAGTGTTTAACTGTACATGCAGATTCCAAAAGTTACTCTCAGTTTGAGGAGTAATGACAGTGAACATTGATGATTTCATTATTACTTACTACTGCAAAATTCAGGCTGTCTCCACATTGCACACATTTTATGCACAATGGTTCCATTTAGGATATATTTCATAACCGTGTCTTAGATCAGGAAGCTGTGCCTGACTGCTAACATAGCCAATAAAAACAATCCAGTAAAAACAGGCTTTGTGCCCCTGAATAGATTGAGATATTAGGACTGACTTTACCCATGGTTTGGGAGTCGGACAGCCCCAGAACAACTGGCAAATATTTACTATCTAGGCTCTCTCGTAGAGTACGTTCAATCAGTTCCATAAACTAAAAGTACTGTCAGAGCTTCATGGTCCCTGTTTTGAACCAACATCTATTTCCAGTGAACTAAGAATTCAGTTCAACCAAATTGTTTTGTGATGTGTAACCATTACAATTATGTTAGTGTTTGTAGATTCTCTAAATTGTGGCCCGTATGTGTCACTTTACTCTGATTAGCTTTACCATTTTGTAGGAACTTGGACTCTATACTAAACCCCAGAGTAAGAAAATTATTTTTGAGAAATAACCATATTGGCAAAAAGGACAATTACTAAGTTAGAGTGCAAGCCAACAAGGTTTATTGGACAATAATGATTGATACTTAACATTTCACATTCATTTACAGTGCAGAAGGAGGCCATTCGGCCCATCTAGTCTGCACCAGTCCTTGGAAAGAACACCCTACTTAAGCCCATAACTCCACCCTATCCGTGTAACCCAGTAATCCCACCTAATCATTTTTGGACACTAGGGCAATTTATCATAGCCAATCCACCTAACCTGCACATTTTTGGACTGTGGGAGGAAACCGGAGCACCCGGAGGAAACCCACGCCGACACGGGGAGAACGTGCAAACTCCACTCAGACAGTGACCCAAGCCGAGAATTGATCCAGGCCCTGGCACTGTGAGGCAGCAGTGCTAACCGCTGTGCCACCGTGCCGCCCCTCAGGAGCAAGGATGTCTTACTGCATCTGCACAGGTGTAAGGAGAGTGGTGGTGGAAGGCATGGGTTTTCATGGAATGCCCTAGTTATAATTTCAGTTCGCTCTCAAAGGGCCCACGTGTTCTTAAAGCTAAATCGCAGCTTTGATACTTAAGAGATGTCCACTTTAAGTCTATCTTAACTTAACCCTGATATTCTCAAAAACAACCCATTAAAACATACAAATTAAGACTTTTCAACCCCAAGCGTACAGTAGAATTTGATAATTTAAGCCTTATTAATGGAAAAATGTGCCAACAAGGTGAAATCAAACACTTTGTATAATAATTCATGTATTTGCCAATGACAATTTTAGGCAAACACATTTAATTTTTTTAATCCCAATTTTGTATGCCTGAAATGTGGGCAATGGGTTCTAAATGGACGTGATTGATTTAAAAAATGCATGTGTTTCCAATTAATTTTTGAATTGTGCTTGTAAGACATGATGTTAAAATTGTTTAATGGCAATTGTACAATTATTTAATTGTTTAAATGCACCATATGTGGAATCCTAATGTATAAAAGAAAAAAACTTGCTGTTTCCTTTCAGGTTGGATGTGGTGCAATTGGCTGTGAAATGCTTAAGAATTTTGCTTTGCTTGGTGTTAGCACGGGCCATGAAAGAGGAATGGTATGTATTTTTTCCCCAATCGATTGGTGAAGTAGTTGTATCAAATGTTGCTATTGTCTTGTAAGCCAGTCAAAATACCAACAGTTGGATGATTAAGGCGATGGTGGAAGGGTTAGTAATGATTACTTTATATGCAAAATTAGATTCATTTCAGAAAGTTTTTATCAATGAGTGTGCAGTGGCACAGTGGTTAGCACTGCTGCCTCACGGCGCTGAGGACCCGTGTTCGATCCTGGCTCGGGTCACTGTTGTGTGGAGTTCGCACATTCTCCCCATGTCTGCATGGGTCTCATCCCCACAACCCAAAGATATGCAGGGTAGGTGGATTGGCCATGCTAAATTTCCCCTTAATTGGGGAAAAAAAGATAATTGCGTACTCTAAATTTATTTAACAAAAGAAAAATAAAATCAATGAGTGTTTTTTAAAATAGTGATTCCATCAGTAGGCACTTAAGAACTTCATTTAATCTCAGCGTGGAGTCCTGAGGTCGACCCCTGGTGTATTCTGAGTAAGTTGGCATGGTAGGTGTAAGGAAAGAGTGGTGGTGGAAGGCATGGGTTTTCATGAGTTGACACTAAATTGACATGTGGGCTATGAAGGACGTTGCAGGTGGTAGAGGCATTGGTTGGGATAGGAATTATAAAGGGCTTGAGCAATCCCAAGGCTTTTTACGCGTACATAAAAAGCAAGAGGGTAGCCAGGGAAAGGGTTGGCCCACCGAAGGACAGTGGAGGGAATCTATGTGTGGAGTCAGAGGAAATGGGTGAGGTACTAAATGAATACTTTGCACCAAAGTAGAAGGAATTGGTGGATGTCGAATCTGGAGAAGGGTGTGTAGATAGCCAGTGTCACATTGAGATCCAAAAACGCGAGGTGTTGGGCATTTGAAAAATATTAAGGTGGATAAGTCCCCAGGGCCTGATGGGATCTACCCCAGAATACTGAAGGAGGCAAGAGAGGAAATTCCTGAGGCCTTGACAGAAATCTTTGGATCCTCACTGACTTCAGGTGATGTCCCGGCGGACTGGAGAATAGCCAATGTTGTTCCTTTGTTTAAGAAGGGTAGCAAGGATAATCCACGGAACTACAGGTCGGTGAGCCTTACATCAGTGGTAGGGAAATTACTGGAGAGAATTCTTCGAGACAGGATCTACTCCCATTTGGAAGCAAGTGGACGTATTAGCGAGAGGCAGCAGGGTTTTGTGAAGGGGAGGTCGTGTCCCACTAGCTTGATAGAGTTTTTCAAGGAGGTCACAAAGATGAGTGATGCAGATAGGGCAGTGGATGTTGTCTATATGGACTTCAGTAAGGCCTTTGACAAGGTCCCTCATGGCATACTGGTACAAAAGGTGAAGTCACACAGGATCAGAGGTGAGCTGGCAAGATGGATACAGAACTGGCTACGTCATAGAAGGCAGAGAGTAGCAATGGAAGGGTGCATTTCTGATTGGAGGGCTGTGACTAGTGTTGCGCAGGGTTCAGTGCTAGGACCTTTGTAGTATATATAAATGATTTGGAGGAAAATGTAACTGGTCTGATTAGTAAGTTTGCGGACTACACAAAGTTGGTGGAATTGCGGATAGCGATGAGGACTGTCAGAGGATACAGCTGGATTTAGATCGTTTGGAGACTTGGGCTAAGAGATGGCAGATGGAGTTTAATCCGGACAAATGTGAGGTAATGCATTTTGGAAGGTCTAATACAGGTAGGGAATATACAGTGAATGGTAGAACCCTCAAGAGTATTGAAAGTCAGAGAGATCAAGGTGTACAGGTCCACAGGTCAATGAAAGGGGCAACAGAACTTCCGGTTGCGGCCATGCCTGGATAGGTCGCACGTTCGGCAGCTCCTGCCGGGAACTGACTTTTGGGCTCTCTAGAGGGCCCCAACGGCACTTGTTCGACGGTTCCAGTGTGGGAAGGTGACAGCAAGGTCCCCCCGACAGTGTATGGATTGGACCAGGAGTGGAGCGGTGAAAAAAGGGATCTTGGAGCAGCGAAAAGTGAGAGGGAGAAAAAGCAAGATGGCGGCGGGTGGAGACCAAGCAGCATGGGCGCAGTGGTCACAGGAGCAGCAGGGGTTTCTTAAACGCTGCTTTGAGGAGCTGAAAACCGAAATGCTGGCGCCAATGAAGGCGGCGATTGAGAAGCTAGTGGAGGCCCAGGGGGCGGCGATCCGTGAGGTGCGGCAAAAAGCCTCGGAGAACGAGGGCGAGATCGTGGGCCTGGCGGTGAAGGTGGAGGCACACGAGGCGCTGCACAAGAGGTGGGCAGAAAGATTTGAGGACCTGGAGAATAGGTCAAGGAGGAAGAATCTTCGGATTCTGGGTCTCCCTGAAGAAGTGGAGGGGCCTGATGCCGGGGCATATGTGAGCATGATGCTCAATTCGCTGATGGGTGCGGGAGCCTTCCCGAGGCCCCTGGAGCTAGATGGGGCACACCGGGTCCTGGCAAGGAGACCCAAGGCCAGTGAGCCGCCAAGGGCTGTAGTGGTGAGGTTTCACCGCTTTATGGACAGAGAGTGTGTCTTGAGATGGGCCAAGAAAGAGCGGAGCAGCAGGTGGGAGAAAACGGAGATCCAAATCTACCAGGACTGGAGTGCAGAGGTGGCCAAGAAGAGAGCTGGCTTTAATCGGGCTAAGGCGGTGCTCCATCGGAAGGGAGTGAAGTTCAGTATGCTGCAGCCAGCGCGATTGTGGATCACATTCCAGGATCGGCACCACTATTTTGAAACGCCTGAGGAGGGTTGGAGCTTTATACAGACTGAAAAGTTGGACTCAAATTTGAGGGTTTGTTGTTGTGGGGGGGATGTTTGTTGTATATATGGTTTTAACTACGTGTGGGGCATGTTCCCTTGGTTGGGTGCTGGATGGGGATGGGTGAAGGGATTTGATGGGGCGAATGTGGGAGAGTGGGGGCATCGGTGTTGGAGGGAGGCTCGGCTCGGGGATGGGGAATTGAGCTAAGGCCGCAAAACGAGCTGCGCCAGAGGGGGCGGGGCCAGCTCAGGAAAGCGTGGGCTTTTTCCCGCGCTAGGGAAGGACGGAGGGAGGGGGGGCGGTACTGGAGAGGAGCGCACACTGACTGCCAGGGAGGAGGGGGAGGGGGGATTCCCACACGGGGGGGGTTGATGGGAAGGCGGGAGAGGCCGGGGTCAGCAGGAGTCAGCTGACTTACGGGAGTGTTATGGGGGGAGCAAAAGAGCTAGATATGGATCTAGCGGGGGGGGGGGTGGTATCGGGTTGCTGCTGCATTGGCCAAAGGGGAACTGGAAATAGGAGAGGTGGTCGGGGCGGGGGTCCGCCATCTGGGGGACTGGAGGGTGCGGGAGGCACGGGCACGTGACTGGCCTAGAAAAGGAGATGGCTAGTCGGGGGGGGTGGGTGAGCAGCCCCCCAATCCGGCTGATAACTTGGAATGTGAGGGGCCTGAATGGGCCGGTTGAGAGGGAGTGTTCGCGCACTTAAAGGGACTGAAGGCTGACGTGGTCATGCTTCAGGAGACAAATTTGAAGGTGGCAGATCAGGTCAGGCTGAGAAAGGGATGGGTAGGACAGGTATTCCATTCGGGGCTGGATGCGAAGAACAGAGGGGTTGCAATACTGGTGGGGAAGCGGGTGTCGTTTGAGGCAAAGAATATTGTAGTGGATAATGGAGGTCGATACGTGATGGTGAGCGGTAGGTTGCAGGGGGTGCGGGTGGTACTGGTAAACGTATACGCCCCGAACTGTGATGATGCCGGATTTATGAAGCGCATGCTGGGTCGGATTCCGGACCTGGAGGTAGGAAGCTTGATAATGGGGGGGGATTTCAACACGGTGCTGGATCCAGCATTGGACCGCTCTAGGTCCAAGACGGGGAAGAGGCCAGCTGCGGCCAAGGTGCTAAGGGGGTTTATGGACCAGGTGGGGGGAGTGGATGCATGGAGGTTTGCCAGGCCCCTGGCCAGGGAATTCTCATTCTTTTCCAATGTACATAGAGCCTACTCCCGGATAGATTTCTTTGTTTTGAGTAGGGCGCTAATCCCGAAAGTGGAGGGAACGGAGTATTCGGCCATAGCCATCTCGCACCACGCCCTGCACTGGGTGGAGCTGGAGTTAGGAGAAGAGAGGGATCAGCGCCCGCTGTGGCGTCTTGATGTGGGATTATTGGCGGATGAGGAGGTGTGCGTGAGGGTGTGGGGGTGCATCGAGAGATATTTGGAGGCCAATGACAACGGAGAGGTGCAGGTGGGGGTAGTCTGGGAGGCGTTGAAGGCGGTGGTCAGGGGAGAGTTGATCTCCATCAGGGCCCACAGGGAGAAGAGAGAGGGCAGGGAGAGGGAGAGGTTGGTGCGGGAGATCTTAAGGGTGGACAGGAGATATGCAGAGACCCACGAGGAGGGACTACTCAGGGAGCGGCGAAGCCTCCAGACGGAGTTTGACCTGTTGACCACAGGGAAAGCAGAGGCACAGTGGAGGAAAGCACAGGGGGTGACGTGCGAGTATGGGGAGAAGGCGAGCCGGATGCTGGCATGCTAGCTTCGTAAGAGGGAGGCAGCGAGGGAGATAGGTGGAGTTAAGGATAGTGGGGGGAATACGGTGCGGAGTGCGGTGAGAGTAAATGAGGTATTCAAGGACTTCTATGAGGAGCTGTACAGAACTGAGCACATCAATTTGACGCGGTTTGTGGAGCAGATGGAGGAGGATTTCAAAAGATGGGATGTGCTGCCACTCTCGCTAGCGGGCAGGGTACAGTCGGTTAAAATGATGGTCCTCCCGCGGTTTATCTTGGTGTTCCAGTGCCTTCCCATTATGATTACCAAGGCTTTTTTAAAATGGGTAGGTAGGAGCATCATTGGTTTCGTGTGGGCAAATAAGACCCCGAGGGCAAAGCGGGTGTTTCTGGAACGTAGCAGGGACAGGGGAGGGCTGGCGCTGCCGAATCTGTGCGGCTATTATTGAGCAGCCAACGTGGCGATGATCCAAAAGTGGGTAATAGAGGGAGAAGGGGGGCGGTGTGGAAGAAGTTGGAGATGGCGTCCTGCAGGGGCACGAGCCTGAGGGCGCTGGTGACGGCACCGCTGCCGCTCTCGCCGACAAGGTACACCACGAGTCCAGTGGTGGCGGCAACATTGAAGATTTGGGGGCAGTGGAGATGGCATAGGGACGAGGTGGGAACCTCTGTTTGGTCCACGATTGGGGAGAACCATCGGTTCGTCCCGGGAAGGATGGATGGGGGGTTTGGTAGCTGGCATCGGGCAGGGATTAGAAGAATGGGGGACCTGTTTATAGATGGGACGTTTGCTAGCCTAGGAGCGCTGGAGGAGAAGTTTGGGTTACCCCCGGGAAATGCGTTCAGGGATATGCAAGTGAGGGCGTTTGTGAGGTGGCAGGTGAGGGAATTCCCGTTGCACCCGGCACAGGGGATTCAGGACAGGGTGATTTCGGGTGTCTGGGTCGGAGAGGGCAAGGTTTCGGCGATCTATCAGGTGATGAAAGAAGAGGAGGAGGCCTTGGTAGAGGAATTAAAGGGCAAGTGGGAGGAGGAGCTTGGGGAGGAGATAGATGAGGGTCTGTGGGCTGATGCCCTGAGTAGGGTTAGTTCCTCTTCCTGTTGCGCCAGGCCCAGCCTAATACAATTTAAGGTGACTCACAGAGCGCATATGACAGGGGCGAGGGTGAGTAGGTTCTTTGGGATGGAAGACAGGTGTGGGAGGTGCTCGGGAAGCCCGGCGAATCACGTCCACATGTTCTGGTCGTGCCCAGCACTGGATGGGTTCTGGAGAGGTTTCGCGAGGACTATGTCCAATGTGGTGAAAGTCCAGGTCAAGCCGAGCTGGGGGTTGGCACTATTTGGGGTAACGGGTGAGCCGGGAGGCAGGAGGCGAAAGAGGCCGGTATCCTGGCCTTTGCGTCCCTGGTAGCCCGACGGAGGATCGTGCTATTATGGAAGGACGCGAAGCCCCCCAGTGTGGAAGCCTGGATAAATGACATGGCAGGGTTCATTAAGCTGGAGAGGATAAAGTTTGCCTTGAGAGGGTTTGTGCAGGGGTTCTTAAGGCGGTGGCAACAGTTCCTAGACTATCTCGCGGAGCGTTAGGAGGAGGTCAGCAGCAGCAGCAACCCAAGGGTGGGGGGGAAGGAGGGGTCTCTTTCGAGGGGGGTATTTGGGTGGGATGGGGGGGGGGGGGGCTTCCCCATGGGTACCTTTGAATGTCATATGGGGGGGGGTTACTATATACGGGGGAAACTCAATGTATAAGTTTTGTATTATTTTCGATTGTTGTGTTTGTGTTCTTTTTTCTTTTTGTTATGGGGGGGGAGGGTTTGTTAAACATTTTGTTGGAAAAATCTGAATAAACATATTTTAAAAAAGAAAAAAAAAGAAAGGGGCAACACAGGTGGAGAAAGTTGTCAAGAAAGCATACGGCATGCTTACCTTCATTGGCCGGAACATTGAGTATAAAAAGTCATGTTGCAGCTGTATAGAACTTTAGTTAGGCCACACGTGGAGTATAGTGTTCAATTCTGGTCGCCGCACTACCAGAAGGATGTGGAGGCTTTAGAGAGGGTGCAGAAGAGATTTACCAGGATGTTGCCTGGTATGGAGGGCATTAGCTATGAGGAGAGGTTGAATAAACTTGGTTTATTCTCACTGGAACGAAGGAGGATGAGGGGCGACCTGATAGAGGTCTACAAAATTATGAGGGACATAGACAGAGTGGATAGTCAGAGACTTTTTCCCAGGGTAGAGGGGTCAATTACTAGGGGGATAGGTTTAAGGTGCGAGCGGTAAGGTTTAGAGGAGATGTACAAGGCAAGTCTTTTTTACTCCGAGGGTAGTGGGTGCCTGGAACTCGCTGCTGGAGGAGGTGGTGGAAACGGGGACGAGAGTGACTTTTAGGGACATCTTGGCAAATACATGGCTAGGATGGGAATAGAGGGATACAGACTCCGGATGTGTAGAAGATTTTAGTTTAGACGGGCAACATGGTCGGCGCAGGCTTGGAGGGCCGAAGGGCCTGTTCCTGTGCTGTACTTCTCTTTGTTCTGTGTTCAGTGCATGGAGGGGCATGAGGGAACAGGGCATAATGATGGGTAGCATGAGGTGGTATGGGCTGGCATGGATGGACAAAGGGAGTGTGTGGTGAGGGCTGGTGAACTTTTTTCTGTTTTATTCATTTTTGATATCTTCGACAGAGTGCTGAGGCAAGGGTTCCTACTTCCACACTCGGAAACCTCCAAACTCTTTCTGGGGTTGCCCACCACTTTCTTCAGTTACCAGCGATTTAAAATTAACTTTTGGACTGCAGCAGTTCTAGTACCTTCTCATGGGCAATTAGGGATGGGCAATAAATGCTGGCCTTGCCAGCGACGCCACATCCCATGACATTTTTAAATCCCAGATGTTGGACCAGATGCTGATTTATAAATGCTTATTTTTTGCGATAAACCCATTTTCATCTGTGTTGATCAAATTATACCAAGTTACCACTCTTAAATATATTAATATTTTTAGTGCAATTTTTTAAAAACCAGGAACGGCATTCTCCGAGCCCACGCTGGGTCGGAGAATCGCCGGGGGCTGGCGTGAATCCCTCCCCCGCCGTCTCTGCCACCAGAGATTCGGCGGGGGCGGGAATCGCGCGGGGGCAGGAATCGCACCACGCCGGTCTGCGGGCCCACCCCCGCCGAGTCTCCGGCCCGCGATGGGCCGAGGTCCCGCTGCTGGAATGCCTGTCCCGCCAGCGTGCCACCTTTTGAACGGTGGGACAAGGCGGCGCGGGCAGGCTCCGGGTTCCTTGGGGGGGCGCTCCGGGGGGTGCCCCCACGGTGGCCTGGCCCGCGATCGGGGCCCACCGTTCCGCGGGCGGGCCTGTGTCGTGGGGGCACTCTTTTTCTTCTGCCTTCGCCATGGTCTTCACTATGGCAGAGGCGGAAGAGACCCCTCCCCTGCGCATGCGCGGGGATGACGTCAGCAGCCGCTGACGCTCCCGCGCATGCGCCGACCCGCGTCGCCCGGTGAAGACCTTTCGGCCCCGGCTGGCGTGGCACCAAAGACCTTTCCCGCCAGCCGGCGGAGCGCAAACCACTCCGGCGCGGGCCTAGCCCCTCAAGGTGAGGGCTTGACCCCTAAAGGTGCGCAGACTTCCGCACCCTTGGGGAGGCCCGATGCAGGAGTGGTTCCCGCCACTCCATTACGCCGGAACCCCCTGCCCCGCCGGGTAGTGGAGAAACCCGCCCCATGTTTCAAAATATTACCCGATTGTGCTGGTTCATGGAAGATTCTACATTTCATACGGAAATGAGTGAACAAAATCCCGAGCAAAAATATTCACTTTACGAAACAAGCACAATTCGGAGTACAATTTGTTCATGGGTCATTGATTAGGCCCAAAGCAGAAACTTTAAAAGTATATATTTTTATTAGAAGTTTCCAATTTTAACAGTTTAACAATTAGATATATAAAACACATAATATTTACAGAATGAGATGGATCCTATGTACAATTTACATGTTCCCCTTTCATCGGCCCTTCCCCCTCCTCTCCCTTTTGTTAATGGGGCTCCATTTTGTGTCCTTCCACCATGGATGTTGTAGTATTTCTTTTATTTTGTGCTTGTTGCTGTTTCCTCTATGGCTTTGTTAGAGGGGGCTCTCCACCCTACCTCGCTCTTTTCCCGCGTCCCCTCCTGATATTTCCCTGGGTTCCTTCCGTGCTGCCCGCCCCCCCCCCCCCTTTGTTCCTGTCTGTTCTATGTGATCCCGTCTTCCCACATTGGTTCCCCCTCCCTTCCTATTCGCTATTGGCTTTGAACAATTCTTGGAACAGGCTGATGAATAGCCCCCACTCTTTTTGGAAGCCCTTGTCCGACCCTCGGATGGTGCTTTTGATCTTCTCTAGGTGTAGAAATTCTGACTGGTCTGCAGCCATGAGTGGCACTGCTGATCGCCAGCCGAGCAGGGTTCTCCAGCGTGCAATTAAGGAAGCAAAGACAAGGGCATCGGCCCTCTTTTCCCATATGTAGTTCTGGCTGGTCTGACACCCCGAAGACTTACTATAGGGCACGGCTCCACCCTCACCCCCACAACCTTGGACATCGCCTCGAAGAAGGCTGTCCAGAACCCGACAAGTCTGAGGCAGGCCCAGAACATGTGGGTGTGGCTGGCCAGCCATTCCTGGCACCATTCACACTTGTCCTCCACTCCCGGGAAGACACTGTTCATTCGGGTTCAGGTTAGGTGCGCTCTGTGCACCATTTTAAACTGCATGAGGCTTAGCCTTTCGCAGGAGGAGGTGGAGTTGGCCTTACATAGTTCTTTGCTACAGAGTCACCACCCTAGCAAAACTCCTGACCAAGGGATTAATGACGGGAGGAAACATTTTACACAAGAGTTTATGAGACCGTGGAATGTGCTACTAGCTCTAATGATTGACGCAGAGATCCTGTCAACATTTAAAAATAGGGTAGGTAGTTGAAGCAAATTAAAAACAGGGAAAAGTATGGGCGCATGGGGTAAGGAATACTGCTGATGTGGAATATAAATGACAATGTAGCCATTTGGGCCGAATTGACTATATTGTGCAATAATTTCTGCACAATTTGATGAAACATTTAACCAGCTAAATGTTATGTCTCAAATTTCAATCCATGAAATATAATGAACTGTATGAATCCGTATTACACAGTATGAGAAAGAATTTTTCCCATTTGTGGTCAGTTTGAGAATTTTCAGCAAATTTACATATCTGTCCAAATTTGAGGTAGCAATTGAACAATAAGAGTCTGGGATGGGATGGATGGGATGGATTTGTTTATTGTCACGTGTACCAAGGTACAGTGAAAAGTATTTTTTTGCGAGCAGCTCAACAGATCATTAAGTACATGAGAAGAAAAGGGAATAAAATAAATTTCCACTAGACGGCCAGACATTTGGGAGCTGGCAGTTGAACATCTGAAGGCTGTGTGACACTCATGTCCAACCTTCATGTAGGAAGGACAGGGGAAGGCACCTCCCCATTTTTCAACTACCTGATGGCTTGGGTGGAAAGTCTGTAACACAGCCTGAAAATGTTTCGAGAAGGACCTTTCCTCTCCAAGGTATTGTGCTATTGTCACATGACTGCACCTTCCTTTCCCTTGGCTGCAACCTTTTAATCTCCTACACCTTCCGCATTAGGAAAGATCACTGGTGAGTTGAGAAATCTTTTAAGGCACTAAGATTTCTAAATTTTTATCCTTGGATCGTGAAAATTCCCTTTAATTGATCCTGACCGTTGAAATCTGGCTTGCCCACAATCTTCCTTACCTTCTCTAGTACTATCTCTGAGTTGTTTTGCGTTTGCGCATGGTTGTGGATAACCTTGTAAATGAGATTATAATGGAGAATTGAGTACTATTTGCATTTAAGGTTTAGATGGGCCTGAAAACAGTGTCAACCAAATTATAACTGTCGACATTTGAAAACAAAATTAGCCCCTTGATTATACCTAGATGTTACTACTTAGCTGCAGATAACTTTTTTCAACTGGATTTATCAGACTCATGTTTTCTTTTATTACTTTATCAGAGTTACAAAGCCAGAGCTCAAGAGTGTGGACAGGGGCAAATCCCTAATCCAGCTCCTTGCCTGCTCCAAAAACCAATTCAAATTGAATCCAATTCATGGACCCCACAAGAGAGACATACCACAACCAGGCATTACACCTGACCTCACGCTCATCTTAGCCAAAAGGCCGAGAAGCAGTATCATGTTCATACTGCAGTCTGCAGCAGAGTAGGGAGGGGAAAGCGTTAATTTAATCCAGGCATGTTTAATGTTCATCTTACAACCTAACCTTTGGTGTGTTTCCCTTGCAGATAACCATCACAGACCCTGACTTAATAGAAAAATCCAATCTAAACAGACAGTTTCTCTTTAGACCTCGACACATACAGGTATTATAATGAACAAACTGGAGCTGGTCAGTGCAAGCTCTGCCAGACTTGGAAGTCAAAAATGTTGGACATCCCTGCATACAATCATTTATTAATTTGGTAACTGAATAATCTCCCTGTATTATGTCAACACACTGGCCTCCTTTTTGGGGAGGTTGTGAGGGAGGCTGAAAACGACAAGAACCCTGCAAGGCTGAGAAACATAGAATTTACAGTGCAGGAGGAGGCCATTCAGCCCATCTAGTCTGCACCGGTCCTTGGAAAGAGCACCACCCTACTTAAGCCCCTGTCTCCACTGTATCCCCATAACCTAGTAACCCCACCTAACCTATTGGACATTAAGGGGCAATTTAGTGAGGCCAATCCACCTAACCTGCACATCTTTGGTCTGTGGGAGGAAACCGGAGCACCCGGAGGAAACCCATGTAGAAATGGGGAGAAAGTGCAAACTCCACACAGTCACCCGAGGCCGGAATTGAACCCGCGTCCCTGAAGCTGTGAGGCAGCAGTGCAACCACTGTGTCACCATGCACAGGTTGTCGTAATAAATTTAATGACAGGACCGTATTCACTTTTTAGATCAATTTTCTGCCCAGTAACAGGGTAAACAAGCAGCCTGCTTGAGAGCTAATAACAATTATCAGTGACGGGGTGGCACGGTGGCACAGTGGTTAGCACTGCAGCCTCATGCTGCTGAGGACCCAAGTTCGATCCCGCCTCCGGGTCACTGTCTGGGTGGAGTTTGCACACTGCCCCGTATTTGTGTGGGTCTCACCCCCATAACCCAAACATGTTCAGAGTAGGTGGATTGGCCATGCTAATTTGCCCCGTAATTGGAAAAAAGAAAGAAAAAATATATTTTTAAAAAGAATAATCAGTGACAGTGGGCCATAGCTTAATTTTCCTTGATGGGATTGATGGCACCCTGGAAGGAGAGAGGTGGTAGTGATGTGGGAAAGAGAGCATGTCTTGGCTTGAAGGGAGAGGTGGAGGAAGGCTGAATGCTTCCTCAATGTTGTTGGAGGTCAATCATCTCCGCCCCAGGACATTGCTGCAGGAGTACCTCCGGATAGTGTCCTAGACCCAGCATGCTTCATCTATTTCACCAATGATCTTGCTTCCATCATAAGCTCAGAAGTGAGGATGTTACGGACAATTGCACAATATTCAGCACTGTTCACAACTCCTCAAATGTTGAAGCACAGCGTGTCCAGTTGAAGCAAGATCTGGAGAATATTTGAGTTTGGGTTGATGAGAGGCAAGTTACATTCGTGCCACACAAGTGACAGGCAGTCATCATCTCAAGCAAGAACAAATCTAACCATCAGTCCCTTAACAATCGAATGTAATTGCCATCGCTGAATCCCCTACCATTAACATCCTAGGGTGTTAGCATTGACCAGAAACTGAACTGCACTAGCCATACAAATACTGTGGCTATAAGAGCAGATCGGAGGCTGGGAATCCTGCGGAGAGAAACTCACCTCTTGACACCCCAAAACCTGTCCACCATCTACAAGGCACAAGTCAAGGAGTGTGATTACTCACTGCTTGCCTGGATGAGTGCAGCTCCAGCAACAAAAGCTGAACACCATCTAGGGCAAAACAACCTGCTTGATTGGCACCCCATCCACTACCTTCAACATCCACTCCCCCCACCACCGACACACAGTGGCAGCCGTGTGTACCATCTACAAGATGCACTGCAGCAACTCACCAAGGCTCATTCAGCAACACCTTCCAAACCTGTGACCTGGAAGGGCGAGGGCAGCACATGCATGGGAACATCACCTGCAAATTCTCTTCCCAGCCACACACCATCTTAACGTGGCTCAAAATCCTGGAACTCCCTTCCTGACAACACTGTGGGTGTTCCTACATCACATGGACAGCAGTGGTTCAAGAAGCAATATACCACCATCTTCTCAAGACCTTTAGAAATTGCCAATCATACTTTAAGAAACCAACAGGAGTTCAGACCTCCTCTGCTGAGCGACTGGGATACTGGGAAAATACTATTTATGACTGTGGGATGGCAGGTGGGGGGCCTATTGGGGTGCCTGGGCCTGAGACTTTGTTTGAAACGCATCAGCAGAGCGTGGGTGATGCCAGTGAAATCAGTCCTTTTTAAAATAGGCCTAATGTCCACTGTCCATGTAATTTGCAGCTACTTACTCTCTGTAATAGGAAGATAAAAGTCAGCAATTTGGTCCGTTGAGCCTGCTCTGTCATTCAGATAGATCATTGATAATCATCTACCTCTCTGCCATTTTTCCTCATTATCTGTTGATGTTATTAGTATCCAGAAATCTCTTATCGATTTTCATCTTGAACATGGTCAATGATTGAGTTTCCACAGCCCTCTGGGGTAGAGAATTTCAAAGATTCACCCTTGAGTGAAGAAATTCATCCTCACCTCAGTCTTAAATGGTCTGCTCCTTATTTGAACTCCTGTTGGACTTTAACCTGGTGTTGTAAGACTTCTTACTGTCCTTATTTGAAGACAGTGCCCTGGTTCTAGACTCACCAGTAAGGGGAACCAGCCATTCCACATCTGTCCTGTAAGAATTTTGTGTTTCAAGAAGATCATCTCTCATTTTTCTAAACTCCAGAGAATACAGGTTCAATTTCCTCAATTGACAATCCTATCATCCCAGGGATTAATCTGGTGAGGCTCCCTTGCAGTCCATCTATACCCTTCCTTTGATGAGGAGACTAAAACTGTACACAGTTCTCAAGGTGCGGTCTCACCTAATGAGTGTTGGGAGCAGCACCTTGTGCTTGAATCTTTTTGCCCAGCCTGTAGTTGGGGCTGTCCAATAAATGTTGAAATGGTAACCCTGCCCTGCCATTGAAAACTCCTGTGAAATGAGGAGAGCAGGTCCCCAGCACATTGAGATTCTAGCTCCACTGCAGTTTTGATGTTAAACTCAATCAAGGAGTTGCAGTCCTGTAGTGATCAACCTTCTGTCAGTTTACGAGTGTGTTCAGTGCTTTCCTTATAACATTAATCTGTGTCCTCTGTTTCCTTGTCAGAAACCAAAGAGCTACACAGCTGCTTCAGCCACCTTGATGATTAATCCCCAGATAAAAATCGACTCTCATCTGAACAAAGTGTGTCCATCTACAGAAAACATTTATAGTGATAGCTTTTACAGCCAAATAGATGTTGTGATCACCGCACTGGATAACGTGGAAGCAAGGAGATATGTTGACAGGTAATGGATGAATGTAGACAGGATAAAAGGGGTAATGTCTTTGAGTGGATTTGACACCCAACTAACATTGATTTACTGATGATCAAGCAATTTTATGTGAAATGAACTGAGCTCACATGTCCTAAGATTTTAAAATTGCTTTTTATAACAACCAAAGGAACTGAAAATTGCCATCCTTATCACTGGTTTATAGTAAATGAATAAGCTACATTGTATCTATATTATTTGGGAATTCAGGGAAGGGGTGGTTTTGCCAATCTTTTGGGACCAAGATTCTATGTTTTTGGTGAAAATTGAGAATCTGTGCAAAATTAAGTATATGGGATTGGGGGTAATATATTGACACGGATTGAGAATTGGTTAGCAGACAGGAAACAGAGTAGGAATAAATGGGTCCTTTTTAAAGTGGCAAGCGGTGACTAGTGGGGGCACATGGGGTTCAGTGCTTGGGCACAAGCTATTCACAATATAGATCAATTATTTGGATGAGGGAACCAAAAGTAATATTCCAAGTTTGCTGACAACGTGAAACTTGGTGGGAATGTGCTTAGTCAGGAGGATGTTAAGCGACTTCTAGGTTATTTATACATGTTGAATCAGTGGGCAAATACATGGCAGATGCAGTATAATGGGGATAAATATGAAGTTATCACTCTGGATGGAGAAACAGAATGGCAGAGCATTATTTAAATGGTGATGGATTGGGAAAGGTTGATGTACAAAGGGACCTGGGTGTCCTAGTACACCAGTCACTGAAAGCAAGCATACACTTATAGCAAGTAATTAAGAAGGCAATTGGTATGTTGAATTTCATTGCAAGAGGACTTGAGTACATAGAATCATAGAATTTACAGTGCAGAAGGAGGCCATTTGGCCCATCGAGTCTGCACCGACGCTTGGAAAGAGCACCCTCCTTAAGCTCACACCTCAACCCTATCCCCGTAACCCCAACCTAATCTTTTTGGACACCAAGGGGCAATTTATCATGACCAATCCACTTAACCTGCACATCTGAACTATGGGAGGAAACTGGAGCACCTGGCGGAAACCCACGCAGCCACGGGGTGGAAGTGCAAACTCCACACAGCCACCCGAGGCTGGAATAGAACCCGGGTCCCTGGTGCTATGGGGCAGCAGTGCTAACCACTGTGCCACCGTGCCGCCCCTTGGGAGCAAGGATGTCTTACTGCATCTGTACAGGGCCTTGGTGTGACCACACCTGGAATATTGTGTGCAGTTTTGGTCTCCTGATCTAAGAAAGGAAACCGAGGGAATGCCGCGAAGATTCACCAGACTGATTCCTGGGATGGCAGGATTGCCCATATGAGGAGTGATTGGGTCAAATGGGCTTATATTCATTGGAATTTCAAAGAATGAGAGGGGATCTAATTGAACCATATTAGATTCTGACGGCTGGACAGACTGGATGCAGCAATATTGTTTCCTCTGGCTGGAGGTCTAGAGCAAGGAATCACAGTCTCAGCATATGGGTTTATGGGTTAGGCCATTTAGGAGTGAGATCAAGAGAAACTTCTTGAGAGAGGTTGTGAACCTTCGGAATTCTATACCACAGAAGGCTGTGGAGAGGTCAAGTCACTGAATATATTTAAGAAGGAAATGGATAGATTTCTGGATTGTAAAGGTGTTGAGGGTTATGGGGAGAGCCCGGGAGTCTGTTGTTGAGATCGAGGATCAGCCATGTTGAATGGTGGAGCAGGCTCGAAGGGCCAAATTTCCTACTCCCTATTTTCTATGTTGTTACTTTTTTATGCCAATGCCATTAAACCTCAACAATGTAATTAATAAGATATTGACACCTAGAAGGACAAGGGCAGCAGATGTGTGGGGACACCACCAGCTGCAAGTTCCTCTCCTCGCCACAGACCATCCTGATGTGGAACATCGCTGTCTCTTCACTGTAGCTGGGTCAAAATCCTGGAGCTGCCTCCTGAGCAGCACTGTTGGTGTACCAACCCCATGTGGACCTCAGTGATTCAAGAAGACAGCTCACTACCATCTTCTGAAATATTAGACTACTAATCAATTAATGCTATAGATTTTATGTAAAATAATTTGATTTATTTAAGTGGGATAAATTACCTGCTTATGTGTAAATTCTGCTAGATGCAAGTTTTGTCTAGCTTGTATGAATTCGTGTAATTTATGTCTCTAAGAATTACACTAACTTTACCTGAACAACAGTTGTTTATTTAGTTAACATTTGACTCTCTATCTTTTCATTTACAGTCGATGTGTATCAAATCAGTGTCCTCTTCTAGATTCAGGAACTATGGGTACGAAAGGACACACTGAGATCATTGTGCCAAACCTCACAGAGAGTTACAACAGCCATGTAAGTGCATTACTTCCGAACAGTGCAGTAGCCCCATGCTTTGCCTCGAAACTCAGTCAAATTGGTAATGGCAGGAGTCATGGAGGTCGGGAGCAGAAAATTCGAAGTAAGGCAGGAAAACCAGTTTCCTGCTCGGCACTTTTATGGCAGCCTAATGGCGGGTCAATTTTCCCAATGACATGTCCGGAACCCTATTTGCATGCATCAACGTAATGAACGCTCATTAAAAACGCAAATCGCTTCAATTGCGTCCTCCCTTCTAATTATGTGCCATGCCAGTGAGAAATTAGACCAGTCGGATTCACGACTGGGTTTAGGTGGTGTGCACCTGTCAACCTTCACTTCACTCCTTACTTAGAGGTGCATGCAAAATTGAAAGCATACCTGCACAGCACTGCTCCAACTTGTCACCCCTGCTAAAGCTGCTCCCTTATGCAAGAATGGCTGTTTGCACTGAGTACTGTGGGACGCACGCACGGGACTGTTGGCATCGGATGCTGTGGCGTGCAGGCAGTGCTGTATTCTACCAACAGAGCCCAGCATGGAGATGGTGATGGGGATTGGTGAGTCGGTAGAGACATGAAGATGAAGGGAACAGGCAAGTGGTGGGAATGACAGGCCGACTGGGGTATTAGGAAGAGGGGATGGAGGGGAGGGAAGCTGAAGCCCGACATAACGGGGTGTTCACAAACCTGGAAGAGGGATTGAGAGGGTGAGTATGGCACAAGAGGGAGCGGGAGCACACAGACTCTAGATCAAGGGGCAGGAAGGGGGTTAGTGTACAGAGGATAAGGGTACACAGAGACTCAAGACTCTGGGGTGGGGAGGAGGGTAGGGGTACACAGAGACTCAAGACTCTGGGGTGGGGAGGAGGGTAGGGGTACACATAGACTCCAGACTCTGGGGTTGGGGCAGTGTGGGGTAGGGGTTGAGTCTTGAATGAAGCAGAGGGACAAGTGTCAGACAATCATGGGCCTGGGACTGAGGCCAAATGGTTGGGGTGAGAGATTAAAAGCAGCCCTGGGGCTTTGTGGACCATGCTACAGGGCTATATGTATGGCACACACATGGTCCCAGTCCAGGGAGAAGAAAGGCCTGTCCGCTCAACGGGGGTTGTGAACACCATGGAATGCAGAGCATGGTTAATGCCTTGCACACCGTGGTCCTGGGGGTGTTTGCTCAGTACTGGATTGTTGATGGGATAGTCATGGTGAGGGGAGGCAGTTGAACCCTGTAAAAATGAAAAGGTAATAAGGAGTGGGTGTACTCTGAGCTCCTGTTCACAGGGGTGGTTTGCTTCTGGATGTGATCATAGAATTTACAGTGCAGAAGGAGGCCATTCGGCCCATCGAGTCTGCACCGGTTCTTGGAAAGAGCACCCTACCCAAGGTCAACACCCCCACCCCATCCCCATAACCCAACCCAACACTAAGGGCAATTTTGGACACTAAGGGCAATTTATCATGGCCAATCCACCTAACCTGCACATCTTTGGACTGTGGGAGGAAACCGGAGCACCCGGAGGCAACCCACGCACACACGGGGAGAATGTGCAGACTCCGCACAGACAGTGACCCAAGCCAGAATCGAACCTGGGATCCTGGAGCTGTGAAGCAATTGTGCTATCCACAATGCTACCATGCTGCCCACTCGAACGTGCACATGTCCTCAAAATGGGGAGGGCTGAGGTCCACATGACATGGGCATGGGGACATCTACAGTGGTAGGTTCGGGTAGGAGTGCAGAAATGTTCACAACAATCATTATGAGCTCAAGGGTTACTGTTGGAGGCTGGAGAATGACCAGAAGGATGTCTACCTGCACATCGTGGTGTTCCAGGATGATTGGTGGGACATGAATGATGACTGGAAGCTTCAAAGCTGGTCTGGAGATAGAAGATCCTTATCATATCATAGAATTTACAGTGCAGAAGGAGGCCATTCGGCCCATCGAGTCTGCACCAGCTCTTGCACCCTGCAGAGGGTGGCAGAGCGGCAACGCTGATCGGCTGTTGCGGGGAGTGAATTGTGGAAAGCTGCTGTCGGGTGAGTTTCTAGAACTAATATGAGGCAGTGGCTAAACCCGAGACATTACACAGGTAGTGTCTCCCACCCATCCTCCTCTAACCAAAAAAAAAGACTGTGTGGTGAGTTGGTGAGGTAAGCTTTTCTTTCCTTTTCCCCTCTCCACCCTTCCACCACCACCTGCGGGAGTGTGAAAATGAGGTAAGCTTTTTTTTCTCTCTGTAATTGTCAAGTGGATAAATGGAAGGGATGGCACAGAGGGCAGTGCAATGTTCCTCCTGCAGGATGTTCAAGGTGAGATACATAGTCAGTGGCCCTGCTGAGTTCACCTGCGGGAAGTGCACCCATCTCCAGCTCCTCAAAGACCGTGTTAGGGAACTGGAGCTGGATGAACTGAGGATCATTCGGGAGGCAGAGTCGGTTATAGATAGAAGCTACAGGTATGTAGTTACTCCTAAAAATGAAGGTAGCTGGGTGACGTGTAAAAGGAGGGGGAATCACTTCCGGTGGCGGCTATGGAGGAGTAGGTCGCACATTCGATAGCTCCCGCCTGGAACGGACTTTTGGACCTTTTTTCCCGATTTTACTCTGGCTTTATGGGATAGATCGGTGAAGTGGACAACATTAAGAAGAATTCCCTCTCCGATGTATGGCTAATTGGACTAGAAGTGGCCGTGTGAGAAGACTCAGCCCTGATAGAGTGAAGCAGTCGGAGCTGGTACCGCGGCGCAGCATGGCGGAGGGTCAGGACCAGGGAGCGGTGGCTCAGTGGTCTAAGGAGCAGCAGATGAAGTTCTTTAAGGACTGTTTCGCTGAGCTGAAAAATGAAACATTGGACCCGATCAAGGCAGGGGTTGATCAAATGGTATTGAATCAGGCGGCCCAAGGGAAAGCGATACAAAAGATTGAACTGAAGTTATCCAGCCAGGAGGACTATCTAACCATGCTGGAGCACTTGATGGAGGTGTTAGACGATCGCCACAAGAGAACGCAGGAGAAGCTGGAGGACCTGGGGAACAGGTCCAGGAGGCCGAACTTAAGGATTGTTGACCTCCCTGAAGGAATTGAGGGGTCGAACGCGGGAGCATATGTGGCGGGCATGCTGGAGACACTGATGGGGACCGAGGTGTTCTCTCGGCCCCTGGAAGTGGACGGAGAGCATCGAACCCTCGCAAGGAAGCCCAAGGTGAATGACCCGCCGAGGGCCATGGTGGTGCGTTTCTACTGTTTTCCGGACAAAGAACTCTTCTTACGGTGGGCCAAGAAAGAGCGGAGCAGCAAATGGGAGAACAGCGAGGTGCACATCTATCAGGACCTGGGAGCGGAGCTGGCCAAGAGACGTGCTGAGTTCAATCGGATGAAGGGGATCCTCTTCAAGAAGGGAGTGAAATTCAGGATGCTGTATCCAGCGCGGTTGTGGGTTACGCACAAAAACTGGCATTTTTACTTTGAGACACCGGACAATGTATGGGCATTTAGCAAAGAAAAGAAGTTAGAAGCGTCTTAAAGGACACTTAAGTATCGGTTCAAACAAGATTGTATGTAGTTTTGGGTTAATTATTGGGCTGGGGTGGTGGTTGGAGGGTGCTTTGTTTTGCAGGGATTTGATGCGGAGGGGGAAGGGGGCCCTGAAGTTGGTGCTACTTGGTGGAAGGTTGGGTTTTGTTTCAAGTGATTGTTTCTTCATTGGTTTATGTTAATTTGTTTCTACTTGAGGTTGTTTACTTACTGGGGAATGCAATGTTGTTAAATGGTTTATTCATGTAGGGAGAGGGGTTCGAACAATAGGGAGTCAGACTGTTTGGCACCAGGGGCAAGGGTTATCAGGGTCAGCATGGTTCAGCTGACTCTCGGGAGCGAGGTGGGGGGTGAGCAAGTGCTAAGGCGGAGCTTGATCTGGGGGATTAGGTTTTGGGTGCTGCTGTGGGGGGGGGGGGGGGGGGGCGCGGAGAGAGACTGCTTTGCTGACGGGAGGAACTATTACTGGGGAACATATGGGAGGTCGGGAACGGTTGCTGCTTATGGGGGTGCTTAGGGAAGCAGGGGGCACGAGCTCGGGGCTGACCAAAAAAAGGTTATGGCTAGTCGGCAGGGTGGGGGTGGCAGCCCCCCATCCAGGCTGATTACGTGAAACGTGAGGGGTTTGAATGTGCCGGTCAAAAGGGCTCGTGTTTTCGTGCATTTGAAGGGGCAGAACGCAGACGTTGCAATGCTTCAGGAGACACATCTAAAGATTATAGACCAGACGAGATTGAGAAAGGGTTGGGTTGGTCAGGTGTTTCACTCTGGGCTGGACTCAAAGACCAGGGGTGTAGCAATATTGATCAGTAAGCGAGTGGCGTTTGAGGCTGGAAGAATTGTGGCAGATAAAGGTGGTAGATATATAATAGTGAGTGGGAAGTTGGAGGGTGTACACGTGGTGCTTGTGAACGTATATGCTCTGAACTGAGACGATGTGGGATTTATGAGGCGGGTGTTAGGCAGGATCCCGGACTTGGAGTCTCACGGCCTGATCATGGGGGGTGGGGGGCACATTAACACGGTCATTGATTCCCATCTGGACCGGTCAAAATCCAGGACTGGGAGGAGGCCTGCGGCAAAAGAGTTGAGGGGTTTCATGGAGCAGATGGGGGGTGTAGACCTGTGGAGATTCGAGTGGCTGAGAGCGAAGGAGTTTTCGTTTTTTTTCTCATGTCCATAAAGTTTACTCTCGCATTGATTTTTTTTGTTCGAAGCAGGGCGCTAATTCCGAAGGTGGCGGGGACGGAATATTCGGCGATTGCAGTTTTGATCATGCCCCGCATTGGGTGGATTTGCGCTCGGGTGAGGAAAGAGGGCAGCGCCCGCAATGGAGATTGGATATGCGGTTGTTAGCGGACAAAGCGGTCTGTGGGCGGGTGAATAAGTCCATCCAGAACTACCTGGAAACAAATGACACGGGAGTGGTATCAGCAGCAATGGTTTGGGAGGCTCTGAAGGCAGTTGTAAGAGGGGAACTAATTTTGATTCGGTCCCATAGAGAAAAGGAGGAACGAGCGGAGAGGGAGAGATTAGTGGAGGATATACTTCGAGTAGATAGGAGATCTGCGGAGGCCCCGGACACTGGGCTCCTGAGGGAGCGCCGGAAGCTACAAGCGGAGTTTGAGTTGTTGACCACAAGGAAAGCAGTGGAACATAGGAAGGTAAAGGGGGCGGTTTACGAATACGGGGAAAAGGCGAGTAGGATGCTGGCGCACCAGCTTAGGAAAGGAGAGGCGGCCAGGGAGGTTGGGAGAGTAAAGAATAGGGAGGGTAACATGGTCTTGGACCCAGGGGGGGTGAACAAAGTTTTTAAAGAATTTTATAGTAAATTATATGAGTCGGAACCCCCGGCTGGAGCAGAAGGGATGAGGCAACTCCTAGATCAGTTGAGGTTTCCGAGGGTGGAGGAGGACCTGGTGGAGGGGCTGCGGCCCCCGATTGAGGCAGAGGAAATTGTTAAAGGACTGGAGGGCATGCAGTCGGGCAAGGCTCCAGGGCCGTACGGTTACCCGGTAGAATTTTATAAGACGTTCTCAAAGATGTTGTGCCCACTGCTGGTGAGGACTTTTAACGAGGCTAGAGAGAGGGGAATCCTCCCCCCAACGATGTCGCAGGCCTCGGTTTCACTCATTCTTAAACGAGAGAAGGACCCGGAGCAATGTGGGTCATATAGGCCAATTTCGCTTTTGAACATAGGTGCCAAGCTGCTGGCTAAGATTCTGGCCACTAGGTTAGAAGACTGTGTCCCAGGGGTGATAAGGGAGGACCAAACTGGATTTATTAAGGGCAGACAGCTCAATGCTAACATCCGGAGGCTTTTAAATGTAATTATGATGCCCTCAGAAGGAGAGGAGGTGGAGGTGGTGGTAGCGATAAACACTGAGAAGGCTTCTGATCGGGTGGAGTGGGAGTACCTGTGGGAGACGCTGGGAAGGTTTGGGTTTGGTGAGGGCTTTATTGACTGGGTGCGATTGCTCTACCAGGCGCCTGTAGCGAGCGTGTGCACGAACCGGCTGAGGCCAGGGTATTTTAAGTTACACCGAGGGACGAGGCAGGGGTGCCCCCTTCCCCGTTGCTGTTTGCTTTGGCTATAGAGCCATTGGCCATGGCGCTGAGAGCATCAAGGAATTGGCAGGGTCTGGTACGGGGGGGAGCAACAGGTTTCGCTTTCTGCGGACGATCTGCTCTTGTACATTTCAGTGGAGGGGTTGGGGGATTATGCAGATCTTGGGGGAATTTGGCAGGTTTTCGGGGTATAAATTGAATATGGGAAAAAGTGAATTGTTCGTGAACCAGGCAAGGGGGCAGGAGAGGAGACTGAAGGAGCTGCCGTTCAAGATGGTAGAGAGGAGCTTTCGCTACCTGGGAATACAGGTGGCTCGGAAATGGGAGGCATTACACAAGCTCAACCTAACCCGGCTGGTAGAGCAAATGGAAGGGAACTTTAAAAGATGGGATATGCACCCGCTATCGCTGGTGGTGAGGGCACAGGCCGTGGAAATGACGGTCCTCCCCAGATTTCTGTTTGTTTTCCAGTGCCTCCCCATCTTCATCCCTAGGGCCTTTTTCAAATGGGTGAACGAGATTATTTTGGGCTTTGTGTGGGCGAATAAAACCCCACGAGTAAAGAAAATGTTGCTGGAATGCAGTTGGGTGGAAGGGGGGTTAGCGCTGCCGAACTTCTGCAACTACTACTGGGCGGATAATATAGCGATGATTAGGAAGTGGGTAATGGGGGAGGGGTTAGGATGGGAGCGGATGGAGGCGGCGTCATGCAAAGGCACCAGTTTGGGAGCATTGGTAACGGCACCTCTGCCGTTCCCGCCGGCCCGTTACTCCACTAGCCTGGAGGTGGTGGCGGCACTGAGGATCTGGGAGCAGTGGAGGAGGTATAAGAAGGTGGAGGGTGCGTAGGTCTGGACCCCGATTTGCAATAACCTCAGGTTCGCACCGGGCAAGATAGATGGCGGGTTCCGGAGCTGGCAGAGAGCAGGAATTAGAAGGATGGGAGATCTATTCATAGACGGAAGTTTTCCCAGTCTGAAGGCGCTGGAGGATAAGTTCAAGTTGCTGCCGGGGAATGGTATCAGATACTTGCAAGTGCGGGTCTTTCTGAGGAAACAGGTGTTGGCTTTCCCACTCTTGCCGCCACGGGGGATACAGGAAAGAGTAGTCTCTGGCACTTGGGTGGGGGAGGGGAAGGTGTCAGATGTCTATCAGGAGTTGTTTGAGGCGGAGGAAACCCCGGTGGAGGAACTGAAGGGCAAGTGGGAGGAGGAGCTAGGTGGAGAGTTGGAGGCGGGTCTGTGGGCGGACGCTCTAAGCAGGGTTAATTCCTCCTCATCATGTGCCAGGCTCAGTTTAATACAGTTTAAAGTGGTACACGGGGCACACATGACGGCGGCGAGGATGAACAAGTTTTTCGGGGTAGAAGATAGATGTGCGAGGTGTGCGGGAAGCCCAGCAAACCATGTCCACATGTTTTGGGCATGCCCGAAGCTTAGAGGGTTTTGGCAGGGTTTTGCTGAAGCAATATCCAGGGTGCTAGACACGCGGGTGGTGCCGGGTCCGGAGCAAGCGATCTTTGGAGTGTCAGAAGATCCGGGAGTTCAGGGAGTGAAAGAGGCCAACGTTTTGGCCTTTGCCTCCCTGGTAGCCCGGAGACGAATCCTTTTAATGTGGAGGGACTCGAAGTCCCGAGTGTGGAGACGTGGGTCAGTGACAAGGCTGGGTTTCTCAGGCTGGAGAACATAAAGTTTGCCTTGAGAGGGTCATTGCTGGGGTTCTCTCGAGGGTGGCAGCCGTTCGTCGACTTTCTCAGGGAAAATTTAAATGGCGGCAGAAGCAGCATGGCGGGGGGTGGGGGGGTGGGGCCTAGTAGGTGCAGTATGGTTGAGGGATGTATAGAAGGGATTGGGTGGGAAATGTATTTTTTACCATGTTGATGTTTATGTTATTTTTGCATTTGTTATTGCTTTAAAAATTTTGCAAATACTTTAATAAAAACATTTTTTTTTTAAAAGAAGGGGGAAGAAGCAGTCAGTGCAGGGATCCCTGCGGTTGTCCCCCTCAATAACGTATACCATTTTGGATACTGCTGGGGATGACGACCTACCAAATGTAAGCCACGGTGACCAGGACTCTGGCACTGAATCTGTCCCTGTGGCTCAGAAGGGGAGAGCGCAGGAGAGCATTAGTTATTGTAGATTCTATAGTTAGAGGTACAGATAGGCGGTTCTGTGGCATCGATAGAGGCTCACGGTTGCCAATGTCCGTGACGTCTCTAATCGTGTTTTCAGGATCCTTAAGGGGGCGGGGGAGCAGCCACAAGTCGTGGTACACATTGGTACCAACGACATAGGTAGGAAAAGGGACAGGGATGTAAAACAGGAATTCAGGGAGCCAGAGCAGACAGTGTTGTCATCTCTGGTTTGCTGCCAGTGCCACGTGCTAGCGAAGTGAGGAACAGGGAGAGAGTGCAGTTAAACATGTGGCTACAGGGATGGTGTAGGAGGGAGGGTTTCAGTTACTTGGATAAATGGAGTACATTTTGGGGAAAGTGGGACCTGTACAAACAGGACGGGTTACACCTGAACCAGAGGGGCACCAATATCCTGCTAGGGAAATTTGCTGCAGCTCTTCGGGGGTGGGGGTGGTTAAACTAATTTGGCAGGGGGATGGGAAACTGATTTGTAGTCCAGGAGATAGCGTTGCTGGAGTTCAGGAAGTTGAGGGGAGTGCAGTACTAAGGAAGCTACCAAGGTCATAAGAGTGGACCTGTAGGCGGTTTGAAGTGTGTCTACTTCAATGCGAGGAGCATCATGAATAAGGTTGGTGAGCTTGAAGAATGGATTGGTACCTGGGACTACGATGTTGTGGCCATTATGGAGACGTGGATAGAACAGGGGCAGGAATGGTTGTTGGAGGTTCCGGGGTTTAGATGTTTCAGTAAGATTAGGGAAGGTGGTAAAAGAGGTGGCGGAGTAGCAATGTTAATCAAGGATAGTATAATGGCTGTAGAAAGGCAGTTTGAGGAGGATCTGTCTACTGAGGTAGTGTGGGCTGAAGTTACAAATAGGAAAGGAGCGGTCACTTTGTTAGGAGTTTTCTATAGGCCCCCAAACAGTAACTGAGATGTGGAAGAAAAGATTGCAATGCAGAATTTGGATAGGTGCGGTAGTCACAGGGTAGTTGTCATGGGTGACTTTAACTTTCCAAATGTTGATTGGAACCACTGTAATTCGAATAGTTTGGATGGGGCTGTTTTTATCCAGTGTGTGCAGGAGGGATTCCTCCCACAATATGTGGATAGACCGACAAGAGGCAGGGCCACATTGGATTTGGTACTGGGTAGTGAACCGGACCAAGTGTTAGATTTGGTTGTGGGAGAGCACTTTGGAGATAGTGACCACAATTCGGTGACTTTCACTATAGCAATGGAGAGGGAGAGGAACATACGGCAGGGCAAGGTTTATAACTGGGGGAAGGGTAATTACGATGCATTTAGGCAAGAATTGGGGAGCATAAGATGGAAACAGGAACTGTCGGGGATAGGCACAATTGAGATGTGGAGCTTGTTCAAGGAGCAAATACTGCATGTCCTTGATATGTATGTCCCTGTAAGGCAGGGAGGAAATGGTCGAGTGAGGGAACCATGGTTTAGAAAAGAGGTTGAATGTCTTGTCAAGAGGAAGATAAGGGGGCTTATTTAAGGATGAGAAAACACGGTTCAGTTAGGGCACTTGAGGCAAGAAAGCTAGGGAGGAGCTCTAGAAAGGGCTTACGAGAGCTAGGAGGGGGTATGAGAAGTCCTTGGCGGGTAGGATCAAGGAAAACGCCAAGGCTTTTTACACTTATGTGAGGAATAAAAGAATGACCAAGGTGAAGTTCGGGCCGGTCAAGGACAGTAGTGGGAACGTGTGCATGGAGTCTGAAGATAGGAGAGGCCCTAAATGAATACTTTTCTTCAGTGTTCACAAAGGAGAGGGGCCATGTTGTTGAGGAGGATAGTGCTATACAGGCTGGTAGGCTGGAGGAGGTAGCTATTCGGAAGGAAGATGTGTTAGAAATTTTGAGAAGCCTGAGGGTAGATACGTCCCCTGGGCCATGTGGGATGTATCCTAGGATTCTTTGTGAGGCGAGGGATGAGATTGCAGAGCCTTTGGCTTTGACCTTTATGTCCTCGCTGTCTACAGGAATAGTGCCAGAAGACTGGAGAGAGGCGAATGTTGTCCCCTTGATCAAGAAAGGGAATAGGTATAACCCTGGGAATTATAGGCCGGTTAGTCTCACTTCGGTCATAAGTAAATTATTGGAAAGGGTCCTGAGGGATAGGATTTATGATAATTTGGAAAGATACAGCTTAATCCAGGATAGGCAGCACGGATTTCTGAGGGGTAAGTCTTGCCTCACAAGTTTGATTGTATTCTTTGAGGAGGTAACTAAGTACATAGATGAAGGTAGAGCAATTGATGTCGTATACATGGATTTTAGTAAGGCGTTTGATAAGGTGCCCCATGGTCGGCTCATGCAGAAAGTAAGGAGGCATGGCATAAGAGGGAAATTTGGCCGATTGGATCAGTAATTGGCTATCACATAGAAGACAGAGGGTGGTAGTTGATGGTAAATTTTCATCCTGGAGCCCAGTCACCAGCGGTGTACCACAGAGATCAGTGCTGGGTCCTCTGCTATTTGTGATTTTTATCAATGACTTGGATAATGGAGTTGAAGGTTGGGTTAGTAAATTTGCTGATGACACCAAGATTGGTGGAATAGTGGATAATGTGGAGAGCCGTTGCAGGTTGCAAAGAGATATTGATAGGATGCAGAGTTGGGCTGAAAAGTGGCAGATGGAGTTTAACCCTGAAGTGTGAGGTGATTCATTTTGGCAGGACAAATTTGAAAGCGGATTACAGGGTTAACGGCAGGGTTCTGAAGAATGTGGAGGAGCAGAGAGATCTCGGAGTTCATGTCCATATCTCTGAAAGTTGCCACACAAGTGGATAGAGCCGTGAAGAAAGCCTATAGTGTGTTAGCATTTATTAACAGGGGGATTGAGTTTAAGAGCCTTGAGATTATGCTGCAACTGTACAAGACCTTGGTTAGACCACATTTGGAGTATTGTGTGCAGTTCTGGTCATCTCATTATAGGAAGGATGTGGAAGTATTGGAAAGGGTGCAAAGGAGATTTACCAGGATGCTACCTGGATTGGAGGGTAGGTCTTATGAGGAAAGTTTGAGGGAGCTAGGGCTTTTCTCATTGGAGCGAAGGAGGATGAGAGGTGACTTAATTGAGGTGTATAAGATGATGAGAGGGATAGATAGAGTAGACGTTCAGCGACTTTTTCCTCGGGTGGATGTAGCTGTTACAAGGGGGCATAACTATAAGGTTCATGGTGGAAGATATCGGAGGGATGACAGAGGTAGGAGTGTTTGTGGCGTGGAACGCACTCCCAGCTATGGTAGTGGAGTCGGACACTTTAGGAACTTTCAAGCGTTATTGGATAGGCGTATGGAGTGCACTAGAATGATTGGGAGTAGGTTGATTTGATCTTAGTTTCAGACTTGTTCGGCACAACATCAAGGGCCGAAGGGCCTGTACTGTGCTGTACAGTTCTAAGTTCTATGTAAGTGTAGCACCGCCATGTTGAGACCCCGATTCAATGACACAGTTTAAAAATTAAACTGGAAAGAGAATTGCCATGGTTGAGGTCTGAAATATTGTGGAAGGAGTCCATAGCTGGACTCCAGGGCCCTTTCAGGCCGCAACCTCACACACATTAGAATTCTAACATGGCAATGAAGTTTCAGCTGAGAGAACTCTATGAAAACTATTGAAAGTTAGTGTTGGAATCAGCAACTCATGATGCATTTTTACATGAGACAACGTTTGGCATTGGAGTCATATTAGAGGTGGTCACATTGAAAATTAAACTGTCTGAGATAGGAAGTGGCAGCCAGTAATTAAGGGCACAGCTGCTGGATATATGCAAAAAGATCTGTCAAACCCTGCAAACTGCATTATCCAATGGATGTGTGTCGAAAGGCATCTAATCTTTCCAAAAGTGCACTGGCCTCCTGCTCCTGCATCTTGTGGTCTGAGGCAGAGGTGATCTCAAATCCAAATTAGGCAGCAAATGAATGCCTTTAGTGAACTTCACATTTACATGGCTGTGCTCAACCCTCTTGCATCCTATATGGAATTGAGATGTCAGATTGTTGGAGTGGCTTCTCAAACACTATGATGTCTAATAGAGCACCTCAACTACAAGGGTGGAACTGGGAAAAGGTGCATAATAATCTTTATTGTCACAAGTAGGCTTAAATTAACACTGCAATGAAGTTACAGTGAAAAGCCCCTAGTGGCCACATTTTGGCGCCTGTTCGGGTACACGGAGGGAGAATTCAGAATGTCCAAATTACCTAACAGCACGTCTTTTGGGACTTGTGGGAGGAAACTGGAGCACCCGGAGGAAACCCACACAGACACGGGGAGAACGTGCAGACTCCTCACGGACAGTGGCCCAAGCCGGGAATTGAACCAGGGACCTTGGCACTGTGAAGCAACAGTGCCAACCACAGTGCTACCGTGCTGCCCATAATAATAAAATACATGTTCAGTAGCTCAGAGGGTTGATTCCGTACCCACTAATCAAATGACTTAAAGCAGCTAAGAGACACTGGGCCCCAGACATCATCCCCAATCTATCCCTATACTTCATATACTAACTTATTCTTTTGGAAGCTGACAGCATTTCTGCACCAGCTGATGAGCATGGATTTGATGCAGCTGACCAGATATAGTTGAATAACACATGCAGATATGATCATCGTACCACATCCACAGTGATACCAACCCTTTGTTCCTTTGGATGTTTTTAATATTGTTATGGGCGAGGTGTTTTCAGAACCCCAAAATGTATCATGGAGTTCAACCAACCCTTTAATGTATTTATTATTTTTCCTAGCACACGGCTTTTTCCCTAGGTGTGGGATTACAATTATGGACACGTGGGTTTTTAAACACAAAACATTGTTTATTCCATGAACTCAACTTAACATCTTAAATAGACATTGGATCTCTTAACACCTTAACCCCTTACTTGAAAGATGACTCAGAACATATTGCAACAGTAAATAATTCCTTAAAATGTTCTTTCAAACTTCCAAGAGACTTAACACCTTTAAACAAAATCACATCAGGTTAAAGGCTTCACTATTATAAGTTTAAATCGCCCAAATGATCCAGAGATGGTCTTTCATGGCAGAGATCCAGCTCACTGCAAAACACAGACACACACCAGCTCTTTTCAAAACTGAAACTAAAAACCTGCAAAACTAAACTGCAAAACTAAACTGCAAAATGGCTGACCTGACCTCAGCTCCACCCACTCTCTGACATCACTGTTTTCTTAAAGTTACATTGCTTAAACATCCATGTCTTAAAAGTACTCTCACATGACAATATGTTAAAGGCACTATACAAATGCAAGTAGTTGTAGCTATTTTCATTAATGATTATTAACTTTGAGCTTGATTCAAAGCAGCAAGTCACTAGAGTACATTCCCAATTAATCAGCCATAAAGTAGACCAAGATGTTTCACTGAACCCACACTAACACTGATATTTATTCACTGTTGGCCGATATTACCACAAATCAACAAACAAAATACAAATCGCTTTTAAGGACTCATTTTTGATCCTTCGATCATTCAGCAGATGGAGTCGCTCTGTCTATGAATTTTAAAACACACATGTTTGTTTTTGAACACAGTAAAAAGTTTGATGTCTTGACACTTTGTGTGGCATACAGAGAACCCTGTGGTTGTGGTAGCTTTCCTCAAAATTGCTATTTATAAATGAAACAACCTTAAACAACTCACTGAAATCAATGTTAGATGCCTTCAGACATTTCTTGCCAGGAAAAAACAATGTACAAGTTGAAACACTGCTGTATATGTAGAGTACTTACGGCTGAAATAACTTGCAAAGTAAAATACATCACTAAACATAAAATAAATATAATACTTTTAAAAATTACACTCACCTATAGTACTTTTAGATTGGCCAGGCTCCATCTAGTGGCATAAGTTGGGTCAGTGCAGGTAACTGAAGTCCCAGAGTTACCTGCACTGACTGACATCTGCCACTAGATAGATCTCTTTAGTGCAAGTTCAGAACAGGAACCAGCAGCCGGACGAGGAGCAACTGAAAACAAACTACATAGTGCAAGCACTGCGCGAGGGCATGACAGTGGCTTGGAGTAGGAGGGCTGTAATTGTTGGGTGAGCTACATTCATCTCCCAGATCTATCTGTCGACAGGAAGAAGGATTGCAGAATGGATGACAGTGCTCAGACTGAGGGGGTGAAGTGGTGCCTGGCGCCATCTAACACAGCTTAGAGAAGAGCCACTGCCCAGGGATGTCAGACCCATACTACAGAGTCAACTAATGCGACCAAGGATATACTTATAAGGCCTCTCCTATTTTTAGATGAGCGAGGCACAGTGTGCGCTTTTATGAAGAGATGTCGTTTTTCATACTCCACGGGAGGATCTGCCGCCACATAGACTGGGAGGCCACCCCTTGCCAGTGCCCCTGAAAGTCACTGCCACACTCAATTTCATTGCAAGTAGCTCATTCCAGAGACCCACAGGAGACCTATGTGGAATCTATCGGCCCTCAACACACAAATGTATAAAGGAGGCGATGGATACCCTCTACAGTAATATTCGTCATTATATAAAGTTCACAATGTAATGAAGCTAGCCAAGCTGCTAGATATCTGTGATTTGCAGCCATCTCCGGTTGCGCAAGGGAGCAATTAATTGCTCACTTATCACTTTAAGAGCTCCCTGGCAGCAGCCCCGATATTCACTGAAGGAAAGGGCTCCACTCCATCAGCGTTCAGCTGGTCTGCGATCATCAGAAGCAGAAACGTTTCTGTTGTTTGGCCTGCTCAAGTGAGGCTCTGCAGAGCTCTCCAGAGAGGGTACCCTACATCGTCGTCGTGTGTTGAGCCTTGTACAACCTGATGTTTCAGAGGAGAAATCGCTGGCCATGGGGAGACATGGAGGAGGCAGAGATTTCCTCTGATGAGAAGGGCAGGATCCTGAAGAGGGCAATGATGGTCAGCTTCCATGTGAGGATGCCATCACAGTGACATGAGGCAGAAGATGTACCCATGATCCAGGCAAAGGGAATCAAGCTCATTTCTCCCGTCCCTTAGCACCATGCAAATGATTGGAAAGGCCTTTACAAGGAGCAATATCACAAGCAAGGTCAGCATTCGACCTTGGATCTGTAACCCTGATGGATCATAGAGTCCTCATTCTTGGAAAAGTCATGTAGTAAGATGAAAGGTTGCACATCGGCCCAAAGTCTGCGTCAACTTGCAGTCGTTGCCACCTGAAAGAGACACCTCCAGTAACCACAGAGATTTGCACATGGTTGTAGAGACCATAATGGCTTCAGGTCATGTACTTTCACACTCAATGAACACAGCTCAGTGTTGATGAAACAAAATTACATTTAACCCTCCAAGACACATGAGCACACATAATTCTATGGTGTTTTGCCAGGCTTAAAGGATCAAATCTCAATATGCAGTCACTTTTAGGATATGGCTGAACACATCTCCCTTACACGACATAAGGGCAAGAGATCTAACATTTACTAAACACTGAGGTGCATAAAAGGGGGTAATCGTGAGTGGGAGTTTAGTTTATGCTGGCAAATAGAGGGCAGGTGCATTCATATGCAAGAGGCATTGATATGATGAAACCATTTTCATGAACACCAAATGTATACATAAAGGTGTATGATGTATACAGTGAGTGAACACCTGTGTCACCCTTGTGGTCTCAGTATTTCTTAATTTTTCTTGCCCCACCGCTATGTCTAGATGTATCCCCAAAATCTGCAGCAGATGTGGAGGCAGCCTGCTGACTGCTATGCCCTGTTTTCTCTGATGACCATGGCAGGCATTCTCTGGAGGACCCCGGCCTGCTTGGGTCTCCTGCTATGGGGTAGGTGCATTCTACTTGGCCTGTAGAGCTGGAGCTGATGGGGTCACAGACAGAGAAAATTGGGAGGAGCTTGACACTCTCAGAATCTCCTGGGTCAAAGGCACCACGGTGTCCAGCTGATGGTCCTCCACACTTTGGGCGCTGGAGGGCCCCTGCCTGACTTCTAGGAGGGCCCCTGGAGGAGGAGAGGTGCCTTGTCCACCTCTCGCCACTGATGGTTCCTACCTATGCCTAGAGTAATGGAGTGCAGGTCTAAGTGCAAATCTGGCAGAACCTGCAGGATCAAGGCCTCCAAGGTGGCTGTTGCCTTCCCATGGTGAATTTGGTGCACTTGTTGTTAGAACCATGATATCAGACAGTAGCGATGCACTCCCCCGTCCTTCTCTCTAGTTTGTTGCCTGACTGCCTCTCACAACTCAGCCTGATGTTCCACCGCCTGTCTTTGCATCTCCAGCATATTGGAGATGGGGGTTTTGAGAGGCTCATCATCATCTGATTCGGCCTCACAATCCACCTCGCCCATGCCATGTGATTTGGTGGCCTGTTCATCAGTCCTCCCAAGTGCCAGCAACCTGGGTTGTCACTGTCTCCAACTGCTGTGGAGACATGTTAGTGAGGCGTTCTCCAGAAAGTGACCCTGAGCCCATTCTATTATTTTTTTAAAAATATGTTCATTCAAAGTTTTCCCAACAAAAATTTTCAAACAATTAACCCCCCCCCCCCCCCCCCCGCCCGTAACAGAAAAGAAAAAGAGAAAAGAACAGAACAGAACATAAACATATCAATCAAACATAATACAGAACTTATACAATGGGTTTCTCTCGCACATATTAACCCTCCCATATCCCTGAGCCTATTCTAGATCTAACACCCACTGAAATGTGTGTCTCTGTGGTGGTGGAGGGTGCAGGTGAACACTGTGTCTTCATTGATTGGATCCTCATCTGAAATGGTCTGGGGCTGATGGGTTGGCTGGACCAGTGCCTGGGCATGCTGGTGCCTGTACGAGACAGAAGATAGTTTTAGTTCATGAGCAGGTAGAATGCAATATTGAATGTCAGGATGTGACCAACTAATGGAGGGCTCATCTGTACTGGGCTGATGGGGAGACCAGTCTTGCTTTTGCCCACTTGACTGTGTCCTCCATGAGGGGAGTGAACTCCTGGATGGTGGTTGTCCCTCTTCCCATCTGGGATCTTTCCCTCCTGTTATGGGTCAACTTGAGCTGCATGAAGATAAATGGATGTGATGAGAAGGGTTGGAGCAGAGGTTGTGAAGCATGCACTCCTGCTCTCTGTGCTGAACCCTCCCCAGTAAGGGCTGAAGATGCTGTTTGTGCAGGATGATAGACGAGATGGTGGTGATATTAATGTATGCTGAGACATTCAGTGTTGATGTCTGCTTTGCTAATGGTGTAACCCTTTGAGTGACCGATGCCATTATAAGAGTGTGAGATTGGAGTGAGCAGAAGGTTGCCTTACCGTGGACAAAGCAAATTAGATCATCATCTTCCTGATATTCAGTACATTTCCTTTTGAGTCCCAGCGGCACAGACCTCCGCTGCAACCCCATCCCAGGCCAGTGAGGTTGGTTCCATGTCTTGGTTCCATTCCTTGGGAAGAGCACATCACAGCATTTGCGGGCGGCTTTCAGGAGAACCACCAGGGAGTAATGGCTGAACCTTGGGTACATGTCTTTTTTCTCCTGGGTAGCATCTAAGGAGATCCAGATCACACAGCTGGGTTGCGGAGAGTGGATGTGTTTAAATATGGCACCAGGACCTTCGACCCAAAAGGTGACAGAGGGCAGACAAATCACAATCCACCCCGCCATGTGATTTGGTGGACAGCTCGCCCCTGCATAATTAATGAGGTTCCAAATGTACAATGGGGTGCGTGAACCTGTTGCAGAGCGGGAAACGCACCTCTTATCTCACACGCCACCATACTTAGTATCCAGGATGGAAAATTCCACCCAAAGTTTTGTATAAGTGTGCTTTTCTTAATGAACCATGCCAATTCCCCTCTTTTTCCCTTCATTCATCCTTTGATTTGCCAAATCTCCCTCTCCTGTCCTATCTTTAAATATGAATGCGATTCAAGAGACCTACCAAGCTCACCCAAGCAATTATTCTTGAGATGTGAGCTTAAAGAGTGCAGGTTCTTCAGTTGTTTCAGGCATCACATTGAAAGCTTATTTTTCACCTCGCAAACACGCACAAAGTCAAATCAGCAACAAATATCCTGTTTCTTTCTTGTCAGCCTTAACTCTCAGGCTGTTAATGGTAACCGCAACATCAACAGTCTTTCCCGCAGGGTCAATCAACAGCAAGCTGCCTGATTACCCCTTGTTTCTCTGAGAGCAGCAAGCTACTTGTGGTAACCACACTAACAACTAACTCATACAAGTTTTTAATTTTAATTGTATTTCCCAGATTAAGCGCGCACACATTGCAACCCGATTTTATGGCTCCCTCCATGGAATTCAGCTCGCAAGTTCTGCTTGTACACTGTAATAGAACAGAAAGTACTGGTTTCTTCAACTTGTGGTGACTCCGCTTAGCCCATTTATTATTTTATTGGATTGTATTATATTCCATCGATATCTTCAACCGGGGTTGCTAATTCTGATCACCATCTAGTGATCAGTGCTGGGCAGTTGAAGACTGACAGAGATTTAGTGGAACAATTGAGCTTCTGTGCTATCATTTCTAATCTTGCTCTTACTGAACTATTCTGTACAGCAGCACACGCTTGGTGCGGTCCACTTTGGAGATGTTTGCTGTGTGATATTAATGTTTTGAAATTTGTGTGTTTCTACACTTTCCTAATTCAATGTTGGTTTTGTACAGCGAGATCCTCCTGAAGAAGAAATACCATTTTGCACATTAAAATCCTTTCCAGCGTTAATTGAACACACAATACAGTGGTCAAGAGATAAGGTATGCATCAGATAAAATACTT
This sequence comes from Scyliorhinus torazame, assembly GCF_047496885.1. NCBI lineage: Eukaryota > Metazoa > Chordata > Chondrichthyes > Carcharhiniformes > Scyliorhinidae > Scyliorhinus > Scyliorhinus torazame. Next base: position 214,083,666 of record NC_092715.1, on the reverse strand, counting down.
CAAAGGATCAACTTTGTTAGACAACATGTCAATTTAAGTGCTGTCCTATTATTTCCTGATTCAAAATCTTATTCCATTTTTCATTTCAGTTTGAAAGCTCCTTTTCATACAAACCCTCAATGTACAACAAGTTTTGGGAAAACTATAAGTCAACAGAAAATGTTCTACAGGTGAGAATAATTACAATAAAATGCAAATTGGAGAATCAGACATTGGAAGAATGTACACAATACCACAGTATGTTAATTGAACATTGCAGAATCAATACACAGGACACTCATACACTTTTTTCTTCAAAGTAGATCTTGATTTTCAATAGCCTAAAAGAGCCTGCATTATATAGCATATACAACTCTAGATGGGTTGGTGATTGAACCGATTCTTCCCAAAACTAACAACCATGGGTACTTTTTAAAAATATTTTTATTCAGAACATTTTCAATTCTAACATACAAAATGGTCAAACAAATTTATAGATTTTTATTAAAATATCCCCACAACCCAGGCGGCACATCCTGTATTTACCCAGAACCCTCCTCTCTCTCTCTCTCTCTTTCCCGCCCCCCCCCCCCACGCACACCCAATTGCTGATAATAATCAGCTCCTTAACGAAGGTAATGACCTGCGGCCAGCATCAAGGGCCGAAGGGCCTGTACTGCGCTGTAATGTTCTAGAGTAAAATCCCTCCTCCGATCCCCTTATGGCATACTTTATCATTTCCAAATATGCCGAAGCCTTAGGTGGCGCCAATGCCCTCCATCTGAGCAAGACTCGACTCCGGGCTATCAGGGCAGCGAAGGACAAGACATCAGCCCTCTTCCGCTCCTGCAGCCCCGGTAAGTCCAACACTCCAAAGATCGTCACCATTGGGCAAGTGCCTGTTCCAACTCTCAAAATCGCCTACATTATTTTGAAGAAGGATGCCCAAAACTTAACTAACTTAGGGCAAGACCAAATCATATGCGAGTGGTTCGCCGGCCCCCTCGAACAACGCTCACATCTGCATCCTAACCCCGAAGAACCCACTCATATGTGCCTTGATCAAGTATGCCCCATGTACCATTTTAAACTGAATGAAACTCAGCCTTGCACATGAGGAGGTAAACTTGGCCCTATGCAGAACATCTCCCCCTCCAAAACCAAATCCAACTCTTCCTCACATTTTCACTTCACTTTCCCCAGCAAAGCCTTCTCCATCGCCATCATCTGCCTATATATATCTGATATCCTTTCTTGCCCTATCTCGTCAAGCGACAGCACCTTATTCATAATTGAAGGCACTGGCAACCAAGAAAATGAAGAGAGTTCCTGATGCACAAAGTTGCGTACCTTCAAATATCTAAAACCATTCCGTCCTGGGAGTTGGAACTTCACCACCAACTCCTCCAGCCCAGCAAACCTACCCTCTACGAATAAATCCCTAAACCTTTCGGCCCTCTCACTTTCACAGATCTTACACGTCAAATCCATCTTAGCCAGTACAAACCTGTGGTTCCAACAGATCGGCGCCAATAGCGACATAGACGGTAACTGCTGTCTGAATTGATTCCATGTTCTCAGAGAGGCTATTACCACTGGTCTCGTAGAGAACCTAGCTAAAGAGAACAGAGGAGGAGCAGTAACCAGTGCCCTCAAACTCGGGCTGGGGTGGGGGGGGATCAGTACCTCAAAAGGTTACCCACTCCACCTGGTTGAATGCTTTTTCTGTGTCCATGGAGATGATTACCCCTGGATCGACCAGACATCAGCGACAGCATCACATTCAGAAGTTTCCTAATATTGGCTAACAACTGCCGGCCCTTAACAAAATCCGCCTGATCCTCAGAAATTACCCTGGCAGGCACCCCACCAAAACGGGTTGCCAGACCTTAGCCAACAGCGTTCAACAGAGAGATGGGCCGATATGACTCACACTCCATGGGATCTTTACCCTTTTTCAAGATTAAGGATATTGATGCCTGTGCCAATGTGGCCGGTAACAACACCCCCACCCACTGTTTTATAAAATTCCACAGGGAATCTCTCCCGGCCCGGTGCCTTCCCCAACTGCATTGAACGAATACAGTTCATAATTTCCTTCAGCCCGAGCAGCACCATCAGTTCCTGCGCTCTGTGTACTTTCTTTTAGCAAAGAAAGGGTAGTACAGCTGAATGTATGGCTGGAGGGTGGGCTTTAGACTCCTGGGACACTGGCACTGATTTTGGGGGGGGGGGGGGGGGGGGAGTTGTATTAGTTGGTCTGGTTGCACCTCAACAGGACTGGGACCAGTATCTTGACAGGGAAGATTGCTAGTGTTGCTTTTAAACTACTTTGGCATGAGGGTGGAGCCTGTGCATAAATTCAGAAGGAAGAGAAGCGCAACTGGAAATCAAAAGCCAAGAATTAGTGAACAAGTGTAGGCGGTCAAGGAACCAAAGGAGAGAAAATAGACAAGAAAGGAGTTGTTCAGTGATTAGTGCTGTGTATTTCATTGCAAGTAGTCTGAGGAATAAGGCAAATAAGTTGACACTTGGAATTATGATATCATAGCTATTGCTAAATTGTGACTTAAAGACGGACAGGAATGTTAGCTCAACATTCCTTCACACAAGGTGTTGAAATGTGAGAGGAAGGGGAGAAAAGGGAAGAGGAGTCAACACTTTGGTTGAAGAAGGAATAACAGCTGAGAGAAGGATGACATACTAGAAAGAGCATCAAATTAACAGGATTAGACCAGGTAGATTCTGAAAGAATTTTGCCAATGGTGTGGGAGTCTAGAACTAGGGGTCATAGTTTGAGGATAAGGACTGAGGTGAGAAATGTCTTCACCCAACGAGTGGTAAATCTGTGGAATTCACTACCACAAGTAGTTGGGGTGAAAACACTGCAATTTCAAGAAGGAATTGGATGTAGCTCTTGGGACTAAAGGGATCAAGAGATATAGGGGAAAGCGAGATCAGGGTATTGAACTTGATGATCACCCATGGTCATAATGAATGGTGAAGCAGGCTTGAAGGGCTGAATGGCCTCCTCCTGCTTCTATTTTCTATGAAGCCATGTGGAATGAATTGAGGAACACAAAATGGGTAATCACACTGCTGGGATTATGTTATAGACTTCCAAACAGAGGGAGAGGTAGAGAAGAACAAATATATGGACAAATTGTTCAAACTGCCATAGATAGTAGGGAATTTCAATTACCCTAATATTAGCTAGAGTAAATTCTTAGTAAAAGATACAACGGGTGTTGAATTCTGAAAATGTATTCTGATATCCTATTATAGCCAATATGGATTCAGCCCAATAAGTAAACGAGTAGGTGTCATAGAATCATAGCATTTACAGTTAGAAGGAGGCCATTTGGCCCATTAAGTCTGCACCTGTCCTCAATTCAAGGGCAATTAGGGATGGGCAATAAATGCTGGTCCAGCCAGCAATACCCATATTCCATGAACAAATTAAAAATAAAATTGGCTGTGGTACACAGGATGGAACATGATCACATACCTAAGGATTTTCTGTACAGCAAGGTAGCCAAAGCCAAATGACCAGTAGGACACCCCAGAACTCTGCTTCTAGGATACTTGTATGACGTGAAGGCCCTAAAGATTGATTCTCGGACCTGGGATATGCTAGCCGACACCAGAGGAAATAGCAACATCATCTAGCGTCTGTCACCATGGTGATCAGTGGTTACAGCAGCTTGGCAACACCAAAAACAATACCCAATGACCATTCCATATATGACACTTGTGGCAGAACCTACCCCTTATGGATTAGTCATCCCAAAAATGCATCAAATGAGGCTGACCCATCCCCAACATTCTTGATTTGCTGCATGTCCACCATATGCAGTTGGAAGGCTGCCAACGGCAATAGATAAAGTAGATCCGAAGGACCTGATTCGATTAACAGAGGCCAATAATCAGGTGGCATAGATTTAAAGTAATTGGTTCATAGAATTTACAGTGCAGAAGGAGGCCATTTGGCCCATCGAGTCTGCACGGGTCCTTCGAAAGAGCACCCTACACAAGCTGATGCCTCCACCCTATCCCCGTAACCGAGTAACCCCACTTCCCCATTTTAGACACTAAAGGCAATTTAGCATGGCCAATCCACCTAACCTGCACATCTTTGAATTGTGGGAGGAAACCGGAGCACCCGGAGGAAACACACGCAGACACAGGGAGAACGTGCAGACTCCGCACAGACAGTGGCCCAAGCCGGAATCGAACCTGGAACCCTGGAACTTTGAACCAGCTGTGCTAACCACCATGATGCCCTGAAGAATAAGAGGGGAATTCAGAAAGATTTTTTAAATCCAGAGGGTGGTGGAGGTGTGGAATTTGCTGAATGAAATGGTGGGAGAAGCAGAAGCCATTAACACATTAAAAAAACAATATATAAATATGCTCTTTGGTGCTATAACCTACAAACAAATAGGGAAGTCACACGGATGTGAACTTAATAAATGCATCAAGGATTGAGTGGGAAAAGTAGCATTAATTCTCTATGCAACAGTTATCACTGAGGGAAGGGCTGTAATCTCTTGGGGAAATAAGCATTGAACCACCGTCTACTCAACTCACATAATTACTTAGCTGCTGGTCTGATAAAGTCTCAGGAGCACGATTAGTCTGCTCACTAATTAAATTTCTGTTTGGTAGCTCGCTTAGTAGTAGATCAATATTTCTGGGCACTCCACTCGTTAGCAAGTTAAATGTGCATTATTAAACCCTGACGGTGTTGATAAAAAACGATCTTGTACAAATGTGCAATCCTTTTTGTTTTTCAGTAATGTAGTTAATGAAATGTAATAATGTGGCTCTCTCTAATGGAGGGAGAATCCTATTGTTCCTTGTGGACTGTGGCTAATTAATTATTGATTTGAGACCGACACCCACTTCCAATAATGAATTGCTGATTATCAAGTTACATTGAGTGTACAACACCGAAAAGGACCTAATATAAAAGCAGATGCTGGAAATCTGATATAAAACCTGAAAATACTGGAAGGAGAAATGGGGGTGGAAATACAAACAAAGTCTGTGATAGGGTGGAAGACAAAGATTAAAATACAAGGGATGATGGTACAAGGCAAAATGAATTGTTAATGGGACAAGTTAAGAAATAAAAGATGGATCGAGCCTAGGCGTAAGTGGATATATCAGAATCATCAGCAGCTGCCATTGGTAAAAAATGGGAGCAGAGAGCGTGATCTGAAACTATTGAACTTCTTTTTGAATCTGGAAAGCTGTAAAATGCCTAAGTTGTTTCTTAAGTTCACATTGCACTTCATTGGAACAATGTAGGAGGCCAAGGTCAGAATGGGAGTAGGTTGGGGAATTAAATGACAGGCAGTCAGAAGCCTTGGGATTGCACCTGCGGACTGGACAGATGTGGATCAGACAATCTGTTTGGTTCCCCTGAGTAGCAACATATTATATTGAATGAAAAGAAGTACAGGTAAATCACTGTTACACCTGGACGGGGTATAGGGTACCCTAGATGGTGGGATGAAGTATAGGGTACCCTAGATGAAGGCTCCCAACTAGGAAGTTGGGAGCCTTCCAACTCCCTTCCAACAGGGAGGTGTTGTTTCTCAAGCAATTGCAGGGAAGCTGCCTTGAGAAATTGGGAGGGTGGGTGCGGGGAAGATGTGATTGAGAAGCGAACCAGGGTGTTGCAGAGGGAATAGTCCCTTTGAAATGCTGAACGAGAGGGGAAGGTGTATTTAGTGGTGGCATCACTCTGAAGGTGAATGATCGGTTGAATGTGGAGGTTGGTGGGGTGGCAGCGTTATGATCCCAGTTGATATTATAACTGGATGGGAAGATCCCAAAAAGGAAGAAGTGAAGAGCTCACAACCCATCCCAATGGGGATGGATGTCCGAGGGATTGAATATTTGAATTGAATCGAGGGTCGTCCTCTACATTGGTTGACAAGACCACCTGCCATTGTTAACCTTAGTACCTTTTTTAGTGATATGTGTATCTGTACCGCTCGATCCCTTTGCTCCTCTACCCCTTCAGATTCTTATTATCCAAGCAACGTATGGTTTCTTTATTTTTCCGACCACAATGTACCATCATACACTTGGCTGTATTGAAATTAATTTGCCCGTTACACACCCACAATATTGCACTGAACTATCAACTTAGCTCCTTAGTGCAGCTTTAACCTCCAGACTTGTAACTTATCGACAGGACCACTACCAACTGAGCTAAGCGTGCATAAAACCCTCACCAAGTACAAATGGCAGTTTAAAAAAAATTATTCACTGCTAAAACTCAACAAAATTCATTTTCTGACGAGCATTTTGTACTGAATATGGGCCAGTCCATCAAGACCATTTGTTTGAAATTATCTCATACTCCATACCTGTCAGCTCAGTGAATTCAGTCCTCAATTATACTGCAAACTTTACCATTTTACAACCACGCAACTGGCCCATTAGATGCACACAATACCCTCCAATGCCAAATGTTTTGAATTCTTATTGATGCTGTAATGATCAACAAAAAATTGGTTGAGTTTAATAGAATATGTATTAAAATGGAAAAATTCTTTGTTTTTTTCTGTTCGTGTTTATTTCCTAACCTACGGATTTAATCGGAGGGCAGGTTACTTCATTCTTTATTGTCTTTTTTTTTTGCAGCGAATGCAAACTGGAGAAAGTTTAGAAGGTTCATTTCAAGCAATTAAATTACTTAATAGGTGGCCGAATGATTGGCAAGAGTGTGTGTCGTTGGCACGAGTAAAATTTGAAAAATATTTCCATCACAAGGTAGGGTATCTAGTAATATTTCATAATTGGTGCATCAGGTATATAGATCAGTGCTTTTCTGATCATTTTAACAATCTTGATTTATATTTTATGATAATCACTACAAAGGAAAAATAACTTGCCGAATTAAAATTGTGTTTCTACTCAATGCATTGTTGTACTTTTATTTCAGTACAAAGACTGCCTGTATTTAACAAGAGATTTGTTAAGTAATTATATTACTAATTGGCTGTTCGTTTTTCCCCAGCCACACTGTCAAGAGTTTCTAAATCATTGAGTATTGCTTACAGCCTATCACTCTCTGCTGCAGCAGCCAGTCCCCCCATGCCCTGGCCTGCTGCCTGCTCCCCGCCCGGTTCCCACCTGGCTGCCCCCTCTGACAAACCTGGCTTCCCCTGCCCCGCCAGCTTTTCTGCCCCACCCGGCTCCCTCGCTCCCTGCCGCACCCGGCTCCCTCGCTCGCTCCCTGCCCCGCCCGGCACCCTCGCTCGCTCCCTGCCCCGCCCAGCTCCCTCGCTCGGTCCCTGCCCCGCACGGCGACCTTGCTCGCTCCTTCGCTCGCTCCCTGCCCCGCCCCGCTCGCTCGCTCCCTGTACCGCCCGGCTCCATGCCCCGCCCAACTCCCTCGCTCGCTCCCTGCCCCAACAAGCCCCCTTGCTCGCTCCCTGCTCCGCCCGACTCTCTCACTCCCTGCCCCGCCCAGCTCCGCTCGCTCCCTGCTCCGCCTGGCTCCCTCGCTCGCTCCCTCCCAGCCCCGCCCGGCTCCCCCTCTCCCAGCCCCACCCAGCTCCCCGTCTCCCGTTCTCACTCCCCGCCCGGCTCCCTCTCTCACTGCCCCGCCCATCTCCCTCGCTCTCTCCCTGCCCCGCCCGGCTCCCTCGCTCGCTCCCTGCTCCGCCCAGCTCCCATGCACTCTCCCTGCCCTGCCCGACTCCATGTCTCCCTGCCCCGCCCAACACTCTCTTTCCCTGCCCCGCCCGGCTCCCTCACTCGCCCCCTGCCCCGCCCGGCTCCCTCACTCACTCCCTGCTCCGCCCGGCTCCCCCTCTCCCTGCCCTGCCCGGCTCCCTCTCTCCCTGCCCGGCTCCCTCTTTCCCTGCCCCGCCCGGCTCCCCCTCTCCCTGCCCCGCCCGGCTCCCCCTCTCCCTGCCCCGCCCGGCTCCCCCTCTCCCTGCCCCGCCCGGCTCCCCCTCTCCCTGCCCCGTCCGGCTCCCCCTCTCCCTGCCCCGCCCGGCTCCCCCTCTCCCTGCCCCGCCCGGCTCCCCCTCTCCCTGCCCCGCCCGGCTCCCCCTCTCCCTGCCCCGCCCGGCTCCCCCCCTCCCTGCCCCGCCCGGCTCCCCCTCTCCCTGCCCCGCCCGGCTCCCTGCCCCGCCCGGCTCCCCCTCTCCCTGCCCCGCCCGGCTCCCCCTCTCCCTGCCCCGCCCGGCTCCCCCTCTCCCTGCCCCGCCCGGCTCCCCCTCTCCCTGCCCCGCCCGGCTCCCCCTCTCCCTGCCCCGCCCGGCTCCCCCTCTCCCTGCCCCGCCCGGCTCCCTCTCCCTGCCCCGCCCGGCTCCCCCTCTCCCTGCCCCGCCCGGCTCCCCCTCTCCCTGCCCCGCCCGGCTCCCCCTCTCCCTGCCCCGCCCGGCTCCCCCTCTCCCTGCCCCGCCCGGCTCCCCCTCTCCCTGCCCCGCCCGGCTCCCCCTCTCCCTGCCCCGCCCGGCTCCCCCTCTCCCTGCCCCGCCCGGCTCCCCCTCTCCCTGCCCCGCCCGGCTCCCCCTCTCCCTGCCCCGCCCGGCTCCCTCTCTCCCTGCCTCGCCCGGCTCCCTCTCTCCCTGCCCCGCACAGCTCCCTCTCTCCCTTCCCAGCCCGGCTCCCTCCCTGCCCCGCCCGGCTCCCTCTCTCCCTGCCTCGCCCGGCTCCCTCTCTCCCTGCCCCGCACGGCTCCCTCTCTCCCTTCCCAGCCCGACTCCCTCCCTGCCCCGCCCGGCTCCCTCTCTCCCTGCCCAGCACGGCTCCCTCTCTCGCTGCCCCGCCCGGCTCCCCCTCTCCCTGCCCCGCCCGGCTCCCCCTCTCCCTGCCCCGCCCGGCTCCCCCTCTCCCTGCCCTGCCCGGCTCCCTCTCTCCCTGCCCGGCTCCCTCTTTCCCTGCCCCGCCCGGCTCCCTCTCCCTGCCCCGCCCGGCTCTCGCTCCCACTCTCCCTGCCCCGCCCGGCTCTCGCTCCCACTCTCCCTGCCCCGCCCGGCACTCGCTCCCACTCTCCCTGCCCCACCCGGCACTCGCTCCCACTCTCCCTGCCCCGCCCGGCACTCGCTCCCACTCTCCCTGCCCCACCCGGCACTCGCTCCCACTCTCCCTGCCCCGCCCGGCTCTCGCTCCCACTCTCCCTGCCCCGCCCGGCTCTCGCTCCCACTCTCCCTGCCCCACCCGGCTCTCGCTCCCACTCTCCCTGCCCCGCCCGGCTCCCCCCCTCCCTGCCCCGCCCGGCTCCCCCTCTCCCTGCCCCGCCCGGCTCCCCCTCTCCCTGCCCCGCCCGGCTCCCCCTCTCCCTGCCCCGCCCGGCTCCCCCTCTCCCTGCCCCGCCCGGCTCCCCCTCTCCCTGCCCCGCCCGGCTCCCTCTCTCCCTGCCTCGCCCGGCTCCCTCTCTCCCTGCCCCGCCCGGCTCCCTCTCTCCCTTCCCAGCCCGGCTCCCTCCCTGCCCCGCCCGGCTCCCTCCCTGCCCCGCCCGGCTCCCTCTCTCCCTGCCCAGCACGGCTCCCTCTCTCGCTGCCCCGCCCGGCTCCCTCTCTCGCTGCCCCGCCCGGCTCCCCCTCTCCCTGCCCCGCCCGGCTCCCTCTCTCCCTGCCCTGCCCGGCTCCCTCTCTCCCTGCCCGGCTCCCTCTTTCCCTGCCCCGCCCGGCTCCCTCTCTCCCTGCCCCGCCCGGCTCTCGCTCCCACTCTCCCTGCCCTGCCCGGCTCTCGCTCCCACTCTTCCTGCCCCGCCCGGCTCTCGCTCCCACTCTCCCTGCCCCGCCCGGCACTCGCTCCCACTCTCCCTGCCCCGCCCGGCACTCGCTCCCACTCTCCCTGCCCCGCCCGGCACTGGCTCCCACTCTCCCTGCCCCGCCCGGCACTCGCTCCCACTCTCCCTGCCCCGCCCGGCACTCGCTCCCACTCTCCCTGCCCCGCCCGGCTCTCGCTCCCACTCTCCCTGCCCCGCCCGGCTCTCGCTCCCACTCTCCCTGCCCCGCCCGGCTCTCGCTCCCACTCTCCCTGCCCCGCCCGGCTCCCCCTCTCCCTGCCCCGCCCGGCTCCCCCTCTCCCTGCCCCGCCCGGCTCCCCCTCTCCCTGCCCCGCCCGGCTCCCCCTCTCCCTGCCCCGCCCGGCTCCCCCTCTCCCTGCCCCGCCCGGCTCCCCCTCTCCCTGCCCCGCCCGGCTCCCCCTCTCCCTGCCCCGCCCGGCTCCCTCTCTCCCTGCCTCGCCCGGCTCCCTCTCTTCCCTGCCCCGCCCGGCTCCCTCTCTCCCTTCCCAGCCCGGCTCCCTCCCTGCCCCGCCCGGCTCCCTCTCTCCCTGCCCAGCACGGCTCCCTCTCTCGCTGCCCCGCCCGGCTCCCTCTCTCGCTGCCCCGCCCGGCTCCCCCTCTCCCTGCTCCGCCCGGCTCCCTCTCTCCCTGCCCTGCCCGGCTCCCTCTCTCCCTGCCCGGCTCCCTCTTTCCCTGCCCCGCCCGGCTCCCTCTCACCCTGCCCCGCCCGGCTCTCGCTCCCACTCTCCCTGCCCCGCCCGGCTCTCGCTTCCACTCTCCCTGCCCCGCCCGGCACTCGCTCCCACTCTCCCTGCCCCGCCCGGCACTCGCTCCCACTCTCCCTGCCCCGCCCGGCACTCGCTCCCACTCTCCCTGCCCCGCCCGGCACTCGCTCCCACTCTCCCTGCCCCGCCCGGCACTCGCTCCCACTCTCCCTGCCCCGCCCGGCTCTCGCTCCCACTCTCCCTGCCCCGCCCGGCTCTCGCTCCCACTCTCCCTGCCCCGCCCGGCTCTCGCTCCCACTCTCCCTGCCCCGCCCGGCTCTCGCTCCCACTCTCCCTGCCCCGCCCGGCTCTCGCTCCCACTCTCCCTGCCCCGCCCGGCTCTCGCTCCCACTCTCCCTGCCCCGCCCGGCTCTCGCTCCCACTCTCCCTGCCCCGCCCGGCTCTCGCTCCCACTCTCCCTGCCCCGCCCGGCTCTCGCTCCCACTCTCCCTGCCCCGCCCGGCTCTCGCTCCCACTCTCCCTGCCCCGCCCGGCTCTCGCTCCCACTCTCCCTGCCCCGCCCGGCTCTCGCTCCCACTCTCCCTGCCCCGCCCGGCTCTCGCTCCCACTCTCCCTGCCCCGCCCGGCTCTCGCTCCCACTCTCCCTGCCCCGCCCGGCTCTCGCTCCCACTCTCCCTGCCCCGCCCGGCTCTCGCTCCCACTCTCCCTGCCCCGCCCGGCTCTCGCTCCCACTCTCCCTGCCCCGCCCGGCTCTCGCTCCCACTCTCCCTGCCCCGCCCGGCTCTCGCTCCCACTCTCCCTGCCCCGCCCGGCTCTCGCTCCCACTCTCCCTGCCCCGCCCGGCTCTCGCTCCCACTCTCCCTGCCCCGCCCGGCTCTCGCTCCCACTCTCCCTGCCCCGCCCGGCTCTCGCTCCCACTCTCCCTGCCCCGCCCGGCTCTCGCTCCCACTCTCCCTGCCCCGCCCGGCTCTCGCTCCCACTCTCCCTGCCCCGCCCGGCTCTCGCTCCCACTCTGCCTGCCCCGCCCGGCTCTCGCTCCCACTCTCCCTGCCCCGCCCGGCTCTCGCTCCCACTCTCCCTGCCCCGCCCGGCTCTCGCTCCCACTCTCCCTGCCCCGCCCGGCTCTCGCTCCCACTCTCCCTGCCCCGCCCGGCTCTCGCTCCCACACTCCCTGCCCCGCCCGGCTCTCGCTCCCACTCTCCCTGCCCCGTCCGGCTCTCGCTCCCACTCTCCCTGCCCCGTCCGGCTCTCGCTCCCACTCTCCCTGCCCCGCCCGGCTCTCGCTCCCACTCTCCCTGCCCCGCCTGGCTCTCGCTCCCACTCTCCCTGCCCCGCCCGGCTCTCGCTCCCACTCTCCCTGCCCCGCCCGGCTCTCGCTCCCACTCTCCCTGCCCCGCCCGGCTCCCTCTCTCCCTGCCCTGCCTGGCTCCCTCTCTCCCTGCCCCGCCCGGCTCCCACTCTCCCTGCCCCGCCCGGCTCCCACCCTTCTCCCTGCCCCGCTCAGTTACCCCCACACCGCCCAACTCTCCTCTTTCAGCCCCCCCATCTCGGTCAGGCGTGACTGCCATTGCTGCCAACCCCCTTCGCTGTAATTCTGTCCCTGCAGTGCCTCCCTCCCGCATCCCAAACCTCTCTTGTTTTCTAGTCGATTGGCATATGTTAATTCTGGCAATGCACGAAAAAATGAGAATGTGAGCCTCAGTCTGCAAAGCAGAAACAGTGACTAATTCTTTATCTTCCTCCAGGCTGTTCAACTTCTGCACTCATTCCCACTAGATACTAAACTGAAGGATGGAAGTAAGTATTGTGGTAAAGTTTGTATGTTTGATTGCATTAGTCTTTTTTTCATGTTAGACACTTGTTAAGTCAATAACTGCTGCATTTGTGACATTTGATGATGCAAAACCAAGGGGATCTTCTGTTCGTTTGTTGGTTTGGTTGAAGTTATTTGATCACTGGATCTGATACAATAATATCATAAAATTTAAAAGCTCAGTCAGGATTCCCACTACTCTTGACTACTAATGATCTCTGCAGAAAAGATGTGGCCATTATATCCGTTTCTGTCCTCACTGACTGCTACAGCCAATAGATGGCTCTTTGCCTTTACCAAGAACATTTTCCCAGATTAATAATAATTATCTTTATTATTGTCACAAGTAGGCTTACATTACACTGCAATGAAGTTACTGTGAAAATCCCCTAGTTGCCACACTCAGGCGCGTGTTCGGGTACACAGAGGGAAATCACCGAACAGCACATCTTTCGGGACTTAGAACATCTCGAACACTGTAGGATTCTATACACCACAGAAGGATGCCATTCGGCCCATCGGGTCTGGGCCAATCCTCCGAAAGAGCACCCTACCTAGGCTCACTCCCCCCCTCGTACCCCCACCTAACCACATCTCTGGAATGTGGGAGGAAACCGGAGCATCCGGAAGAAGTCCACGCAGACACTGGGAGAAAGTGCAAACTCCACGCAGTCACCCAAGGCTGGAATCAAGCCCGGATCGCTGGTGCTGTGAGGCAGCAGTGCTAACCACTGTGCTGCCATGCCACTTCATGGGCGCGATTGTCCGCTCCTGCGCCGGTTGGGAGAATTGCCTGGGTCGCCAAATTTTCCCGTGACGCCGGTCCGATGTCAACCTGCGATTCACGGAAACGGCTAGACCGGCACAATCACGTTTTTCACGGAGCGGTACAGTGAATCGCCCGAGACAGCCAAAATGGTGATTCACCGGTACCCCCGCAATTCTCTGGCCCGGATGGGCCGAGCGGCCTGCCCAAAACGGCGGGTTCCCCCCGGCGCCGTCCACACCTGGTCGCTGCCGGCGGGAACAGCGCGGGAATGCTGGGGGGTGGCCTGCGGGGGGGGGCGAGGGGGGTTCCTGCACCGGGGGGGGGCCTCAAATGGGGTGTGGCCCGCGATCGGTGCCCACCGATCGTCGGGCCTGCCTCTCTGAAGGAGGACCTCCTTCCGCAGCCCCGCAAGATCCGTCAGACATCTTCTTGCGGGGCGGACTCGGAGAGGACGGCAACCACGCATGCGCGGGTTGGCGCTGGCCAACCCGCGCATGCGTGGGTGACGCCAGTTATGCGGCGCCGGCCGCGTCATGTATGCGGCGCCGCCTTTACGCGGTGCCAAGGCCTGGCGCGCATAAATGATGCGGCGCCACTCCTCGCCCATTATCGGGCCCTGAATCGGTCGGGATAGGGGCCGTTTCGCGCCGTCGTGAACCTCACCGGCGCGAACACACTGCCTCCATTTTGGAGAATCCTGCCCCATATCTCTTTCTGTATGTTTAGATTTTAAAAGGACTGTGTCACACTGTTGCTCTCTTTTGTGGCTATAAATATGGCGGTTAATAAGGTCGCCTTTCTTAATCTTAATTACGAATATGCTTTCAGAGTCGCCAGGTATCTCTTGATACCGCCACAAGGTTCAACCAGAATACAGATCAAAGAGCCAATACACCAGTTAGTTAGTTCAAAGTCAATGATACTTTATTTATACACAGTATGATTTACTCATGCACAATAACACTACAGGCTAAACTATGTCTATCACTAACACCTATACTTAACTTCGGGTGCCCACGGAGGTCAGAGGAACAGTGGCCGTTGTTCGGATCTGAGGCTGTTGGGTTCGAAGAAGTAGCAGGAGTATAGCTATGGTCGTCCGTCTGGTAGCGATTGTTGAACTTGAACTTACTTGCTTCTGGTGGTGCAGGTGGAAGGGTCTCTCCAGTTGAGAGACGATTCCAAGAGAGGGAACACATGGCGGGGTTCCTTCTTATACTCGGGGGGGGCTTCGCGTGCTTTTAGGCGGGCATTAAACTTGGTCCCAATCAACTGGGCAGCTTCTCGATCACCGCCATCGATCTGAGCCAATAAAGGGGCAGGTGCCTTGATGGTGGGGCGTGTCCTTAGTGGCCGTTGGCTTTGCTTTGTTTGTGTCTTCTTGCTGGGGTAGTGGCGCCGGAATGCCTGGGACGGTATCGGCTACCTGAGCACTAGTCTTTGTTCATCGGAGATGGGCCATCAATGTGCAAATCGGCCAAGAGTTTCGGTTCTGTCTGCAGTCTGTCTTCTAAATACACATTCAGGCTCTGTGCCTGCTTGTTGCTTTGCATTGTCCATTTTCCCTGTATGCTCTGCAAGTGTCCATTTTATATGCTGAAAGTGGCCATCCCAGATGGCTACAACACGTTGTCCAAAGTGCAAATTAATAATCCCTTGATGAGGTGAAATTGATATCTGGTGCCTGTGTGAACAGGGTAAGCAAGCAACAAGATCTCTTAACAAATCAGATTAAAGGATTAAAAAGGATGTATAAATTAGAGTGTCTGAATTCAATGGGATGAGTTCTCTCTTTCCCCAGCCGTGGATTTCTCGGCATCGTGCCATTCACTGCCAGCGGGATTCTATTTTCCCGTTGCTTGTCAATGGGATTTTCCAGTGAAACCACCGCACACTGCCGGGAAAACCATGGGCGAGGATGCGCTGCTGGTGGGAAAACTGAATCACAACAGCCAGAGAATTCCTGCCAATGTCTAATCAGGCACAGGGAAAGATTGGTCGGTGTAAAGAGAGAAAAAAGGCAGCGGGAAAATAAAATAATTTTCTTTAAAACATTTAAAACTTTATCATTTGTAATATTTCCAGCATCAATTTCTACCTAAAGGAGTGAGACTCCACCGTTGTAAAAGTTTGAGGGATTGATTGGCAGTAATTAACACTTATCACAGCATTTAAAGCTTGCATTGATCAGACTTAACATTCTGTGGTGAGTTTAATTCATATTTATCATGCAAATACAGCAACTTCATAACATTCAATGCAAGTCAATTATGAAGCAGACATCAAGATGCAATTATCACATGGCTACCAATGGAGTGGACAGCAGTTTTTAGATGTTGGTTTAACGATGCATCTGCTCTTCAAGTTGCTGTACCATTTACACACCAATAATGGGGAGTTTCAAAAGCCTTTCTATTATCTTGACCGAAAAATCTAGTTGATTGTTACCTGGCTGAGGTCAGCTATTTCTGTACAAACTATGCTTGGCACCCTTCTGGTTTAATTAGCTCACTTTCACACTGGGCGTTGAACATGCCTGTTAACCCATTCCTGAACTGGAATTGATATTGTTCGAAGAATGCAAATGTGCAAATAGGATTGATGTTTCTTGTAAAGGAACTCTCATTTTTAGACCAGAATTTATTGCCTTTTCCAAGTTGAGAAAGCAGTGTGTCTTCTCAAACTCCTGCAGTTGTGGCAGTTAAGATGTTCCCACAATACTGTGAGGTAGGACGTTCTTATCTTGCAATGACGAAGGGAAGACCAACTAGATTGGGTGTGAGGAGAACTGTTTCCCTGTACATGCTGCTTTTGTCCTTGCTGATAAACTGATCAAACTGTTGCCATGTTTTATTTTAAAACACAGCAATTATTAAGACTCTGTCTGCTTACAGGTTTATTTTGGCAGTCACCAAAGAGGCCGCCCTGTCCAATGCAGTTTGACATAAGTGATGAATTGTAAGTAACCATCAAAATTTATATTTTACTTTCTCTTTTGGACTTCTGTCACTATTTGGCCTTGGATTGGAGTTCAGCATAAGCAGGGTTTAGAACTCTTTCAATATGGAATGCAACTTTTATTGTCCAATACCTTGTTAAATAATAGGGTGATCTTGACGTTGTAACAGAGAACCTTTCTTTTGCTAGGTTACAGAAAATAAATGAAAAATGAAATGAAAATCGCTTATTGTCACAAGTAGGCTTCAAATAAAGTTACTGTGAAAAGCCCCTAGTCGCCACATTCCGGCGCCTGTTCGGGGAGGCTGGTACGGGAATTGAACAGTGCTGCTGTCCTGCCACGGTCTGCTTTCAAAACCTGTGATTTAGCCCTGTGCTAAACCAGCCCTAGCAGTTGGTATGCAAGTACTGCATTCATTCATCTTTTCCTGCAGGGGGTGAACTTGTGTCTGATTAACAATTATTTTCAGACCAACCTGACACCCATAAATAATGTTTGCAATCAATAAGAGACTGTGTTTAATTTTTTTTTGCACAAAGAAGAATTGATATCAGTTACTTAAAACTCTTTTATATTAACTTATTTCATTTGTATTTAAATAAGCCAACTAAGTAAATTCAAATCAAAACCCATTTTAATTAGCACTCATATTTCAATTAAATAATACAAGTCCAGTAAACAGACATTAAGTAGGTTAATGTAATTTTCTCCTAAGTAGTTAACAGCGGTATTTAGTCAAATTGTATATTTTTAATGTTTTTTTCAAATTGAGCTATATTGTTATCATGAGATATTGCATCCTGTTTTGTCATGAGGTACTATGTAATCCTTCAATTATAATTCTCTAATGTTTTATTATTTTAGGCACTACAATTTTGTATTAAGTGCTGCAAGACTTTTTGCAGCAATTTACAAGATTCCTTATATGAAACAGGTAGGTCTTGGTTATTAGATAAAAGGTTTTCAACAATTTGCATTTATATGGCATATTTAACATAATGAACATCCCAAGGCACTCACAAGACTATAATCAGACAAAACATTGACTCTGAGCCACTGGACAATAGAACACTTGACTAAAAGCTTGATCAAAGGAGTTAGGTATTAAGGAGAGTCTTAAAGGAAACAAACAAGGTGTAGTGATCTGTACATCTGCACATACACCAGGGACTACAGCACAGATGTAACAGCCACAGCATCACTTGAGGGCAGCATCAGAGGCGGGTATAAAGGGTCCGACCCAAGGGAGGATCTGCCTCTTTTAGAAGCGCAGGGCTAGTGATCAGCAGCACACAGAGACAGCTCAGCATTGGCAGCTTCCCTTAGCTTCTCTTGTTTTGCCTCTTGACTGTATTACGTCTGGTTGAGCTCTGGAGACCGAACAAACCCATTGAATAAAGTATTTGTGTTCTCTGGAAGTCTACAATCTTTATTCAGACTTAGAGAATAACATATGGTACCAGGAGTGATTTCAGAAAAACAAGCTAGACACCAGCAAGAGAAGAAAAACTTGAACCGGACATTCAACCAAGGAAGACTTTGCAGCAAATAGATCCTCAACGACTAACTGATTCGATGGAAATCGTTGGAGCTCCATGGCAGCTGGAAAAAAACGGTAATTTAAGTTATAACTGGAAAATGTTTGAACAGATGTTCCAAATATGTATTGCAGCTAATGAGTTAAGCACGGCCTCTGAAACAACAAATATAGCACTACTACTCTCAACAGGAGGGCATGAAGCTGGAAAAATCTATAATTGCTTTGATTACTTAGAAAGTGAAGACAACACCAAATTAGAAGTAATACTCAAAAAATTTGATCAACACTGTAAAAGTCAGTCTGGTGAGATGCTGGAAAGATTTAACTTTTATCATAGATGCCAGAGAAACGGAGAGCCCATCACTGATTTTATTACAAATCTCAAGTCAATACCACAAGGCTGTGATTATGCTGATTTCAGAGACACTATGATAATGGATCAACCAATTTCTGGATTATCTGATACAAATTTGAGGGAAGAACTTTCACAAAATAAGCATCTAACTCTAGAAATCGCGATACAAAATTGCCTTGCTTATGAACAAAAACAAAATCAATACTTTGAGTCTCTACAAACAGAGTCATTATCTAGAAAACAAAATCGGTAAAAATGGCGCGAATACTCACCACGAGGCAGAGGCAGGGTTTAAACAGAAGAAGACGGAAGTTCTGAGCGGCAGCCATCTTGCGCAGGTGCAGTCTGGCCAGTCCGCACACGCGCATTGCCCTAAAAGACGCAAAACGGCGAAAGTGTTCTGCGCATGCGCGAGAAGCCGCGCATGCGCAGTTGCGAAAAGAGCGCACAGTAAAGAAAACTCTAATTGCGCATGCGCAATCGAGCCCTACGCATGACGTCACGAGCATCATGACGTCAGAGGACCTGGACCACGCCCACTTAAAGGGGAAATGCCCAAAAATTGAAAAAAAGAGTTTTAAAGCTACAAAACACAATTTTTTTTAACTTCGAAAGATAGAACAAAGCCTGAGCTTCTACCAGCAATTAAAAATTACCTCCGCAGCACCCTGGAACAAGCAGTTTGCACCACCCAAAGTGAAGAGTAAAATGAAAAATCCGAAACCAAAGAAGATGATTTGTTCATTGAACATGAAAAGCACAATAACGAATGCGAAACAAAAAGAGATGATTTGTACATTGAAGAATACTACTCGGATATGGCTGAGTTCTTCGGACATGATGATCATAGCATCAACAACAGGGTTGAAAAGCTCAATACGAATCTATTCATGGTAGATGAAACCAATACCACAATGCAATGGCAGATCGTTGAAACATTGGATGACAGTAACCTGTCAATCAGCCAAGGAGAAAACAACTCCATTGAGAGAGCACTGAACGACTCCGTTGCGAGAGCACAGATCGACTCCACACACACAGCGATGAAAGACTCCACAGCGAGACCACTGCACGACTCCACACACAGAGCGATGAAAGACACCACAGAGAGAGCGATACAAGCCTCCACAGAGAACTCATTGACAGACTCTGAAATGGAAGCAACTCAAGACTCCATAGCGAAGTCCATGCATGAACAAGATCATGAAGGTCTATCAACCTTATCTGAGCAACCAGCAGCAGACTATGAAAGTCTACCAAGCTCACGTGAACAACTAAAAGACTATGACAGTCTACCCAGATTATTTGAGCCACCAGAAGAAGACTATGAAAGTCTACCCAGCTCATTTAACCAACAAGAAGACACTGAATGTCTACCCACTGTGTGTGAGAATAGTGACAATGTGATCACAATTCCCATACAAGATGTGCACGATTACAGCGAGACTGACAGATCTCAGCTCGTATGTACAGAAGCACTCAACAATCAAAGTGAAACTACTCTTGAGTCCAGTGAGACCAGGTCAATTAAAACCTCATCTACTCTAAACTATCCACCAGAAAATGAAATCTTCAAGATTTTGACTCCAGAATAGGAGCACCAAGAAACCAAAGATGATTCAAATGAACCAGCAATGACTCTCAAATGAGGAGCACCACGAAATCAATGATGATTCAAGTGAACCTGAAGTGACTCCAAACGAGGAACACCTAGAAATCAATGATGATTCAAGTGAACCAGAAATGACTCCTCTAGAAGAGGAGTACCAAGGAATCAAAGAGGAATCACATCAACCACAAATGACTGATGTCACCAAGATCAATGCAACATCAGATCATTCTCACAATCCTCAAGAAGAAACGCTCAATGAAACATCAGATGCCAAAAAGGACACTGACACAAATAACTTTGAGAATGACTCGAACTAGCCACACGGAACAGTCATTGAGCGCAACAAGAACCACAAAAGCCACAACAAGCACAACAACAAAAACTGCAAGAACAACAACAAAAACAACAACAAGAAGCATAACAAAAACGACAACTGCAACAACAAGCATGATAAAAACAACAAGACCAACAACAAAGACAACAATAACAAACAACAAGCATGACAAAAACAACAACGGAAACAACAAAGACAGAAACAACAGCAATGAAACAACGACCTGTACAACATGGCACAACTCTGCACATGAAGGACAATGTAACAGCACAGCTCAAAACAATGGCAAGAGTACAAACATAACATGGCATGGGCAGCACGGTGGCACAGTGGGGTAGCCATGCTGCCTCACGGCGCCGAGGTTCCATCCCGGCTCTGGGTAACTGTCTGTGTGGAGTTTGCACTTTCCCCCCATGTTTGCGTGGGTTTCGCCCCCACAAGCCAAAGATGTGCAGGCTAGGTGGATTGGCCACGCTAAATTGCCCCTTATTTGGAAAAAATGAATTGGGTACTCTAAATTTATTTTTAAAAAACATAACAATACATGACAACGAATCTCGCGAATTCATATCTGTCCCACAGCAAACAAGCAAACCAGCTTTCAAGAAAGATGACATACAGAATCAATACCACAAGCACAGGAAAAGTCCAGGTGAGACAACAAAGATGACATACAGAATCAATACTGCAAGCACAGAAAAAAGTCCAGGTCCGACAACAAAGATGACATACAGAATCAATACCGCAAGCACAGGAAAAAGTCCAGGTCAGACAACGGTGCAACACAGAATCGCTACCCACAATCGAATGGGAAAGGGGAAAAAGGTGTCCACATCATTAAATGACTGATCAGCAAGGCAACCGATTCACGATCTGACATCAACCTAGCTGTTATCGTACCAAGCAACCCCATTGAGCTCAGGACTGTCGCCAGCGCAAATGCTCTTCGGCAGAGACCATCCGGGCAACCCTACCGTCAATGCAATTCCGAGACCCCGGCAACGCACCGGTTCTTGACAAGATGCGGATACTACGCTCCAAACAAAAACAATACTACGGACTTCCGGTGGCAGCTATGAGGGAGTAGGTCGCACATTTGGCGGCTCCCGTTTCGGTCGGACTTTTGGACCTGTTCCCCTGACTTTTTTGTGCTTTTGAGTGCGGAACTGGAAAGCAATAGCACTCGGGCACTGAACCCATAGAGTTGTATGGATTTAAGAAGCCGGAGGGACCGTAAACAGCAGAAGAAGTGGTCAAGCAAGGGCACGGTGGCGGCTGTGAGAGAGGCCAATATGGCCGATGTCCAGAACAAGGCGCCGACAGCGCAGCCTACAATGGAGCAGCTGCTACAGGCCATGCACGAGGGCTTTTTAGCTCTGAAGCGCGATAACATGGAGCCGCGCCAGAAGTCGATGGACCAATTGGGAAAAAAAGCTGGATGATCAGGCTGAGAAGCTCCAGAAGCTGGAGAAGACGGTGGAGGAGCAGGCGGACTTTCAAACGGTGGTGGACGTGGAGATTCGGAGGTTGAGGGATCAGCAAAAAATGCTCCTGGAAAGGCTGGAGGACCTGGACAACAGATCTCGCTGGCAGAATGTAAGAATTGTTGGCCTCCCGGAGTGGGCTGAGGGGCTGGATGCTGCCGTGTATGTGGAGGGTATGTTTCAGAAGCTGCTGGGGAACGAGGTGTTCCCTCGCCCGCCGGTGGTGGACAGGGCACACAGAGTGCAGGTGAGGCAACCGTGACGAGGGGGTCCCGCACGAGCAATGGTGGTCCGGTTCCACAGGTACCTGGACAAGGAGCGGGTTCTGCAATGGGCCAAGAGCACACAAAGCTGTACTTGGGACAGTAGCACCCTGCGTGTTTACCAAGACCTGAGTACTAAGGAGGCCAGGAGGAGTGGAGGCTATAGGCAGGTGAAGGAGATTTTGTACAAGAACAAGGTGAAATTCGGGCTGCTTTTTCCGGCGCGACTGTGGGTTACGTATGAGAGTCAGCCCCACTATTTCGAGGAACCCGAAGAGGCGATGGGCTTTGTTAAGAAGCAAGGGCTGGCCCTGAGCTGAGGACTCTTGGACTCATGGTAGAACTTTTAAGTCTATTTTGTTTCTCTCACGCTGTGAGAGATGCCTGCATGCTTGGGTCCATTCTTTTCATTTTTTCGACCTTTTTAGGTGGATGTATTTTGGTTGCGATGTGTTTTTCTTGTACTTTTTCATGGTTTCCTTGAATGTTTCCTTTTTGGGTTACTTGTTTGGTTGGAGTTTTGGTAAGGGGAAAATATAAAAAAGAAAATGGTTAAAAAGGTGCGGTTATGATGGGGGTTTCGGGGGAATTGTTTGCAATCTTTTTCTGTGTGTGGGGGGGAAGGGCTGAGAGTGCCTGGTACTTCTTATCTCTATCTGTTTGATCTAAATTGCACTATTGTTGGGGATGTTTCTGACTTGTATAGAGTATTTGTTTAAGCAGGATTGGTTTGGGGAAGTGGTATGGATGGGCCGGGGGGAGGGGAGCCAGGGAAAAATAGGTGAGAGACACGCTGGCGCCGAAGCGGGGAGCCACCAGGCTAGCTGGGTGGGCTAGTCAATGGAAGCCAGGTGGGGAGTGTTCATATAATTAGATTAGAACAGGGGTTAGGTGGTAGGAGGGTGTTACTGGAGGGGGGGGGGGGGGAGTTGATCTGCTGACGAGGATGGAAATTGGACATTGCAACAATGGGGAGGTCATGGGTGGAGCCTGCCAGGAGGCGGGCCAGAGGTAGCGCGACACATGGCTGGGGGGCTGGCCAAGGAAAGGGGGTGGCTGATCGGCAAAGGGGGGGTGAAGTGCCCCCCAACCAGGCTGATCACCTGGAATGTTAGAGGGCTAAACGGGCCAGTGAAGAGGGCACGTGTGTTCGCGCATTTGCGGGTTCTGAAGGCGAACATAGTCATGCTGCAGGAGATGCACCTGAAAGTGGCAGACCAGGTTAGGCTAAGTAAGGGCTGGGTTAGTCAGATCTTTCATTCGGGGCTCGACACTAAGACTAGGGGGGTTGCGATCCTGATTAATAATAGGGTTCAATTTGAGGCGGAGGGTACATTTGCGGATGGGGGCAGCAGATTTGTTATAGTTGGGGGTAAGCTCGAAGGGGTGAGAGTAGTCTTGGTTAGTGTGTATGCCCCTAATTGGGATGATGTAGATTTTATCAGGAGGTTGCTAGGGAAGATCCCCGACTTGGACTCGCGCAAACTGATCATGGGTGAGGACTTTAACACAGTCCTGGACCCGAGCCTGGATCGGTCGTGTTCAAAAACGGGCAGGTTGCCGCGATGGCAAAGGAACTGAGAGGGTTCATGGAGCAAATGGGGGGGAGCTGATCCGTGGAGATTTAGCCGGCCGTCGGCGAGGGAGTTTTCGCACTACTCCCACATACACAAAGTGTATTCCCAAATTGATATCTTTGTCGCGAGTGGGGGTTATTGCTCAATCTCGTGTGGCTGTACGCTACTTGTCCCTCTAAGAAGTTGAACACTGACAGCTCGGGGGTCGCGTGGTGGGGGCAGAATATTCGGCAATTGCCATATCGGACCATGGTCCGCACTGGGTAGATCTACAGATTTGTAAGGATAGCTTCCAGCGCCCACAATGGAGGTTGGAAGTTGGATTGCTAGCGGATGAGGCGGTGTGTGAGAGACTCCGGAGATGCATGCAGAATTACCTGCAGGTAAATGATACCGGAGAAGTCTCAGCAGCGGTTCTTTGGGAGGCGCTGAAGGCAGTGGTGAGAGGGGAGCTGATCTCAATCCGGGCCCATAGGGACAGGACAGACAGGGCAGAGACGGACTGGCTGGTTAAGGAAATTTTACGGACGGACAGGAGCTACGCGGGGTCCCCGAGGCCAGAGTTACTCAGGAAACGACAGAGGCTGCAGGCTGAGTTCGGGGTGCTGACCACAGGCAAGGCCGTAGAGCAGCTTAGAAAGGCAAAAGGTGCGATATATGAGCATTGAGAGAAGGCCAGCAGAATGCTCGCGCAACAACTAAGGAAGAGAGAAGCGGATAGGGAGATAGGAAGGATAGCGGATGGGGAGGGAAATCTGGTGGGGGACCCGGCAGGGCTGAACAAGGTGTTTAGGGACTTTTATAGTAAGCTGTACACTTCGGAACCCCCCAGGGGACCGGAGGGGATGAGGTGATTCCTGGACGGGCTGACCTTCCCAAGAGTGGGCAGGGGGGTGGTAGACGGACTGGGGGCCCTGGTCAGGATCAAAGAGGTATTGGGGGGCCTGAAGGTCATGCAGTCGGGTAAAGCCCCGGGGCCGGATGGGTATCCGGTGGAGTTTTATAAAAAGTTTGCCGAGATAGTGGGGCCGGTGCTGGTCAGGGTTGTTAACGAGGCAAGAGACAGAGAGTCCTGCCCCCGACGATGTTGCAGGCCACTATTTCGCTTATTCTGAAACGGGATAAAGACCCGGAGGCATGTGGGTCTTGCAGTCCGATCTCTTTGATCAACGTAGACGCTAAATTACTGGCCACGATCTTGGCGACGAGAATTGAGGATTGTGTACTGGACGTAGTTGCAGAGGACCAAACCGGGTTCGTAAAGGGTAGGCAACTGGTGGCCAATCTAAGAAGGCTGCTTAATGTGATTATGATGCCCTCGGAGAGCAGGAAGGCAGAGATAGTGGGAGCGATGGATGCGGAAAAGGCTTTTGACCGGGTTGAGTGGGACTATCTGTGGGCGGTGCTGGGACGGTTTGGGTTCGGGGAGGGGTTCATTGACTGGGTTAGGCTGTTACATCAGGCCCCAGAGGCTAGTGTAAGGATGAACAGGATGACATCAGATTATTTCAGACTGCACCATGGGACAAGACAGGGTTGCCCTCTCTTCCCACTGCTGTTCGCACTGGCCATAGAGCCCCTGGCAATTGCTCTGAGAGCTTCAAGGGACTGGAAAGGACTGGTCCGGGGGAGAGTGGAACATAAAGTCTCATTATACGCGGATGACCTGCTATTATACGTATCGGACCCAATGGCGGGGATGGACGGTATCATGGAAACCCTGAGGGAATTTGGCCGGTTTTCAGGATATAAATTGAACATGGCTAAGAGTGAGTTGTTCGTAATTCAGGCGAGGGGGCAGGAGAGTATGCTGAAGGGGTTGCCATTCAGGCTGGTAGGAGAAAGCTTCAGATACTTGGGGATACAGGTGGCACAGGACTGGGGCAAGTTGTATAAACTCAACCTGTCCCGACTGGTGGAATGAGTGAGGGAGGAGGTCTAGAGGTGGGATGCGCTCCCGCTGTCACTAGCGGGGAGGGTGCAGACTGTTAAGATGACGATTCTCCTGAGATTCTTGTTCATATTTCAGTGTCTCCCCGTTTTCATCCCGAGGTCCTTCTTTAAGAGGCTGAATAAAATTATCCTGGGATTTGTCTGGGCGGGGAAGTCCCCGCGGGTGAGGAAGGTGGTGCTCGAAAGGAACAGAGGGGAAGGGGGTCTGGCGTTGCGGAACTTCAGCAACTACTACTGGGCGGCCAACATAGCGATGATAAGGAAATGGATGGTGGGTCCGGGGTCAGTTTGGGAGCGGATGGAGGCTGCTTCGTGCAGGGGCACCAATTTGACAACCCTGATTACGGCGCTTCTGCCGCTCCCGCCGGCACGGTACTCCACCAGCCCTATAGTGGTGGTGGCTCTTCGGATCTGGGGCCAGTGGAGGAGGCATATAGGGGAAGTGAGGGCATCGGTGTGGACCCCAATCTGCGGCAATCACCGATTTGCCCCCGGGTAACATGGACGGTGGGTATCGACTGTGGTGGAGAGGAGGGATTGCGAGTGTGGGTGATCTGTTCTTGCAAGGGAGCTTCCCGAGCATGAGGGCATTGGAGAAGAAGTTTGGGCTGGCGGGAGGGAATGACTTTAGATACTTGCAGGTGCGGGATTTCGTGTGCAGGCTGTTCCCACGCCTCCCCGCCAAAGGGGAGCCAGGGCAGGGTAGTATCGAGGGGAGAGGTAGGTGAGGGTAGAGTCTCAGATATTTACAAAGAACTAATGGGAGCAGAGGATACACAGACTGAGGACCTGAAGCTTAAGTGGGAAGAGGAGCTTGGGGGGGGGGGGAGATGGAGGACGGTATTTGGCCAGAAGCTCTGAGCAGAGTAAACACGACCGCAACATGCGTCAGGCTCAGTCTGATCCAGTTTAAGGTTGTGTGCCGGGCCCACATGACGGTGGCCCGGATGAGTAAATTCTTTGGGCTGGAGGACAAGTGTGCCAGATGCGCCGGTGGGTCGGCTAATCACGTGCACATGTTCTGGTCGTGCCCTAAACTCAGGGGTTACTGGCAGGGATTCATGGGCATCATGTCCCGGGTTTTGAAAACTGGGGTGGTAATGAGTCCTGAGGTGGCAATCTTTGGGGTGTTGGAGGAGTCGGGAGTCCAGGAGGAGAAGGAGGCCGACGTCTTGGCCTTTGCTTCCCTGGTAGCCCGGCGACGAATACTGTTGGCATGGAGGGACTCAAGGCCCCCAAAGACCGAAGTATGGCTGTCGAACATGGCGAGCTTTCTCGGTCTAGAGAAAGTTAAGTTCGCCTTGAGAGGTTCACTATCGGGGTTCGCCCGGAGGTGGCAGCCATTCATTGACTTCTTTGCGGAGAATTAATCGTCAGCACGCGGAGGGGTGAGCTCGGGTAGAGTAGAGTCGGGGATGGTTTAGGCAGGTCCTTGCGAGAATGGAGTTGCGGTTTGTACTATGTGTTATTTGCTTTTTTTTGTACAGTACTATACAATGTCATTGTTTTATATGCCAAAAATACCTCAATAAAATTGTTTATAAAAAAGGATATTACGACCAACACGCAATCCCACTCAAGCCACTGACAATAGGTGACACCATCAGAATCAGGGATCCAGAAGGAGGATGGTCTGATCCAGCCACGGTGATCAGGCAAGCGGCACCGCAGTCCTACATTGTCAAATTGGCAGCGGGAATACTCTTTCGGCGCAACCGCCGGGATCTATTAGAGATTCGACCCCAAACCACCAGTATTTCCTACACTGGACCTGAACGAGTCCATTCGTCAACAGGACGTCCCTCACCACACAACGCCAGATAGCATTCTCAACGACATCAAAGCATCATCACTACTCCAACCGTTAAGACACTCCAGTAGAAGCCGCAAGGCACCCGACCGACTAGATTTATAACGAAAATGCAAAACACGAACAAGACGACAACGGACATGTCTCACAACGGACTCATTACACAGTTAATTGGCTCTGTATCACCATTATTATTTTCAAAGTGTGCAGATCCTTTGATCTGTTGTTATGTACAGTTTTCTTGAGACCAGCACAGAAAACATGTCAAATAAAAAGGGTGGGGGGGGGGGTAGTGATCTGTACATCTGCACATACACCAGGGACTACAGCACAGATGTAACAGCCACAGCATCACTTGAGGGCTGCATCAGAGGCGGGTATAAAGGGTCTGACCCAAGGGAGGATCCGCCTCTTTCAGAAGCACAGGGCTAGTGAGCAGCAGCACACAGACAGCTCAGCATAGGCAGCTTACCTTAGCTGCTCTTGTTTTGCCTCTTGACTATATTACGTCTGGTTGAGCTCTGGAGACATAAGGAACCCACTGAATAAAGTATTTGTGTTAACTGGAAGTCTACAATCTTTATTCAGACTTAGAGAAAAACATACAAGGTATAGAGGTTTTGGGATGGAATTCCAGAGTTGACAGGATAGAGAGAAACTACAGCCACAATGCAGAGAAAAAGGAGAAAGCAAGCACCAGTCTTTGGGGGAAAGCAGACATAACCGTCCAGAAGGAGAATTTACTGTAATAGTACAATAAATGTTGTAATAAAGCATGTCCTCAGGAACTCCGGAGACAACGAGCCACTATTTCTGGGAAGGTGTATACTATAACTCTTTGTTTAACTTATTACAGGACATGTCCAACGAAACTATTTCCCAACTACTGTCCAAGGTTGAGATTCCAAAATTCACACCTTCTGCAAAAGTAAGTAATTGAGTAACCTGTTAGAGCTGAGCTTGGCAAGGGGACATTTTTTTAAGCATTGTTTCGACATTGTATGTTGATATGTTTCAGCACAATAAACCATGAAGCACAGTCTAGGAGCTTTTCTGTTTATATTGTGACAATTCTGTACTGTCACATCATTGGTCTGTAACTCTTGTTCTTTTAAATAGTCCAACTTTTATTGAAGCTAAAAACAAAGTTGTGGCATTCCTATTTCCAGAATTCATCCAAATTACATACATATTATTAATTTGGGAATCCAGCATTAAAGATTGTCTACCATGCTGTGGTAAATGATATCTATAAATGGTTAAAAGACTTGCACAAGCTATTAAAGTTTAGGATGGCATATTAAATATGACTAACAAAAACTCACTTTTGTGATTGGTTGCAAGAGAATTTAGTCATATTAATTCATTTAAAATAAAGTTCTTGAAAGCAACAAATTCACCTCTCCGATTCGATCAAATCACATTTCTTTTTTTCAAAGTGGTTGCAGACGGCATTGTGACCTGTGGGTCAGCTGAGTGTTTTGTGTGAGATGCAACAAAAAACTTGTATAGGTACAATATTAATAGCTGAAAAAGAGGATTTGGAGATAGATTAACAAATAAAGTTACTTTCATCATGAGCAAATTTTCTAAATGTAGATAAATAATACAAATATCAGGGTAAAAATTCTGCTGATCGTGATGTACATCCATAGTCTGTATGTTATGTTTATTTTGCTTGATATTCTTAGTTGTTGCTAGTGTATCTTCAGACCCATATACCCTTTGGGGAATAGTAAGAGAAGTGATGGAAGGATTGTCCAGCTGACTATCACCACGTTGAACCTTCCTTCCGTGGTCAACAAGTCCTGGCATTGGACTTAAACCCGGAGCTTCTGGTTCAGCGGTAGGGGTGCTACTTCTGTGCCACAGGGCTTCCTTGATATTCCTTGTAAAATCATGGGTTGGATTCTCCGGCCACGTTCGCCCGGTGACCGGAGAGTCCTACCCGAGGTCAATGGATTTTTCGATTGTCGGTGTCTCAGCCATGGCGTTTTTGCGGCCACGGGCCGGACGATTCCAGCCCCATATCTCCGATTTATGTGGCACGATTAAAACTTGTCAGAGCAAATAATCCAAAATGGATTTTTGCCTGAGGTATATTTTTTAACTTGTATTCTTGTAATGCTAGAATGAAGAAATAGAGGGCTAACTCCTGGGACACCATATTGTCTTTAACAGCAACCCATCAGCTTGAACTAATCTGTTTGTCTATAGATTTTTCCCACAGTGTAGGTTTGTTGAAGTGTTAGTTAATTATCTTGCAGACCAATACTTGCCTTCAGTCATATATCAAAGGATAGACCTTCAGTCTAGAAGCAGTGATTTGGTTGCTTGTTAACTGGTGCCTTTTAAGATTGACAGCTTGGTGGATAAAGACTTCATCTTGAATGATGATGGCAATCAGAACAAGACACAGATGTCTAACTGTACGTGAACTTAGCAGCCAGCAGCAAAAAGACAGACTTGTGTTGTAAAAACCTGCAACAACTTAGTTAGAAACACTTAAACTGATTACAGATTTTATGTATTGGGATTCATCTTTGGAGATTGGGCAGTAAAGAATCTTCATTGATATTTTGGAGTATATTAAACTTTACTTTCAAGTATTTTATACACATACAGTAAATCAAGGTGTAGAGATTGGCCCTGCATATAGAACAACTCCATTTTGTAGGCTCAAAAGCCATGTTTTTGCATGTACTCGGTGTTGAAGTCTGGGAGAACCCTAACATTGACCCTCTTAAGGCAAACTTTGTTTTCTCGAGACTGAGAAACCCAGCCATGTCATTAACCCAGGCCTCTACACTCGCGGACTTCGAATCCCTGCACATTAACAAGATCCGTCTCCGGGCTACCAGGGAGGCAAAGGCCAAGACGTTGGCATCTTTCGCCCCCTGAACTCACGGATCTTCCCTCACTCAAAATCGCTACCTCCGTACTCAGCACCATCTGTGTTTTTAGTACCGTAGACATCGCCTTAGCAAAATCCTGCCAAACCCCTCTAAGCTCGGCATGCCTAAAAATGTGGACATGATTTGCTGGGCTTCCCGCGCACCTCAAACACCTATCCTCAACCCCGAAGAACTTACTCATCCTAGTGTGAAAGTCAATATTTTCGCTTCTGTGAGAGAAAAATTCAACACACTCGTTAAGACAGAATAACAAGCTTTATTTTCGAAAACAACTGTTTGCAGTAATGGCTGAAACTTGAAGCAAGAGGGCAGTCAACAAAACTGCTCAGTCTTTCACAAGTTCCGCACTTTCACGGAGAATTAAGTTAATATTTATACATTAACTTTATCAAGATTATGTGACAACAGTATGGTCAGTAGTTTAATTGGAAATACAAACGGAAGCAAAGACCAGACCATGTTTGGTCATATTACTCATACCATTATTTAGTCCTCGGAGGGAACATTGAAAGGTCTGAATAGATTTGTTTCTTCCTGAACCTATCTTTGTTTTAAATTCCTACGGCCCTGGGTTATGACGAGTTAGTTTGATCAGGAGTTGGCGAGGTCCGGTGTTTTGGAATGGCTCGACCTCCGCTGATCTTTTCAGACTTCAAGTTATGCAGAGTTGGCCTATGGCCATACAGCTCTGAAACATGGTTAGGGCAGCATTCTTTACCTGGGCCTGGGGAGCTGGAATGAGTAGTTTCAGTCTATCTGGTATTGTCTCCAACCTTTTGACCGGTCTTCCCATTGACAAGTTTTCCCATCATCCCAATACTTAATTCGTACCATATCACATTCCCTCCTTTTGTCATATCATGACAACTAGTTAAATAGGTATGTCCATGACTCGTTTGAACATGCATTTACACAAGCAACCAAGCAATCCTATCCCTAGTAGAATTAGGAGTAGTAGAATGAAGGCCTTAAAGATCCAATCAAATAATCCATGACCCAACCATCCTAGCCAACCCGGCGGGTTATAGTCATGAAATTCACTGCCAATCTCTTGAATTTGAGCAGCCTGTCTCTTAATATGGTCGGCCAGGTTTGTGATATTTTCAGAGCCATCTGGACTATAAGTACAGCACTCTTGACCTATGATAGCGCATGTTCCGCCCTGCGAGGCTAACAGATAATCCAAAGCCAGTCGATTTTGTAATGCCATGGACCGGACAGCTACTAACTCAGCTGAGACCTCAGCCAGTGCCTGTCCAGTTTCCCTGGCTTCTGCTGCCGTTACGTTCGCCAGTTGTTCCAATGCTGTGGCCATGTGGATCAGTTCGTCGGATGCCTTGCCCGTTCCGTACAAGGGAAAGGCCATCATAAAGAACTGTTCCGTTTTAGAAATAGTCCTTTTTGCTCGCGAGGAGGAGTGCTTAAGGGTGGGTAGGGGACGCATTTGAGGTACAACATATCCCAAAAAGCAGGATCATTTCCAATCAATGGGGAGCCATGGATATGCTTTAGTGCCGCATATGAAATAGGTTCCATTATAGGCCGTACAATTATCAGCTGATGTCATCCAGGGGATTGGGGATGTCTGTCCCCATGAAATGTTAGAGGTTATATTCCATACCTTGGACCAATTACAGTTAAACATGCCCTTGTTGGATATGCCTGGTACCGGTCCTTGCCAGTCAACAGTAAGGTTGCACCTACTTTGCCCCATTAACTTTCCTTTCCCTGATTTATTAAAACACATGGAACCTTGAACATTATACGAGTGGAGGGAGGGTGGAGTCAAGGCATGATTATAGGTAGGTTGATACGAAGCTGAAAATTTAGTCATATCATAGCCAGTGCAGTGTGCCAATGAGGACAAATGGGCATTGAAAATATTCTAAAGTGCCTGTGGGTAGGATTTGACTTCCATTAAAGAAAGGATCAGCTTGTCCTCGCAGTGCAGCTGCCAGAAATCCCAAGGACGTGGCACTGTAGCCTTCGTTCACAGACAGGGTCACGTGGGGTGACACAAGTCCCGACTGACGCCAGAGGCCATGGGGTAAATTGACAAGAAAGGCAGACCCTTCTTTTCCCTTAGCGAGGCCAACAAAGGAAACGGATTGTAGAGAACCGAGGGCGTCTTGGTAAATGCTCTCCAAATCAGGCAAGCATCCTGTATGATCGTAGCAAAGAGTGACATGTGGATCGGGAATATCTAAGGGAGGTGAAAAGTGTGAGGGATCAAAATCAACCGACCGCCACTCTGGAGTACTGAAAAGGGGAAAATTACGAAGCTGGGCCTGCGGGATAGCTGATATAGTGATGCCATTATCAAGGCAAACAATTTCCACCTGCAAGGGACACAGCAAGTCACGTCCGGCCAGGTTGACACCGAGGACGCGGGTAACTGTGAAAGGGATGCACCATTCCTGGCCCTCAAATTGAACTGAGAGCGGCTTCGTAAGCGGATAAACAGCACCTTCCCCCATGAAACCAGCAAGTTCCACATGCTTATCAGAAAGGGGAAAGCAATGTTTCTGAATTAACGTCCAGTCTAGCGTAGAATGAGTCGCGCCGGTGTCAATCAGGAAGGGGATAGGCCCGCTCTCTATGTAAATCGTAACGGTGGGCTCGTCAGAGTGGTCTGTTGAGAGGACCGGAAAGTTTGATTGGGCTAGTCAGTAGGGGTTAGAGGTAGTAAAGGGTGTCTGCCGACGGGGTTGAAATCTACCTTGTCGTCGGGGTGCTGGACAATCCCTGGCGTAGTGGCCTATACGTTGACAGTTGAAGCAAGTGACATTATATTTAGCAGGAGGACGACGCGGAGGAGCGCCGTCGAAATCCTCCACGCGTGGAGTGAAGGGGTAAGGAGCCTGTGAGCGGTAACCAAATTCAGGAGGGTCCGTGCAATCTGGGCAACAGTAACGTGAATCTGTCTGAGAGTTCTGACCTTTAGGAGCTCTTCTTTGAGAGGGACGTTGGATGAATTCGGATTTAATTTTGGGCGAAGTGTCTTTGTAACAGGTCTCACGGTTGCGGCCATTGCTCCAATAATAAGACACAGCACGTTTCATTTGAGGTTTAGAATTGTCAGACCAGACCATGTTATTAGTTTTAATACTGGATGCTACGCGGTCAGGCAAAACCTGCATTAATAGTGCATTAAATTGGGGAGACTGCGTGCTGCATTGAAAGCAATGTCCCCGGAGTAAAGAGTGTACACGCCACAAAAGCGGTCAAAAAATTCTGGACCATCTTCCTTAGAAGTGGGGGTACATTCAAGGAGTTTGGCAATGTCAATGGGTTAACGGAGAGCCCGTTTTAGTGCAGGGAACATTAAAGTACGCTGATAGTCCTCCGTTTGGTGTGCGCGCTGAAGGCCATCCACGTGTCCCCATGAAGTCCTAATTCATTTTTCCATCTTTCCCCTAATTCTGGGGGAAGGGATGAATAAATCAGTGAATATTGATCACGTGCGGTAGCACCGTACATGGTCGCAGTTCTCCTCAAAAAATCAGTGAACCCCTCTGGGTCCTCTTTGCAGGAGGGACATTGGGCCATGATCAAACATATCTCATGGGGTTTAAAAGCCTGCCACATCTCAATGAATGGGTCGTCATTATCACCAGCGTGGGGGTTAATAACACTCCTAATGGGATAATTTGCGGGGGGAGGTGGTGGCGGAAAAGTTTCTTCCTCCTTAGGTTGGAGTGATAAATCAAGAAAAGCCTGATTAACAGAGGTGAAGCGTTGTTCCATATTAACGGCTTGCGTATGTGACCGAGTGCGTGTTGCTACGGGGGATGCGTTAGCAGGAGTTTCATTGGCAGTGGGACCATAAGGGGGAGTCTGGACTTGGGACAGTGGAATTGTAGGGTCAGGGTGTGCAGGATGAGGGTGGGGTCCAGGGGTTAAATCCTCCTCCTCTTCCGTATCGCCTGAATAGGGAAACATCGGCATGCCAGAGCAACTGGGAGGATCCTCCTTTCGTTTAATCTGCTGGGCTAGCCCTCTCTGCCTATTGGTTGGAAATTTTTTATTTTCGCCCTGTTGTTTATGCTTTCACATTCCAATTTTAAAGTCTCCCAATTCTTTGCTTTACCATCCACACAATCATCAATCCCTTTTCTACAGGCATTATCCCTCCAACTCATTAATAGTGATTGTTCGTGGCGCTTACTGGACTGCTTTTTCCACTTTGAGATTTAAAACTTCCACTTAAAACCAGCGTTTCTCTGCCAAATGATTTTCTCAGCATAAATGCATAAGTGCCTCCTAGTGGCCAAATATCGTTACCCAATTTATTGTTCAGCGCTGCAGATAATTTTCGTAAATTACGTTCATGAGAAGGGTTTTCAGAGCACATGAAAAATAGAGGGGAATTGCCCCCAGTTTTGTCTAAACTCTGTCCCATAATGTCAATAAAATGTGCCCCTGGCAATCAAAAAAAATCCCTGGTACCAAATCAAATTGCAGGGTCCCTGACCCAAATTTAAACCTGTAAAACAAGCAAGAGGCGGTGGGACCATAAGGGGGAGTCTGGACTTGGGACAGTGGAATTGTAGGGTCAGGCCCAAGAGAATTGGGGTCCCCGACCCACTGTACTCTACTAACAATTTAATAAGTACAATTTAGATTCGAGCACCGTCACCTGTTTAGTTACTTCCGTCAGGGATGAGGGGTCGAACCACTAATCTGAGAGAGAGAGAGAGAGAAATCAAGGTTAATCTTACCTTGTGCCGGCATCTGTCTCTTTCCTCCGGGTCTGGCTCGATCACTTCTTCAGTCCCCCACGGAATTCACTCAGGATATTGATAACTGCTCGCTTGCACCAAATTGTGAAAGTCAACATTTTCGCTTCTGTGAGAGAAAAATTCAACACACTCGTTAAGACAGAATAACAAGCTTTATTTTCGAAAACAACTGTTTGCAGTAATGGCTGAAACTTGAAGCAAGAGGGCAGTCAACAAAACTGCTCAGTCTTTCACAAGTTCCGCACTTTCACGGAGAATTAAGTTAATATTTATACATGAACTTTATCAAGATTATGTGACAACAGTGTGGTCAGTAGTTTAATCGGAAACACAAACGGAAGCAAAGACCAGACCATGTTTGGTCATATCACTCATACCATTATTTAGTCCTCGGAGGGAACATTGACAGGTCAGAATAGATTTGTTTCTTCCTGAATCTATCTTTGTTTTAAATTCCTCCGGCCCTGGGTTATGACGAGTTAGTTTTATCAGGAGTTGGACAGGTCCGGTGTTTTGGAATGGCTCGACCTCCGCTGATCTTTTCAGACTTCAAGTTATGCAGAGTTGGCCTATGGCCATACAGCTCTGAAAAATGGTTAGGGCAGCATTCTTTACCTGGGCCTGGGGAGCTGGAATGAGTAGTTTCAGTCTTTCTTGTATTGTATCAAACCTTTGGACCAGTCTTCCCATTGACCAGTTTTCCCATCATGCCATTACTTAATTCGTACCATATCACACTAGCCGCTATCATGCGTTGCCCGGTGGACTACCTTAAATTGTATCAGGCTAAGCCTGGCGCATGATGAGGAGGTATTAACCCTGCTTAGGGCATCCGCCCATAGTCCCGCCTCTATCTCTTCTCCTAGCTCGTGCTCCCACTTGCCCTTAAGCTCCTCCACCGGGGTTTCCTACTCCTCCGAAAGCTCCTGGTAAATATCTGCTGCCAGATGGCCTACTCCTGCTCCTAGTTCTTGTGTTCTTGTTCCCCTCTCCCACCCAGGTACTGGAAACTACTCTATCCTGTATCCCCCGTGGCGGCAGTCGCAGAAAGGTCGGCACCTGTTTTCTCAGGAAGTCACGCACCTGCAAATACCTAAAATCGTTCCCTGCTGGCAGTTTAAATTTGTCCTCCAAAGCTTTCAAGCTGGGAAAGCTCCCATCTATAAATAGATTCCCCCATCCTTCCAATTCCTGCCCTCTGCCAACTCTGGAACCTGCCATCTAGCCTACCCGGTACAAACCTGTGGTTATTATAAATCGGGGTCCAAATCGATGCTCCCTCCACTCTCTTATTTCTCCTCCATTGCCCCCAGGTCCTCAGAGCCGCCACTACAACCGGACTTGTGGAGTATCGGGCCGGCGAGAACGCCAGAGGTGCCGTTACCAATGCTCCCAAACTGGTGTCTTTACAAGACGCCACCTCCATCCGCTCCCATGCCGACCCCTCTCCCACTACCCACTTCCTAATCATGGCTATATTAGCTGCCCAGTAGTAATTGCAGAAGTTCGGCAGCGCCAACCCCCCCCCCCCCCAAACTGCGTTCCAGCAACACTTTCTTCACTCGCGGGGTATTACTTGCGCACACAAAGCCCAAAATAGTTTTATTCACCCGCTTGAAAAAGGCCTTGGGGATGAAGATGGGGAGGCACTGAAAGACAAACAGAAATCTGGGGAGGACCGTCATTTTCACGGTCTGTACCCACCCGCCAGTGATAGCGGGAACATATCCCATCTCTTAAAGTCCCCTTCCATTTGTTCTACCAACCGGGATGGGTTTAACTTGTGCAGTACCTCCCATTTCCCGAGCCACCTGGATTCCCAGATATCAAAAGCTCTTCCCTACCATTCTAAGCGGCAGCTCTCTCAGTCTCTTCTCCTGTCCTCTTGCCTGGAACGCAAACATCTCGCTTTTCCCCATGTTCAATTTATACCCCGAAAAATTGCCAAATTCCCCTAAGATTCGCATTACTTCCCCCGTCCCCTCCAAAGGGTCCGAAATGTACAAGAGCAGGTCATCTGCGCAGAGCGAGAGCCGATCTCAACCCCCACTCCAAACCAGCCCTTTCCAGTTCCTTGAGGCTCTTAACGCCATGGCCAATGGCTCTGGTCAGAGCAAACAGTAACGGGGAGAGGGAGCACCCTTGCCTCGTCCCTCGGTGTAGTTCAAAATACCCCGACCTCAGCCGGTTCGTACGGACACTCGCTGTTGGTGCCTGATAGAACAACGCACCCAGTCAATAAAGCCCTCACCAAACCCAAACCTTCCCAGTGCCTCCCACAGGTAATTCCACTCCACCCGATCAAAAGCTTTCTCCGCATCCGTTGTTACCACCACCTCCGCCTCCTCTCCTTCTGAGGGCATCATAATAACATTTAGAAACCTTCGAGCATTGGCCTTGAGTTGCCTGCCCTTAACAAATCCCATCTGTTCTTCCCCTATCACCCCGGGACACAGTCCTGCCAGTATCTTAGCCAGGAGTTTGGCATCCACATTAAGTAGAGAAATCGGCCTGTGTGACCCGCATTGCTCCGGATACTTCTCCCGTTTCAGGATCAATGAAATGCCTGCGACATTGTTGGGGGGAGGACTCCCTTCACTCTTGCTTCATTAAATGTCCTCACCAGCAGTGGGCTGAATATCTCTGAAAACTTCTTAT
Organism: Scyliorhinus torazame; assembly: GCF_047496885.1. Taxonomy (NCBI): domain Eukaryota; kingdom Metazoa; phylum Chordata; class Chondrichthyes; order Carcharhiniformes; family Scyliorhinidae; genus Scyliorhinus; species Scyliorhinus torazame. The sequence continues at coordinate 214,046,412 of NC_092715.1, read as the reverse complement.
TGAATTCCACCAGGTAGCCGTCAGGCCCCGGGGCCTTGCCTGACTGCATGCCCTCCAGCCGCTTGATTATTTCCTCAATCTCAATTAGGGCTCCCAGCCCTTCCACCAGGTCCTCCTCCACCCTCGGGAACCTCAGCTGATCCAGAAATGGCCTCATCCCCTCCACCCCAGCCGGGGGTTCCGACTCATATAATTTACTTTAAAAGTCCTTAAACACCTCGGTCACCCCCGCTAGGTCCAGGACAGAATTACCGTCTCTACTCTTTTACTTTACCTATCTCCCTGGCCGCCTCTCTTTTCCTGAGCTGGTGCGCCAAATTCTGCTTGCCTTTTCCCCATACTCATAGATTGCCCCCCTTGTCTTCCTCAACTGTTCCACTGCTTTCCCTGTGGTCAACAGCCCAAACTCCACCTTTAACCTCCGCCGTTCCCTCAGTAGCCCCGCGTCCGGGGCCTCCGAATATCTCCTGTCCACCTGGAGTATCTCCTCCACTAATCTATCCCTCTCAGCCCGTTCCACCTTTTCTCTATGGGCCCGTATCGAGATTAATTCCCCTCTGACTACTGCCTTCAAAACTTCCCAGGCCGTCGTTGCAGAGACCTCCCCCGTATCATTTGTTTCCAGGTAGTTCTGGATGGACTTGTTAACCCGTCCACAGATCGCTTTGTCCGCTAGCAACCCCACATCCAGTCTCCACAGCAGGTGTTGCCCTCTCTCCACACTAACCTGTAGATCCACCCAGTGCGGGGCATGATTTAACACTGCAACTGCCGAGTACTCAGTATCCACCACCTTCGGTATTAGTGCCCTGCTCAGAACAAAAAAGTTGATGCGAGAGTATACCTTGTGAACATGAGAACAAAAGGAAAAGTCCTTCGTCCTCGGCCGTGCAAACCTCCATGAGTCTACTCCCCCCCCCCCCCCCCCCCATCTGTTCCATAAAACCCTTCAATTCCTTTGCCGCAGCCGGCCTCCTCCCTGTCCTGGATTTTGACCGGTCCAATTCCGGATCAATGACCGCATTGAAATCCCCTCCCATGATCAGGTTATGTGACTCTAAGTCTGGGATCTTACCTAACACCCGCCTCATAAATTCCACGTCGTCCCAATTTGGAGCATATATGTTCACAAGTACCACTCGCACCCCCTCCACCTTCCCACTCACCATTATGTACCTACCCCCCTTGTCTGACATGATTCTCCCTGCCTCGAATGCCACTCGTTTGCTGATCAAGATCACTACCCCCCTGGTCTTTGAGTGCAGTGCCGAGTGGAACACATGGCTGACCCACCCCTTCCTCAATCACGCCTGGTCTGTAACCTTTAGGTGCGTCTCTTGTAGCATTGCCACGTCCGCCTTCAGTTCCCTCAAATGCGCAAACACACGAGCCCTCTTGACTGGCCCATTCAGTCCTCTCACGTTCCATGTGATCAGCCTGGACGGGGGGCTTCCAACCCCCCCCCCCGCCCGCCGACTAGACAGCACCCTTTTTAGTTTTTAGGCCAGCCTCGAGCTCGCGCCCTCCGCTTCCTCGAGTCCCTACTCGGGCTGTCACCGTTCCCGACCTCCCATTTGTCCCCTAGTAACAGTTCCTCCCCTGTCAGCAAAGCAGCTCTCTTCCTCCCACCCCCCCAGCAACACCACTAGAAACCCAATACCCCAAGTCAAGCTCCAGCTTAACACCTGCTCACCATCCACTGCGCTTCCAACAGTCAGCTGACCCATGCTGACTCGATAGCACCTGCCCCTGGCACCAAGCAGTCTGTCTCCCTATTGTTCTCTCCTCTTCCCACCCCCCCACATGAATAAACATTTTAAAAGCATCACATTCCCCAGTAAACAAACAGCAGAAAAGACAGTGAAGAAACAGTCACTTTAGAAAAATAGTCACCCAAAAAGCAGAACCAAATTCAAAGCCCATCCCCCCCCTCTAACAAGGTCCCTGCAAGACAGAGCAACCTTTAACCATCCACAAAGCCCATTATTTCACATAGAGCTAGTTAAATTTATACAATCCAGCACCAGAAATCGCTGCCACAGTACTTCTCCAAGGCTTAAGTGTCTTTTAATTCACCTTCAGCTTCATTTCTTTAATAAAGGTCCATACTTCATCTGGTGTTTCAAAGTAGAAGTCCTGTTCCTCATGTGTGACCCACAGATGGGCTGGGTACAGGGTCCCGAACTACACCCCTTCTTAAAGAGGGTCATTTTTGCCCGATTGAACGCCTCTTGGCCAAATCCGCTCCCAGGTCCTGATAGATGCGCAACTCACAGTTCTCCCACTTGCTGCTCCGTTCTTTCTTGGCCCACCGCAAAACGTATTCCTTGTCCATGAAACGGTGAAAACGTACCACCATGACCCTCGGCGGATCGTTTACTCTGGGCTTCCTCGTGAGGGCTCTGTGCGCTCTGTCCAATTCCAGGGGCTGAGGGAACGCCCCAGCCCCCATCAACTTCTCCAACATGTCCGTCACATAGACCCTCGCATCCGATTCCTCACTGCCTTCAGGGAGGCCAACAATTCTGAGATTCTGCCTCCTGGACCTATTCTCCAGGTCCTCCAGTTTCTCCTGCATTCTTTTCTGGAGGTCGTTCATCATACTCCTCGTGCTCGGACAACTTTTGTTCCACCTCCTGGATCGCTCTCCCATGCGTTTCCTGATTCTGAACCACTTGATCAATCGAAGCCTTAATCGGGTCCAGCGTGTCCTTTTTCAGCTCGGCGAAGCAATCCTCAAAAAACTTCACCAGCTGCTCCGTCGACCACTGTGCCATCTCCCCGCGGCCCTTGCTCTCCGCCATGCTGTCATGTGTTAGCAGCTCTGCTTGCGTCTCCCTTATAAGGACTTTGTCGTCTCACACGGCCACTTCTGGTCCAATTCTCCATACACCGGAGGGGGATTTCTCCTTTCTGTCTCACCCTTCACTGATTTATCTCATAAAATCTGTTAACAAATGGGGGAAAAGGGTCCAAAAGTCCGTTACAGGCGGGAGCTATCAAATGTGCGACCTACTCTATGGCTGCCACTGGAAGTCGTCAATGACATTTCTTTTTTTTTTAAACAAACAGTTTTATTGAGGTATTTTTGGCATTGTAAACAGAAACAATATACATTAGTGTGCAAATATCAATTACAAAAACATAGTGCAAATAACAGTCCCTCTCTCGCAAATAGACCCCCTATTCTTCCCCCCTACTCTACACTATTCCCCCCCCCCCCCCAACTGACGATTAGTTCCCCGCGAAGAAGTCGATGAATGGTTGCCACCTCCGGGCGAACCCCGATAGTAATCCTCGTAAGGCGAACTTGATTTTTTTCCAAGCCAAGAAAACTTGCCATGTCCGACAGCCATACTTCGGTCTTTGGGGGCTTTGAGTCCCTCCAGGCCAACAGTATTCGTCGCCGGGCTACCAGGGAAGCAAAGGCCACAACGCCGGCCTCTATCCCCTCCTGGATTCCCGGGTCCTCCGACACCCCAAAATTCGCCACCTCTGGACCCATCGCCACCCTTGTTTTCAGTACCCGGGACATGACGTCCGCAAATCCCTGCCAGTACCCCCTGAGTTTTGGGCACCCCCAGTATATGTGGACATGGTTCGCTGGTCCTCCCGCACATCTAGCACACTTGTTCTCCAGCCCAAAGGATTTTCTCATCCGGGCCACCGTCATATGGGCCCGTTGAACTACCTTGAACTGAATCAGGCCGAGCCTGCACATGTTGCGGTTGCATTTACCCTCCTCAGAGCGTCTGCCCATAGGCGTCCCTCCAACTCCCCACCAAGCTCCTCCTCCCACTTGAGTTTCATTTCCTCGGTGTCCTCCGCTCCCATAAGCTCCTTATAAATATCTCCCCTCTCCTACCTCTCCCCTGGAAACTACCCTGTCCTGGATCCCCCTTGGTGGAAGGCGTGGAGCGGGCGGGACCTGTCTACGTACGAAATCCCACACCTGCAAGTACCGAAAGTCATTTCCCCCCGTCAGTGACATTTCTTTTTTTTTTTTTATTCTTCTCCATTTTCACATTTTCTCCCACATTTACATCCATCAACAATAAACAATAATCAGCAAGATATGTCAGTCCCCATAATAACAACGATCCCATCTACCCACCAACCCCAAAACCTCAACCCGCATGTTTACATAAACAAATGACAAAAATAAATCAGGGATTACCCGTAGTCACCCTTAATCTTACACAGCTCCCACCCCCCCCCCACCCCAGGTCTCCAGCTCCTCCCATCCACTGCCTCTTGTAAAACTCCTCCCCCTACCCTCGGTTCCTTCCCCCCCAACTTTCCACCCCGGCTAGACCACTCGGACCCTGTTCTGCCAGGCTCCGATGGCCGCAGCCCCTCCCCCCACCTCACTCCCGTTCACTGGCCGGCACACACCGGCCAGCGTGGAGGCCCCTGCCCGGGTCCCTTTCCCACTTGCCCGGACCCAGGAAAGCCCAAAGATCCCCTTTTAGCACACAAACCCCGCCTATCCACCTACACCCCAAAGAACTCTCATTTTGAGTGAAAGTCCCGTCCCTTCCCTTGTCCAAATATATACCACCTTGGCTCCTTTAATCTCTACACCCGCCGCAGTGATACAAAAAAGAAGAAAATACAGTCATGAGGTTACATCGGCACATGGCCATTCCTCAATTTGTCAGTTCTGCCACAGTCCTTCTGCTTTCGCAAACTCCTCCGCTGCTTCCGCCGTTCCAAAGTAAAAGTCCCTGAGCTTGTAAGTCACCCTCAGCTTCGCTGGATATACAATGCCGCACCGCACCTTGCTAATGTACAGTGCCCTCTTCATCCGGTTGAAGGCAGCCCGCCTCCTTGCCAGCTCCACCGTAAAAGTCCTGGTATACACGTATACCAGCTCCAGCCCACTGCACCACCGGCTTCTGCTTGGCCCAGCTCAGGACCTTCTCCTTCACACTGTACCAAGGAAGCACAGAGTCATTGCCCTTGGCGGCTCACTCACCTTTGGTACAGGCCTCCACGACCGATGAGCCCGATCCAGTTCATATCGGGAGGGATCCTCCCCCTCCCCCAGTAGTTTTGCCAGCATCGCGGCAAAATACTCAGTCGGCTTCGGTCCTTCAACTCCTTCGGGCAGCCCCACAATCCTCAAGTTCTGTCGTCTGGATCTATTTTCCAGGTCTTCCATTTTTCCTCGCAGATCCTTGTTAGTATCCATCACCTTCCGCATCGCTTTCCCCATCGAGGCAAGTTGATCACCGTGCTGCAATAACGTCTCCTTCACTTCCTTCAGCGCCTCCACTTGCTCTCGCACCTCCGCCACTGCGCTCGCCACCTCCGTCCTCACCGGGGAAACCGCCTCCTCCACCAGCACACTCAAGACCTCCCTCATCTCCTTCCTCACCGTCTCCATGCATTTTGCAATCTGCGCCAACTGCTTTTCAAATTCCGCAGCCATCACCTTGGTTATTTCTTCAGCCGTAAGCAGTGCGGCCTTCCCTGGTGCTCCAGCCTCCATTTTTCCTGGTGACCCCGTGGTGACCTTTCCACTCCCCGACGGATCTCCAGCTGGGTTTTTTTCGGCCGTTATTTTGCTCACCCTCGACATTTTTCTTTGGGGTTTTTTTCCCTCCTGTGTCTTCTCAGTGTCTCCTCCGTGCCTTCTCCCTTCTTCTGCCACCTCCGCGGACCCTGGGACCGGGCTTAAAGCCCCGAAATTGCCGTTCCCGAGCGGGGGCTCTCCATTGTGCGGCCGTCACCGGAAGTCCGTCAGTGACATTTCTATATGACGACTGTCCACACCCACACCGGCAGTTCACTTGTATATTTGGTGTATAAGTTGACCCCTGTTTTTGGAGGGATTTTTCAAGCCTTCAAATGTTGACTTATGTAGCAACAACTGGGGTAAAAGACGGTTGGTGTTTTTGACCTGTTTCTAAATTAGATTTTTATCCTGCCTGCTGCCCATTAAGAGAGGCAAGTTCATGTGGTGGAGTGAGATGCATTGCAGTACCCAGTAGGAGTTTGCTTATTGACATGAACTGGCCAGACCTCTGTATTTTGCAAAAATCACAAAACAAAACAACTGTGACAGATATATGGAGCACAGACACAAAGCCAGGAAAGAAGAGAAAACACATTCGCTTGGAACTTGATTACAAAATGCTCAGAAAAACAAACAGGAAATCTTCAAGGATTGCATGTGGGATTGTCAGTTCGTATCTGAGGCTTGTAACCTTAAGTATCAATAAAGTATGTATATTTTCTCCTTGAATCACACTATATTATTGTGGTAAATTTGCTGTATTAAAATGATTAGAAAGCTGTTGTTGCATTTAGGATGTGATGTAGAACCACAGTGAACTTCAGGAACTATGCAGGTTTTGGATTACCTTTGGCCAATACCGCAGGAGAACTATTGGAGTTTAAATACTTGTACAAAATTGGCAGCACATTCAGTTTTTCAGATTAATTAAAGAAAATGTGTATTTATATAGCTCCTTTCATGACTTCAGGATGTCCCAAGTGCTTTTCAGCTAATTGTTTTGGGAATGTAATCACTGTGGTGAGATAGGAACTATCATAGATTATCATAGAATTTACAGTGCAGAAGGAGGCCATCCGGCCCATCGAGCCTGCACCAGCTCTTCGAAAGAGCACCCCACCCATTGTCAACACCTCCGCCCTATCCCCACAACCCAGTAACCCCACCCAACACTAAGGGCAATTTTGGACACTAAGGGCAATTTATCACGGCCAATCCACCTAACCTGCACATCTTTGGACTGTGGGAGGAAACCGGAGCACCCGGAGGAAACCCACGCACACACGGGGAGGGTGTGCAGACTCCGCACAGACAGTGACCCAAGCCAGAATCGAACCTGGGACCCTGGAGCTGTGAAGCAATTGTGCTATTCATAATGCTACCGTGCTGCCACGATATTAAGCTAATTTATGTACAGTGTGTTCTCAGAAACATCAAGAGACAATGACAGTTGATCTGCGTTTCTTCTTCCCCTTGGCGTTGGATAAGGGATCAATATTGAGCTGACACTCTTGCTCTTCTTTAAATAATGTCAAACAATCTTTTATGCCCACCTGAGAGGACACAGAAGGTCTTGGTTTAAAGTCTTGTCTAAAAAAATACACCTCCTAACTGCAGCATTTCCCCTGCTATATTGATTATCTGCTCAACTCCCAAAAGTGGGGCTTGAACCCACGACAATCTGACGCAGCGTTGGGATTGCTGCAACTGAGCAAAGACTGACACCATCGCATTTGTTGAACTTGGCCTACGGGGTTCTGAGTCTGATTTCTTCCCCGATAATGTATGCTTGAACATTAGTTAATGCAGTTTCATTTTGTAAAGTGGGGAATGATATCAGTAATAAAATACAGGGCTTCCGGGTGCGGCGATGACCAGCTAAGTCGCACGTTTCGGCAGCTCCCGGTGGAACGGACTTTTGGGCTCTTAATAGGAGCCCCAGCGGCAATTTTAACAGCTAAAAACACTGTGCGGTAAACCAGAAGGGATTCCCCCCCGGACACGTATGGAAAAGGGAGAGGAAAGCGGCCGGATTGCGGAGGATCCTCTCGAGCAGTGGCAAGGAAGGCAAGCTCAAAGCAAGATGGCGTCGGAAGGTGGCCGTTTGGTATGGGGCCTGGACCAACAAGAGTTCCTGCGGCGCTGTGTGGAAGAACTGAAAAAGGAGATGAAGAAGGAGCTACTGGCCCCGATATTACAGGCGATTGAAGAGCTAAAGGAGGAGCAAAAGACCCAGGAGCAGGAGCTTCGGGTCGTGAAGGCAAAGGCTGCTGAAAATGAAGACGAAATACAGGGCCTGATGGTGAAGACAGAGATGCACGAGGCACAGCACAAAAGGTGTGTGGAAAGGCTGGAAGCACTGGAGAATAATTCGAGGAGGAAGAATTTAAGGGTTCTGGGCCTTCCCGAAGGCGCAGAGGGGGCGGACGTCGGGGCATATGTGAGCACGATGCTTCACTCGCTAATGGGATCGGAGGCCCCGGCGGGCCCTTTGGAGGTGGAGGGAGCTTATCGAGTTATGGCGCGAAGATCGAGGGCTGGAGAAATACCTCGAGCTATAGTGGTGAGGTTTCTCCGCTATAATGACAGAGAGATGGTCCTCAGATGGGCGAAGAAAACTCGGAGCTGTAGGTGGGAGAACGCGGTGATCCGCGTAGACCAGGATTGGAGTGCGGAGGTAGCGAGAAGGAGGGCAAGTTTTAATCGGGCTAAGGCGGTGCTTCACAAAAAGGTCAAATTCGGAATGTTGCAGCCGGCAAGACTGTGGGTCACACACCAAGGGAAGCACCACTACTTTGAGACGGCAGAAGAGGCGTGGACATTTATTGTGGACGAGAAGCTGGAATAGGCGGGCAAGAAAAAGAACGTTTGGGACAAAGTAGTGGGGTGATTATGTGGGGTGAGGGGGGGAAAAAGGGGGAGGGGATGATTTTTCAAGTTGTTAATCTTGCGACCCTGTAACTTTTCTCTCTTCCCCATGTTGTTGGGGGGGGGGGGGGCGGGGGGAGGATGAGGAACTGTGGGCGCCGGTCATTAGGGGCGGGGCCAAGTGGGAAACGCGGGCTTTGTTCCCGAGCTATGGTAATTATGGCGGGAACAGGGACGCAGGAAGGAGGGGGCCTTGCACAGTGGGGGCCGAGGACAAGGGGGGAAGCCGAGGTCAGCCAGAGTTTGCTGACTTCTGGGAGCAACATGGGGGGTGCAACTACGCTAGAAAGGGATCTAGCGGAGGGCGGGGGTTAACTGGGTTGCTGCTGCTAAGGAGAAGGGGGAGCTGGTATGGGGTGGGGTGGTCGAGGCGGGGGCGGCGCCGTCGGGGGGATATACGGGTACGTGGGAACCGGGTGAGGAGCTGGGTTAAAAAAGGGGATGGCTAGTCGACAAGGGGGTGGGGGGGAGAAAGAGCCCCCCAACCCGGCTGATCACGTGGAACGTGAGAGGGCTGAACGGGCCGATTAAAAGGGCATGGGTACTCGCACACCTAAAGAAATTAAAGGCAGATGTGGTTATGTTGCAGGAGACGCATCTGAAACTGATAGACCAGGTCAGACTACGTAAAGGATGGGTGGGGCAGGTGTTTCATTCGGGTTTAGATGCGAAGAACAGGGGGGTGGCTATTTTAGTGGGGAAACGGGTACTGTTTGAGGCAAAGACCATAGTGGCGGATAGTGGGGTAGATACGTGATGGTGAGTGGCAGATTGCAAGGGGAGGCGGTGGTTCTGGTGAACGTATATGCCCCGAACTGGGATGATGCAAATTTTATGAGGCGTATGTTGGGACGTATCCCGGACCTGGAGGTGGGAAAGTTGGCAATGGGGGGAGACTTTAATACGGTGCTGGACCCAGGGCTGGACAGATCGAGATCCAGGACCGGGAGGAGGCCGGCAGCGGCTAGGGTGCTCAAGGACTTCATGGAGCAGATGGAAGGGGTAGACCCCTGGAGATTTAGTAGGCCTAGGAGTAAGGAGTTTTCGTTTTTCTCCTATGTCCACAAAGTATACTCACGGATAGACTTTTGTGTTTTGGGAAGGGCACTGATTCTGAAGGTGACAGGGACGGAATACACGGCCATAGCTATCTCGGACCACGCTCCACATTGGGTGGACCTGGAGGTAGGAGAGGAAAAAGAACAGCACCCACTCTGGAGAATGGATATGGGATTATTGGCGGATGAGGGGGTATGTTTGAGGGTGAGGGGGTGTATTGAAAGGTACTTGGAGCTGAATGACAATGGGGAGGTTCAGGTGGGAGTGGTGTGGGAGGCGTTGAAGGCAGTGGTTAGAGGGGAACTGATATCCATCAGGGCACATAAAGGAAAGCAGGTGGGTAAGGAAAGGGAGCGGTTGCTGAAAGAACTTCTAAGGGTGGACAGGCAATATGCGGAGGCACCGGAGGAGGGACTGTACAGGGAAAGACAAAGGCTACACGTAGAATTTGACCTGTTGACCACGGGTAATGCAGAGGCACAATGGAGGAGGGCACAGGGTGTACAGTATGAATATGGAGAGAAGGCGAGTCGGTTACTGGCCCACCAACTGAGGAAGAGGGGAGCAGCGAGGGAGATAGGGGGGGGTGAGAGATGAGGAGGGATAGATGGAACGGGGAGCGGAGAGAGTGAACGGGGTGTTCAAGGCATTCTATGAAAGGTTATATAAGGCTCAGCCCCCGGAAGGGAAGGAGAGAATGATGTGTTTCTTGGATCAGCTGGAATTCCCTAAGGTGGAGGAGCAGGAGAGGGCGGGACTGGGAGCACAGATTGAGATGGAGGAGGTACTGAAAGGGATTGGGAGCATGCAGGCGGGGAAGTCCCCGGGACCAGACGGATTCCCGGTGGAATTTTATAGGAAGTATATGGACTTGCTGGCCCCGCTTTTGACGAGAACCTTTAATGAGGCTAGGGAAAGGGGGCAGCTGCCCCCGACTATGTCGGAGGCAACGATATCGCTCCTTTTAAAGAAGGAAAAAGACACGCTGCAATGCGGGTCCTACAGGCCCATTTCCCTTTTAAATGTAGATGCTAAGATTCTGGCCAAGGTGATGGCGACGAGGATAGAGGACTGTGTCCCGGGGGTGGTCCATGAGGACCAAACCGGGTTCGTGAAGGGGAGACAGCTGAACACGAACATACGGAGGTTGCTAGGGGTAATGATGATGCCCCTGCCAGAGGGGGAGGCGGAGATAGTGGTGGCGATGGATTCCGAGAAAGCATTCGACAGTGGAGTGGGATTATCTGTGGGAGAGGCTGAGGAGATTTGGTTTTGGAGAAGGGTATATCGGATGGGTACAGCTGCTGTATAGGGCCCCGGTGGCGAGTGTGGTCACGAATAGACAGAGGTCTGATTACTTCCGTCTTCATAGAGGGACGAGGCAGGGGTGTCCCCTGTCTCCGTTACTGTTTGCATTGGCGATTGAGCCCCTGGCCATAGCACTGAGGGGTTCCAGGAAGTGGAGGGGAGTGCTTAGGGGAGGAGAAGAACACCGGGTATCTTTGTGTGCAGATGATTTATTGCTGAATGTTGCGGACCCAGTGGAGGGGATGCCAGAGATAATGCAGATACTTAGGGAGTTTGGGGATTTTTCGGGGTACAAATTGAACATGGGGAAAAGTGAGTTGTTTGTGGTGCATCCGGGGGAGCAGAGCAGGGGAATAGATGATTTACCGCTGAGGAAGGTAACAAGAGATTTCCGGTACTTAGGGATTCAGATAGCCAGGAATTGGGGAACCTTACACCGGCTTAATTTAACTTGATTGGTGGAACAGATGGAGGAGGATTTCAAGAGATGGGACATGGTGTCCCTGTCACTGGCAGGTAGGGTGCAGGCGGTTAAAATGGTAGTCCTCCCGAGATTCCTCTTTGTGTTTCAGTGCCTCCTGGTGATGGTCACGAAGGCTTTTTTCAAGAAAATTGAGAAAGGTGTTATTAGTTTTGTGTGGGCCGGGAAGACCCCGAGAGTGAGGAGGGGGTTCTTGCAGCGTAGTAGGGATAGGGGGGGGCTGGCACTACCGAGCCTAAGTGACTATTACTGGGCCGTCAATATCTCAATGGTGTGTAAGTGGATGGGAGAAGGGGAGGGAGCGGCGTGGAAGAGATTGGAGATGGCGTCCTGCAAGGGGACCAGCCTACAAGCAATGGTGACGGCGCCGTTGCCGTTCTCCCCGAAGAAATACACCACAAGCCCAGTGGTGGTGGCAACATTAAAAATTTGGGGGCAGTGGAGACGGCATAGGGGAAGGACGGGAGCCTCGGTGCGCTACCCGATAAGAAATAACCATAGGTTTGTCCCGGGGAGAATGGATGGGGGATTTGGAGCATGGCAAATAGCTGGGGTAGTGCAACTGAGAGATCTGTTCGTAGATGGGACGTTTGCGAGTCTGGGAGCGCTGACGGAAAAATATGGGTTGCCCCAAGGGAATGCATTTCGGTATATGCAACTGAGGGCTTTTGCGAGGCAACAGGTGAGGGAATTCCCGCAGCTCCCGACGCAGGAGGTGCAGGATAGAGTGATCTCAGAGACATGGGTGGGGGATGGTAGGTTGTCGGATATATACAGGGAAATGAGGGACGAGGGGGAGATCATGGTAGATGAGCTGAAAGGGAAATGGGAGGAAGAGCTGGGGGAAGAGATTGAGGAGGGGCTGTGGACTGATGCCCTACGTAGGGTAAACTCGTCGTCCTCGTGTGCCAGGCTAAGCCTGATACAATTCAAGGTTCTACACAGGGCGCATATGACTGGAGCACGGCTCAGTAAATTTTTCGGGGTAGAGGATAGGTGTGGGAGATGCTCGAGAAGCCCAGCGAACCACACCCACATGTTCTGGTCATGTCCGGCACTACAGGGGTTCTGGGTGGGGGTGGCGAAGGTGCTTTCGAAGGTGGTGGGGGTCCGGGTCGAGCCAAGCTGGGGGTTAGCTATATTCGGGGTTGCAGAAGAGCCGGGAGTGCAGGAGGCGAAAGAGGCTGATGTTTTGGCCTTTGCGTCCCTAGTAGCCCGGCGAAGGATATTGCTTATGTGGAAGGAAGCCAAACCCCCGGGCGTGGAGACCTGGATAAATGACATGGTAGGGTTTATAAAACTAGAACGGATAAAGTTCGCATTAAGGGGTTCAGCTCAAAGGTTCACCAGGCGGTGGCAACCGTTCATTGATTACCTCACAGAACGAGAGAGGGAATGGGAAGGCAACAGCAGCAACCCAGGGGGGAGTGGGGGGGGGGGGGGAGGACTCGGGCGGGTTCTCAGGGATGTCTCTGTATATGTATAGATATTTGTACTAGGTAATGTATATTGGACTGTTGGATTGTATTTTTGGAGAGGAATTATTTTTGATAAGGCAGTTGCCATTTAGTTTTTTGTTTATATATTATTTATTTATTTGTTAAAAACTGGCCACTGTTATTTATATTGCTTTATTGTTGTTAAAAAGGAAAAACTTTGTACTGTTATGTTTAGCCAAAACATTTGAATAAAATATATTTTTTAAAAAAGAAGTAATAAAATATAGTAAAACTCAGCTTATAGTGTAAATAACTTTATATCGTGTTTTGATGATTGCTGATTTTAGAGTTGAAAACACAAGTCACTCCTATATAAGCAGAGGACATGAAACCAATTCCAATAAATAGAAAATTTGTTCTCAATAAGAGAAAGAAATCCTAGCCCAAACTTTTTAAATAGAGTTGTATTTGTTTACAGTGCTGTTTTGTTTGTAGCATGAAAGCAATGTACATGAAAACTCTGCCTTTTCTACAGCAAATAGAAACCGATGAAAATGTAAAGAAATCTGACCAGGCAAAACTCGCAGTAAGCAGTGAAGAGGAACGAGTGGCCATTGACCTGTTGAACAAAGCTGCAAGAATTGGAATGGCAACCAAACGTGAGTGCCATGTTATGTGGATGTGTCCCTAGTCACTGCTTTGAGGGTGATCTGAAGTGACTCCACAAGCTGAGTAAACAAATACACATCGGCAGAATCTAAACACTTCATTATCTTAGTCTTCAATCATGTCTCCTTGAAGTCTACACTTTTCCAAAATTAAAAGTCCCATTTGAATGGCTCTGCTATTCTGAGCCTTTCTAGGGACTCTATTCCATGACATGAGATGATCACATTTGAATACAGAATCTGGATAGCAGTGATATTATGGTTTTAATTATGTCACATTATTTTAAAACTAACCTCTGACTTCCCCTCCTCTCACTCAGCCATGAATGTTGATTGGTCTCTGCAGTTTAACCAGGGAAACTGCTACTGAGAAAGTGCAGGGTCATGGTAACATTTTGAGTTACTATACCTAAGAGTCAGCATAGACTTATTGGATAAGTAGTCTTCCCCTGTGCTGAAATCTTCTTCAGCTCTCTGGTCCTGATCACTGCCCATTGGGCCCCTAATTCCATTTGTACTGTGTGGGAGTCGCACAAGGACAGGCTTGGCTTGGCTGTGATGATATCCCACCCCCGCCCACCATTGCCAAGTAGTCATCTAGCAGTATAGGTTTACATAAGACATAATGGCCACCTGGGTGAGGTACTGGAGAGCTCTTGCCCAGACCCCGGAACAAGTAATTCCCTTTGGGAGGAGACAAATTAATTGGGAGGGAAGAGTAAGAAAACTGAGGAACGTTCTCATGCAATATGCAAATCTTTCAAATGCAAAATGGAGCTGAATAATATTTTTGGTCATTGCACGATAGATCGCCTTCAGATGACGCCAGTCTCCTTTGAAAAAGACAATGACAGAAATGGGCATGTTGATTTCATAACAGCTGCTTCCAACATACGAGCAAAGATGTACAGCATCAATACGGCAGACAGGTTAAAGACTAAGAGGATCGCTGGACGGATTATTCCCGCCATAGCAACCGCAACTGCAGCAGTATCAGGGCTGGTAGGAATGTCCATCATGCTTCTGGTTTGAGTTGTCATCAATTCGTGCTTCAGAAGTGTAATAATAACAGTACACGACTTGTAGCCCAGATGTCAAGAGATCAAATCTTGACAAAATTGAATTTAATAAATCAGGCAAGGCATGAGCTGGCAGCAGGAAATGGCCCGGCTGGGTTAATGTGGAAAAAATACTGGTTCATTCATCTCCAGGTAAGGTTGCTGCAGTTTCTACCCAGAATGGCCTTTGTGGCTTTCATTAAATATTTGGCTCTTTGTGCCTTCAGGCAAGCCAAGAGTAAGCAGTAAATACGGCCTTGCCACCATCGCTAACATCCTAAGAGCAAAAGGAAAGTACTCCTGTTTGAATAGAACTGGAGACAAATTTGAAGTCGATGCAGTATTTGACCATGTAATGGAAGTAAAAGATGTGATGTAGGACTGTCATTGGTGTACATTGATACAAACCATTCCATTTTTCTACATATTGGTTCCAAATAACTAACAAGTTCAGTGAATGTGACACTGCCTGGGCCCGGGGGTCTAATATCTATCACTATTAATGGTTGCAAGCTGCCATTGAGATTTCTGGCCGCAAATCTTCATTATCGTTTCCCAGTCACAGACTTCTCTCCTAGTTATCCATGTAGGTCTGGCTTCCAGACATTGACTGGCAATGTGCTACCCTCAAACGTGTTGCAGTCGGGCTGCATTTTTCCTCGGCCTGTGTTAACACCAAATTGTTTTTAATTGCTTATTGTCACAAGTAGGCTTCAAACTAAGTTACTGTGAAAAGCCCGTAGTCGCCACATTCCGGCGCCTGTTCAGGGAGGCTGGTACGGGAATTGAACCGTGCTGCTGGCCTGCCTTGGTCTGCTTTCAAAGCCAGCGATTTAGCCCAGTGTGCTAAACCAGCCCCTGATTAATTAATAGCTCAACCATGTTTTAATTTTCAAAAATGTAGGTGTCTTTTAACTGATCACAGTGAGATACTGTAAATCTGTAGAGTGGATCAGTTAGGAGCTGTATATGTGGAACTTGGTCACTTCCTCTTCACAATGATGTAATTGTGCTGCTTACTCAAAACATAACACGAGCAGCTTGGAATTGCAGCTGCACAGCCAATATATCGATTATTAATTCTCCTCTGCTCCCCGTGTCTGCGTGGGTCTCACCCCCACAACCCAAAAGATGTTCAGGGTAGATGGATTGGCCATGCTAAATTGCCCCTTATTTGGAATTTGTTTTTAAATTAATTAAATTGTGTCTGCGTGGGTTTCCTCCGGGTGCTCCGGTTTCCTCCCACAAGTCCCAAAAATCGTGCTTGTTAGGTGAATTGGACATTCTGAATTCTCCCTCAGTGTACCCGAACAGGCGCCGGAATGTGGCGACTGGGGGATTTTCACACAAACTTCATTGCAGTGTTAATGTAAGCCTACTTGTGACATTAATAAATATTATTAGGGCGGCACTGTGGTTAGCACTGTTGCCTCACAGTGCCAGGGACCTGGGTTCAATCCGGCCTCTGGTGATTGTCTGTATGGAGTTTGCACTTTCTCCCCGTGTCTACGTGGGTTCCTCCAGGCTCTCCGGTTTCCCCTCTCAGTCCAAAGATCTGCAGGTTAGGTGGATTGGCCATGCTAATTTGCACCTTAGTGTCCAAAAGGTTAGATGGGGTTACGGGGATAGGCTGGAGGCTTGGGCTTAAGGGGGTGCTCTTTCCAAGGGCCGATGCAAACCTGATGGGCCGAATAGCCTCATTCTGCAATGTAAATTCTATGATTCTATAATTCTCTGCTACCCCAGGGAAAATACGCTTCAATCCAATTTCAAAACACCCCTCTGAGGAAGGATGCCAGTTTTTCTGTTCAGGGCTATAGAAATTGATATTACAAACTTGGACCAGAGCCTAGCAGTGGCTAGGATGCTGGACAGAAACACCATTTTCCAGAGGGCAGGCATCAGAAGGACGGGAGATCTGTTCATAGACGGAAGCTTTCCCAGTTTGAAGGCGCTAGAGGACAAATTTAATCTGCCGCCAGGAAACGCCTTTAAATATTTAATTCCTCCTCATGTGCCAGGCTCAGTCTAATTCAATTTAAGGTGGTCCAGCGGGCACACATGACGGCAGCGAGAATGAGCAGGTTTTTTTGGGTAGAAGACAGTTGTATGAGGTGCAAGGGCAGCCCTGCAAACCATGTCCACATGTTTTGGGCATTCCTGGAGCTCAGCGAGTTCTGGCAAGGGTTCGCGAGGGCAATGTCCAAGGTGCAAATTCTGCAAAACCTTAATAAAAATACTTTTTTTTTTTAAAAACACCATTTTCATTTTGTAAAATTGTGAGGAAAAGATACCTCGATGCAGGAGTGATTTCATGCAAAATAGAGATATGCTATATTAAAACATAACTAACAGTGTTAAAATATCTTTCACCTCACACAAGAAAATAGCTTACAATTACTCCTTAAATAATGCTAATCAGTGCGGTGACACCATAAACCCTTAATTGCTGTCATTACTTCCACTCAAACAACAAAACCATCTGCGGCTACAATCCACTTTCAAATGCAGTTAGCAGACTCGGGAATACTTACTGTACAGACTTGTCTTTTGAGACTATTTGAAAAGATAGACCAAACCCTGTCGGGATAATGCAAAATCTCTGGGTGTATTTCTTCAGAAGTCGTCTTAGCTCTCCTTCCAAACTAAAACTCTGAAAACCTCCAACTGACTGCTTCAACACCTGGCTCCTTCCATTAACTACATCATATTGCTAAACTGAACACATTGTCTCTAATTCATTACTCCACAGGGAACCCTCTTAATATAAATAAAAGTACATTAGCCCAAACTTTTACGATGCTTTAATTGCGCCTATGGCTGCAAAAAGCAGAGGTGTCTTACAAATCAGGATTTTTAAAAATACTACTGCAGCAGTCATACACACACAAACCCAAGCTTTTAACCCTTACTGCACCAATTGCATATAAAACAATATGTCTGAAATTCCTACATCATACTCCAGCTGATTTAATTTGGAACACTCTGAGCCTTTGGGAGCAAGAACCTTTCTAGCATAGACTAAATTAGAATGGCGTTTCTCATCGTGAAAGTAGTGTAACTCATTCCAGTATGTTCATAGCACGTTCCCATTCCATCTCAAATTGTCTTTTCTCTCTAGGTTTCCGTGGAGTTAATTAAGATCGTTGGAGGTCATTCCTTCGAAGCATACAGAAATTGTTTCTTTAACCTGGCTATTCCTGTTATTGTATTTACTGAACCAGCTCCAGTTAGGAAAACACAAATAAGGTAAAGGAAATTAATGCCTGTTGTAAACAAAATCATTATGTTGAGAATTTATCTTTTAAATACTGTAAGTCCCAGCTTAACATTTACTCACCTAATTGAGTATAAACATTCGCGCACATGCTGCAGCTGTACAAAACCTTAGTTTGGAATATTGCGTACAATTATGGTCGCGACACTACCAGAAGGACGTGGATGCTTTGGAGAAGGTACAGAAGAGATTTACCAGGATGTTGCCTGGTCTGGAGGGTATTACCTATGAGGAGAGGTTGGATAAACTCTGATTGTTTTCACTGGAATGATGGAGATTTAAATATTATGGCCACATGACCGTTTCTAACGGTCAATTGGTCAAGCTGGAATGATAGAGGTGGAGGGGTGACCTGATAGAAGTTTACAAAATTATGAGGAGCATGGACAGAGTGGATAGTCAGATGCTTTTTCCCAGGGTGGAAAAGTCAATTACTAGGGGACACAGATTTAAGGTGTGATGGGCAAGTTTAGAGGGGATGTGCGAGGCAAATTTTTTAATACAGTGTGGTGAGTGCCTGGAACGTGCTGCTGGGGGTGGTGGTGGAAGCAGGTATGATAGCAACATTTAAGAGGCACCTTGACAAATACGTGAATAGGCTGGGAATACAGGGAAAGCTACCTCAGAAATGCAGATGGTAAAGTAGTGCATTTAATGTTGCCAGTTTTGCTTTAATGTTGTTTGCTATAGCCTTCCTATTGTGGCCTGCTGTTCACATAACCTTTCCCGCAGTACTCTCACTCATGTTCTCAGTCCCTTTCCTCACTCCCAGTCTTCCCTCCCAACATTGCTTCCTTCCAATATTGCCTCGTCCCCTCCACCCCACTCCTGCCTTTTGTTCTTACTGTAATTCTCAGGGTTTGTTTTCAGTTGCTCCTCGTCTGGCTGCTGGTTTCCATTCTGAACTTGCACTAAAGAGATCTATCTAGTGGCAGAAGTCAGACAGTGCAGGTAACTCTGGGACTTCAGTTGTTACTTGCAGTAACCCAGCTTCTGTCACTAGATGGAGCCTGGCCAATCTAAAAGTGAGTGTTATTTTTAAAAGTATTATATTTATTTTATATTTAGTGATGTATTTTACTTTGCAAGTTATTTCAGCCGTAAGTACTCTACATATACAGCACAGTGTTTCAACTTGTACATTGTTTTTTCCGGGCAAGAAATGTCTGAAGGAATCTAACATTGATTTCAGTGGGTCGCTTAAAGTTGTTTCATTTATAAATAGCAACTTTGAGGAAAGCTACCACAACCACAGGGCTCTCTGTATGCCACACAAAGTGTCAAGACATCAAACGTTTTAACGTGTTCAAAAACAAACATTTGTGTTTTAAAATTCATAGACTCCATCTGCTGAATGATCGAAGGATCAAAAATGAGTCCTTAAATGCGATTTGTATTTTGTTTGTTGATTTGTAGCAATATCGGCCAACGTGAATAAATATCACAATGTTAGTGTGGGTTGAGTGAAACATCTTGGTCTACTTTATGGCTAATTAATTGGGAATGTACTCTAGTGACTTGCTGCTTTGAATCAAGCTCAAAGCTCTTGGCCACAGTTAATAATCATTAATTATCCAGGCAAGGGGACAGGAGAGGCGACTGGGGGAACTGCTGTTTAGAGTGGTGGGAGAAGTTTTAGGTATCTAGGCATCCAAGTGGCGCGGGAATGGGAATGGTTACACAAACTTAATCTGGCCCGTCTGGTGGACCAACTGAAGGACGATTTCCGGAGGTGGGACGCGCTCCCGTTGTCACTAGCTGGGAAGGGTCCAGACGGTGAAGATGACGGTTCTTCCGAGATTCCTGTTTGTGTTCCAATGTCTCCCCATCTTTATTCCGCGGACCTCTTTTAAACGGGTTAACAAAGTGATCACTGGCTTTGTATGGGCGGGCAAGATCCCGCAAGTAAAAAAGGGGATGATTGAGCGGAGCCGGGGAGAGGGCGAGCTGGCACTGCCAAACTTCAGTAACTATTATTGGGCGGCGAATATAGCCAGGATCAGGAAGTGGTGGGGGGAGGGTCGGCATGGGAGCATATGGAGGCGGTTTCTTGTAAAGGCACCAGCTTGGGGACGGTAATAACGGAGCCTCTGCTGTTCCCACCGGCACGGTACTCCACCAGCCCCGTGGTGGTGGCAGCCCTGAGAGTCTGGGGGCAATGGAGGAAGCATGTGGGAGCGGAGGGAGCATCGGTCTGGTCCCCAATCTGCAATAACCACCGGTTTGCCCCGGGAAGGATGGACGGGGGGTTTCGGAGAGGGCAGGAATTGAGAGGATGGGGGATATGTTTATAGACGGGAGCTTTCCTAGCTTGAGGGAGCTGGAGGAGAAATTTGGATTGGCGAGGGGAGACAAATCTAGGTACCTGCAGGTGCGGGACTTCTTACGTAGACAGATCTCAACCATCCCATTCCTACCACCAAGGGGGATTCAGGATAGGATAGCTTCCAGAGTGGGGGTGGGAGAAGGGAAGGTCTCCGACATCTAGAAGGAGCACATGGGGTCAGAGGACACGCAGACTGAGGAGCTGAAGCGCAAATGGGAAGAGGAGTTGGAGGAGAGATAGAGGATGGTCTCTGGGCGGATGCGTTGAGTAGAGTCAATGCGTCCACAACATGCGCCAGGCTCAGCCTGATACAGTTCAAGGTTGTTTACCGGGCTCACATGACAGTGGCCCGGATGAGCAGGTTCTTTGGTGTAGAAGATTACACCAAACAAATTTTCTTTGCAGAAAATTAATCGTCAGCAGAAATCGTCAGTTAGTTTAGTTTAGAGTAGGGGGTTAATAACGGTGGGACGTGTAAGAGAGGAAGCAGGCTTTTTTGCACAATGTTTATAGACTTATGTATATTGTTTATTTTGTCGCTGTTGTAAACCAAAAATACCTCCATAAAATGTTTATTTTTTAAAAAATAATCATTAATTAAAAATAGCAGAAGCAACTACTTGCATTTGTAGAGTGCCTTTAACATATTAAAAACATCCAAAGGAACAAAGGGTTGATATCACTGTGGATGTGGTACGATGATCATTTCTGCATGTGTTATTCAACTATATCTGGTCAGCTGCATCAAATCCATGCTCATCAGCTGGTGCAGAAATGCTGTCAGCTTCCAAAAGAATAAGGCCACATCCTAGACTAACCCATTTCTTGCAGGAGTAAGTTAGTTATATGAAGGATAGGGATAGATTGAGGGTGATGTCTGGGGTCCAGCTTCTCTTACCTGCTTTAAGTTATTTGATTGGTGGGTATGGAATCAACCCCCTGAGTTACTGAACATTTATTTTATATCATGGGACATTTATGGATAGTTAAGATTGTCAAGTTATAGGTTAAAGTTGAACTTCAAGGTGCAAATTGGGTGGTAGTGAATTGGGCCCTCGTTTTACACCCTGCCCAATTTTGCTCTTGTGGTGGCTCGAGGCAATCCTAGGGAGACTTCCAATACAACTGAACATGGATTTGTTGATGATATATATAAGTAAACTGTACAGAGTCACTAAACAGCTCTTCACGCTCTGTCTCCCGGGTCCACACTGGCTGGGGTTCGGGGACGCCCCACCGCCTGCAAGATAGGCCCTGAGCCGATCAAGTGGGCTGCGAGAATTCACCCCTTAAAGGGGCCACGTTATCACAACTTTCTATAGAATTTGTCTTTGTGTGCAATACCTACCACTAGTCCTTTTCCATCGCTAAACTCCGAGCTAGATCAAGATGCAGTTAGAGGAAGCTGCATCTTACAGGATCTCTTCAGTTCACACACTTCCAATATGTCACTGAACCTGACTGATCTATATGCTTCCTCCATCTCCGTATACCAACGTTGCAAAGCGTATTGCTGTAAGCAAATGGACATTTCCAAATGCAGCTAGTTTAATAGAACATAGAACGATACAGCGCAGTACAGGCCCTTCGGCCCACGATGTTGCACCGACATGGGAAGACAAAAAACAAAAGCCATCTAACCTACACTATGCCATTATCATCCATATGCTTATCCAATAAACTTTTAAATGCCCTCAATGTTGGCGAGTTCACTACTGTTGCAGGTAGGGCATTCCACGGCCTCACCACTCTTTGCGTAAAGAACCTACCTCTGACCTCTGTCCTATATCTATTACCCCTCTGTTTAAAGCTATGTCCCCTCGTGCTAGCCATTTCCATCCACGGGAGAAGGCTCTCACTGTCCACCCTATCTAACCCTCTGATCATTTTGTATGCCTCTATTAAGTCTCCTCTTAACCTTCTTCTCTCTAACGAAAACAACCTCAAGTCCATCAGCCTTTCCTCATAAGATTTTCCCTCCATACCATGCAACATCCTGGTAAATCGCCTCTGCACCCTTTCCAAAGCTTCCACGTCCTTCCTATAATGAGGTGACCAGAACTGTACGCAATACTCCAAATGCGGCCGTACCAGAGTTTTGTACAGCTGCAACATGACCTCATGACTCCGGAACTCAATCCCTCTACCAATAAAGGCCAACACACCATAGGCCTTCTTCACAACCCTATCAACCTGGGTGGCAACTTTCAGGGATCTATGTACATGGACACCGAGATCCCTCTGCTCATCCGCACTTCCAAGAATTTTACCATTAGCCAAATATTCCGCATTCCTGTTATTCCTTCCAAAGTGAATCACCTCACACTTCTCTACATTAAACTCCATTTGCCACCTCTCAGCCCAGCTCTGCAGCTTATCTATGTCCCTCTGTAACCTGCAACATCCTTCCGCACTGTCGACAATACCGCCGACTTTAGTGTCGTCTGCAAATTTACTCACCCACCCTTCTGCGCCCACCTCTAGGTCATTTATAAAAATGACAAACAGCAACGGCCCCAGAACAGATCCTTGTGGTATGCCACTTGTAACTGAACTCCATTCTGAACATTTCCCATCAACCACCACCCTCTGTCTTCTTTCAGCTAGCCAATTTCTGATCCACATCTCTAAATCACCTTCAATCCCCAGCCTCCGTATTTTCTGCAATAGCCTACCGTGGGGAACCTTATCAAACGCTTTACTGAAATCCATATACACCACATCAACTGCTCTACCCTCGTCTACCTGTTCAATCACCTTCTCAAAGAACTCGATAAGGTTTGTGAGGCATGACCTACCCTTCACAAAGCCATGCTGACTATCCCTAATCATATTATTCCTATCTAGATGATTATAAATCTTGTCTCTTATAATCCCCTCCAAGACTTTACCCACAACAGACGTGAGGCTCACCGGTCTATAGTTGCCGGGGTTGTCTCTACTCCCCTTCTTGAACAAAGGGACCACATTTGCTATCCTCCAGTCCTCTGGCACTATTTCTGTAGCCAATGATGACATAAAAATCAAAGCCAAAGGCTCAGCAATCTCTTCCCTGGCTTCCCAGAGAATCCTAGGATAAATCCCATCAGGCCCCGGGGACTTATCTATTTTCAGCCTGTCCAGAATTGCCAACACCTCTTCCCTACGTACCTCAATGCCATCTATTCTAATAGCCTGGGTCTCAGCAGTCTCCTCCACAACATTCTCTCTTTCCTGAGAGAATACTGACGAAAAATATTCATTTAGTATCTCGCCTATCTCTTCAGACTCCACACACAACTTACCATCCTTGTCCTTGACTGGCCCTACTCTTACCCTAGTCATTCTTTTATTCCTGACATACCTATAGAAAGCTTTTGGGTTTTCCTTGATCCTACCTGCCAAATACTTCTCATGTCCCCTCCTTGCTTGTCTTAGCTCTCTCTTTAGATCCTTCCTCGCTACCTTGTAACTATCAAGCGCCCCAACTGAAACTTCACACCTCATCTTCACATAGGCCTCCTTCTTCCTCTTAACAAGAGATTCCACTTCTTTGGTAAACCACGGTTCCCTCGCTCGACGCCTTCCTCCCTGCCTGACCGGTACGTACTTATCAAGAACACGCAGTAGCTGTTCCTTGAACAAGCTCCACATATCCAGTGTGCCCAACACTTGCAGCCTACTTCTCCAACCTACCCCTCCCAAGTCATGTCTAATGGCATCATAATTGCCCTTCCCCCAGCTATAACTCTTGCCCTGCGGGGTATACTTATCCCTTTCCATCACTAACGTAAACGTCACCGAATTGTGGTCACTGTCCCCAAAGTGCTCACCTACCTCCAAATCTAACACCTGGCCTGGTTCATTACCCAAAACCAAATCCAATGTGGCCTCGCCTCTTGTTGGCCTGTCAACATATTGTGTCAGGAAACCCTCCTGCACACATTGTACAAAAAACGACCCATCTAATGTACTCAAACTATATCTTTTCCAGTCAATATTTGGAAAGTTAAAGTCTCCCATAATAATTACCCTGTTACTTTCGCACTTATCCAGAATCATCTTCGCCATCCTTTCCTTTACATCCCTAGAACTATTAGGAGGCTTATAGAAAACTCCCAACAGGGTGACCTCTCCTTTCCTGTTTCTAACCTCAGCCCACACTACCACCGTAATACTGTTCTTGACTAGCAGCGCCACACCTCCCCCTCTTTTGCCTCCTTCTCTGAGCTTACTAAAACACCTAAACCCCGGAACCTGCAACAACCATTCCTGTCCCTGCTCTATCCATGTCTCCGAAATGGCCACAACATCGAAGTCCCAGGTACCAACCCATGCTGCCAGTTCCCCTACCTTATTTCGTCTTCTCCTGGCATTGAAGTAGACACACTTCAAACCACCTACCTGAACACTGGCCCCCTCCTGCGAAGTCAAATCTGTGCTCCTGACCTCTATACTCTCAATCTCCCGTACCCTAAAACTACAATCCAAGTTCCCATGCCCCTGCTGCATTAGTTTAAAGCCCCCCAAAGAGCACTAACAAATCTCCCGTTAGGATATTTGTGCCCCTCAGGTTCAGATGTAGACCATCCTGTCTGTAGAGGTCCCACCTTCCCCAGAAAGAGCCCCAGTTATCCAGAAATCTGAATCCCTCCCGCCTGCACCATCCCTGTAGCCACGTGTTTAATTGCTCTCTCTCCCTATTCCTCATCTCATTATCACGTGGCACGGGCAACAACCCAGAGATAACAACTCTGTTTGTTCTCGTTCTGAGCTTCCATCCTAGCTCCCTGAAAGCCTGCCTGACATCCTTGTCCCCTTTCCTACCTATGTCGTTAGTGCCAATGTGGACCACGACTTGGGGCTGCTCCCCCTCCCCCTTAAAGACCCGGAAAACACGATCCGAGACATCACGTACCCTTGCACCTGGGAGGCAACATACCAAACTTGAGTCTCTCTCGCTCCCACAAAATCTTCTATCTGTGCCCCTGACTATTGAGTCCCCAATTACTAATGCTCTGCTCCTCTCCCCCCTTCCCTTCTGAGCAACAGGGACAGACTCCGTGCCAGAGGCCCGTACCCCATGGCTTACCCCTGGTAAGTCATCCCCCCCACAAGTATCCAAAGCGGTATACTTGTTATTCAGGGGAATGACCACAGGGGATCCCTGCACTGACTGCTTCTTCCCAGTCCCTCTTGCAGTTATCCATCTATCTCCAATCTTTGGTGTAACTAATTCCCTGAAGCTGCTATCTATGACCCCCTCTGCCTCCCGAATGATCTGAAGTTCACCCAACTCCAGCTCCAGTTCCCTAACTCGGTCTTGGAGGAGCTGGAGATGGCAGCGCTTCCTGCAGGTAAAATCAGCAGGGACACTAACGGCATCCCTCACCTCAAACATCCTGCAGGAGGAACATTGCACTACCTTCCCTGCCATCCCTCTAACTTCCAACCAAGTTCTAGTTAATAAATAAATTTTTAAAAATAATAATATAATATGGCACTTACCTCACACCAATGGGTCTTATTATTAGGTTAGAGGAGGAGGGCGGGTGGGAGACACTACACGTGTAGTGTCTCGGGTTTCCTCTCCACCAGAATTTATTGGTTGGGGGGGGGGGGGAACCTTCCCAGAAGTCCGCGGGGCGAACTTCCGGTTCCCGCCTTATATTAAAAAAATAAAAAATAAAACTGAAAAGAAGAACCGAATCGGGACCAGGTAAGTGTTTTTAAATCAAAAACTCACCTCCCGACAGGCCCCTGCACTCTGCTCCCGCCGAAATTCTGAGGACTGCTCCTGTAAGGTAAGTGTTTTTAAATCAAAAACTCACCTCCCGACAGGCCCCTGCACTCTGCTCCCGCCGAAATAATATTGTCCTAAAACCTGACTTTTTATTTTGGAATAGGAATGAGATATCATTTACAATCTGGGATAGATGGACCATTTTTGGAAGAGAGGATTTCACGCTTTTAAATTTCATAAATGCTGTACAAGTAAGAAACAATTTTATCTAAAATGTTTTTTAATGTCTTATTTGATGGCAGTGAGCTTCTAAATGATCAGGTTTCAAGCAGAGTTTAAAGGCACGTTTATACAATTGCTTGTGTAATGTAAAACACTTTTAACTTCAGAGAAATGCAAAAGTCATAGTGTTTCTCCATAGGCCGGATCTACTCTATATGAGGTCCTTTTGATAAATGTGGCCCAGTTCACTTGGACTTGACACCACTCACATCCGTTATCTCGATCATGGCAGTTGTTAAGCACAGTCTTGATGGCTTGTGAAATGTTCTCTGCAGTAATGCACATTACAACTAAACAGTTTACAAAGTATTCACTCGGAAGAATAGAATGTATAGCAAAGGCAATCATTTGGCACACAGTGTCTGTTCCAGCTTCTTGAAACAGCTTTCCAATTAGCCCCACTTCAATGCTCTTCTCCCACTACCCAGCTTGTATTTCCTTTTCAAGTATATATGCATTCCCTTTTAAAGGTAGTATTGAATCTGCTTCCATCATTCCTTCAGGCGGTGCAATCCAGATCATCGTAACTCACTGTGCTAAAAATAAATTCTCCTCCTTGCCTCTGGTTCTCCTATATTTTAAATCAATATTCTTTGTTTCACACCCGACTGCCAGTGGAAACAGTTTCTCTTTGTTTACTGTATCAAAACAGCTCATACATTTTGAACAGTTATCTACCCAAAGGAGATCTTCTCCAGTTTCTCCACATAACTAAAGTCTCTCAGTGCTGATATTCCTGTAATTTTCCTCTGCACCTGCTCTAAAGCCTTGATATCAAAGGTGTGGTGCCCAGAATTGAACATACTACTCCAGCTGAGGCCTAAATAGTCATCATAACTTCTTGTTGTGTCTCAAACATGAGACAGCAAAGACTGTTAAAACGTTGTGGAAGACCATGATTTGGAAGAGTATTGGAACCTGAAGAGGTAGACGAATCACTCAGGACTGGGATTCTTCCCAATTGGCTCCCGAACATCCTGCAAGCTGCTTTTCCAGGATGTAGAATGGTCCTAGCTGGTCAAGCATCAGACGCTTACCAACATTCTGACTGCAAACTGATTAGCTGGTTAAGCACCAGTAGTATCCTGTGTTCACTTGTGACTTCTTGACCGTGACTTTGCCAACTAGTGCCTTCGATTTTGGGACTTGTTTCCCTGTGCTGAGAGTGTGCACTTCATATTGGACAAACAAAAGTCTTATAACCCAGAACGGACGTCTGTTATAGTTTAGCTAGATTTGAAGAATCTCAAATATGGTGATGGGTTACCTCATTTTTCAAACATCATGTTGATCAAAAGTAAGTATTTTCATCACTGTTATCATTACAGTTCTATTGTTCCAGTGTTATCAGTGTTCCTCCAGCTGTAGCCTGATAATCAGTTTATTTGATTCATTGTCGTCACCATATTCTTTTTATGTTTGTCCCTCATACACAAATCACAGAAACTTATTTGTCCATTTAATGGTGTTATGCACCTGCAATCTGCCTTTTAAAATTTTACTTTCTCCACTCCAAGAAAGCCTTCATTCAAATTAATCCTTCATAAGATCATAAAATGTAGGAGCAGAAGCGGGCCATTCGGCCCATCAAGTCTGCTCTACCATTCAACGAGACCATGACTAATCTGATATAATCCTCAATTCCACTTTCCTGTCTTATCCCCATAACCCTTGATTACCCTGCCGATTAAAAATCTGTCTATCTCCACTTAGAACATAATTATATGACCCAGACTCTACATCCCTCTGCGAATGTCACAGATTCACTACCCTCTGAGAGAAGAATTCCTCTTCATCTCTGACTTAAATGGGTGACCCCCTTACTCTTGAGATTATGCCCTCTGGTCCTAGACTCTCCCACAAGGGGAAACAGCTTCTCAGCATCTATCCTGTCAAGCCCCCGGAAAATCCTATATGTCTCAAAAATGTCGCCGCTCATTCTTCTAAACTCCTCAACAAGTACAGGCCCAACCTACTTAACCTCATAAGAAAATTCCTCCATACCCAGGATCAACCTAGTGAACCTTCTCTGGACTGCCTCCAATCTTTCCTTAGATAAGGGGAGCAAAACTGTTCACAGTATTCCAGGTGTGATCTAACATGCCTTGTATGGTTTTAGCAAGACTTCCCTATTTGTATACTCCATTCCCTTTGAAATAAAGGCTGAACTTGCATGCCAGCTTTTTGTGATTTATGCATAAGGACTCCCAAATCCCTCTGTGCTGCAGTTTTCTGCAGTCTTTCTCCATTTAAATAATATTCAATCCCTTTATTCGTCCTACCAAAGTGCATAACTTTACATTTCCTGACATTATATTCCATCTGCCAAGTTTTTGCACACTCTGAACTTCCCAACCTAACTGGTCTGCATCTCTCTCCAGGCTCTTTGTATCATCCTCACCAATTGCCTTTCCACTTATTTTTGTGTCACTCGAAGTCTTGACAATAGTGCATTCACTTCCTTCGTCCAAGTCATTCATATATATTTTAAATAATTGTGGCCCCAGCACAGATCCCTCCACGAGTTACAAGTTGTCATCCTTAAAATACTCCTCTTATCCCAACTCTGTCTTCAATCAGTTAGCCAATCCACTATCTATGCTAATATACAACCCCCAATACCATGGGCTCTTATCTTATTAAACTGCCTTTTGTGTGGTACCTTATTGAACACTTTTCGGAAATCCATGTATTTTGCATTATCTATCCTGCTTATTACCATATCAAAGAATTCTAATATATGTGTTGGGCATGATTTCCTCTTCATGAAGTCATGCTGACTCTGCTTGATTATATTATGTATTTCTAAATACTCTACTATTACATCCTTTATAATAGACTCTTAACATTTTCCCAATGATCGGGGGCGGGGGGGGTCTTCCTTTTTGAATAAGGGTGTTACATTGGCAGTTTTCCAATCCTCTGGGACTTTTCCAGAATTTAAGGATCCTTGGACTATTACTACCAGTGCATCCACTATCTCTGTAGCTACTTCCTTTAATATCCTGTAATGCAACCCATCAGGTCCAGGGGACTTATTGGCGTTTAGCCCCATTAGTTTCCCTAGTACATTTTCTATAGTGATTGTTACTGTATTTATTTCCTCCACCCCTTTTCCCCTTGATGATCTTGTATTTTTGAATGTTATTAGTGTCTTCCACTGTAAAGACTGACTCAAAGCATTTGTTTAACTCCTCTGCCATTTTGTGGTTCCCCATTATTATTTCCCCAGTCTCATTCTCTAAGGGAACTATGTTCACTTTGGCCTATCTTTTCCTTTATATATATATTTAAAGAAGCTCTTGCTGTCGTTTTTATATTACTTGATAGTTTACCCTCATAGTTTATGTTCTCCATCCTTATTATTTTGTTGGTTTTTATTTTTAAAAACTTTCCCAATCCTCTAGCTTACCACTTGCTTTACATTGTATATTTTATGTTTTCTCTATTATGTATTTTCTTTTGATGTACGAAATGATCTGTCTGAGCTGCACGCAGAACAATACTTTTCACTGAATCCCGGTACACGTGACCGTAAACAAATCCAATCCAATCCAGTAATCTTTGCCAAATTATATGTTCCTTCTTTTAATTTAATACTATCCTTAACTTAGTTAACGATGGTTAATTTATCTCCTTCTGAGAATCTTCCTTCCTCACTGGGATATAACTTTGTTGTGAGTCATGAACAATTTTCATCAACGTCTGCCATTGTTGATCAACCGTCTTTCCTTTTTTTTTGTGTAAATTTAGAGTACCCAATTCATTTTTTCCAATTCAGGGACAATTTAGCGTGTTCAATCGCCCTACCCTGCACATCTTTGTGTTGTGGGGGAAAAACCCACGCAAACATCGGGAGAATGTGCAAACTCCACACGGATAGTGACCCAGAGCCGGGATCGAACCTGGGACCTCGGCGCCGTGAGACTGCAGTGCTAACCACTGCACCACCGTGCTGCCCTTATCAACCGTCTTTCCTGCTAAACTCCTTTCCCAGTCCACTCAAGTCAACACTGCCCTCATTCCTTTGTAACTACATTTATTTAAATTTAGCACCATTGCTTCCAACCCAGATTTCTCACTCTCAAACAAAATGCTAAATTTTACCATGTTATGGTCTCAGTTTCCTCAGGTATCTTTTATTCTGAGATTGTTTATTAAACCTTACTTATTAAACGTTACTTGATCCCTGGTTGGATCCATAATATAATGTTCTGAGAAACTGTCCCGAGTGCACTCTGAATTCTTCCTCATGACTACCTCTGCCAATTTTATTTTTCCAATCTACATGAAGATTAAAATCACCCATGATTAATTCACTGCCTTTTTTTGCATGCCCTCATTATCTTCTGAGTTATTTTCTGTCCTACTGTATAGCTACTGTTAGGGGGCCTATTGCTATCCCACCAGTGTTTTTTCCCTTTCTTATTTCTTACCTCCACCTGTATGGATTCTACATCTTCCAATCGAAGATCATTTCTTGTTATTGTACTTATTTCATCCTGCACTAACAGTTACCCCACCACCCTCTCCTTCCTGCCTGTCCTTACAAAAAGTCACACACTTTCATTCCCAGTTTTGATCTCCTTGTAACCACGCCTCTGTAAGGACTATAAGATCAGACCCATTAAAAGAGCCATGCTATTTTCTACAAACTCCCACATTTTTTTGTCGCAACTTCCCTTTTTATGTTCAGAATTTTGAGGTTCTGGTCAATTAACCCTTTCAAGTTCCAAATGATCCTACGTGACACTTTATCAAACTTTTAAAATTTTCTAACTTTTTCCAGTGGAGGTTGCAGACCTGAAATGTAACCTTGTTTCTCTCTCCATAGATGCTGCCTGACATGCTGAATATTTCCAACATTTTCTGTTTTTATTTCAGCTCTTCGGCAGCTACAGTATTTTACTTTTAAATAATGGAAATCATCTCTTTTAGGTTTTGGTTGAGGGGTAAATATTGGCCAAAGCACTAGGGAGGACTACCATGTTCCACTTCGAAGAATGCCTTGGGAACTTTCATACCCATCTTAAACTGAGGCCCCATCTGTTCTCATTAAACATCTCTCACTCAGTAATGCACTGAAGTGTCAGCGTAAATAATGTCCTCAAGTCTCTGAAGTTGGACTGGAGTCCATATACTTCCAGCTCAAAGGCAAGATTGCTGTCACTGAGCCACAGCTAACACCAAATCAAATTTGGGTGAAATGCTGGGAGCAAAGGGTTTA
This sequence comes from Scyliorhinus torazame, assembly GCF_047496885.1. Classification (NCBI taxonomy): domain Eukaryota; kingdom Metazoa; phylum Chordata; class Chondrichthyes; order Carcharhiniformes; family Scyliorhinidae; genus Scyliorhinus; species Scyliorhinus torazame. The sequence continues at coordinate 214,015,116 of NC_092715.1, read as the reverse complement.
ATTATTGATTTCAGCCTTGCTTTTTTCAAATAAATTTTTAAAACCCAATTCTTTTTTTCCAATTAAGGGGCAATTTAGCGTGGTCAATTCACCTACCCAGCATATCTTTGTGCAGGTTGTGGGGGTGAGACCCATGCAGACACGGGGAAAATCTCCATACGGCCAGTGACCCTCAGCACGGTGAGGCTGCAGTGCTAACCACTGCACCACCGTGCCGCCCCGGCTTGCTTACAATGTAATGGAACCTACTATCTTTCATTGCAGGAAAGATACAGCATTGAACCCACTATGGTGGTTCATGGAGTGAAGATGTTGTATGTACCAGTCATGCCAGGACATGTGAAGCGACTAAAACTAACGTAAGTAAATTGCAAATAGCAAGGGAGAGTTGATCAGTAAAAGAATGAATATGGTAATTTTTTTTAAAATGTGATTTATTCCAAACTTATTCAGTTACAAAAGATGGACAATCTGGGGAATATGCTCCCATCTCATAATTCTACAGTTTGTACAGGTTTTTCCCCATTGTCACCCTACGCCACCACCCCCTTGCGACGAATTCATTAGTTATTGAATACATACCGGAATATATTAAACCAGGGGGCGCGATTCTCCACTCCCACGCCGGTTGGGAGAATCGCCTGAGCCGTCAAAATTTCCGGGGACGCCGGTCCAACGCCCTCCCGCGATTCTCCCAAGCGGCGGGAACGGCCAGGTCGAGTTTCGCAGGCCGGAGAATCGCCAGAGACACCGAAAATGGCGATTCTCCGGCACCCCCGCTATTCTGAGGATTGGATGGGCTAAGCGGCCAGGCCAAAACGGCGGGTTCCCCCCGGCGCCGTCCACACCTGGTCGCTGCAGTCGTGGGGGGGGCGGCCTGTGGGGGGGCGAGGGGGGGGTCCTGCACCGGGTTTCACCTGGAATGTGGGGTGGCCCGCGATCAGTGCCCACCGATCGTCGGGCCGTCCTCTCTGAAGGAGGACCTCCTTCCTTCCGCGGCCCCGCAAGATCCGACCCCCATCTTCTTGCGGGGCGGATTTAGAGAGGACGGCAACCACGCATGCGCGGGTTGGCGCCGGCCAACCCGCGCATGCGCGAATGACGTCCGTTATGCGGCGCCGGCCGCATCATCTATGCGGCGCCGCTTTTACGCGGGCGACAAGGCCTGGCGCGTGTAGATTACGCGGCCCCGATCCTGGCCCATTGTCAGGGCCTGAATTGGTCGGGACCGGGGCCGTTCCGGGCCGTCGTGAACTCGACGACGGAGCGGCCACTTCGGCGTGGGAATGGAGAATCCCGCCCAGGGTTTCCCAAATCTTTTGAGCTGCGCAACTCCTAGTGACCTCCCAAAAGCATCGGGGAACCCCAAACATTCTCATGTTTTTTTTAAATAAATTTAGAGCACCCAATTCATTTTTTCCAATTAAGGGGCAATTTAGCATGTACAATTCACCTACCCTGCACATCTTTGAGTTGTGGGGGCGAGACCCACGCAAACACGGGAAGAATGTGCAAAATCCACACGGACAGTGACCCAGAGCTGGAATCGAACCTGGGACCTCGGCACCGCGAGACTGCAGTGCTACCACTGCGCCACCGTGCTGCCCTACATTCTCATAATGTTGACACTGTTTTCTTGCCACAAAATAGGTGCAAACACAGAAATCAAATGCAAAAAAAGTCTTTACTAACTATCTATGCATATATTAGGGAGTGGCACACAGTCACTAAATACATTAGCCAGCTACCTGGTAATAATTAAAAAGTTCTCTTGTTTTTAAAAAAAAAAATCAAGTCTTACCGTTTGCCATTATTCATGGGAGAAGTGATCTGGAAAGTTGTTTCTCATATTGGACACATGCACATCTCTCTCCCTCAGACACGCATTTCCCCCACACACACTTTTCTCTCTCTCTCCCTCACACACACTCGCCCTTCTCTCTCGCACACACTTGCCGCTCTCTCTCACACACACCCAGACACACACACACTCGCCTCTCTCTCATACACACACTCGCACCTTTCACAAACATTTGCCCTCTCTCTCACACGCTCAGTCCTCTCTCTCACACACACACACACACACACTCGCCCGTCTCACATATAAACACTCGCCCCTCACTCTCACACACATACTTGCTCCTCTCTCACACACACACACACGCCCCTCTCTCACACACATATTCATCCCCCTCTCTCTCATACACACTCGCCCCTCTCTTGCACACATTCACCCCTCTCTCACACACACAGACACTCACCCCCTCACACACACACTCGCCCCTTGCTCTCTCTCACACACACACTTTCCCCCTCTCACACACACGCCCGTCTCTCTCACCTGCGCACACTCATCCCTCTCTCACACTCGCACCCCTCTCTGTCACACACAATCACTTGCCCATTTCTCGCTCTTGCACACATGCCCATTCGCCCCTTTCTCTCATTCTGCCTCACACACACACACACATGCCCTCTCTCTCACATGCACAAGCCGCCTCTCTCATTCCCACACATCTACTTGCCCCTCTCTCGCACATGTAAATACTCATCCCCCTCTCACACACTCGCCCCTCTCTCTCTCTCACTCACCCCCCCCACTTTCTCTCTCACACTCGCCCCTCTCTCTCTCTCGTCCCTCTCTCTCACACACTTGCCTCTATCTATCTCTGTCTCTTTCTTCTCTCTCTCTCTCTCTCTCTCACACTCCTCTTTCTCTCTCACTCCCCTCTCTCTCTATCTCCTCTCGCTCACACACTCACCCCACTCTCTCTCTCATTCTCTCTCTTATACACTCATCCCTCTCCCTTTCACACCTATCAAACACTTGCTCCGATGCCCACACAATCTGAGGCTGGACCATTCGCTCCATGGTTGGTCCACCCGCTGCAAGGTACCACCACACCGCCTCTCTTCTTCATGATCTTCGCTGTTGGCTGCAAACTTTTTAATTCGGCAACAGCGATCTAAGAAATCAAATTGGCCAATCAGAGCAAGCCTTCTTGGAGCGTGGTCACATCGTGGCCGCCAGATCACAGACCACTGGAGAGCCTGGAGGTCCGCAGAACCTCCGTATTATAGCTGAAGCCAGCTACCACATCCATGATAAAAGCAAATTACTGCGTATGCTGGAATCTGAAACAAATCAGAAAATGGTGGACTATCTCAGCGGGTCTGACAGCATCTGTGTTGAGAGAACGGAGCTAACATTTCGCGTCTGGATGACTCCTTGACAAAGTCTTTTTTTAATTTAGAGTCCCAATTATTATTTTTTGAATAGGGAGCAATTTAGCGTGGCCAATCCACCTACCCTGCACATCTTTGGGTTGTGGAAGTCAAGCCCACGCAGACACGGGGAGAATGTGCAAATTCCACACGGACAGTGACCCAGAGCCGGGATCGAACCCGGGTCCTCAGCACCGTGGTCAGCAGTGCTAACCACTGTGCCACCCTGACTCTTTGTCAAAGCTGACCACATCCATAACCTGTGTTGTAATCTGGACAGAGTGATGGGGTGAAATTTTCCTCATGTGGGTTTGGTATGAAACTATCTCGGACAGTTTTTGCACACAACAGCAGCAAAATCAGCATAAATGAACAATCTCACTGGTGTGGAATGAGATGGGAAAATGGAAATGATCTCTGTAGCTGGGATATTATTCTGATTTTGGTGTTGAAGCACAATATTTAGATGTATTACTGGGAAATTTACCCAAACTGATTATTTGTGACCTGGGGAGTACAGTATTCAAAGAGAGTGAGCTTCATCTGATCCAAATGGAAATATTTATCATTGTAAAACAATGGGAAATCACCCTTTCCCATATCTAGTTTTCTTCCCAAAACTATTGAGAGTAAAATAGATTGGTTTGATTACATGAAAAAATGGATTTGATTGTGCCATCACTGGCTCTGAGAGATTAATGGGAGGTGACAGTTTAGTACAAGCTGCTTGCTTACATCTAATGGAAATTCAGTTTTATTTCCATTGGAACAGAATGTCCTAGGGTTTCTTCTTCTGCACTCAGCAAGGTATGATTTTTTGCTCATTTGTTTTACGGAAGTGGAAACCGTGTCAGCCAACTGTAAGTTCTGCACTCCGGAACAAAGTTCTGCAAAGTTGAAGATGCCGCTTTTTGGATGAGTTTAGCCGACGTCCCGTCTGCCCCCTCAGGTGGGCATAAAAATTCCCATGGTACAATTCCGAGAAGGCGCGAGGTGTTTTCCCAGTGTCCTGTCCAACCTTTATCACTCAGCCATTAACAATTTACAGGATGCACTTGTAGAGCACTTGATAATCCAGCTGCAAAGGGTCACTTTTGGCTGAGCGGGAATGGTAGTATCCAATCTTTGATTAAACTTAAACCATTTGAAGTTTATATTCTTGTATTTATTTTTCCTCTACAGTATGCATAAGTTAGTGAAACCAGCAACAGAGAGGAAATATATTGATTTGACTGTGTCATTTGCACCTGAATCTGATGGTGATGAAGACCTGCCAGGTCCTCCTGTGAGATACTACTTCAGACCTGAAGAGAACTGAGCTCATGCTGTGGATGCTTCAGCCCCTTGAACCAACTACCACACAAATGGAGAAGCACTCACTTATTTGCTAAATTGTTCTGCTTTATTGTGGTGTAAATGTCTCTGTAATCTCCTGCACGTCACCCAATGCAGACTGCCTTAATAGCGGAATAAAATCGGTGTTTACAAATGATTGTCCGCATACTGTGTTATGGTGCAGTCAAGACAGTCCAGTCCCATGAGCATGATGCATATCATCTTTTTGTACAAGTTCTTCTTTCACTGCTAGAATTAAGTTTTGTTACCTGCTATTTAAAATTGAACAAGGTTCCATGTTGTCCTGCACCAAAGATGTATAGCAAGTGTCAGAAAGGGGTTCAGCATATCTGCCATGGACTGCTGGAGGAATAGACTGTGGCTCCATGGCTGAATTACTCACTCCATCTGGATCAAGCATTCCCATGAGAAATAAATCCCCATCTTGTAATTTCAAGCTTTTTAGTATAACAAAGTAGAACATTTTCAAAACTCAATTATTTCAACCCTACTCTTGTAAAATTTCAATTATGCAGATTTTAAAAAGGTAACGAATGCACTGACATTTTTGTGTTCAAATTATTTTTGTCCATTTTATATGCTTGTGCATGGTGTTTTGGCCAAGCTAACAATATAATCTCTGCCTTGTTCGGCTACTGCAGGTCATGATTTATACTTGTGCCCCTTAACCATAAGTAGCTTAAAGTAAAACTAACTGAATTACTCATGTAATTTCTGAACTTTCATTCGGATCACAGATCACTTGGGATTTTTTTTTTTGAATCTGCAAAAAGATTGTGTACGGCATGTTTCAGTAGGCCAGTTTATTTGTAATTTAGCATGCTAATTGTTTAATATCTTATTTTCTTATAACTACAAACCACATTTGAGTCTGTGTTGGTCAGTAATTTTCACACTTGAGATCAGCGTTATTTGTACATCTTGATACCTGCAGGGTTTTTTTTAGTTCTTTGTAAATAACGTAGCAATCTAAATGACAGGTCTTAGCTTCACTTATTTTTTTAAACATTTTGTTTAAAATATAGTATTGTGATTTGTATGTTTAGAGCACTGATTTGGAGTCTACCACAAGCGCATATAATTCCCTCTTTTGGTTGTGAAGAGGTCTGGGACCCTGAGGTTTTGAAAGGCACAATATAAATGCAAATCTTTATTTCTTTGACGTGTCGCCTGTAGTTCATTGGTAGCATGTTTGCATCTCGGGTTGAAGACCTACTCCACAGAATGGAGTGCAAAATCTAGGCTGATTCTGCAGTGTAGTACTGAGGCAATGCTACACTGTCGGAGATGCTGTCTTTCCGATGAGACATTAAACTGAGGTCCTCATCTGTCATCTTGGATGGATGTAAAAGATCCCATGACATTTCAGGGAAGTTCTACCTGGTGTCCTGGCCAATATTTATCCCTCAACCAACCACCACTTTTAGATTAATTATCTGGTCATTATACTATTGCTGTTTGTGGGAGCTTGCTGTGCATAAATTGGTTGCTGCGTTTCCTACATTACAACAGTGAGTACACATCAAAAGAGCACATTGGCTGCAAAGCTTTGGGACCACCTGAAGTCATGTAAGGCACTATACAGATGAAAATAATTTTCTCATCTTTTTTGCCTAATTGTCCATCCTTGGATTCAAATAGTATTTGTGGATATTTTCAAATTTGCCCAACTGGGTAAAAAATTGGCATTGTTAAACAACCTAAATTTCTCTTATAATGAAACCAAATTCATGAAGTGCAACTTCAGTGAGAACAGTAATAAGCCAACCAGTCCACATTGGCAGTCTATTCCTGTGGCAGCAAATTGAAATTCTGTCCCCAAATTACATAATCCAAGTGTCCCTGATGAGGCACATACATTTTAAACATGATTTTATTTTTATTTCTGTACAGCAAACCATATAGGATCGTTAATTTCTTTCACTTCACATAGTCATCAGGTTGCCTAAGGAGTCTTCTACCTAGATTTTCACTTTGGTGAAACCAAACACTGTGAACTGAAAACTTATCGAATGAGGAAATAAAATAACTTTCAACCAGTTACTCTTGTAAAGTTTTATTGATTTTTAGTTTTGGAGTAACATGCCCTGCTTGTCTAGTACTTTTATTGATGCATAAAAAACATGCTGTGATGACCTTCCCCAAAATGAAGCCTCCCCACCCACTATAACTACCACCACTCGTCCCGCACAGATTATCATAGCGGCAGTGTGGCCCTGATCACCAAATCACAACACCACTGTCCCTCCTGTAATTTCTCTTTTTGAACATCTCATTTTGCTCGCATTAAAATCTTCATTCTCTACTGCCCACCAAAGTATCACTTTCCTTCCTCAGTGTCTGCACTGAGCAACTTATCTTTGCTGAATACTACCATGCTCTCTCCCATCAGAGTTAACTGCCCTCTTATTCTCCCTTAATCTCTCCCTCCATGTAAACTCATTCACAGCCACCCCACTTGACTTTGCCATCTCGGGTGGTTTCGTTCCTCCCAACAGATCAATTCTAGATAAGACCATCTCTGATCTCTTGTATCACTCTCCATCCATATACCCCTTGCTTTTCCACCCCTGGATTCTCCAATTCACTTACTATACTTCCAAAATTACTGTCTTAACTTTTCATCGCCACTTTTGCAGCTACCACAAAACTCCTTCATCTTTGATACTCTGGTCACCATTAAAGCCATTATTCACTCTCACCCTGACCAAACTCCCAGTATGCCCTCACCTCCACTCCCTCAGGTCCTAAGGACGCAGACTTGATATGGGGCTGGATCCTCCAAATTGAAGACTAAGTGCTGACGCCGGCGTGGGAACAGTGGTGTTTTACGCCTGAAAAAATGGTGCAAAAGTTACGCCGATCCTCCGTCTGATGGGGGGTTAGCAGGCACGCAGCGTAAAGCCTCCAGCTTTACTGCGGATAAGGCCGAAGAATGGCCGGGTCCATGGGCGTGCATGTGCAAGGCGATGGCTTGCAGCGGCCGCGCGTGCAACATGGCGCAGCCGCACGTGGACCCGGCCTGCCAAGAACTGCCCCAAGTACGCCGATTGAAGGGGCAGAACATTGCAAAAGCGGCAGCGCCCCCGATTTCGGCGCAAAGGGGGATTCTCCAGCCGATCGACAAACGCGATTTTGGCGACTGGAGAATTCCGCAATTGGTTTTGTCATTCACTGGCACATCTGGCTGGACCACATAACATACTATTGATCCTGCTCTCATCTGCTAAAAGCACATACTAGGATGCAAAGAGAGCCTTAGTCGGCTCAGCTGCAAAGCTTTATCTTAAAGCCCTTTCCCTTTGTAGCCATCTGGGATGGCCACGTCCCGATTACAAAATGGACACTTGCAAAGAATGCAGGGAAAATTGGACAATACCGAAAAAGCAAGCAGGTGAAAGGTCTGCCTGTTGATTAGAGCCTTAGCTCTCAGACAGGACCGGTACTGCTAAGCCATCTACATACTAATGAGCCATCCCCGGGAACAAAAGGCAACATTTAGGTAAACAATGCTAAGCCAGACATACCGGCGCCAGAGGAGACTAAAACAAAGCAAACCAACGGCCACCTAGGACACGCCCAGCAACCAGGGAACCCACCCCTCTATTGGAGGAAAATAAGATAAGAACGATTGGGAAACGGCCCAATTAATTGGGGCCAAGTTCAAGGCCTGCCCAAAAGCACGCGAAGCCCTTTCGAATATAAAAAGGATTCCCCAAGAGAGGATCGCTCTCTTGGCCTTGGCTGTCAGTGAGGCGAGACCAGCCTAGCAGCTACACCAGACCAAGTAAGTTCCAAGTCAACGCACGCTACGAGATAGACGCTCCTAGTTGCTAACCTATAAACCGCACAACCCAGCAGCCTCAGAACCGAGCAACGGCCGTTGTTCCTCTGACTGTGTGGGCACCCGAAGCTACGTATAGGCTTTTAGCAATGGTGATAGTTTAGGTTGTAGAGTTTTATGCATGAGTAGATTTGACTGTGTAAATAAACGAGTATTGCTCTAATCACCAAGACCTTTTTTTAATAAAATAGACAGGAGCATCACGAGCTTCGTGTGGGCAGGGAAAGTTCCGAGAGTAAGGAGGGGGTTCCTTCAGCGTAGTAGGGACAGAGGAGGATTGGCACTACCGAACTTGGGCGATTACTATTGGGCTGCCAATGTGGCAATGATACGTAAATGGATGACGGAGGGTGAGGGAGCGGTGTGGAAAAGACTGGCGAGAAAGTCCTGTAAAGGGACGAGTTTAGAGGCGCTGGTGACGGCGCCGCTACCGATCTCACCTAAAAAGTTTACCACGAACCCAGTGGTGGCGGCAACATTGAATATCTGGGGACAGTGGAGGCGACAGAGAGGGGTGCGCGGAGCCCTGGTGGGGTCCCCAATCAGGAACAACCATAGGAAGAATGGATGGAGGATTTCAGAGCTGGTACCAGTTGGGAATTAGGGAGATTTATTTATAGATGGGACTTTTGCGAGCTTGGGAGCATTGGAGGAAAAGTATAAGTTGCCCCGGGGAAATTTCTTGAGATATATACAGGTGAGGGCGTTTACTAGACAACAGGTGAGGGAATTTCCGTTGCTCCCGACACAGGGGATACAGGACAGGGTGCTTTCAAGGGTGTGGGTCGGAGAGGGCAAGGTGTCAGAGATTTACCGAGAGATGAGGGAAGAGGGGGAGGAGTCGGTGGGCGAACTAAAAGGAAAGTGGGAAGAAGAACTAGGGGAGGAGATAGAGGAGGGTATGTGGGCTGATGCCCTAAGCAGGGTAAATTCCTCTTCCTCATGCGCCAAGCTTAGCCTGATTCAATTTAAGGTGCTACATAGAGCACACATAACGGGAGCAAGATTGAGCAAGTTCTTTGGAGTGGAGGACAAATGTGGGAGGTGTGGCGGGAGCCCGGCAAACCACGCACATATGTTTTGGGCGTGCCCGGCACTGGAAGGGTATTGGAAGGGAGTGACGGGAGTGATTTCGCGGGTGGTGAAGGCCCGGGTCGAACCAGGCTAGGGGTTAGCTCTATTTGGAGTTGCGGAAGAGCCGGGAGTGCAGGAGGCGAAAGAGGCCGATGTTGTGGCCTTTGCATCCCTAGTAGCCCGGCGCAGGATCCTACTCATGTGGAAGGAGGCGAAACCCCCCGGACTGGAGGCCTGGGTAAATGATATGGCGGGGTTCGTTAAACTGGAGCAGATAAAGTTTGCCCTGAGAGGATCGGCTCAAGGGTTCACCAGGCGGTGGCAGCCATTTCTCGACTACCTAGGGGAACGTTAGAGGGAAGACAGATGACCAGCAGCAGCAACCCGGGGGGGGGGAGGTGGGGGGTGTTTAGTTTAGTTTAGTTTAGGTCAAAGATAAAGGGGTTTTGTTACTTGCGTATTGTTAAAAATTTCTGTATTGTTATTGTTGCGTTTGCTTTGTAAGAGGGGGAAAATTGTTGTTTGGGAAAAAAATTTCAATAAAACACATTTAAAAAAATAAAATAAAATAAATGAGCATTGCTGTTGAATTTACTAACTGGTGAACTGAGTCTTTGATCAGTATTTGGTTTTGAACCTTGTGGCTGTATCGAAAGATACCTGGCGACTCTTGAGCAGACGTAATTAAACAGAGCTAAATTAAGAGACAACAGCAAGTTAGCAACATTTACTGGCGACTCCCCCGGGACTCGACTTAGAAGTGGCTTAACCACTCTGAGAGAACCCAAATTTAAATTAAGAATCCAATTGGAAACAAAAACCACAAGTGTAAGAACAGTACTGATCAAGCCTCTGAGATTTGGAAGTGTGTTTATGCATGCGTACTAACAGGGATACAAGGTAAACCGGAGAGATTTTGTTGTGCAAAACTGTGGGGAGTTTTGTAGCTCGGAAATTAACGTAAGCCGTACCCGTGTTTACATCACCACTTTATCACCCCCTGTTCCAAATTCAGTAGAGAACCTAGATAGAGAAAATGGCAATGAAGGCAATGGAACGCCTTGTGAACCCCCAGGTATTCGAGGTCGCAGTGACCAGTAGAGTGGGAAGATGAGATCAGGAAATATCTCAAGGGAAATGATGGCCCCATTGGAGTGAATTCTGTGCTAATGAGGAAACAGGTCCCGGGAGTATAGGACATACTTGGTGGGAGAACCTGTCAGAGATCCATAAGAAGAGCTTAGGGAAAGCTCGCAAGCTGATGGCAATCGTGTCCTGTTTGGCACAATTGCGAGGCACAGAGGAGGTCGTTAGGACGCTCCGTAGAGAGATAGAGGAGACAGAAGTAGTGAGGTAGACGTGAGCAAGGTAGAGGAGGAGAATAGAGATTTAAAAGAACAGATAGCAGCAAGGGACAGAGAGGTGGGTGATGCCAAGAGGACACATCAGTCTTGTCTCGCGCATTTGAGTAGTTTACATACGCAATATGATAAGGCCTACCAGGACACGCAATGTGCGGTCTTGGTAAGACAAGAGACCGAGCAACAAGTTGAGAAATTGCAGAAACAGTGCAATGATTTGAAAGCAGCCCTACGAGCACTCCATACTTCCACGATGGAACAAAGGCAGAGCTCCGTAGACCACGCAAAGTGCCGGAAGCAAATTGCAATCTCTGCTTTCCATTCAAAATGGGTTTCAAAGCACATTTGTACCACAATTAGATCAGGAAAATGGCCCCGATTGGCAGGAATTGAACGAGACTGCCCATAGATACGTACATGGGATATGTACGCAGGAACAACCCCAGAAAAGGAGAGTGCCCCAACCGAACAGGCAGAACACACCCATGAACCCAGTAACTACACACCGCAGGGCCACAGCAGAAGGAGAAACAGATTTCCTTTATACAACCCCGTTAACCATGACCCAATTACGGGACGCGTGTGGACAAATTACACCGTTCCTTCCCACATCAGACCCCCACGAATTTTTCGCAAAAGCCAAACAGCAGGCTACCATGTACGGCCTGGACGAAAAGGAGCAAGTGAAGCTCACAGTTTTAAGCCTCGACCCTTCAGTCATGACAGCCCTTCCCGACCCACAGAATGTAGGAGGATACACACTCCAAGAGATGCACACAGCGATCCTTGATGCGATCGGCTATAACAGAGGAGACCCTGTAGAAGGCCTAAACAAGTGTAGGCAAAAGAAGACAGAGTACCCCACAGCGTTTGCTGGATGCTTGTGGATACACTTCGCAGCAGTTTTTGGAGAGTTAGCCTGCGCCCATTTGTCCCCAGATAATATGGCCAAATGGACTTGAATCCTCATCTTTCACACGACAGACGCAGGACAGAAAGCTTGCGCAAATTATGACCCCCTCAGACGAGGCCCACAATGAAAAATGGGTTTTGAAAAGGTTGTCCCGTGCTTGGGAGCCACAGTCCAAGGCAAAACCGCATTTATAAAACCCGATGAAGAGCAGGTAGACATGAATACAGTTAAATCGCAGCAGAACCCCGCATGGGTAAATGAGGGCAGGAACAGCCCACTGCAACCCAAACCTCAGGAATGTTACAACTGTGGCCAGTTAGGACACTTTGCATGAGAGTGCAACGCGCCCCAAAAGCAGCAGAGAAGCCAACAGACAGGCACCCTAAACAGGAATAGGGCAAAGTCGATCCATAGCGTTAGCGCCCGTTCAGGGAATGCAGACATGAACGGCACCGACTGACGGTGTTCGGGCTCCCCAACTTGGGTCTGCAACACCCTTTGGGACAAGTCCGGTAGACCAGTAGTGGCAGGCAAAGTTCGGGGACACCCCGTAGAATTTCTTTGGGACACAGGAGGGTCCCGCACCACACTCAATTCCTCCACGATGTTTCAGCGAGACACGTGGCCCACAACAGACACCATCACACTCAGCGGTTTTACAGGCCATTTACAACAGGGACACATCACAGCCCCTGTAGCGATACAAATAGGGAACATCACGACTAAGCACCCGTAGTTTTGGTTGATCTGCCCCAGACAGCAGAACATATCCTTGGGATCGATTTCATGAGCTCCCATAACCTTTCTTTTGACCCAGTTAACAAGTGTGTTTGGAAAATGGCAAAGGCAGCACGAGCCCCCGCCATGCTCTCAGTAGGAGAGTATGTAAACAGGATTAGCTCAGTAGGCGACTTCTGGTTCGATCCTCGAGCCATTAGTGCAGACAAACAGGTTAGGGCAGTCCTGCAGGAACACAAAGCAGCATTTGCACAGCACAAGCACGACTGGAAAATTGGCTGGCTTTGTGAACATTACAGGTCCCAACCCTAAACCCCAGAAGCAGTACGGATTTCCCCAGGAAGCAGAGGGAGAAATCTCCAAAGTAATAGAGTTTGTTGGATCAAGGCGTACTCAGATCAGTAGCCTCCACAAACAACGCACCGATTTGGACCGTCAGGAAACCGGATGGATCATGGCGACTGACCATTGATTACCGGGAACTGAACAAAGTAACCCCAGCAGCAGCCCCCACCTTAGCCACAGGTCCCGAGACCATGCTCAAACAGGGACTCCAGTCAAAAAGAAATTTGGTTTTGGACATTAGTAACAGCTTTTGGTCCATTCCATTGGCTAAAGCGTGCCAATACAAATTCACCTTTATGACACGAAATGAAATGAAAATCGCTTATTGTCACAAGTAGACTTCAAATGAAGTTACTGTGAAAAGCCCCTAGTCGCCACATTCCGGCGCCTGCTCGGGGAGGCTGTTACGGGAATCGAACCGTGCTGCTGGCTTTACATTCCAAGGGCAACAGTACACGTGGACGTGCCTTCCACAAGGCTTCCACAACTCCCCCTCCATTTCCCACCGACAGCTGGCAAATGGATTAACAATATTTTCCCGCCCCGATTGTCTGGTCCAGTATGTAGATGACTTGTTACTACAGACAGACACAAAGGGAGAGCACATTTCGCTTCTCGACGAACTCCTAGGACTCCTAAAATAAATTGGTTGTAAAATCAACCCCAAGAAGGCCCAGATTTTGAAAGAGAAAGTGATTTACTTGGGAACAGTGATCACACATGGTAAACGCGAGAGCGAGCAACAGAGAATTGACTCGATCGTCAAATTGCCCCTTCCCCACAATGTCTCAGCCATCCGGTCATTTTTAGGACTGGTTGGCTACTGCCGAAACCATATTGACGGTTTCGCCACTAAAGCAGCGCCCCTATGAAATGAAAATTGCTTATTGTCACAAGTAGGCTTCAATGAAGTTACTGTGAAAAGCCCCTAGTCGCCACATTCCGGCGCCTGTTCGGGGAGGCTGGTACAGGAATTGAACCGTGCTGCTGTCCTGCTTGAAAAGCCAGCGATTTAGCCCAGTGTGCTAAACCAACCCCTATCCGTACTTCTCAAGAAGTAGGCACCTTGAGAATGGCTTCCACAGCATACGGATGCCGTGGATGCTTTAAAGAGAGCCCTCAACACAGCTCCCACACTACAGGTCCCAGATCCACTTTCCCCGTACGCTATCGAAATAGCAAGCACCGACCGAACCCTTTCGGCCGTGATCCTCCAGGAATGCCCCGTAGCATACGCCTCACGCGTGTCAGACCCCGTAAAGCAAGGCACCTGCTCGCAGTTTTTTGGGCAGTACAATACTTCGCCTACATTACAGGACTCAACCCCATCACCATCCTCACAGAACACACACCGATACAGCTATTGTTAGACGGCCGACTTAAAGATGGCAGTCAGCCAAATCCGCACAGCCCGTTGGACCCTTCTTTTACAGGGACGGGACATTACAGTAAAAAGAACCAAGACCCACACCTTCCTTGCCGATAATTTGCAGGATGCAGGCACCCCTCATGAATGTGAGATCATCACCACAAAACAGAACACAGGCCCATTTATTCCTAAAACACCTCCCAGGTGTCATGATATTCAGGTAAACATCACCGCACATACATATATACTGATGGACAGATCAACGGACCAATCAACACACACAGAACACTACAACCAATCACAGGCAAGAGCATACACCGGACAAAACGGGGAACACGGCACTTCCTGGGCACTCGAGCAGGAGACAGATCAGGGCACAGAGCTCATAGCCAGCCACTCAGAGGTTCACCATGTGCTGAGTGCCACTACAAGATAGAATTAGGAATAGGTCCACAGATTCAAGGGTTAAGATCGAACCTCAGTAAACAGTTAACCACTGTAAATAGATGTTTGAAATAAAACTGAGTTGTACCATTCGCAACCGTGTTTGTTCGTCTGTGTAGCAGAGTACCCAACACTTCACCAGGAAAACAGGTAGTACACCCCAGAGACCCCAGCCCCCAGACATGTCCGCACCCAAAGAACAAAGAAATGTACAGTACAGGAACAGGACCTTCGGCCCTCCAAGCCCGCGCTGACCATGCTGCCCGACTAAACTACAATCTTCTACACTTCCTGGGTCCGTATCCCTCGATTCCCATCCTATTCATGTATTTGTCACGATGCCCCTTAAATGTCACTATCGTCCCTGCTTCCACCACCTCCTCCGGTAGCGAGTTCCAGGCACCCACTACCCTCTGCGTAAAAAACTTGCCTCGTACATCTACTCTAAACCTTGCCCCTCTCACCTTAAACCTATGCCCCCTAGTAATTGACCCCTCTACCCTGGGGAAAAGCCTCTGACTATCCACTCTGTCTATGCCCCTCATAATTTTGTAGACCTCTATCAGGTCTCCCCTCAACCTCCTTCGTTCCAGTGAGAACAAACCGAGTTTATTCAACCGCTCCTCATAGCTAATGCCCTCCATACCAGGCAACATTCTGATAAATTTCTTCTGTACCCTCTCTAAAGCCTCCACATCCTTCTGGTGGTGTGGCGACCAGAATTGAACACTATACTCCAAGTGTGGCCTAACTAAGGTTCTATACAGCTGCAACATGACTTGCCAATTCTTATACTCAATGCCCCGGCCAATGAAGGCAAGCATGCCATATGCCTTCTTGACTACCTTCTCCACCTGTGTTGCTCCTTTCAATGACCTGTGGACCTGTACTCATAGATCTCTTTGACTTTCAATACTCTTGAGGGTTCTACCATTCACTGTATATTCCCTACCTGCATTAGACCTTCCAAAATGCATTACCTCACATTTTTCCGGATTAAACTCCATCTGCCATCTCTCCGCCCAAGTCTCCAAACAATCTAAATCCTGCTGTATCCTCTGACAGTCCTCATCGCTATCCGCAATTCCACCAACCTTTGTGTCGTCTGCAAACTTACTAATCAGACCAGTTACATTTTCCTCCAAATCATTTATATATACTACAAAGAGCAAAGGTCCCAGCACTGATCCCTGTGGAACACCACTGGTCACAGCCCTCCAATTAGAAAAGCATCCTTCCATTGCTACCTGAAGATTTATGTGGATGGCTCCTCCACAGTGTTAAATGGAAAGAGAATTACCGGTTGCGGTATTTACGTAGAGGATGCGTAGGGATGCGCCCTAGATGAGATTGCATTAAAGTTGCCAGGACACAGGCTCATGGGCAGCAGAACTGGCAGCGATCGCTTACATTGTAGACCACCCTGACCCGTTCCCGACCCCAGCAGACATCTATTCGGACAGCTTGTATGTCTGCAATAGTTTGACGGAATTCCTACCCCTGTGGGAAACTAGAGGATTTGTTTCCGCGGACGGTAAACCCCTACCCTCAGCCCCATTACTCCGCCATATCTTAGAAACAGCGAAGGATAGGAAATACGGTATAATTAAGGTTCGCAGTCATTACCGTTCTTCCCCCCCTGGTAACGTTAAAGCAGACGCCCTAGCGAAGGCAGGCTCCAGGCATGGTTATTTTTGGAACCCCCCCGAAAGCACCAAATTACACGCAGTTCAGGTCTCACAGACCAATATTCAGGATTTAGCGAAGGCACAGAAAGAGAATGAGAAACTCAGGGAAGTTTTAAAGGGAACCTACCCAGCCCCGCACGATAAATACAAGAATGCAATCACCACACAACGGTGTGATTTTAAAGGATGGCATTTATATAGTTCCCAGCCAGGACAGGAACCAGATCATTTGTCAGTTCCATGACAATCATGGACACTAAGGTATTGAACCCACCCTAGCCCACCTCGGACCGCTCTGCTGGTGGCCTGATTTAAAAGCCGATGTTACCCACTACATAGGGAATTGCTTAATCTGTGCCCAGAACAATCCGGACAGATATGCGAAAAAGGCTCAACTTAGTCATACCCGCCCCATTAATGGACCCTGGACAAATCTCCAGATAGATTATATATGACCCCTACCCCCTTGCAGAAATGGTTATAAGTATGTGTTGGTTGTTATAGACACCTTCACAAAATGTTTTTATGCATTTCAATCGAGAACTAATAGGGCCAAGACAACGGCTAAAATATTAACACACCACATCTTTACAAGATGGGGCCTCCCCCGCAGTATAGAATCTGATCAAGGCTCCCATTTCACCGGACGTGTAATGAAAAACGTCCTCACGATTTTCGGCATTCGACAAAAGTTTTGCATACCACCCCCAGTCAAGTGGTATTGTAGAGAGGCTGAATAGGACATTGAAAGCCACCCTCAGGAAAATGGTTCAGCAGAATAACAGCACCTGGGATTCAGTTACTCCCATTTGCTTTAATGTTTTAAAGAAACACAGTATCCACGTCCACAGGTTACACCCCCCACACCCTCATGACCGGACGCCCCAGGAAAGGCAGTGAGTATTTATTAGGACTGGATTTGGCCAGCCTCGCAGTTATAGCCCTCACGCATGAAAATGCGGTTACACAACTAGTACAGAACATAAAGGCAGCCCAACTCGCCGCTGCAGTGAGACTTGGAGCCAGGAAGAAACAGAGCAAGGCTTGTTTCGACAAAACAGTACACGCCACTGAGTTTGCAGTAGGGCAGCAAGTTATGCTTTCCCTTTACAACCCCAGTTCATTCCTTCTCCAAAATCTCCGGACCATACTCCATTTCGGACAAAGTCAGCCCCTCAGTATACAAAATAACCTATCCAAATGATAAGTCTGCGTGGTTTCACATAAACCAGTTCAAGGCTTATGGCTCGCAGAATAACCACACACACATCCTGCTCGCAGCAGCAGACGAGCACGCCCCGTCCACAGATGACATATTCCTACCCTCCCCCAACCAGTCCAGCCCTCCCTCAGACACGACTTCAACTCCGCCCCCAGAGGCACGACTCCGCTTCTCCCTTTCTTCAACCAGCAGCGACAGGGACAGTGATAGCGATCACGATGACGATAGCCACAGCACACCACGTTATGACTATACCCCTGTACCAGGCCCCACTCCCAGCGATTCCGAGCATGATTCCACTGACCCCTTCAAGATTACATATATCAAAGCCCCTGACCCAGACCCACTGCCCGACGATTACGGATTGAAGCAGAGTAGCTCCAACCTCGACACACGATTCTGGCACCGAGACAATTCATTCAGGCTCATCCGGAATGATGAGATGGACCCCAATTCACCCCAAGCAGCTTTAGCACGGTCAAGAGTTTGGCAGCCAGGAGAAGATGATGACATAGAGTCTGACTCCCACCAAACAAATCCCTTTGCGACCCTGTTCGCTATTGAGCAGTGAGGTGCCAAGATGATGAAAAAAAAAGGAACCAATGGAGAGATGGAGTGTCCTTTCTGATGGAACCTGCACCATGTTTGTTATGTTTGTTCTTCAGTGTTAATGTTAAGTGTTGTCTGTAAACTTGAAACTTTTTCACGGCCTCCACTCCTTTAACGCCCCCTGGCTGTTAATGGAACATGTTTGTCCCCAGACAACAGTTCAGAGGAACTAGTTTGTCAACAGAAACCAGTTTAAAGATACAAGTTTGTCGACAGACAACCGTTCAGGGGAACCAGTTTGTCGACAGAACACTACTCATAGCTACTCTCCTGTTTCGATCACGAGAGGCAACCCCCACGACGACCACATTCTTACCCGTTCTTGCCGGTTGCTCAGGCAGTGGAGAAACGGCACTGGTCCCCGCCCTGCCTGAGGACCCCCCCCCTCTGGTCAGCTACGCTCGGGTAGAGCACAAACGGCATTGATCACCGTCGTACCTGGGGATTCCACCCATTTCTTACCAGCCGCGGCGGCCCATACGCACCCCATTTTGGCACTTTCAGTTCAAAATTCTTTTGTTTGGTTTTGGCAACCCTTAGTTGCTTCCATAGGCTATTTACACGCTAAAACACGAGGATGGTAGATCGCACAGGCTGCAGGACAGCTCGCACTATGTCAGTATTTTTCTCGGATGACTTGTCCCAAATATTTGGTTTTTTAAAAAAAATGAGGGAGTCACAGATGGTGACCAATTATAAAGGGAAATTGGCAACAAAGGACAGACAGACAGGCATACGAGATCTTAAGCAAGATAATAACAGATATAGATTTGACTGTGTAAATAAATGAGCATTGCTTTTGAACTTACTAACTGGTGTATCGAGTCTTTGATCAGTATTCGGTTCTGAACCTTGTGGCGGTGTCGAAAGATACCTGGCGACTCTTGAGCAGACGTAATTAAACAGAGCCAAATTAAGAGACAACAGCAAGTTAGCAACACCTTTCACCCCTACTCACCTCCAACAAATGTCGGGGGCTCATTAGGGTCTTTGTTCTTTGGTCTGTAATTAGGTTGAGATAACCAGATCAGCTGCTTCTTCCCTCCAACTAGACCACTGGGAGAAATTTCCTTGAAGGTTCCCTCCTACATTAACTCTGAAATAACATCTTCATCTAGTTTCTCTCCTGTTTCACCCTATACCTTCCCTGACCTCAGCTAGTCTATGAGACCTACCTCTTACTCCTTTAAACTTATCCTGATTAAACCTGACTTTTTCTGGCTTCCATGGGAGCTGATGCTGTTAACAGTTCTCTTTCTTTGGGTACTGTCCCCTTCTACTTCAAATCTACCATCACCACCCTCTTCTAAAAGAATTGATCCTTAATCCCTCTGCCCTTGCAAGCTACCATATTATCTGCATCCTCCCTGTCATCTCCAAAATTCTTGAATGTGTGGTCTCCTAAATCCATGTTGGTCTTGTCCAGGGATCCATATTTGATTACCTCTAATCAGGCTTGCATACCACACTGGCTCTTATCAAATTCGCAGATGACATCCTATGTGACTGTGTAACAATGGTAGAATTTGACTTTTGCAGCCTTTGACTCATAGCCAAAGAATCATCTGTAATTGTTTCATTCCTACCCCACACTGTTATCCTTGGTGCTCCTCTAAGGCTCTATTCGTAACTTCTTCCTACTATTTATACACCTACCCCTCCACAATATCATCTGAAAAGTAATGACAGTTTCACAGGTGGGACAACCAGCTCTACCTGACCATCACCCATTATCTTTAAATTGTTGGACTGCTTGATTTGATTTGATTTATTGTCACATGTACCGAAGTACAGTGAAAAGTATTTTTCTGCGGCCGAGGGAATGTACACAGTACGTACATAGTAGACAAAAGAATAATCAACAGAGTATTTTGACAAATGGTACATCGACAAACAGTGATTGGTTGCAGTGCGGAACAAGAGGCCAAATAAAGCAAATACATGAGCAAGAGCAGCATAGGGTGTTGTGAATAGTGTTCTTACAGGAAACAGATCAGTCCGAGGGGGAGTCGTTGAGGAGTCTTATAGCTGTGGGGAAGAAGCTGTTCCTATGTCTGGATATGCGGGTCTTCAGTCTTCTGTACCTTCTGCCTGATGGAAGGGTCTGGAAGAAGGCAATACCTGGGGGGGGGGGGGGGGGGGGGGGGTCTCTGATAATGCTGTCTGCCTTCCTGAGGCAGTGGGAGGTGTATACAGAATCAATGTGGGGGTGGCAAGCTTGTGTGATGCCTTGGGCTGAGTTCACCACACTTTGCAGTTTCTTGCGATCTTGGACCGAGCAGTTGCCATACCAGACTGTGATGCAGCCGGATAGGATGCTCTCTATGGCACATCTGTAGACGTTTGTGAGAGTCGATGCAGACGTGCCAAATTTCTTTAGGTTCCGTAGGAAGTAGAGACTTTGTTGGGCTTTCTTGACTGTTGCATCAACGTGAGTGGATCAGGCCAGACGGTTGGTGATGGTGACCTCCCAGGAACTTAAAGCTATCGCCCTTCTCTACTTTGGAGCCATTGATGCAGACAGGGGTGTGTGTCGTGCTACGCTGCCTGAAGTCGATGATCAGTTCCTTGGTCTTTCCAACATTTAGGTTGTTTTCGATATACCATGCAACCGAGTGATTTATCTCCCTCCTGTAGTCTTATTTGTCATTGTTTGATACAGCCCGCCACAGTCGTATCATCCGCAAACTTATAGATTGAGTTGGAGTTAAATCTTGCCACACAGTCATGTGTGTATATAGGGACTACAGTGAGGACTGAGCACACATCCTTGCAGGGCCCTGGTGTTGAGGACTATTGCGGAGGAGGTGCTGTTGCCTATCCTGACAGATTGCGGTCTGTTGGTGAGGAAGTCGAGGATCCAGCTGCACAGGGCGGGGTCAAGTCCAAGAGTTTGGTTATTAGTCTTGTCAGGATGATAGTGTTGAAGGCGGAGCTGTAGTCAATGAACAGCAGTCTTACATAGGTGTCCTTGTTGTTGAGGTGTTCGAGTGTTGATTGTAGAGCCAGGGAGATAGCATCTGCTGTGGACCGGTTGCGTTGATAGGCAAACTGCAGTGGATCGAGACCGTCTGGGAGGCTGGCAGTGATCCGTCTCATGACTAGCCACTCGAAGCATTTCATGATAACAGACATCAGGGCCACTGGTCGGTAGTCGTTGAGGCGTGCTACCTTGTTCTTCTTTGGTACTGGTATTATGGTGGTCTTCTTGAAGGAGGTGGGGACCTCAGAGCGGAGGAGTGAGGTGGTGAATATATCTGCGAATACACTCGCCAGCTGGTCTGCGCAGGCTTTGAGTGCTCGCTCAGGGGCTCCGTCGGGGCCCGTCGCTTTCCGCGGATTCACTTTCAAGAAGGCAGCTCTTACCTCTGAGGCTGTAATAATGGGTATAGTGTGTCCAGGGCTGTTGGAACAGGTGGCACTGATACATGGGCTGACTGCTCAATGCGGGCATAGAACTTGTTCAGATCATTGGGTAGGGATGCTCCAGCCCCAGATATTCCACCTGGGCTTGCTCATAGCCTGTGATCATTCTGCTTCATTCAGTACTAGATGGGAAATTTCCTCAATTCGGTACCGGGGAAACAAAGGCTGCTGGGCAGGATTCACCGTCTCAGGGACTAAGTGATGCCAGGACTGAATCACGGGTGTTCTACAGCTCTGATAGCAGCGCTGGTCCCAGAGCAATTCTGGCCATACTAATGGGCCAGCACCTCCATCATGTGCGATTCCAACTGACACTGGCATCGGATCTGCTGCGGTCAGGATTGGCACTGGGCAGCCTGGCAAGCTGGAGCTGCATATAAGCACTCCACTCCCCACACACTCTCACGCCAGCCATGAAGATGCCACCCCGGAAAGTGGCTCCGGAATTCGCCGATGCAGAGCTGGAGACACTGCTGGATGTCATGGAAGAGCAGCGGGACACCCTGTTCCCCAGGGTGGGATGGCAGCTTCCACCCGCAGATGTCGGCTGGGCGCAGGTGACAGAGGCTGTGAGCGCTGTGGGTCCCAAAGGCAGGACCGGGCAGCAGTGCAGGGGCTGGTTTAGCATAGTGGGCTAAACAGCTGGCTTGTAATGCAGAACAAGGCCAGCAGCGTGGGTTCAGTTCCCGTACCGGCCTCACTGAACAGGCGACGGAATGTGGCGACTAGGGGCTTTTCACAGTAACTTCATTGAAGCCTACTTGTAACAAAAAGCAATTATTATTATTATTAGGAAGAAGCACAACCTCCTCGGGGCGGCCAGAGTGAGTCATCACCGTGTCAATGGCACCAACCCCTGTTCCACACACCCGTAGCCCCACAGCGAGGGTGATCGAACCCCACCCTGCACCACCTGTGCTGCCCACACTGGCTGCAAACCCGAGCTGCCCACGTCAGAGTGTCTCTCACTGTGCATTGTCTGTCGGCCCACAACCTCGGAGAGAGAGTCTGTTAGACCTGGTCGGTGGGGTTGGAGAGTGGGAAGTCGCCGAGGTGGAGGGTGGCATGGGAGACGCAAGTGAGCCCGCAAAGAAATGCGATGTTCTATGGCACATCTGGAAACCTCACTCCCACACACCACGCCTACCCACGATCTAACCATGTATCTTTTCTTAGGTCTTGCAGGTTCACCTAGCGACGAGGCGGGTCCATCTGGGGTCCACCCCTACTGATACAACCCCTTGACGCACCTGGTGACGAGGCCGGACCTGCTGGGTGCCCACGTGCACCGCTGCAACCTGCGACATCGCAGAGCACATGTCCGGGCACCACACAAGTGTTTCGTCATTGCTATCACCAACACACTCCACCATCCCAGAGACACTCACCTCGGCTAGGCCCTTTGGTGAAGATGCCCCTGGGGCACTATCATGTGCGCACCACACACATGCTGCGGTACATCAGATGGAGGCCCAACCCCAGGGATTAGCTGCCATCCAGACAGATCTTGTGCTTCTAAAAAGGGTGATCCCTTCAATGTTGTGGTTCTGGCGCAGAGCCGGGGAGTACAAGAGGGAACTTTAGCAATTATCCAGCGCCTGCAGGTGCAGTTGGAGGAGTCCAACCATCTGCAGGGGCAGGAGGCAGTGCCGACCATGCGTGGCATCAGACCAACACCGCGTGGGTACTGTCCACAGTGGAGGCCTTGGGTGCGAAGGTATCGGCCACGGGTCAGGATGTCCAAAGCTTGGGACACTGTGCGGGTGGTGGCCGAAGCACAGGACAGGATGGCCATGGCACAGGCAGTCATGTATCGGAAGAACGTGGACATTGCAGCGGTGCTCCAGAGCTTGGCTCAATCACAACGGGTCATGGCTGCAGGTGTCATTCGGCACTCCTTCCTCCCTCTAGAGCAGGCTGTTTCCACTCCTACCAGTACCCTGTCACACCCAGAAATGGCAGGAGCTATAACATCTACCAACTAAATGGGAGAAGAGTATTCACCTTTGGTTTCCACAAATTCATAATTGCCTCTGACTTTCACTGTTAACCTGATCAACCTCCACTCTCCAAATCTGACCACCAATACTTCAATGGCTCACCTCCAAAATACTGCTTACCTCTCTCTCATCCAACACTTGCCCTTTGGCCAACATAACAAATCTTGATGGAATTACCTCTTGTTGGCTTCATTCCTTCCACCCTCCCGTCAACATCAAATCTTCCAGAACATTGCAGCCTCTACTCTCATTACCATGTCGCCAAGTTCCATTATTTCATACACCCAGAGAATGTACTATGATTCTTGACCTCATTCATTCATGGTCTCAGAACCTTGGGCGGGATTCTCCACTCCCGCGCCAAAGTGGCCGTGCCGTCGTGAACGCCGTCGAGGTTCACGACGGCGCGAAACGGCCCCGATCCCGACCGATTCAGGCCCTGACAATGGGCCAGGATCGGGGCTACGTCATCGACACGCGCCAGGCCTTGTCGCCCGCATAAAGGCAGCGCCGCATACATGACGCGGCCGGCGCCGCATAACGGTCGTCATCCGCGCATGCGCGGGTTGGCCGGCGCCAACCCGCGCATGCGTGGTTGCCGTCCTCTCTAAGTCCACCCCACAAGAAGATGTCTGACGGATCTTGCGGGGCCGCGGAAGGAAGGAGGTCCTCCTTCAGAGAGGACGGCCCGACGATCGGTGGGCACCGATCGCGGGCCACCCCACATTTGAGGTACCCCCTGGTGCAGGATCCCCCCTCGCCCCCCCCCCACCCGCAGGCCGCCCCCCCAGCGTTCACGCACCGTTCACGACGGCAGCGACCAGGTGTGGATGCCGCCGGGGGGAACCCGCCGTTTTGGCCTGGCCGCTCGGCCCATCCGGGCCTGAGAATAGCGGGGGTGCCGGAGAATCGCCATTTTGGGTGTCTCCGGCGATTCTCCGGCCTGCGGCCCGCGAAACTCGACCAGGCCATTCCCGCCGCTTGGGAGAATCGCGGGAGGGCGTCGGACTGGCGTCATGGGAAATTTTGGCGGCCCAGGCGATTCTCCCAACCGGCGCGGGAGTGGAGAATCGCGCCCCTTGTGTCTTTGTGAAATGTACTCCGTCCTCCTTCGCTTCAATCATGCCTTTGCACGTTCAAACCAATCTTCCCTTTCTTGCTTGATTCGTTGCCATGTACAGCACTAAGAGACGTCTCTCTCTCGATAAGGAGCGATAAAGAAATGCAGTTTTTGTTCAATTTCACGAGAAACAGGGAAAATCTTTGTGGCCATGTCTAGTGTCGACACATAGTAATTCAAGGTATTTGAACCCCACAATTGCTGCATTCTTGTGGAAAAATGCTTGAAAATTGCATCTACGCATCATAAGCCATTTTACAAAGTATTAGTGATTCCCTTTCCCTGTGCTGCATTATAAATGCTCTGCGTAGTTTTACAATTTGTTTAGTTCAAATGGCAACTAAACTAAGGTGTTTTCTTAAACTAACTCCTAACTGACAAGACTCACCTTTTTTTCACTTTACACTGCAGTGAAAGATTGCATTTGCTTTCTCAGCCGAGGGTGTACCTAATTTTAATCAGCACAATTAATATGGTTTATCAACATTAAATGATACATTGGATGTAACAAAACACTGGTGTATTATTTGAATTTAAAAAGTTGCAGACACTGACACATGCACTTTGTACACAGTATTACATCAGTGTAAGACATCATTGCACAAAACATGCTATACATTCTTAATAACTGCAATGGAGCTACAGAACGCTACAATTTCCAAATATATTAGAAAGAAAGAGGAAAGCAACGCCAACAATTAGGCACCCTCATGCTTTGAAGGAAACACTGTCGATAAGAGCTGGAGTAGGCCATTTAGTGCTTCAAGTCTGCTCCACCATTCAACAAGATCACGACTGATCTTCTCCCTGAACACATTCCTGCACTATCCCCATATTCCTTAATTCCCATATTGTCCAAATGCCTATCGATCTCTCTTGAATATACCCAACAACCGAGCTTCCACAGTGCTCTGATGTAGAGAATTCCAAAGACACCTAAATCAATGGATAAAGAAAATTCTCCTCATCTCAGTGCTAAATGGCCAAGCTCTTATTCCGAGACTGTGATCTAGCCAAGGATACCATTTTCTCAGTATCCAACTGTGATGTCTGTTACGAATGTTATGTTTCGATTAGATCTTGTCTTGTTCTTTTAAACTCCATGGTACTTTGGCCAATCCCACTCAATCTCTCCTCATATGCAATCTGCAACCCCCCCCCCCCCCCCCCCCCCACCCACCCCCACCCCCCCCACCCCCATTGCAGAAACCAGAATCTTCATTGCACTTTAGAATAAGTAGTATGTTCTTGGGTAAGGAGTCTGATGCAATGTACTTCTTTACCCTTGCACTTCAAATCGCTGTAATAAAAGCTAACATAATTTCCTTGCTATTTATTTGTTTACTGTACCTGGATGTTAACTTTGTGATTCATGTACAATTCTTTCTGAATTTCCCAGTCAGACATTTCCCAGTCGCAACTCAAAAAAGAAATTCTTCCTTTTTAATTTTTCCTACCATAGTGGATAACTTCACACTTTGCCATATTGTATTCCGTCTGCCATGTTCTTGTCCGTTCACTCAACTGGTCTACATCCCTCTGCCGCCTCTTTGCATTGTTCATCACTCACTTTGCCACCTATCTTTGTGAGCAAACCTAATATGTTACCTTCAGCTCCCTTATCCGAGTCATTAAAATAGACAGCTAAGTGGCGCCCTGCTGGTTACAAAAGCCTGCCAACTGGAAAATGCCCTGTTTATCGCTGTTCTGTTTCCTATCAACCAATCCTCAGCCCCACGAGTCCTAATTTAGTGCAAAACCTCTTATTCGGCACCTTATTAAATGCTTTTTGAAAATCCAAATACACTACAACCACAGATTCCCCTTTATCTATCGTACTACGTCTCCTGGCTTGCTATGAAGCCTCAAGAGCTGTGAAGGCGTAAGCAATCACCTATTAACTTGTATATATCTCGGGTTGCTGATACTAAGAGCTCTGGGTGTTCTGATTTAGGTTTCATTCACCGGTGACAAAACTGCACATAGAAAGAAATCTTTTCAGACCCACAAAGTTGCTTGGGTTTTGAAATCCTGATTTCTGGGGGCCTGGACTCAGTGATGCACATTGGACGACCCCAATCTACAGCATGTTAAAATGCTAATGTGGGATTACCTGTTCTAGTAAAGTTGCATTCCAGACTTCACCAACTGCAGGGCAAGTGTGCAGGTCAGTTGCAAATACAGAGCTGCAATTTTCTGCTTGCTTCTATAGCAATAATACGTTAAATTTTAAATTGCATGGCTTTGGGGATGCCGAATGTGATATAAAATAGTTAGTTTAAATATATTAGTTACAGTAATGTAGATGTAGGCCGGTCTAATTCTCGTGAGTTCACAAAGGATTTCAGCAAGCATGGCAAGGAAGGGGGAGGTGTCTAGTAGAGGAGGAGAAAAGGATGCTGGGTAACAAGAGGCCAGGGTTAAGGAATGAGAAGTGAGCCAATTAGGATGTATGGCCAGGTCAGGAGGGGTATAGGAATCGTTTATGTGAAACTTGATGCCATTTGAATGTATTTGTAGAGATTCCTTTGTCTCCAATAGCACTCGCTTCTGAAGACCCAGGAGGCAGCTTGTGTTCTGGGTTTTTGTGAAGCGAGTCAGACTTGCAAGTCGGGGAAAAATAAATAATACTATGCCTACAAATCCATCTCAAGTTTCATTGAGGCCAGACTGACGGGTAAAGAATTCAACATTTGTCAGGGAACGAGCACTGGATTGGGGTTGACTGGCTATCTCTTATTGTCAGTACAAGTGAGAGATGAGCTGAATGGCATTAGACCATAAGACATAGGAGCGGAAGTAAGGCCATTCGGCCCATCGAGTCCACTCCGCCATTCAATCATGGCTGATTTCAACTCCATTTACCTGCTCTCTCTCCATAGTCCTTAATTCCTCGAGAAATCAAGAATTTATCAATTTCTGTCTTAAAGACACTCAACGTCCCGGCCTCCACCGCCCTCTGTGGCAATGAATTCCACAGACCCACCACTCTCTGGCTGAAGAAATTTCTCCTCATCTCTGTTCTAACGTGACTCCCTTTTATTCTAAGGCTGTGCCCCCGGGTCCTAGTCTCCCCTGCTAATGGAAACAACTTCCCTACATCCACCCTATCTAAGCCATTCATTATCTTGTAAGTTTCTATTAGATCTCCCCTCAACCTCCTAAACTCTAATGAATATAATCCCAGGATCCTCAGACGTTCATCGGATATTAGGCCTACCATTCCTGGGATCATCCGTGTGAATCTCCGCTGGACCCGCTCCAGTGCCAGTATGTCCTTCCTGAGGTGTGGGGCCCAAAATTGTTCACAGTATTCTAAATGGGGCCTAACTAATGCTTTATAAAGCTTCAGAAGTACATCCCTGCTTTTATATTCCAAGCCTCTTGAGATGAATGACAACATTGCATTTGCTTTCTTAATTACGGACTCAACCTGCAAGTTTACCTTTAGAGAATCCTGGACTAGGACTCCCAAGTCCCTTTGCACTTCAGCATCATGAATTTTGTCACCGTTTAGAAAATAGTCCATGCCTCTATTCTTTTTTCCAAAGTGCAAGGCCTCGCACTTGCCCACGTTGAATTTCATCAGCCATTTCTTGGACCACTCTCCTAAACTGTCTAAACCTTTCTGCAGCCTCCCCACCTCCTCCATACTACCTGCCCCTCCACCTATCTTTGTATCATCGGCAAACTTAGCCAGAATGCCCCCAGTCCCGTCATCTAGATCGTTAATATATAAAGAGAACAGCTGTGGCCCCAACACTGAACCCTGCGGGACACCACTCGTCACCGGTTGCCATTCCGAAAAAGAACCTTTTATCCCAACTCTCTGCCTTCTGCCTGACAGCCAATCGTCAATCCATGTTAGTACCTTGCCTCGAATACCATGGGCCCTTATTTTACTCAGCAGTCTCCCGTGAGGCACCTTATCAAAGGCCTTTTGGAAGTCAAGATAGATAACATCCATTGGCTCTCCTTGGTCTAACCTATTTGTTATCTCTTCAAAGAACTCTAACAGGTTTGTCAGGCACGACCTCCCCTTACTAAATCCATGCTGACTTGTCCTAATCTGACCCTGCACTTCCAAGAATTTAGAAATCTCATCCTTAACAATGGATTCTAGGATCTTGCCAACAACCGAGGTTAGGCTAATTGGCCTATAATTTTCCATCTTTTTCCTTGTTCCCTTCTTGAACAGGGGGGTTACAACAGCGATTTTCCAATCCTCTGGGACTTTCCCGGACTCCAGTGACTTTTGAAAGATCATAACTAACGCCTCCACTATTTCTTCAGCTATCTCCTTTAGAACTCTAGGATGTAGCCCATCTGGGCCCAGAGATTTATCAATTTTTAGACCTCTTAGTTTCTCTAGCACTTTCTCCTTTGTGATGGCTACCATATTCAACTCTGCCCCCTGACTCTCCGAAATTGGTGGGATATTACTCATGTCTTCTACTGTGAAGACTGACGCAAAGTACTTATTTAGTTCCTCAGCTATTTCCTTGTCTCCCATCACAAAATTACCAGCGTCATTTTGGAGCGGCCCAATGTCAACTTTTGCCTCCCGTTTGTTTTTAATGTATTTAAAGAAACTTTTACTATCATTCCTAATGTTACTGGCTAGCCTACCTTCATATTTGATCCTCTCTTTCCTTATTTTTCTCTTTGTTATCCTCTGTTTGTTTTTGTAGCCTTCCCAATCTTCTGACTTCCCACTACTCTTTGCCACATTATAGGCTTTCTCTTTTGCTTTGATGCATTCCCTAACTTCCTTTGTCAGCCATGGCTGCCTAATCCCCCCCTCTGATAACCTTTCTTTTCTTTGGGATGAACCTCTGCACTGTGTCCTCAATTACTCCCAGAAACTCCTGCCATTGCTGTTCTACTGTCTTTCCCACTAGGCTCTGCTCCCAGTCAATTTTCATCAGTTCCTTCCTCATGCCCCTGTAGTTACCTTTATTTAACTGTAACACCTTTACATCTGATTCTACCTTCTTTCTTTCAAATTGGAGATTGAATTCTACCATATTATGATCACTGCCTCCTAAGTGCTCCCTTACTTTAAGATCTTTAATCAAGTCTGGCTCATTACATAACACTAAGTCCAGAATGGCCTGTTCCCTCGTGGGCTCCATCACAAGCTGTTCCAAAAAGCCCTCCTGTAAACATTCAATGAATTCCCTTTCCTTGGGTCCACTGGCACCATTATTTACCCAGTCCACCTGCATATTGAAGTCCCCCATGATCACTGTGACCTTGCCTTTCTGACATGCACTTTCTATTTCGTGGTGCATTTTGTGCCCCCGGTCCTGACCAATGTTAGGAGGCCTGTACATAACTCCCATTATGTTTTTTTTGCCTTTGTGGTTCCTCAACTCTACCCACACAGACTCCACATAATCTGACCCTATGTCATTTAGCGCTATTGATTTAATTTCATTCCTAATTAACAAGGCAACCCCGCCCCCTCTGCCCACCTCCCTGTTTTTTCGATAGGTTGTGAATCCCTGGATGTTTAAATGCCAGTCCTGAACCCCCTGCAACCATGTCTCTGTGATGCCTACCACATCATACCTGCCAGTCGCAATTGTCATGATATTCAAACACACACATCATGATGGTCACACCAACAGACAAATCAGAGCACACAACACCACAACCAATCACACACAAGGAGAGCAACCACATAAAAGCACGAGCACGACATCTAGTGGACAGTAGGTCTGGGGACAAAGACACGGACAAGACCTGTTACAAGATCACAAACAGGGAATCCCCACGTGCAGAGTATCAAGACAAAACTGTACATAGACAGTTTAAATAAAATAGCGTTGTACCATATACAACCGTGTTGGCTCATCTGTGTGTCAGAACGCCCAACACCACATGGTACAGGAGTGGATCGATACCTGCCAACTAACCTGCCATTCTGGACATGGACCGCACCGACAAACCGCAGCCGTTGCAAGTCGCGGCGAACCTAGGTACCAATTGGAAGCTCTTCAGGCAGCGATTTGACCTGTACATCCGAGCCAACGAAAAACAGAGTGCCTCGGATGAAACGAAGATTGCAATGCTCCTCTTCTACGCAGGTCAGCACGCCCTCGACGTCTTCAACTCACTGGTGTTCGAAGAAGGCGAAAACCAATCCAAGTATGACACGGTCATCCTCAAACTGGACCAGCACTTTAAGGTTGAAGTGAATGAAAGTTTTGAAAGATACCTCTTTCAGCAACGCCTGCAAGGTAAGGAGGAGCTTTTTCAACCCTTTTTGAGGCACCTCCGAATTCTAGCGCAGTCCTGCGGTTACAGCAGCACCACAGAGTCCATGATCAGGGACCAGATTGTTTTTGGCGTTGCCTCTAGTGGCCTACGCCAGCAGCTTCTTAAAATAAAAAGCCTCACCTTAGCGTCTGCTGTGGAAGCCTGTGTCCTCCACGAGAATGCAACCTGCCGTTTTGCCCGATTTCAGGCGTCCGTGTTGGCACGGAGGGGGTCCCCAGCCGTCGAATCGGCAAGCCAGGCCGCCCACGATGCCGAACGCATCCAGGCCGTCGATTACTTCCCAACCCACGGCCCGGACGATAGCGGCCGCTTCCCGCGCTTTTCGCGGTCTCCCGCGCTGGTGCGCGCCAAAAATAACGGCCACATCGAGGGACGCACTGCGCAGGCGCGCCCACCGCAAGATCGCACTGCGCATGCGCAGTGGTGCAACGAACGCCGTGACGTCATGACGTGCGGCAATTGTGGAGCTGTACACTTAAAAGGGCAATGTCCTGCTAAAAACTGACAGTGCCTCAGATGTGGCAAGATGGACCACTATGCTGCCCACTGTCGTTCGGCTCAACCCACGGATCCTGCACATTCCCGACAATCTCGCAGACAAGTCAGGACCGTCCAGCCCACGCATCAAGACTTCCAGTTGAGTGATGCAGATGACCAGGATGCCTTCCGCGTTTCCGTCATCGATGTCAACAAGGTCAATGCCATCAATCCAGCCGATGAGTGGTGTGCCACCCTGACGGTCAACCGATCGCGCGTCACCTTCCGTCTGGACATCGGCGCATCCGCCAACCTGATTGCATATTCTGCATTCCAGGCCAAGAAGGTCAAACCACCCATCACGCCATCCTGGCTCAAGATGGTTGATTATAACGGGAACGTCATCCCGTCCATAGGATCTTGCCAGCTACAGATAACTCACAAGATGCACACGGCCACACTCCCCTTCGAAGTTGTCGGCTCATCAAAAGACTCGTTACTGGGCGCACAGGCATGTAAGGTCCTTCACCTGGTATAGCGCATTATGTCTCTCTCTCCAGATGAGATATCCGACTTCCCGGATGCTGAGTTCCATACAAATCTCCATTCCCTCCTTGCTCACAACCAGGAGGTTTTTGAAGGCATGGGGACATTGCCATACACGTACAAGATTCGACTCAAACCGGACGCCATCCCTGTCATTCACGCACCTCGCAGGGTTCCTGCGCCACTCAAAGACCGTCTCAAGTTGCAGCTGCAGGCTCTTCAGGACCAAGGGGTCCTATCCAGGGTCACGGAGCCCACGCCATGGGTCAGCTCCATGGTCTGTATAAAGAAGCCCTCTGGCGAGCTCCGCATATGTATAGATCCTAAAGATCTGAATAACAACATCATGCGGGAACACTATCCCATCCCGAAACGAGAGGACCTCACCAGCGAGATGGCGCAAGCCAAAATATTTACCAAATTGGATGCGTCCAAAGGATTTTGGCAGATCCAATTGGACCCGGCCAGCCGAAGGCTATGCACGTTCAACACCCCTTTTGGCAGATTCTGCTACAACCGGATGCCATTCGGCATCATTTCAGCATCTGAAGGTTTCCACCGCATTATGGAGCAGATGATGGAAGGCATCGAAGGGGTACGTGTATATGTGGATGATATCATCATTTGGTCCACCACTCCGCAGGAACACATGCATCGTCTACGACGTGTCTTCACCCGCATACGACAAAATGGCCTGCGTCTCAACCGCGCCAAGTGTGCCTTCGGCCAGATGGAGCTGAAATTCCTCGGGGACCACATCTCACGATCAGGGGTCCGTCCCGATGCAGACAAAGTTAGCGCCATCACAGCCATGCCACGGCCGGCTGACAAGAAGGCTGTCCTAAGATTCCTGGGCATGGTCAACTTCCTTGGGAAGTTCATTCCCAACCTGGCTTCTCATACAACGAATATGCGCCATCTCGTAAAAAAATCAACAGAATTCCACTGGCAGCAATCGCATCAGCTGGAATGGGAGGAGCTCAAGCACAAACTGGTCACGGCACCAGTGCTGGCGTTCTTTGACACGACTCGCCCTACAAAGATCTCAACAGACGCCAGCCAATCTGGTATTGGAGCGGTACTCCTGCAAAAAGGCAGCACGTCGTCATGGGCCCCGGTTGCATATGCCTCACGAGCCATGACCCCTACCGAACAGCGCTACGCGCAAATAGAAAAAGAATGCCTGGGCTTGTTAACTGGACTGGACAAGTTCCACGACTATGTGTATGGCCTGCCACGATTTACGGTTGAAACTGACCACCGCCCCCTGGTCAACATCATTAACAAAGACCTGAACGACATGACCCCTCGCCTTCAGCGCATCTTACTTAAACTCAGGAGGTATGATTTCGAACTGATCTACTCCGGGGAAGGATCTCATCGTGGCGGACACGCTCTCCCGAGCAGTGAGCACACCACCAGATGCGGAGGGGTTCGTGCGTCAAATTGAGGCACACGTGACTCTGACAGCAGCAAATCTGCCAGCTGATGACCCAAGTCTGGCCCACATACGCGCAGAGATGGCGACTGACCCCCTTCTGCAGCGAGTGATGCGCCACATGGCGGAAGGGTGGCTCAAAGGGCAGTGCCCCCAGTTTTATAATGTGCGAGATGACCTTACCAACATAGACGGGGTCCTTATGAAATTAGACAGGATCGTTATTCCGTACAGCATGCGCCAGATGATTCTTAATCAACTACACGAAGGCCACTTGGGCGTCGAAAAATGCAGACGAAGGGCCCGAGAGGCAGTATATTGGCCGGGTATTAATGAAGACATAGCCAACATGGTGCTCAATTGCACAACCTGTCAGAGGTTTCAGCCGGCGCAACCTCCGGAGACGCTTCTACCACACGAGTTGGTGACGTCCCCCTGGGCGAAGGTGGGTGTTGACCTATTTCACGCGCTCGGCAGAGATCACATCGTTATTATAGACTACTTCTCAAACTACCCGGAAGTCATGCCTCTCCATGATCTGACGTCATCCGCAGTCATTGGGGCCTGCAAGGAAACATTTGCTCGCCATGGCATTCCAAGGACTGTCATGTCAGACAATGGACCCTGCTTCGCCAGCCGTGAATGGTCGTCCTTTGCCGCAGCATATGGTTTCACTCATGTGACATCCAGCCCTCTACATCCACAGTCGAACGGGAAGGCTGAAAAGGGCGTCCACATTGCCAAGCGGCTCCTGTGCAAGGCGGCTGCTGCCGGATCGGACTTTAACCTCGCCTTGCTGGCCTATCGATCGGCCCCGCTATCCACGGGTCTCTCGCCAGCGCAGCTCCTAATGGGTCGCTCCCTCAGGACGACGGTACCGTCCATCCTGGCACCAACAACAGACCATGAGACGGTTCTTCGGAACATGCAAATGCAGCGTGATCGCCAGAAAAGTCAGTACGACACACGAGTGACGGACCTGCCCCCCCTGTCCTCCGGAGACAAAGTATGCGTCCATCAACCGTATGGTGGCTGGTCAGCATCGGCCGAAGTCCTCCGACATGTGGCTCCCCGCTCGTTCCTGGTTCGCATGCCGGATGGTTCAGTGCGTCGCCGCAATCGGCGCGCCCTTCGCCGACTTCCACGCTCGCAGCCACACAGTACGCACATGCCAGATCCTCAACAGGCTTCTGAGGATGACTTTGTGGAGCTGCCGCAGATCACGCCCTCTCCATCGCCACCCATGGCCATGCTTGCACATCAGCCGGTGGTTCTTGACCCACCCTTGAGGCGGTCAACCCGAACTCGTCGCAAGCCCATTAGACTGGACTTATAACACCGTTCATATGTCTAACAAGTTACACAATTTTATATGATAACCTGTTGTTGTTCATCGTTCCAGATATCGTCTGACTGGACCACTGTTCAAGTTTTTTTTTCTCGTTCGCATTCATGTTCTGTTATGGTATAACCTTGTTCATGTGCCGCACCCGACATCGCCCCATGTAAATAGTTACGTTATATGCACATGCTGTACACAACACACACACACTCTTAGATGCACTCACGACGCGATCATATTTATTA
Organism: Scyliorhinus torazame; assembly: GCF_047496885.1. NCBI lineage: Eukaryota > Metazoa > Chordata > Chondrichthyes > Carcharhiniformes > Scyliorhinidae > Scyliorhinus > Scyliorhinus torazame. Next base: position 213,980,049 of record NC_092715.1, on the reverse strand, counting down.
CCACGTAGGCACATATCTTTGTAAAAAGGGGGATGTCATGATATTCAAACACACACATCATGATGGACACACCAACAGACAAATCAGAGCACACAACACCACAACCAATCACACACAAGGACAGCAACCACATAAAAGCACGAGCACGACACCTAGTGGACAGTAGGTCTGGGGACAAAGACACGGACAAGACCTGTTACAAGATCACACACAGGGAATCCCCACGTGCAGAGTATCAAGACAAAACTGTACATAGAAAGTTTAAATAAAATAGCGTTGTATCATATACAACCGTGTTGGCTCATCTGTGTGTCAGAACGCCCAACACCACAACAATCTGGGCCACAAGCTCATCTACCTTGTTCCGTACACTGCGCGCATTTAAATATAGCACCTTTAATTCTCTATTGACCGTCCCTTTTTGTTTTCTTAGTGTGGTGGACCTTGGTTTACTGAGCCTTTCCATACACTGTGTCATATTTTGTGGGATGGGGACTATCGTAACCTCTCCTGAGTTTTGTCTTTTCGTGCTTTTTTGTATTCCTAAGCAGCTACGCTTCCCACTGATTACTTCACCTCTTGGTTCCCTGACTTTCCCTTCCCCCCCAATCTTTAGTTTAAAGTCCTATTGACCACCCTATTTATTCTTTTTGCCAGAACACTGGTCCCAGCTCGGTTCAGGTGGAGACATTCTGTGCTGTATGATTCAATGAGTAAGATGTGTTGCATAATCTTGAAACTGCTACTGGCAGGGTTTGGGGAAAGAAAAACTTTCAATGAAAACCTCGACTGCTTTAATACAGCAGTGTGAAACTGGATAGGGGGGGGGCGTCGACATTAAGTGCTTTCTTGCGATATCTGGTTAGTGACTGATGAATACAACCATCATTTTAGGAGCAAAGGCTCACCGGCATGATTGAGCAATCAATTAATTAATATTTTTCAGATTCAAGACTTTCGATTTATGGTCATTCTGCCCATTTCTGACTTTAATTACCATACCAGCAGAAATGTTGACTTCAGTTTCCTCTCAATTCATATCTGAAAGTAAAGTGCTTGCATCTCAACAGCTGGGTTTCGTAATATTCCAGCCATGGCTCTCTCACCCGAGTCAGAAGGTCATGGGTTCAAGCCACACACCCTAAAGTTGCGCACAATTAACACTGACACACCACTGAGTAGCCAGGGACAGCTGCACTGACAGAGGTGCTATATTTCAGATGCGATGTTAATGGCATGAGAAGCACCATCTGTTTAGGTGTGAAAAAGATCCCATGGTACTATTTGCCAAACGCGAGGACAGATTTCCAGCTCCCCTGAATAATACTCGTCTCTCAACCAAGATCACTAAAACAAATGGTCTGGTTATTATTTCCTTGCTGTTTGTGGGACCTTGCTGTGTACACTTCGGCTGTCAGGTGACCCTGCATCGTAACAGTGGCTGTGAAATTGTGACTGCACCTCATTGTAACTTTCTTAACAATGCCTCCCTGTAATCCTTTAGTTACCATTTCAAGACTGTTTTCCGCTCCAGCAGTTTAGTTTACCATTCCCAAACTTGTGGCAGTGGTTATCCACCACCCCGATTTCAAATATTTAAAAGCTTTCTCTTGGATGTTAACTCTTGAACCAGATTAATGATTAAAAACAGCCTCTGTAGTTCTGTCTTTTTTGATACATCTTAGTATATAGAAAGATGCAGTCAATCCCTCAAACTGATGGGTAGAATTTCTCCACTGTAGAAATAGCCCTTGGATCAATTGTACTTGAGAACTTCACCTTACCCATTGTTGTGTTATGCTGCTTTGTGTAGCATAAGCTGCTTCCTTGATGAATGCTTTGACAAAGGAAGCTCCAGACTATGAAATGAGTTCAACATGTTTATTGAATGATTAACAGTTCTTAAATGAGTTCGACACTCTGCTAATCTAGCTGTAGTAAATTAGGCTATCTTTACCAGCCTGCTCTAAGCCATGTGCTGTGTGTGATGCTGATGATCAACCCTGATATACTCTCTAGATGTCTGTCTGTGGAAAGAGACAGAGCGTGTGTGCCCTGTCCATTTATATGGGTTGTGTATTGCCCCCTCGTGGTAATGCCACCTCTGGGTGTCTTGACTGCTCATTGGTTGTGTCCTATTCTAAGTGTTCATTAGCTGCATGTTTGCATATCATGACATCTCCGGTGCTCCTTCTAATGTTTACTTAGTTGTAGTGTATTTACATTAACCCCTTGTGTATATACAGTGATGCATATCACCACATCACCCCTTTTCTCGTGTTACATATTTTCTGTACTTGGTTAAAGAAAATTGAACAAAATAGGTAGATAAGTGATGTCATGTACAAATCATGATGACAGTGATGATTGTACAATACCAAATAATATTTATGAGTCCAAAGTTCATGAATTTATATGGTCGATTGGCTTTCTTGTTTTGTTATTGAAGTGTCGATGTTGATGTTATCATTTCCTTGTGAACGCGGTCAGCGTCCCTGTGCTTAAGGAACCAAGAAGTCATCAGGAGGTGGTCAAATGGTCAAATCACTTCATTGTCTGATTTGGACTCTTTTTTTTTTCAATGCTTGTGGTAGCGATTCTTGATGTCATCTTTCCTGTCTGACCTGGACTGGTGTCTGTGTTTGCGGTATTGATGCCGTACGTCAGCTGCCTTGAAAGCTGGGCTGCTTGTTTGTTGTGTAGCAAACGTGAATTTGTAAGATGCATTATCATACCATGCCATTGTCTTGAGCTGTGCTGTCACAGTGTCCTGCATTGGCAGAGTTGTACCATGTCATACCAGTCGTTGGTCCAGTGTTGTTGGTTTTATCGTTCTTGTTGTTGACGTTGGTGCCGTTGATACGCTTCTCCTTGTCTTTGTTGTTTTTGTAGGTTTTGTTGTTGCGCTTGTTGCGCTCAATGACCATTCCGAGTGGAGAATTCGAGTCCTTCACAAAGTTACTTGTGTCAGTGTCCTTTGTGGCATTTGCTGTTTCATTGAGCATTTTGTCTTTGATTCCTCGGTGCTCCCCGTCTGGAGTCCATTCTGGTTCACTTGAATCATCTTTGGTTTCTTGATGCTCCTCGTCTGGAGTCAAAATGTTCAACATTTTATTTTCTTGTGGAGAGGCTCGAGTGGATGAGGTTTCAATTGACGTGGTCGCACTGGACTCACGAGTTTTTTCACTTGGATTGTCGAGAGCCTCTGTGCATACGAGCTGAGGTCTGTCAGTCTCGCTGTGATGTTGCACATCTTGTATGGGAATTGTGATGCCTTCGTCACTTGTCTCACATACAGTGGGTAGACCTGCAGTGTCTTCTTGTTGGTTAGATGAGCTGGGTAGACTGTCAGAGTCTTCTTCTGGTGGCTCAAGTAATCTGGGTAGACTGTCATAGTCCTTCTGTTGTTCACGTGAGCGTGGTAGACTTGCATCGTCTGCTGCTGGTTGCTCAGATAAGGTTGATAGACCTTCATGGTCTTGTTCATGCATGGACTGCGCTTTGGAGTCTTGCGTTGCTTCCATTGTGCAGTCTGTCAACGAGTTCGCTGTGGAGGCTTGTATCACTCTCTCTGTGGAGTCTGGCATCTTTCCTTGTGTGGAGTCGTGCAGTGGTCTCGCTGTGGAGTCGATCTGTGCGCTCTCAACTGAGACTGCAGTGGTCTCGCTGTGGAGTCTGTCATTGCTTTCTGTGTGGAGTCGGGAATTCTTCGTGGTGTGTGGACCACTTTTCGTGTGCGTCGTCTTCTTCTTGGGTATTTGAGCGGTTGCTGTCATCCAATGTATCGACGATCTGCCATGGCATCATGGTATTGGATTCATCTACCATGAGTAGAGTCGTTTTGAGCTTTTCAACTGTAGCGCTGATGCTTGTATGATCATCATATCCAAATAACTCAGCCATGTCTGAGTAGTATTCTTCGATAAACCAATCATCTTCTTTTGTTTCGGAATTGTCATTGCGCTCTCTGTGTCCAAGGAAGAAATCATCGTCTGAGTAGTAGTCTTCAAGGACTAAACTTTGGGTGGTGCTAGCTGCTTGTATCAGGGTTCTGCGGAGGTTATCTTAACACTAAAGCCAGTGTTTTGTGGCTTTAAAACTCTTCTTTTTAATTTTCGGATATTTTCCCTTTAAGTGGGCGTGGTCTGGGGCCTCGGACTGCATGACACTCGTGATGTCATGCGTAGGACTCAATTGCGCATGCGCACACCGAGGTTCCTTTACTGTGCGCTCTTTTCGGAACTGCGCATGCCCGGCTTCTCGCGCATGCGCAAAGCACCGTTTTGCCGGTTTGCATCTTCTTGGGAACTGCGCATGTGCGGAATGGGCTGGCTGGATACGCGCAAGATGGCTGTCAATCAAAATTGCCGTTTGCTTCTGTTGCAATCCTACCTCTGCCTCGTGGTGAGTAGAGGCGCCAGTTGTATTGATTTATTTTGTGTTTACCTCGCAGTAGCTTTCAAATTTGTCCAGGATTATCTGGAACTTCGTTTTGTCCTGCCCTTTGGAGTATTTAAAGGAGTTGAAGAGCTCTGTTGTATGTTCACCCGCAATGGTGTCTTCTCAGCATCGGCCACGCCATTTAGGTCGGATGCTTCCATGTAAAGCTGAAATCTTTGCTTGAATGCATGCCAGTTGGCACTGAGATTGCCATGGTACCCGAGTGGATTAGGAACCGGAATCTCGATCATTGCACCTGGGTTCGGTTGCTGGTTGTCACGGATCTTGCTGAGTTGAACTAAATAGATTGAACAGGCACTCCTGGTATCATGTTGTGTTATGCTGCTTCATGTAGCATAAGCTGCTCCCTTGATGTATGCTTTGACAAAGGAAGCTCCAGACTATGAAATGAATTCAACGTGTTTATTGAACTATTAACACAGTTCTTAAATGAGTTCGACTCTCTGCTAATCTAGCTGTAGTAACTCAGTCTATCTTTACCAGCCTGTTCGAAGCCACGTGCTGGGTGTGATGATGTTGATCAACCCTGATGTACTCTCTAGATGTCTGTCTGTGGAAAGACAGAGCATGTGTGCCATATCCTTTTATATGGGTTGTGTAATGCCCCCTTGTGGTAATGCCACCTCTGGGTGTCTTGACTGTTCATTGGTTGTGTCCTATTCTAAGTGTTCATTAGCAGCATGTTTGCATATCATGACATCTCCGATGCTCCCTCTAGTGTTTACTTAGTTGTAGTGTATTTACATTAACCTCTTGTGTATATACGGTGATACATATCACCACACCCATCACTGGAATTTGATGCAAAAGAGAAGCAGATTGGTAAAACCTCGTACTCTTCCAATTCCTTTCTTGTTCATTTATCTTAATTGATGGTTTCCACATTAAAAGAGTCAATGTTTCAATTGAATGCAATGCTGTTCACAGGTTCTCTAATTTAGCAAGACGGATGCTTGTGAGAATCTTAGTTTATAGATCTTCAGCCAGCTTTGCCCGTCTCTCCTTAAGTTTTGCCAATAGTTCATCATTTTCACCTTTACCTGCAAAACACAGACATCTTCCATTATTAATTTTAAAAACCTTCTCTTTTCCTGCCGTTGCTCCACTTTGTCCCCACAGGGGACAGGCAGTTTTTGGTATATTGCCCAAATAGCCAGTCCTTGTGTGATGGGCCATTCAACGGGGAAAGAAAAGAGAGTTCATCTCGTCTCCACCTACACACCTTTCCAATATAGTCACTGAACAGTGAGCAGGATGCCTGTCACAGGCTGTATATTCTACCTAATTCTATGTCAATGAGCTTACATATCAATGCTATACACACAGCGTCTAATGGCATATTGTGCCCTGATTTTTTATATGTAATCACAATTTTAAAAGTTTGAACACACTGGAGCTCTTGGGGTTTTTTACCTTGTTTGTTGAGGCTAGATAAGTAGTTAAGATAATATGGTTTTGGTTTATTTTTCTTAAAAATAAGTGTATTAACATTTTTTCATATTAATCAAAACAACAACCCCAAACAATCGAACAGAAAAGCACAATAGAAGCGAAAAAACATATACACCTACTTAACTTTAATACAAAACTAACCTAAACCTCGTAACAGCTGGCGGTGACTAACTTCTTAAAAACGGAAACGAATGGCTGCCACCTTAGGTAGAACCTCTCCACCGACCCCCTAATGGTGAACTTGACCTTCTCCCAATGCAGAAATGACATTAGGTCACACAACCAAGCAAAGACAATAGGTGGAGTAAGAGACCTCCATCCAAACAGAATTTGCCTCCAGGTCATCAACGTGGCAAAGGCGAGGACATTCACCTTCACCCCAGACTGATCACCGGCGAATCTGAAACCCCAAATGTAGCCACCAGCAGACATGGATCCAAATCTACACGGAGGTATCTCCAACATGGTGTTAAAGAAAGAGGCCCAGAAGCCTAGCAAATTAGGACAGGACTAGAACATATGTGTATGGTTAGCCGGCCCACAAGAGCAATGCTCACATTTATCCTCAACCCCAGGGGAAAAAATGCTCATCCTCGCCCTGGTCAACTGCATCCTATGAAAAACCTGGAATTAAATCAGACTCAGTCGAGCACATGAAAACGTGGAGTTGACCCTGTGAAGGGCCTCACTCCACATCTCATCATCAAGAATGGGACCTAGTTTAGCCTCCCATTTCATCCTCTCATCACTCAATGGAGCAGAATCTGTTGAAAGGATATGGCCATATAGTCTGAAATAGACCTCCCAACAGGCCCAGCCAGAGCCAGAATCGTCTTCAACAGGAAGAGGGTGGCGCCGAAGGAAAGGAGGGGAAAGTATCGCAAATTTGAAAATGCCTGAAAAGACTGGAACCGGGCAGTTAGAATTTCTCAGCTACCTACTGAAAACAAGTAAACCTCCCCTCCACAAACAGGTCCCAAAACCGCTTCAAACCCGTCCCCTCCCAAGACTTAAAGTAGAGTCCAACCCAACTGGTAGGAAAAGGTGATTATTGCAAATGGGGACTAATGAGAAGCTTGAAATGCTGCCTAAACTGCTTCCAAATTCTCAGGGAGGAGACCTGAATTTGATGAAAATCTAACAGCGAAAACAGGCAATGGTGCAGTGACTATTGCACAAAGACTAGAGGGAGCACAGGAGTGCCCTTCCTTTTCTCCCCATACGGATCTGGATCACTAAACCACAACAATATTTTCTGAATATTGGCTAAAATAAAAAATTGGGGAGGGCCAAGTCGCCCGATTCCTTGTCTCTTTGGAGAAAAGCGCCACAGATTCCGGGGGTCCAACCTGCTCAAATAAAGGAAGATATCAATTTGTTGACCTTAACAAAAAAGGATTTGGGGAGAAAAACAGAAAAAAAAAGAAATCTCAGGAGCACGTTCATTGTAATAGTCTGAACCCTACCCACCGAGGATAGGGGGAGGTTGTTCCACCTCTGTACGTCTGTTTTAATACTGCTAACCAGACTAGTATAGTTTAATTTATTAAGTGAGGCACAGTTATGGGCTAAGCAGACCCCCAGATAATGAAAGCTATTTTTGGCAAACAAAGTTAACCAGTGGAAGAGTGGTTAGCACTGCTGCCTCACAGCACCACGGATCAGATTTCAATTCTGTCCTTGAGTGACTGTGCTTGTGGAGTTTGCACTTTCTTCCCGTGTCTGTGTGGGTTTCTTGGAGTTAGCTAACAGGAGATGTTTTGAAGGATTTGCTGCAGCTCATTATAGTAGCTATTTAGCTAATGAGCTTGGAGTGCTTGTTTTGTTTGTTTTTTTTAGATGTAGACTTTAGTAGTTTTTGTTTGCTTTGCTTCTATTTGTATTTGTACTTGGGTGTGGTTGTATTCAAGGGCTATGGCGGGAGAGGGGTAGTTTGCTGACGGTGTCTGTAGATTTTTCTTTGTCCAGTCTTTTGACTTGGTTGGGTGGCCATCTTGGGTGGATCCGTGTTCGGTATCATTTTAAGTATCCCTTGGGTAATCTCTCTTGGTGGAAATGGCTGACTCTAGATTGAGAGGGGGGGGGAGAAGGGAGTCTCCCCAATTCATTTGGTCACCAGGAACATAAGGGGTCTGAATGGCCTAGTGAAAAGATCAAGGGCATTTGCTTGCCTTAAGAGTTTAAACCTCGATGTGATGTTTTCACAGGAGACCCATTTGCGGGTCAGAGAACAAACTAGGCTGTGCAAGGAGTGGGTAGGGCGGATCTTTAATTCGGGTTTCGATGGCAGGACCAAGGGTGCGGCGATTTTACTTAATAAAAGGGTTCAGTTCTCTGCCTCTAAGATTTTAGCCGACCCCAACGGTAGATAAGTAATTGTCTGTGACTCCATCGTGAGCACCCCAGGTTATGGTTAACATTTACGCCCCGAACTGGGACAATACAAATTTTATTAATACTCTGCTGATCTCCCTCTCCAATTTAGACTCTTATCGGCTTATTTTGGGAGGGGACCTGACCTGTGTCTTGGATCCTAGATTGGATCATTCCAATCCTAAATCCCTTGCTCCATCAGGGGTGGCCAGGGCTTTGTTGTCTTACATGATACAGATGGGGGGTAGATCCTTGGCTCTTTTTGCACTCAAGCAATAAAGATTTTTCGGGTTTTTCTACATGCTGATCAGGTATATTCGCAGATTGAATTTTTTAAAAGATTTTAGTGGTGGCGGTTGGGTACTCAGCAATTGTTATTTTGGACCACAATTGAATCTGGTGCATTCCCAGTCTGTATAACACACTATTGCAAAAGATTTCCAAGAAAAGGAAACCATGTATATTGTGATTGACATGGGTATATTTATTGACATATCCAGTTACACAGTTGAAACAGTGGGACTGTAGAATGTTACAACATAGAAGGAGTTAATCCATCATGTCTGTGCTGATTCATTGATAGAGCAATTCAAATCTCATCCCACTGTGCTGTTCCCGTCTCTATTTTTCTCTGTTTCAGATATCTAGCCTAATTTTCCTATAAGATGTGATGAGCTCTGCCTCAGTCATTTCTGGCGGGGAAATATTTTATGCTCTGCCAATCAATCACTTGAGTAATGAGGCCCTCCTCACTCTTCTCATGTCAATTTTAAATTGGCAATTTCTCCTCACTGACTAGGGAAAATCACCTTTCCCAATTCACCCAAATAAAAAAAGAAATCTCTCTTAACCTTCTCTATTGTAGTGGAAATTGGTATCAGTTTTGGTGCGCCTCAGATACAGATGGAATGTTTTAAATTGTGACAAATGGAACAATTCATAAAATAAAGCTGGAAAATTAAATGCAAGAATACCTGCAATAAAGTTCTGAGGTGATCCTGGTTTTGGAGGAGTACGGCTGGGAGGCCTGTCACCTACATCAAACCAAAAGACAAATTACATTCTGTTTGCAAACTATCTGCTTATCACATTAACTTTGCAAATAAATTCATAAAGAAATTGTTTTCTCCACTTGCCTGCCATGTTGAACTGGTTGGTTTTTGAAAGAACTGAAAGAGATAAGGAAAGTCTATTATAATACAGTAATCAGTATGCACTGTACCCAGAGTGACTGTATTACAGTGATCGCACTGATCAACTGTATCGTATTTACACAATCACTTCTGGCATACTAGGCACTGTCATTTTAAAATATGTAACGCTATTTACTGTGGCAATCTCAACAATTGAATACGTTCATCAGAACAGTTACGTGGAGGTATCAGATCAAAGTTACACACTGGAGTACAATGGATTTGAATAGAATTGTAAGTTTCAATGTTATTTACTATTCTCTACTATTTTATAGGTAACAGGCAATCGTTATTTATTATGTTGTACAATTTTACTTATGCTCATTTGTTGATATAAATGCCTCAATATTTTAAAAAAAGAAATAAAGGATTTTTCTGAATAAAACATCACACAGAAGTAGTGTAATTCTAAAATAAAAAGACAGAACTAGATCACGGTGCCTACATTCATTATTCATGTAACTCGGTTCAGGCTTTATATTGGCTGGAACTCTGCTACTCCTCTCTGCAGCAAAAAGAAAACAGATATTATCAAATACTGTATTTGTTACATTAGTGAAGGTGTCAATCAGTGATTTGCCAATACAGATTTTGAATATTGCAGAAGAGAGAGACATGTTGCAGAAGGTTTTCATCCCACATTCATGAGGATAAATTTAAGAATGCCAAATTTCAAACAACTACAATTAATAGTACTGGAGAACAATGGGTGCAATTCTCCCAAAAGGGAACAAAGTCCCATAGCAAGTGCGTTTAGCCGCATGTTTCTGGCCTCGCAGTGTAGTGAAACACATGGTTATTAACGCGACTCACGTTGTATAAGGGACCTGAATGGGGAACGCATGGTTGAGGACACACACACCCCATTTTGTACAGTGGGGAGCTCCGCTCGCCAGATCTCCCCAGTGTAGCAAGAGATCGGGATGCATGGTGTCCCAATCTCAAAGGTCCCCAAAGTGATCATCGATCTCCACCTCCAGCCTGAATGCACTATGGGAGAGTCCCCAGATCCCCACAACACCCACGCAGGGCACCCCCAGCCCGATCACACAGACATGCAAAGAAATACCAGCTTGGCAATGCCAGCTTGGCAGTGCCCATGCCAGCTGGCAATGTAATTTGGGCAGTGCCAGTCTGGTACCCAGATGGTACCATCAGTACCAGAGCACCACCCTTCCCAAAGGACATGCAGCTAGGGTCCTCTGATCCCCTGGAGGACCCCCATTAGTGCCATTCTGTCTGGCTCCCATCTGTGGGGAGCAGTGCAGAATGGCGCGCGTCCAAGGTCGCTGAGGCAAAGGGGATGAATCCCAAAGCCTCAGGTATCTTGGGAATCTTCACATTAGAGTGAGGCTAATATTGCTCCAATTTGCAGGTTTGCCCAAAAGTGGCCCCGCCCACAATGGGCGGGATTTACATCACAACGTCTTGCGGGATCGCATTGGCCCTCGCAAGGTGTTGTGAGCCAGGTAGATCCTGGGAGTGGGGTATCCCGGTTTTTATCGGCCACGCCGCAGTGCCCTGCTTTTCCAGCATAGCATGGCCATTGGATTGTGACCAGGGTGTTGATTGGTTGCATACACGCTTTTCTCCTGTAGTATAAATGATTGTTTTAAATTTGGCATTCTTGCCAAATTTTGATGATTGCAAGATTAAAATTTTGAAACCATTTCAGAAATCTTAGTCTATCATTAACATTCCTTTCTTAATTCCTTAGACCTGAACTCAATACTGGAGTTAGAACAAAAACAAAAACTCTTGTTTCTGTGCATGGCGTACTGCCCACCAAGACATTAAGTATTAGTTGATTCAACCTTTGACTCCTGTCCATCATCCATCCTCTACAACGGACCCCTCCTCTGCCCACCCCACCAACAAAGGGATGTTGGATTCAACTTTGGCGCCACCCATGCCACTTGGGTGAATATAAAGCCCAGACCTGGATTTAATTTGTTGAGATGGAGATTTGAGACTGCTACTGAACCATTCCCAAACCTGGATGTTGATGGTTGTACGGTTCCTGGGCTGTTAATAATGTGTTGCACTTGGTTTTCTATTAGTGTCACAGATGTTTTACTGAACACAGAATAGAATGAGATAAAGCCAACCCATCCCTTTCTTTATAACACACCTTTCTAGGATTTATACTGGCCTTAAACTTTCCCTAATTTATTCAAGCTTTTTGTCGACTCAAACTGCTCTCCATATTTCAAATGTAATTGAGTGCAAATCCCAAATATATCAAACTAACCATGATGAGCTGCAGTCCATAAATTGTACACCTTTTATTGGAAAAAACCACACTCAAAGCCCTTTATAAAGTATTAGACATTTTTTGTTTCAACTATCCCTGTAACTTTCAATTTATTTCATAACTAGCTATTTGTTAATGTAGGTAATTGAAATGACATGATAAAATCAATAAATGAACCATGCCTGGCTTGATAGGTAGCTTTTTCGGAGATTCGGATGATTTCTGCATTCTTCCGGAGCTGCTTGAATAGTCCACTGGTGGCACTGAAAGTTGAATTGGGGCTACTCTTGACATGGGCACTGATTTCTTTTGACCTTTGGACAGCACTGAAATTGGAAACAAAAAAAAACGGAGGTCATATTTTGGAAATAACTAGGTATAACAGATTCTACGGAAACCTCAACCCAGGAACGGAGGTTGGGGTGAGTACTGAGATGAATTTAGACTTTGGTTTAAATGTGGCTTTGCAAGGTATAAGAGCAAGAATGATGAAGATTCTGACCCAATGTACAAGGTCATTAAGCAGCTTCAAGGTTGAGTGTTTTCATCCAATGAGAACAACGGAGCCTTGTCCGAGCAGAGCAACATGGAGTTAATCAGTCAAACAGCAATGGAAACTTGGCAACGCAGAGTGGAAGATTTAAACAATGGGGGAGAGTCAGCAGTGGCAGAGGTTATAGGGTGCTGTTAGGGAGAGTCAGCAGTGGCAGAGGTTATAGGGTGCTGTTAGGGAGAGTCAGCAGTGGCAGAGGTTACAGGGTGCTGTTAGGGAGAGTCAGCAGTGGCAGAGGTTACAGGGTGCTGTTAGGGAGAGTCAGCAGTGGCAGAGGTTACATTCTGGTACCCATAACCAACCATGCTCCGGTACTACACAGAATGCAACAGCAGCGCTTTCGCCAGATATTGCACACACACACATTCAGCTGCACTCAGTACATATCCCTATTTATAACCACATAGGCACATGTTCTTGTACAAAAGGGGGGGATGTCATGATATTCAGGTAAACATCACAGCACATACATACTGATGGACAGATCAACGGACCAATCAACACCACAGCCAATCATAGGCAAGAGCATACATAGTACAAAACAGGGAACACGACACTTCCAGAGCATTCCAGCAGAAGACAGCTCAGGGCACAGAGCTCATAGCAAGCCACTCAGACATCCACCATGTGTTGAGTGCCACTACAAGATAGTATTAGGAATAGGTCCACAGATTCTAGGGTTATGATCGAACCTCAGTAACCAGTTTACCACTGTAAATAAATGATAGTAATAAAACTGAGTTGTACCATTCGCAACCGTGTTGGTTCGTCTGTGTAGCAGAGTACCCAACACATCAGGGAGAGTCAGCAGTGGCAGAGGTTATAGGGTGCTGTTAGGGAGAGTCAGCAGTGGCAGAGGTTACAGGGTGCTGTTAGGGAGAGTCAGCAGTGGCAGAGGTTACAGGGTGCTGTTAGGGAGAGTCAGCAGTGGCAGAGGTTACAGGGTGCTGTTAGGGAGAGTCAGCAGTGGCAGAGGTTACAGGGTGCTGTTAGGGAGAATCAGCAGTGCTCTTATGTCTTCTGGTTCCCAAAAATGAGAAATAATGACACTTCAGACTTAAATGGTGGAGCTTCACAGAGTGTATTTCTTTCAGTGCTTTAGATGGCTGGGGGCCCGATACATTCTTACTTGGCACATGGCTGCAGCAATGAAATATGGCACCCCAGATGTACACCTCTAAAATAATTAGATCCTATTTCTTTATGAATAACATAACAATATCATGGAGGCAGAACAACAAAGACCATACCGTACAAGTGATGCCATAGTCAACACAGCATATACAGGAAACACAGGAATAAACACCAAATTGATTGGTTAATGTTTTTAGTGGTTATTGTTTGTGTTTTGGTGTTGGCTAAACCACTAAGTAACAAAGACTAAAAGTAATCATAGTCATGGAGAGGGATAGGAACACACAGTATGGGAAGGTATTTAATTGGGGGAGGGGAAATTATACTGCTATTAGACAAGAGCTGAGGAGCATAAAGTGGGAACAATTGTTGTTGGGGAAATGTACAACAGTAATGTGGGGATTGTTTAAGGAGCACTTGCTGCGAGTGCTGAATAGTTTTGTCCCACTGAGACGAGGAAGGAATGGTAAGGTAAAGGAGCCTTGGATGACAAGAGAAGTGGAGCTTCTAGTCAAGAGGAAGAAGGAAGCTTATGTAAGGTTGAGGAAGCAAGGATCTGACTTGGCTCTAGAGGGTTACAAGATAGCCAGGAAGGAACTCAAAAATGGACTGAGGAGAGCTAGAAGGGGGGCATGAAAAAGCCCTGGCGGGAAGGATTAGGGAAGACCCCTTATACTACACTTATGTGAGAAATAAGAGGATGATCAGAGTGAGAGTAGGGCTGATCAGGGATAGTGGAGGGAACTTGTGCCTAGAGTCTGAAGAGATGGGGGGAGGCCCTAAATGAATACTTTGCTTCAGTATTCACTAGAGAGAGGGACCTTGTTGCCCATGAGAACAGTGTAAACCAGGTTAATAGACTTGAACAGGTTGATATTAAGAAGGAGGATGTGCTGGAAATTTTGAAAAGCATCAGGATAAGTCCCCTGGGCCTGACGGAATATACCCAAGGTTACTACGGGAAGCGAGTATGGAGATTGCTGCGCCGTTGGCGATTATCTTTGAGTCCTCACTCGCCACTGGAGTAGTCCCAGATGATTGGAGGGAGGCAAATGTTGTTCCCCTATTTAAGAAAGGGAATAGGGAAATCTCTGGGAATTACAGACCCATAAGTCTTACATCTGTGGTGAGCAAAATATTGGAAAGGATTCAGAGAGAGGATTTATGATTATTTAGAAAAACATAGTTTGATTAAAGATAGTCAGCATGGCTTTGTGAGGGGCAGGTCATGCCTCACAAGCCTCATTGAATTCTTTGAGGATGTGATGAGACACATTGATGAAGGTCGGGCAGTGGATGTGGTGTATATGGATTTCAGTAAGGCATTTGATAAGGTTCCTCATGGGGAAAAGCGAGATGTTCGTGATCCAAGCTAAAGGGCAGAAGAGACTGGGAGAGCTTCCGCTTAAGATGGTAGAGAAGAGCTTTCGGTACCTAGGCATACAGGTGGCTCGAAACTGGGATGCCCTGCATAAGCTTAACTTATCCCGGTTGGTAGAGCAGATGGAGGGGGACTTTAAAAGGTGGGACATGCTTCTGCTTTCTCTAGCGAGGAGGGTGCAGACCGTTAAGGTGACGGTCCTCCCCAGATTTTTGTTTGTCTTCCAGTGCCTTCCCATTTTCATCCTTAAGAACTTTTTAAAGCGGGTGAACAAGATCATTTCGGGATTTGTATGGGCAAATAAGACCCCGTGAGTAAAGAGACTGTTTCCAGAGTGCAGTCGGGGGGTGGGGGGGGCTGGCGCTGCTGAATTTTTGCAGCTACTATTGGGCGACTAATGTAGCCATGATTAGAAATGGGTATTGGGGGAGGGGTTGAGGTGGGAGCAGTTAGAGGCGGCCTCATGCAAAGGAACCAGCTTAGGCGCATCTCTGCCATTCTCACCGGCACGCTACTCCTCAAGTCCAGTGGTGGCGGCGGCACTAAGGATCTGGGGTCAGTGGAGACGGCACAGGGAGGTGGAAGGAGCCTCAGAGTGGACCCCGATACACAACAATCACAGATTTGTTCCGGGCAAGATAGACGGAGGGTTTCAAAGCTGACATAGGGCAGGTATTAAAAGGATGGGGGACCTGTTCATAGATGGGACTTTTCCCAGCTTGAAGGCACTGGAGGAGAAATTTAATCTGCCTCCTGGAAATGCCTTCAGATACCTTCAGGCACGCGCCTTTCAAAAAAAAAAAACAGGTGGTGGCATTTCCGTTGCTACCCCCACATAGGATACAGGATAGGGTGGTCTCTGGCACCTGGGTAGGGGAGGGGAAGGTGTTGGACATCTACCAAGAACTATAGGAGGCGGAGGAAGCCCCAGTGGTGGAACTTAAGGGCAAGTGGGAGGAGGAGCTAGGTGGGTAGCTTGATGCGGGCCTGTGGGCTGATGCCCTAAGCAGGGTAAATTCCTCCTCATCATGTGCCAGGCTTAGCTTAATTCAGTTTAAGGTGGTCCATTGGGCACACATGACGGCAGCGAGAATGAGCAAGTTCTTTGGGGTTGAGGATAGATGTGCGGGAAGCCCAGCGAACCATATCCATATGTTCTGGGCATGTCCGGCTCTTAAAGGATTCTGGCAGGGATTCGCTAAGGCAATGTCCAAGATCCTAAACACGCGGGTAGTGCCGTGTCCAGAGATAGCGATCTTTGGTCTGTCAGACGAACCGGGAGTTCAGGAAGCGAAAGCTGCTGAGGTTTTGGCCTTTGCCTCCCTGGTAGCCCGGAGACGGATCCTTTTAATGTGGAGAGACTCGAAACCACCGAGTGTGGAGACCTGGGTTGGTGACATGGCTGGGGTTCTCAGTCTTGAGAAAATAAAGTTTGCCTTGAGAGGGTCCATGATGGGGTTCTCTCTGAGGTGGCAGCCGTTCCTCGACTTTCTAGGAGAGCATTAAAATGTCAGCAGCAGCAATCTGGGGGAGTGGGAAGATGGGGAAATGTTTACTTACTGCATATTCTTTTATTTTTATAATGTTAACGTTCATCTTATTTTGTTAAATGGTGTTAATGGTTATGTAAAAATTTTGTTTCGATAAAAACCTGAATAAAAATAATTTTTTTTAAAAGATAAGGGGCAGGATTCTCCCCTACCCGGCAGGGCGGGGGGTTCCGGCATAATGGAGTGGCGGGAACCACTCCGGAGTCGGGCCACCCCAAAGGTGCGGAAGTTTCCGTACCTTTAGGTGCCAAGCCCTCATCTCGAGGGCTAGGCCCGCGCCGGAGTGGTTTCCGCTCCGCCGGCTGGCGGGAAAGGCCTTTGGCGCCACGCCAGCCGGCGGCGGAAAGGCTTCGCCGGGCGACGCATGCGCGGGAGCGTCAGCGGCTGCTGACGTCATCCCCGTGCATGCGCAAGGGAGGCGGTCTCTTCCGCCTCCGCCATAGTGAAGATCATGGCGGAGGTGGAAGAAAAAAAAGAGTGCCATCACGGCACAGGCCCGCCCGTGGATCGGTGGGCCCCGAACGTGGGCCAGGCCACCATGAGGACAACCCCCGGGGCCAGATTGCCCCGTGCCCCCCCCCCAGGACCCCGGAGCCCGCCCGCGCCACCTTGTCCCGCCGTTCAAAAGGTGGTTTAATCCATGCTGGCGGGAGAGGGTTGACAGCGGCGGGACTTCGGCCCATCGCGGGCCGGAGAATCGCCGGGGATGGGCCCGCCGACCGGCGCGATTCCCGCCCCCGCCGACTGGCGCGGCGCGATTCCCGCCCCCACCGAATCTCTGGTGGGGGAGGATTCGGGACACGGTAGGGGCGTGATTCACGCCAGCCCCCAGCGATTCTCCGACCCGGTGGGGGGTCAGAGAATCGCGGCCAAGGTTCCCCATGGTAGGTTCAGACAGTTAGGGGGCATGGGATACAGGGACATTTGGCTGTCTGGATACAGAATTGACTGGCCGAAAGAAGACAGCGAGTGGTAGTGGATGGAAAGTATTCCGCCTGGAGGTCGGTGACCAGTGGTGTCCCGCAAGGATCTGTTCTGGGACCCCTGCTCTTTGTGGTTTTTATAAATGACTTGGATGAGGAAGTGGAAGGGTGGGTTAGTAAGTTTGCCGATGACACGAAGGTTGGTGGAGTTGTAGATGGTATTGAGGGCTGTTGCAAGTTACAGCAGGACATTGACAGGAAGCAGAACTGTGCTGAGAAGTGGCAGATGGAGTTCAACCTTGATAAATGTGAAGTGATTCATTTTGGAAGGTCGAATTTGAATGCTGAATGCAGGGTTAAAGGCAGGATTCTTGGAAGTGTGGAGGAACAGAGGGATCTTGGGGTCCACGTACATAGATCCTACAAAGTTGCCCCCCCAGGTTGATAGGGTTGTTAAGAAGGCATATTCATTAATAGGGGGATTGAGTTTAAGAGCTGCGAGGTTTTGTTGCAGCTTTATAAAACTCTAGTTAGACCACGCTGGGAAAATTGTGTGCAGTTCTGGTCGCCTCATTATAGGAAGGATGTGGATGCTTTGGAGAGGGTACAGAGGAGATTTACCAGGATACTGCCTGGACTGGAGGGCATGTCTTATGAAGAAAGGTTGAGGGAGCTAGGGCTTTTCTCACTAGAGCGAAGAAGGCAGAGAGGTGACTTGATAGAGGTGTACACAGTGATGAGAGGCATGGATAGAGTGGATAGCCAGAGACTTTTCCCCAGGGTGGAAATGGCTGTCACAAGGGGACATAATTTTAAGGTAATTGGAGGAAGGTATAGGGGCGATGTCAGAGGTAGGTTCTTTACACAGAGAGTGGTGGGTGCGTGGAATGCACTGCCAGCAGAGGTGGTGGAGTCAGAGTCATTGGGGACATTTGAGCGACTCTTAGACAGGCACATGGACAGCAGTAAATTGAAGGAGTGTAGGTTAGGTTGATCTTAGATTAGGATAAATGGTTGGCATGTTGCTATATTTATTTGGTTATAAATATGGCGGTCAATATGGTAGCCTTTCTTAATCCTAATTATGAGTATATTTCAGAGTCGCCAGGTATCTCTCGATACCGCCACAAGGTTCAACCAGAATACCGATCAAAGAGCCAATACACCAGTTAGTTAGTTCAAAGTCAATACTATTTCTTTACACACAGTAAGATCTACTCATGCACGATAATACTACAAACTAAACTATCTCTACCACTAACACTTATACTTAACTTTGGGTGCTCACTTAGGCCAGAGGAACAATGGCCGTTGTTCGCATCTGAGGCTGTTGGGTTCGAAGAGGTAACAGGAGTACAGCTAAGGTCGTCCGTCTGGTAGCGAGCGTTGACCTTGAACTTACTTGCTTCTAGTGATGCTGGTGGATGGGTCTCTCTGCTTGAGAGCCGAATCCAAGAGGCTGAATCTCTGGTGTGGGTTCCTTCTTATACTTGGAGGGGCTTCGCGTGCTTTTAGGCGGGCCTTAAACTTGGTCCCAATTAATTGGGCAGCTTCTCGATCATTGTTATCGATCTTAACCAATAAAGGGGTGGGTGCCCTGATGGCTGGGCGTGTCCTAAGTGGCCGTTGGCCTTGCTTTGTTTGTGTCTTTCGGTTGGGGTACTGGTGCCGGGATGTCTGCGACAGTATCAACCACTTGAGTGTCAGTCCTTTGTTCCTCGGAGATGGGCCATCAATATGTTAATCGACCCAGAGTTTCAATTCCGTCTGGTAACTGCTTCCCAAATATACATTCAGGCTCTGTGCCTGCTTGTTGTCTAGTATTGTCCACATTTCCCTACATTCTCTGTGAGCATCCATTTTGTGTTCTGGAAGTGGCCATCCCAGATGGCTACACTCCCTCCTTGTGATCTTCAACGCGAAGGATCATATTACTGAGTCTTCTTTGTTCTCTGCCTAAGTCGAGCACCCGCAATCAAGGACAGGCTCTACTCTACTCTGTCCTATGAATTAGAACTTTACGTAAATTGTTTTATATACACACATTATTATAAAATTCTACGGGGCGCTATGACATTCAGGCATGCATTGCAATTAAAACACGGGAACGTCTAACCATTCTTATCTAAACTATCCTTAGTCACTTAAAAGAATTTACAACAGTATAAACTATACAACAGCAGCAATACATGTCTCTGTATCTTGGCGGTCAAGTACAGAATTTTACATCTTTCCTTTATTATAACAAACAAACCAAAAAAATTAGGCGATGCATTTTATTCACTTAAAGCGAGTGGGGGGTTTGCTGAAGTCCGAAAATAGGGGGGTCTGAAGGTATATACCGGAGTGCGGGAGGCTTTCCTTCGCCATTTCCTAAGTCTCAGTGTCTGGATAACACTGCAGAGTATTGCAATGACTAACAGTGCTCTACAATGTAGGACAGGGAATAACAGGTGATAACTTTGTCACACCAGGTTGGTGTATCAGTTGCTGCCTCTGTGTGTGGTGTATGGCAGGGATGGGAAACATTCATGGCCTGTGGGGTAGGGGGTCAGGGGGGTCGTGTCCGCACGCAATTGTAGGGATCCCGCGAAGATCCAAATGTAGGCCATGATGCCTGTCTTCGTGTTCTCTTTTCCTTCTTGGTCTTCCTGTGCCTTCTGTTGTTCTGAATTTCCTGTGGACACAAGCATAATATCTGTTATTATCTTACTGAAGATCTCGTATGTCTGTTTGTCTGTCCTTTTATTACCAATTGCCCATTATAATTGTTTTTGGTTTTTTTTAAACGACAAGACATCCGAGAAGAAAATACTGTCACAGTGCGAGCAGTCTCGCAGCGTGTGTGAGCGATGCGGTGAGTGGGCGGACAATCTCTCCGTCCCGCAGTAAAGTGTTCCATCTAAGTGTTTGAGGATGTAAATACCATATGGGAGAGCAACCCAAGGGTCGCCGGAAAACAAACAAAACTTGTGGCAAAGGACATTCTTTAAACCACAGACCAAAAGAACAGTAAAAGAGTTTTGAACCAAAAGTTCCGAATGGGGTGCGTATGGGCCGCGGCGGGGCAAGAATTGGTGGAATCCCCAGGTAGACGGTGACCAGTGCCGTAAGTGCCCTACCGAAGCGTAGCTGACCAGATGGGGGTCCTCAGGCAGGGCGGGGACCAGTGCCATTACTCCACTGCCTGAGCGACCGGACAAGAACGGAAAGAATTTGTGTTCATCGTAGATATTGCCTCTTATGATTACCTTCGAATCAGAAGAGTAGTTATGATTGGGTGTCTGCCGACAAACTAGTTCCTTTAACTGCCAGTGGGCGTTAAAAGAGTGGTGGCGTGGGGCCATGAATAAACTTTAGGTGCACAAACAACATTTAACATTTACAGTAACAAACATTTAAAGTGACAAACTAACACAACAAAATCGTGCAGGCTCCATCAGAAGGACACCATAAATCTCCATTGGTTCCTTTTTACCATCATTTGGACACCTCACTGCTCTATAGCGAACAGAGTCGCAAAGGGGCTCGTCTGGTGGGAGCCAGACTCTGAGTCATCATCTTCTCCCGGTTGCCATAACCGTGACTGGAGTAGCTGTGCCAAAGCTGCCTGGGGCAAATTGGGGTCCATCTCATCATTCCAGATGAGTTTATAAGAATTGTCACGGTGCCAATGTTTCGTGTCGAGGTTGGAGGTGGTAGGGGGCAATCCATAGTCGTCGGGCGGTGGGTCCAGATCAGGGGCTTTTATGTATGTGGTCTCAAAGGGGTCGAACGAATCCTGTTCGGAGTTGCTGGGAGTGGGGCCTGGTCCAGGAGTGTAATCGTGTTGCGGTGCCATGAGGCTGTCGTTATCGCTGTCGGTGCTGGATGAATGAAGGGAGAGGTGGAGTCATGCCTCTGGGGTGGAGTCGCAGTAGTGTCTGAGGATGGGCTGGACTGGTTGGGGGAGAGTAGGAATAGGTCGTCCGTGGGTGGGGCGTGTTCATCTGCTGCTGCAAGTGAGAATTGGTGTGAGTGGTTGTTCTGTGTGCCATAAGCCTTAAGCTGGTTTATGTGAAACCATCCTGACTTGCCATTGGGATAAGTGATCTTATAAACGGAGGGGCTGACTTTATCTGAAATGGAGTAGGGTCCTGCGAATTTGGGGGAAAGAAATGAACTGGGGTTGTATAGAGATAGCATGACCTGCTGCCCTACTACAAATTCCGTGGCGTGTACTGTCTTGTCAAAGCAAACTTTACTTCTTTTGTGTCCCAAGCCTAACAGCTGCGG
The DNA here is from genome assembly GCF_047496885.1 of Scyliorhinus torazame. NCBI lineage: Eukaryota > Metazoa > Chordata > Chondrichthyes > Carcharhiniformes > Scyliorhinidae > Scyliorhinus > Scyliorhinus torazame. Next base: position 213,958,500 of record NC_092715.1, on the reverse strand, counting down.
CAAGCTGGGCTGCTTTTACATTATCGAGAATCTGTTGAACTGCTTTCTCATGGGTGAGGGCAGTGGACTGTGGGGCTGGCCAAATCGAGTCCTAACAAATATTCTGTCCCCTTCATGTGTCGTCTGGTCATGAGGGTGTGGGGGGTGTATCCGGTCGACGTGGATACTGTGTTCCTTATGAACATTAGTGCAAACGGGAGAACTGTGTCCCAGGTGCTATTGTCCTGTTGCATCATTTTCCTTAGGGTTGCTTTGAGGGTTCTATTCAATTTCTCTACTATTCCGCTTGATTGGGGGTGATATGCAATGTGGAATTTTTGTCTGATTCCGAAAATTGTGAGGACGTTTTTCATCACTCGTCCTGTAAAACGTGAGCCTTGGTCTGACTCTATGCTGTGTGGAAGCCCCATCTTATAAAAATGTGCTGCATGAGGATCTTGGCTGTCGCTTTAGCCGTTTTCGTTCTGGATGGAAAAGCTTCCACCCATTTCGTGAAGGTGTCGATGACCACCAACACATACTTAAAACCATTCTTGCAGGGGGTAGGGGTCCTATATAATCAATCTGCAAATTCGTCCAGGGGCCATTAACAGGGCGGGTGTGACTGAGCTGACGTTTCCTTGCGTATCTGTCTGAATTGTTCTGGGCGCAGATCAAACAATTTTCAATGTAATGCGTTACATTGGATTTCAAATCGGGCCACCAGCAGAGAGGTGTGAGGTGGGCGAGGGTTGCTTCTATTCCGTGATGTCCATGGTTGTCATGGAATTTGCAAATAATTTGGTTTCTGTCCTGGGTGGGGACTACATAAAACCTTCTTTTAAAATTATACCGTTATGTGTCGTCAAAGTGTTCTTGTGTTTATCGTAGGGGGCTGGGAAGTGACCTTTTAAAACTTCCCTGAGCTGTGCGTCTTCCTTTTGGGTCTGAGCTTGATCCTGAATGCTGGTCTGTGAGACCTGGACCACGTGTACTGGGGCACTCTCGGGATGATTCCAAAAGTGACCGTGTCTGGAACCTGCCTTTGCTAGGGCGTCTGCCTTAACGTTACCAGGGGGTGGGGGGGGGGGAAGAACGATGGTGGCTACGAACTTTAATAATATCATATTTCCGATCTTTAGCTGTCCTTAGAATATGCTGGAGAAATGGGGCTGAGGGTAGGGGTTTTCCATCTGCGGAAACGAAACCTCTAGATTCCCACAGGGGTAGGAATTCTGTTAAACTATTACAGACATATAGACTGTCGGAATATATGTCGGCTGGGGTTGGGAACGAGTCGGGGTGCTCTACAATATACGCTACGGCTGCTAGTTCTGCTGCCTGTGAGCCTAGATGTCCAGGCAATTTCAAAGATATCTCCTCTAACGCACGTCCCTGCGCGTTCTCTACATATATGCCACAACCGGTAATCCTTTTACCGTTCAAAACTGTGGAGGAGCCATCCACATAAATCTTTAGGGGTGTGCCTATGTCTGTGGGCTGGGGTCTCTGGGGTGTAGTACCTGGTTTCAGGGGAGCTGACTTTGGTACAAAGGGTCCTTGTGTTGTGCCTGGTGGTGATTATTTCACACTCATGTGGGGTGCCTGCGTAATGTAAATTGTCTGCGAGGAACGTGTGTGTTTTTGTCCTTTTTACTGTAATGTCCCGTCCTTGTAAGAGAAGGGTCCATCGGGCGGCGCTGATTTGGCTGACTGTGCAGTCCTTTAGTCTACCACCTAGTAGAAGTTGGGTTGGGGTGTGCTCTGTTAAAATGGTGACGGGGTTGAGTCCTGTTATGCAGGCGAAATATTGAACAGCCCAAAAAACTGCGAGCAGGTGCCTTTCGCAGGCCAAAAATCCTTGCTCAACTGGGTCGAGAACTCGTGAGGCGTATGCTACGTATGCTAAACGATCGTGTCTTTCTTGGAGGAGCACGGCCGAAAGGGTTTGGTCGGTGGTTGCAACCTCAATTGCACATGGGGAGAGTGGATCTGGGACCTGTGCTGAGGGCTCGATGTAATGCATCCACGGCATCCCATGGTGCTTGCTTCTTTAGGAGTTCGAAAAGAGGGGCTGCCTTTGTCGCAAAACCGTCTATGTGATTCCTACAGTAGCCAACCAGTCCTAGAAATGACCGGAGGGCTGTGACATTATGGGGCAGGGGTAATTTGACAATGGAGTCGATGCGTTTCTGCTCGATCTCGAGTTTGCCATGGGTGATCACTGTTCCTAAGTAAATCACTTTTTCTTATAGAATTTGGGCCTTTTTGGGGTTCACTTTACATCCAATTTCTTGAAGGAGTCCTAATAATTCGGTGAGAAGTGAAATGTGCTCTCCCTTAGTGTCGGTCAGTAGAAGCAAGTCATCTACATATTGAACGAGGTAATCGGATCGGGAAAATTAATCCATTCGCCAGCTGTCGGTGGAATATGGAGGGGGAGTTGTGGAAGCCTTGTGGTAGGCACACACGTGTATTGCTGTCCCTGGAAGGTGTATTGCTGTCCCTGGAAGGTGAAAGCAAATTTATATTGGCACACTTTATCCAATGGAATGGACCAAAGGCCGTTGCTAATGTCCAAAAACGCAAAAAACTTTGACTAGAGTCCCTGTTTTAGCATTGTCTCGGGACTCGTGGCTATGGTGGGGGCTGCTACTGGGGTTACTTTGTTTAGTTCCCTATAATCGATGGTCAGTCGCCATGATCCATCGGGTTTCCTGACCGGCCAAATTCGGGCATTGTTCATTGAGTACGCCTTGGTCAAGCAAACTCTGGATAACCTTTGTGATTTCTCCCTCTGCTTGTTGGGGAAAACCGTACTGCTTTTGGGGTTTGGGGTCGGGTCCTGTAATGTTGACTAAACCTGCTATCTTGCCGCAGTCGTGCTTGTGCTGGGCAAAAGAAACTTTGTGTCGCTGCAAAACGTCTCTAACATCTTTGTCCTGACTAATGGCTCGAACCAGAAGTCTCCTACTGCGCTAATTCTGTGTACGTAGTCTCCAACTGTGAGCGTGGCGGGGGCTCGTGCTGCCTTTGCCATTCTCCATACACATTTGTTTACGGGATCGAACGATAAGATTGTGGGAGCTCATAAAATCTATACCTAAAATGTGTTCTATTGTCTGGGGTAGATCGACTAGAACTACGGGGTGTTTGGTTTTAATGTTCCCTATCTGAATCGCTACAAGGACTGTGATGTGTCCCTGCTGTAAGTGCCCTGTATAACTGCTGAGAGTAGTGGTGTCTGTGGTGGGCCATGTGCTCATTGAAACATTGTGGAGGAGTTGAGCGTGGTGCGGGACCCTCCTGTGTCCCAAAGAAATTCTACGGGGTGTCCCCGGACTGTGCCTGCCACTACCGGCATTCCGGACTTGTCCCAAAGGTAGTCACAGACCCATGTTGGAGAGTCCGAACACCGTCAATCGGTGGCGTTCATATCTGCGTTATTGGAACGGGCGCTAATACTATGAATTGGCTTGGCCCTATTCAGGGTGCCTGTCTGCTGGTTTCGCTGCTGTTTCTGGGGCACATTGCACTCTCGTGCGTAGCGTCCTAATTGTCCACAATTGTAACATTCTTGGGATTTAGGCTACTGTGGGCTGTTTCTTCCCTCATTTACCCATCCGGGGTTCTGGTGCGTCCTAACTGGATGCATGTTAGCACCTGCCTGCTCTTCCTCTACTTTACCGTCGGCTGATTTTCCCTGAATGGACTGTTCCCAAGCTCGGGACAATCTCTTTAGTACCCATTTCTCATTGTGGGCCTCGTCTGAGGGGTCGTAATTTGCGCAAGCTCTCTGTCCTGCTTCAGTCGTGTGAGAGACTAGGATTCGAGTCCATTTGGCCATATTGTCTGGTGTCAAATCGGCACGGGCTAACTCTCCGATACCGCTGTGAAATGAATCCACAGGCATCCAGCAAACGCTGTTGGGTGCTCTGTCTTTTTCTGCCTACATTTGTTAGGCCTTCTGGTCTCCCATATTGTAGCCGATCACATCTAGGATCGCTGCATGCATTTCTTGGAGGGTGCCTCCTCCTACATTTTGTGGGTCGGGATGGGCTGCCACGACTGAGGAGTCAAGGCTCAAAACTGTGAGCTTCACTTGCTCCTTTTCATCCAGGCCGTACATGGTCGCCTGTTGTTTGACTCTTGCAAAATAATGGTGTGGGTCCGATGTGGGTTGGAACGGTGTTATCTTATCGCACGCGTCCCTTAATTGAGTGACGGTTAATGGGGTGGTGTACAGAAAATCTGGGTCTCCATCTGCTGTGGCCCTGTGCTGTGTGGTGACAGGGTTCATGGGGTTGTGCTCTATCTGTGCAGTCGGGGGTGGGGGTGCTTTTCTTTTCTGAGGTTTGTCCTGAGTACATGTGCCATGTACATATCGATGGGCAGTCTCATTTGACTCCTGCCAATCGGGGCCATTTTCCTGATCTAACTGGGGTCCAAATGTATTCTGGAATCCATTTTGTACAGAAAGCAGGGACTGCAGGTCTGCAATTTGCTTTTGGCATTTGGCGTGGTCTACCGAGCTCTGCCTTTGTTCCGTCGTAGAACTGTGGAGTGCTGGTAGGGCTGCTTTTAAATCGTTACATTGTTTCTGTAACTGCTCTACTTGGTGTACAGTTTCTTCTCTTACCAACACCTCGCGGTTGCGTGGCTTGGTAGGCCTCATCATATTGCGACTGAAAGCTGCTTAAATGGGCGAGACAAGATTGGTGTGCCCGTTTGACATCCGCCATCTCCTTGCCCTTCGCCGCTAACTGTTCTCTAAGTTAACTTTTTCTTACTCACTCACGTCTCCCTCACTATCCTTATCTCTCTCTTCAATCTCTCTGTGGGGCGTCCTCACGACCTCCTCTGTGCCTCGCAATTGTGCCAAGCAGGCCATGATTGCCATCGGCTTACGAGCTTTCCCCAAGCTTTTCTTATGAATCTCGGTCAGGTTCTCCCACCAAGTATGCCCTATACTTCCGGGACCTGTTTCGTCGTTTGCACAAAATTCACTCCAAAGGGGCCATCCTTTCCCTTCAAGATATTTTCTAATTTCCTCTTCCCATACGGGACACTGCCTTACGCTACTGGTCGCTGCGACCTCAAATTCCTGGGGGTTCATAAGGTGTTCCATTGCCTTCATTGTCATTTCTACTGCTATCTCTGGGTTTCTACCGAATTTGGAACAGGGGGGAATAAAGCGGTGATGCAAACACAGGTAGAGCTTACGCTATTTTCTGGTCTACAAAACTCCCGCCAGTTTTACGCAACAAAATCCCTTGTTAGTACGTGTGGTGGTACGTATTAGGGGTAGTACAGTACCCTGTGATGCCAAGGGGCTATTGGTAGACAGACACTGGGTCCTGATTGGATCTGCCGACTGCTGGCTCCACCCAGTAAGGCGGAGTATAAGAACCCGGGTTCTCCCAGCAGCCGCATTCTGTAACTGAGCTGCTGGGGAACAAGTCTGCTTAATAAAGCCTTCGATTGGCTTCATCTCTTCTCGTCTCGTGAGTAATTGATTGTGCTACAATTTATTAGGCAGACTTAAAAGACTATGGAGCTCCGGATCGCCCCGGAGTGTCTGCGAATCAGCCCCCATGCAGCAAACTCAGCGGCCATATTTAAACACTGGCTGGCGTGCTTTGAGGGATACCTCCAAACGGCCCCCGGCCGGACCACAGAAGACCAGAAAATGCAGGTCCTGCATTCCAGGGTGAGCCCGGAGATCTACACGCTCATCAAAGACGCGGAGGATTTCCCGACGTCGCTCACCATGCTGAGAGGGATCTACATTCAGCCCGTAAACCAAGTCTACGCACACCACCAACTCGCGATGAGACGGCAATTCCTCGGAGAATCGCTGGACGAGTTCTACAGCGCGCTGCTAATATTGGGAAGGAGCTGCAACTGCCCATCGGTGACCGCAAACGAACATACGGAGCTCCTAATCAGGGATGCTTTTGTGGCAGGTATGACCTCATCCCAAATCCGCCAGCGACTGCTGGAGAGAGACTCACTAGGGCTCACGGAGGCACGGGCCCTTGCGGCCTACCTCGATGTGGCCTCACAAAATGCCCGCCCTTACACCCCCGACCGCGCGGCAGCCCCTTGGGCTCCGTGGACCCCCGCTGCGACCAACTCCACGGCACCCCCACCCCCCCGCAAGCCTGCGCGGCCAGAGCACCAGACCACCCGGGAGGGCCCCACTGCTATTTTTGCGGGCAGTCGAAACACCCCCGGCAGCGCTGCCCGGCCCGCTCGGGCATCTGTAAACGTTGCGGCAAGAAGGGGCATTGTGCAGCGGTGTGCCAGTCCCGGGGGGTCGCCGCAATCTGCGGGGGAGAACGGGGACAGCAGACTCAACCCCCCCCAACGATCCATGTGCGGCCAACGGGCGCCGCCATTTTGGGTCCCGGACTCCACGCGGGGGGAGGGATGTGCGCCGCCATCTTGTGACCCTCCGGCCACGTGCGATCCATGGGCGTGGCCATTTTGTCCACCCCTGACCGCGTGCGATCCGTAGACGCCGCCATCTTGGCTGATAGCCAAGGACCCCAGCATGGACTGATAGTCCAAGGACCCTGGACCAGTCGCGGCCCCGGACGCTCCAAACGGCAACAACGACGGTGCTGGTTAACGGGTATGAAATGCCATGGCTGATCGACTCTGGGAGCACGGAAAGTTTTATCCACCTGGATACGGTAAGACGCTGTTTTCTTTCAATCCATCCGAGTACCCAAAAGATTTTCCTGGCAGCAGGATCCCATTCCATAGAAATCAAAGGGTTCTGCATCGCGAACCTAACAGTGCAGGGGGGAGAGTTTAAGAATTATCGGCTTTATGTCCTCCCCCACCTCTGCGCTCCCACTCTCCGAGGGTTAGATTTTCAATGCAACCTCCAGAGCTTGGCGTTCCAATTCGGCGGCCCTATACCCCCACTCGCTATCTGCAGCCTTGCGACCCTCAAGGTTGAACCACCTTCCTTGTTTGCGAACCTCACCCCGGATTGCAAACCCGCCGCCACTAGGAGCAGACGGTACAGCGCCCAGGACCGAACGTTTATCCGGTCCGAATTCCAGCGGTTGCTGAAGGAAGGCATAATCCAGGCCAGCAATAGTCCCTGGAGAGCTCAGGTGGTAGTTGTAAAGACCGGGGAGAAGCAGAGGATGGTCGTAGACTATAGTCAAATCATCAATAGGTACACGCAGCTAGATGCGTTCCCTCTCCCCCACATATTCGACATGGTCAATTGGATTGCACAATACAAGGTATTTTCCACCGTGGCCCTTAAGTCCGCCTACCACCAGCTCCCCATTCGCCCCGGTGACCGCAAGTACACTGCCTTCGAGGCAGACAGGCGGCTCTACCACTTTTTAAGGGTCCCATTTGCCATCACTAATGGAGTCTCGGTCTTCCAACGGGAGATAGACCGAATGGTTGACCAGCACGGTTTGCGGCCCACGTTCCCATACCTCGACAACGTAACCATCTGCGGCCATGACCAATAGGACCACGACGCCAACCTCCGCAAATTCCTCCAGACCGCTAACGCCCTGAACCTCACCTACAACAAGGAAAAATGCGTGTTTAGCACCGACCGTCTAGCCATCCTTGGCTACGTAGTGCGTAATGGAGTGATAGGCTCCGACCCTGAACGCATGCGCCCCCTTATGGAGTTCCCTCTCCCCCACTGCTCCAAACCCCTGAAACGCTGCCTGGGCTTCTTCTCTTATTATGCCCAGTGGGTCCCCCACTACGCGGATAAGGCCCGCCCGCTAATTCAGTCCACTACCTTCCCCCCGTCGACAGAGGCCCTCCAGGCCTTCAGCCGCATCAAAGCGGATATCGCAAAGGCCACGATGCACGCAATCGACGAGACCCTACCCTTCCAAGTCGAGAGCGACGCATCCGACGTAGCTCTGGCAGACACTCTCAACCAAGCGGGCAGACCCGTGGCCTTTTTCTCCCGGACCCTCCACTCTTCAGAAATCCGCCACTCCTCAGTGGAAAAGGAAGCCCAAACCATAGTAGAAGCTGTACGGCATTGGAGGCATTACCTGGCCGGCAGGAGATTCACTCTCCTCACTGACCAACGGTCGGTAGCCTTTATGTTCAATAATGCACAGCGGGGCAAGATAAAGAACAACAAGATCTTGAGGTGGAGGATCGAGCTCTCCACCTATAACTATGAGGTCTTGTATTGTCCCGGAAAGCTGAATGAGCCGTCCGAGGCCCTATCCCGCGGCACATGTGCCAACGCACAAGTAGACCGTCTCCAAGCCCTCCACGAGGACCTCTGCCACGCGGGGGTCACTCGGTTCTACCACTTTGTGAAGACCCGCAACCTCCCCTACTCTGTTGAGGAGGTCCGAACAGCCACCAGGAACTGCCAAATCTGCGCAGAGTTCAAGCCGCACTTTTTCAGGCCAGATAGAGCGCACCTGATAATGGCTTCCCGACCCTTTGGTGCCTCAGTCTGGATTTCAAAGGCCCCCTCCCCTCCACCGACCGCAACACGTACTTCCTAAACGTGGTGAACGAATACTCCTGTTTCCCTATCGCCATCCCCTGCCCCAACATGACCGCGGCCACGGTCATTAAAGCCCTCTGCACCATCTTTACACTGTTCGGTTTCCCCGCATGCATCCATAGCGATAGGGGGTCCTCCTTCATGAGTGACGAACTGCGCCAATTCCTGCTCAGCAAGGGCATTGCCTCAAGCAGGACGACCAGTTACAACCCCCAGGGGAACGGTCAGGTAGAGAGGGAGAACGGTACGGTCTGGAAGACCGTCCTACTAGCCCTACGGTCTAGAAGTCTCCCAGTTTTCCGTTGGCAGGAAGTCCTCCCAGATGCCCTCCACTCCATCCGATCGCTGCTGTTACCACAACTAATCAAACGTCTCACGAGCGCCTCCTTGTCTTCCCTAGGAAGTCCTCCTCCGGAACGTCACTTCCGACCTGGCTGGCTGCCCCAGGACCCAGCTTGCTCCGAAAGCATGTGCGGGCGCACAAATCGGACCCGTTGGTCGAGAGGGTTCATCTTCTCCATGCGAACCCTCAATACGCCTACGTGGCGTACCCCGACGGCCGACAGGACACGGTCTCCCTGCGGGACCTGGCGCCCGCAGGAACTCCCCACACCCAGTGATGAACGGTTACTGCCTTATCATCATGTAAGGTGATGTCCCCTTTAAGACCGGGCTTGGAACCCTGGGGACTCCGCCTCTGGCTCCGCCCATCTGTGAGCCCTATATAAAGGGCTGCCTCATGGGCTGTGTAGCAGTCAGCACTTGTCTCAGCTCTAACATAGTTCTTAGTCTAATAAAGCCTTCTTTACAGTTTAATCTCTAAGCTTCATTATTGAGGGTACCTCACCCCCCCAACACCAATCACCCCCTCCCTCCCGACGGCGCACCCCACGGCCGCTCCCTTCCCGCGTGGATCAGTCCTCCTCCCGTGCCCGCCCAGGAGTAGTGAAACAGGAACAAACAGCGCGACGCTCCCAGAGACGACAGTGCCCGAGCCAGCACCTGCACCACCACCGGGGCTGAGACGATCGACAAGGACGACCAGGGCACCCACTCGACTCGTGGAATCCGCGTGACAAAGCAAAACTTGTAAATAATTCAATAGCCCAGTAAAAGCGGCAGTGTAAATAGTTCACCGTTGACATCAATGCATAGCCACTGTGTTAAGGGAATTCCAGTACCAGCTTTGTAAACCCCTACCACCATTAGACCCACCACCCCGCCGGGTTCTTTTTTAACAAGGGGTGAATGTGGTGGTACGTATTAGGGGTAGTACGGTACCCTGTGATGCCGAGAGGCTATTGGTAGACAGACACTGGGTCCTGATTGGATCTGCCGCCTGCTGGCTCCGCCCAGTATGGCGGAGTATAAGAACAACCCGGGTTCTCCCAGCAGCCGCATTCTGTAACTGAGCTGCTGGGGAACAAGTCTGCTTAATAAAGCCTTCGATTGACTTCATCTCTTCTCCTCTCGTGAGTAATTGATTGTGCTACAGTACGCCTGCAAATAACACACTTCCGAATCTTGGTGGTTTGATCGATATTGGTCTTACGCTTGTGATTTTTACTTTTTCCAATTGGGTTTCTAATTCAAATTTGGGTTCTCTCGGAGTGACAAAGCCACTTCTAGGTCGAGTCCCGTCAGATGTCGCCAGTAATGTTGCTATATTTATTTGGTTATAAATATGGCAGTTAATACAGTCGCCTTTCTTAATCCTAATCATGAGTATAATTTCAGAGTCGCCAGGTATCTCTCGATACCGCCACAAGGTTCAACCAGAATACAGATCAAAGAGCCAATAGATCAGTTAGTTAGTTCAAAGTCAATACTATTTCTTTACACACAGTAAGATCTACTCATGCACAATAACACTACAGACTAAACTATCTCTATCACTAACACTTATACTTAACTTTGGGTGCCCACTTAGTCAGAGGAACAATGGCCGTTGTTCGGATCTGAGGCTGTTGGGTTCGAAGAGTTAACAGGAGTACAGCTAAGGTTGTCCGTCTGGTAGCGAGCGTTGACCTTGAACTTACTTGCTTCTGGTGGTGCTGGTGGATGGGTCTCTCCGCTTGAGAGCCAAATCCAAGAGGCTGAATCTCTGGTGGGGGTTCCTTCTTATATTTGGCGGGGCTTCGCGTGCTTTTAGGCGGGCCTTAAACTTGGTCTCAATTAATTGGGCAGCTTCTTGATCATTGTCATTGATCTAAACCAATAAAGGGGTGGGTGCCCTGATGGCTGGGCGTGTCCTAGGGTGGCCGTTGGCCTTGCTTTGTTTGTGTCTTTTGGTTGGGGTGCTGGCGCCGGGATGTCTGCGACAGTATCAACTACCTGAGTATTACTCCTTTGTTCCTCGGAGATGGGCCATCAATATGTTAATCGACCCAGAGTTTCAATTCCGTCTGGTAACTGCTTCCCAAATATACATTCAGGCTCTGTGCCTGCTTGTTGTCTAGTATTGTCCACATTTCCCTACATTCTCTGTGAGCGTCCATTTTGTGTTCTGGAAGTGGCCATCCCAGATAGCTACAGGCACAACATCGTGGGCTGAAGGGCCTGTACTGTGCTGTACTGTTATATGTTCTATGAATCCACAAATAAATATAATCCAAGAGGTAAGGAAGCATGAATGCCAGGGAGATAGATAGAAAAAACACTTCGATTAATGTCAGCACAAGGGAAGGAGCTGATTGCCAAGTTTGTTTTGTCCCAATTAGGAATTCATCTAAGAAAGAAAGACTTGCATTTATATTGTGCTATTCGTGATCATTGAGCAGCTCAACGCACTTTACAGTCAATGAAGGACATTTGAGCTAGTTACCATTGTAATTTTGAATATGTGACAGCTTCAGCAAACAGCAATCTGATAATGACCAGAGACTTTGAGCAAGGAAATCCATTCTGCAAGCATTCTGGACCTTAACTACTCGCTGCGTGAAAAACATTTTTCTCATACTGCTTTTGCCTTGTTTGCCAATTATTTTAAATCTTTGCCCTCCTGTTCTTGATCCTTTAATGAGTGAAACAGTTTATCCCTATCTACTCTTTCTAGACCTATCATTATTTTGAATACCTTGATCAAATCTCCTCTCAGCCCATCTTCTCCAAGGAAAACTGTCCCAACCTGGACAGTCATTTGAAATGTAATTAAACTATAACCTGAAGAGGATGAATTTGCAGGCTTACGGGGAGAAGGCAGGGGAATGGCACTAAGCAAGTTGCTCATTCGGACAGCCAGTGCAGATATGATGGGCTGAATGGACTACTTCTGCACTGTAACGATTCTGTGGCATTTCACTGCAACACTATGAAATGCTGCACTGCCGGATCTGCTGCTTTTTGGATGAGGCGTTAAACAAAAGTCCTTTGTTCACTCCTCAGAACAACATAAAAGATCCAACAGCACTAATTCAAAAGAGACCTGGGAGGTTTCTCCAGCTTCTTGGCCAATGTTTACGCCTCAATTTAAAAAAGATGATCTAACCATTATCACATTGATATCTGTGGGAGCTTGTTTTGTGCAGATTGGCTGCTATGTTTTCCACAATGAAACAGTGATTATGTTTTAGCAGTACTCAATTGGCTGTAAAACACTTTGGGATGTACTGAGGTCACAAAAGGTACTATATAAATGCAAGTTACTTTTCTGTTTTCCGTTCTTTAAACATGCTCCGTTGTAACTTTAAATTAGAATGTTCTTTCTGAGATGTAATAAAAGATATTGCAGATAGCCAAAGCTATACCCAACCTGGATGTATAAACATACCAATTCTGTCAGCATACATGTTGGAGTCCAAGTATGGTTTCAAAGTTCCATTGGTTTCTTTTATAAAATGGTCAACAACTTGCTGAAGGGTGTTGCATTTCACCTGTGGAACAAGAGAAATGGTTGTTTATTTAGTTACAAGTCATCAAATCGTACTTCCTCATATCTCATGGTCTTACCGACCACCTACGATATATAGGCTTTTGAAGCGAAACTAAATGGTGTAACATGTTCTCTCCTTATAAGAGAACCTTATATTATAGACTCTCACCTTTATCTAGATCAGTCAAATGAAATAAAAGTGGAATTAATGGCAAGTAAACTGCAGTTCATTTACTTCACAGGATAAACGTAAACGTTAGCTCAATAGAGCAAGAAACTTGGCTTAATTGATCATAGCCGAAGTACAGAAGGCCCTGTGCCAACAGAATGGCAGCTTTAGGCTAATTCTGACTTGGCAGTTTTAGCACATGTCCATCCTGTCCGACATATTCTGTTGCTTTTTATGTTCCTTAAGATTAAGGATAGCAGGAAGACAACAGTACAATGCATTTAACTGCCTGTATCTGGCCAAAAGAGTTGTGGGTGTCTAGGCTATCAATACTGTGGGAGAGGTTCGATGAGTACTCCCATACACTGCATCTTCTCCAGAATTAATGGAGCCGACGGGAGTACTCAGATTGACTTTCTTGTCCGTCACCCAAAATTTCTCCTTCCTCTTCAATGAAATACAGACAATAAGGCAAAAAGTACAATCACTTGTTAAGTCAATAAGCATTGTGAGTTCAGTGGTATGACATCAAACATGGCCAGAGTGATCCCCTGGACTGAAAACATAATAGATTAACAACAATAATCTGTGCTAAAGTGAGACAAAAGGATAACTTTTGAAAATGTTCAATGGTAACGGCTGGAGCAAGGTGGTCCTACGAATGCTAATGGAAGGTATGATAACATAAAGCTGCCAATGTGTTCATGAATGTCCTTCAGGAAAGGGAGCCTGCCACCTCTCCCTGATTTGGTCTACATGTAAATCTGCATCCACACTCAGGGCAATTTGGAACGGGCATGGGAGGTACTAATATCCTATTGGTCAGAGGATGCACCAAAATCATTTTGGACATTGGATGCACCAAATTGCATTGGTTCTAGAGGATGTACCAAACTTCCATGGACAGAAGATGCCATAATTTCCCATTCACTAGGGCATGTTCTCAAATTCTATCAGGTATGTGATGCCCATTAGGCATAAAATGCAATTTCACTGCAAGATTCATCTTAATTCCAAATAAATACATAACAAGGGTGCCTTCGATGGGGAGAATCTGCAATATGATCTTTGGTGACTTTCTCCAAGCATGATTCCATCATGAACAGCCATCTATAACATTAGCAAACTGCAGCCTATAAACATAAAGGGGACATGAATTGAATCTCTCTGGAACCGAGCATATCACATGGTGTGAACACTGACCAGAAACCTTTGTTGAATTCCCAGCAGGCTTTTTACATATTTATGCACACTATTAAATATTGTTTGATTGCAATCAGAGCAATTACTACCTTTGAGTAACTATCACTATCTTTCAGAAGTTGTGATGGGTCAGCAGCAATCTGCCATTTTCTTTTTGCAGAGGTGTCAAGGATCATACCAATTTTTGAAGGGTCATAGCAATGTTTATTCTACACAGAGATTTGAAAACCATCTGACTTTAAAATTAGACAAATGTTTTTGCCATTTCCATTTTGAGATTCAAATGTTAAGACTAAACATTCCACAACGGGATCTCTCAATATACACTACAGACAATGAAGTACTTTTGAGTGGTCACTGTTGATTTTTTTTTTTTTAGCCATAGTCCATAAAATAGATTCTTTTTTTTTTAAATAAACAATTTTATTGAGGTATTTTTGGCATATAAAACAATGACATTGTATAGTACTGTACAAAAAAGAAAAGCAAATAACGCATAGCACAAAGTAGATTCTTACATACAGGTCATATGAGCTTGATAAAACAAAGACCTCAGGCAATGGGATTTCAGCATAAATTGAGGAGAAACCTACTGGATAGTCCAGACAGATGACAAATCCACTCTCTTCGCAGGTCACCTTGTAGTGTTTTATGACTCGCTTACTGAAAGACAAGTTTTGACTATGATTAAATATAAACACAAACAAATTGGAAGCACCGAAACTGAATATTTCTGAAAACAGAAACATATTACCAAAGCTTTTCATCTTGCACTCATCAGGACAAACACAAGAATGCCAAATTTCAAACAATCAAAACAATTTAGACTACAGGAGAAAAGGGCAAAGGCTGGTTGGACAGTCAGCTCTGATTGGCTGAGGTATTGTCATGAAAAAAAATCGACAGGAAACCACAGGCTCCCCAAGCTTCCAAGTAATTCAAGAAAGTGCAAGGATTGAGTAGGTTCCTTTTTTTGCAGAGGACAAGTCATGGAATATGAATGTATTTCCTCTAACAAATGTAAAATGAGCCATGTTTCGAGCACTTAAGTTATCTTAAATTGGTTCTTAATGTCATTTTTAGCTGATGCTGCCCAATCATGGAGTCACATCTAACAATAGTTTTGTTCTGGGTTTTGTAGACCCAGGCTGATTGAGTATAGTCTATATCCTGCCTATTATGAGAAACTGAAGGAACATGCTGTTTGATTTGACCACGCGCTGGATGTACGTACACCCTACATATCTGTCATAACACTGGCACTGAAATTCATACACAACATCGATCAGGAGTGCATAGGCAGGCCGTCCTTTTGAACTGAAGGCAGCATCAGATCAAAAAGCCCATTTTTGTGGTTGTTCACAGAGATTGAAGAAGTACATGTATCCTGAGAAATGCAAATGAGTCCCAGATCTCAAGGGAGTTCTTCAAAAGGCAGTGGAAGTCTTTGAATATTTTTAAGGCAGAGATTCTCGATTAACAAGGGGGCAAAAGGTTATCAGAGATAGACAGGAATGTGGGGTGGAGGTAACAATTAGATCAGCTACAATCTTGTTGAATGGCGGAGCAGGCTTGCAGGCTGAGTGGCCTATTCCTGCTCCTAATCCAATGTCTGTACACACGTACATTTGTTACAATCCTTGACCGGACTATATTATAAATAGATTTAGGGAGTTAATTGGGAGTTAATTCCGCATCTCAGGCCCCTATAAATGTAAGGTGGTCACACTGCTCATGGGAATGACCAATTCCATTGAACTGGAGATAACATCTACAACAAGCCAAAATTCATAACACTTGCACATTACTTTGGTGACTTTGGATCTATGGTTCTCAAAGCTCTGCATCACTGAGGTCATCCTCACGTTAAGTTTGGATCTGTTATGAATTAATTGATCGTGATTGAACATAGAACATACAGTGCAGAAGGAGGCCATTCGGCCCATCAAGTCTGCACTGACCCACTTAAGCCCTCACTTCCACCCTATCCCCGTAACCCAATAACCCCTCCTAACCTTTTTGGTTACTAAGGGCAATTTATCATGGTCAATCCACCTAACCTGCACGTCTTTGGACTGTGGGAGGAAACCGGAGCACCCGGAGGAAACCCACGCAGAGGACGGGGAGAACGTGCAGACTCCGCACAGACAGTGACCCAGTGGGGAATCGAACCTGGGACCCTGGCGCTGTGAAACCACCGTGGTATCCACTTGTGCTACCGTGCTGCCCAGATTGATTACTATAATTATTCAACAGCTCCTTTATTATTGTATCATTCAATTACCTGGATGGCAGAGGGAAAACTAGATGGCAAGCTAGTTTTCTGCCCAGCAATTTTTATGTTCCAATACCTTTTTTGAAGTTATGTTCTGAAATTCACTGTGCAAAGTATATGAGGCAGTCAGCAGACCCCCATTGGCGCTATTTTAACTCTGTGAAAGTGAGTAGGATTTGAACTGGTTATCTACCTACCCCTCAAAATTCTCAACACCTCTATTAAAACTGCTCTTATTCGTCACCATTCTAAGCAGAACTGTCCCAGACTGGAAGTTTTTCATGGAGGCATTGCCGGGCGGAGCCTGCCTCTACAGGGTCAGGAAGTCACGGCCTAATTTTACAGCTGTTAGGCTCAGGCTGTGGCTTTCACTCCCATTTGGGAGGCTGTTCCGCCAATCAGATGGCCAACAGATCGACACATCCAGTATTGCCACTGGGAGTAGTGGCCACTGCTGGGATGGCAGCAGTATTCTGTGGAGAGCCATGGAAGAGACCAAACTGCAAAGTAGGTGGGGCGGCTTCCCTGGAGACTGTTAGGGAGACCCCGGTGAGGGGAGTGGCTGACCAGCAGGGACAGCGACACCGTTGGGATGCCATTCTCTGTTGGGCACAGGGAACCTGAACAGGATGGAAACCTGCACCAAACTACAGCCAAGCTGCTAAGATGTAGCTGGAGGTCTCGCTACGTTGCTTGGACCCCACCCCCCTCCCTCCCCTCCACTGGTAAAATGCCAACAGTGGCATGAGGAGAGTGGCCACTTTAAGGAGCCTCAATTGACCCAAGAGTGGGTGGGTTACCTGAAACGTACAAATACCCAATTTAAACCCCCCCCCCCCCCCCCCCGGGAGCAAGCCAGCAGGGGGAGGTGGTGGTGGGGGGGGGGGGGGGGGGAGGGGTGTAAAATTCTGACCCAATTTCTCTAGTCTCTCAATTTAAAGTCTCTCATTCTTGTGATTATTCTAGTAAATTTCCTCTGTCCCCTCACGAGGGCCTTGAAATCTTCCCCAAAGTGTAGCACCCAGAACTGGACACACAACCCCAATAGCTGAGGACTAGCAGTGATTTGTGAAGGTTTGGCATAATTTCCTTGTTGTTGTACTCCATGGCGTTAAAGTCAGGAATTCCATGTTAGTTTGTTTTTTTAAGTGGTATCAACTTGTCCCATTACTAAGATAACAAAATAACTAATTCTTGCCGTTCCTGCACCTCTTTTAAAATTGTTTCTATTGCCTCTCCTCATGTTAAATCTACCTGTCGTATGTGGTCAGTGTAGTGACTGAGTAGTTGTTTTTCTCAGTGGAAGGTCTTAACATCAGGCTTCCGCTCTCAGGGTGCCTTTCCATCATGGCTTCAGCTTCATTCCGAGAAATATCATAGAAACACCTGCAGAAACATTAAAGTTGAGCCTTGAGTACAGGTCATTAACTTTAACCAAACACAGGCAACATTACAAGGTGCATGGCCAGAGTGGAGATGGGCCAGATTACAGAATCATACAGCATACAAGGAGGCCACTCGGCCAATCTTGCCTATGTCAGTCCTTTGCTGTCAAATCAGCCTCATTTCACCACAAGTTTCCCGTAGCTGGACAAATTTTATTCCTGTTTTAAATATGTGTCTAATTATCTTTCGTACATTATGACTGAATCTTCACCCGCCTTTTCAGACAGCTGGGACGGACAAGATGGCCTCCTTCTGTGCTGTAACTTTTCTATGATTCTATGATCACGAGAGAGCTGAGCTTCAAAGATATTTTTGATAGTTGTACCAGTTTAGTGAATATTTCAATGCATACATCATTAAAAATTCTTTACTTAAACAAAATAAACGTGCATTCGCCATGAACTAAATACTTGCAGCTTTTCCAAAATGAGGGTGTCTTTGAAATGAAGTTGGCAAACTCAACCCAAATCCAAGTCCGTTTGAGTTCAACACCATCATTGATGGAGTATGACAATCTCGGTCAGGGACGGCTGGTAAATGGAAATGCCACCTTGGTGCAGCAGGTGGTGCTCTTCTAAGGTTGAGCTATGTTGGTTAATATAAAATGAGCTATGCAGAATCAAGGGAGGTTTTGATGCTATTTTGAAACTGCTATATTTGAAAGAAAAGCAGAAAACACGAAACACAAACAAGTCAGGCAGCATCTGTGAAGAAAGGAGATTGACATTTCATCTGTAGCTCCTCAGCAGAATTTGAAATGAAGGGCCAGGCTTTGAGACATCTGCACTTTCCTTACTGCACTGATTTGGCGACTGTTTCCAGCATTTTTAGCTTTTGTTTCAGGTTTCCAGCATCTGCAGTGGGTTTTTAATCCTGCGAGATTTGACACAGAGGCCTGGCATGAGGGAGTGATTTACTTTTCTGCTCTCCGTGGCGACCTCTTCATAAACAAATGTATTCACCAAAATCATACAAAAATTCATGGTGGGTGGTGTTAGGATTCAAAACGGACTTGGAACCTGCTCAGCCCTGCTAAAGCTCCTTGCACAATGCAAGAAAAGACACTGCATAACGATGGAAGCCAATTTAGCATCTAATCTTTGTGATTTTTGCATTGCTGCATTGAAATGTCATTTGACTTGTAAGTGCAAAGGTTAAATGGGTGGATATAGGGGAGATTAAATTGAATGCAGCAAAGTGTGAAATGCTACATTTTGTGAGGAAGAATGAAGAGTTAATATAAAATGAGTTACAATTATAAAAGGCTAATCAGAAAGTGAGGGGCATGGGGCTTAATGTGTACACAAATTGTTGAAGATGGCCGTGAAGCTTGAGAAAGAGGGTTAATAAGGTATTTGGAAGGGCAGCATGGCGGCGCAGTGGTTAGCAGGTTCGATCCCGGCTCCAAGTCACTGTCTGTGTGGAGTTTGCACATTGTCCCCGTGTTTGCATGGTTTCACCTCCACAACCCAAAGATGTGTGGAGTAGGTGGATTGGCCACGCTTAATTGGAAAAAATGAATTGGGCACTCTAAAATTTTTTTAAAGGTATTTGGTGATCCTGGGCTTTATAAAAAGAGGCATAGAGTACAAAATTAAGGAAGGTATGGTGACAACAACAAAGCAGGTATGGTGAACCTTTTACTGGCTCGGCCATTCCAGGTACCACACTTAGGAAGGATATGACGGCTCAGACCTCGGCATACCTGACCCTCCTTTTATCCTTCCCCAGTGCCTGCCAGCCTGCGCAACATCCACCCCCCGCACCCCGCTTGCTTCAGTGTCCGGCTCCAGTGATAATCACTGTCGCCATCTGGATGCAGTCTCAGCAGTAGCTACCACTGCTGGGACCAGAGATCTGATGGTTATTTGATAGGCCGGCTGCACGGAGGTGGGGCCTCCTCCCCAGATGGAGGTGAGAGTCTTGCCGACTCTGGGTGGGCTCGACGCTGACATTTATACTGGTGGAAGGGCAGGGACCCCAGTCAAGTGTAAAATCCCAGCTGTTAATTCATGGCAACCACATCTACAGTAAGTATCTATGGCTTAAGGAGCTTCGGCTCAGAGTCACTGACCTGTGGGCCGAGCTACAGGCACTGTGTTGCATCAGAGAGTGGGAAAGTTACCTGGGCACTTTGTTCCAGAAGGAAGTCACACCCCATAGGCTAAGGTCTTCTTATTTGGTCGCGTGTTCAAGGACCGAAGTCTAAGGCTAGAGTTTTAAACTTAAATAAAGAGTATGAAGACAGTCAGTGAAAGTGAACTGGGAAATTCGATTTTATTTTTCAGCATATCTTCAGACACACTTTTGTTCCCTTTGGGATATAGTAGGAGAAATGATGGGAGCCTGCTGGACCACATTATGAACGTTCCTTCCATGTCCAACAAGTCCTGGTGGTGGACTTGAACCCAGAGCTTATGGTCCAAAGGTAGGGACGCTATCACTGTGGCACAAGACCTCCTCTCAGAAATTACATTAAAGGTAGGACAGTCGAGATGCAGTGGCAGACATCCAAGGAGACATTTCATAATACTCAGCAAAGATCCATTTCAGTGAGAAAGAATGACTCTAGAAGGATGCATCTGTGGCTAACTAAGAAAGCTAAAGAT
This sequence comes from Scyliorhinus torazame, assembly GCF_047496885.1. Taxonomy (NCBI): domain Eukaryota; kingdom Metazoa; phylum Chordata; class Chondrichthyes; order Carcharhiniformes; family Scyliorhinidae; genus Scyliorhinus; species Scyliorhinus torazame. The sequence continues at coordinate 213,938,421 of NC_092715.1, read as the reverse complement.
ATCGGGGGCGATTCTCCGATATTGAGGCCAAGTTTTCACGCCGTCGTGAACGCCGTCGCGTTTCACAACGGTGCAAACAGGGCCCGGACACGACCTATTCTGGCCCCCACCGCTGGAGTGGTTCACGCCGCTCCAGCGTCCTTACGTGGCGCCATCCTGTGCATGCGCGGGGAATGTTTTACGCACGCCGGCCCCTCACCAACATGGAGCCAGTGTTCTGGGGCCGCGCGCGGATGGAGGTAGGCTGGGGCCACCCCAATGAAGGAGCCCCCCCTCCACAGGCCGCCCTCCCAGCGTTCCTGCAGAGTTCCCGCCGGCAGGAACCTTTTGTGTCGTAGCGGCCGCTCGGCCCATCCGGCCGGAGAATCGCCACTCACCGGTTCTCCGAGCAGCCCGGTGTGAATCGCGCGCCGCTGGTTTCCGGGGGGTGGGAGAATCGCGTGCGGGGGTTGGGGCGGCGTGGCGCGATTCGCGCGGCCCCTCCCCCCCGGCGATTCTCCCACCCGGTGTGTGGTTGGGGGGGGGGGGGGGGGGGGGGAGAGAATAGCGCCCATCAGATTGAAAGAAAATGTGCACAATTCTGTGACGATTAGTGGCATATTAGGAAATTGGACAGAATTTTAAAAACAGTTCAGACAGAATGACTAAAAAAAAAAGAGGGAGAAATTAGCGAAAGCCAGCTAGAAGTATGAAAACAGCTGGTAAGAGTTTCTACAAATAATTAACGAAGAAAAGAATAAGTAAAGGAAGTGTTGATCGTCTAGAGGGTGAGAACAGGGAATCAATAATAGGAAATAAAGTAATGGCAGAAACATTTAGTGTCTGTTTTCGTGGTAGAAGACACAAATAACACAGAAATACTTGTAAATCAAGAGATGAAAGGAAGGGAAGAACTCTGAACAATTCACAATTACCAGTGGAAGGGTACTGAGAAAACTGTTAGAACCAAGTCTGACAAGTTCCCAGAACCGGAAGAACTTCACCTTAGGTTCTTAAAAGAGGTGGTTGAGGAGATAGCTGTAATTTTCCATAATTCCCAGATTCTGGAAAGGTCCCATTGAATTGGAAAATAGGAAGATAGCATGTGCAGTTTCACTCTTCAGGAAAGGAGGGAAACAGTAAGCAGGAAACTGCAGGTCAGTTAGTCTAACATCGGTCATAGAGAAAATGTTAGAATCTAGTATTAAGGAGGTTATAGTAGAACACTTTGAAAATCTTAATGCAATCAAGCAGAGCCAACATGGTTTTGTGAAAGGGAAACTGTGTTTGACTAATTTAATAGAGTTCTTGGAGGAAGTATTAAGCAACACGATTGAAGGAGAACTTGTAGATGTAGTGTGCTTGGATTTCCAAAAGACATTTGATAAAATGCTGCACGAGATAGGCCTCATGGTGTAGGAGGTTACATATTACCATGGATAGGGGATTAGTTGACTAACAGAAAGCAGATAGTAAGGATAAATGAGTCATTTTCAAGCTGTAACTGGTGGAGTGTGACGAGGATCAGATCTGGGCCTCCACTACTCACAATCTCGATCAATAACTTGGATGAAGGGACTGAATATATGATTGCTAAATTTGATGACATAAAGATAGGTAGGAAAGTACGTTATGACAAGGACGTAAGGAGTCAGCAGAGAATATAGATTGGTTAAGTGAGTGGGAAAAATTTTAAGATGGAAGTGAAGAGAATCTTTTTCTCTGAGGGTTGTTTCTATGTAAAATTCTCTTCCCCAGAGAGAGACTTGACGCAGCGTTGTTGAATATTTTTAAAGCCGTGTTAGATAGGTTCTTGATTAACAAGTGAGTCAAAGGTGACAGGGGGTGGACAGGAAAGTAGAGTTGAGGCCACAATAAGATTTGCCATGATCTTAACAAATGATGGAGCAGATTTGTCCTTCTCCTACTCTTAATTTGTATGTTTGTATGTATGAAACACATTTAAGACCCATTTCACAATTAGCTATTTAGCCCTCCAAGCCTATTCTGCCATTCAATTCCGATTCATAGCATTTTGGGATACATATTTTTACTGAGCTTAGATGCTCCTGATTTCTCTCCCAAATGGCTCGGATGTAGTCTTAAGATTATGTCCCCACTTTTTAGATTCAACCACCAGAGGAAATAGCTCTATATTAAATTCTCTTATCGCCTTAAGAACATAAAAACTAGGAGCAGGAGTGGGCAATTCAGCCCCTCGAGCCCGCTCTGCCATTCAAAAGATCATGGCTGGTCTCAGCTCAGCCTCAACTCCACCTTCCTGCCCATTCTCCATAACCCTTCAACCCATTGATAACTAAAAATCTGTTCACCTTCTCCTTAAATTTACTCAATGTCCCGGCATTCACCCCACTCTGGGATAGTGAACGCCACAGATTCACGACCCTTTGAGAAAAGTAATTTCTCCCCATCGCTGTTTTAACTCTGCTACTCCTTATATTAAATTGTGGCCTCTGGTTCTAGATTGCCTCACATGAGGAAACACCTGCTCTACATCTACTTTGCCAATACCTTTTAATCATCGCATATATCTCAATTAGATCTCCTCTCATTCTTCTAAAATCTAGACAGCATGTGCCTAAAGCACCTTGATTAGATCACATCTCAATTTTCTAACTCAAGTACACGTCACTTAGGCCTTTAAACCTCAATATCAGTATTAATTGTACATACTCTGGCATTGTGGGCAATACATCGTCATACACGTCTGGATCAGGCTTCTCCACAATATAATTCTGCGACTTTGGTCCCACTGCAGCAGCTGACTGGCGCCCTTTTTCTTGTTCAACCACATCTCCCAGTTGGAGCACCTGCCCCGGTAGCAGTGACAAGTCACTGGGAAGCTCCAGCTGGTAAGATTGTACAAAGATAAGCGTACAAATCAAATTGTGAACACTGCAGGCTGAATGGCTGGCTTTTGTGCTGAGAACTTCACTGCCTCTAGTAACTCTCACATTAAGTATTCTTTGCTTGACAAAAGTGAAGAATTATTCTACACTCATCCTTGGAATTAGTGCTGAAATAGCTCATGTTCTGTAAGGGTTGCATGTACACCAGCTGCCTTCCAATACCTCAGCCAACTGGCAAGTTAGATAATTTTGGGAAGCATTACGACCAAGCCCGATCCTGGCGAGGGGGTGCATTGGTCGCCATCCTTGATAAAATAATGAGGTTATGTTTTTCCCATTGATTTCTGGGATACTGCATCCCTAACCCAACATTCAATCCCAATGTATTTTGTTTCTCAATGGATAATAGTGAACAGCTAGGCTGTGAACTGATTGGGGAAGGAAAGTTGAAGAAGTCTATTCCTTGAAAATGCACAGATGGTCTGTTAGCAAGAGAGAATAAGAACAACTCTGCAATTAAGATTGATATACCTCTGAATCCTCAAGAAGCGTTCAGAGGTTTTGTTTTAATTTCACCTATTTGGATTTAATGAGTCTTTAAAAAAAGTTTTTTTAAATAGCCCTTTGTAACTTGAGGAAACTTGAATGTTCCAAGTTGTGCATACAGCAGTTTACAATGCTGTTTACATGGCAATAGGGAAGCAGGGGATTGGATGAATGAACATGTCTGAAAAGGTAACAGGAACACAATTGTTTATTGTTCAGTGTACGCTAGGTATGCACCTTGTGCTGAACTTGGACTCTGGCCAGGATATTTCAGATGGTGGGGTTTCTTATCCCATCATCCGAACAGTTACGAACGTACAAAATAGGAGGTGTAGACCATTAGGCCCCTCAAGCCTGTTTATCATTGAATTATCATAGAATTTACAGTGCAGAAGGAGGCCATTCGGCCCATCGAGTCTGCACCGGCTCTTGGAAAGAGCACCCTACCCAAGTTCAGCACCTCCACCCTATCCCCATAACCCAATAACCCCACCCAACACGAAGGGCAATTTTGGACACTAAGGGCAATTTATCATGACCAATCCACCTAACCCGCACATCTTTGGACTGTGGGAGGAAACCGGAGCACCCGGAGGAAACCCACGCACACACGGGGAGGATGTGCAGACTCCGCACAGACAGTGATCCAAGCCGGAATCGAACATGGGACCCTGGAGCTGTGAAGCAATTGTGCTATCCACAATGCTGTTCTACCCTTCAATATGATAATAGCTGATATGTTTGTGTTCTGAGTTCCACAATCCTCATCAACCCCTGATAACCTTCAATTCCCTTGCCTAACGAGATTCTGGGCTCGATTCAGTCAAATGGGAACAAAGTCCCATAGCGATCGTGTTTAGTCACACGTTTCCCACTGCTCCCAGTGCCATGGCTATTCAACATGACTCACGATGTATAAGAGGCCTCAATGGGGAATGCGTGACTGAGGCCGTATGTAGACCCATTTTAAATGGCCTCCCGATCTCAGAGCCCCCCAAAGCGATCCCTGACCTCTCCTCCCCGAAGCGATCCCCAACCTCCCCGCAGCCCGAACGCACTATGGGAAGGTCCCGGGCACTCCAGCCCCCATAAACCAATGCAGGGCACCCCCAACCGAATCCCACACATGCAAAAAATGACAGCTTGGCATTGCATGGCCCCCATAAAAGAGACAATGGACACAGCCGACTGGGGGCCCAATGAGGGAACGATGCAGAACTGGAAAAGGCAACCGCTGACCAGAGGGAGCGGATCGCCTCACGTGAAGCCGAGGTAGCAAGGTTGGTGACAATCCAGAAGGCACTGAAGGGGGTGGGAGACGACAAAGAAAACATGTCCTGCCGGCAAAAACCTATGGATCATCGGGCTACCGGAGGGCAGAGAGGGGAGGAATTCGACAAAATTCATGGTGTCGGTGCTCAGAAAACTGGTCAGGGAGGAGGGCTTTGTCAACCCCCCAGAGGTGGACTGGGCCTATAGGTCGCTCTGACAGAGGTCCAAGTCAGGAGAACATAATAAATAAGAACATAAGAACTAGGAGCAGGAGTAGGCCATCTGGCCCCTCAAGCCTGCTCCACCATTCAATGAGATCATGGCTGATCTTTTGTGGACTCAGCTCCACTTTCCGGCCCGAACACCATAACCCTTAATCCCTTTATTCTTAAAAAACTATCTTTATCTTAAAAACATTTAATGAAGGAGCCTCTACTGCTTCACTGGGCAAGGAATTCCATTGATTCACAACCCTTTGGGTGAAGAAGTTCCTCCTAAACTCAGTCCTAAATCTACTTCCCCTTATTTTGAGGCTATGCCCCCTAGTTCTGCTTTCACCCGCCAGTGGAAACAACCTGCCCGCATCTATCCTATCTATTCCCTTATTAATCTTATATGTTTCTATAAGATCCCCCCTCATCCTTCTAAATTCCAACAAGTACAGTCCCAGTCGACTCAACCTCTCCTCATGATCCAACCCCTTCAGCTCTGGGATTAACCTAGTGAATCTCCTCTGCACACCCGCCAGTGCCAGTACGTCCTTTCTCAAGTAAGGAGACCAAAACTGAACACAATACTCCAGGTGTGGCCTCACTAACACCTTATACAATTGCAGCAGAACCTCCCTAGTCTTAAACTCCATCCCTCTAGCAATGAAGGACAAAATTCCATTTGCCTTCTTAATCACCTGTTGCACCTGAAAACCAACTTTCTGCGACTCATGCACTAGCACACACAGGTCTCTCTGCACAGCAGCATGTTTTAATATTTTATCATTTAAATAATAATCCCTTTTGCTGTTATTCCTACCAAAATGGATAACCTCACATTTGTCAACATTGTATTCCATCTGCCAGACCCTAGCCCATTCACTTAGCCTATCCAAATCCCTCTGCAGACTTCCAGTATCCTCTGCACTTTTTGCTTTACCACTTATCTTAGTGTCGTCTGCAAACTTGGACACATTGCCCTTGGTCCCCAACTCCAAATCATCTATGTAAATTGTGAACAGTTGTGGGCCCAACACTGATCCCTGAGGGACACCACTAGCTACTGATTGCCAACCAGAGAAACACCCATTAATCCCCACTCTTTGCTTTCTATTAATTAACCAATCCTCTATCCATGCTACTACTTTCCCCTTAATGCCATGTATCTTTATCTTATGCAGAAACCTTTTGTGTGGCACCTTGTCAAAGGCTTTCTGGAAATCCAGATATACCACATCCATTGGCTCCCCGTTATCTACCGCACTGTCAATGTCCTCAAAAAATTCCACTAAATTAGTTAGGCACGACCTGCCCTTTATGAACCCATGCTGCGTCTGTCCAATGGGACAATTTCCATCCAGGTGCCTTGCTATTTCTTCCTTGATGATAGATTCCAGCATCTTCCCTACTACCGAAGTTAAGCTCACTGGCCTATAATTACCCGCTTTCTGCCTACCTCCTTTTTTAAACAGTGGTGTCACGTGTGCTAATTTCCAATCCGCCGGGACCACCCAAGAGTCTAGTGAATTTTGGTAAATTATCACTAGTGCATTTGCAATTTCCCTAGCCATCTCTTTTAGCACTCTGGGATGCATTCCATCAGGTCCAGGAGACTTGTCTACCTTTAACCCCATTAGCTTGCACATCACTACCTCCTTGGGGATAACAATCCTCTCAAGGTCCTCACCTGTCATAGCCTCATTTCCATCAGTCACTGGCATGTTATTTGTGTCTTCCACTGTGAAGATCGACCCAAAAAACCTGTTCAGTTCCTCAGCCATTTCCTCATCTCCCATTATTAAATCTCCCTTCTCATCCTCTAAAGGACCAATATTTACCTTAGCCGTTTTATGTATTTGTAGAAACTTTTACTATCTGTTTTTATATTCTGAGCAAGTTTACTCTCATAATCTATCTTATTCTTCTTTATAGCTTTTTTAGTAGCTTTCTGTTGCCCCCTATAGACTGCCCAGTCCTCTAGCCTCCCACTAATCTTTGCTACTTTGTATGTTTTTTCCTTCAATTTGATACTCTCCCTTATTGCCTTAGATATCCACGGTCGATTGTCCCTCTTTTTACCGTCCTTTCTTTTTGTTGGTATAAACCTTTGCTGAGCACTGTGAAAAATCACTTGGAAGGTTCTCCACTGTTCCACAACTGTTTCACTATAAAGTCTTTGCTCCCAGTCTACCTTAGCTAGTTCTTCTCTCATCCCATTGTAATCTCCTTTGTTTAAGCACAAAACACTAGTGCTTGATTTTACCATCTCACCCTCCATCTGTATTTTAAATTCCACCATATTGTGATCGCTCCTTCCGCGAGGATCCCTAACTATGAGATCCTGAATCAATCCTGTCTCATTAGACAGGACCAGATCTAGGACCGCTTGTTCCCTCGTAGGTTCCATTACATACTGTTCTAGGTAACTATCGCGGATACATTCTATAAACTCCTCCTCAAGGCTGCCTTGACCGACCTGGTTAAACCAATCAACATGTAGATTAAAATCCCCCATAATAACTGCTGTACCATTTCTACATGCATCAGTTATTTCTTTGTTTATTCCTGCCCCACCATAATGTTACTATTTGGTGGCCTATGGACTACTCCTATCAGTGACGGACCCAGGGGAACGGTATGTAATGGTTAGTGGGATCCTAAAAGGGGCCACAGTGGTACATGTAAATATATATGCCCCAAACTGGGACAATGCACAGTTCATTAAAAAAAAGAACAATGGCAGAAATCCCGATCTAGACTCCCACCAACTCATCATGGTGGGGGAAGACTTCAACTGTGTGCAGGGCCCATAAACAGACAAATCCAGCCCTAGAACGGGAGCCAAATCAGGAATGGCAAGAGAGTTAACCATCTTCATGGAGCAGATGGGGGTGATGGACTCATGGAGGTTCAACCACCCGAAGGAGAAGGATGTGAGTTTGGAGATGGGCCGAGCCCAGCGCCCCCAATTTCACAGCTTGTCCACTGCTTCTGCCACATTGACAACCTGAACATTTAGCTCCAATACTGTAGGCCTCCACAATAACACCAATCGGAATTTCTGTGCAATAGTCCAATCATGGTGTCAACATTGAACATTAGGCATCGAGGTTCCCAGAAGACTAACAATTTGCTGGTCAACTTTATTCTTCAATATTGGACTGCCAATGTTTAACACAGGAACACATTATAATAGTAAAATTCATACCTGACAGACCACACTAATATAACCTTTCCATTCTTCTCTGGTTTCAGCACTTTCAGCCTGGAGATAATGGGAAAGGAAAATCATGTTGTGTGTATATCATTAAAAAGTAGATAGTGCAAAGGAGGTTACAAGTGCCTTGGTTACATTTCATTGTGTTGTTGTAGTTAAAGGTCTATAATTCCATTTAATTGTCAGCCTATATTGGAAAACAGCAGTGAAGGACAGAAATTGTCAGGCATGTGCTCCAAACACAACTTCAAGCTCAGGAGTGGCAAAAGGAGCCGAGATTGTGCTCCCCAGAATAAAGAAGATTAAAGAGAGGATTTAATAGTGGTGTTTAAAATTATGAGGGATCTTCATAAGGTAAAGAAAGATAAACTGATTCAGGAAGGTCACCTACCAGAAACCACAGATTTCAAAACCATTGGCAAAAGGGACACGGAGGGAAGAGGATCATTTCTTTTACACAACTTTTTATGATCTGGAATGCAGTGTTGAAAGAGCTGGTGAGAGTAGGTAGTAATTTTGCAAAGCAGCTGGATAACAATGGAAAAGGAAACATTTGCAGAGCTACATGGAAACAAGAGGGGAATAGGAAGCAGATCGCTCTTTCAAAGGGGTGTCCGAGGCATGATGGGACACATGGCTTCTTTCTGTTCTGGTAGATTCTATGGGAGCAATTTTAACGCTTGTGGGTTCGTGACACTTTATAGGAAGGGGTTCCACTCCCTTAATGTTCAGATTGTGTGACCACCGTCTCTGTATCATGCACGTGTGTTCCCACTACCCAGGAAGTGTGCATGACAGCTACATCCCGGGGCAATCGGAGATCTGTGGCATCTTCGAGGACCACCCCAGGATGACCGGTTGGCTCTTGGGGAACAAGAGATACCCGCCAATGTCCTGGCTGATGACACTGGTGCAGATGCCTGAGACCAGACAGAGACCTGATACAATGAGGCCCATGTTGCCACTCGTGCTGTCATGTTTTTTATTTTTAAAATATTTTTATTCTCCTCCTTTTTCACATTTTCTCCTGAATTTACACCCACCAACAATAAACAATAATCAGCAACAAATATGTCAATCCCCATAATAACAAAGATCCCATCCTCCCACGAAACCCCCAAACATCAGCCCGCATGTTTACATAAACAAATGACAAAAAGGAATCAGGGATTACCCATAGTCTCCTTTAATATACACAGCCCCCCTCCCCCCCCCCCCCAACTAATGTTCGATGTTATCCAGTTCTTGAAAGTGCATAATAAATAGTGCCCATGACTTGGAGAACCGCTCCGAGCTTCCCCTCAGTTCGAACTTAACCTTCTCAAGGGTCCAGCCAGCAAAGCCTTTCCCACCACAAAAAAGTCGATCCGCGAGTATACCTTATGTACTGCTGAGAAAAATGAGTCCCCTCGTTCCCTTGGGGGCAGGAACCTCCAAGGGTCCACCCCTCCCGTTTCCACCATTAGCCCAGCCAGCGCCTTCGCCCTTGCCGATGGGACCAGCGAGCGCGGCCGTGATCTGTCCAACCTTGGCTCCTGCACCAAGTTCCAGTCCCCCCCCACAATCAGCTCATGTGTGTCCAAGTCGGGAATGGCCCCAAACACCTTCCTCGACAATCCCACATCATCCCAATTGGGACCGTATACACTTAACAGCGCCACTAATCTCCCCTCCAGCGCCCCTGCCACAATCACATATCTACCCCCCTGATCTGCCACCACCTTCTCCATCTGGAAGCGTACCCTTTTGCTGACCAACACCGCTACCCCTCGAGCCCTTCCATCAAATCCCGAGTGAAACACTTGTCTAACCCAGCCCTTTTTAAGTCTGGGCTTAACCCTCAAGTGAGTCTCCTGAAGTATTGCTACATCGGCTTTCAAACTTTTAAGATGTGCGAGCACCCTTGACCTCTTGACCGGACCTCCTAGCCCTCTCACGTTCCACGTGACTATCCTTACTGGGGGTCTCTCACCCCCCCCCCACCTTTCTTATCCACCATCATCATACCACCGGGCCCTGCCCCATAAGCCTGACCCACCCCTATCCATTGTTAACATCGAACCACTCCCCCCCCCTCCCAATAACCCCTCCTACATTTCCCCCTGAAACAACATCCCCCAACACCCATCCCTTCCCCCCCCATCTCGCTTGCCTCGTAGGCCCATTGAAGCCTGCTATCCAGGCTCCAACGTCCGCAGCCCTGCTCTCACCTCAAATCCGTTCACTAACTGACTTTAGTTAGCTAGCGCGGGTGGCTCTCCTCGCCAAAACATATCGCCCCCTTCCACCCAGTCCCAGCGAAAGAAACTCCAAAACAAACCCAACAATCCAACCCCTACAATTCACAAACATAACATTTAACCGTCACAACACCGAACGCCAATCAACCCACCATTAACTTGAACTCTGTAACAATGCGAAGAGAAGTAAATTACAATATAAATCACTAAAAAGAAAGTTGTAACATTTGTACATTTTCCAGCTGCTCAAACAAAGTCCACAGTCTCTCTTCCAGCTCCGCTCTTCACATCTGTCCCAAGCCTTCTGCCCTCACGAACGCCTCAGCCGCCTCCGCTGTCTCAAAATAAACGTCTTTGGCGTTATAAGTTACCCTCAACTTCGCCGGGTAAACCACACCAAATCGCACCCCCTTCTTGTACAACGCCGCCTTCACTCGCCCAAACGCCACTCGTCTTTTTGTCAACTCCACCGTCAAGTGCTCCTCCCTCAGGTGAACTTGCAGTTGGCAGACCAACTTTGCAGTCACTGACCAATCAACCCAGTCCCAGGGTCCATTCCGAGTGAGGACTTGGATCCCTGGGACTCCATCCTCCGTCTTGGCCATTTCCCATTTATTAGGGGCTAGTTCTTCTGCGGGGACAAGAGAGGCCATTGTGAGCCACACGCCTGATGGGTCAGGGTGTCTATAGCATATGGCATGTGTAGGCACTGCACCTGGACATTAAGGGGCTGTGTTGGTAGGCGCCAGGGGATTTTGATGAACAAGCACGAAGATTGGATGTGGGGAGGGTGTGAGGTGTCAGCCAGTGATTTGTTGCAGGCAAGGGGTGGTAGGCAGAGCTGATGCCGTGAGAGAGGTGGTAGCAAACCCTTGCAGCTCAGTGTAGTAGTTGGCTTTCTTCCAACATTGGACCGCGATCCTTCTAGTCATGCTGCCCGAACTGACAGCTGCTGCCACTGACGGCATTGCTGTCCCAGCTCTTGGAACTTCGACCCTTTTGGCTGACTGTTGACTGGAAGGGAGTGGTGAGGGAGTGTTTAACAGCAGTTCCATCTTATTAGCGGCGAGCAGCTGGGCGCAGGTCTGGCGAAGAAGACGACAAAGGGGGTTCATTTACAGCACTAAGTGGTCGCTGAGGAACACCCCGCCAAATGCACCCAAAATGACACTTTGAAAATGTTTTGTTAAATTGTGCCCATAACATAACCAAAATTTTGTTACGTCTAAAAATGTCTGCGTTTTTGACAAAAGGACAATATCCTATACGTTCACCTGATTACAATGTCTGCATTTAGAGGTTAAAAACAGTTCTTCCGACTGAGTATCGCCTTATTTTGAAGTAAAAGAGCGAAGATAACATTGTATTCCTTAAATCAGTTAAAACACAACCAATGATTGGACACTGGGTCTAGGTTATTACTAAGATAAGAGATTCCAGGACATTGATAATTGTGATTGCACCCTCTTAGAAATTCCAAATTCTGTTAATTTAATTATAAACTCGATATTAACTATATCGGCAATCATATTTTGCGAGTCTTTCTTTCATGATCTCCAGCTCCAATATTTGTTTGCATCTAACAGCAATCTGACAAAAAGTGAAAGAGGAGAAAATCGCCCGACCTTTATTTATTCTCAAAGTGTTGTAGTTTTTAAAAATAGCTATAGCAATCTGCGATTCCAATTTGGGCAAACCTAAATCTCCATCTGTGTTTCTTGAATATAATAATCCATCAGCGATCTCATTTGGGAGATGAAGCATGTTTTAATCGGTTTCCTAATCATATTCTCAAGGATTTAAAATGTGTTCTGTGATGATTCAGCTAAAATTAATAAAAATGAAGAAAAAAATAAATCTTAAAAATATTTGAACATTGGTATGGCTTCAATGGGCTAAGCATTAAACTGTTTATCCATATTTGTAATTTATCAACCAATTTTCTTCTATGTGATCAACCCAAGGGTCAGTTTTAGCCCCAAAGTATTTTTCCAAAGTACCAAGTTCAATAAAAGTTAGATCTTCACCTTTGATTTTCCACGCTTTAGCGTTAAATAAAAATGTTTTATTTTTGGGTGCCATATTAAATCCTGCTGTTTTACTTATGTTGATTTTGAGCCCTATTTCCTTACAGAATCTTTCTAATCCACTCAAATTCCCTTGCATTCCAATAAAGGAATAAAAGGGTGATATCATCGGCAAAAGCCAAAAATGTAACAGAATATTTCTGAGGGTCTTATCATCATGAAGCCACCCCAACGGTGGCGCAGTGGTTAGCACTGGGACTACGACACTGAGGACCCGGGTTCGAATCCCAGCCCTGGGTCAATGTCCGTGTGGAGTTTGCACATTCTCCCCGTGTCTGCGTGGGTTTCACTTCCACAACCCAAAAGATGTGCAGGTTAGGTGGATTGGCCATGCTAAATTGTCCCTTAATTGGCGGGGAAAAAAAATAATTGGATACTCTTAAACTTTTTTTAAAAAATGAAGCCACCCCCATCATCATCCAAAGAACACATCAACATTTCCATCACAATATCGAGCAAAATACGAAAATTAGTGGAGTGATAAATAGTGAGAATAGCCTTCGATTACAGGAGGATATACACGGGCTGATCAGTGGCAAATGGAATTCAATCCGGGTAAGTGTGAGGTGATGCACACTCACACTGGGAGGACAAACAAGGCAAGGGAATACATGATAATCGCAGGACCATGGGAAACACCGAGAATCAGAGGGATCTTGATGTGCATGCTCATCAAGTCTCTTAAGGTAGCAGAGAGGAGGATACAGTGGTTAAGAAGGCATATGGTATGCTTGCCTTTATTAGCTGATGCATAGAGTTTAAGAGCAGGAGGTTATGCTGGAAATGTATAAAACGTTGTTTAGGCCACAGCTAGAGTATTGTGTGCAGTTCTGGAGAGATGCAATAGCACTGGAAAGGGAGCAGGGGAGATTTACCAGGATGTTGCCTGGGCTGGAGGGTTTTAGTTATGAAGAGAGATTGTTACGCTTGGATTGTTTTCCTTGGAGCAGAGGAGACTGAGGGGGGCATGATTGAGATGCATAAAATTATGAGGGGCATAGATAGAGTAGACAGGGACAAACTTTTCCTCTTGGTGGAGGGATCAATAAACAGGGGGTATAGATTTAAGATAAGGGACAGGAGGTTAAGAGGGAATGTGAGGAATTTATTTTGACCCAGCGTGTGGTGGGAGTTTGGAATTCGCTGCCTGAAAGGGTGGTGGAGGCAGAGACCCTCATTACATTTTAAAGTATTTGGATGTGTACTTGTGATCCCAGGGCACACAAGGCTTTGGCCAAGTGCTAGAAAATGGGATTAGAATGGTTAGGTGGCTCATTTTGACTGGCACAGATACGATGGGACGAGGGTCTTTTCTGTGCTGTATGACTCTAAAATTGGTGATAAAGGGTCCCCTTGTTCCACTCCTCTATTGATTGGTATGTGACTACTAGACCATTTATTCACTTCCATTACTATAGAAGTATCAATATATCAATTCTGAATCAAACTGACAGATTCTTTACCTATTTCAACCCTTTTCAAACTTTTAATAAAGTGCTTATGATTAAATCTACAAACACCGTCGCCTGGCACCCAGATAACAATTTTTCAAAATCACTATTTTGTCGTTACATCCCGAGACCCCAGCAATAAATCCTTTTTGTCTCTCATTTAGTTTGACCAAATTACAATGATTGGTCAAATTGTTTGTAAATAGTCTTAATATAATGGATTCTATAGTTAATGGATTCTATAGTTAACCGTCTCCAATAGTTCATATTTTTCATTAGTTCAGTTTTGGGAATCAGACTGGTTCAGACATACTTTAATTGTTTTGGTAGCTCTCCTGATATTTATTTATTTATTTTTTAAAATATGTTTATTCAAGGTTTTCAATAAATTTTTACAAAACACTCCAAAAAAGAAAAGAAACTATACATAAGAAAAATAAAAAGGGGGGGCCTTACGCCATCCCCTCCAACAACTTAAACCACTAAACATTAAACTATCTGACAAACTAAGAACAAGAATGGGGCAAACGCCCCTTGCAATAATAAAAACAAGCTAAACCCCTCCCACCCCCCCGCCCTCTTCTTCCCCCTGGGTTGCTGCTGCTCTTGACCTCCACCGAATGTTCTGCGAGAAAGTCTAGGAACGGTTGCCACCACATGGAGAACCCCTGCACAGACCCTCGCAAGGCAAACTTTATCCTCTCCAACTTGATGAACCCTGCCATGTCATTAATCCATGCCTCCACGCTTGGGGATTTCGCATCCCTCCACATTAATAGGATCCTCCTCCGGGCTACCAAGGATGCAAAGGCCAGAACTCCGGCCTCTTTCGGCTCCTGTACTCCCGGCTCATCTGATACCCCGAATATTGCTATCCCCCAGCTTGGTTTTACCCGAGTGTCCAAGACTTTGGACATAGCCTTTGCGAAGCCCCTCCAGAACTCCTCTAGCACTGGGCACGCCCAGAACATATGGGTGTGATTTGCTGGGCTCCCCGAGCACCTCATGCATCTGTCCTCCACCCCGAAAAACTTGCACATCCTCGCTCCTGTCATATGTGCCATGTGAACCACTTTGAACTGGATCAGGCTAAGTCTGTCGTAAGACTAGGAGGAGTTAACTTTGCCCAGGGCCTCCGCCCACAAGCCCTCATCCAGCTCCTCCTCCCACTTGCCCTTCAGCTCCTCCACCGAGGCTTCCTCCGCCTCCTGCAACTCCTGATAGATCTCCGAGACCTTGCCCTCTCCCACCCATACACCTGAGGTCACCCTGTCCTGAATCCTCCATGCGGGAAGCAGAGGAAATTCCCTTACCTGCCTTCTCACAAACGCCCTCACCTGCATGTACCTAAAAGCGTTTCCGGGGGTTAACCCAAATTTCTCCTCCAGCGCCCCCAGGCTAGCAAAAGTCCCGTTGATAAATAGATCCCCCATCCTTTTAATTCCCGCCCGATGCCAGCTTAGGAATCCACCATTTATCCTGCCAGGTGCAAACCTATGATTATTCCATATTGGGGACCAAATTGATCCATAAACCCCGAGAACCTTGGCCGCAGCTGGCCTCTTGCCCGACCTCGACCTGGACCGGTCCAGTACCGTATTAAAGTCCCCCCCCCCCCATTATCAGGCTCCCCGCTTCCAGATCCGGGATCCGACTCAGCATGCGCATCATGAACCCTGCATCGTCCCAATTTGGGGCATACATATTCACCAGCACCATCCGGGTCCCCTGCAGCCTACCACTCACCATCACATATCGACCCCCATTATCAGCCACAATGTTCAGCGCCTCGAGCGCCTCAGGGGGTTTATGGACCAGATGGGGGGAGTGGATCCGTGGAGGTTTGCTAGGCCGGCGGCCAGAGAGTTCTCTTTTTTCTCCCATGTGCATAAGGCCTATTCACGGATAGACTTCTTTGTGGTGAGCAGGGCACTGATTCCAAGAGTGGAGGGAACGGAATATTCGGCCATAGCGATTTCGGACCACGCCCCGCACTGGGTGGAGTTGGAGTTGGGAGAGGAAAGGGACCAGCGCCCGCTGTGGCGCTTGGACGTGGGACTGTTGGCAGATGAGGAGGTTTGTGGGTGGGTAAGATTGCAACCCCTCTATTCTTCGCAACCAGCCCCGAATGAAAGACCTGCCCCACCCATCTCTTTCTCAGCCTGATCTGATCCACCACTTTCACGTGCGTTTCCTGCAACATAGCAACGTCTGCCTTCAGTCCCTTTAAGTGCGTGAACACCCAGGCCCTCTTGACCGGCCCGTTCAGGCCTCTCACGCTCCATGTGATCAGCCGGATCGGGGGGCTGCCCCCCAGCCCTGCCGACTAGCCATCTCCTTTCTTAGGCCAGCCACGTGCCCACGCCTCCCGCACTCTCCAGCCCCCCAGGTGGAGGACCCCGCCCCGACTCTCCCTCTTACCTCCAGCTCCCCTTCGGTCAGTACAGCAGCAAACCCCCCCCCCCCCCCCCCCCCGGCTAGAAAACTGCCTAGCCCCCTTGCTCCCCCCATTGCACTCCCATAAGGCAGCTGACTCCTGCTGACCCCAGCCGCTCCCACCTCTGCCTACGATTCCCCGTTTAGATTCCCCGTCAAAGTCCCCCCCCTCCCCCTTCAGCTCGATATGGACACCCCTCCGGCACCCGCCCCTCCCATCGGGCCCGGCCCCCCTTCTTTAGCGCAGGAAAAAAGCCCGCAATTTTTATACCTGGGCCGGCCCCGCCCCCTGTGGCGCAGCTCCTT
The DNA here is from genome assembly GCF_047496885.1 of Scyliorhinus torazame. Lineage (NCBI taxonomy): Eukaryota > Metazoa > Chordata > Chondrichthyes > Carcharhiniformes > Scyliorhinidae > Scyliorhinus > Scyliorhinus torazame. The sequence goes on along the minus strand of NC_092715.1, from coordinate 213,921,808 downwards.
TCTCCTGCAGCCTCTCCCCAATTCCCAACAATGCAGGGCCTCCTGCCTCCCCTCCCCCCTCCGAACGCGAGGAGCGGCCCCTCCAAAACAATACCCATGCCCATTAAAACACACATATCACACCCAATCACCCCTTCCCACTCCCCAGCTTTCCCAAAACCCACAGCAAACCATTAGTTCGAGTCCAATTTTTCGTTCTGAATAAAGGTCCACGCCTCCTCCGGCGTATCAAAATAATGGTGGCGGTCCTGAAAAGTGACCCACAATCGCGCTGGCTGCAACAGCCCGAACCTCACCCCCTTTCGCTGGAGAACCGCCTTGGCCCGGTTGAATCCTGCCCTCTTCTTGGCCAGCTCTGCACTCCAGTCTTGGTAGATGCGGATCTCCGTATTCTCCCACCTGCTGCTCCGTTCTTTCTTCGCCCATCTCAGGACGCACTCTCTGTCGTGAAGCGGTGAAACCTCACCACTACGGCCCTTGGCGGCTCATTTGCCTTAGGCCTCCTTGCCAGGATTCTGTGAGGCCCATCCAGCTCCAGGGGCCTCGGGAAGGCTCCCGCGCCCATTAATGTGTTCAGCATTGTGGCTACATATGCCCCGATGTCGGACCCCTCCACACTTTCAGGGAGACCCAGAATCCGGAGATTCTTCCTCCTCGACCTCCAGGTCCTCAAACTTTTCCTGCCACTTTTTATGCAGCGCCTCGTGCGCCTCCACTTTCACCGCCAGGCCCAGGATCTCATCCTCGTTTTCAGAGGCTTTCTGCTGCACCTCTCTAATCGCCGTCCCTTGAGCCTTCTGGGTCTCCACCGGCCTCTCAATCGATGCTTTCATTGGGGCCAGCACCTCTGCTTTCAGCTCCGCAAAGCAGCTTTTCAGGAACTCCTGCTGCTCCCGCGGCCATTGCGCCCACGCTGCCTGGTCTCCGCCCGCCGCCATCTTACTTTTTCGCGCCTGCTCTCCTCTCTTCTCCAAGATCACTTTTTTGACCGCTCCACTCCTGGTCCACTCCATGCAGTGCTGGGGGAACCTTACTGCTGCCTTCCCACACCGGGAATCGTCGTCCAAGTGCCACTGGGGCTCCTCAAGAGGGCCCAAAAGTCCGTTCACGGCAGGAGCTGCCGAACGTGCGACTACCCAGGCATAGCCACAACTGGAAGTCGCTCTCCTGATATTAACCAAATTGTAAATAGCTTACTCAGAAATCGGGGACTTTTATTATTAAACTGAATCAACTCTGGTATTTTATCTAATCCCAGGGCTGCATTACCTTTAAACTGACCAATTGCCTCTAAAACCTCTTTATCTCTAATGGGTTCTATTAATTTTTTGTTATCCATATTCTCTTTATAAACATTAAATTTATGGATATCTGCTTTCGTATTACTCATTGCCAATCTTAAATTAATCTTCTAATTCCTCTATATCCAAAGGGCCCTCTCTGTCTGTTTAGGACTCCCATTAATTGGCAAGATAATACTCTATTATGTTTATATAGAATTTGTATGTTCATAAACTGACATTTCTTAATTGTTCTTCTCTTAACAGCCTCAGAATGTATCTTTAAAAAAATTTAGAGTACCCAATACATTTTTTCCAATTAAGGGGCAATTTAGCGCAGCCTATCCACCTATCCTGCACATCTTTGGGTTGTGGGGCTGAGACCCACGCAGACACGGGGAGAATATGCAAACCCCACACGGACAGTGACCCAGAGCCGGGATTGAACCTGGGACCTCAGCGCCGTGAGGCAGCAATGTTAACCACTGCGCCACTGTGCTGCCCTCCCCAGAATGTATCTTGAGACCTTGGGCTGGATTCTCCATTACTGGGACTAAGTCCCCACGCCAGCGTCAAAACGGTGGAGTTTTACGCCAGAAAAACTTGGTTCAAAGGGACACAAATTCCTAGCCCTACAGGGGGCTAGCTTTTGCTGCAGATGCGGGCCCCCGCACCTCCGGGTTGGAGGCCGCGCATGCACACGGTGGCGGCCTCCAGTGGCCGGGCCGTGCTGCATGGCAGACTCAGACCACGGAGCTAGACCCACAAAAGAGACCCCCCGATCGGCCACATGCCCGACCCTCAACACCCGCACAAGCACACCCTGGCCGCCTACAAGGCCCCCTGGCCTCCGATCGGCCTGCCCCTGACCAGGACGGCCGCGGACTGAGTCCGCAGTCACCACTCGAGTATCCCAACCGGCTGGTGCACATTAGTTCCATGCCGTCGGGACTTCGGCTGGTCGGGGGCGAAGAATGGCTGAGTGGGCCTCTGGAAATAGCCCCAGGTATGTCCCAGGCGGCACGGCGTACTCCCAGAGTACGCCACGTTTTGGGGCCCGCAGAAATCGGTGAACCGGCGCCGGTCCCGATTTCTTGCAGGAACATCGATTCTCCGCCCCCGCATCGGCCGTGAATTTGCCGCGAGGATGCAGAGAATCCAGCCCCTTGTAGTGGAAAATATTTGTCCGTTTATTTGTCCAACATTTTATAAATCGCGATCTATCCGACGGCTGAATAATTCTACATTTTGATTCTGTATTTTCACTGTGTTCCACCTCTTTTGTTCCTGTCTAACTAAATCCAGAATGGTGTCTGCAAACCTTAGCAAATCTTTCTCCTGAGTTTGATTAGTTAATTCCTCTTCTACAGCCATATTTCCCTTTTCCAAATGGTCATTATCCTCCACATCCCTATCACTATCATTAACATCTACAACAACACCATCACCTATATCTACCATATTCTCAAATAAACTGTTAGTATCACTATTATCCAATTCCTTATTATACATTCTATCTTTCAATTTATGAAATTCAACAGTTTGCCTTTTATCCGTTATTGGTTAGTTTTAAAAGTTAAACATTTAGCATTTTTTACATTTGTATTCTTAAGTCCTTTAAACTTCTTCTCTAACTCTAAAAGAAGCAACATCTCTTCCTCAGACCACACTGAATTCATCTTCTCTATATTGTCTACCTGGTCCACCTTTTTATCAATTCTCTTCCTATTTCTGTTTTCTGGGTGATTATGTACCTCATGCTGACTCAGGCCTCTTTTAGTTTTAAATTCCTTTCCACATAAACTACATTTTGGACTACTGTGCATTTAGGGAAGTGACAAGCTATGGGGTGATTTTCGCCCTTCTTATTACATTTCCCCCATTTAACTACCAATTTGCATTCTAATATAAAATGTTTCCTAAAATTAGTGATGGAATTGAAAACCATGGAACATAAAAGACATCCATAATCAATACATGGATAAACTAAACTAATAGTATTACCATAATTGGACTTTCTGAATTTTCGGAGTGTGGTGACTAGAGGATTTTCACAGTAACTTCATTGCAGTGTTAATGTAAGCCTACTTGTGACATTAATAAAGATTATTTCTATTATGCTCTTTGCTTGGTATTATAGCACTTCTAGGGATTTCCTCCTCTGGTCACTCTTGTACGCTAAAATCATTAAAATCGTTAAAATTATTAAAATCCATCCAGGTAAAATACACACTCTTATTCTAAAATGTTAAATTAGTAAAACCATTAAGATCTTCACTATCCATATTAGGCTCTTCATTCTTCCCTTCTAAAGATGACAAATTCCCTGCTGGACTTTGACTGTACCCTTCACAAACTGGTGTCTCAATGTTTAAAAGGGTGGTACTTTTAAAAGGTTTGGTCGGGTCTTCCCCATAGGTTTTTGTCGAGACATTATTGCAGATTGGGATGCTATCAAGTATCGGAACAGTATTCTGCATTATCCTTAGCATTAACGGTGATCTTGTTTCGCAGTTTTATTTTTCCAGTCCTAATTTCTCAACCAGAGGAGAAAAAATGGTTCATGCAAACCAACACCAACAAGGGAATGGTTTCGCAACCAGTTTGCCGTCACTTTAAGATAAAAGGAAATTAATCAACAGTAGTGACCAAGACCGTTATCTGTCTAAAGATATCTATATCTTAAATTGAAGTTTCCAGGAATACCACTAGGAGGTCCTGCCCCGAGAAGGGTAAAAGAAATGGAAAAATCCTGAGCCATAGGTAATCCCGCCATTTGCCCGTGCTTCATTGAATTTCTTCAGACATTCAGAGCACTGGGCAGAAATCACATCATGTCAACACCCACCAGCAACTTTTGTGATGCTTTGTTTTAATTAAACAGTCGGATCCCCCTGGTCTGCACCAGATCTGCATCAGGGATGATCCACAGGAAGGGCCTGGCGCACATCCAGAGTCACCACCGCCCCGGAGGGCGGCACCTTGTCCAGCTGCGGCACGTGCTCAGCCCCGCTTCACACACCAGCCCGACCAACCCAGCTCTTAGAGCCAATCCTTATCCCAAAGTTATTGACTTGCCTACTTCCCTTACCTGCATGTTCCAAAATGCCAGAGGCTGTTACCCTTGAATATTTGCTACTCCAACCAAGATCTGCACCTGCGATGGCTCCACCCGGGAGCACAGGGCAGGAGGTTTGGTGCCAAATCCATATTTGGCTCCCTGCTCCATTTGCTGCTCTGATCGGGAATCCCGATTGGAGTGGAGGGGAATGAAAACTCCCTGCCAGTGAGGGGAGTGCGAGACGCTGAGTGCGAATGGAGAGGAGTCGGAGACTGCCTTACACCCAATCTCTTTTCTCTCTCACTACCATACACACACTCACTCGTTCCCACTCACCCACCCAGATACACTGACCCTCTCACACCCTGTGGATTTTTATTACTTTTTTAAAAACTTTATTGCTACGACATTGCTGTACACTTGCTGAGCAATTGTTTCTTTCCTTAAAACCTCAAAATGTTTTTTGAAATTCAGTTCATTGTTGTGCCAAAGCCCATATTTCTGAAATTTGCTCTTCATCCACACGACGAATAAAATATGCAAACATGCCCCCCCCCCTCCATGAGCAAAAAGTTTGGAGAAGCCTGGCTCAGTCAGTTGAAACCTTCCAAAGTCTCCGACTTGAACTTGTTTTGGAGGGTTCCGGGAACAATGGAATTGTCCAACAGAAGTTGAAACTTCCTGGGCAATTCCCATGTACTCAGTGAGTGGGGATCCCCCAATGCACCTTCCAGGACACGTCTGGGGCACAACCATCTGGAGATCAGAAGATCTGACTCGACTACACTACTGACGGGGTATCGTTTCTGCAACCTCATACCATGTATTGGCCATGCTGCCAGCAGGAGGCTTATGGGAAATCATGGGTGCACAGCCCATTATTTCAATCCATTGATTTATTTATTTATTTATTTTTAAATGGAAATTTTCTAATGATGTTCCTTTTGTCCACTCTTTCAGCAAGTCAACCCATTTGAAATAAATGCCTATAATAAAATAACAGAGCAAAGAACTGCAAATCTACTACAATAGCAATATTGATTTGTAAGTTTAAATCAGAAATCTAATTAGGATACCTTCAGCTTCACCTCCTCATTGGCTAGCTGCAGTCGGAAGTTAGCTGCCTGGGAGCCTTTTTCTTTGCTGCTGTCATCTCTGATGGATACAAAATGCTGGAGATCCAGTTTTTCCGTGTACTGAAAGGAATGACAAATAGTAATTAGGAGAGATGATTATGCACAGAATGATTCCTGTACGAACCAGAGTCCAAGAAATGTTTGCATTTTTAAAAAAAAAATTGTTTTTAATATTCGTTGCGTGCAGAAAGATATAATATACTAATAATCGCTCATTGTCACAAGTAGGCTTCAGTGAAGTTACTGTGAAAAGCCCCTTGATATGACAGCAATCTGCAGTGCAATAAAAAATGTGCAATCAGATCACCTGACAACCTTCCAACATTCTAATGCATGCCACAGACAATAAAATGTTTTAGTACTGTAGTCACTTGAAATGTCGAAACTGCCGCAGGCAATTTGCAGAGCAAGGTCTCACAGATAATGTAATGGGGTTATGGCCATATAATATGTTTTACAGTAGTATTGGTTGAGGGATGGCTATTAGTTGTGACACTAGGGAGGACTTCACTGCTCTTTTTCAAATAGTGGAATCTTTCAGATCCACCCAAGAGAGATGCAGCCTCACCTAGGTTTCACCCAGAAGACAATACCACCGACAACACAGCACTCCCTCAGAACTGCACTGGCATGTCACTTTGCATTTTCTGCTCAAGGGACAATTACATTATTGAGTTAAAGAACGTCGAGGTGAGTCACCTCTTGAGCTTTTTCCGCTCCTCTGTTAGGACCTCAAATGGAAGTGAGGCGGAATTGTCTGTTTATGTGCACAAGTAGGATCCATTAGGGACCAAGGGGGAAATCTGTGGGTGGAGCCAGAGGTCATTGGTAGGGAGTTGAATAAATACTTCACATCTCTCTTCACCCAAAAGAATAAGGAGGTAGATATGGAACTCATGGAAAGAGACTGTGAGGTTCTTGAGCAAATGGACATAGGGAATGACAAGGTATTGGATGTGTTGGCAGGCTTAAAAGTGGACAAATCTCCAGGTTTGGATAATTGTGTCCCAGGAGGCAAGGGAGGAGATTGCAGGGGCTCTGATCCAAATTTTTAATTCCAGAGGATTGTAGAATAGCTAATGTGGTCCCATTATTTAAGAAAGATTGTAGAGATAAGCCAGGGAACTACAGACTAGTGAGTCTCATGTCAGTGGTAGGGAAACTATTAAGAGAAAATTCTGAAGGCGGGAATCTATTTCTACTTGGAGAGGCAAGGTTTGATCAGGAATAGTCAGCATGGCTTTGTCAGAGGAAGGTCATGTCGAACAAATTTGATTGAATTTTTTGAGCTTGCGAAGGTGAGAGTAGTGTAGTTGATATAGTTTACATGGATTTCAACATGGAGACTTATAAAGAAGGCATATGGGATACAGGGAACTTGATAAGGTGGATTCAAAATTGGCTTAACTGAAGGAGACAAAGGATGACAGAAGAATGCTTCAGTGACTGGAAGCCAGTGACGTACCACAGGGATCTGTGCTGGGTCCCGTATTATTCGTCATTTATATAAACAACATAGATGACTATGTGGGGGGGAGGGGGGGGGATAGGAACGGTAAGTTTGCGGATGACACAAAGATTGGCTGGGTGGTTAGCAGTGAGGTTAAGTGTCTTGGGTACAGGAAGACATAGACAGGATGGTCAAATGGTCAAAAAAGTGGCAGATGGAATTTAACTCTGCGAAGTGTGAAGTGACACACTTTGGATGAAATAATTTGACAAAGAAGTATACTATGATAGGTCTTACACTGGGATGTTCCGAGGAACAGAGGGACTTTGGTGTGTTTGTCCGTAGATCTCTGAAGGCGAGAGGGCATGTTAATGGGGTGGTGAAAAAGGCATATGGGACACTTGCCTTTATCAATCGATGATGTGGAGATGCCGGCGTTGGACTGGGCTGAGCACAGTAAGAAGTTTTACAACACCAGGTTAAAGTCCAACAGGTTTGTTTCGATGTCACTAGCTTTCGGAGCACTCACCTGAGGAAGGAGCAGCGCTCCGAAAGCTAGTGACATCGAAACAAACCTGTTGGACTTTAACCTGGTGTTGTAAAACTTCTTGCTGTTTATCAATCGAGGCATTGATTACAAAAGCAGGTCATGTTGAAGTTGTATAGAACTTTGGTGAGCCCACACTTGGGAGTACTGTGTGCAATTCTGGTTGCCATATTATAGGAATGATATGATTGCACTACAGTGGTTGCAGTGGTGATTCCCCAGGATGTTCCTGGGATGGAACATTTAAGAAGAGAGGTTGGATAGACTTGGGTTGTTTCCACTGGAGCAGAGAAGACTGAGGGGCAACCTGATCGAAGTGTACAAGATAATGAGGGACAGGGACAGGGTAGATAAGAAGCAGCTGTTCCTCTTAGTTTAAGGGTCAGTCACGAGGGGACACAAGTTCAAGGTGAGGGGCAGGAGGATTAGGCGGGATTTGAGGAAAACCGTTTTTACCCAGGGGGAGATGACATTCTGGAATGCACTGCCTGGGAGGGTGGTAGACACAGGTTGCCTCACATCCTTTAAAAAGTACCTGGATGAGTACTTGGCACATCATAACATTCAAGGCTATGGACCAAGTGCTGGCAAATGGGATTAGGTAGGCAAGTCAGGTGTTTTTCATGTATCGGCGCAGACTTGATGGGCCAAAGGGTCTCTTCTGCGCTGTATTATTCTGTGATTCTGAGTATGGTTTGCACCACACTTCCAAAATGACAGCACCGGAGTTGGGGCAGCTCTAAGAAAATTCATGGCCTGTGCCTGTCATGTCTAATTTGTCACCACCATCACCGCTCCTCCAGGAAAAAAGATACATCCACCATTCTCTTGTGACATCAGCTCACCACGACCGTATTCAGGTGACAATGTGCATGCCACGGTCAGGGCTGCCAGTAGCATCTTTCTTCTCTAGAGAACCAGAAAACAGCAGCTGGCCCCAATATGCCAAGAGAGGTCAAGAGCAAAGATGTGATAGCATAATGTTTTGTTGCTTTTTAAAAAAATAATCTCCTTGAAAAACTGCCTCTTTCCCAATACGAAGTCTTACAACACCAGGTTAAAGTCCAACAGGTTTGTTTCGATGTCACTAGCTTTCGGAGCGCTGCTCCTTCCTCAGGTGAATGAAGAGGTATGTTCCAGAAACACATATATAGACAAATTCACAGATGCCAAACAATGCTTGGAATGTGAGCATTAGCAGGTGATTAAATCTTTACAGATCCAGTGAATCTGTGGAATTCCTTATCGCGGAGAGATATAGAGGCTGGGTCGTTATGTTCAAAGCTGAGATAGGCAGATATTTAAATAAGTGAGAATCACAGGTTATGGGCATAAGACAGGAAAGTAGAGTGAGGATTAGGAGGATCAGCTGTGATCTTGTTTTTTTAATGCATTTTATTCAAACTTGTATCAAAGTAGGTTACAGCAAATAAACACCCTGGAAAACATTCTTCCCAACAATCAACTATACAGTTTGTACAGATATTGCTCCTTCTTCACCCCCCCCCCCGCCCCCCCCACTCCCCATCACATCCCCCCCCCCCCCCTCTCCCCGTGACGAACAGCTCCTCAAACACGGTCACAAACATCCCCCACCTTTTCTCAAACTCCCCTGCTGAGCCCCTTAACTCATACTTTATCTTCTCTAACCGCAGGAAGTCGTACAGGTCACCCAACCATGCTGCCACCCCTGGTGGCGATGCCGACCGCCACTCCAGCAAAATTTGTCACCGTGCAATCAGAGAGGCGAAGGCCATGATATCGGCCTTCCTCTTCTCCATGAGCTCCGGCTTCTCCGAAACCTCAAATATCGCCACCAAAGGGTCCGGGTCCACTCCCTCCTCCACTATCCTGGCTAAGACCGTGAACACTCCCGCCCAGAATCTTCCCAATTTTTCACAACCCCAAAACATGTGCGCATGATTCGCTGGCCCCCGCCCACACCTCTCACACTCATCTGCTACCCCCTGAGAGAACCCACTCATTCTCGCCCGAGTCATACGCACTCTGTGCACCACCTTAAACTGTATCAGGCTCATCCCTGCACAAGAGGAGGTCCCGTTTACCCTTCGCAGAGCCTCACTCTGTACTCCCCAATTGATCTCCATTCCCAACTCCGCTTCCCATTTCTCCTTGATCTTCACCACCCGCTTGCCTCCCTGCTCCCCCAGCCACTCATATATATCCCCAATTCTTCCCTCCCCTTCCATATCCAGAAGCAGCAGTCGCTCCAGCAGGGTGTATCCCGGCAATCTAGGGAACCCCTTCCAGACCTTTCGTGCAAAGTCCCTAACCTGTATATGCCTGAACTCACTACCCGTCGGCAGCTCTACCCTCCCCCTTAGCTCCTCCAGACTGGCAAACCCTTCCTCCAAATACAGTCCCTCACCTTGACCAGCCCCACTTTCCTCCACCACCTGTATACACTATCCATCCCCCTGGCTCAAACCCATGATTCTCGCACAGCGGCGTTAGCAGCGATATCCCTTCCACCCTAAAATGCCTCCTCAGCTGATTCCATATCTTCACCGTGGACTGCATCACTGGGCTCCCCGAATACCTACTCGGAGCCATTGGCAATGCTGAAGTCAGCATAGCCCTCAAACTAGACCCCTCACAAGATTCCTCCTCCATCCTAACCCACTCTACCCCTTCTCCTTCCCACCACCGCCGCACCTTGTCCACATTCGCTGCCCAATAATAATGAAGCAGGTTTGGAAATCCCAACCCCCCCTGCTGCCTCTGTAGCAGGGTCCTCCCCACCCTCGGCACCTTCCCCACCCATACAAAGTCAGCGATGATTGTGTCCACGTTCCGAAAAAAGGACTTTGGTATAAAGATCGGGAGAGCCTGAAAGATAAACAAGAACCTCGGCAGAATATTCATTTTCACTACTTGGACCCTCCCCGCCAACGAGACGTGCAGTGTATCCCACCTCTTAAGATCCTCCCTGGCCTCCTCCACCAGCTTCGTTAAGTTCCACTTATGGAGCCCCGTCCATTCCCTCGCTACCTGAATCTCCAAATACCTAAACCTATCCCTCGTTACCGTAAATGGCATCACCCTAAATTAGCCCGCTATGCCAGCTCATTCACCGGGAATACCTCGCTTTCATTCAGCTTGTATCCCGAGAACCCTCCAAACCTCCCCAACAGGCCCATAATCCTTCCCATACTCTCCAACGGATCCGAAACACGCAGCAAGAGGTCATCGGCATAGTGCGACACCCGATGCTCCCTCTGTCCCCTCATTATCCCCTGCCACTCTGCCGACCCCCTGAGAGCCATTGCCAATGGCTCTATGGCCAGCGCAAACAGCAGCGGCGACAGCAGGCACCCCTGCCTCGTACCCCTGTGTAAGTCAAAGCTTTGTGAGCTCATATCATTCGTCCTCAACCTCACTCTTGGCGCCACATACAGCAACCGCACCCATGCCATAAATCTCGGCCCAAACCCAAAACTTCGAACAAGTACCGCCACTCCACCCGGTCAAATGCTTTCTCCGCGTCCATGGACACCACCACTTCCGGAGTACCAGAGCTCTCGACGGATTCATCACCACATTCAACAGCAGTCTTATATTACTCGCGAGCTGCCTGCCCTTCACGAAGCCTGTTTGATCTTCTGTAACCACTCCCGGGACACAATCCTCCATCCTCCCCGCCAACAACTTAGCCAATACTTTCACATCCGTGCTCAATAATGATATGGGTCTATACGACCCACATTCCACCGGATCCTTCCCTTTTTGGGGGATGTGTGATTACCACCTGCTTCATCATCTCTGGCAACTCCCCCTTCTCCAGTGCTTCATTAAACGCCCCCAACAGATGTGGTGCCAGGTCCGCTGCAAATTCCTTATAAAATTCTGCCGGGTACCTATCCAGCCCAGGGGCCTTCCCCGACTTCACACCACTGATACTTTCCAGCACCTCCCTCAGCCCCAGGGGCTGCTCCAACGCCTGCCTTCAGCCCTGGGGCTCCTCCAACACCTGCCTCTTTGCTTCCTCCACCTGGGGAAATTCCAGCTCGTCCAGAAACCGCCCCATGTCCTCCTCCTCTCCTCCTGGGTCGGCCTCATAAAGTTCCTGGTAATACTCTCTAAATGCCTCATTTATCTTCCCTGGCTCGGACACCACATCCCAGCCCCAGTCCGGATCTTCAATATTTCCCTGGACGCAGCCTGTCTCCGCAGCTGGTGCGCCAGCATGCGGCTCGCCTTCTCTCCATACTCGTATTGCACCCCTCTTGCCCTACGCAGTTTCCCTACCGCCCTCCCCATTGTCAGCCTGTCACATTGCCCCTGCAACCTTTTCCTCCTCACCAATCCCTCTACGGTGGGCACCCTCGAATATTCCCTGTCCACCTCCACTATCTCGCTAGATGGTCATCTTCCGCCCTCCTTTCCTTATTCGCACGAACCGTAAATGAGATAATTTCTCCCCGGACCACTGCCTTCAGTGCTTCCCAGAAAATACCCGCCGACGGCTCCCCATTCTGATTGAGCTTCACATAATCCCTAATCGCCAACCGCACCTTATCACAAAAACCTCCACCTGCCAACAACCCCGAGTCAAACCTCCACCCCGGCCTCTGCTCTCGTTCCGTACTGAACCGAATATCCAGCCAGTGTGGTGCATGGTCCGAGATAACTATCCCCGCATACTCTGCCCCCTCCACCCCAGCCAAAATCTCCCAACTCACTACAAAGTAATCAATCCTCGAATACACCTTATAGACATGTGAAAACAAGGAATACTCCCTTCCCCCTGGGTTCTGAAAGTGCCATAGATCCACCATACCCATCCTCTCCATAAACCCCCCGAGCTCCCTTGCCATTCGTACCCTACCCATCGACCTGGGGCTCAATCTATCCACCCTCGGCTCCAGGACACAGTTAAAATCTCCTTCCATGATCAACTGTTGCGTGGCCAAATCCGGGATTGCTGCCAGCAACCCCCTCATAAAACCCACACCATCCCAATTTGGGGCATACACATTTACCAATACTACCGGTAATACCCCACTCACAATCACATATCTCCCACCTGTATCCCTCACCTCCTTCGCACTCACGAATCCCATTTTTTTGCTCATTAAAATCGCCATACCCCTCGATTTCAAATCAACCCCGAGTGAAAAACCTGCCCAACCCACCCCTTCCTTAATCTAACCTGGTCCTTCACATGGAGGTGTGTCTCCTGCAAAAAGATCACCCCCGCTTTCAAGCTCCTGAGGTGCGCGAACACCCGCGACCTTTTCACCGGCCCATTCAGTCCCCGGATGTTCCACGTTACCAACCTTACCGGAGGCTCCAATCCCCTCTACCGTCCGTCATCTTCCCCACTTAACTCCTGCCCCTGAAATTCCACCCTGTACCTAGCCCATCCCAGGTGGCCCCTTTCTTCGCCCTTGACCATGTCATCCCTCACCTCTTGCCGCGCCGCAGAAACCCCCTCCACGCTTTTCCCCTTCTCCTTCTTCCCCCCCCCACTTCCCCTTTCCCCCCTCCCCCCAGCCACCCCTCTTGGCCTTCTCCCCCACCACCTCACTTCCGTTCACCAGCATAACCTGCTAGCGCGACTGCCCCTGCCCAAAGGCGCATCCGAATGATCTTCCCCTCCCTCTCACCCCCCACTCCTCAGCTCCAAGAAAAAGGCCTCCTGCTGGCCTTACCCTCCCTCACCCAAACAAGGTCTTCTCCTGAACTCCAGGTAGCCTTCTCCAAACGTAAACAAACAGATGTTAAACACAAACAGTCCCATAAAACAGGAGGGGGGATAGGAACATCCATCCCCACATTAACTTTTCACCCCTACAACTCCTTACAATCTCAACATTGAACAGAAATCACCCCCCCCCCCCCACAAAAAAAAAGGCAAAAATTCCCCAATCCCTACACCCACTTCAAACATGCTCCCGACCATTACATAGTGCCAGCACCCCGGTTCCCAAGCATTGTCCACTCAGTTCTCCCCCAGTTTATGCTCCTTAATGAAGTTTTCGGCCATTTCTGGGGTCTTGAAATAATACTCCCGGCCTCCAAACATCACCCACAATTTTGCCGGGTAGAACACCCCAAACCTGATCTGCCGCCGGTACAGCACCGCCTTGGCCTTGTTGAAATCTGCCCGCCGTTTTGCCAACTCGGTTCCGATGTCCTGATAAATCCGGATGTTATTTCCCTCCCAGTCGCAGCTACGCTTCTCCCTGGTCCACCGTAGAATTTTCTCTTTCTCCACAAATTTATGGAGTCTCACGATCACCGGAGTCTCACGGCTCCCCAGCTCTAGGCTTCTGCCTCAGAGACTTATGCGCTTGGTCTACTTCAGGTGCCTTATCCAGCACCCCTTCTGCCACCAGCCCCGCCAGCATCTTCGAGACGTACCTCGTGGCACTCACACCTTCCACCCCTTCAGGCAGGCTCATTATTCGCAGGTTTGGTCTTCTCGAGGTATTCTCCTGCTCCTCAACCTTTGCCCTCAACGTTTTACAAAGATCACCTAGGAGCCCCACCTCTGCCTCCAGAGCCACCACACGATCGCTATGGTCCAAGATCACCCCTTCGATCTCCCGAATCTGTGACCCCTGCACCTCCAAACACCTCTCCAAAGTACTCTTCAGGGGTGCCACAGCTTCTGCAATGGCCTTTACATGACCCTCACACATTTCTTTTCTCTGCTTATGGAATTCCTCCTTGATAAAAGTCATCAGTTCCTGTATCTGGAGCCTTACAGCTTGCCCCTCCCCTGCCTGCATGCTGGAAGAGACTGTCTATGAAGCACAAGGCTGTTTCAACTTTCCAGCCAAATTTCTCACTGCTTTCTGCCGGGTCTGGCGATCAGAAGACATACCATTCCAGGGGTAAACTACTCCTCTAACATTCACCTACGCCTTTTCAATCAAAACCCTACCCGGATCTGCGTGAAAAGAGCCCTTTTCTGTGACTTTAAGCAGGAGCAGCCCTGTATGTGACCACTCACTCCATGGTCACAACCTGAAGTCATCAGCTGTGATCTTATTGAATGCCAGAGGAGACTCGATGAACCGAGTGGCCTACTTCTGCTCCTATGCTCTAACTTTTCAGACTGACAGTTCTGTGGAGCAGAAATTCATCTTTTTAGGTAGCAATTGCAGGACTTTCCCACCCCCACCCCCTGATTATTCGCCACGCCTGATAATTCAATTCATTGACCACAAGAGAATTGAATGTCAGCTAATGGAAAACAACCCATTTTGTACCACTCTCCAAAACAAATTTCTACCCCACTGGAGGACATTCATGTTGAGCCGAGAAGCAACCTGAGAAAATACATAACTATGAACTGTTTGGCTTTCCTTTATTGCATAATTCTTGAACCTTCGCCTATCTCCCACAGTGCTAAATTCAACACCCTTATCTCTGTAGTAGACGTGGTTTACTGTCAACCTGCAGACGTGGTTTACTGTAAATCTGCAAGTGTACTGTCAGAAGAAGGAAATATGATTGAGCAATGTCTGGAAACTGAGCCAAACCAAGTTCACATGAAAGAAAGAGGTTGGCTCCAAACTAGAGCTTTATAAGTGAAAATATACACAATGAATACCAAAATCAGTCCAACCTCTGTAAGAAATTAATTGGCAAGTGCCTGATTGAAAAGGAATTTATTTAAAGAGTTGCTTCCTCCTTTAACACAAACTCTCGCATTCTTTAGGTGATATTATTCAAATTAAAATCAGGAGAGAGCAGGGCAAGTTCTTTGACGAGCTTGCACAGGCATGAGACAAATGTGATCAATGATTCAATTGCATTTTATTTCATCTTCGAAAGCTGTAATTATGACGAGTCTACCCTTCCCTTGTTATGTATTATCATTTTCAACAAAATATCTTTCATCCCACTGAGCTTCATTCACCAGAAACCTTTCCTCAGGTGAGCAGTGTTAACAAAAGAGCCTGCTTATTTATTACACCTCAAATGATTGTTTCCTTATAACAGAACAGATTCCATTTTGTTACTGACCTGCTTTGCTATCCTGAACCTTACACACAATAAGCCGACAACAGGTTTGCATTGTTGACCAGTACAGGGATCGAACCCGTTACCTTGGCGTTATTAGCACCACGCTCTAACCACCTGAACTAACCAGCCAGGTGCACAATAAGCTGATAATATTAACAGAACTGGTTGCTGTTACTCAACTCTTTCACACGTAAATTCCTCTCTGGCATATTTTGTTTAGATGCATCATCTGTACTAAAACTTTAAATAGGCAACATTAATTATTTTCTACTTTGCTTAAATATTTATTAGAGTTTTATAATTTTTTACAGATAATGCAGCAAACTTTCAAAACACAAACTGGTACAGTACAGAACAAATATTTTGCAAACATAAGAACGGGTCCTTTCTAATCTAGTCCCTTATGAACCGAAGACAAGAGGCTAATTGATACATTTAATATTCAATACCCCCAATTCCCCCTTAGAACCTGGGAGCAACTTGGCCAACTACAAACGAAGCTTCTTTTTATTCCATTCCATTGATCTCCTTCAAGACCTTAGCAGACAAGAAGATACAGCAGTGTAGGCAACACATTCATCTTATTCAATGCAATGCTATCCGGTCACGATATTGGCAGGGCGGACCAACGAGTTAAGCCTCACCTGATAGACAAAATGAACTGAAGGAAATTGGCCCTTAAAGGGCTAGTTACAACACCCAGATAAGCAAATACCGAAGGGGACAATCTGAATGGGAAATTAATAGGGGGAGTGTTGGCCTACCTCTCAGCCTGCCCACTAGCATAGCCTCAAACTTGTTATAGTTCATCTTGTAACCAGAGACAATGGTAAATTTATCTACCATCAATAATAACGGGAACCGAGATGTTCGGCTTTGATACAAAGAGCAACACATCGTCAGCATAAAGTGCAATCTTATGCTGCTTCCTCCACAACGCAGCCTAAAAGAAACAAAGACTCTTCTCTGGCTGCACTAGAGTCTCTACAGTCAATGGGATAAGGAGCACCACTGCCTAGACCCTCTCCGAAGGCCAAAATTCTCACATCTATAACTATTTGTAAGCACTGCCGCCAAGGGCCTATGATTATAACACCTGTATCCACTTGATATATTCCTCTACCAACCCAAATCTCCGCAACATATAAGCAGTAGTCCCATTCCACCCAGTCAAAAGCTTTCTACACATCAAAGGAAAATCACGAACCCATCCAACACTGGCTTTTGAAAGACTAAGGTAACATTCAGTGACCATCTAACGTTCAATCATAGAATCCCTACATTGGAGAAGGAGGCCATTCAGCCCGGCGATTCTGCACAGACCCCACCCTACTAGGCCCACTCCCCCGCCTTATCCCCGTAACCTCACTTAACTTTCACATCTTCGGACACTAAATTTACCTTAGCCAATCCACCTAACCTATACATCTTTGGACTGTGGGAGGAAACCGGAGCACCCGGAGGAAACCCACACGGGAGAACATGCAAGCTCCACACAGTCACCCATGGTGGAAATTGAACCCGGGTCTCTGGTGCTGTGAGGCAGCAGTGCCAACCACTGTGCTACTGTGTTCTAAGAATTCCAACCCTTTATGAACCCAATCTGATCCCCCAGTGATCAACAAGAAAATACCCTCTAAACGCAGTGCCAGGATCAAGGATGTCACTGAGCAGCTGCAACGCATTCTGAAGGGAGAGGTGGAGTAATCCTGGTTCTCATTGGTTCCAATGACAGAGGGAGAAAGAGGGCCTGCAGCAAAAATTTAGGGAGCTAGGTAGCAGCTTGAAAAGCAGGACTTCAAAAGGTTGTAATCTCTGGATTACTACCGGTACCAGATGCCAGCGAGTATAGGAACAGGGGGATAAAGCAGATTAATGCTCGACTGAAGAGATGGTGCAGAACAGAGGGCTTTAATTTCCTGGATCTTTGGGTCCACTTCTGGGAAAAGTGGGACATGAACAAGTGCGGCAGTTTCCACCTGAACTAGAACGGAACCAAGATCCTTACAGGGAAGTTGGGGGTTAAAACTAATTTGGCAGGGGGATGGGAATGGAGGTACAATAGGGGGTGATGCACAGCCAAATATAATCAGTCTGGAAGGCAGAGCAAAGATAGACATGTTATGTCACAAGGGAATATGGCAAGGCTGAATGACATTTATTTGAATTCAAGGAGACTAATGGGTAAAGCAGATGAATTGAAACCAGAAAGGTGTGAGTTGATGGATTTTGGGATGATTAACTAGGAAAGGGAATATACAATGAATGGTAGGATTTTAGGAAGTACAGGGGAAGAGAGGGGCATTGGGGTGTGTGGTAGTATGTATTGGGGGTCATGTGGGACTGGAAGCCCTAATGTCATTGGCTGACAGATCCCGGGTCCTGGTTGGCCGTTGACCTCAAGCTCCGCCCTGAAGGCGAAGTATAAGAAGCCGGAGTCTTCCCCTGCAGGCCAGTTTACTATCGAGCTGCGGGGGAACAGACACGCTTAATAAAGCCTCATCGACTTCACTCTATTCGTCTCATGGAGTCTTTGTGCGCCACAATTTATTAAGCGTGCCTAAAAAAAAGGACTATGGAGCTCAGGATCATTCCGGAATGCCTGAGGATCAGCCCCCACGCAGTGAACGCGGCAGCAGCCTTCAAGCACTGGCAGACTTGCTTCGAGGCCTACCACAGAACGACCACCGGCCGAGTCTCAGAAGACCAAAAATTGCAGGTCCTGCACTCGAGGGTGAGCACGGAGATTTTCTCCCTCATCGAAGACTCGGACGATTTCCAGACGGCCTTCGCATCACTGAAAAGTCTCTACGTTCGCCCAGTTAACCAAATCTACGCTCGCTACCAGCTTGCGACGAGACGGCAAGCTCCCGGAGAATCGATGGACGAGTTCTACGCCGCGCTGCTGATTTTGGGACGAGCCTGCAGCTGCCCATCTGTAAACGCAAACGAACACACGGACATGTTAATGCGCGACGCTTTTGTGGCAGGTATGCAATCCTCCCAAATCCGCCAAGGACTTCTAGAAAAAGAGGCGCTAGGACTCTGAGGCACGGGCCCTAGCAGCCTCCCTAGACGTGGCTGCGCGTAATACCCGCGCCTACGGCCCCGACCGCGCGGCAACCCATTGAGCCCCGTACGTACCCGTCGCGGCAAACCCCCTACCCCCCCCCCCCCCCCACAGGCTTGTGCGGTCCAAACGCCGAGTCGCACCGGGGGCGCCCGCTGTTATTTCTGCGGCCAGGCAAAACACCCCCGGCAGCGCTAGCTGGCCCGCGCAGCAATCTGCAAAAGCTGCGGGAAAAAGGGCCATTATGCGGTTGTGTGCCGGTCCCGCGAGGTCGCCGCTGTCCCGGGAGAACAGGGAGCCCTGCACGCCGCCTACGCCCCCAACCCCCCTCCCCGCAGCCCATGTATGACCCGCCGCCGGCGCTACCGCTTTGGGTCCCGGCCAACACTCTCCACGGAGAGGAGGGAGTTTTCCGCGTCCCTAACGCCACCCTAACCCCCACCGCGCGCCCCACGCCTGACCCGCCGGCGCCACCTTCTTGGGCCCCGACCACCGCTGTCCCCGGTGAGGGAGCTCCGCGCGGTCCCAGCGCTCGCGGCCCCACGCCTGACCCGCCGGCGCCGCCGACTTGGGCCCCGACCACCGCTGTCCCCGGTGAGGGAGCTCCGCGCGGTCCCAGCGCTCACGGCCCCACGCCTGACCCGCCGCCGCCGCCGACTTGGGCCCCGACCACCGCTGTCCCCGGTGAGGGAGCTCCGCGCGGTCCTAGCGCTCGCGGTCCTAGCGCTTGCGGTGAGGGAGCTCCGCGCGGTCCTAGCGCTCGCGGTCCTAGCGATCGCGGTCCTAGCGCTCCCAGCCCCCCCAGCACACCATGTGCGACCCGCAGGCGCCGCCATTTTGGGTCCCGGCCACCACGAGGGGAGGAGGGGCGCCGATGTGCGACCCGCAGACGCCGCCATTTTGGGTCCCGGCCACCACGAGGGGAGGAGGGGCGCCGCCATCTTCGACTGCCCCAGACCTGTACGACGCATGGGGGCGGCCATTTTGTCCACCCCCGCCGCCATCTTGTGACCCCCCAGCCATGTGCGATGTATGGGGGCGGCCATTTTGTTCATCCCCGACGCCATCTTGGACGGCAACAACGGACCCCATTCCACTACTACAACCACGGCTCGCTTCGATTACGCTCAATCAAGCTCGGCCCCGGACACTCCAGACGACGACGACAACGGTACTAATAAACGGCCTCGAGACGCCATGCCTAGTCGACTCCGGAAGCACGGAAAGCTTTATACACCCCGACACGGTAAGACGCTGTTCCTTAACCACCTATCCCAGCGCACAAAAGATTTGCCTAGCTGCAGGATCCCACTCCGTACAGATCCAGGGATTCTGCATAGTTACCCTAACGGTACAGGGGAGGGAATTCAAAAACTACAAACTTAACGTCCTTCCCCAACTCTGTGCCCTCACCTTGCTGGGATTAGATTTCCAATGCAATCTACAGAGCCTTACGTTCAAATTCGGCGGCCCCATACCCCCACTCACTATCTGCAGCCTCGCTACCCTCAAGGTGCAACCCCCGTCCTTGTTTGCGAACCTCACCCCGGATTGCAAACCCGTCGCCACTAGGAGAAGACGGTACAGCGCCCAGGACCGGACCTTCATTCGGTCCGAAGTCCAGCGGCTACTAAAGGAGGGCATAATCCAGGCCAGCAATAGTCCCTGGAGAGCGCAGGCGGTAGTAGTGAAGACAGGGGAGAAGCAAAGGATGGTCATTGACTATAGCCAGACCATCAACAGGTACACACAACTAGACGCGTACCCTCTCCCCCGCATATCCGACATGGTCAATCGGATTGCCCAGTATAAAGTCTTCTCCACCGTGGACCTCAAGTCCGCCTACCATCAGCTCCCCATCCGCCCAAGTGACCGCAAGTACACAGCCTTCGAGGCAGACGGGCGATTATACCATTTCCTACGGGTCCCTTTTGGCGTCACAAACGGGGTCTCGGTCTTCCAACGGGAGATGGACCGAATGGTTGATCAACATTGGTTGCGGGCCACGTTCCCGTATCTCGACAATTTAACCATCTGCGGCCACGATCAGCAGGACCACGACGCCAACCTCCAAAAATTCCTCCAGACCGCCAAAGCCTTGAACCTCACGTACAACGAGGACAAGTGCGTTTTTAGCACCGACCGGCTAGCCATTCTGGGCTACGTAGTGCGCAATGGGATAATAGGCCCCGACCCCGAACGTATGCGCGCACTCATGGAATTTCCCCTCCCGCACTGCCCAAAAGCCCTGAAACGCTGCTTGGGATTCTTTTCATACTACGCCCAGTGGGTCCCCCAGTACGCAGACAAGGCCCGCCCCCTAATACAGACCACGACCTTCCCTCTGTCGACAGAGGCTTGCCAGGCCTTCAGCCGCATCAAAGCGGATATCGCAAAGGCCACGATGCGCGCCATCGACGAGTCCCTCCCCTTCCAGGTCGAGAGCGACGCCTCCGATGTAGCTCTAGCGGCCACCCATAACCAAGCGGGCAGACCCGTGGCCTTTTTCTCCCGGACCCTCCACCCTCAGAAATCCGCCACCCTTCAGTAGAAAAGGAAGCCCAAGCCATAGTGGAAGCTGTGCGACATTGAAGGCATTACCTGGCCGGCAGGAGATTCACTCTCCTCACGGACCAACGGTCGGTAGCCTTCATGTTTGATAATGCACAGCGGGGCAAAATCAAAAACGACAAGATCTTAAGGTGGAGGATCGAGCTCTCCACCTTCAACTATAAGATTGTGTATCGTCCCGGAAAGCTGAACGAGCCGTCCGATGCCCTATCCCGCGGCACATGTGCCAACGCACAAATTAACCGCCTCCAAACCCTCCACGAGGACCTCTGCCACCCGGGGGTCACTCGGTTTTACCACTTCATCAAGTCCCGCAATCTCCCATACTCTTTAGAGGAGGTCCGTACAGTCACAAGGGACTGCCACATCTGCGCGGAATGCAAGCCGCATTTTTTCAGGCCAGATGGAGCGCACCTGATTAAGGCCCCTTTGAACGCCTCAGTCTCGATTTCAAAGGGCCCCTCCCCTCCACCGACCGCAACGCATATTTTCTTAATGTAGTGGACGAATACTCCCGCTTCCCTTTTGCCATTCCCTGTTCTGACATGACCGCGGCCACAGTCATTAGAGCCCTGAACAGCATCTTCACACTGTTCGGTTACCCCGCATACGTCCACAACGACAGGGGATCCTCTTTCATGAGTGACGAGCTGCGCCAGTTCCTGCTCAGCAAGGGCATAGCCTCAAGCAGGACGACCAGCTACAACCCCCGGGGGAACGGGCAAGTAGAAAGGGAGAACGGCACGGTGTGGAAGGCCGTCCTACTGGCCCTACGGTCCAGGGACCTCCCAGTTTCACGGTGGCAGGAGGTCCTCCCGGACGCTCTCCATTCCATCCGGTCGTTATTATGTACGAGCACTAATCAAACGCCACATGAGCGTCTCCTTGTCTTCCCTAGGAGGTCCTCCTCTGGAACGTCGCTGCCGACCCGGCTGGCGGCCCCAGGACCCATCCTGCTCCGAAAGCATGTGCGGGCACATAAGGCGGACCCGTTGGTCAAAAGGGTTCACCTCCTCCACGCGAACCCCCAGTACGCCTACGTGGAGTACCCCGACGGCCGACAGGACACGGTCTCCCTACGGGATCTGGCGCCCGCTGGCAACACGCACACCCCCCCGACACCATCAACCCAACCCCCCCCCTTCCTGCCACCGCCGCACCCCGCGACCGCCCCCTTCCCAGGAGGATCGGTCCCCTTCCCCTCAGCACCGACCAAGAGTCAAGCCCGAGCTGAAACCGTACGGCTCCTGGAGGCGACAACACTGGTACAAGCACCACCACCACCGCCGGGGCCGAGGCGATCGACACGGACGACCAGACCGCCCGACCGACTCGTGGCGTCGATGTAAAACAAATATGGACTGTTCACAAGAACATTTTGCTTTTCTTCCTATACCCTCTATATATAGTTGCAACAGGACGAAATTGTCCAATACTGTATTGCCATGTGAATGTTTTGTCCTCCCAGGACCAGCCCTGTAAACCCTTACCACCATACGAAGCATCACCCCGCCGGGTTCATTTTTGACAAGGGGTGAATGTGGTAGTATGTATTGGGGGTCACGTGGGACTGGAAGCCCTAATGTCATTGGCTGACAGATCCCGGGTCCTGGTTGGCCGTTGACCTCAAGCTCCGCCCTGAAGGCGAAGTATAAGAAGCCGGAGTCTTCCCCCGCAGGCCAGTTTACTATCGAGCTGCGGGGGAACAGACACGCTTAATAAAGCCTCATCGACTTCACTCTATTTGTCTCATGGAGTCTTTGTGCGCTACAGGGTGTATGTCCAAAGATCTCTTAAGGCAGCAGCACAGGTGGTTAAGACATATGGGATGCTTGCTTTTATTAGCTGAGGTATAGGGCATTCACCCGGCGACCGGAGAACCCCACCCGAGATCAATGGATTTTGAGTCTCACCCATGGCATTCTTGCGGTGGGCGGGGCAGAAGAATCCAGCCCATAGTATATAAAAGAGCAGGGAGGTTATGATGGAGCTGTATAAAACACTCTTAGTACTGTGTGGAGTTGTGGTCACCACACTACTGGAAGGATGTGATTGCACTAGAAATGGTGTAGAAGAGATTCACCAGGATGTTGCTTGAGCTGGAATGTTTCAGCTATGAAAGGAGGCTGGATAGGCTGAGGTTGTTCTCCTTAGAGTAGAGAAGGCCGAGGGTGTACCTGATTGAGCTGCAAAAAAATTATGAGGATATGGATAGGGTAGATCTGAAGAAACGTTTCCCCTTGGTAGAAGAGTCAAGACCAGGGGACATATATTCAAGGTGAGGGGCAGGAGATTTAGAGGCGATTTGAGGAAATACTTTTTCACTCAGGGGGTAGTGCGAATCTGGAACTCACTGCCACAAGAGGTGGGAGAGTGGCGGGAACCCTCAACATTTAAGATGCATTTAGGTGAGCACTTGAAACACCATAGCACATGAGGCTACTGACGAAGTGCGAGAAAATGAGATTAGAATAGAGAAGTGCTTGCTGGGGTGCAGACACAATGGGTCCCTTACTAGTCAGTAGACGATCAGCTGGAGAATCTCCATTTACGCTGGAATCGGGGGCGGCGCCGAGGTGAGGGGGTGGTCCGGGGGTGGCAAGGCTGGTTACAGAGGGACAGTTTTTGGCAGGCCTGGTCCACGCGCAGCCTGCGGCATGTTGCATGGCGCGGTGGCGGCGGCTTGCGCATGCGCGGCCACGAACCCGGCCATTCTCCGGCCATATCCGCAGGTAAAGCTGGGGTCTTTACGCTGCACGGCTGCTACCCCCCCCCCCCCCCCCCCCCCCCACCCCACTGGACGGAGGATCAGTGCAGTGGCGGCGCCGGCTTTCTGGTCATAAGACCAGACGGATCCTGCGGACATAGCCGCAGGATCAAATCCAGCCCACTATGACTTGCTTTTTGATTATAATGAGGAGTGCCAATTCCTGCTTCAAGAATTGGTTTAAACCAGATACCTGAACCTAACAGCAAAAACTTGCAGCTGCTTCGGATTTTTACCAATAATTATTATGGGAGATCAGGAGAACACATGGGGATAATCATATCCTGATTATTATAAATATCAGAGTTATACAAATCTAACAAGAGCAACATCACTTGGGTGTCATCTCTAACATAGTAAAACCTCTGAGTGGTTCATAGGGCAGGATCAGACAAAAGTTGAAGAAAAATCAACTCTAGGAAATCTGAACAAAATTTGGTCAAAAGTTAAGGAGCCTCTCATAAGGAGTAGATATGATGAAGTGATTCAGGAAGAGAATTCCAAAGCTTAGGCACTAGACGGATGACGTCAGAGACCCAGTGGTGGAGGATAGGAACTGAGAGATGCCCACGAGGTCGGTGTTGGAGAAACGCAGAATCTCAGATGTTTATACAGCAGGAGGAGGTTACAGAACCTTAAAAGAAAGAGTTTTCATTTTTGTAGCGCCTACCATGGCCTCAGGATATCCCAAATGACTTTAGAGCCAATGAAGTACTTTGGAACTGTAGCAGAGGAACATGGTGACCAAATTGTGGACACCAGAGATCTCAGCAACAACAATATGGAGTTTGCACATTCTCTCAGTGTCTGCGTGGGTTTCCTCCGGGTGCTCTGGTTTCCGGCCATTGTCCAAAGATGTGCAGGCTAGGTAGACTGGCCATGCTAAAATTGTCCCTTCGTGTCCAAAAGGTTGGATGGGGTTACAGGGGATCAGGAGAGGGGGTGGGCCGCTCTTTCATATGGTCAGTGCAGACTAGATGAATGGCCTCCTTCTGCACTGTAGGATTCTATGATTTCAACTGTTCTGGTGTTTGTTGATGGAGGCATAAATGTTGGTCAGGACACTGGAGGAATGACCCAGCTATTCTTCCAATTGTACCACTGGATCTTCTACATTCTCCAGAGGGCAATGGTCCTCAGTTTATTGTGTTGAACAATGGGTATCATCTCCAACAGTGTAAAAGATCATCAGTATTGCACCAATGCATCAGCCTAGATTATGCGCTCCAGTCTCTGGAGAGTGACTCCAATCCATAATCTAATGATCAAGGCTAGAATGCTCGCCAGCAGCTCAGGCAGCATCCGTGGAGAGAAATATAACATTTCAGGTCAAGGTGACCTTTCATCAGATTAAGGAAAGAAAAATGTAAAAGAGTTTTGAGTCAGTTGAAGCAGGGAGGGGCAGAAAGAACAACAATGAAGGTTTGTGACAGGGAGGAGGGCAGGAGATATAAAACAAACGCAAAACATTTCCTGATGAAAATGCCAGAGTGGTCATGATAGCAAATAAACAAAAGATGTGCACATGAAGAGTGAATGGCTACATACTAGCCATCTGAGAGCAACATGAAATGAGACGAGACCCACTCAGGAAATAAATACAAAATGTAAGATGGGGACAAAGGTCATGATCTAAATATGTCGAAAGATGGAGATGCTGTTCCTAGAGCTTCCTCGGAACACTGGAGAAGATCAAGGTCAGAAAAATCAAAATGTGGCAGGAACCTCAGGGTCATGTTTGCGAATGGCATGGAGGTGTTCTGCAAAGCGGTCACCCAGTCTGCTTAAAGTCTCCCATTGTGGAGGAGGCTGCATTTTCAGAAGCGAATACAATATACTAATGTGAAAGAATTCAATATCGAGCTCAACAATTTTACATCATAATTTCTGCTCTGATCGGGTCCTCTATTATTTTTGCTAGGGCAGTCTTGGCCCATTGGCTTTTGCACCATGAAATCTTACATCATTTAAGCTCTCCTGCCCTCGGTCCTGTCACCTCCCCTTTTGTTCTTTCTGCCCTTCCCCCATTACATTTGTATCTTTCTTAGTTTTGATGGAAGGTCGCACGGCGGCACACTGGTTAGCACTGCTGCCTCACAGCAGCGAGGACCCGGGTTCAATCCCGGCCCCGCGTCACTGTCTATGTGGTGTTTGTACATTCTCCCAATGTCTGCATGGGTCTCACCCCCACAACCCACCCAAAGATGTGCAGGGTAGGTGGATTAGCCATGCTAAATTGCCCCTTAATTGGGGGGAAAAAAAAAGAATTGGATACTCCCAATTTATTTTTAAAAAGAGGTTTTGATTGAAGTCATCTCGAACAGAGATGTTGGCTGTGATTTTCTGCTCCAGTTCACGTTGGGGCAAGGGGTTCGGCGATGGGAATGGAAAATATTGCGAGAACTGCCAAGTCACATTCAACGTTGGCAGGAAAGCTTGCCGCGATTGCCCCCTCCTCCATCAGTGATGGGTCCTGTTTCCAGATGTGCAGTATCGGGAATATTATTATACACATATATAATTATCAGCACCGTACACCTGAATCACCGCTCCCCATGCCGCAATCCATGGCAGCGTGGCGTGAAGCCCGACAGGTCTCCAAAGTTATGCACCTGGTGAGTTGACTTCCCAGGGAGCTCAGGTGAGTGCAATGCTCAGCGGGGAGTGCGGTAGCACAGAGGTTGAAACGGTTGCTTCACAGCGCCAGGAACCTGGGTTTGATTCCCAGCTTGGGTCACTGTCTGTGTGGAGTCTGCACATTCTCCCCGTGTCTGCATGGGTTTCCTCCGAGTGCTTCGCTTTTCTCCCACAAGTCCGAAAGACGTGCTGTTAGGTGACTTGGATATTCTGAATTCTCCCTCCGTGGACCCGTACAGGCACCATGTTTTGGCGACAAGAGAATTTTCACAGTAACTTCATTGCAGTGTTAATGTAAGCCTACTTGTGACAATAAAGATTATTAGATTATCATACCCGGGTACTGCCAACTTAATGCCCAGGCAGTGCCTGTTTATTTCCCAGGGAGTGCAAGGCGACATGCCAGAGCAAGGACATGGGTGTTTGTTTGCTGTGCGTTGGGCAACCTTTAAAAATGACGCCCCACATTATCCAGTAGACGGTGAGATGGGCGAAGCAGAGTCTGTATGTTCTGGGACCCAAAGTCCCACACTATATGATGGAAAAAGCTGGCATTATGGTCGGAGGCAGCACTGGGAGCCACTCAGTTAGAGTGGACATGAGCTAGGGGAGGGCAGGGACTTCACGTAAAAAGTATTATAAATAAGTAACAAACTTGCTTGTATATACTAGAGGCTGGAAAACTGGGGGGAAAAAAAAAATATATTTTTTTTAAAAAGAGAGTGGACTTGAGTTTACCCAACTGTCGTCATGGCAGCATCTTCCTGCGGCAACTGCAGGACCATGTGCCAGAGCTGTATTCTGCAGCAGTTTAGAAAAGGGCCAATGTTATGTCACAAAGTGTTCTGCCTGTCCTCTCCCATGTTGTTCCAGAGAGTTTCTGAACCAGATTCACCCTGGTTTTACTTCTTACAGTGGGATGGTGGTGATAAAATTAGGTTGATTGGCGAGGGTCCTGTTGAGAGTGACACTCAGGAATTTGGGGTGGGGGTCATGGGTAATTTGCCTTCCTCAGAAGGAAACGTGGAGTTCTTTCCTAGTAGAGCTTTGTTCAAAATCAACTGTTTCCTCTTGGCTGAGGCAGAAGCCTAGATGTAACATTCCAGTGGGCCCAGGTCACTGCTGAACTTGTTTAGTCTAGCATTGGGCAGTACGGTAGCACAGTTGTTAGCACAGTTGCTTCACAGCTCCAGGGTACCAGGTTCAATTCCCGGTTTGGGTCACTGTCTGTGCGGAGTCTGCACGTTCTCACTGTGTCTGCGTGGATTTCCTCCGGGTGCTCCAGTTTCCTGCCACTGTCCAAAGATGTGCGGGTAGGTGGATTGGCCATGATATATTGCCCTTAATGTCCAAAAAGGTTAGGTGGGGTTACTGGGATAGGGTGGAGGCGTGGGCTTGAGTAGGGAGCTCTTTTCCAAGGGCTGATGCAGACTCGATGGGCCGAAAGGCCTCCTTCTGTACTGTAAATTCTATGATTAATGCTTGAATTGGTAGTTCTATGTCACCAGATAGACAGGCTTCTGCAACCTGCAGTGATGTCTGAAAACAGTTGAATCCTGCGTTTGGCTGGTCAGATCACCAATATAAATGTAAAATTTATGGTTGCTTCTTGGGGTATTAATAAGCCTGAGTTTGTGATATTTTATAATTTGTCACGTTCTGAGATGTTCTATCTTGGATTAT
Organism: Scyliorhinus torazame; assembly: GCF_047496885.1. Lineage (NCBI taxonomy): Eukaryota > Metazoa > Chordata > Chondrichthyes > Carcharhiniformes > Scyliorhinidae > Scyliorhinus > Scyliorhinus torazame. Next base: position 213,893,605 of record NC_092715.1, on the reverse strand, counting down.
AGTCACACTGCAGACACTCTGGTATTTGCTCAAACCTTTTTTTAAAGATTGCCAATTAAGAGGCAATTTAGCATGACCAATCCACCTGCCCTGCACATCTTTAGCTTGTGGGGGTGAGGCCCACACAGACATGGGGAGAATGTGCAAACTCCACTGGGCAGTGACCCGGAGCCAGAATCGAACCCGGGTCCTCAGCGCTGTGAGAAAGCAGTAAGAACCACTGCGCCACCGTGCTGCTCTTGGTAACTGCTGAACACCTGTTTATTAGTACTATTTCTAAACAGGTTACAGAATAGGCAATGTTGCTCCTCGGCATGATGTTCCAACTCTCTTTTGAGAGTCTAACACATGACTGACTGGCATCAGTGGTACATCATCATTTACATCATTAGCATATCCCATCTGTTAACCCTTTATACTAAAAGTTGAAAGCTTCAGTAATAGGTCTCTATTCCAGTCCAGACTGTTGTACGCCGATAACAAGTTTACGAATAGAACGCTAGTCTTCAGATGCTTCTGGAGCTCAGCCAGTGTTGTGTGAGAAGAACCTGGTGATAGCAGCTTCTTCCTTGTCTGCTCAGTGGGAGAACGGTTTCTTAAACCAGTTTCATCCAGTTAAGGAGGAGCTGTTCGATCATCTTGTAGACTGGAGACAGAAGGGATGGTATTTTATCGTAGAGATCGTTATTTGGTTTTCCTGGCTTTCGGTTGGAATCAATGGTGCCAGATTTTGGATTATTTCAATGTCAAGGATGTTGCAGGCAGGTTTGACAAGTCATATCTGTCCATTTGGGCTCTGACACTTGAGGAATTCTGAATGGATGCGATTGATTCTAGTGACCTTCACAGACTTTGTGACTTTCAGCTTTTGTGTGCGCTGTTCTTACAGATAGTCAAGTTAGTTTGGAGATGGACCACAATGGCATCTGTACTGACCTTTGGTGCCTTGTGTGAATCAGCAAAGCCAGTTCCAGGAAGGTGAAAAATCCAGGTTTACGGTTGTTTCTCACCATGGTGCGAATCAGTCTTCCTAAGGAATGCATAAGTGCTATTGATGTATCTGGGTTGAGTGGCATTAAACTCCACCAGCAACCTCTTGCTCTCCTGGAACCAGCTTGGCACATATTTTTTTCCTGTAGCCGCACAGAATCCCCAATGTTTTTTGTTTTTTTTAAATAATTTTTATTAAGGTTTTCATAAAATATCAATAACAAAATGAAAAAGGAACCGAACAGGGTAAGTACAAAACACGGTCTAGAAAAGCAACCCTCCATACCCCCCTCCCCCCTGTACATAAATAATAAATTAACATTAATACCCCGACTTAACAGAACAGGTATATACACCCCCTCAGACCCTCCAGTGTAAATAGCCCCCCCCCTCAGACCCTCCAGTGTAAATAACAAAAATAAAGTAACCCCCCCCCCCCCCCCCCGAGTTGCTGCTGCTATTGACCAATGTCTACCGTTCTGCCAGGAAGTCTAAGAACGGTTGCCACCGCCTAAAGAACCCTTGTACCGACCCTCTCAAGGCGAATTTCACCCTCTCCAACTTGATAAACCCCGCCATATCATTGATTCAAGATTCCACGCTTAGGAGCCTCGCATCCTTCCACTGAAGCAGAATCCTTCGCCGGGCTACCAGGGACACAAAGGCCAGAACACCGGCCTCTTTCGCCTCCTGCACTCCCAGCTCCTCTGTGACCCCAAATATTGCGAGCCCCCAGCCCGGTTTGACCCTGGATCCTACCACCCTCGACACCGTCCTCGCTACGCCCTTCCAAAATTCCTCCAGCGCTGGGCACGCCCAGAACATATGGGTGTGATTTGCTGGGCTCCCTGAGCACCTAACACACCTGTCCTCACCCCAAAAAAACCGGCTCATCCTTGTCCCGGTCATGTGTGCCCTGTGCAGCACTTTAAACTGTATGAGGCTGAGCCTCGCGCATGATGCGGAAGAGTTCACCCTCCCTAGAGCATCTGCCCACGTCCCTTCCTCAATCTCCTCTCCCAACTCCTTCTCCCACTTACCTTTCACCTCCACCACCGAGGCCTCCTCCTCCTGCACCACCTGGTAAGTTTCCAAGATCTTCCTCACTCCCACCCACCCTCCCGAGAGTGCCCTGTCCTGTATTGTGTGTGGCAGCAACCGCGGGAATTCCACCACCTGCCGCCTGGCAAACGCCCTTACTTGTAAGTACCTGAAGGTGTTCCCCGGTGGGAGCCCGTACTTCTCCTCCAGCTCACCCAGGCTTGCGAAGTTCCCATCCACAAACAGGTCCCCCAACCTTCGTATCCCTGCCCTGTGCCACCCCGAAAACCCTCCATCTGTTCTCCCTGGGACGAACCGGTGGTTCCCCCGTATTGGGGTCCACACCGAGGCCCCAGCTTCTCCCCTGTGCCGCCTCCACTGCCCCCAGATTTTTGAAGGCAGCCGCCACCACCGGGCTCGTGGTATACCTCCTTGGAGGGAACGGCAGCGGCGCCATTGCCAGCGCCCCCAGACTCGTACCCACACAAGACGCAGTCTCCAACCTCTTCCATGCAGCCCCCTCCCCCTCCAACACCCACCTGCGCACCATTGTCGCATTGGCGGCCCAGTAGTACCCACAGAGGTTGGGCAGTGCTAGCCCCCCCCTATCTCTACTCCGCTCCAGGAACACCCTCCTCACCCTTGGAGTCCCTTGCGCCCACACAAACCCCATTATACTCCTGTTGACCCGCCTAAAAAAGGTCTTCAGGATAAATACGGGGAGGCACTGGAACAGGAACAAAAACCTTGGGAGCACCGTCATTTCGACTGACTGCACCCTACCCGCCAAGGACAGCGGCAACGCGTCCCACCTCTTGAACTCCTCCTCCATTTGCTCCACCAGCCTTGTGAAATTAAGTCTATGCAGGGCCCCCAGCTTCTGGCCACCTGGACCCCCAAATACCTGAAGCTCCTCTCCGCCCTTTTTAATGGGAGCTCGCCAAGCCCCCTCTCCTGGTCCCCTGGGTGAACCACGAACAGCTCGCTCTTCCCCATGTTGAGCCTGTACCCCGAGAAATCCCCGAATTCCCTAAGGATCCTCATTACCTCCGGCATTCCCCCCACCGGGTCCGCCACATATAGCAGCAAGTCGTCTGCATAGAGCGACTCCCGATGTTCCTCCCCACCCCGCACCATCCCCCTCCAATTCCTCGACTCCCTCAGTGCCATAGCCAGGGGTTCAATCGCCAGTGCGAAGAGCAGGAGGGACAGGGGACACCCCACCTCGTCCCTCGGTGCAACCGAAAGTACTCGGACCTCCTCCTGTTTGTGGCCACACTTGCCATCGGGACCTCATATAACAGCCTAACTCACCTGACAAACCCCTCCCCAAATCCAAACCTCTTCAGCACCTCCCACAGGTACCCCCACTCTACCCTATCGAAGGCTTTCTCAGCGTCCATCGCCACCACCATCTCCGCCTCCCCCTCCGGCATCATAATAACGTTCAAAAGTCTCCGCACATTCGCGTTCAACTGCCTCCCCTTCACGAACCCCGTCTGGTCTTCGTGGATGATCTGCGGCACACAGTCCTCAATCCTCGTGGCTGAGACCTTCGCCAGCACCTTGGCATCTACATTTAGCAACTAAATCGGCCTGTAAGACCCACACTGCAGGGGATCCTTTTCCCGCTTCAGGATCAAGGAGATCAGTGCCCGAGACATCGTCAGGGTCAAAGCCCCCCACTCCCTTGCCTTATTGAAGGTCCGAACCAGCAACCGGCCCAACAGGTCCATATATTTTTTTATAGAATTCGACCGGGAAACTGTCCGGCCCCGGTGCCTTCCCCGCCTGCATGCTTCCTATCCCTTTGGTCAGCTCCTCCAGCCCAATCGGGGCCCCCAATCCTGCCACCAGTCCCTCCTCCACCTTCGGAAACCTCAATTGGTCCAGGAAGCGGCCCGTCCCTCCCTCCTCCAGTGGGGGCTCGGACCGGTACAATTCCTCATAAAAGTCCCTGAATAAAATGAAAATGAAAATCGCTTATTGGCAAAAGTAGGCTTCAAATAAAGTTACTGTGAAAAGCCCCTAGTCGCCACATTCCGGCGCCTGTTCGGGGAGGCTGGTATGGGAATTGAACGGGTGCTGCTGGCCTGCCTTGGTCTACTTTAAAAGCCAGCGATTTAGCCCAGTGAGCTAAACCAGCCCCTGAAGACCCCATTGATGCCAACCCCACTCCGCACCACACTCCCTCCCCTGTCCTTAACTCCCCCGATCTCCCTAGCTGCGTCCCGCTTCTGAAGGTGATGCGCCAGCATCTGGCTTGCCTTTTCCCCATACTCGTAAATCGCCCTCTGGGCCTTTCTCCACTGCACCTCCGACTTCCTGTTGGTCACCAGGTCGAATTTGGCCTGGAGGCGGATCCTCTTCTTCAACAATCCTTCCTCGGGCACCTCCGCATACCTTCTGTCTACCCTCACCATCTCCCCCACCAGCCTCTCCCCCCGCTCCCTCCTCTCCTTGTGGGCCCAAATGGAGATCAGCTTTCCCCCAACCACCGCCTTCAGCGCCTCCCAAACCATCCCCACTCGGACCTCCCCGTTATCGTTGGCCTCCATGTACCTCTCTACTTCCTCGGACCCACTCGCTCACCTCCTCGTCCGCCAACAGCCCCACCTCCAAGCGCCACAACGGGCGCTGGTCCCTCACCTCCTCCATCTCTTAAGGCCACCCAATGCAGGGCGTGGTCCGAAATGGCTATCGCCGAGTACTCGGTATCCTCTACTCTCGCTATCAGCGCCCTGCTCAAAATAAAAAAGTCGATTTGGGAATAAGCCTTATGGACATGTGGGAAGAATGAAAATTCCCTAGCCCCCGGCCTTGCAAATCTCCAAGGGTTCACCCCTCCCATCTGGTCCATAAACCCCCTCAGCACTCTAGCCGCCGCCGGCTTCCTACCCGTCCTAGACCTGGAGCGATCCAGTGCCGGATCCAGCACCGTGTTAAAGTCTCCCCCCATTATCAGGCCCCCCACTTCCAAGTCTGGGATCCGACCCAACATGCTCCGCATAAGACCAGCATCGTCCCAATTCGGGGCATACACATTGACCAGTACCACCCTCTCTCCCTGCAGTTTACCAGTTACCATTACGTACCTACCGCCATTGTCTGCCACAATGCTCGACGCCTCGAATGACACCTTCTTTCCCACCAAGATCGCCATCCCTCGATTTTTGGCATCCAGCCCCGAATGAAACACCTGACCTACCCACCCTTTCCTCAATCTTACCTGGCCTGCCGCCTTCAGGTGTGTCTCCTGGAGCATAACCACATCCGCCTTCAGCCCCTTCAGGTGCGCGAACAGCGGGCCCGCTAGACCGGCCCATTCAGTCCCCGTACATTCCAGGTTATCAGCCGGATCAGGGGGCCACCTGCCCCCCTCCCCCGCCGACTAGCCATAACCCCTCCTCGGCCAGCCGCGGGCCCACACCCTACGCCCGGCCCGTTCCCCACGGCGGCAGACGCCCGTCTCGACCCCCCCCCACTCGCTCCAGCTCCCCCTTGACCGTAGCAGCAGCAACTCTATTCTCTCTCCCCCCCCCCGGCTAGGACCCATCCTAGCTGTTTTAGTCCCCCCATTGCACTTCCGCAAGTCAGCGGACTGTACACACCCTCCTCTTCCGTTCACCATCCACAGGCTCTCCCCCTCCCTCTTCCATCCTAAGCGTGGGAAACAACCCTTGCTTCTCCACCCCGGCCCCGCCCCCTCCAGTCTTCAGCGCGGGAAAAAGCCCACGCTTTCCACCTACCCGGCCCCGCCACCTCTGACGCAGCTCCTTTTACAGGCCCGGTCCCCTCACCCCCGACTCGGGCCTCTCCCTCCCCCGCGGGGCCCCATCTCACCGCTGGCCATCCACCCCTGTTCCATTTGCTTACCCCCCTCCAAGAGCCCCCCCAACCAACGCAAACAAACCAGTGCCTAACCCGCCCTAACCACCCTCACCGACCAGAAAGAGGAAAACACAAAAAAAAAAAGAAACCAAGAGCAAAGGACCCCCCTCAAAAAGTAACATATCAACCGCAGTCCCCAAACGCCCATCCCGACCCTCAATCTGTGTCCAACATCTCGGCCAGAACAAAGGCCCCCGCCTCCTCCGGAGACTCAAAATAATGGTGCCAGTCCTTGTAGGTGACCCACAGTCGCGCCGGCTGCAACATGCCAAACTTCAGCCCCTTCCTGTGCAGCACCGCCTTCGCGCGATTGTACCCGGCCCTCCTCTTCGTCACCTCCGCACTTCAGTCCTGGTATATTCGAACGTCCGCGTTCTCCCACCTGCTGCTCCTCTCCTTCTTGGCCCACCTGAGCACACACTCCCGATCAGCGAACCGATGAAACCGCACCAGCACCACCCGCGGAGGCTCGTTAGCCTTGGGCCTCCTCGCCAGCACTCTATGGGCCCCTTCCAGCTCCAGGGGCCTCCGGAAGGACCCCGCTCCCATCAGCGAGTTCAACATGGTGACCACATAGGCCCCCACGTCCAGCCCCTCCAGGAGGCCCAGAATCCGCAGATTCTTCCACCTCGACCGATTCTCCATCTCCTCGAACCGCTCCTGCCATTTCTTGTGGAGCGCCTCTTGCGCCTCCACCTTTACCGCCAGGCCGAAGATCTCGTCCTCGGAGATCTTTTGTCGGGCCTCGCGGATCGCCACCCCCTGGGACGTCTGTGTCTCCAGCAGCTTATCAATAGAAGCCTTCATCGGCTCAAGCAGGTCCGCTTTAATCTCTCTGAAGCAGCGTTGGATACCCTCCTGTTGCTCCTGCGCCCAATGCATCCACGCTGCCTGGTCTCCGCCCGCCGCCATTTTGTTCTTCTTCCCTCACACCTTCTTCGGGTCCACCACCACCTTTTTAGTCGCCCCGCTCCTGGTAAAAGCCATATACTATCGGGGAATTGTTGTAATTTCCTTTCCACACCGGGAAACGTCGAAAAGTGCCATTGGGGGCCCTGAAAAGAGCCCAAAAGTCAGTTTCTGCGGGAGCCGCCGAATGTGCGACTTAGCTCCGCATAGCCGCAACCGGAACCAGAATCCCCAATGTTAAAGAACAAACTGGGAACAACAATATTCTTTGAATTCTATATTTGACAATGCTGATGATGGTAGGCCATGAAAGCACACAAAAGGTCCAACGTGCGTTCAGGATCAAGGCAACTATCAGTACTTTGATCAATGCTGAGTAAGTGTTGCGAGCGGGAAATGTTTTTAAGGACCTTCCAGAAGCCAGTCGTCCAGAGGTTTTGCGAGTATTCACAGAGCGTAGTTTGAATGTGAAATTTGTCAACAAAGGGTTTGCTGAGGTAAATGGCATAGAAGCCGTTAAGGGGAAAGTCAGGTAAGTACATGAGGAAAAAAGTAATATTTTATGGTTATAGGGAGAGAGGAGCTATGGTGGGAGGCGAACATGGGTCATAAACACTGGCATTGACCATTTATGTCAAATGACCTGGTTCTATGCTGTATATCTTAGTGTTTCTGCTTAAGGCTCTAACAATTGCTGAAGGTCTGAATCATGTTTTGCCATATAGTATTGTTTTAAGCATCAGATCAATAGGCTCACCCAATACATAAGACTGTGGAGGCAGATGAGGGATTCCTGCATGTACCATAGACCATTTATGATTAAATCAACAACGGCTTCTGAAAGGACAACAGCTACATGACGGAAGCCCAGTACGTAGCCTAGCTTTAGTGAGACCCCTCAGTCTGCCTGCCAACAGATGTTTTCCTAGTAGGGAGTCTGCAATGAATTGACCATGTTGAGGGATCACTTGAGACAAGGTCCATCCTACTTCAGATGGATTGCTCAATTTGATCAACTGCTAATTGAAGTCTAGGATGGCTTCTAAAAATTGGACTTTTGATTGCTTCTGTTATTTGAAAAACTGTTGATCAATACAGGAAACAATCCCAAACTAAAAGCTCACTTCAAAGCAAGGATATATATCATCAAGTTATCAGATGTACAGTGAAATTCTGATGAGTCGAATTCCAGGGTATCCGCTCACAAATTTAAGTTAAGCGGCATTTCATTGGGCAGAGAAGGCCCCATTCCCACATGAATGCATCGTTATGTAACCCGATATGCCTACAAACGCATTCTATGGTCAAAAACAGATTCAAATGACAGTGAAGTCATAAATATGGGAAAAAAATACATCTACATCTATATTCAATTAGTTCACATCGTTCAATGGCCTGACCTTGTAAAAGGCTGGAGCTCTGCAGTGAAAAATGTTGGAAGTTAGTTTTGGAAAAGCTTTGTAATCGGTTTCTGCTTATTGTGCTGTCTTCGGACATGTGCGAAACAAACCGCCATGTCATCAATGCAATCAAACAGGTTTTTGGTGTTTTTGTGCTGCAGTGCAAAAATCCCGGGGCATCTCTTACAGCCTTGGTTAAGATGTGGAGATGCCGGCGTTGGACTGGGGTGAGCACAGTACGAAGTCTTACAACACCAGGTTAAAGTCCAACAGGTTTGTTTCGATGTCACTAGCTTTCGGAGCGCTGCTCCTTCCTCAGGTGAATGAAGAGGTCTGTTCCAGAAACACATATATAGACAAATTCAAAGATGCCAAACAATGCTTGGAATGCGAGCATTAGCAGGTGATTAAATCTTTACAGATCCAGAGATGGGGTAACCCCAGGTTAAAGAGGTGTGAATTGTACCAAGCCTCGCATTCCAAGCATTGTTTGGCATCTTTGAATTTGTCTATATATGTGTTTCTGGAACAGACCTCTTCATTCACCTGAGGAAGGAGCAGCGCTCCGAAAGCTAGTGACATTGAAACAAACCTGTTGGACTTTAACCTGGTGTTGTAAGACTTCGTACTGAGCCTTGGTTAAGGAAACAGACAATCGCTCATTCAGTGCAGTCACTGGACAAGTGCAACTAATCCAGTCGTCAATGCAGAATTTCAGTTTATCACGGGCATCATTCTTTGGGATCCGCTGCTCTGCCAACAGGATTGGTTGGCGACTTCAACACAACCGGAGTTTCCGGTTTTACGCATCGCAATTTCACAACACTCGACAATTTACGTTCGTGAAGCTTTCGTACGGAAAGACATCCCAAAGCACTTCACAAAAGCAAGGCAAACCACATACAATAAACAGGACACAGAGGAGAAACAAGAAAGGAGGAAATTAGTTCAAAAAACAATGTTTTGTGGAAGCTTATGAAAATAAAAAGAGGTGTGACAGGGCTGAGGAAATTAAAACTGGAACTCTAGCTAGCAAAGAAGAAGTATTGAAAAGAATGGCTATTATTTTGCAGCAGGGGCAGAGGGAGCAAGGAGTAAACTGGTGTAATTTGGTCCCTGCACTTTCTTTGCCCCACTATTGGTGGCCGTCTTTCAACCATCTAGGCCCCAAGCAGAATTCCTTCCCAAAACCCATTGCTTCTCTCTCTCATTTAAGATACTCCTCAATCTACCTCTTTGATAAATCTGCTATAGACTCCCTAGAGCGCCAAAGGAGGCTATTTGGCCTATTGAGTCTGCACCGACCCTCTGAAAGAGTCCACTCCCCAAAGCTATTTCCCCAACCCCGCCTAACCTACACATCTTTGGACACTAAAGGGAAATTTAGCATGGCCAATCCACCTAACCTGCACATCTTTGCACTGTGGGAGGAAACCTATGCAGATACTGGGAGAATGTCTCTGTGGAGGTTGCAGTCACCAAAGGCCGGAATTAAACCCGGGTCCCTGGCGCTGTGAGGCAACAGTGCTAACCAACACCGAAAACAGATGGTGAACTGGTTATCACATCCTCTTATACTGTGTCAATGTTTGACTAGTTATGTTCCCATGAAGCACTTTGGAATGTTTTACGGTGTTACAAACGCTATATAAGTGCAAAATGTTGTTGCTGTGTCTGAGGAAAGGAGCACGCGATGCTCCTAGATACAGGACAGAGGTGGGTTATCAATGCAAGGGTGGTAAGTGTGATAGTTAATGAGGAATCTCAAAAAGGTATATATCAGGGACCATGGTGGAATGAACTGAACCGGTATGATACACGGAAAAAACAGGGGATCGGATGGTGCAAAAACATGTGGACCATCTCCAGAGCAGGGAGCCAGCATCAGGACCAGCCCCACTGATTAAAAGGTACGGTGGTTTATTTCTTACTCACAGCAAGTCCACACAGTGGTGAAGAGTACACTTAGTCCCAAATGGGACCATCCCAATATGCTAGCTCTTATCTTGGTGAATTAACATGCCCCACTGTTGAACCTCCGTCCCTGAGCAGGGGAGCTCATATTACACGAGCCCCACGAGGAAATCAATCGGGTTGTCCCAGTACGTCTCTTGGGGGTTCCAACATCCCCCCCCAAAGTCCGCAGAGTCCTCTGACATAGAGAGTGGAGGAGGCCTCCTTCTCCGCGTTGCCCGCTGTTGCACCTCCAGCTGTTGTGGGGTTGGGTCGGGGGCGTGTAGCCTGTTGGGGAACACGTTCACGCGCCAATCATCTGGGGCGCTGCCAGTGACCGTTCCCTGGCGAGGCGGTTGTCCGAAACTGTGGATGCTGTTTCTCCATGCCAGATCCAGAGTTCTCTACCTCGCGCATCTGTGTCAAGGCCCTGGAGATGGACCACATGCTTTTGCACCATCCGATCCCCTGTTTTTTCTGTGTATCATACTGGTCCAGTTCATTCCACCATGGTCCTTGGTATCTTCCGGGCACCGTCGACGAAGCTCCGGTCAAAAAGTCTGTCCTGCGTCTGTCTATTTCGATACTGTCTCTGGGGATCTTGCTTCTGTCCAACTTTCCTGCCAATATCAGGGACCATCAGGCTAAGGCTAGTTCCCAGCCTCTGGCCCATTAGCAATTCTGTCGGTGCCACTCCGGCCGTAATGTGTGGCGTGGTACAGTACCTGAACAAAAATTGCACCAATCTAGTCTGCACTGATCCCTTGGCCTCTTACCTCATGCCTCTCTTGAACATCCGTACTACTCGTTCAGCCAAACCGTTTGGAGGAAGGATTGTATGGGGCAGTCCAATGTGCTTCACCCAGTTCGGGAACGATGCAAACTCCTCGCTAGTAAACAGCGTACCATTATCCATCAGTGACCAATACCTCCAGGATGCCATGAATACTGCACGAGAGGCATAGCTTCTCGATGGTAGCCTTCGAACGGGTGGATGGCATTTGATGGACATCTAACCATTTGGAATGGGCATCCACGAATAGCAAGAACATTGAGCCGTGAGCCTCAAGTGTATGGCAAAGTCCGCATGCACGCACACCCAGCCATTCCCATGGGTGGAGGGGTGCAGCTAATGGGAGTTTCTGAAGTCCCTGGCACGTGGTGCATTGCTGGGCCAACTGCTTGATGTCACCATCCAAACCTGGCCACCAGTTTCAATTTTGACACATCCGGGTGTCCATTGTGTAGGTCTTCTATAGACTTCCTGCCCAGACTCGTAATGAGAACGCGAGCTCCCCACAGGAGGATGCCGTCCTCTACGCTGAACTCTTGCTGCTTGGCCTCAAAAACCCGCAGTTCCACAGGCAGTTTCCCTTGCCGCCCCCCGTGCAAGATGAGATGGTGTAACTTAGCCAAAACGGGTCCTTCTGCATCCAGTTGGGAACTTGTGCAGTGACTGGCAAGGTATCCATAAAATTTAAGGTTGATACAACCTAGTCAGTTACTGGCGTCGGCACCAAGAGTCAGCTCAAAGCATCCTCATTTGCGAGCTGCACGCCCGGGAGATAGTCGAACACGTACTTGTAGGCCGCTAACAGGAGGGCCCAAAGCTGTATCTGGCCAGATGGTATCGGTGGAATGGTCTTGTCCTTATTAAACAAACTGAGCAATGGCTTGGGGTCTGTTAAATCACAAAGCGCTGTCCATAAATGTATTGGTGGAATTTCTTCACCACAAAAACAATGGACAGCCCTTCTTTCTTGATCGGAGCATAATTTCGCTCTTCATCGGCCAAAGTCCTTGATGCATATGCTATCGACCTCTACAAGGTTGGATAACACTGCCCAAATCCCATATGGAAGGCATCACAAGTAACCAAAGAGGCCTTGAGGGGTTGTAGTGGGTCAACAAGCACCATGACGAGTCACTGTTTCACCCTGGCAAATGCTTCTTCTTGTGGCACGCCCCATGCCCAGTCCTGCTGCTTTTTCAACAACACATGCAGCAGTGCAAGGATGGTCACCAAATTGGGGATCAGCTTCCCGTAATAATTCACGAGTCCTAAGAATGACTGCTATTCGGTTGCGTTCTTAGGCGTGGAAGCTTATTTGATTGCCCGCACCTTCTCCTCCATCAGGTGTCAATCCTTGTCAACCCGGTACCCTAAGTACGTGATCTCTTTTGCATGAAAAATGCTTTTAGCCCTCAAGGCAGATGCCTGCCTCAGAAAACCAGTGGAGGACATCCTCTAAGTTGCTCAGTGCTCCTTTTCAGGGCTCCGATGATCAGGACATCGTCCATGTAAACCGCAACCCATGGAAGCCCTTGGAGGATGTTCTCCATGACTCTCAGAAAAGTAGCACAAGCCGATGACAACCTTGTGTATTCGTAGAGGCCCCAATAGGTATTAATGGTCACAAACCCTCTAGATTGGAGGTATGCATGACTCGTGTCTAGTTTAGAAAAAGTGTCCTCCAGCCAGCTTTGCATAGAGGTCTGCCATGCAGGGCTTCGGGTATCCATCCAAACAACAGGCCTTGTTTACTGTTAGTTTGTAATCCCCACATAGCCATACAGTTTTATCTAGCTTCAGCACCGGGACGACAGGTGCTGCCCAGTCTGCAAATTGTATTGGACGAATGATTCCCACGTCCAACCGGTTGAGCTCATTCTCCACCTTTGTCAGCGTTGTGTAGGGAACTAGTTGAGCCCTAAAATACCTCAGTTGAGCCTCAGGGTCTATGTGAATCTTGGCCACGGCCCCTTTGATCTTCCCAAGGCCCTCCTGGAAGACTTCTGGGTACTTCCCCAGGATCGTGGGGAGCTAACATGCCCCATTGTTGGGCCTCCACCCCTCAGCGGGGAGCTCGTATTCCATAAGCCCCTCAGGGAGATCAATCAGGTCAACAGTTAGGTTGCAAATAATTTAAAGAGAATGAGACAGATGTTAATATTAAGTTACTGATACCTGCATGAAAAGCCAGTGGAACTTGACCAGGAAAATACATTATTCTGTGTATGTGAACAAGAGAAGAGGATTTTGTTTGAGAAGGCAAAAATGGCCAGCAAGAACAGTGGGGTCAGATTTTCAGAGTCAGGAAGTCTCTGCAGACTTTTAAAAATAATGGAGGAGACCTAGATGTTGAAGACTTCCATTTCCACTAGATACAACTTTTGATGGTTTGGGGGGGGGGGGGGGGGGGGCAGAAGGAGGAAATGTTTCACACAGGCTGCAAAACCTGAACTCAGCAGGGCCACTTGAACATAGGCCTGAGTTTAAACAGGCTGTTCCAAGGGCCTTAACCTGCAGTATGGGAGTCAGGAATTGATGGAGTAGATGTAAACACTAAGGGTACATAAACAAGTGTCATAAGCTGAAGCATTTGAAACACCGTGCTCTTTAAACTTGAAAAGAATAGACTTAAGCCACCAGTGAGAGTTAAAAAACACCATCTGCTTCACGGATTGACAGGCCACCTGGTGTAGTTAGAAAAAAAAAATTATCTGTTCATGCAGTTTCAAAAGAGTTCTTTGTGCACATTTCCCAAGGGCTATTATATCATTTTTATATATAAATTTAGAATATCCAATTATTTTTTCCAATCAAGGGGCAATTTAGCATGGCTAACCCACCTACCCTGTGCATTTTTTGGGTTGTGGGGCGAGACCCATCCAGATACGGGGAGAATGTGCAAACTCCACAAGGACAGTGACCCAGGGCCAGGATCAATCCCAGGTCCCCAGCCGTGAGGCAGCAGTGCTAACTAGTGCGCCACCATTCCTCCCCCTATTATATCATGAATGCTTGGCTGAGTTTCAAAAACTACAATTATCACAATGGGCAAATTTATGTTCACAATTTGACTGACCGCTTAAAGAAGCTATGAATGGATTAGCTGTCTTTGATGTGGGATCTGAGTAGACATTTGTTTTTACGAGAGCTGAACACCAGATTAAAAGCTTTGAATTGGGATACTGGGTGATTGGCAATGGATGTGGCATCAGTTGGCATGGAGGGGCCATGAAGGATGGGACGGAGGTGACGAGGATGAGAGAGATGTGTTCGAGGGCCGAAAAACTTCTAAACCAACTGGGACAAAGTCCCAGAGAACAAGGATAGGCCTTCGAATCAGTCACCTTGGCACTTGCTCACCCTTAACTGCTTGGAATCTGCTTCCGAATTCAGCCAGCATGACTTGATGCTACCATTCTCCCCAGATTGAAAATTAAGTCTAATAGGGCCTTTTAAACTGGGGGCAGGCATTCCAGGTTGGGAAATTTCCAGACCCGAGCTATATACCTCAATAGCAAACTCCGGCCCAGTGTGAAAGAAATTGAGCCTCAAGGTGATGGAGGCTTGGAGGAGTTCAATGGGTTTTTGAATACTGTAGCACAATCTTGGGCTCCAGTGAAGGCTTTAATTACTCAAGGCTTTCTCTTGCGGCTTAGATTGTAATTTGAACCTGCACAATAGCCTTTAGATAGTCATTATTCTAGATATTAACGATGCAATGTTAAATATGCAAAAAATGATGGAAAGGTATGTAAACATGTCATACAGTATGTGCTTCCCAGAAAGAATGTTAATTGGCTTGACTAGTTAAAATAGATCTCATTTGTTTCCAAAATGGGTCCTTTCAGTTACAGTCCTGCCCATCCTTTGATTGATGAAGGGTCACACCTTTTTCTGGTGTTCCGGGTTGTTCTGTTCTGATTCCTCCTTCACATATTTACAATGCAAGTCAGTTTAATTCAGCACTTCCTCTCGATGCAAATGCAGTCTATTTAAAAAGGTCTTGATTTTGACCCACTACTTAAAGTACAATGGAATCGGATTAGTATCCTTTAGCTTGTTTTTATAACTCTCTTGACCTTTCAGTGTTTCTTGTTTAAGCAGTGACTTACAGGAATTACTGAAGCTAACAGGGAACTCAGTTGACTTGCTGTTCCTTCCTCAAGTCAATCAACTCTCCTACAATGGGTGGATGTTTCACCTGGGTGATTGCAATCCCCCGCCTTCTGGATCAATATCAGGACATGTTTAATTGTATGCAGACAGCCTGTATACTTCCGGAATGTTCTGTTGACTTGCACAATTTTACTGACAGTCCCAATGTTTCTGCTTTGTATTTGGCCTTAATTAAAAATCTCACAGGGTGGACAAAAACCTGAGTTCTTTCCCTTTCCTTTTCTTCATGCACACTTGCTACAAAACACAAATCATCCAATCTCTAGCTCTTCACTGGTTATTTTATTGTAAAAAACAGGTTTATCCTAACCAAATTGAAGGTCAAGGATTCAGGCACGAATTTTGACTTCTTAAAAATAGGTGTTGGAACGGTCATATTTTTTGCCTGTCCCTTCTTGCCTTGTGAAGGTGGGCCATCTCCTTAACCCATTGCAGTCATTACTGTATAGCACTTGTTTTACAAACAAATATGGCAGACAGTTTGTGCACCGAACCGGCTGGCGATCGGCAGACCCACCCAAAGCTGCAGACTGGTTCACTGACCTCAGAGTTCCTGGAGAAGATTAAGTATGCCATCCGAGGGTCAGAGGAAGGCTTCCTGGATACTTGGGGACAATTTCTTGGCCTGTTCCGAAACCTGTTCGAGGCCAGTAATGAGGAGGAAGCCAGGGGGAAAAAAAGATGAAGAACCAAAGGACTGCGCAACCCCCGGGGGGGGGGGGGGAAGAGAAATGCGGAAGGGGGGGGGGGGGGGGGGAAGAGAAATGCGGAGACCACAAGAGAAGAGGACGGGTGCTGAAACCAATTGGGGGGGGGGGATAAGGAAGGAAGGGGGGATATCATAGACCGATTCAGAGGGCAGCAAAATGTACGTACAGTTAGCAAAGTGAAGGACAAAACAAACCTTAATGTAAAAAAGGCAAACTATCGCAGGCAAGAAAAATGTAACGTCTATAAACAACAACTGTTTATAAATATGAGAAAAGCCAATAAAAAGATTTTTAAAAAAAGAAAATTAGGTCCACCTAATTCAGGCACGCATCTCCAAGTCGAGCACCCACCCTGTTCTCACCAATCCTCACCCTACCCCTTGCTGGTGTCTTCTTGACTTGGGCAGCACGGTAGCTCAGTGGTTAGCACTATTGCTTCAGAGTGCCAGGGTCCCAAGTTCAATTCCCGCTTGGGTAATTATCTGTGCGGAGTCTGCACGTTCTCCCTGTGTCTGCATGGGTTTCCCACAAGTCCCGAAAGATGTACTGTTAGGTGAACTGGACATTCTGAATTCTCCCTCGGAGTACCCGAACAGGCACCGGAATGTGGCAACTAAGGGACCTTCACAGTAACTTCATTGCAGTGTAAATGTAAGCCTACTTGTGATATTAAAGATTATTAACCCCGGCATACCCAGATCGCACTTACCTGTTTTGGAGGGTGACCTGCTCCTGTGCCATCCTCCTCTTCCAGATGCAATTCCAGCAGGAGCCAGCGGCCCCTAGGCACTGTTGAAACTGGTGAGCAGCAGGCCTTCAGTTTGGCCAGCAACTCCTGGAGGTGGATCCCAAACTTTTGAAATGATAGGAGCCTTGATGATAACTAATTTGTTGCCAGGTGACCGAATAATGCAGCCAGGAGGTCCCACAGCCAGCCATGGTGGGATTGCCCCCAGCTTTTGGGCTTGTTGTCAGGGCCCCAGCCGCACGGATAGATTTCCGGCCAATGTGTTACCGCAACTCCTCTTTCTCTACTTCCAAACTAAAGTGTGCTCAAAATATTGCTAATCTATTCCAATTTTGTATCAATATCTTTTTTATGTTAAAAATACCCCTCTTAATGACCACAGTAATCTTATATCTGTGTGTTAGCTTCAATATTTGGCCTTTTTTCAAATCAACAAACAGTAATGTCATCATTTTCAAACCAGAGGATCACAGTAAAAACCAGTTTACTTCCTTACCGTCGATTCCTTTTCATCACAGTAAAAGAAAATCGAATTGCCTCGTAACTCTGACCAGTATCTTTGGAAGTCCTGTTAAGTAGATACAAGAAAACATATCAAAGGGAGGGCAGAAAAAGGGCCTCATGCAATCGTGTTTAGTCACTATAAAGTGCAGAAGGAGGCCGTACATCCTGGCAAATCCAAGACAGATCTTTGGAAGAGCAGTTTAACTAGTCCCACTCTTACTCCCCCTCCCTTTCCGACATTGCTCCCCCATCTGGTGATAATCCAAATACCTTTTGAAAGCCATGATTGAATATGCCTCCACCACTCTTTCAAGCAGTGCATCCCTGATCATAACCACTCACTTTGGCCTTTCCCTGTACCAACTTGGAGTTATAATGATTGGCCTGGTCAAAAGAACCAGTTTCCTCCAGTTCTAAACAACCCTTTTGACAATGGGAACAGTTAGATCAGTTTATCTCTACTCTTGTCGAGAACACCTGTGTCAAATCTTCTCTCACCCTCCCTTATAAAGGAGAAGGACCCCATCTCCCAATTCATTTGAAGTTCCTCATCCCTAGAACCAGTTTCCCTTTCTAAAGCCTTCACAACCTCCTTAAAGTGCAAAGCCTAGAACTGGCCTCTATTTCAAGCCAAACAGGGTGTCTCGTAAAAGGTTATAGTTTTCACTCGTTGCTTTGTATCCCCACACAACCGTCACAAAAGGCAGCCCGCCATTTACTGCCGGTCCCGCCATCATCAACTGGGTTTCCCATTGAATGCCCCCTCACCACCACGAAACCTGCAGTGGGGGTGTGCCATCAGCAGAACCGGAAGGTCTCGGTGTTATCAGCCAAAGAATTCTGTACGCCTTTTTGACCATATTCTCAATCTGCTCTGCCACCTTCAACAATTTGTTCACATACATATTCTGCTCTTGCACACCATTGGAATTGTACCCTTCAGCTTAGACGGTCTCTCCTCATTCTTCCTAGCGGCAGAACACAAACGGATTGCTTGTGAGCAAAGTAAGTAGAGTCGCCATAGTCCCAGATGACCATAGGCTGCATTCCCCTTTTGAGGGGGAAAAGAGTTGACTGATGGCGATTTAACCGGAGGATCAGGCAAGGGGTTGAGATTGCAGGGCCTTCATGAATAACCTCAACCAGCATGGGAATTGAACCCGCGCTGCTGGCCTTGTTCTGCATCACAAACATCTGTCCAGCCAACTGAGCTAAACGTGGTTACTGTTGAGTAAGTGGCATTATAGCACTGTCAACAACACTTTCATCACTTTGCTTATGACTGAAAGCAGCCTGATGTGACGGTAATTGGCCAGTTTGGATCTGTCGTACTTTCTGTGGAAAGGACATCTGGGCAATTTTCCACATTGCCGGGTAGGTGCCAGTATTGTAGCTGCTCTGAAATAGCTTGGCTGGGCACGGCTAGCTCTGGAGCACAAGTCTTCAGTACAAAGGCTGGTCACCTTTGCAGTATCTCGTGCCTTCAGCCATTTCTTGACATCTTTAGTGGTAATTGAATCAGCTGAAGATGGTTGAAAATGCTTCAGCATCGGCTGGGCTCCTCCATCATTGATGATGGGGATATTTGTGGAGCCTCCTTCTCTAGTTAGTTGTTTAATTGTCCACCACCATTCACGACTGGATGTGGCAGGACTGCAGACTTGATCTGTTGGTTGTCAGGTGGCTTAACTCTGTCTATGGTATACTGTCACTGCCCCTTTTATTCCATGGGTTTCAATGTTACTCGCAAGCCTATTGAGTGGAACAAACCACATCAAAAAGAATAATAAAATTAAAGAACTTGTCTTCAATAATTCTATGCTGATTATTCTTACTTAAACCATACGTTTCCAAATGACAGCTACTTGTTTTAGATTATCGTTCCTTAACTCTTTCCCACCACTTGATTTAAACTGACTGGCCTGTCGCTGGGAGGTTTACTTTGCAATATTTTTTGAACAAGAGTGTGACATGCAATTTTCCATTCTTCTGGCATCATCGGCTCTGTATGTTTATGGCCAGTGGTCTCCACAATTTCCAACCTTACTTCCCTTGGGTTTACCCAACCAGTCGTAATGAGAAGGGTCGTTCCAATATCAAGACACAACAGAGAACACAGTGGTTGACCAATGAAGGAAGAGTTGAATTTTAGGGGTTGGCTTAGGCACAAAGCATAAAATACTGCGGATGCTGGAAATCTGAAGTGAAAACAGAAAATGCTGGAAATGCTCAGCAGAGGGCAACATCGGTGGAGAGAAATGAAGTTACGGGTGGAATCTTGTTCACTTGGTCCCTTCCACAACAGCAGGACCAATTCTAGGTCAGGAACCCAAGTTTCTAATGGATGGACTTTGCCGAGTGTCTTTCTCAGGACAGAATGATGCTCCCATTCTGTCAATTAGGAAAGTTTCTATTAAGGGACCACAGCAGGGGTTTTAAAGGACTCACCGGCATTTGGGGGCTACAATGTCAACAGGAATGGAGAGGACAGCTGGGAAGTCTGATCTCAGGGTCCCTCACTTTTACCGGTGGCCCTGCTGAGGTATCTGAGGGGCTACAGCGAGGTGAGCTCTCCCAAGGATGGAAGGAAGGGGACGACCACTCCAACCAAGCAAGTTGTAGCACAACAATTACTCACTCAAGTCGAGAAGTGATGAAGTCAATCGAGGCTATATTAAGCAAGACTTGTTCCCCAGCAGCTCAGTTACAGAATGCGGCTGCTGGGAGAACCCGGGCGCTTATACTCCGCCTTTCTGGGCGGAGACAGCAGGTGGCAGATCTTACCAGGACCCGGGACTTGTCTGCCAATAGCCTCTCGGCTTCACAGGTACCGTACTACCCCTAATACATACCACCACATTCACCCCTTGTTAAAAAGGAACCCGGCGGGGTGGTGGGTCGCATGGTTGTAGGGGTTTACAAGGCTGGTCCTGGAACTAATTTCGTACAGTGGCTATGCATTTAGCCCAACAGTTAACTATGTACAGGATTTGTCAGAATTATTTACAGATTTTTGTCACACAGAGCGGGTGCCCTGGTCGTCCTTGTCGATCGCCTCAGCCCCGGTGGTGGTGCAGGTGCTGGCTCGGGCACTGTCGTCTCTGGGAGCATTGCGCTGTTCGTCCCTGTTTCTTTACTCCTGGGCGGGCACGGGGGGAGGACCGATCCACCCGGGAAGGGAGCGGTCGTGGGGTGCGCCGGTGGGAGGGAGGGGGTGATTGGTGTTGGGGGGGGGGGGATTCCGGCGGGCGCCTGATCCCGCAGGGAGACCGTGTCCTGTCGGCCGTCGGGGTACGCCACGTAGGCGTACTGAGGGTTTGCGTGCAGAAGGTGAACCCTCTCGACCAACGGGTCCGATTTGTGCGCCTGCACATGCTTCCGGAGCAAGCTGGGTCCTGGGGCTGCCAGCCAGGTCGGCAGCGACGTTCCGGAGGAGGACTTCCTAGGGAAGACAAGGAGGCGCTCGTGAGGCGTTTGATTCGTGGTGGTACACAGCAGCGACCGGATGGCGTGGAGGGCATCCGGGAGGACTTCCTGCCAACGGGAAACTGGGAGATTTCTGGACCGTAGGGCCAGTAGGACTGTCTTCCAGACCGTACCGTTCTCCCTCTCTACCTGACCGTTCCCCTGGGGGTTGTAACTGGTCGTCCTGCTCGAGGCAATGCCCTTGCTGAGCAGGAACTGACGCAGTTCGCCGCTCATGAAGGAGGACCCCCTGTCGCTATGGATGTACACGGGGAAACTGAACAGTGTAAAGATGGTGCCGAGGGCTTTAATGACTGTGGCCGCTGTAATGTCGGGGCAGGGGATGGCGAAGGAGAAACGGGAGTACTCGTCCACCACGTTTAGGAAGTCTGTGTTGCGGTCGGTGGAGGGGAGGGGGCCTTTGAAATCCAAACTGAGGCGTTCAAAGGGACGGGAAGCCTTTATCAGGTGCGCTCTAATTGGCCTGAAAAAGTGCGGTTTGCACTCTGCGCAGATTTGACAGTTCCTGGTGGCTGTACGGACCTCCTCAACAGAGATGGGGAGGTTGCGGGACTTCACAAAATGGTAGAATCGAGTGACCCCCGGGTGGCAGAGGTCCTCATGGAGGGCTTGGAGGCGGTCTACTTGTGCATTTGCACATGTGCCGCGGGATAGGGCATCAGACGGCTCGTTCAGCTTTCCGGGATGATAGAAGATCTCATAGTTCTAGGTGGAGAGTTCAATCCTCCACCTCAAGATCTTGTCATTCTTGATTTTGCCCCGCAGTGCATTATCGAATATAAAGGCTACCGACCGTTGGTCAGTGAAGAGAGTGAATCTCCTGCCGGCCAGGTAATGCCTCCAATGTCGCACAGCTTCCACTATGGCTTGGGCTTCCTTTTCCACTGAGGAGTGGCGGATTTCTGAGGCGTGGAAGGTCCGGGAGAAAAAGGCCACGGGTCTGCCCGCTTGGTTGAGAGTGGCCACCAGAGCTACATCGGATGCGTTGCTCTCGACTTGGAAGGGGAGGGACTCGTCGATTGCGTGCATCGTGGCCTTTGCGATATCCGCTTTGATGCGGCTGAAGGCCTGGCGGGCCTCTGTCGACAGGGGGAAGGTAGTGGACTGGATTAACTTGCGGGCCTTGTCTGCGTACTAGGGAACCCACTGGGCGTAGTACGAGAAGAAGTCCAGGCAGCGTTTCAGGGCTTTGGAGCAGTGGGGGAGGGGAAATTCCATAAGGGGGCGCATGCGTTCGGGGTCAGGGCCTATCACTCCATTATGCACTACGTATCCCAGGATGGCCAGACGGTTGGTGCTAAAAACGCATTTTTCCTCGTTATAGGGGAGGTTCAGGGCGTTAGCGGTCTGGAGGAATTTGCGGAGGTTGGCGTCGTGGTCCTGCTGGTCATGGCCGCAGATGGTTACATTGTCGAGGTACGGGAACGTGGCCCGTAAACCATGCTGATCAACCATTCGGTCCATCTCCCGTTGGAAGACCGAGACTCCGTTCGTGACGCCAAATGGGACCCTTAAAAAATGGTAGAGCTGCCCGTCTGCCTCAAAGGCAGTGTACTTGCGGTCACTCGGGCGGATGGGTAGCTGGTGGTATGCGGACTTGAGGTCCACGGTGGAAAAGACTTTGTACTGTACAATCCGATTGACCATGTCGGATATGCGGGGGAGAGGGTACGCATCGAGCTGCGTGTACCTATTGATGGTCTGACTATCGTCTACGACCATCCTCTGCTTCTCCCCGGTCTTCACAACTACCACCTGGGCTCTCCAGGGTCTGTTGCTGGCCTGGATTATGCCTTCCTTCAGCAGCCGCTGGACCTCAGACCGGATAAACGTCCGATCCTGGGCGCTGTATCGTCTGCTCCTAGTGGCGACGGGTCTGCAATCCGGGGTGAGGTTCG
Source organism: Scyliorhinus torazame (assembly GCF_047496885.1). Lineage (NCBI taxonomy): Eukaryota > Metazoa > Chordata > Chondrichthyes > Carcharhiniformes > Scyliorhinidae > Scyliorhinus > Scyliorhinus torazame. The sequence goes on along the minus strand of NC_092715.1, from coordinate 213,871,106 downwards.
CAAACAAGCGAGGCTGCAGATAGTGAGTGGGGGTATTGGGCCGCCGAATTGGAACGTTAGGCTCTGGAGGTTACGCTGGAAATCTAACCCTAAGAGAGTGGGAGCACAGAGTGGGGGAAGGACATAAAGCCTATAATTCTTAAACTCCCTCCCTTGCAACGTTAGGTTCACGATGCAGAACCCTTTGATCTCTACGGAATGGGATCCCGCTGCCAGGAAAATCTTTTGGGTGCTCCGTTGAATGGAAAGAAAACAGTCTTACCATATCCGGGTGGATAAAACTTTCCGTACTCCCAGAGTCGATCAGGCATGGCGTCTCGTACCCGTTGACCAGCACCGTTGTTGTTGCCGTTTGGTGCATCCGGGGCCGCGATTGGTCCAGGGTCACCGAAGCCAGTCGTGGTTGTTGCATTGCGGCGTTTTCTTCAGACCCCGTGGAGCCGTCTATGCTGGGGTCCTTGGCTATCAGCCAAGATGGCGGCGTCCATGGATCGCACGCGGTCGGACAAAATGGTCGCCCCCATGGATCGCACGTGGCCAGGGGGGGGGGTCACAAGATGGCGGCGCCCATCCTCCCCGCGTGGTGTCCGGGACTCCAAATGGCGGCGCCCGCGGGCCGCACATGGATCGTTGGGGGGGGGGGGGGGGTGGAGTCTGCTGTCCCTGTTCTCCCCCGGAGATTGCGGCGACCCCCCGGGACTGGCACACCGCTGAGTAATGCCTCTTTCTGCAGCAGCTCTTACAAATAGCTGAGCGGGCCGGGCAGCGCTGCCGGGGGGGTTTTGCCTGCCCGCAAAAATAGCAGCGGGGCCCACCGGGATGGTCTGGTGCTCTAGCCGCGCAGGCTTGCGGGGGGGGGGGGGGGGGGGGGGGGTGCCGGGGAGTCGGTCGCAACGGGGGTCCACGGAGCCCAAGGGGCTGCCGTGCGGTCGGGGCCGTAAGCGCGGGCATTTTGTGAGGCCACGTCGAGGGAGGCCGCAAAGGCCTGTGCCTCTGTGAGTCCTAACGAGTCTCTCTCTAACAGTCTTTGGCGAATTTGAGAAGAAGTCATACCTGCCACAAAAGCATCCCTGATTAGGAGCTCCGTGTGCTCGTTTGCACTCACCGACGGGCAGTTGCAGTTCCTTCCCAATATCAACAGTGCGCTGTAGAACTAGTCTAGCCATTCTCCGGGGATTTGCCGTCACATCGCGAGTTGGTGGTGTGCGTAGACTTGGTTTACAGGCCGAATGTAGACTCCTTTCAGCATGGTGAGCGCCGTCGGGAAATCCTCCGCGTCTTCGATGAGCGTGTAGATCTCCGGGCTCACCCTGGAATGCAGGACCTGCATTTTCTGATCTTCCGTGGTCCGGCCGGGGGCCGTTCAAAGGTAACCTTCGAAGCATGCTGGCCAGTGTTTAAACACGGCCGCCGTGTTTGCTGCATGGGGGCTGATTCGCAGACACTCCGGGGCGATCCGGAGCTCCATAGTCTTTTTAAGACTGCTTAATAAATTGTAGCGCAACAATTACTCACACAAGTCGAGAAGAGATGAAGTCAATGAAGGCTTTCTTAAGCAAGACTTGTTCCCCAGCAGCTCAGTTACAGAATGCGGCTGCTGGGAGAACCCGGGCTCTTATACTCTGCCTTTCTGGGCGGAGCCAGCAGGCGGCAGATCCAACGAGGACTCGGGACCCGTCTGCCAATAGCCTCTCGGCTTCACAGGTACCGTACTACCCCTAATACATACCACCACACAAGTGTAGGCGGAAATGGTCAAGGAAGTCAGCAACAGGGAGGCAGTGGCGTAGTGGTATTATCACTGGACTAATAATCCAGGGACCTAGGGCAATGTTCTGGGTACGTGGGTTGGAATCGCACCAGGGCAATAAAATCCTGGAATTAAAAATCTAAAGATGATCATGAAACCATTGTTGATTGTCACGGCCTGGGTTTCCTATGGGGCTCTGATTTCCTTCCACAAGTCCACAAAACGTGCTTGTTAGGCGAATTGGACATTCTGAACTCCCTTAGTGTACCCAAACAGCCGCCAGAATGTGGCAACTAGGGGATTTTCAAAGTAACTTCATTTCAGTGTTTTTTAAAAATATTTTTATTCCCCATTTTCAGATTTTCTCCAAAATTTACACCCAACAATAAACAATAATCAGTAATGAATGCAATGTCAATCCCCATATCAATAACGATCCCATCCTCCCACCAAACATTAGCCCGCATGTTAACATAAACAAATTACAAAAAGGAATCAGGAATCACCCATAGTCACCATTTAACACATACAGTCCCCCCTCCCCTCAACCCTCCCAGGCCCCCCCCCATAATGTTCGATGTAATGCAATTCTCGAAAGTGCATAATAAATAACACCCATGAATTGTAGAACCCCTCCATCCTTCCCCTCAGTTCAAATTTGACTTTTTCAAGCGTCAAGAATTCTAGCAGCTCCCCCCCCCGCCAAACCAGGGCACCGGTGGCGAGGTTGATTTCCACCCTAACAAGATCCGTCTTCGGGTGATCAACGAGGCAAAGGCTACAACATCTGCCTCTGCACCCGTTTCCAACCCTGGCTGGTCCGACACCCAGAATATGGCCTCATGAGGGCCCGGGTCCAGTTTCACACACACCACTAGAGATTACCCTAAAAACCTCCTTCCTGTAATCCTCCAGCTTTGGACAGGACCAAAACATATGAACGTGGTTTGCGGGGGCTCCCCCCGCAACGTTCACACAACTTCTACCCCCTCAAAGAGCCGGTTCATCCTCGCCCTTGTGAGGTATGCTCTATACACCACCTTCAGCTGTATCAGCCCCAACCTCGCAGACGAGGTGGAGGCATTCACCTTCCGTAGCACCTCACACCGGAACCCCTCCTCCATGCCCTCTCCCAACTCTTCCTCCCACCTTGCCTTGATCCCTTCCAGCAGCGCCTTCTCCTCTTCAAAAATAGCCACGTAAACCGCCGATACTACCCCCTTCTCTAGTCCCCCTGTCGTCAGCACCTCCTCCAGCAATGTGGAAGCTGGCTCTACTGGGAAGCGCTGTAACTTCATTTCAGTATTAATTAAGCCTACTTGTGACACGAATAAAGATTATTATTATTAAAACCCATCTGGTTCACTAATGTTCTTTAGGGAAGGACATCTGTCATTCCTTACCTGGTCTGGCCTACGTGTGAATCCAGACCCACAGCAATGTGATTGACTCTTAAATGCTCTCAGGGATGGGCAATAGGGGCAGCATGGTGGCGCAGTGGTTCGCACTGCTGCCTCACTGCACCGAGGACCCGGGTTCGATCCTGGCCCCGGGTCACTGTCAGTGTGGAATTTGCACATTCTCCCTGTGCCTGCATGGGTCTCACCCCCACAACCCAAAAAGATGTACAGGGTAGGTGAATTGGCCATGCCAAATTGCCCCTTAATTGAAAAAAAAAAATTGGGTTCTCTAAATTTATATTTAAAAAAGGGATGGTCAATAAATGCTGACCCAGCCAGCGACGCCACATCCCATGAACAAATAACAGAAAAAAACAGGAGGGTTCTCCCTCTAACCCACTGCTTATGCCACAAGCTCCAAGACCTCAAGAGGACATGACATGACTTTTAGGTGCCAATCCCAACACTGTCAGAGCATTCCTCGGTACGCCAGCTTGCAGCTCCACCCATTCCTCTCTCAGACAGCTCACAGCTCCATTCAAACTGCCGACACAGCCACTCACCCTCATCCTCTCTCCCCCCATGCCTTGCAGTGACCCTCTTCTGTGTACAAGCTATTACAAACGCTCAACCTCTTCTTTCTCTCCTTGCTTCTTGACAAGAGGCAGAGACTAGGGGGCGAATAGTGCATGAGGCACTTGTGCTGACATGTCAAGCGAGCACTGATCCTCAGTATTGGGGTTTTCTCATCCATCCAGCTGCATTTAGTGTCCATCCCTCTGCCCGAAAAAGGGGCATGCAGCTGAGGAAAAGGCAGCTGCTGTCAATGCGTGGTTGAGTGTTTTCCTCTCTTGCCCCTCAAAAGGTAAGTGCAGCTGTATAAGTTGCTTAACAGCCGTGATGAAAGATGGCACAAGGAAGGGCAGCTGAAATGCGAAGGCAGGCAAAACGCTTTCCAAAAAGTTAACAACCGCCTGTCAAGCAGTGTGCATGTTCCCTAGGAGAAGAAGTGCCTTGAACGGAAGTCCCTCGATAACATGGCGGGAACTTTCATAGCTTGTCAGTTTAAATGAAGAATCTCGGCCCACTTTACCCTATACCCAATCTTCCCCCCCCTCTAAGAGATATCTCGGCTTATCCAAATTATCATCGCTTCACCATTGGCGGTTGTGCCTTGAGATGTCAAGGACCTAAGGCTTTGGAATTCCTTCCCTGCAATCTTCCGACTCTCTATTTTGCTTTCTTCCTTTAAGATACTTCTAGAAACCTGCCTCTTTGACCAAACCTTTAGTCATCTGACCTGACATCACCTCATGTGGTTCGATATATTTTGTTTCAGAATGCTGCTGTGAAGCACAGGACATTATAAAAGGTACTATATGAGCAAAAGTTGTTGTTGTTTTATTACACTATTTGACATGTGGATGTTTCATGCAAGTTAACATGTGAACTGTAAAAAGGGACAGCGATAGTGTGCATTATCATTGATGAAGTATTAGTATCTTTAGCCCATGCTCCCAAATTTCTGATAAATGTAAATATTTCTAATGTATATAAATGCACATGTCAATTAAATAACACAGGAGGAGGCCTTTCGGCCCACATTGTCTATGCCGACTCCCTGAAGGAACAATTCAACTCTTGCTACTCTCCTGCCTTCTCCCCTAGCCCTGTGCATTCTTCCTTTTCAGATAATAATCCAGTTCCCTTTGAATTCCCCGCTTGAACCTCCCTCCATCACACGTTTTAGCAGCATATTCCATGTCCTACTCACACAGCAAGAACAAGCTGTTTCTTAATGCTTGTCAAGCAGAAATTAACACAGAATTTAAAGATGTATTATGTTCCCACATCGCATTAAATCATCCTGTTTAAAGCAGGTATTAAATCCCTCAGAGTCTAGGTGGAAGTTAAGTTGTGATATTATTTAAGGAGATAAAACATTCAATGAACCTTTAAAAGATAGCTGTCAAATCAAATCCACAAGCTGCAGGAGAAGGAGGAGCAGCAACAACTACAGGAGACCACAGTCAGCAAGTCGGAAACTGGAAGTGAGCATACAAAAATGCCTGCTACAAGCTACCATGCGAGTACTACAAATATCTTACAATAGAGTTAAAGTAGTATACTGCTCTTTGATATACTAATGAGTGCAACATACTACCAATGCATCACCTAGCAGCACAGGAATTGTGAAATGAATAAAGACAAGGACCCATCTATTTCATCTTCTTCTATTCTAGTGGTCACATTGAGCAATGATAATGGAGTTGTTGACTAATTCTAGTAATCACTATTAATTAGTTTACAACAGATTAATTGGGAAAACACCCAGTGTTGGACAGCTTTGGGAACCGACCCAAAGACACCTAACTATTCAACCAAGGGTGTTACACTTTCCATACATCCCGTCTCAAATTACTCACACTGTTGGCCAAAACCTTGAAATAAATCTGTCTAGCTTGTGTTTGAATGAATCAATATTAACAGCTTCCACTTTCCTGGGGTGGTTCTGTGCGTTGACCATTCACTCGCTGAAATGTTTCCAGGGACTAGTTTTAAATTTACCCTGCTTCAAGCAAAATCTGTATTCTGAAGGTCAATTGCTCTGAACAAGATGAAACAATGTGCCATCATCTATGTTATTCAGCTTTTTAGCTGCCTAAAAACAGAAATTACACCATCTAACCTTTTCTTTACCAGTTTACATATCCTACAAGGGGCCTGCCTTGACAGGGGAGGAAATTTTAGGCCTACCTCAATTTCTGGAGACAGACGTCCAGCCACAGAGCAACATCCAGACACTATCGTCAGCTGGGAAGTGACCACTGGGAGCTTCCAGACAGCCATAGGACAAATCAGCCAGTAGGTTTTCTTTTTATTCATTCATGGAATGTGAGCATTGCTTGAAAAGCCAACATTTATTGCCCAACTCGAATTGGCCTCGAGTTGGGAGTGGTGAGCTGCTTTCTTGAACCATTGCAGTCCTTGTGGTAAAACCTAACATACTGTTCCGCTGTAAGATCCAGGATTTTGACCCAGAGACAGTGAAGGAATGATGGTATATATTTCCAAGTCAGGTGGTGAATCTGAAGGTGATGCTGTTCCATGCACCGCTGCCCTTGTTCTTCTAGGTAGAGGTCTCAAGTTTGGAAGGTATTGTCAAGGAACCTTGGTGAGTTGCTGCACCAAGATAATACAGTATGCAGCCACTGTTTGCCAGTGGTGGAGGGAGTGAATGATTAAGATGGAGGATAGGGTGCTGATCAAGCAGGCTGTTTTGTCCTGGTTGGGGTTGATGGCCTTGCACAGATCCAGATACGTGGTAAATATTAGAACATAAGAACTAGGAGCATGAGTAGGCCATCTGGCCCCTCGAGCCTGCTCCACCATTCAATGAGATCATGGCTGATCTTTTGTGGACTCAGCTCCACTTTCCGGCCCGAACACCATAACCCTTAATCCCTTTATTCTTAAAAAACTATCTTTATCTTAAAAACATTTAATGAAGGAGCCTCTACTGCTTCACTGGGCAAGGAATTCCATAGATTCACAACCCTTTGGGTGAAGAAGTTCCTCCTAAACTCAGGCCTAAATCTACTTCCCCTTATTTTGAGGCTATGCCCCCTAGTTCTGCTTTCACCCGCCAGTGGAAACAACCTGCCCGCATCTATCCTATCTATTCCCTTCATAATTGTATATGTTTCTATAAGATCCCCCCTCATCCTTCTAAATTCCAACGAGTACAGTCCCAGTCTACTCAACCTCTCCTCGTAATCCAACCCCTTCAGCTCTGGGATTAACCTAGTGAATCTCCTCTGCACACCCTCCAGTGCCAGTACGTACTTTCTCAAGTAAGGAGACCAAAACTGAACACAGTACTCCAGGTGTGGCCTCACTAACATCTTATACAATTGCAGCAGAACCTCCCTAGTCTTAAACTCCATCCCTCTAGCAATGAAGGACAAAATTCCATTTGCCTTCTTAATCACCTGTAAACCAACCTTTTGCGACTCATGCAATAGCACACCCAGGTCTCTCTGCACAGCAGCATGTTTTAATATTTTATCATTTAAATAATAATCCCTTTTGCTGTTATTCCTACCAAAATGGATAACCTCACATTTGTCAACATTGTCTTCCATCTGCCAGACCCTAGCCCATTCACTTAGCCTATCCAAATCCTTCTGCAGACTTCCAGTATCCTCTGCACTTTTTGCTTTACCACTTATCTTAGTGTCGTCTGCAAACTTGGACACATTGCCCTTGGTCCCCAACTCCAAATCATCTATGTAAATTGTGAACAGTTGTGGGCCCAACACTGATCCCTGAGGGACACCACTAGCTACTGATTGCCAACCAGAGAAACACACATTCATCCCCACTCTTTGCTTTCTATTAATTAACCAATCCTCTATCCATGCTACTACTTTCCCCTTAATGCCATGCATCTTTATCTTATGCAGCAACCTTTTGTGTGGCACCTTGTCAAAGGCTTCCTGGAAATCCAGATATACCACATCCATTGGCTCCCCGTTATCTACCGCACTGTTAATGTCCTCAAAAAATTCCACTAAATTAGTTAGGCACGACCTGCCCTTTATGAACCCATGCTGCGACTGCCCAATGGGACAATTTCCATCCAGATGCCTCGCTATTTCTTCCTTGATGATAGATTCCAGCAGTTCCCTACTACCGAAGTTAAGCTCACTGGCCTATAATTACCCGCTTTCTGCCTACCTCCTTTTTTAAACAGTGGTGTCACGTTTGCTAGTTTCCAATCCGCCGGGACCACCCCAGAGTCTAGTGAAATTTAGTAAATTATCACTAGTGCATTTGCAATTTCCCTAGCCATCTCTTTTAGCACTCTGGGATGCATTTCATCAGGTCCAGGAGACTTGTCTACCTTTAGCCCCATTAGCTTGCCCATCACTACCTCCTTGGTGATAACAATCCTCTCAAGGGCCTCACCTGTCATAGCCTCATTTCCATCAGTCACTGGCATGTTATTTGTGTCTTCCACTGCGAAGACCGACCCAAAAAACCTGTTTGTTCCTCAGCCATTTCCTCATCTCCCATTATTAAATCTCCCTTCTCATCCTCTAAAGGACCAATATTTACCTTAGCCACTCTTTTTTGTTTTATATATTTGTAGAAACTTTTACCATCTGTTTTTATATTCTGAGCAAGATTACTCTCATAATCTATCTTACTCTTCTTTATAGCTTTTTTAGTAGCTTTCTGTTGCCCACTAAAGATTTCCCAGTCCTCTAGTCTCCCACTGATCTTTGCTACTTTGTATGTTTTTCCCTTCAATTTGATACTCTCCCTTATTTCCTTAGATATCCACGGTCGATTTTCCCTCTTTTTACCATCCTTCCTTTTTGTTGGTATTAACCTTTGCTGAGCACTGTGAAAAATCACTTGGAAGGTTCTCCACTGGTCCTCAACTGTTTCACCATAAAGTCTTTGCTCCGAGTCAACCTTAGCTACTGCTTCTCTCATCCCATTGTAATCTCCTTTGTTTAAGCGCAAAACACGAGTGTTTGATTTTACCTTCTCACCCTCCATCTGTATTTTAAATTCCACCATATTGTGATCGCTCCTTCCGAGAGGATCCCTAACTATGAGATCCTGAATCAATCCTGTCTCATTACACAGGACCAGATCTAGGACCGCTTGTTCCCACGTAGGTTCCATTACATACTGTTCTAGGAAACTATCGCGGATACATTCTATAAACTCCTCCTCAAGGCTGCCTTGACCGACCTGGTTAAACCAATCGACATGAAGATTAAAATCCCCCATGATAACTGCTGTACCATTTCTACATGCATCAGTTATTTCTTTGTTTATTGCCTGCCCCACCATAATGTTACTATTTGGTGGCCTATAGACTACTCCTATCAGTGACCTTTTTTGCCTTACTATTCCGGATTTCCACCCAAATGGATTCAACCTTATCCTCCATAGCACCGATGTCATCCCTTACTGTTGCCCGGATGTCATCCTTAAATAACAGAGCTACACCACCTCCCTTATCAGCTACTCTATCCTTCCGAATAGTTTGATACCCTCGGATATTTAACTCCCAGTCGTGACCATCCTTTAACCATGTTTCTGTAATGGCCACTAAATCATTCACGATGATTTGCGCCATCAACTCATTTACCTTATTCCGAATACTATGAGCATTCAGGTAAAGTAAACTGATGTTGGCTTTTTTATCTCTGTTCTGAATCTTAACACCTCGATCAGTAACCTCTCCGAAGTTATATTTCCTCTTAACCTTTCTCCTAATTTTCCTTGTCGTTGAACCCATATCTTCATGTAACAACCTGCCGCGTCGCTTACCATTAATGTTTTCACTTCCCATTTTATTCCTTTTAGTGGGCGAAATTCTCCTACCCGCCCCGCCACATTTCTGCCCCGACCGGCCGGCGGGAGTCTCCGTAACACCGGCCGGTCAATGGGGTTTCCCATTGTGGGGCAGCCCCACGCCGTCGGGAAACCCCCGGGCGCCGGCAAAACGGAGACTCCCGTCGGCGGAGAGTGACGCCCAGTATTCCTGGTCCTATTCACTGAGCTCCCCTCAGTCACTGTACCTTGTACTGTAGCCCTTTTTGATTTTTGACTATGGCTTCTCTGCCTTACACTTTCCCCCTTACTGCCTTTTGTTTCTGTCCCTGTTTTACTACCTTCCAACTTCCTGCATCAGTTCCCATCCCCCTGCCACATTACTTTAAACTTTCCCCAACAGCTCTAGCAACCCCCCCCCCCCCCCCCCCAGGACATTGGTTCCAGTCCTGCCCAGGTGCAGACCGTCCAGTTTGTACTGGTCCCACCTCCCCCAGAACCGGTTCCAATGTCCCAGGAATTTGAATCCCTTCCTCTTGCACCATCTCTTGAGCCATGTATTCATCCTATCTATCCTGACATTCCTACTCTGACTAGCTCGTGGCACTGGTAGCAATCCTGAGATTACTACCTTTGAGGGCCTACTTTTTAGTTTAACTCCTAACTCCCTGAATTCAGCTTGTAGGACCTCGTCCCATTTTTTACCTATATCGTTGGTGCCTATGTGCACCACGACAGCTGGCTGTTCACCCCCCCCCCCCCCCCCCAAGAATGTCCTGCAACCGCTCCGAGACATCCTTGACCCTTGCACCAGGGAGGCAACATACCATCCTGGAGTCTCGATTGGGTCCACAGAACCGCCTGTCTATTCCCCTTACAATTGAGTCCCCTATCACTATAGCCCTGCCATTCTTCTTCCTGCCCAGCTGCGCAGCAGAGCCAGCCACGGTGCCATGAACCTGGCTGCTGCTGCCTTCCCCTGGTGAGCCATCTCCCTCAACAGTATCCAAAGCGGTATATCTGTTTTGCAGGGAAATGACCGCAGAGGACACCTGCACTGCCTTCCTACTCTTGCTCTGCCTTTTGGTCACCCATTTTCTATCTCCCTCAGTACCTTTCACCTGCGGTGTGACCAACTCGCTAAATGTGCTATCCACGACGTCCTCAGCATCGCGGATGATCCAAAGTGAGCCCATCCGCAGCTCCAGAGCCGTCAAGTGGTCTAACAGGAGCTGCAACTGGACACATTTCTTGCACGTGACAGTGGACGTGTCCTTGAGCTCCCACATCACACACGAGGAGCATGACATGGGTCTGAGATCTCCTGCCATGTCTTAAACCTTCAGTTAACTTCAACAATTACAATTTCCCCCCAAAAATTAAATAAACAACGAAGAAAAAATATATATATATACCAATGAAAAGAAACAGAAAAACAGAAACACTACTTCCCAGTCACTTACCAGGGATAAAAAGCACTTCCTCCCCACCCAGCTTTGAATTCCTACCTAGATTCAAATTCCCAAACTCACTCGTGGTTCTGTCTCACTCTGGCTGTGTCTTCTCTGGCTCACTGGGAGAACTCACAGGGAGTGAGTTTACAAGTTGCTCTTTTTAAAATGTCCTGAATTGGCTCCCCTCCCCCACCTGCTTTTAGATCAAGGGAAATTTAAGTGACTGACACTTAACTGCCAACCAGATATGTGAGTGGGTGGGGCAGCCCTTGTTTTTTTAAAATATTTTATTGAAAATTTTTGGTCAACCAACACAGTACATTGTGCATCCTTTACACAATATTATAACAACACAAATAACAATGACCTATTTTATAAACAGAAAATGAATAAATAATAAATAACAAAAATGAAAACTAACCCTAATTGGCAACTGCCTTATCACAAGTAACACTCTCCAAAAATATAATTTAACAGTCCAATATATAATTATCTGTAGCAACGACCTATACATATTATACAGTATATATTAACAACCCTGAGAGTCCTTCTGGTTCCTCCTCCCCCCCCCCTCCTCCCCCCCCGATCCTGGGCTGCTGCCTTCTTTTTTCCATTCCATCTATCTTTCTGCGAGGTATTCGACGAACGGTTGCCACCGCCTGGTGAACCCTTGAGCCGACCCCCTTAGGACGAACTTAATCCGCTCTAGCTTTATAAACCCTGCCATGTCATTTATCCAGGTCTCCACCCCCGGGGGCTTGGCTTCTTTCCACATTAGCAATATCCTACGCAGGGCTACTAGGGACGCAAAGGCCAAAACATCGGCCTCTCTCGCCTCCTGCACTCCCGGCTCTTGTGCAACCCCAAATATAGCCAACCCCCAGCTTGGTTCGACCCGGACCCCCACTACTTTTGAAAGCACCTTTGTCACCCCCATCCAAAACCCCTGTAGTGCCGGGCATGACCAAAACATATGGGTATGATTCGCTGGGCTTCCCGAGCACCTCGCACACCTATCCTCCACCCAAAAAATTTACTGAGCCGTGCTCCAGTCATATGAGCCCTGTGTAATACCTTAAACTGAATCAGGCTTAGCCTGCCACACGAGGACGACGAGTTTACCCTGCTTAGGGCATCTGCCCACAGCCCCTCCTCGATCTCCTCCCCCAGCTCTTCTTCCCATTTCCCTTTTAGTTCATCTACCATAGTCTCCCCTTCGTCCCTCATTTCCCTATATATATCTGACACCTTACCATCCCCCACCCATGTCTTTGAGATCACTCTGTACTGCACCTCTTGTGTCGGGAGCTGCGGGAATTCCCTCACCTGTTGCCTCGCAAAAGCCCTCAGTTGCATATACCTGAATACATTCCTTTGGGGCAACCCATATTTCTCGGTCAGCGTTCCCAGACTCGCGAACTTCCCATCCACAAACAGATCTTTCAGTTGCGTTATTCCTGCTCTTTGCCACATTCCATATCCCCCATCCATTCCCCCCGGGGCAAACCTATGGTTGTTTCTTATCGGGGACCCCCCCAAGGCTCCAGTCTTTCCCCTATGCCGTCTCCACTGTCCCCAAATCTTCAGTGTAGCCACCACCACCGGGCTTGTGGTGTAGTTCCTCGGTGAGAACGGCAATGGGGCTGTCACCATAGCCTGTAGGCTAGTCCCCCTACAGGACGCCCTCTCTAATCTCTTCCACGCCGCTCCCTTCTCCTCTCCCATCCACTTACTCACCATTGAAATATTAGCGGCCCAATAATACTCACTTAGGCTCGGTAGTGCCAGCCCCCCCCTATCCCTGCTACGCTGTAAGAATCCCTTCCTCACTCTCGGGATCTTCCTGGCCCACACAAAACCCATGATGCTCTTTTCGATCCTTTTAAAAAAAGCCTTCGTGATCACCACCGGGAGGCACTGAAACACAAAGAGGAATCTCGGGAGGACCACCATCTTAACCGCCTGCACCCTCCCTGCCAGTGACAGGGATACCATATCCCATCTCTTGAAATCCTCCTCCATTTGTTCCACCAACCGCGTTAAATTTAACCTATGCAATGTGCCCCAATTCTTGGCTATCTGGATCCCCAGGTAACGAAAGTCCCTTGTTACCTTCAACGGTAGGTCCTCTATTTCTCTACTCTGCTCCCCTGGATGCACCACAAACAACTCACTTTTCCCCATGTTCAATTTATACCCTGAAAAATCCCCAAACTCCCCAAGTATCCGCATTATTTCTGGCATCCCCTCCGCCGGGTCTGCCACATATAGTAACAAATCGTCCGCATACAAAGATACCCGGTGTTCTTCTCCTCCTCTAAGTACTCCCCTCCACTTCTTGGAACCCCTCAACGCTATCGCCAGGGGCTCAATCGCCAGTGCAAACAATAATGGGGACAGAGGGCATCCCTGCCTTGTCCCTCTATGGAGCCGAAAATATGCAGATCCCCGTCCATTCGTGACCACGCTCGCCATCGGGGCCCGATACAACAGCTGCACCCATCTAACATACCCCTCTCCAAAACCAAATCTCCTCAACACCTCCCACAAATAATTCCACTCCACTCTATCAAATGCTTTCTCGGCATCCATCGCCACTACTATCTCCGTTTCCCCCTCCGGTGGGGGCATCATCATTACCCCTAACAGCCTCCGTATATTCGTGTTCAGCTGTCTCCCCTTCACAAACCCAGTTTGGTCCTCGTGGACCACCCCCGGGACACATTCCTCTATTCTCATTGCCATTACCTTGGCCAGGATCTTGGCATCTACATTTAGGGGGGAAATAGGTCTATAGGACCCGCATTGTAGCGGGTCCTTTTCCTTCTTTAAGAGAAGCGATATCGTTGCTTCAGACATAGTCGGGGGCAGTTGTCCCCTTTCCTTTGCCTCATTAAAAGGTCCTCGTCAATACCGGGGCGAGCAAGTCCACATATTTTCCATAGAATTCGACTGGGAATCCATCCGGTCCCGGGGCCTTTCCCGCCTGCATGCTCCTAATTCCTTTCACCCCTTCTTCTAACTCGATCTGTGCTCCCAATCCCACCCTTTCCTGCTCTTCCACCTTGGGAAATTCCAGCCGATCCAAAAAGCCCATCATTCTCTCCCTCCCATCCGGGGGTTGAGCTTCATACAATTTTTTATAAAATGTCTTGAACACTCCATTCACTCTCTCCGCTCCCCGCTCCATCTCTCCTTCCTCATCCCTCACTCCCCCTATTTCCCTCACTGCTCCCCTTTTCCTCAATTGGTGTGCCAGCAACCTGCTCGCCTTCTCCCCATATTCGTACTGTACACCCTGTGCCTTCCTCCATTGTGCCTCTGCAGTGCCCGTAGTCAGCAAGTCAAATTCTACATGTAGCCTTTGCCTTTCCCTGTACAGTCCCTCCTCCGGTGCTTCCGCATATTGTCTGTCCACCCTCAAAAGTTCTTGCAGCAACCGCTCCCGTTCCTTACTCTCCTGCTTCCCTTTATGTGCCCTTATTGATATCAGCTCCCCTCTAACCACCGCCTTCAGCGCCTTCCAGACCACTCCCACCTGGACCTCCCCATTATCATTGAGTTCCAAGTACTTTTCAATGCACCCCCTCACCCTTAGACACCCCCCCTCATCTGCCATTAGTCCCATGTCCATTCTCCAGGGTGGGCGCCCTCCTGTTTCCTCCCCTATCTCCAAGTCTACCCAGTGTGGAGCGTGATCCGAAATGGCTATAGCCGTATACTCCGTTCCCCTCACCTTCGGGATCAACGCCCTTCCCAGCACAAAAAAGTCTATTCGCGAGTAGACTTTATGGACATAGGAGAAAAACGAGAACTCCTTACTCCAATGTCTGCTAAATCTCCACGGGTCTACACCTCCCATCTGCTCCATAAAATCTTTAAGTACCTTGGCTGCTGCCGGCCTCCTTCCAGTCCTGGACTTCGACCTATCCAGCCCTGGTTCCAACACCGTATTAAAATCTCCCCCCATTATCAGCTTTCCCATCTCTAGGTCCGGAATGCGTCCTAGCATCCGCCTCATAAAATTGGCATCATCCCAGTTCGGGGCATATACGTTTACCAAAACCACCGTCTCCCCCTGTAGTTTGCCACTCACCATCACGTATCTGCCCCCGTTATCCGCCACTATAGTCTTTGCCTCGAACATTACCCGCTTCCCCACTAATATAGCCACCCCCCTGTTTTTCGCATCTAGCCCCGAATGGAACACCTGCCCCACCCATCCTTTGCGTAGCCTAACCTGGTCTATCAGTTTCAGGTGCGTTTCCTGTAACATAACCACATCTGCCTTAAGTTTCTTAAGGTGTGCAAGTACCCGTGCCCTCTTTATCGGCCCGTTCAGCCCTCTCACGTTCCACGTGATCAGCCGGGTTGGGGGGCTTCCTACCCCCCCCCCCCCCCCCCCTTGTCGATTAGCCATCCCCTTTTTCCAGCTACTCACCCGGTTCCCGCGCAGCTGTATCTCCCCCAGGCGGTGCCCCCCCCGCCCATCCCCTCCCATACCAGCTCCCCCCTCTCCCCAGCAGCAGCAACCCAGTAATTCCCCCCTCCCACCCCCCCCCCGCTAGATCCCGCGCTAGCGTAATTACTCCCCCCATGTTGCTCCCAGAAGTCAGCAAACTCTGGCCGACCTCGGCTTCCCCCCATGACCTCGGCTCGCACCGTCCTTCCTGCTTCTCTATTCCCGCCATGATTATCATAGCGCGGGAACCAAGCCCGCGCTTCTCCCTTGGCCCCGCCCCCAATGGCCAACGTCCCATCTCCTCTACCTCCCCCATCACCACCTGTGGAAGAGAGAAAAGTTACCACATCGCAGGATTAGTACATAAAACTCCTCTTTCCCCCCTTTTTAACCCCCCTCTTCGCCCCCCACATTCGCCCCACCACTTTGTTCAAACATTCTTTTTAATAACCCGCTCATTCCAGTTTTTCTTCCACAATAAAAGTCCACGCTTCATCCGCCGTCTCAAAGTAGTGGTGCCTTCCTCGATATGTGACCCACAGTCTTGCCGGCTGCAGCATTCCAAATTTAATCTTCTTTTTATGAAGCACCGCCTTGGCCCGATTAAAGCTCGCCCCCCTTCTCGCCACCTCCGCACTCCAGTCTTGATAAACGTGGATCACTGCGTTCTCCCATTTACTGCTCCGAGTTTTCTTTGCCCATCTAAGGACCATTTCTCTATCCTTAAAACGGAGGAATCTCACCACTATGGCTCTGGGAATTTCTCCTGCTCTCGGTCCTCGCGCCATCCACCTCCAACGGACCCGCCGGGGCCTCCGCTCCCATTAACGAGTGCAGCATCGTGCTCACATATGCCCCGATCCGCTCCCTCCACACCTTCAGGAAGACCAAGAATCCTCAGGTTGTTCCTCCTTGCATTGTTCTCCAGTGCCTCCAACCTTTCCACACATCGTTTCTGATGTGCCTCATGCATCTCCGTCTTCACCACCAGGCCCTGTATGTCGTCCTCATTCTCGGCTGCCTTTGCCTTCACGACCTGAAGCTCCCGCTCCTGGGTCTTTTGTTCCTCCTTTAGCCCTTCGATCGCCTGTAGTATCGGGGCCAACAGCTCTTTCTTCATTTCCTTTTTGAGCTCTTCCACACAGCATTTCAAGAACTCTTGTTGTTCAGGGCCCCATGTTAAACTGCCACCTTCCAACGCCATCTTGGTTTTTGCTTGCCTTCCTTGCCGCTGTTCTAAAGGATCCACTGCAATCCGGCCACTTTCTCCTCCTTTTTCCATCCGTATCCAGGGGGGATTCCCTTCTGGTTTACCGCACAGTGTTTTTTAGCCGTCAAAATTGCCGTTGGGGCTCCTATCAAGAGCCCAAAAGTCCGCTTCACCGGGAGCTGCCGAAACGTGCGACTCAGCTGGTCATCGCCGCACCCGGAAGTCCGGGGCAGCCCTTGTTAACCTACACTGCACAATTCTAGCTTAATTTAAATTAATTTAAACTCCTGAAATTCTAACATATTTCTGCCTTGTGCCTTATGGATGGTGGACAGGCTTTGAAGATACTCAATGCTGAATTCCCAATCTCTGACTTGCTCTTGTAGCCACTAGATTTATAGGGCTTGTCCCCAGGATGTTGATGGTCATTATTTTCATGTCCTCAGGACATCCCAAAAAACATTATAATTAATTAATTACTGGCAGTGTAGTCACGGTTGTTTAATAAACAAACATGGACAAACTTGTGTATAGCAAGGTCCCCCAATCAGCCATGAAGTAAAAGATGTTACTCTCTTTTAAAGATATTGGTTAAAGATTAAATCTTGGCCAGGCAAATTCACACATTCTTTGTAAAATGAAATGGACTCTTTTGCAACCATCTGAACTGTCCAACAGGGTCTCAGTTTCATATTTTATCTGAAAGATACCTAATCTGATAGAGCAGAACTCCCTCAACGCTGCATCAAAGTGTCAACCTGGATTTCATACTCAAACCTGGGAGTGGGTCTCGTGAAAAGTCTCTTCTCAATCGCCAGGAGAAATTAAAGGTTAAACATTTAAAAAGTGATAGGTAAAAGCTTCTATGGAAAAAAACTCACTACATTTTTGCAAGTGTGATAATTAGGCTGTTTCAAATCTTGGTTCTCTCTCAAATGGTCCACAAACTGCTAATGAAGTTCTTTCAACTCACTATATTTTAGTCTGTTCTATGTTTACTATTTAATCAGTTTCAAAATCTGTCATTCTTCTATTTGCCTCCAAATCCTGTGGTAACAAGGGTCACATACTAACCTATTCCTTAGTATATTTTGCGACTTTAAACTCACTATATAAATGCTAATTGCTGTTGAGTATGGTGTTAATCTGATGTCAACCAGTAGATGGTGCCAGAGTGCAGCTTGTGCCTCTCAATATCAGCAATTGTATTTACAAAGCACCTTTAAGCCATGAATTTTCAAATCGCTTCACAGGAGCATTATGGAGCAAAATTTGACACTGAACCGCACAAGGGGGTATTAAGACAGTTGACCAACAGCTTAGTCAAAAACCATGATTTTAAGGAGCACGTAAATGAGGAGGGAAAGTAAAGAGGGAGAGGGATTTATGGAGGAAGTTCCAGAGTTCTGGACCCAGGGAGTGAAAGCACAGCCACCAATGGGAGAGCAATTAAAATTGAGGATACACAAGTGGTCAGACTTGGAGCGGTGCAGATAATTTGGAGGGTTGTAGAGCTGGAGGAGATGACATGGTGAGATTTGAAAGGAAGGATAATAATTGTAAAACTTCTCTTACAATAAGGACTGTGTGAACCCCCCCCCCCAAAAAAAAAAAAAACATTAGAGAATAGGGACTCCAGGGCCTGGTTGGAACAAACTAATGTCAGAATCTTACCACCTTTAAAAATGTTATGAGTTTGGGGCCAAAAGCAGATCACAACCCTGCTGGTGTTGCTTGGACACTTGATTTTGCCAGAGGCATCTATTAAGAGCCAAGTCAGGACGCCATCCAATTAAGATTGATGGGTGGGATAGGCAGCCAGCTAGCCCAAATTGGGGGGGGGGGGGGGTTGGCAGCATTGTCCTTCTGACACCCCCACTGGGGAGAGTGGGTGTGGTTGCGACATGCATAAGAATGCAAGATGTGTGTGTGCTCTTGGAAGAGGAGTGAAAAATTTAAAGCACAGCCTTGCAGCAGTGGCTACAGGTATCATTGTGGAGGGAAATCTAGTGGGTTGGAGGGGTGGAAGGATAGGAGGGCGCACAGAACCCTCCACCCTTGGCAGTCTGTGCAAGTCACCTCCAGGCACTTGCCAACTGTGCCCTGAGCAGGGAACTCATCCGTCGCCAGGAAGATCCCAGCCGTGGCTGCCAACCTGCCCACAGGGGCACATAAATAAACATCCAAACTAGCTACCTGCTGTGTCGTTTCCAAATGTCCTCCCAGTCCCATCTTCGAGCCTGCTCCCGCAGGACCAGGAAGATCCCATCCTATGGGTTAATTAAAAATATTTTGGTAGAGGAGGGCCTTTGGGCGGACGTGTTGGGTAGGGTCAACACGACCGCAACATGTGCCAGGCTCAGCCTGATCCAATTTAAGGTCGTTCACCGGCTCACATGACAGTGGCCAGGATGAGCAGATTCTTTGGGGTGGAGACAGGTGTGTGAAATGTGTGTGGTGGGGGGGGGGGGGGGGGCAGCGAACATGTCACATGTTCTGGGCATGTCCAAAGCGGAGGGGATTTGGCAGAGGTTTGCCGATGTCATGTCCAAGGTATTAAATACAAGGGTGGCGTTGAGTCCAGAGGTGGCGATTTTCGGGGTGTCACAGGATCCGGGAATCCAGGAGGAGAAAGAGGCAGGCGTTCTGGCCTTGCTTCCCTGGTAGCCCGGAGACGGATACTATTAGCATGGAGGGACTCAAAGCCCCTGAAATCGGAGACCTGGCTATCGGACATGGCTAGCTTCCTCTGCCTGGAGAAAATTAGGTTCGCCTTGAGAGGGTCACTGTTAGAGTTCGCCTGGAGGTGGCAACAGTTTGTCGACTTCTTTGCAAAAATTAATCGTCAGCAGAAGGGGGGGGGGGGGGGGGGGGGGGGGTTAGGGGGTTAGGCTAGCGTAGATTAGCGGGTTAAGTAATGGTGGGACCTGTGGGAGTGGGAGGTGGTATTTGCACTATGTTACTATTTTCCTTTTTATGTACATTGTTTATCTTGTTGCTGTTACAATGCCAATGAAATACCTCAATAAAATGTTTACGAAAAAAAAATATTTTGGTGCTGTTCATCAAAGATTTTTTTTAAGTCATCTGTGGCAGGGCAGTATGGTAGCATTGTAGGGCAGCACGGGTAGCATTGTGGATAGCACAATTGCTTCACAGCTCCAGGGTCCCAGGTTCGATTCCTGGCTTGGGTCACTGTCTGTGCGGAGTCTGCACATTCTCCCCTAGTGTGCGTGGGTTTCCTCCGGGTGCTCCGGTTTCCTCCCACAGTCCAAAGATGTGCGGGTTAGGAGGATTGGCCATGCTAAATTGCCCATAGTGTCCAAAATTGCCCTGAGTGTTGGGTGGGGTTACTGGGTTATGGGGATAGGGTGGAGGCGTAGACCTTGGGTAGGGCGCTCTTTCCAAGAGCTGGTGCAGACTCGATGGGACGAATGGCCTCCTTCTGTACTGTAAATTCTATGATTGTGGTGAGGCAGATTTTTTTTCTCAACGGGTGCTTTAAAAGGGGCTCGGGAAAATCGTAGTACTCGCTGGAGAGAAAATAGGAGATCCCCCAACTGTCTGTAGACAAGATTGCTGAACATGTGAAAGTCGGTCCTGTGTCTGACCTGATGGTTTGAAACCCACAGGGGCAAGAGGAGGGGTGGAAACTACAGGAAAGAAAAGGATTTTACAAATAAAGGGACACCCTATTGCTGGCATGGCATTCCATACAATGCAAAACCCTGCTTCCTGGACCCTACTCTGTGCCCAATTCCACCCAGCCATCATAGAACCTACAGTGCATAAGGAGGCCATTCGGCCCATCGAGTCTGCTGCGACACTCTGAAAGAGCGCGCTACTTAATCATCCCTGTACTCATTGGGCTCCTGCTCCCCAAATTCCTCCAATACAGGACAGGTCCGTGTTCTGGGCCACACATGAATCCCCGGCTTTTGTTTGTTTTATTGCACTTTTCATCAAGTTTCTCTCCTTGCTTAAGACTCGCGTCGGCAAATAGGAGGTATCTTGGTGAAAAGCTGAGTCAAGTGCGACTGATTTTAAAGAGTATTTCGTAAGCTTTCCCGGAGTTGACCAATGGGAAATGAAGTATTTGTAGAAGTATTTCGACGCCTCAGGTCTGTTATCTTAATAGTTCAGGTTGACGGGCAGTGAAATGGTATCTATCTAGCGCTTATTATTCTTGTGCCTAGGTGCTAGAGGTGAAAAAAAATGACAAAGCTATTTAAATCTGATTTAAAGGAATCACAGTACCCTGACAATATTTTACGTCTTTCCAGTTACTTACGTTCCTCCCCACGCCTGAATAGATTTCACTCTTTTATTTTTTTCCCGACAAAATGTGAAGCTGTCAGGCAAGATATTGTCCAATCTTTTAAATTTTTAAAAGAATACTTCAGAACTTAATACACCACTCCAGGACGATTAACAAAAAACAAAATGCAAGTAAGCCTTCTGGAAACACGAGTTATCACCTACCTTATCCTTCGAACCTTTTTTCCACAGGAACCCGTCGTAATATAAAGGCAGAGCGGTAATTTTCTCACGTCTTTGAAAGACTAACCTCAGATTTGTTCTGGAGGCAGCCATTTCTGTTGAACAACAAGCAAGCTGTTATTTATTAACCATGAAGCTGGGCAAAGGAGGTGCACATACAGCTGAGCGTGGCCGTTTAAGCTGTCTGGTTACAACCCCGGTTACCTGTGGTGAGAGACGCCCGCCCGCCAAAACCAGAGCAGGAGCCTCCCTACCACCGAGTCCTGCAGGAATGAGGAAACTGCTCAATCAGGAAGGTAAAATAATCAAACTTCTGTGCGATAAATGAGAGAACATTCCCATCAAGCAACAATGACTAAAGGGGGGTGGGGGGGGTGGAATACCTTCGTCACCACATCAATGAACATTTTAATAGCCAAACCAATAATGAAATGTGAAGCCACCTGATGACTATGCACTTTAACTTGGCTTTGTGTATGCTTCTGATTTGGCGGGGCGGGGGGGGGGGGGTCTCGTTGAATTTAGAGAGGGTCAAAGGAGTGGAGAAACCTGCCCCTGGGCCTGGCAAAATTTGCCATTAAAGGGCAGCACGGTGGCACAGTAGTTAGCACAGCTGCCTCACGGCGCCGAGGATCCGGGTCCGATCCCGCCTCCGGGTCACTGTCCCTGTGCAGTTTGCACATTCTCACCATGTCTGTCTGGGTCTCACCCCACAACCCAAAGGATGTGCAGGTTAGGAAGATTGGCCGCTAAATTGCCCCTTAATTGGAAAAGTTAAAAGAAAAACTTGCCATTAACAGGTCCAGGCAGCGGGCGACCAAGGGGGTCGTCCGTTCAAACCATCTGCCCATCTTCTGCAGCTATGTTCATGTCCAGGTGTCCCTGGAGCGGGAGCATGCTTTATCAACCCTCTTAATCGCACTTTGATTTGATTTTTGTTAAGTTTCTGTTGATCTTTGTTTTGTTTGGGCAGTGCCCCCTATCAGGAGCAGCCCCTTTTAATTTAGTTTGTTTCTTGAGGTCAAACAATTATACTAAAAAAGAACTTCCAAACTGTCATTACACTAACATTATACTCAAAGGATTAGCACTGCTTGTCATGTTCGGTAGACTGGTCGAAGTGAATGATGCACTATAGAACATGTAGTTTAAAATAATTTATTGTAAAGCAACTGTATGGTAAGATAACTAGGATAAATTAAAATAATAAACTGACACTAAACAACTCTAGTGGAACTACTGCAAATACATCTATCTCCCAGAACGACCAACTCCCAGATCACATGGTGACGTGATGGGATTACAATGTCACCTAGTGGGCGGAGGTCATGCATAACGTTATGCATATCATCACATCCCCTTTCCTTTGCAAGAGAAAATTATTTACAGGCATTAAATTACTATTTACATTTCATCATGATATGCATAACTATATACATGTTCAGACATCTTTTGTTTTTACAGTCTGTTACAAGTTCAGTCTTTCTGGCTTATGCCTTATTCTTGTGGATCATTTTAGTGTTTGCTGAACTACCCCAGGTTCTTCATGTTCTTTAATGTTTGTCGTTTGTGTTTGACATTGTTCATGTGTTGACATATCATCCTCTTGTCATGTTGATTCCTCCTCTTGTGTTGCTTCTGTCTGTTTTAGGACTGATGTATGCTTCATAAGAACATAAGAACTAGGAGCAGGAGTAGGCCATCTGGCCCCTCGAGCCTGCTCCACCATTCAATGAGATCACGGCTGATCTTTTGTGGACTCAGCTCCACTTTCCGACCCGAACACCATAACCCTTAATCCCTTTATTCTTCAAAAAACTATCTATCTTTATCTTAAAAACATTTAATGAAGGAGCCTCTACTGCTTCACTGGGCAAGGAATTCCATAGATTCACAACCCTTTGGGTGAAGAAGTTCCTCCTAAACTCAGTCCTAAATCTACTTCCCCTTATTTTGAGGCTATGCCCCCTAGTTCTGCTTTCACCCGCCAGTGGAAACAACCTGCCCGCATCTATCCTATCTATTCCCTTCATAATCTTATATGTTTCTATAAGATCCCCCCTCATCCTTCTAAATTCCAACGAGTACAGTCCCAGTCTACTCAACCTCTCCTCGTAATCCAACCCCTTCAGCTCTGGGATTTAACTAGTGAATCTCCTCTGCACACCATCCAGTGCCAGTACGTCCTTTCTTAAGTAAGGAGACCAAAACTGAACACAATACTCCAGGTGTGGCCTCACTAACACCTTATACAATTGCAGCATAACCTCCCTAGTCTTAAACTCCATCCCTCTAGCAATGAAGGACAAAATTCCATTTGCCTTCTTAATCACCTGTTGCACCTGTAAACCACCACCTTTTTGCGACTCATGCACTAGCACACCCAGGTCTCTCTGCACAGCGGCATGTTTTAATATTTTAACATTTAAATAATAATCCCTTTTGCTGTTATTCCTACCAAAATGGATAACCTCACATTTGTCAACATTGTATTCCATCTGCCAGACCCTAGCCCATTCATGTAGCCTATCCAAATCCCTCTGCAGACTTCCAGTATCCTCTGCACTTTTTGCTTTACCACTTATCTTAGTGTCGTCTGCAAACCTGGACACATTGCCCTTGGTCCCCAACTCCAAATCATCTATGTAAATTGTGAACAGTTGTGGGCCCAACACTGATCCCTGAGGGACACCACTAGCTACTGAGTGCCAACCAGAGAAACACCCATTAATCCCCACTCTTTGCTTTCTATTAATTAACCAATCCTCTATCCATGCTACTACTTTCCCCTTAATGCCATGCATCTTTATCTTATGCAACAACCTTTTGTGTGGCACCTTGTCAAAGGCTTTCTGGAAATCCAGATATACCACATCCATTGGCTCCCTGTTATCTACCGCACTGTTAATGTCCTCAAAAACTTCCACTAAATTAGTTAGGCACGACCTGCCCTTTATGAACCCATGCTGCGTCTGCCCAATGGGACAATTTCCATCCAGATGCCTCGCTATTTCTTCCTTGATGTTAGATTCCAGCATCTTCCCCACTACTGAAGTTAAGCTCACCGGCCTATAATTACCCGCTTTCTGCCTACCTTTCTGCCTTCTTCTGGTGGTTGCATCACAAATGGTTGCCGTACTTTGAGCAAGACTCTTCTATTCCGTCTCAGAACAACACCTTCATCGGTCATAACAAGATATGAGTTTGGACCTGCTGGTCACAGTACCATTGCCTGTTTAGACCATCCATTGCCTTTGGAGTCTTCTCCTCTCACCGTATCCTCCGGCTGCAGAGGCTGAAGCCTTTTGGCAGACCTATCATAGAACCCTTTGACATTCTTGATCACACACCTTGCCATTGAATTCAACAACTGCGCTATCTCTGGGTAGTTCAAGAAATAGTCTATGACCAGAAGGTACTCCTTTCCATTGAAATGGAAAAGGTCCATGCCAACCTTCTGCCACAGAGATGTGACTGTCTCACCCATCTGCATAGATTCCTTGCTCTACCTGCGCTGAAATCTTCGGCATGTTTCACAGTTCTCCACCATCAGCTCAGAAGGGAGATAGATCACTTGGCTGCATGGTGTACCGAAAACAACCTCCCTCTAAATTCTGGAAAGACCAAGGAACTGATCATCGACTTCAGGAAGCATAGCACGACAACCTTCCCAATCTAAAGAGAGCATTCCTACATCAAGAGTTCTTTGGAAGACTATGGCAGTATGTGCGATTTCCCCCCTAAAGCCCTGGGGTTGAATCCAGGACACGGGAATTAACTTACTAATATTTTTTAGTTAATACTTTTTAATTTCTAATATCTTTTCTAATATTGCTTTCTTGCTTCTCCAGCCCTTGATGTATTATTACAATTTTCCTTGGAAAGTTAAGATAAATTATCCTCTTTGTCTACTGTGAAGACTGACACACAATTATGACTTAACCAGTCTCCTAGATAGGAAAGTTGGAAAAGTATCTTCATATTTAAGAAAGGTGAAAGTGACAGAACCAAGAAGTTATAGTCCTGTTAGTTTAACATCTTTTGCGGGAAAATTACTTGAATATGTAATTAAGGACAGAGTTACTGAGCACTTGAAGTATGGACTAGAGCCAGCATAGTTCTTTAAAATTATACGCCTGATTAAAAGATTGGGAGAAAATAACTTGTGGTGTCCCACAAGAAACTGTATGGGAGCCTCAACTATTCGCTCTATAAATTGATGGCTTAATGTATCCAAGTTTGCTGATGGCACAACGTTTCATGGAATAATGAAAGGAGTATATAATTACTTTTTTTTTGAAAGTATGTTTATTAAGAGTTTTTTAACAAAATTTTCAACCATACAAACCCCCCCCCCCCCCCCGTAACAAACAAACAAAAAAAAAGAAAGCTCGCATAGCAAGACATGAACATGGCAAGTCCATATGATACAGAACTTTGTACATTGGATTCCTCCCGTACATGTCAGTTTTCCAGATCATTCATGTGTTTTCTTGCTCAAATGCCCCCAGAAAAGCCCCCCTTCCCCCTCCCTCCCTCCTCCCCCCCCCCCTAGGTTGCTGTTGCTGCTGTCCGACCTTCATCTAACGCTCCGCGAGATAGTCTAGGAACGGTTGCCACCGCCTGTAGAACCCCTGCGCAGACCCTCTCAAGGCAAACTTTATCCTTTCCAACTTGATAAACCCTGCCATATCGTTTGTCCAGGCCTCCACGCCGGGGGGCTTCGCCTCTTTCCACATTAACAAGATCCTTCGCCGGGCTATTAGGGACGCAAAGGCCAGGATGCCAGCCTCTTTCGCTTCCTGCACTCCCGGCTCGTCCACTACTCCAACTAGTGCTAGCCCCCAGCTTGGCTTGACCCGGACTTTCACCATCTTAGATACTATTCCCGCAACTCCCCTCCAGAGCCGGGCATGACCAAAGCATATGGACATGGTTCGCCGGGCTTCCTGAGCACCTCCCACATCTGTCCTCCACCCCAAAGAACCTACTCAGCCTCGCCCCCATCATATGCGCTCTATGAACCACCTTAAATTTTATCAGGCTAAGCCTGGCACACGAGGAAGAGGCATTAGCCCTATTTAGGGCATCAGCCCATAGCCCCTCCTCAATCTCCTCCCCCAGCTCCTCTTCCCATTTACCCTTCAGCTCCTCTACCAAAGCCTCCCCCTCTTCTTTCATCTCCTGGTATATCGCCGACACCTTGCCCTCTCCGACCCATACGCCCGAAATCACCCTGTCTTGAATCCCCTGTGCCGGGAGCAGCGGGAATTCCCTCACCTGCCGCCTCACAAACGCCCTCACTTGTATGTACCTGAAGGCATTTCCCGGGGGTAATCCAAATTTCTCCTCCAGCGCCCCTAAGCTCGCAAACGTCCCATCGATGAACAGGTCCCCCATTCTTCTAATCCCTGCCCGATGCCAGCTCTGAAACCCCCTGTCCATTCTTCCTGGGACAAACTGATGGTTATCCCTAATCGGGGACCACACCGAGGCTCCCAACGCTCCCCTGTGTCGCCTCCACTGCCCCCAGATCTTTAGCGTTGCTGCCACCTCTGGGCTCGTGGTGTACCTTGTCGACGAGAGCGTCAGCGGTGCCGTCACCAGCGCCCCCAGGCTCGTTCCTTTGCAGGACGCCATCTCCAACCTCTTCCACGCCACCCCCTCTCTCTCCATCACCCACTTATGGATCATCGCCACGTTGGCTGCCCAGTAGTAGCCACCCAAATTCGGCAACGCCAACTCTCCTCTATCCCGCTACGCTCCAGGAACCCCCTCCTTACCCTCGGGGTCTTGCTCGCCCACACAAAACTCATAATGCTCCTGCCTACCCTCTTAAAAAAGGCCTTGGTGATCACGATTGGAAGGCACTGGAACACAAAAAGAAACCTTGGGAGGACCACCATTTTAACCGACTGTACCCTGGCCGCCAGCGAGAGTGGCAACATGTCCCACCTTTTAAAATCCTCCTCCATCTGTTCCACTAGCCGCGTCAAATTAAGTTTGTGCAGTGCCCCCCAGCTCCTAGCTACCTGAATCCCCAAGTATCGAAAGCTCCTTTCCGCCCTCCTCAACGGTAGGTCGTCTATCCCTCTTCTCTGATCCCCCGGACGCACCACAAAGAGCTCACTCTTTCCCACGTTGAGGTTATAGCCCGAAAAGTCTCCAAACTCCCTTAGGATCTGCATGAATTCAGCCATCCCCTCCACTGGATCCGCCACATACAGCAACAGGTCGTCTGTGTACAGCGACACTCGATGTTCCTCTCCCTCTCGGACCTCCCCCTTCCATTTCCCCGACTCCCTCAACGCCATGGCCAAAGGTTCAATTGCCAATGCAAACAGCAGAGGGGACAGGGGGCACCCCTGCCTCGTCTGTTGATACAGCCAGAAATACTCCGACCTCCGCCGGTTCGTGACCACACTCGCCACTGGTTCTCTATGCAGGAGCTTGACCCAACTAATAAACCCTCCCCCGAACCCAAACCTCCTCAACACTTCGCAGAGATACTCCCACTCTACTCGGTCAAAGGCCTTCTCCGCGTCCATGGCTGCCACTATCTCCGCCTCTCCCTCCACCGATGGCATCATTATCACATTTAGGAGCCTTCGCACATTGGTATTTAGCTGCCTACCCTTTACGAATCCCGTCTGGTCCTCGTGAATCACCCCCGGGACACAGTCCTCAATCCTCGTAGCCAACATTTTTGCCAGTAACTTAGCGTCAACATTGAGGAGCGAGATCGGTCTATACGACTGACATTGCAGTGGGTCCTTATCCCGCTTCAAGATCAAAGAGATCGTTGCCTCCGACATTGCCGGGGGCAGGGTCCCCCCCTCCCTTGCTTCATTGAAGGTCCTTACCAGCAACGGGGCTAACGGGTCTACAAACTTCCTATAAAACTCCACCGGGAACCCATCCGGCCCCTGGGCCTTCCCTGCCTGCATGCTCCCCAGTCATTTAACCAGCTCCTCCACCCCAATTGGCGCCCCCAAAGCAGCCACCTCCTGCTCCTCCACCCTCAGGAACCTCAGTTGGTCCAAGAATCGTCGCATCCCCTCTTTTCCCCCTGGGGGCTGGGACCTATACAGCTCCTCGTAAAAGGCCTTGAATGCCTCATTTACTTTCCCCGCACGCCGTACCGTAGTTCCCCTGCCATCCTTGATTCCACCTATTTCCCTCGCTGCCATCCTCTTACGGAGCTGATGTGCCAGCATCCGACTCGCCTTCTCCCCATATTCATATATCGCCCCCTGTGCCTTCCTCCACTGTGCCTCTGCCTTCCCTGTGGTCAACAGGTCAAACTCTGTCTGGAGACTTCTTCTCTCCCTGAGTAGTCCCTCATCAGGAGCCTCTGCATATCTCCTGTCCACCCTTAAAATCTCCCCCACTAACCTCTCCCTTTCCCTGCCCTCTCTCTTCACCCTATGAGCCCTGATGGAGATTAACTCTCCCCTGACCACCGCCTTCAGCGCCTCCCATACTACTCCCACCTGCACCTCCCCGTTGTCGTTGGCCTCCAGATACCTTTCGATGCACCCCCGCACCCTCCCACACACTTCCTCGTCTGCCAGCAGTCCCACATCCAACCGCCACAACGGACGTTGGTCCCTCTCCTCCCCCAGCTCTAGCTCCACCCAATGCGGGGTATGGTCTGAAATGGCTATGGCTGAATACTCCGTTCCCTCCACTTTCGGGATCAATGCCCTGCCCAGAACAAAAAAATCTATCCGGGAGTAGGCCTTATGTACGTGGGAGAAAAAAGAAAATTCTCTGGCCAAAGGCCTGGCAAATTTCCACGGATCTACTCCCCCCATCTGATCCATAAGCCCCCTAAGCACCTTGGCCGCAGCCAGCCTCTTCCCCGTCCTAGATCTGGAACGATCTAATGCTGGGTCCAGCACCGTGTTAAAATCCCCACCCATTATCAAGCTCCCTACCTCTAGGTCTGGAATACGCCCAAACATCCGTTTCATGAGTCCAGCATCGTCCCAGTTCAGGGCATATACATTCACCAGTACCACCTCCGTCCCCTGCAACCTACCGCTCACCATCACATATCGTCCTCCATTGTCCGCTACTATGTTCTTGGCCTCAAACGACACCCGCTTCCCCACCAATATTGCCACCCCTCTATTCTTCGCATCCTGCCCCGAATGGAACACCTGTCCTACCCATCCCTTCCTTAACCTGACCTGATCTGCCACCTTCAGATGTGTCTCCTGAAGCATGGCCACGTCTGCCTTCAGTCCTTTTAGGTGCGCGAACACTCGGGCCCTCTTAACCGGCCCATTTAGGCCTCTCACATTCCGCGTGGTCAGCCGGATTGGGGGGCTACCCCCCCCCCCCCCCCCCCCCCCGACTAGCCATCTCCTATCCTAGGCCAGTCCCGTGCCCGCGCCTCCCGCACCCTCCAGTCCCCCAGGCGGGAAACCCCCGCCCCGACCATCTCTTCCATGTTCAGTTTCCCCTCGGACAGTGCAGCAGCAGCCCTAATGTCCCCCCCCCCCCCTCTCCCCCCTTCCCTCCACCCCCCTCCCTGCTAGATCCGCATCTAGCACTTTTGCTCCCCCCATATTACTTCCGTGAATCAGCTGACTTCTGCTGACATCGGCTTCCCCCGCCTTCCCGTTGATCTCCCCGTGTGGGAGTCTCTCTTCCTCCTTACCTTCCTCCATTCCCCCCCCCCAGCGTGGGAAAAAGCCCGCAGTTTCCTGAGCCAGCCCCGCCCCCTGTGGCACAGCTCCTGTTGCGGCCATTGTCCCAATTCCCCCATCCCTGAGTCTCACCTCCCTCCAGCACCGACGGCCACATTCCCCACCATCTCGTCTACAGAAAAAAAAGGGAATTTTAACCAGAACTCTACCCACATCCCCATCCATCATCCCACCCATGAAATATTCTTCGCCCATATTTACACCCCCGTATACAACCAACATCCCCCCCCCCCCCACAACCACAGCCCCTCAGTTCGAGTCCAATTTTTCCATCTGGATAAAGGTCCAAGCCTCTTCTGGCGTCGGTCCTGATAAGTGACCCACAGTCGCGCAGGCTGCAGCATGCCAAACCTGACTCTTTTTTTGTGCAGCACCGTCTTGGCCCGGTTGAAGCCAGCTCTCCTCCTTGCCACCTCCGCGCTCCAATCCTGGTAGACCCGGATCACCGCATTCTCCCATCTACTGCTCCGCACCTTCTTGGCCCATCTCAGAACACTTACTTTGTCCGCGAAGCGATGGAACCTTGCCACTATCGCCCTTGGCGGCTCCTCAGCCTTGGGTCTCCTCGCCAGGACCTGGTGAGCCTCTTCCAGTTCCAGGGGGCTCGGAGTGGCTTCCGCACCCATCAGCGACTGGAGCATCGTACTCACATACGCCCCGGCATCAGCTCCCTCCACTCCTTCGGGGAGACCCAGAATCCGGAGATTCTTCCTCCTCGACCTGTTCTCCAGGACCTCGAGTCTCTTGGCCCACCTCCTGTGCACCGTCTTGTGCGCCTCCATTTTTACCGCCAGGCCCAAGATCTCGTCCTCGTTCTCATTCGTTTTATCACTCACCTCACAAAGCTCCATCGCCTGGGCCTTCTGGGTCTCCTTCAGCCCCTGGATTGCCAACAGCATTGGCGCCAGCACCTCCTTTTTAAGCTCCTCTACACAGTGCTTAAGGAACTCCTGCTGGTCCAGCCCCCATGCTGCTCAATCTCCGCCCTCCGCCATCTTGTTTTTTCCCCCTCGTTTTTGCCGCTGCTCCAGAGCCTCTGTCTCCGACGCTCCACCGCTAATTTCTGCCATACAACGTAAGGGGGGGACCTTACTTCACCTTCCCACATGGGATTAAATCAAAAAATTTCCGTTGGGGCTCCTCTGGAGAGCCGAAAAGTCCGTTATAGTGGGCGCTGCCGAAATGTGCGGCTTAGCTCCGCATCGCCGCAACCGGAAGTTAGGAGTATATAATTACAAAGACACATTGATGAGTTCAGTGAGTGGATAAAACATTAAACGAGAGATTTCAACTGAAGAAAATGTGAGGTCAGCCATTTTGGACCAAAAAAGGATAGATACACAGTGTTATGTGGAAAAAAGCTAGGGACAGCGGAGGCCCTTCCAATCTCCTAATCGGGTATATAATTTGGTACGACCCCCACGGGGACAGAACTTGTATTGCACCTGATTTTCCTCTTACACCTCAGAGTATGAGCTACCCAGGTGTCTAAGTGGCAGAGCTTCCTCACAATTGGAGGAACTCTCCACAGGATATAAACCTGACCTGGAAGCGGTTTGAGGAAGGTGACCCTGTGGGGAGTGGAGAGGAGTGATTGCTGTATCTTGTGTGAGAATAATGAGAGTTGTATCCTGTCAGTCAGGCCTTGTGGAGTCTTTGTCTCCATCTACAACATAATTACCCTACAATTCCAGCAGCTTTAATTTTATCTGAGAGTCTCTTATTCAGAAATATCTTCTGGAAGAAACATGGATATTCTTCTCTATTATTTTACATACTTCCTCAAAAATTCAATTAGGTTTGTTAGGCATGACTTTCACTTTTACAGATCTATTCTAGTTTTCCATTGATCAACTCAAATTTCTTTCAGTGCTCAGTTAATCTGTCTTTAATTATATACTCCAATAATCCCCCCCCCCCCCCCCCCCGTTACAGATGGTAAACTCTAACAGGTTTATAATTTCCTGTTTTCTCTCTCTCACACAACCTTTCCAATACACAGCATCCCATCACTAAATTACCAACGATCATAACTCAACCTCACATTCATAGCTTTACCTCACCCTTACACACTTCGAAGTGTTATAAGCCGTACACTCATACCTCACGGCTTGCGTACATTGCTGTTGGAGGTCTGAAGAAACTTAGGGTTCCATATCTCTATGGTATAATGGTCAGGTACAAAAATAATCATAAAATCTAATGCCTTGAAATATGGAGGGCTAGAATATAAAAGAGCTATAAAAGAGAATATAAAAGCTTTGTTATAGCTATACCAAGTGTAATAACCCTCACGAGACCCACAGCGATGACCCGATTGATCTCCCCATGGGGCTGGTGGAATACAACTCCCCCCCCCCACTGATGGGCGGAGGCCTATTAGCTGGAGCTCATGGACTGGATTGGGACCGGCATGATCGTCAGTCCCGGTTGGGACCTATGTGCTGTATGCCGCATTGAGACCTCTTTTGGGTGGAAATAAACCTCAGTTTAATTAATAATTTTAATAATTGGGATTAGCGAGGAATGGAGATATTTTTATGCACTATGTTTACATTTGTATTTGTACTGTTTACTGCTATTATAAAATTCTAAACACCTTAATAAAATGTTTTCCAAAAAAAAATATTTTTAATAATCTTTATTGTCACAAGTAGGCTTACATTAACACTGCAATGAAGTTACTGTGCAAATCCCCTAGTCGCAACATTCCGCGCCTGTTCGGGTACACAGAGAATTCAGAATGCCCAAATTACCTAATAGCACGTCTTTCGGGACTTGTGGGAGGAAACCCACGCAGACGCAGGGAGAACGTGCAGACTCCACACACAGTGACCCAAGCGGGGAATTGAACCTGGGACCCTGGCACTGTGAAGCAACAGTGCTAACCACTGTGCCGCCCGGGACTCCTTCTCAGGTCTCCTGAGCTTTTATACCAAGGTGTGATTAGACCACATCTGGAGTACTTGTACAGTTCTGAGCACTGCACTTTAGAAAGGATATAATGACCTGGTTTAGGAGTGCAGCACAGATTCAGCAGAATGATGCAAGAATACCATGGGTGCAGGCAGTCTGAAACCAGTCAATTTAACTTCAGTGGTGGGGAAACTTCTAGAAATAATTACTTGGGATAGAATTAGTAGTTGCATGGAAAATGTTGGTTAATTAAGAAGATCCAGCATGGATTTCTAAAAAAAAAAATTGAAAAATTATTGGAAACAATTCTGAGGGACAGAATTAATCTCCACTTGGAGGGGCAAGGATTAAGCAAGGATAGTCAGCATGGCTGTGTCAGGAGCAGATCATGTCTAACAAATTTGACTGAATGTTTGAAGAGGTGACTAGGCATGTGGATGAGGGCAGTGGAGTTAATATAGTCTACATAGACTTCAGTAAGGTTTACAAGGTTCCACATGGAAGACTGCTCAAGAAGGTAAGAGCACATGGGATCTAGGGCAAATTGGATCCAAAACTGGTGTTATAATCCTACAGGAGGCCCAAGTATCTGCAACCTCAGAGTCCCTGTGGCCTCACCTGTGTACGATTTACCCAAATGAGGGGGCGGGGCTACTCTCCTTTTCCTAGGACTGCTGGGGCATAAATACACTGGCCCCAGATATGGGCCGGGTTTGGGAGATCCTTCAGGGAGTAGGAGGTGTAAACAGTAAGGAAAATAAATCAACACCTCGCTACACTCATTGCTTCCGAGTGGCCGTTTGCCTGAGACTTTACACTGGAGACAAGGATTAAGTGGAACTGCAGGAGGTGCCATTTCCTCCGGACCAAGCCCACCTCGATTAGACCTCGGGAGATCTTCATTCAGGCAACAGATATGCCACTCATCGGTAAGCTAGAGGCGTTCAACGCCGAGATGGGACATTGGACCCAGTACATTGAACAAATGCACTACTTTTCTCTTCTGAATAACATAGTCGGGGACGACAGACAGACGGTGACCCTCCTCGCAGTTTGCGCCACAGAGACTTACAGCATTATCAAAAGCTTAACTTTTCCCAAATCACCCGCCAGTTTGAGGAGCTCATTACACTGGTCGCCAACCATTTTGACCCGAAGCCGCCGCTAATCGTTCGCCGTTTTCCACACGGGTTCTCAACACCTGGGTGAACCTGTAACGGAATGTCGAGGCTGTTTGCAAAAACTCGCCGAATTCTGTGAGTTCGGCCTGACATTGAGGCACTCGGAGACCGTTTGGTTTGCGGGATCAGAGATTGGGTGACCCAAGAACGTTTGTTGGGTGAAACTAATCTGGACGTGAAGAAAGCGACCAAGATAGCTTTGTCCTGGAAGGGCGCAGAACGCAGTGTCCAGGACCTCTGAGGGATGGCCGCCCTTAACATTGGTCGCCCAACAAGGCACAAAGTGCCCCTCTCCTGTGCTGCAGTTCTAGACTCCTGCCGATGGGGGCGCACTCCGGATGGCCAGGATCGATGGCAACATTTTCCTGCAGTGGGCTGCTGTGTTTCCCGCACACGGGACACCCCTGATGCACGGAATGAACGCGCCGGCGCCAGAGCGAATCGGCGGGGCAGACACCAGTGAGAAATTACACCCACCTGCCTCCGCCACCCCAATGACCGTCCCAGAGGGTGGACGCATCTCATCGACGACAAGTCGGAGGAGGCCCACCGTGTCTAGTGCATTTCGGCACCACGGGTGGCGCCTAACCGAGTGACAGTCTGGTTCAACAGTTTCCCGATACGATGGAACATGATACCAGAGCTGCGGTTTCTATAATCCGTCCCGGCACAAACAAACAAATTTGCTCAGGGATACGCGTTATGAGATACCAACGCCGGGCTGTCGACGTATACTGGGGAGTGATTGGAGTTTGTGGGCACCTCGGAAGTCCCAGTGGAATATGGGGCTCAGTCGGCGAACTTACCACTGGAGTAGCAAAAGGTTTGGGCCGAAATTTGCTGGGGCGTGACTGGCAGCAACTATGCCGGATGTATCCCGCTGGGCCGGACGCGGTATTGGCCTCCGCCAAGATATCAGTAGACCCAGAAGCTCAATCCCGCTATGCTTTACTTTGCGTTTCCTATGCTTTGAAACCAAAGGTCGATGCAGAACTGGACCGTTTGGAGAAGTTGGGAATCATCCGGCCGGTGCAATTTGTGCATTGGGCTGCACATTATGAAGCCTGACAGCTCCATCAGCCTCTGCAGAGATTATAAAATGACCATCAACACGCGTTCCGTCTGGATTGTTATCTGGTGCCAAAGATTGAGGACCTATACGCAAGGTTCAGTGGAGGAAGGACTTTCACCCAACTTATCACTCGCCCTCAAATAGGTTGGCGGCACGTGTCGTAGACCAATTTATTTCAAACTTTTTTGCCTGGGACCAATTTGGACCAACCGGCCATCCTTCGGGTCCCACGCCGGCTGACCTTTGCGACCCAGCCGCCCGAAATTCGCGACCCACCGTTTTCACTTACCTTTACTGTGAAAGGTGAGCCTGCTTGGTCCTCACACTTGCTTTGTTATTCAAAGTTATATTTCTCATAATGACTTCAGCTAATGATTTAAGATCACACTGCATCTGTTGAAAAAAATCAAGAAGTTTGTCCTCGAACTCGTCATGCCCTTTGAATGTCTTTGAAGATTCGAAAGACTCTTCGAATGTCTTTGAAGTTTTGAGGGATTTAAATTTTCATTTGCAAGTGTTTCCCTGCATATAATACACATGAACTTTGAATCCTGATTTGCATTGGCACAATTTATAAATCCACACCTCAAGTAATAATTTTTACGGGGCTTGTTCCTGTTTTCAGCTTCTTCTTCATGGGTAGTTCACCAGAGGCCCTGGAGTTCACACAGCACTGCTGGCAGCTGCAAAATGGAGGAATCTAGCTCGCGCCCAAAACACGTGACATCAGTGTACATGACTTGCTCTCTGCCACCGCTCCAGGCAGGAAGACCCCAGTAATTTTTTTTTTTTTTTAAATCTCTTCCTGGGTCAGCACACTAACGTCAGGAGGAGGCATTCCCCTGAGCATTGTTGAGGGGGCAGGCATGCGGGGAACAACCGACACTTTGACAGCCGGTCGTGGCCGGCATTTTTAAAAGCCAGTGGCGCTATTGGGCACTACTTTGGTGATCATGAACGCCTGGATGCGTGGCCCCACGATTGGGGATGCTACAACACATGGCTCCGTGATCGGGAATGCCGCAATGCATGACCCCGCAATCGGGAACGCCGCAATGCATGACCCCGCAATCGGGAACGCCGCAATGCATGACCCCGTGACCCTCCTGACAGCCGCCCCCGATCCACCCATGGGTTGCAACCATGGATTTGAAGATGACTGCTGTAGACATTCAAACTCAGGATGCGAAAACAGACGCAGGGTTCCCCAGAAACCAGCCTCCCCGTTTCCTGTTCTACTATGGGACCACGCTGCATGCTACCACTGCAATGATTCTCATGGACATTTTGATGGGATGTCGCTTGCACACACGATTGAGCCTCATTTAGCCGGTCATTGGGGATAAGATCCGTGACTGGCAGGAACAGGTCAAAGCGAAGCACACCAGGCCCATTAGGGAATTAGTCGCAGGTGCTGTTGTTTATGTCTGGATTTCTGCAGACTGGGCGATATGGATTCCAGAAACGATCTCGTATGCGGTGCGGGTACTAGATAAAGACTCCACCCGACACGTAGACCATCCCCGAAGCTGGGTGGAACAGATGCCCGAGGTCCGACCAAGGCCAGTGGTGTCCCTCCCTCTGGAACAGCTGCCCGTGATGCCCAGCAAGGCAGCTGACTCCGAAATGCGGTAGATCGACCGATCCAACCAGGAGTCGAACATGGAGTTTTTGCCCACGGACGTTGACGCAGGCCCAGGTGTGGCCGCCGAGCAAGGGACGAGGAAACCTCCCAGATGTTCGGCCAGGAAGCGACACTCCCCGGTCTGTTCTACCCTTCCAGGCCCGGAATGGCGGACACTGGATAGACAACCCCAGGCGAAGAGGGCGAAGGGTTTCTCCCCTCCCATCGACATGGACAACGAATCAGAATTGGTGGGGGGGGGGGCTGTTATAACCCTAGAGGAGGCCCAGGGACCTGCAACCTCGCTGAGAGTCCTTGTGGCCTCACACAAGTACAATTTACCTGGATGAGGGGGGTCGAGGCTGCCCCCCTTTTCCTTGGACTGCTGGGACATAAATACCACAACTTGGGTGCGGGCCTGGGCATGGGAGACCCTTCAGGGAGTAGAAAGTGCAAATAGTAAGGAGAATAAATCAAAACTTTTCTACAGTCATCGCTTCCGAGTGGTCGCTTACAATTGGCTTAGTGGCAGGAGGCAGAGGGCGCTTTTTGGGACTGGAAACATGTATCCAGTGGTGTACGCCAGGGATTGATGCTGGGTCCCTTGCTGTTTTCGTGAATATTAATGATCTGGATGTGAATGCGGGAGCCCTTAGTGTTGGGTGGGGTTACTGGGTTATGGGGATAGGGTGGAGGTGTTGACCTTGGGTAGGGTGCTCTTTCCAAGAGCTGGTGCAGACTCGATGGGCCGAATGGCCTCCTTCTGCACTGTAAGTTCTATGATAATCTATGATCAGTCAGTTCACAGATGAGACAAAATTTGGTGGTGTGGTAAATAGTGAGAAGG
Source organism: Scyliorhinus torazame (assembly GCF_047496885.1). Lineage (NCBI taxonomy): Eukaryota > Metazoa > Chordata > Chondrichthyes > Carcharhiniformes > Scyliorhinidae > Scyliorhinus > Scyliorhinus torazame. The sequence continues at coordinate 213,833,616 of NC_092715.1, read as the reverse complement.
AAAGCCTTAGATTACAGGATGATATAGACGGGCTGGTCAGATGGACAGAACAGTGGCAAATGGAATTTAACCCAGAAAAGTGTGAGGTGATGCATACTGGGAGGACAAACAAGGCATGGGAATAAATAATGAACGGTAGGACACGAGGAATTTCAGCGGACGATAGGGACCTAGGGCTGCATATCCATAGAATCACAAAGGCAGCAGGAAAGGTAGATACGGTGGTTAAGAGGCATTTTGGATATTTGCCTTTATTAGCCAAGGCATTGAATATAAGAGAACGAAAGGTTATGATGGAACTGTATAAAATGTTCACTGAGCCACAGCTAGAGTACTGTGTGCAATTCTGGTCACCACACTATAGGAAGGATATGATTGCACTAGAGAGGGTGTCAAAATGATTCAGCAGAATGTTGCCTAGGCTCTATTTGCTAACCAGTGTTCGAGGGACTCATTTCCTTCATTCAAATGATTATCATTATTGGGAAGCCAGCCCGCATTTATGCCGGGTGGGACTGCAATCCCATCCTTCAAAGCTGGCCAAGATGCACCATAAGAGTATTTTAGAAGCAGCAAAACATCCCCTGGGAGGGGGCTATAAATAGCACACATTTATGTCAATTTCCAATTATTGATTTTATAGGCATTAGCTATTCTTAGAGACGTATATTTTTCTTTGTCAATTCAGGAAAGGTCAACTGTCTGCTGAAATGGTTAATGTTTCCTGCAGAAAGGGGGCGGAGAACTTGGAATGATGCCATTTACGTCTTTTCACATAATCTAAAAACTTATTCATATTCCATTACTTTTATTCGTAAAGGGACATTCTTTCTTTTAAACTGATTTTAATTTCCATATGTTTCAGTTCATTAGAGATATCTCAACAAAATCACTTGTTATAATCTCTGACAATGATAGACGATAAAAAATACAACCCACTTAGCACTTCACGCTTTGACTAAAATTAATTAGTTAAACAAAACACAGATTCTCACAGCTCACAAATATCACAGTTAACCAGTAGCCTTATCTCACACACAAATCTGAATTCCCTTTTTCTACAGGAACCCATCTGTTACGCTTTTACCTTAATCTTCTATTTACTTTTACTCCCCTGTTTTTTTTTTCGAGAGGGGGTCAGCTTCATTAGATTCCTATGCGGGACATATAGGTTTTCCTATCTCATTCCGTGCTTTACGATTGTTTCTTTTTATTTTCTTACTCATTTTGACTCCCTTATTTGTCTTTTTCAAGGAGTTCACCTTATTTCTCGCTCCGGATGTCTTTACCGAGGCTTCGGGTCGACCTGTGAGGGGGCATTGAGTTTATTGCTCATCGTTCCTTCTGCAAAATACTTTAGAACATATATATAACAATAACAACGACTGCGGAAATCATTTACAAATACTACAGGGAGCGCACACCGGTATTTATCCATTTGTTATGGGCCAAGGTTTAGAGAATCCCAAATGTGTATCATGGAATTCACCTGACCCACAACTTTTAATAAATTGTTGTGTGGGGAAGCACACAGCTCACTCTACAGGTATGGTATAGCAGAAAATGGACAAGTGGTTTTCAAAACAAAACAATGTGTATTCTATGAACTCAAGTTAAACTTTTTAAAACAAACAGTGAATATCTTAGCAAATACACTCCCCAAAGAATACAGTAAATCAAATACACCCCCCAAAGAATACAACACTAAGTAACCTGTATGCTATCCTTTTACACCCAAAAGACTTAACAAACCTTCAAACAGGAGCACATTTGGTTTATATTCAATACTGAGACCTTTTTACAATTCTGAGTTCGCCAAATGATCCATAGTCTTTGGATGGCAGAGATCACAGCAGATGCAGCTCACTGAAAAACACAGACACACCGAAGCTCTTTCTCAAACTGAAACTAAAAAGCAGAAGTAGAGTTCAGCTCCACCCACACTCTGACATCACTCCAGTAACATGAGCAGCTCCATTTCTTAAAGGTACATTTCTTAAATATCCATTTCTTAAAGGGTACTCTCACATGACACCTCCCCCCCCCAAGAAAAATAAATAAACCAGCAACTTCAAGATGGTTTCATTTTTCACCTTTTCACCATCCTTTAAGAAATGCACACAGTAAATATATTTTATCATTTCAAAAAAAAACCACACGCAAACAGGTACAATAATATAGTCCATTTTTGTTCTCCTTCCTCCAACTGAAATCCTTCTCGATTGACAGTCTCTTTGAACAAGAAGGTCTCTACACGATCTGTCCATTGCTCTATGCCTCGGCATTTCTCTTTAAAGTTAGATACTTTAGTTCAATCTGATCATAGAGTCCCTTGCAATTCTCCAACGCCGGAGCATTGGTTATCACAGTTTTCAGGCAGTCAAATGCCTGTTGAAAGTCTGCTGACCATTGAAATTTTCAACGTTTCTTAAGCAAGCCCATCAGTGGAGCAATCACGCTACAAAACCTTTGCACAAATATTCGATCAAATCCACTCGTGCCAAGAAATCACATTTTCTCCCTTCGTCTTGAGGGTATCGGAAACTCCTCAAGGAAAGTAATTTGGGCTTTTCCAAATTCACTTTTGGCTAGGTTTATCACCAAACCCGCCTCCTGAAGTCGATCAAATAACTCCATCAGATGTTTTAAATGTTCTGTCCATGTCTGGCTGAAAATTACCAGATCGTCAATGTATACTGCACAATTGGGTAATCCTGAAATGACCTTGTTAGTTAATTGTTGAAATGTGGCTGGGGTGTTTTTCATGCCAAATGGCATAACTTTGAATTGGTATATATCATCTGGAGTCACAAAAGCTGAAATCTCCTTCGCCCTTTCGGATAAAGGTACCCGCCAGTAACCTTTGAGTAAATCCAATTTGGAAATAAAAACTGATTGTCCCACTTTCTCAATGCAATCCTCCAAACGTGGGACAGGATAAGAGTCCGTTCTTGTAACTGCATTAACCTTTCTATAGTCCACACACAACCGTTAGGTACCATCTGGTTTAGGGACCATCACTATGGGTGAGCTCCATTGGCTGCAACCCACTTCAATTATGCCATTTTTAAGCATACTTTCAATCTCTTTGTTAACCTGTGCCTTTTTTAAAGGGTTAAGTCTGTATGGATGTTGTTTGATTGGAACAGCATTTCCCACATCTACATCATGTATAGCCATTTTAGTACTTCCCAATTTATCTCCACACACTTGCCCATGTGATATCAATAACTCTTTCAGATAGGTTTGGTTTTCCTCTGGAAGATAACTCACCAATTTATAAGAACATCCTCATTTTCCAATTTAGTTTGAGGTATGTTGAAATCGCAGTCATCTGGATTTGGTTCGTCACTTTGAGTTAGAATCATTAAAACCTCCTCCTTTTCCTCTCCTTCCCTTTCAAAGTACCTTTTAAGCATATTCACACGACACACTCGGTGAGTCTTCCTTCTATCTGATGTTTGTACCACATAATTCACCTCACTTAATTTCCTTTCAATCTGATAAGGTCCACAAAACCTAGTTTTTAAATGTTCACCTACCACTGGTAACAATACTAAAACATTATCTCCAGTGGCAAAACTACGAACTTTGGATTTCTTGTCCGCCACCCGTTTCATCACATTTTGTGCAACTTTTAAATGTTGTCTAGCCAATTCACCTGCTCTATTTAATCGTTGACTAAAATTTGACACGTAATCCAATAATGTAATGTCCGATTTCTCACTCACCAATTTTTCCTTAATCAATTTAAGTGGTCCTCTGACCTCATGACCAAAAATTAGTTCAAAAGGACTAAATTTGGTTGACTCATTAGGAGCATCCCTAATTGCAAACAGTACGAATGGAATTCCTTTATCCCAATCCTCTGGATAATCGTGACAATAAGCCCTCAACATTGTCTTTAATGCCTGATGCCACCTTCCCTGCGATTCTGAATGGTACGCAGTTGATTTAAATTGTTTTATTCCTAAGCTATCCATTACTTCTTTGAATAACCTGGAGGTAAAATTTGATCCTTGATCCGATTGTACTTCTGTGGGTAGTCCATATCTCGTAAAGAATTTAAGTAATTCCTCCACAATCTTTTTAGCTGTAATATTACGTACTGGAATGGCCTCTGGAAACCTAGTAGACACATCCATTATAGTCAAAAGATATTGATTCCCACTTTTTGTTTTAGGAAGCGGTCCTACGCAATCAATTAGAACCCTTGTAAAAGGTTCCTCAAATACTGGAATGGGTGTTAAGGGTGCTGGTTTTATCACTGCTTGTGGTTTCCCTATCACTTGGCATGTGTGACATGATTGACAAAATTTAACTACATCTTTATGTAGTCCAGGCCAATAAAAATGTTTCTGGATTTTAGCTTGAGTTTTCCTTATCCCCAAATGACCTTCCACTGGTACCTCATGTGCAACTCACAACACCTCCTTTCTATACCCTACCAGCAATACTACTTGATGAACTTCTGCCCACTTTTCATCCGCCTGCATATGTAAAGGTTTCCATTTTCTCATCAAGATGTCACTTTTACGGTAATAACACTCTGGTATACACTCAGATTTCTCTTCCCTATATGCTTTCTGATACATCTGTTTTATTTCTATATCTTTTTGTTGTAACTCCGCCAATTTTCCTGAACTAAAAATGTCCACCTCATCCTCCACCTCTTCTTGTTCTTTTTCAACCATCTGATCAAAAATCATTTCTGACAATTGCACTTCCACGTCATCTTTGATTTCCCCTCTTGTCTTAACCTGTGACTTTGCGACCTTGTTACTACACAATCCGGAAAAATCCCAGGATATTCGTCCTTCAACACTTCAGTTGTCTGATTTTCCACTGGCTTTTCAACCACAGTAGGCATCACTCCCACTTCACCTCCTTCGCTTCACTTGGGCTTTCCTTTACCACTTTAACAAACCCTACTGTCTTATCCTGTTTTACCACATCAGCCTTCCCAGTGCCTTTCTTCAACCACCAACACTGTGACTTTACATGGCCAAGTTTATTACAGTGAAAACATTTGAAACTTTTCATTTCTTTTCCACCCTCCTGGATTTCTTTTTTAATCTGAGGTACACTCTCCTTATTATCTCCCATCAGATCACCTTTACTTTTACCACTTGAGTATTTCTCATGTCCCCAGTTTCTATCCTTCACAGGCTGAACCTGATGTTGGAAACCAAGCTTTGATTTATGAACTAATTCATAATCATCTGCCATTTATGCTGCTAACCTCGCAGTTTTAACCCTCTGGTCTTCCACATGAATTCTCACTACATCAGGAATTGAATTTTTAAACTCCTCCAAAAGTATAATTTCTCTGAGAGCTTCATACGTTTGGTCTATTTTCAAAGCCCTTATCTACCTATTAAAATTACTCTGTTTGAGCCTTCCAAACTCCATGTATGTTTGAATTAAATTTAAATTTCTAAACCTTTGTCTGTAGGCTTCAGGCACTAGTTCATATGCACCTAAGATGGATTTTTTCACCTCCTCATACATCTCAGATACCTCCTCCGGTGGTGATGCAAACACTTCACTAGCCCTACCTATCAGCTTTGTTTGAATCAGTAATACCCACATGTCCTGTGGCCATTTCATTTGTTTAGCTACCTTCTCAAATGAAATGAAAAAGGCTTCCACTTCCTTCTCGTCAAACCTTGGCAATGCTTGGACACATTTAAATAGATCCCCACCAAGCCTTTGACTTTGACGCTCTTTCTCACTATCCTCATCACTATCATCAAACTGTACGTTTCCCTTTACGTCTGCCAATTTTAACTGACTGTTATGTTTCATAGCCATTTTCTGAAGTTCAAACTCTCTCACTTTTTTCCTTTCCTCGCTATCTCTTTCTTTTTGTTGTGCTAGGGCTATTCTTTCTGTGTTTCTCTCTTCTCTCTCCTTTTCTTTTTCTCTCATTTCATATTCAAGCTGCTTTAATTCTTTTTCATGTTCAAGTTGCTTAATCTACAACTGGATCTTTGCCATTTCTAATGAGTCAGACTGTATCTCAGGCAACTTTAAATGCTTAGCCGGTAACCGCCATAATTACCTCATTTTTTCATTTTGTCAGGTAATGTTAACTGCAATGTTTTTGCCAAATCTAACAGTCTACCTTTAGTCTCTGTCCGTAAGGTACTGCATGTGACCGTCTCCACCCTCAAAAACTTCAGAGCCTCTGAAAGAGCCATTGTCCATAACACACATTAAAATATCGCACCTGAAAAACAACCACAATATGCTCACCCCTCACTATCTTTAAGTTCACTAAGCCAATTCAATAGATAGACTTTTATCCCCCTCGAGCCCCCAATTGTTATCGGCCAGGGATTAGAGAATCCCAAAGTGTATCATGGAGTTCACCTGACCCACAACTTTTAATAGATTGTGGTATGGGGAGCACATGGCTCACTCTACAGGTATCGTATAGCAGAAAATGGACCAGAGGGTTTTAAAACAAAACAATGTGTATTCTATGAACTCAAGTTAACCTTTTTAAAACAAACAGTGAATATCTTAGCAACCAGTAAATCAAATACACCCCCCAAAGAATACAACACTAAGTAACCTGTATGGTGTCCTTTTACACCCAAAAGACTTAACAATCCTTCAAACAGGAGCACATTTGGTTTATATTCAATACTGAGACCTTTTTACAATTCTGAGTTCGCCAAATGATCCATAGATAGTCTTTGGATGGCAGAGATCACAGCAGATGCAACTCACTGAAAAACCGACACACCTAAGCTCTTTCTCAAACTGAAACTAAAAAGCAGAAGTAGAGTTCAGCTCCACCCACACTCTGACATCACTCCAGTAACATGAGCAGCTCCATTTCTTAAAGGTACATTTCTTAAACACCCATTTCTTAAAAGGTACTCTCACATGCCACTTTCACGAACCTCAAAGTCTTTTTTCTTTTAAATTCTAGTCTCTAAGGCACCTTTTTTCTTCTGATGCAGCTATCATTAATTTATTAATTAAGATAACTCTCCTAGCATGAGTCACTGGCCAGTAATTAAGGCTGCCGAGCCGCAGACCCCCCTTTCAGCTGGGGTCGCGCTACGGCTCTCCCCCTTTCAGCAGAGCGAGTCCTGTTTAGAGTTTCGTTTCGGGGTTCATTTCCCGTTAAATTAGGGCAACTGCAACAACTATGCCAATTTGTCATGGAAATCATAATAAAGACAAATTCCTTGAGGTTAGATTTGAGGAAATTTGTTTACTCAAATATATTTGCGTAGAGAGAGTGTTCTAGCTGCAAAAGCCAGTGCACTGCACTCTGAGATTCGATTGAAGACAGCATGTTTTATAGCTGAAATAACAGTTTGAAGTAAACAGGCATGTTTATATTAAATAGACCTTGGAAAGTGATGAAATATGTAGTACGTATGTTCTTGCCCTTGGCTAAAAACAATTCGAGTACACATTTTGTTATCTTTCGGAGGACAATGTGTTTTCATAATAAGGCCGAAACCAGAATATTTCAGCAGTATTTCATTTATGTTACCTGACATACTTATTTTCATTCAAAAGCAGTGTTGAATTATAGTCAAGCATTTCCCAGCATGCTTCAAAGTTAGTTTATGTTCATTTCCCTTCCACAATCGAGGAGTACAAAAGTAGGAGGAACATAGATTGGAAGAAATTTTGCCACTTAATAGAGAGGTCAATAACCAGGGGGCATAGACTTATGTTAAGGGGCAGGAGATTTAGAGGGGAGTTGAGGAAACGTGTTCACCCAGAGGGTGAAAACCCACTGTCTGAAAGGGCGGTAGAGGTGGGAACCCTCACAACATTTAAGAAGCATTTAGATGAGCACTTGAAACGCCATAGCAAGCAAGGCTATGAGCCAAGTGCTAGAAAATCTGATTAGGATAGATGCTCGATGGCTGGCGCAGACACAATGGGCCGAAGGGCCTCTTTTTGTGCTCAAAAAGAAACACTGTTCAAGGGTATGGGGGAAAATGCAGGACAATGGCACTCAGCTGGATGCCGATGCAGATACAATTGGCTGAATGGCCACCATCTGCGCTGTAACAATTCTGTGGGTTAGAGAACGAGGAGAGGTTGCATTAACAAACTTTTATCATCTGGAAAACAGAAGATGGAAGGGTGCTTTGAATGAGTTCCTTTCTGTTTTTGAATGAAATTGGTTAGGGTAGATGGAGAGAGATGCTTACCTCTGCCAGCCTGCACAGTTGAACATCTGTCTGCATTTATTTTTCAGAAGTCTTTTCAGAGGGAAGGTGAATTGTGCCAGAACAGGTGCTGCCACTGTTGATAGAAGAGCATTCGTGCAGGAATAGGAGTGAATTATGGACTCAAAGGACAAACCATGCTCTAAGGTTATCAGTCACTGCACTGTATGCTTTGGTAGAAAAGGTGCAGGAGGAAAAAGGAGGTTCTCTCTCCACCAGCAGCCAGGAGATCCACCAGATAAATTCAGAAAATAGTGGGGGCAGATAGCATGGTGGTAGTCAATCCCAGCATTCTAGTCAGTTGACTAGATGCAGTGTCACAGGAAGCCCATTGACCTCATATGAATGGTAACGGTCAGTGAATTAATCGCCAAAATATCATATCCCACCACTAGCCTCACACACTGTTAAATGAACCACACTGCTATCAGTCCATTGTCACTAATAATGAGTCACACCTCAAATTCATATCTTCACCTCATCCTCACTGTTGAAAGTCTCACAGCCACATCTCATAGCCTGCACACACTGCTACCTAATCGACCATGACAGCTGCATCACCCAAATAAATGTATCCACAGCGTCTTATGACTGGTTCCCTTCCCTCTCTGGTGCATGAGACATTTGCATGTAAGCAGAGGCAGCCTGGGCTTAACCAGCATGTTCTTAACCCGATGAAGGAGATGATGGTCACTATTATTGAAGCAGACACACTGCAGGGGGTGTTGTGTTCTTTGTTTTAGTTCTTTCAGGATGGTGAAGGTTGTAATGCTAACAAAGAACAGCAAGCTGTGTTTAATAAACAAAGCTAATTTATTACATTGCACTGAATTAGATTTGAACATATTACTAAGGAATTAGTTAAGTAAGGAATACACTACACATCTGCATTATTAACTGTACTATTTGCTCAACTATCTCACAACTACTCTGTCTTGCTCTCTTCCACTCTCTCCATCTATCTCCCTCCCAGAAGTCAAGGAGGTGTCTGATATTTATATGGGTGCTCTATAGCACCATCTAGTGACTAGAGTAGTAACATTACATTAACCCTTTATGTACTTTACAATATCCACATATTGCGACAGGGGGTGTTGAGATCCTCGAATATGATGATATGTTCTTACCAACTCCTCCTTTCACAACCCACTTGCCTCTCTCACCACAATCTTTTTTGATCTACAAGCTGCAGGTGCTGTAAGAATATATCTCTTTCCCCACTCCTCCCCTCACCACAAATCAACTCTTGTAACTTTGTCTTTGCAGAAATGCAAGAGCTGCCAGCTGGCCAGGCAATGGCGTGAAGAGGAAGAGCAGCCACCAAGTCAGATACTGAAACTGTGCATCTGCACATGGCAAGATTTGCACCACACCTGAGTGGGCTTGCAGTCTAGACAGGGTAGTGCAAATGCTAGCTTGCCTCAGGATGAGGTTACACACAGGCTCCCCTGTAGAGGACTCAGATGAGCACCTCCATGGGACAGGCCAGAAGAAAAAGCAGTTGGGCCATTCACAGCCTGTGTGCAATGTCAAGAACCGTAGAGAAATTGAGCACGATCTTGACACAGGACTTTGTGCAGAGGTCGGAGCCCAGTTTGGGAATGGTGACCAACTCCATGAGAACACTTGCAGACCTACCTTGAAACAGTGTTTGATGACCAATTCCACAACGTCCATTGCAGCACAAGCAGAAGTCACCCAACATGTGGGTGCTGCTGTGGAAGCTCAGGCCTCTCTTGTGTAAGGTCAGCTTGCTGCCATGCAGGTTTGGACTATTGCCATCATAACCGTCACTTACCACTGTTTAAAGGGGCTTTCAGGATGTCACAGCAGTCCAGCAATTTGTTCTCCAGCCCATTAGTCAAATTGCAGAGGTGCCGCCCCAGGAGAGTGGCAGCAGCTCCATGGAGCACAAACCTGCTGTCACCTCTCAGGATAGTAAGAAGTCTTACAACAGCAGGTTAAAGTCCAACAGGTTTGTTTCGAATCACTAGCTTTCGGAGCACAGCTCCTTCCTCGGGTGAATGAAGAGGTTGGTTCCAGAAACATATATATAGACAAAGTCAATGATGCAAGACGATACTTTGAATGTGAGTCTTTGCAGGTAATTAAGTCTTTACAGGTCCAGACGGAACAACTGGAAAGAGGGATAATCACAGGTTAAAGAGGTGTGAATTGTCTCAAGCTAGGGCAGTTGATAGGATTTCGCAAGCCCAGGCCAGATAGTGGTGAATGTAATGCGACATGGATCCAAGGTTCCGGTTGAGGCTGTACTCATGTGCGGAATTTGGTTATAAGTTTCTGCTCGGTGATTCTGAGTTGTCGTGTGTCCTGAAGGTGTTAACCAATCCACCTTCTGGTTTGTTATGGTGGCTCAAATTCAGATGCCACAGTGAACAATTGCAAAATGAAAGCACCATGATTGTTGCCAGGATATCGAGCTGGATCTGTATGATACACTGCATATAGTCACAAACCAGCTGTACATTGAGGGAGTGGAATCCCTTTTGGCTACAGTATATTTTAAGAGTTGGTACTGTGCCTGTAAAGTGATGTGTACCCTGCACCATGAGGAAACCTACGATCCTGGTGAAGTCAGCTACATGCTCTGCCTGCTACTCTCAAAAAGAGAATGGAATGAATTCAGTACTCTCGGAATAAAGAACCTCAGAAGTTTCCTAATGTACCATGAATGGCGAACTGGGAGATGTTGTGCATATTGCCTGCTCCAGCCTGGAAGGAGCCAGATGGAAAAGCTCCTAGTCAGAGTTTCCTCCACAGCCACTGGTCCTCCCCCTGCTCTGAGGCTGCAGCTGTGGCTGCAGCAGCTGACAGACTTCAATGAGAACACCCTGACTGAAGCATAAATGTCTGACACGCGGCTCCTTATTGAGGTTCAGGGAGGTGAACACTCCCATGCAGGTATGGCCTTCTACTGAGAGCCCTTACCCCCCTTCCCTCTTCCAGAAGTTTCTCCTGATCTGTGTCACCTCTGCTTATTTTCCTTGTGATGCTGTATTCAAAGGGGAATACATGCACCTGCACTCCAATCTGGGAGCAAGTGATTTCCGTAGAATCTTTGAAGCTCATAGAATCCATACAGTGCAGAAGGAGGCCATTTGGCCCATCGATCCTGCACCGGCCTGATAGCATTTACCCTGCAGTTTGAGAGGGAAAAGCTGCAATCAGATGTAACGGTATTACAATTAAATAAGGGTAACTACAAAGACATGAGGGAGGAGCTTGCCAGAGTTAATTGGTAAAGGAGCCTAGCAGGGAAGACAGTGGAAAGCAATGGCAGGAGTTTTTTTGGGTTAAAGGGAGGCACAACAGAAATTCATCCCAAGGAGGAGGAAACATGCTAAGGGGAGGACAAGGCACCAATGGCTGACGAGGGATGTCAAGGACAGCAAAAAAGTTAAAGAAAAAGCAGACAAAGTGGCAAGACTTAGTGGGAAGCCAGATGATTGGGAATCCTTTAAAAGCGAGCAGAGGACAACTAAAAAAAGCAATAAGGGAGAAGATGAAGTATGAGTGCAAGCGAGCTAATAGTATAAAGGAAGATAGGAAGAGTTTTTTTCAATATATAAAAGGTAAGAGAGAGGCAAAATTAGACATTGGGCCATTGGAAAATGTGGCTGGAGAAGTAATAACAGGAAACAAAGAAATGGCAGACAAACTGAATAGTTACTTTGCATCAGCCTTCATGGTGGAAGACATCAGTGGGATGCCAGAGCTCCAGGAGAACCAGGGGGCAGAGGTGAGTGCAGTGACCATTACTAAGGAGAAGGTTCTGGGGAAACAGCGCGAGAGGAGAGGAGAGTGAGCCGGGAGATTTAAAAAGCGCGGGAGGAAAGAGAGCCGGGACATTGAAAACAGCGCGAGAGGAGGGAGAGCCGGGAGATTTAAAAAGCGCGGGAGATTTAAAAAGCGCGGGAGCTGCGAGTCAGAGCGGAGATTTTAAAAGATCGCGGCCTAGTTTCGGGAGCCGTTCGGAGGAGGAGGAGCAGTCTCTGTCAGGGAGAGAACCTGAGAACATCTAAGACACTCAGAAGGTAAGAAGGTAAGTAAGTGATTTTTACTCATTTTTACTTTTATACCTTTTTCAAATTGTGTGTGTCGGGGGGAAACAGAAAAGCCGTGACCTGAGTGGCTGGTTGGGAATCTACACTAAATTAAAAAAATTAAGCATTGGTAACTAATTAAACATAATTACTTAATTATAATTTAGAGGGGTATCTAAGCCAGAGATCGGAGAGTACTATATTTAGCTTTCGCATTTATATTAGAAATCTAGTGCTAGGAAACAGATAGTTAACAGTAACTTAAAAAAATTAAAAAATAAAAATATAGAATTTTTTTTTTTTAAACGTTTAATTTTAATTAATTGACGCAATGTCAGTTAGAGGGGTGCAGTGCTCTGACTGTGAGATGTGGCAGGTCTGGGAGGCTTCCAGCGACCCGGATGGCTTCATCTGCAGAAAGTGCACCAAACTGGAGCTTCTCACAGACCGCATCGTTCGGTTGGAGCAGCAATTGGATGCACTGAGGAGCATGCAGGTGGTGGAAAGTGTCATAGATCGCAGTTATATAAATATGGTCACACCCAAGGTGCAGGCAGAGAAATGGGTGACCACCAGAAAGGGCAGGCAGTCAGTGCAGGAATCCCCTGTGGTTGTCCCCCTCTCGAACAGGTATACCCCTTTGGATACTGTCGGGGGGATAGCCTATCAGGGGAAAACAGCAGCAGCCAGAGCAGTGGCATCACGGCTGGCTCTGATGTTCAGAAGGGAGGGTCAAAGCGCAGAAGAGCAATAGTAATAGGGGACTCTATAGTCAGGGGCACAGATAGGCGCTTCTGTGGACGTGAAAGAGACTCCAGGATGGTATGTTGCCTCCCTGGTGCCAGGGTCCAGGATGTCTCCGAACGGGTAGAGGGCATCCTGAAGGGGGAGGGCAAACAGGCAGAGGTCGTTGTACATATTGGTACTAACGACATAGGCAGGAAGGGGCATGAGGTCCTGCAGCAGGAGTTCAGGGAGCTAGGCAGAAAGTTAAAAGACAGGACCTCTAGGGTTGTAATCTCGGGATTACTCCCTGTGCCACGTGCCAGTGAGGCTAGAAATAGGAAGATAGAGCAGCTAAACACGTGGCTAAACAGCTGGTGTAGGAGGGAGGGTTTCCGTTATCTGGACCACTGGGAGCTCTTCAGGGGCAGGTGTGACCTATATAAGGACGGGTTGCATCTAAACTGGAAAGGCATAAATATCCTGGCCGCGAGGTTTGCTAGTGTCACACGGGAGGGTTTAAACTAGTATGGCAGGGGGGTAGGCACGGGAGCTATAGGTCAGAAGGTGAGAGCATTGAGGGAAAACTAGGGAATAGGGACAGTGGGGCTCTGAGGCAGAGCAGACAGGGAGAAGTTGCTGAACACAGCGGGTCTGGTGGCCTGAAGTGCATATGTTTTAATGCAAGAAGTATTACGGGTAAGGCAGATGAACTTAGAGCTTGGATTAGTACTTGGAACTATGATGTTGTTGCCATTACAGAGACCTGGTTGAGGGAAGGGCAGGATTGGCAGCTAAACGTTCCAGGATTTATATGTTTCAGGCGGGATAGAGGGGGTTGTAAAAGGGGTGGCGGAGTTGCGCTACTGGTTAGGGAGAATATCACAGCTGTACTGCGGGAGGACACCTCAGAGGGCAGTGAGGCTATATGGGTAGAGATCAGGAATAAGAAGGGTGCAGTCACAATGTTGGGGGTTTACTACAATATTGACTGGGACTCACTTAGTGACAGGGGCTTAGACGGGGCGGATTTTGTAAGGAGCATCCAGGAGGGCTTCTTAAAACAATATGTGGACAGTCCAACTAGGGAAGGGGCGGTACTGGACCTGGTATTGGGGAATGAGCCCGGCCAGGTGGTAGATGTTTCAGTAGGGGAGCATTTCGGGAACAGTGACCACAATTCAGTAAGTTTTAAAGTGCTGGTGGACAAGGATAAGAGTAGTCCTAGGATGAATGTGCTAAATTGGGGGAAGACTAATTATAACAATATTAGGCGGGAACTGAAGAACATAGATTGGGGGCGGATGTTTGAGGGCAAATCAACATCTGACATTTGGGAGGCTTTCAAGTGTCAGTTGAAAGGGATTCAGGACCGGCATGTTCCTGTGAGGAAGAAGGATAAATACGGCAATTTTTGGGAACCTTGGATAACGAGAGATATTGTAGGCCTCGTCAAAAAGAAAAAGGAGGCATTTGTCAGGGCTAAAAGGCTTGGAACAGACGAAGCCTGTGTGGAATATAAGGAAAGTAGGAAGGAACTTAAGCAAGGAGTCAGGAGGGCTAGAAGGGGTCACGAAAAGTCATTGGCAAATAGGGTTAAGGAAAATCCCAAGGCTTTTTACACGTACATAAAAAGCAAGAGGGTAGCCAGGGAAAGGGTTGGCCCACTGAAGGATAGGCAAGAGAATCTATGTGTGGAGCCAGAGGAAATGGGCGAGATACTAAATGAATACTTTGCATCAGTATTCACCAAAGAGAAGAAATTGGTAAATGTTGAGTCTGGAGAAGGGTGTGTAGATAGCCTGGGTCACATTGAGATCCAAAAAGACGAGGTGTTGGGTGTCTTAAAAAATATTAAGGTAGATAAGTCCCCAGGGCCTGATGGGATCTACCCCAGAATACTGAAGGAGGCTGGAGAGGAAATTGCTGAGGCCTTGACAGAAATCTTTGGATCCTCGCTGTCTTCAGGTGATGTCCCGGAGGACTGGAGAATAGCCAATGTTGTTCCTCTGTTTAAGAAGGGTAGCAAGGATAATCCAGGGAACTACAGGCCGATGAGCCTTACTTCAGTGGTAGGGAAATTACTGGAGAGAATTCTTCGAGACAGGATCTACTCCCATTTGGAAGCAAATGGGCGTATTAGTGAGAGGCAGCATGGTTTTGTGAAGGGGAGGTCGTGTCTCACCAACTTGATAGAGTTTTTCGAGGAGGTCACTAAGATGATTGATGCAGGTAGGGCAGTGGATGTTGTCTATACGGACTTCAGTAAGGCCTTTGACAAGGTCCCTCATGGTAGACTAGTACAAAAGGTGAAGTCACACGGGATCAGGGGTGAGCTGGCAAGGTGGATACAGAACTGGCTAGGTCATAGAAGGCAGAGTAGCAATGGAAGGATGCTTTTCTAATTGGAGGGCTGTGACCAGTGGTGTTCCACAGGGATCAGTGCTGGGACCTTTGCTGTTTGTAGTATATATAAATGATTTGGAGGAAAATGTAATTGGTCTGATTAGTAAGTTTGCAGACGACACAAAGGTTGGTGGAATTGCGGATAGCGATGAGGAATGTCAGAGGATACAGCAGGATTTAGATTGTTTGGAGACTTGGGCGGAGAGATGGCAGATGGAGTTTAATCCGGACAAATGTGAGGTAATGCATTTTGGAAGGTCTAATGCAGGTAGGGAATATACAGTGAATGGTAGAACCCTCAAGAGTATTGAAAGTCAAAGAGATCTAGGAGTACAGGTCCACAGGTCACTGAAAGGGGCAACACAGGTGGAGAAGGTAGTCAAGAAGGCATACGGCATGCTTGCCTTCATTGGCCGGGGCATTGAGTATAAGAATTGGCAAGTCATGTTGCAGCTGTATAGAACCTTAGTTAGGCCACACTTGGAGTATAGTGTTCAATTCTGGTCGCCACACTGCCAGAAGGATGTGGAGGCTTTAGAGAGGGTGCAGAAGAGATTTACCAGAATGTTGCCTGGTATGGAGGGCATTAGCTATGAGGAGCGGTTGAATAAACTCGGTTTGTTCTCACTGGAACGAAGGAGGTTGAGGGGAGACCTGATAGAGGTCTACAAAATTATGAGGGGCATAGACAGAGTGGATAGTCAGAGGATTTTCCCCGGGGTAGAGGGGTCAATTACTAGGGGGCATAAGGTTTAAGGTGAGAGGGGCAAGGTTTAGGGTAGATGTACGAGGCAAGTTTTTTACGCAGAGGGTAGTGGGTGCCTGGAACCCGCTACCGGAGGAGGTGGTGGAAGCAGGGACGATAGTGACATTTAAAGGGCATCTTGACAAATAGATGAATAGGATGGGAATAGAGGGATACGGACCCAGGAAGTGTAGAAGATTGTAGTTTAGTCGGGCAGCATGGTCAGCACGGGCTTGGAGGGCCGAAGGGCCTGTTCCTGTGCTGTACATTTCTTTGTACTTTGTTCTTTTTGAAACTGAAAGGTCTTTAAAAAAATGAAATGAAAATCGCTTATTGTCACAAGTAGGCTTCAAATGAAGTTACTGTGAAAAGCCCCTAGTCGCCACATTCCAGCACCTGTTCGGGGAGACTGTTACGGGAATTGAACCATGCTGCTGGCCTGCCTTGGCCTGCTTTCAAAGCCAGCGATTTAGCCCTGTGCTAAACAGCCCCTTGGATAAGAAAGTGGATAAGTCAGCTGGACTGGATGGACTGCACCCCAGGGTCCTAAAAGAGATCGCTGAGGAAATTGTGGAGGCATCGGTGATGATCTTTCAGGAATCACTGGAGGCAGGAAGGGTCCCAGAGGACTGGAAAGTGGCTAATGTAACACCACTGTTTAAGAAGTGAGGGAGACAGAAGACGGGAAATTATAGGGCGGTTAGCCTGACTTCAGTCATTGATAAGGTTTTAGAGTCTGTTATTAAAGATGAGATCGCGGAGTACTTGGAAGTGCATGGTAAAATAGGTCTGAGTCAGCACGGCTTTGTCAAAGGGAGGTCGTGTCTGACAAACCTGTTAGAGTTCTTTGAGGAGGTAACAAGGAAGTTAGACAAAGGAGAACCAGTGGACGTGATTTATTTAGATTTCCAGAAGGCCTTTGACAAGGTGCCGCACAGGAAACTGTTAAATAAAAGCCCATGGTGTTAAGGGTAAGATCCTGGCATGGATAGAGGATTGACTGACTGGCAGAGTGCAAAGAGTGTGGATAAAGGGGTCTTTTTCAGGATGGCAGCCGGTGACTGGTGGGGTGCCTCAGAGGTCTGTGCTGGGACCACAACTATTCACAATCCACATTAATGATCTGGAAGAAGGAACTGAAGGCACTGTTGCTAAGTTTGCAGATGATACAAAGATCTGTAGAGGGACAGGTAGTACTGAGGAAGCAAGGGGGCTGCAGAAGGATTTGGACAAGCTAGGAGAGTGGGCAATGAAGTGACAAATGGAATACAATGTGGAAAAGTGTGAGGTTATGCACTTTGGAAGGAGAAATGTAGGCATAGACTATTTTCTAAATGGGGAAATGCTTAGGAAATCAGAAGCACAAAGGACTTGGGAGTCCTTGTTCACAATTCTCTTAAGGTTAATGTGCAGGTTCAGTCAGCAGTTAAGAAGGCAAATGCAATGTTAGCATTCATGTCGAGAGGGCTCGAATACTAGACCAGGGATGCACTTCTGAGGCTGTATAAGGCTCTGGTCAGACCCCATTTGGGTATTGTGAGCAGTTTTGGGCCCTGTATTTAAGGAAGGATGTGCTGGCCTTGGAAAGGGTCCAGAGGAGGTTCACAAGAATGATCTCTGGAATGAAGAACTTGTCGTATGAGGAACAATTGAGAACTCTGGGTCTGTACTCGTTGGAGTTTAGAAGGATGAGGGGGGATCTTATTGAAAATTACAAGATAATGCGAGGCCTGGATAGAGTGGATGTTGAGAGGATGTCTCTACTTGTAGGAAAAATTAGAACCAAAGGACATCATCTCAGACTAAAGGGACGATCCTTCAAAACAGAGATGAGGAGGAATTTCTTCAGCCAGAGGGTGGTGAATCTGTGGAACTCTTTGCTGCAGAAGGTGGTGGAGACCAAATCACGAGTGTCTTTAAGACAGAGATAGATAGGTTCTTGATTAATAAGGGGATCAGGGGTTGTGGGGGAGAAGGCAGAAGAATGGGGATGAGAAAATATCAGCTATGATTGACTGGCGGAGCAGACTCGATGGGCCGAGTGGCCTACTTCTGCTCCTGTGTCTTATGGACCTTTCAAAAGAGAACCTTAACTCGGCCCACTCACCCGCCCCACCCCTGTAAACCTGCACATTGGCCAATCCACCGATCCACACATTTTTGGACTGTGGGAAAAACCCGGAGGAAACCCATGCAGACATAGGGAAAATGTGCAAACACCACGCAGACAGTCATCCAAGGCCAGAATCGAACCCAGGTCCCTAGCATCGTGAGGCAGCAGTGCTAACCACTGCACCCTGTCAACATCTGCAATTTTAAACAACTTTGGAACCTACCTACCGCCAGTAGAAATCAATCAACAACAAACCTAAAAGCAGTTGATGATCCCTGTAAATAGGTGGGGGTCCTTCCTGTGATTGAACACGTCTCCAGCTCAGCAGAAGAAACAACATTGGCTGGAATGTTTAGCTCCAAAATGGCAGCATTGCCATTAAATAATAGTTACATGCTGACTGACATCATAATCTGCCTGCTCCGCATACTTCCAGCGGATGCATGCCACACTTCTGCTAACACACTCACCAAAGGGCGTGCAACACTTGCTCGCTCCAGAACAGTGTGCGTATTTGTGTGTGTGGTGCAGATGCCATTTTGAAGCCAAAATACATTCATGACACTGAAAAACCAGGCAATACAGACCCAATTTTTCAGCCACCAATTCTAAATCATTTGGCGTGTATTCACTATCTTGCAGTTTTGCTTGACAGATATCCATTAACCTGTCTATGACTAACATCTTGGTGTATTATATACTCAGCCTTGAGGTCACAGAGGTAATACTGAAGGCATAGGCACAAAACTGATAAAGATAAAGTATCCAATGACAGGTCAGCGACCAGAAACTCTGGGTGGAATTTTCCCATGCCACAGCCGACGGGATCAATGATGGGACCAGTTTGAATCCTGCTAATGGGGAGGCAGATGAAGCCCAGCTTGAATCTCTATCCCAAGCCCGATTCTCTGTGACACCAGTGGGAAAACACACCAGTCCAGAACACGTCTGGACCAACATGGTGTGCAAGTAGACAGAACCTCATCTATCATATTTAAATTGTTTTATTGGCATTTCTCATATTTATAAACAGTTGTATATATACATCACATTCTTCTTGCCTGCGCTAATTTCCTTTATTGTAGAGAGGTTTATTTTGTCCTTCAGTTAACTGATCCTATGTACATTTCGCTGCCCTCTGGATTGGTCTGCAGTTCCTCCCCCTTTCCCGTTGTGTGTGTCCGTCTCCCCCCCCCCCCCCCCCCCCCGTCTCCCACCCTTCCCCAGCTTCGGCTGTGTTTTTCTTTTATTTTCCAGAAAGAATGGAGAAAAAAAGGGGGGTAGCCCCCGCCCCCCATCTCTTGTAGTTTCCCCACCTTCCTTCCCCCCCCCCCCCTAACCCGCCCCCACCACGGGTTGTGCAGTCTTTTGGTTCCTCATCTATCTTGGTGGTTTAAAAAAAAATCTTATTAGCTTACTTCTCATTGCTAGCCTCGAACAGGTTTTGGAACAGGCCGACAAACTGCCCCAAGTGTCCAGGAAGACTTGCCAGAACCTATCTAAAGAATCTACTGCCTACCGAAAATACACAAGGCCAACACACCAGGCCGTCCTATCGTTTCAGGCAACATCGTCTCTGGCTACATCGAGGGCATCTTGAAACCCATCGTACAAGGTACGCCCAGCTTCTGTCGCGACACGACGGACTTCCTACAGAAACTCAGCACCCATGGACCAGTTGAACTAGGAACATTCCTCGTCACAATGGACATCTCGGCACTCTATACCAGCATCCCCCATGACGACGGCATTGCTGCAACAGCCTCAGTACTCAACACCGACAACTGCCAATCTCCAGACGCAATTCTGCAACTCATCCGCTTCATTCTGGATCACAACGTCTTCACCTTCGACAACAAGTTCTTCATCCAGACACACGGAACAGCCATGGGGACCAAATTCGCACCCCAATACGCCATCATCTTCATGCACAAGTTTGAACAAGACCTACTCACCGCACAGGACCTTCAACCGACGTTATACACCAGATACATCGATGACATTTTTTTCCTTTGGACCCACGGCGAAGAATCACTGAAACGACTACACGATGACATCAATAAGTTCCATCCAACCATCAGACTCACCATGGACTACTCTCCAAAATCAGTTGCATTCTTGGACACACTCGTCTCCATCAAGGACGGTCACCTCAGCACTTCGCTTTAACGCAAACCCACAGATAACCTCACGGTGCTCCACTTCTCCAGCTTCCACCCTAAACACATCAAAGAAGCCATCCCCTATGGACAAGCTCTCCGTATACACAGGATCTGCTCAGATGAGGAGGAGCGTAACAGACATCTACAGACGTTGAAAGATGCCCTCGTACGAACGGGATATGGCGCTCGACTCATCGTTCGACAGTTCCAACGCGCCACAGCAAAAAACCGCACCGACCTCCTCAGAAGACAAACATGGGACATAACCAACAGAATACCCTTCGTCGTCCAGTACTTTCCCGGAGCGGAGAAACTACGACATCTTCTTCACAGCCTTCAACACGTCATCGATGAAGATGAACATCTTGCCAAGGTCATCCCCACATCCCCACTACTTGCCTTCAAACAACCGCGCAACCTCAAACAAACCATTGTTTGCAGCAAACTACCCAGCCTTCAGAACAGATACCACGACACCACACAACCCTGCCATGGCAATCTCTGCAAGACGTGCCAGATCATCGACATGGATACCACCATTACACGTGAGAACACCACCCACCAGGTACGCGGTACATACTCGTGCGACTCGGCCAACGTTGTCCACCTCATACACTGCAGGAAAGGATGTCCCGAAGCGTGGTACATTGGCGAGACCATGCAGACGCTGCGACAACGAATGAACGGACATCGTGCGACAATCACCAGGCAGGAATGTTCCCTTCCAGTCGGGGAACACTTCAGCGGTCAAGGGCATTCAGCCCCTGATCTTCGGGTAAGCGTTCTCCAAGGCGGCCTTCAGGACGCGCGACAACGCAGAATCGCCGAGCAGAAGCTTATAGCCAAGTTCCGCACACATGAGTGCGGCCTCAACCGGGACCTAGGATTCATGTTGCATTACATTCATCCCCCACCATCTGACCTGCAAAATCCTACCAACTGTCCTGGCTTGACACAATTCACACCTCTTTAACCTGGGGTTACCCCATCTCTGGATCTGTGAAGGTTTAATCACCTGCTAATGCTCACATTCCAAGCATTGTCTGGCATCTTTGAGTCTGTCTATATATATGTTTCTGGAACATACCTCTTCATTCACCTGAGGAAGGAGCAGCGCTCCGAAAGCTAGTGACATCGAAACAAACCTGTTGGACTTTAACCTGGTGTTGTAAAACTTCTTACTATCTAAAGAAGGCCTGGAGTTGCATCTGGAGTTTGGGACAGAGGCTGCCAGTGACTCTGGAACACCAGATAAGTGGGTGTGGGAAGCCACTATCAGGTGGATCTTCGAGTTTCAGTTTCACCGAGAAGATCCATATTTTTTCAGGAGATCCATCTTCTTCCTGCAATGGTGGGTCAGTGATGCCTGGCACCTTTTAAATATCATACCCAGACATGATGGCGGGATGCACGCCATCAAGCCCACCCCGCCACTTAGGATGGCGCAAAACTCCCAGCCATATAATTAATTATGCTGGGGATGGAAGACATGGCATGGTTTCCTGCTGCCATTCATAATGAGAAACATTCCCTGTCCCTCTCCCTGCCCCTACCCCTGCCACAGGACGTAGTCCCAGGTGGATGAAATCCACCCTCCATTTCTCTTTCCAGAGATGTTTCCAGACTTGCTGAGTATTTCCAGTATTTCTCTTTTTATACTAAAACTATGGGCGTAAATCTCCCAAAACATTTCTAAGTGTGGTCTCCAGCGGAAAATTGGGTATAATACCTGTCGGGTGGTTCAATATGATCCAGATCGCAATCCGTCCACATATCAAAATGTTTTTGGAGGTTGGGGTGAACTGCGCCCTGAATGAGGTGTGCGGGACCTGAAGATGCAATAGTTCCAATCTCAGAATAACGCTCCAGCCCCCTCCACCTTCTCACCACAGAGACCGCCCCCCGCCCCCATCGCAGGCATCAGGCACTGCCCCCCTCCAAACTGGCCTCCCCCCTTCCAATCATCGGTACCAGTGCCCCCTCCCCCCCGAGTGACAACCTGCAATGGGGTTGCCAATGCCCCCCTTAATGCCCTGCCCCCCTTAATGACCTGCCCCCCTTAAGGCCCTGCCCCCTTCAAGCCCTGCCCCTTCAGGTCTCACCCCTTGACAGTACCAATCTGACAACATGGGAGTGCTAACCTGGCAATGCCAGCTTGACACCATCAGGATGCCAGGGGGCATTGCCAGGGCATTTCCCTGCCGTGCCCCTGACCACCCAGGGACTACAATGGCTTCCTAGTCCCCGGTGCGGCCATCACATCTGGTCTCCGTTTTTGGAGACCAGTAGTGTATCGCACCGGCTTCACACTGCGCCGGCGGGTGGGAGAAGTGCCGAATCCGGGGGAATCTCGTTTAAAACAGATCCTGCTAATATGGTTCATGCCCAGTGAGGACGTGAAATGGGTCACGCCAGCTGGGGCGGGCTGGGAGCATTGGAAACCTTTTAACGCCCAACCAAATCCCTTTTTTGACCTCTCCTGGAATTCTCCCAACATAGCCGGATTTGTGCAGGGCGTAATGAGGTCGGAGAATCACCCCCTATATTTGCTGCTCGGGGATAGCACCCACCACCTGCTTTATGGACAGAAAGAGAAGAGCTCAGGTAAACGGTGTATTGACTTCCCTAATAAGGGGCGATTTTAAGAACTTTCTTAGTTCAAAAGATGAATGTCCTCACCAGCTATCCATGGCAGATTGTGGACACATTGCTCACAAAGAGATTTTTAAATTTATTTGTTCATGGGTTGGAGGCTCACTAGCCAGTACAGCATTTATTACCCATCCTTAATTGCCCTAAAGATGGTGGTGTTCAGCCCAACATAGCAGCTCAACATGAGCAATGTTGTGGGAGATCTGCTATCACAAAAACATGGAAGGGTTACAGCCGATGTCTGCGCCAGCATTCTGCAGGAGCAACTTAGCCCTTCCATCCTTTCCTCATATTCCTGAAAGTTGTCTCACCTTAGATGTTTATGCAGTTTCCTTTTGAAAGCACTACTATTCTGTCAGTGCTGCATACCCAATGTTATTCCTCATATTGTCGTTGGTTCTTTTGCCAAGTACCTTAAAGGCGTCCTCTGGTTCTCATAATGGGAACAGCTTCTCTCTTCTCTACTCTGCCTGTGCCCCTCATGGTATTGAATACCTCGAACACATTTCCTTCCAATCTTCACTTCTCGAAGGAGAACAACCCCAGCATCTCCAACCTATCTGTGTAAGTGAAGACTCACATTCCAGGAACCATTCTCAATATTTCCTGCTATTTCCTGCACCCACTCTGAAGCCTTCCCATCCTTCTTAAAGTGTGGTGTACTTTACTTCAAAACTCCAGTTGAGGTTGAATCAGAGTTTTATAAATGTTCATTGTTATTTTGTTACTTTCACAACCTATACCTTTATTTATAAAGGCTAGGATCCTGTATGTCTTTTTAACCAATTTCTTAACTTGCCCTGCCTCCCTTAATAATTTGTTCTGGTGACTTATCAACTTTAAGTAAAGCCAAGCTTTCTAACATCTCTTATCAATTTTAGTCTGCCCATGTCTCTCCTTTTTCCCCTGACTTTGGCAGCATCTTATTCCCTGGTCTATTTGTTTATGCGCTCCCTTTATAATTGTATCCTTTAGAATCATAGAATTTACAGTGCAGAAGGAGGTCATTCGGCCCATTGAGTCTGCACCATCCCTTGGAAAGAGCACCCTACCTAAGCCCATAACTCCACCCTATCCTCACACTTCCACCCTATCCCCATAACCCCACCTAACCTTTTTTGGACACATAGGGCAATTTAGCATAGCCAATCCACCTAACAGCACATCTTTGGACTGTGGGACGAAACCGGAGCACCCGGAGGAAACCCATGCACACACTGGGAGAACATGCAGACTCTGCACAGACAGTAACCCAAGCTGGGACCCTGGAGCTGTGAAGCAACTGTACTAACCACTATGCTACCGTGCTGCCCGGTATTTTAAAGCCTCGCCTCATTCTTCCTACGAAACATTTCTCTGTCCCACTAGTCTCTCTGTTTATCACTATCCTTGATTCATATTAATGACCTAAGCTTGAGTATGTCCTGCAGACTCGAGCCTAGGTCATTAATATAGGGGCTGGTTTAGCACAGGGCTAAATAGCTGGCTTTTAAAGCAGACCAAGGCAGGCCAGCAGCACGGCTCAATTCCCGTACCCGTCTCCCCGAACAGGCATCGGAATGTGGCAACTAGGGGCTTTTCACAGTAACTTCATTTGAAGCCTACTTGTGACAATAAGCGAATTTCATGTCATTTTTTTCATTTCTAGATCTAGAAAAACAATCCCAGTACCACCCCCTTGGAGAATCCCACTATGTACCTTCCTACAGTCCGAAAAAGAAACTGTTCATCACGACATTTCCTATCACTCAAACATCCATGTTGTTATTTTGCCTTTTCCAGGGGCTTCAACTTTGCTGACAAGCCTATTTAAGGTACTTTATCAAATGCCTTTTGGAAGCCAAATTTACCATTTCTGATAACGCATTAAAAAACTCTATCATCTGCTGATGGTGAGACTGCCCCAGACCCCCCTAAAATCGGAGACACGCCCAGAAATCTCCAAGATAGGGAGGGCCCTCCACTAAAGGAACCCACCACTGTTACCCCCTGAATAAAGGAACCCCCCACAGAGACCTGCAACTAAATGGAACCCCCACAGAGACCCCTAAATAAAGGAAGCCCCCCACCCCCGCAAAAAAGAGACCACCGTCTGGAAGCCAGAGTGCAGTCTAGACAGCAGCAGTGAGAAAAAAATAACTGTTGGAACACTCAACTGAGCATACACCTACTGGCTCAGACAAAGGAAGCATCATGTGTCCATTCCTGGAAAGAGAAAAGCAGTGATCTGTGTTTAAACCCCTCAGATCCTTCAGCTGCAAGCCATTCATTCATTTCTCTTAGTGGGCTGTGATTGGAAGAGGGGCCCAGAAAATCCAGGGGGGTGCTGAAATCGCAATGCGGATGGGTGGGCATGGGGGGGCTGGTGTGTGATATGGGGTTGAGGTGGCAGGCCGCGGATCTCGCTATTGGGCGCCGCCCAACATGGTGGCCTGATAGCGGTTTTCCAAAATTTGCATGGCGAGGGATAGAGAATTGCTTCCTGAGAGTGCAATCGGGGGCAATTCAGCTTCGGCGGTAGAACACAGGGCGGGTTTCTCCGTCCTGCCGAATCAGAGCTGTAGGGAGGGAATTCCAGAGTTTAGGGCCTTTGGCAACTGAAGGCAAAACCACCAACGGCGGAGAAATTAAAATTGAGGTGCTCAAGAATCAGAACTGGCGGAATATAGATAGATTGGAGGGTTGTGGAGATGGAGGAGATTAAAGAGATAGTGAGGGACAAAGCTGGAGGGATTTGAAAATGAGGATAATTTAAAAATCATGGCATTGTTTAATCAGAGTCAGTGTAAATCAGCAAGCACAGGAGTGATGCATGAATGGAACTTGCTGCAAGTTAGCACAGCAGAGTTTGGACGACTTTATATATACAGAGAATACATTGTGGGAGTCAGGCCAGGAATGCAATAGAATAGTCGAGTCTGGTGGCATGGATGAGTGTTTCACGAGCCAACAAGCTGAGGCAGGAGTGAAGTTCAAGGACGTTCCTGAGTTGGGAAGAGAAAATCGTGTGGAGACATGAATTGGACATCAAGCTTGCGAACAGTCTGGTTCAACCACAGGCAGATGCCAGGCAGAGGGGTGGAATCAGTGGCTGGGGAGTGCAGTTTGAAGTGGCGACTGAAGACAACAGCTTCGGTCTCCCCAGAAATTGGAGACAATTTCTATTCAACCAGTATAAATCAACCAGCAAGCTGATAATTTAGAGCAGTGATGGGCAACCATCACGGAGGCTGTATAGACCCAATCGGCTCAATACATCCATTTCTACGTGCACCAAGCCCACCAGGATGCCAGGGCAGTGGGGTTTGCCATCACCGCCAAGATGCCCCGGGTCCCGGGGGTGATCGATGGGTTACGTGTCACTCTACGAGAACCTGCAGATGACAGGCCGCTCTACACAAACTGAAAGGGGTTCCACTTGATGAACATGCAGTTGGTGTATGACCATCAGATGCACAGCATTCACGTCTGTACCCGAGCAGTGTGCACGACGCCTTCATCCTTGCACACTCAACAATTCCTGGCCTCTTCGAGGTGCACCCCTGGCTGGGAGGTTGGCTCCTTGGCGACAGGGGTTATCCGTTGTGGTCGTGACACCTATCTGAAGGCCACAGACTGACGTGGAGACCTGGTATAACGACGCCCACGCAGCGACCAGGGGCATGATCGAGCAGTGTTTCGGTCTCCTGAAAATGTGGTTCAGGTGCCTGGACTGCTCTGGTGGGGCCCTCTATTATAGCGCTGGGAGGGTCACCCGATTAATCGCAACCTGCTGTGTGCTCCACAACATTGTGCAGCAGAGGAGCGACGTGCTGGCGGAGGAGGATGAAGGCCAGGCCTCCTCCAAAGATGAGAATGTAGGGGAGGATGGACAGGCATGGGGCCCGGGTAGGCATGGAAGGTCACACAACATGTGCACCATGGCCAACGCGCAAGGAATGCTCTGATCGCCTCCAGGTCCACCGACTAGGGGGGGGGGGGGGTGGGGGGAGGGACTGGCCAGAGGCATGGACACCGCATCCCACCCCCACACACCAAACTCCCCTCCCCCACCTGCAACCCCCTCCGTGGTACATACCTGCCACACTACGGGGTGGGGACCCTGGGTTGGCAGAAATAGCGAGTCTGGTCCATGGGATGGAGGGTGATGACCACCCACTCTGTGATGACCTCTGGTGCTCCGCATCGTTTGGCAACTTCTGAATCCTGCCCACGGTAGCACTTTCCAACGCTCACCTGGGTGATCCCTGCATGAGCTGGCCATTCCATCACACAATCCCATCTAAACCATGGAGTGGCGGAGGTGGGGACGGTGGGGTGGGGGGTCACAGGAGTGGTGAGTGCTGGCTGAACTCTGGCCCGTGAGCCAAGGCCACCTTGTCCCCAGGCCAATCACCCGGGGGCTTCCGATCATCTGGGAGACCCAGCGACCACGACAACACACAACCCTGCCATGGCATCACTGCAAGACGTGCCAGATCGACATGGGTACCACCATTACACGTGAGAACACCACACACCAGGTATGTGCTACATACTCGTGCGACTTGGCCAACGTTGTCTCCCTCATACACTGCAAGAAAGGATGTCCCGAAGCATGGTACATTGGCAAGACCATGCAGACGCTGCGACAACGGATGAACGGGCATCGCGCGACAATCGCCAGGCAGGAATGTTCCCTTCCAGTCGGGGAACACTTCAGCGGTCAAGGGCATTCAGCCCCTGATCTTCGGGTAAGCGTTCTCCAAGGCAGCCTTCAGGACGCGCGACAATGCAGAACCGCTGAGCAGAAACTGATAACCAAGTTCCACGCACATGAGTACGGCCTCAACCGGGACCTTGGATTCATGTCATAGTACATTCACATTACCACCTGGCCTGGGCTTGCGAAATCCTATCAACTGTCCTGGCTTGAGTCAATTCACACCTCTTTAACCTGTAATTATCCCTCTCTCCAGTCGCACCGTCTGGACCTGAAAAGACTTAATTACCTGCAAAGACTCGCATTCAAAGTATCGTCTTTCATCATTGCCTTTGTCTATATATGTTTCTGGAACCCATCTCTCCACAGTGATGGTCAGGGACAGGAGGCTGTGACTGCAAGTCAAGCAGATATGGGGAACCAGCATACAGTGATGGAGGAACCTCAGCCCTTGGCTTTAACCAACAGGCACAAGGTACTTTTTACCTGTGTGGCTGAGAACAAGAACTGCCCGGTGGATGAAAAACAGACCACAGCAGCATGGTTCTGGAAGTCATTCAATTGTGGGGTGAGGAAAAGAAATGTGATAGTAACGGGGGACAGTATAGTCAGGGGATAGATACCACTCTCTGTAGTCACAACCAGTTTCTGGAACGCACCTCTTCATTCACCTGAGGAAGGAGCTGTGCTCTGAAAGCTAGTGATTCGAAAAAAAACTGTTGGAGTTTAACCTGGTGTTGTAAGACTTCTTTCTGTCCAGGAATTAAGGAAGTGGAGATGAGAGTTGTACCAGGGTGAACAGGGTGAGAAAGAGTGATGTTTTCAGGGAATAAGGGTGTCAAAGGTGGAGGTGAGGGAGTGGTTAATGAAGAGTAAGCAATTTGGCTCTTCACGCCTGTTCTGCCATTTATCTCCACTTTCCTGCCAATCCCCATATTCACTGACCCCCTTAGATTCTGAAAATCTGATTGCAGCTTTGAGCAACTGATGAGCACCCACAACCCTCTGGGATGGACAATTCCAAAGATTCATAATCCTCCCAGTAACGAAAATGTTAATCATCTTAATCCTAAATAGCTGATGCTTTTTAACAGCAGTGTGCTGCATAGTTCTCGATTCCATCCAGAGGAAATAGCCTCTCATACCCTGTCAATCCCTGTCATAATCTTATACGTTTCAATGAGCATGCTTTAGCCCTCCAAATAACATTTGCTGCTAAACAGGTGAGGTGCTCCATCTCCTAACCCATTCAACTGACTGAGATGGTATTTTAGATGGTTTTTCTGTTGGCTTGTACCTAATAGGTACAGGAGAGGATCCATCCAGTGTCATTTCAAGCTGAATTTGCTGAATATTAAGAGGACACAGTAATACTCATCAGAGGAAATTCCTAGGACAGGTTGGTCCCTCATGAGGCAAGATGTATGTTCAGAACAAAGCTATCTACTAAAATCTCCTACAACGTTGGCTTATCTTGTGTGATAATATTTAGCCTATTAAACAATACGCTTTACAAATCTGAAACATTCATCCCATTAATCCCATCTAGATCTACATCTGATGACTTGAAATTGTGCTCTACATCTGATGACTTGAAATTGTGCTGTCAACTTTACCACCTAATTCCCTTGATGCAAAAAAATGGAAAGCACAACAAATATAACACTTAAATATTTATGTAAATTGAAACAACTGGAATCTTATTGAAGAAAACATAGCTCAATCTTGACTGCAATGTAAAGGGCAGGAAAATGCTGACTTACATCTAGTTTTGAGTTGCAAAGGGTAGTGAGGTTCACAATGGTTCATTTAACCCGTTAGCCTGGTTAGAAAGGGTGAGTTAAAAAGAAATTCAGTCAGTCCAATAACTTAACACACTGAGTGGGTGATATGGTGCACAGTGGTTAGCACTGCTTCCTCACAGCACCGGGGTTCAGTTCAGCTTTGGGTGACAGTCTGTGTGGAGTCTGTATGTTCTCCTTGTGTTTGCGTGGGTTTCCTCCAGGTGTCCCGGTTTCCTCCCACAGTCCAAAGATGTGCTGGGTTAAGTGGAATGTCCATGATAAATTGCCTTTTAGTATCCAGGCATGGGCAGGATAGGTAATGGGGTTAGGGCGAGGTGGACGGGCGAATGGATGGGTAGAGCGCTCATTCGAAGGGTCGGTGCAGATCCGATATGTCAAATGGCCTCCTTCTGGATTTTATGAACCCTATTAACATGCCTCCACCGGAAGCTACTAAGCAATCCACATAGCCATTGTTTTTGTGGCTAACATGAAGTTCCCATTCTCTCCTTGTAAGTGACACCCTTAACTACATAGAGAAAACATAGACACAAGTTGGCAATAGTTTCGCAATAATCAAGGGAGCGTAAGTGGTGAACAATAGTAATGCTGGCGTTTGGATTGGATTTGATTTGTTTATTGTCATGTGTACCGAGGTACAGTGAAAAGTATTTTTCTGCGAGCACCTCAAACAGATCATTAAGTACATGAAAATAAAATAAAAAGAAAATACATAATAGGGTAACACAAGGTGCACAATGTAAATACATAGACAGCGGCATTGGGTGAAGCGTACAGGAGTGTAGTGTGAATCAGGTCAGTCCATGAGAAGGTCGTTTAGGAGTCTGGTAACAGCGGGGAAGAAGCTGTTTTTGAATCTGTTCGTGCGTGTTCTCAGACTTTTATTTATCCTGCCCAATGGAAGCAGTTGGAAGAGTGATTAAGCCGGGTGGGAGGGATCTTTGATTATGCTACCCACTTTCCCCAGGCAGTGGGAGGTGTAGATGGAGTCAATGGATGGGTGGCGGGTTCGTGTGATGGACTGGGCTGTGTTCACGACTCTCTGAAGTTTCTTGCGGTCTTGGGCCAAGCAGTTGCCATACCAGGCTGTGATGCAGCCAGATAGGATGCTTTCTATGGTGCATCTGTAAAAGTTGGTAAGGGTTAATGTGGACATGCCGAATTTCCTTAGTTTCCTGAGGAAGTATAGGCGCTGTTGTGCTTTCTTGGTGGTAGCGCGACGTGGGTGGACCAGACAGATTTTTGGAGATGTGCACCCCTAGGAATTTGAAACTGCTAACCATCTCCACCTCGGCCCCATTGATGCTGACAGGGGTGTGTACAGTACTTTGCTTCCTGAAGTCAATGACCAGCTCTTTAGTTTTGCTAGCATTGAGGGATAGATTGTTGTCGCTGCACCACTCCACTAGGTTTTCTATCTCCCTCCTGTATTCTGACTTGTCGTTATTCGAGATCCGGACCACTATGGTTGTGTCGTCAGCAAACTTGTAGATGGAGTTGGAACCAAATTTTGCCATACAGTCCTGTGTGTACAGGGAGTATAGTAGGGGGCTAAGTTCGTAGCCTTCCGGGGCCCTGGCATTGAGCACTATTGTGGAGGAGTTGTTGTTATTTATTCTTACTGATTGTGGTCTGTGGGTCAGAAAGTCGAGGATCCAGTTGCAGAGTGAGGAGCCAAGTCCTAGGTTTTGGAGCTTTGATATGAGCTTGGCTGGGATTATGGTGTTGAAGGTGGAGCTGTAGTCAATAAATAGGAGTCTGCTGTAGGAGTCCTTGTTGTCGAGATGAGTAGGGCCAGGGGGATGGTGTCTGCTGTGGACCGGTTGCGGCGGTATGCGAATTGCAGTGGATCAAGGCATTCTGGGAGTATGGAGTTGATGTGCTGCATGACCAACCTCTTAAAGCACTTCATTCCGACTGATGTCAGGGCCACCGGACGGTAGTCATTAAGGCATGTTGTCTGGTTTTTCTTTGGCACTGGTATGATGGTGGTCTTCTTTAAGAGGGTGGGGACCTCGGAGCGGAGTAGGGACAGGTTAAAGAACACATCTGCCAGCTGGTCTGCGCAGGCTCTTGAGTGCACGACCAGGGATCCCGTCCGGAGTCAAAACCTGTATAAAAAGCAAATGTTATCATAAAGAAGAGGGATTGTTAGTTCCATTCATGATTAGAACAAGTAATAAGACTGTTTCCAGAAACATTAGGTCAAATTATTGATAATAATAATCCTTAAAATAGTATGAGTAACAATTAAACAATGGTCCATAACGTCCTGGTTCCACATTGTTGCACTTAGGGGGTACCCCAATGATGCGCTGGGGAATCCCTCCAAGAGGTTTCCAAGTAAGTGCAAACTTCCTCTGGACAATTGAGCTGGGCTGGGAATCATCCGACAGAAGCGATTTAAATTGTTAACTTCGGATGATTCTGTTTTACACTGATAGTTACTCTGAAAGAGGAAAGGAAAAAAATTAATTCGAACTCCAGAGTAACTATTTTTTAAAAATAATCAGACCCAGCCTTGCAAGGGACCCCCCCCCCCCACCCCCGCCCCCACAAGCAAGAGCCCCAGTTTCATAGTTTGTGAGTGGAAATTAGGCCTAAATCACACAAGGGAGCCACTCTGCCTTAGCAGTTATCATTTGTTGCAAGATAAGAAGTCTTACGACACCAGGGTACAGTCCAACAGGTTTGTTTCAAATTACTAGCCTTCGGAGCACAGCTCCTTCCTCAGGTGAATGAAGAGGTGGGTTCCAGAAACGCATATATAGACAAAGTCAATGATGCAAGACAATACTTTGAATGCAAGTCTTTGCAGGTAATCATGCAGACGCTGCGACAACGGATGAACGGACATCCCGCTACAATCGCCAGGCAGGAATGTTCCCTTCCAGTCGGGGAACACTTCAGCAGTCAAGGGCATTCAGCCTCTGATCTTCGGGTAAGCGTTCTCCAAGGCGACCTTTAGGACACGCGACAACGCAGAATCGCTGAGCAGAAACTGATAGCCATGTTCCACACACATGAGTACGGCCTCAACGGGTACCTTGGATTCATGTCGCATTACATTCATCCCCCACCATCTGGCCTGGGCTTGCGGAAAATCTACCAACTCTCCTGGATTGAGACAATTCACACCTCTTTAACCTGTAATCATCCCTCTCTCCAGTCGCTCCGTCTGGACCTGTAAAGTCTTAATTACCTGCAAAGCCTCGGATAAGACCATGAAACAAATAAGAGTTATAGTTCCACATGAGTCCAGACTCCAAAGTCCAATGGTGTATTCCTTCAGAGATTAGCAGGCTGAAACTGTTGCATGCTTATCCGTCTGCCTGGAAGCAATGACTTCCTGATGGGAGAAAGCATATAGAGGTGAATAAGTCTTATGGGCACAGATACAGGGGGCGGGATTCTCCGCTCCCACGCCGAAGTGCGCACGCCGTTGTGAACGCCGTTGAGGTTCACGACGGCGTGAAACGGCCCCTATCCCGACCGATTCAGGGCCTGATAATGGGCTAGGAGCGGGGCCGCGTCATTTACATGCGCCAGGCCTTGTTGTCACGTAAAGGCGGCGCCGCATACATGATGCGGCCGGCGCCGCATAACTGCCATCACCCGCGCATGCGTGGTTGCCATCCTCTCCGCGTCCGCCCCGCAAGAAGATGGCAGACGGATCTTGCGGGGCTGCGGAAGAAAGGAGGTCCTCCTTCAGAGAGGACGGCCCGACGATCGGTGGGCACCGATTGCGGGCCAGACCCCATTTGAGGCCCCTCCCGGTGCGGGATACAGCCCCCCCCCCCCCCCAGGCCACCCCCCAGCATTCCCGCGCTGTTCCCGCCGGCAGCGACCAGGCGTGGACGGCGCCGGGGGGAACCCGCCGTTTTGGCCTGGCCGCTTGGCCCATCTGGGCCTGAGAATAGCAGGGGTGCCGGAGAATCGCCATTTTGGGTGTCTCGGGCGATTCTCCGGCCTGCGCCGCGCGGGACTCGACGGGGCCGTTCTCGCCGCTTGGGAGAATCGCGGGAGGGCGTCGGACCGGCGTCGCGGGAAAATTTGGCGACCCAGGCGATTCTCCCAACCGGCGCAGGAGCGGAGAATCGCGCCCAGGAGTCCCCGTATTCCATTAGTACACAATGTAGAGAGGGCCAGGCAATTTACCTGGACAAAGTTCTCTCTGCACCTACCTGTTCAGTGGCATAATGGCTGACTGGCCAAGTTCAGCTCCACACTGCGATATTACAATTTGGGTTTTGGACAAAGGATGTATATTTCCTGGTCTGAAATTTTGAGTTGTTTAATGGAGGAGTCAGGGTCCCTTATGTCCGCGACCAGAGCTTTGCCTTAGTAATGTAAAGGTGCACTTCTTTGAAATTTGTTTTTCTGCAGTGACAGCAGGAGGTCCCTGCTGTTTACTGAAAGCTAGAAGTTTTTCTTGCTTGCGTCATGGCTAATCAGGTATGTCAGGGTAAAGCCTTGATCCATTTTCAAAATAAAATAATTTTATAAAGTAGCCAGGTTGACATATATGTATATTTTCCTTTCTGTCTTCTGGATGGGATCATATTCAAAACTACATGATCAATTGTTGTGTTCATTTGAACCAGTGGCACATAGTTAGTAAACATTGGAAAGAAAACAGAGCGCATTAAGGGAGGAGTTCCATATATCAAGCTATTCCAATCATCTTCTAAGAAGCAATTAACAAGTGACTAATTAAATAAATAAGGTTAGTCAGACATGGCAGAGATGGTGGTGTGCTCTGAATAGAATATGTGGCAATCTGTGGGATGCAGTGCTGTCACAGACAATGCCCCGAATCATGCTGTGAGGATATCCCAACTTGGAACACCGGTCCGGGGGTGTATAGTTTTGTTTTTGGAATGATGTGAGGAATGAAGTGAAACCCAGTGAGAATAAGCGGCCCAGTCGCATGTAACAATTATTAAAGATTACTTATTAAATTAAAGAAAATACAAATATACACAAACAGAACTATAGTACTTATAAGACAATTAAAGTATATGAATTACTAAACACACACACAGTTTAGGTAAAATGTACCCCTTGTACCAAAATATGTCTACAACCCCTGAACTCCTTTAGACATTCCCTGCTCGGGCAGCACGGAGGCGCAGTGGTTAGCATTGCTGCCTCATAAGCGCCGAGGTCCCAGGTTCAGTCCCGGCTCTGGGTCACTGTCCGTGTAGAGTTTGCATCTTCTCCCCGTGCATGCGTGGGTTTCGCCCCCACAACCCAAAGATGTACAAGGTAGGTGGATTGACCACGCTAAATTGCCCCTTAATTGGAAAAAATGAATTGGGTACTCTAAATTTAAAAAAAAAGACATTCCCTGCTCCACAAACAACATCCAAATTAAAAAGATTTATAGATTAAAGGCGCGATTCAGTGGACTGGAAACTAAGTCCAGTTTAGGACTCGTTTGGTGGGGTGTTTCACATTGGCCACATTGGCGAGATCACAGCCTGTATTTAACGGCACTTATCATAGAATCCCTATGGTGAAGAAGGAGGCTATTCAGCTCATCAAGTCTGCACTGACTCTTCGAACGAGCATTTACACATATCCACTCACCTAATGACCCCTCCCTACCCGCGTAACCCCATAACCTAACCTGCACATCCCTGGACACTAAGAGGCAATTTAGCATGGCAAATCCACCAAACCCGTACATCTTTCGACTGTAGGAGGAAACCGGAGCACCCAGAGAAAACCCACGGAGACATGGAGAGAATGTACAACACCACACAGACAGTGACCCAAGCCAGAATTGAATCCGCGCCCCTGGTGTCATGATATGCAAACATGCAACCAATGAACACTCAGAATAGGACACAACCAATGGGCAGTCAGGACATTCAGAGGTGACATCACCACAAGGGGGCATGACATAAACACTATAAAAGGGATGAAGCGCTCACACCCTGCCTTTCCACAGACAGACATCTAGAGAGTTAGACAGGGTTGATCAGCAGCATCACACCCCAGCACGTGGCTTAGAGCAAGCTGGTACAGTTAGACTGAGTTACTACAGTTAGATTAGCAGAGAGTATAACTCATTTGAGAACTGTATTAATAGTTCAATAAACACGTTGAACTCATTTCAGAGTCTGGCGCATCCTTTAGTTAAGACTGCATCAAGTAGCAGCCTGTGTTATCCGAAGCAGCATAACACAACATGATACAAGGAGTGACTGTTCAATCTATTTAGTTCAACTCAGCAAGATCCGTGACAACCAGCTACTGCATACAGGCACAATGGACAAGATTCAGGTTCCTCATCAGCTCAGGACCACCGGCAATCTTAGTGCCAACTGGCGATCATTCAAGCAGAGATTTCAACTGTACGTGGAAGCATCCGACCTCAATGGTGCGACTGATGCGCGGAAGATAGCTCTTCTACTCACCACTGCAGGTGACCATGCGGTTGAGATCTTCAACTCCTTTCAATTTTCCGAAGAGCAGGACAAAACGAAGTACCAAACCATCATGGACAAATCCGACAGCCTCTGCGAGGTGGACAGCAACAAAATCTTCGAGCACTACATCTTCAAGCAGAGGATACAAGGTGAAGACGAATCCTTCACCTCCTATTTAACTAATCTTAGACTGCTAGTGCAATCCTGCCACTTCGGTGATATCACTGACTCCATGATCAGAGACCAAATTGTTTTTGGAGTCCACTCTGATCCTCTGCGAGAGCAATTGTTGAAAATCAAGCACATGACCCTGCCAGTAGCGATTGAAACATGCACTGTGCATGAGCACTCTAAAAATCGCTATTCACAGTACAAAACGGGAGAAAGTGAAAAACAAGCCTCCCACGAGGTGGAGAGTATTCAGGCCCTCTCACGGATGCAGCGCCTCCACATTGACGAAAGCGGCCATTTCCCAGGGCCCGACGCATGCACAATGCGATTGGGAGCACGTAACGGCTGAAAACCGCACTGCGCATGTGCAGATGTCCGAGAACCGAATCACGCATGCGCCACGGCGCACTGAGCGTCATGACGCCGACGTCATGATGTGTGTGAACTGCGGCACCGTCCATTTTTAAAAAAACTGCCCTGCAAGAAGCAAACGCTGTTTAAACTGTGGGAAACCAAACCGCTATGCAGCCCTGTGCAGATCTGCACCACCAGTCAGGAGCCACGTTTCCAATTCCGACAGCGGCGCATCAGAAGTGTGCAACACCGTGTAATGCATGACTCTGATCCAGGCAGTGCGACGGATCCAGATGATGAATACCTGGACAACACTTACCGAGTGGACATTATTACGAAGTGCGAATACGCCACACCGGACACATCGCAAGTCCAATCAATCCTGGCCGTAGATTCAGAGGACGAATGGCATGCAGTGATGAAGGTCAACCACTGCCCCATCCAGTTCAAACTGGACACTGGTGCTTCCGCCAACCTGATTTTGCAGGTTCAAGAGAATCAAGAAGCCCCCCACAATCCTTCCAGCTGCCTGCAAACTCCTGGACTACAATGGAAACGCAATCAAGGCACTGGGGTCCTGCCACCTGCATGCTGCCGTACGAGTACAAGATTCTACTGCGGCCTGTGCCAAGCCAATGGTCCACACACCATGACGAGTCCCTGCTCCACTGAGACAAGGCAGAGCTCACGAGTCTACAACAAAAAGGCATCATCTCCAAGGTCACTGAACCAACCGACTGGGTTAGCTCAATGATGCGCGTAAAGAAGCCTTCGGGGGACCTACGCATCTGCATTGACCCCAAGGGTCTAAACAAAAACGCGGGAACATTACCCCATCCTGAAGGGGAAAGAAATCACGAGTGAGGTGGCACACACGCGCGTTTCTTCACAAAATTGGACGCATCCCAAGGATTTTGGCAAATCCAACTTGAAGAATCCAGCAGAAGGCTCTGCACCTTTAACACGGTTTTAGCAGGTTCTGCTACAACCGAATGCCATTTGGCATCTTCTAGGCATCAGAGATTTTCCATCGCATCATGGAACAGATGATGGAGGTTCATGTCTACGTTGGCGATATCATCATCTGGTCCACAACCCCAGAGGAACATGTGTCGCGACTAAGAAAGTATTCCGATGCATACATGAACATGGCCTCAAGCTAAACAGGTCCAAGTGCTGTTTTGGGACATCCATGCTGAAGTTCCTGGGCGATCAGATTTTGCAACACGCTGTGCGCCCGGACACAGACAAAATTAAAGCCATCAAGGCAATGAAAGTCCCCCAGGACAAGAAGGCAGTACTGTACTTCCTGGGAATGGTCAATTTCCTTGGCAAGTTCAACCCAAATTTGGCCACACACAACACGGCCCTACGCATCCTGGTGAAAAAATCAACCATCTTGGATGGAAGGCGGAGCACCGCACAGAGTGGCTGGAGCTGAAAGCCAAGCTCACCGCTGCACCCGTACTTGCATTCTTTGACCCAGACCGAGAGACCAAGATATCCACAGATGCGAGTCAGGATGGCATTGGGGCGGTGTTGCTTCAAAGAGACGACATGTCATCCTGGGTACCAGTAGCATCCGCGTCACGGGCAATGACACCCACTGAGACCAGATATGCGCAGATTGAGAAGGAGTGTTTAGGTCTTCTCACCGGCATCCTCAAATTTCATGATTATGTCTATGGCTTGCCAAAATTTACTGTTGAGACGGATCATAGGCTTCTGGTCCACATCATCCAAAAGGACCTGAATGACATGACGCCTCGTTTGCAGAGAATTCTGCTCAAACTCTGGAGGTATGATTTCAATTTGGTGTACACACCTGGCAAGAGCTCATCATCGCCGATGCATTGTCCCGCTCCATCAACTCACCCAGTGAACCACTGGAGAGCATCCAGCACATTGAATTGCAGGTACAACTGTGTGCAAGCACTCTCCCGGCAACAGATGAGAAGATCGTTCTCATCTGAGAAGAGAAGGCCAAAGACCCCGTGTTGCAGCGAGTCATCCACAACCTCCGCAATGGCTGGCAGAAAGGGCAATGGCTGGCAGAAAGGGCAATGGCTGGCAGAAAGGGCAATGGCTGGCAGAAAGGGCAATGCCCTCAATTCTACAATGTCAAGGACGACCTGAAACTGATTGACGGCATCCTGCTCAAGCTGGACAGGATAGTCATCCCGCTATGTCTCCAGAGACTGGTGCTGCGGCAGATTCATGAGGGACACCTGGGCGTAGAAATGTGCAGACGCAGGGCCCGGCAAGCTGTCTACTGGCCCGGCATCAACCAGGACATCACGACATGGTCCTGAACTGTGAAACCTGTCAGAGGTTCCAACCAGCACAGAGCAAGGAGACGCTCCCACCACTCCATGGTCCAAGGTTGGCATTGACCTCTTCCACGCGAATGGTCGCGACTATATCTTAATCATCGATTACTTTTTGAACTATCCTGAGGTGCTGAAGCTGCCAGAACTCACCTTACGGACCGTCATCAAAGCGTGTAGAGACATTCTCATGGCGTGGCATCCCGAACACCGTCATGAGCGACAATGGCCCGTGCTTCCACAGTCGAGAATGGTCCATGTTTGCCAAGAGCTACAATTTCAGGCATGTCACCTCCAGTCCGCACTATCTGCAGTCCAATGGCTAGGTCGAAAAAGGGGTGCACATCGTTAAGCAGCTCATCCGCAAGGCCTCGGACTCCGCTTCCGACATACACCTTGCACTACTTGCGTACCGGGCGACTCCCTTGTCCACTGGCATGTCGCCAGCTCAACTCCTGATGAATAGGGACCTGCGGACGACGCTTCCAGCCATACACCTGCCCAACCTTGATCACCTCCCGGTGCTGCAGAAGATGCAGCAGCTTCGCGACAGCCAGAAGCAGGGCTATGACGCACATGACACCAATCTGGACATGCTATCCCCGGCAGACACGGTCAGGTTCAAGATACCGGATGGTAGGTGGTCTGCTCCGGCAGTCGTTGTTCGACAGGCCGCGCCCAGATCCGATGTCATGTATGTGCAAAGGAATCGAAGGGCACTGCGAAAGGTTGCTTGCCCACAACCACATTCCCCTCCATTTCCACATGTCGAATTGTCACCTCCAGACACCTCGAACCATGAGGCCACCAGTCGTGCCTCCCACTTGCCTGTTAAGACACCGTGATCCCCTCGACCATCAATCCGGCGGTCGACGAGGATCAGTCGCAAGCCTCAGAGACTGGACTTATGAGCATTTGTTTTGTTTGTTCTGCATTCCTCAGTCAGTCACATTAGACAGACACATTCACATGTATATACATCTAAAAAAAGGGGGAAATGTCATGATATGCAAACATGCAACCAATGAACACTCAGGACACAACCAATGGGCAGTCAGGACACTCCGAGGTGGCATCACCACAAGGAGGCATGTCATAAACACTATAAAAGGGATGAAGCACCCTGTCTCTTTCCACAGACAGACATCTTGAGAGTTAGACAGGGTTGATCAGCAGCATCACACCCCAGCACATGGCTTAGAGCAAGCTGGTACAGTTAGACTGAGTTACTACAGTTAGATTAGCAGAGAGTCAAATTCATTTGAGAACTGTGTTGATAGTTCAATAAACACGTTGAACTCATTTCAGAGTCTGGAGCATCCTCTTGTTAAGACTGCATCAAGTAGCAGCCTGGGTTATCCGAAGCAGCATAACACAACACCTGGTGCTGTGAGGCAGCAGTGCTAACCACTTAGTCCCAAAAATGAGCACCCACGTGAATCTTAACATGCCTGTCTCCCTCGCCATCTTATTTGCCTGACTCGCACCTCAGATTCTCACTTCCTCACCACTCAGTCCCAGTTAACAAACGAGGATGGCAGCGCGGAGACTTACTCCTCTCTTTGGGACTGCTGACTTGACTAGGCTTCTCGATGTCGTTGATGAGAGGCGGGACACCCTGTTACGCCGAGGGGGACAGAGAATCAGCATCATGGCACCTGGGAGATAGTGACAGCTGCAGTAAGTGCTGGCAGCATGACCAGGAGGACAGCTGGCCAATGTTGGAAGAAGACGAATGACCTCCAACGAGCTGCAAGGGTAAGTTATCACCTCTCTCCTGGCATCAGCTCCGCCTGCCACCCCATAATTTCTCAAACCTCCCACTTCTCCCCCCCCCCCCTCCAATCCACTAGCTAATACCTCGCACACCCCAACATCTGATCTTCAAGCTTGTTCCTCAGAACTCCCTGCACCCACCAGCACAACCTCTTCATGTCCGGGTGCGGTGCCCACATTACCACCTGCTATAGACCGTTCCATCAAGCATGCGGCTCACAATGTCCTCTTCCTGTACCAGCCTCCCCGAACAGGCGCCGGAATGTGGCGACTAGGGGCTTTTCACAGTAACTTCATTTGAAGCATACTTGTGACAATAAGCAATTTTCATTTTCATTTCATTTTCTTTGTCCCCGGAGACCCGGACCCTGGAGATCATGGGGTTGGATGAGAGAGCAGTGAGTGACAGCGAGGTTGGCCTACACCAGAGAGGTGAGGATCCACTACCACTTCAACCACATGACCTGTCTCAAATTAGTTGATGTCTGACAAAAGTATCCTTCCCTCTCACTGACCACATGCCCATTGTCTTGGAGAATCACCACCTGATGGGGCCGGTCATTAGGAGTTGTACCTCTGATGCATATGAGGTGGAGGCAGGAACTTGCAAGGGAGATATCAGACGGATGTCTGCTGGATCCCAGGACACAGCTGGGTCCCAGCCAGGTGTTGAGCTTCTGGACAAGGTTCTCCTTGAGCTGATGCAGATTATAGGCCAGAGCCGTGACATTCAGGAGGGGGTGTGAGCAACATTCCAGCGACTGGAAGGCCAATTGGAGGAGTCCCAAAGCCTTCAGGCGCAGGAGATGGTGCCGGCAATGCATGGCACCCCGGCCAATATTGCTAGGGTGGCAACTGCAATGGAAAACCTGGAGCATGATGCCCGTGCCTTGAGTGGTGGTGTCCAAGGCGTGGCTCAGTCTGTGACGACCATGGCTGTGGGTCTCGACATTATGTCTCAGTCGACGAGGGACATGTCACAGACACAGTTGGACATTGCCAAGGCACTCCAGAATCTGGCCGAGTCACTGAGGGGCATCGCTGAGGGTGTCAACATCATGATATAGACAGATGACTCAGGGGCTCCAGCTACCCCTCCATCCCCTGGAGTCAAGGGCCCTACGGGCACCCTCAGGGAGCATGAAGTGCTGGTGCCCAACCCGGGGCATTCCACCAAGGAGATTACAAAGGTTTCCAGTTCTTCTGATTTCCCCCCTCCTGACACTGGTGCATCTCAATGGCAGTGGGCAGAACAGGTTGGCATGGAGATGTCTGTGACACCAGTAAGTTGGCCGGGGGCCCCAGCTCCAGGCCCTCCAGAGGACGTCCGCCAAGGGCATCAACGGTCACAGGGCACAGAAAGCAGCAGGCTGCCCCCACCTCTGATGTGCATTTTGGGGACACCTCGACGTAACACAAGACCTCGGAAGACCAAGAAGAATGAGGAGCACTGAGTGGGCACTGGTGAGGTCACTATATGTGGCTAGGGGGAATGGAAATCTGTCACAGTAAAATGTTAACAATTAAAACATTTCATACCTGAAACATGTGAAGCCTCTCACACGTCAATCTTCACAGCGGGCCTAACTGCACCCACACCCCCTGTTCACCCGTCCCCTGGCACAGTGTTCCAAGATCAAAAGCCCCCAATACATATTCTTTTTTTAAAAAATATATTTTATTCAAGATTTTTGGCCAAACATAACAGTACGTAGTGTTTATTTTACACAACAATAAAGCAATATAAATAACAGTGGCAGTTTTAAACAAATAAATAAATAATATATAAACAAAAACAAAAACAAAACTGAATGGCAATTCCTTGTCCAAAATAAATACTCTCCAAAAATACAATCCAACAATCCAATATACAATTACCTATAACAAATACCTATACATATTATACATATACAATAACATCTCTGAGAGTCCGTCTGATTCCTCCCCCCCCTCCCCCATGGGTTGCTGCTGTTGTCTACTTCTTTTCCATTCCCTCTATCTTTCTGTGAGGTAATCGACGAACGGTTGCCACCGCCTGGTGAACCCCTGAGCCGAACCCCTTAACACGAACTTAATCCGTTCTAACTTTATAAACCCTGCCATGTCGTTTATCCAGGTCTCCACACCCGGGGGTTTGGCTTCCTTCCACATTAACAATATCCTGCGCCGGGCTACTAGGGACGCAAAGGCCAACACGTCAGCCTCTCTCGCCTCCTGCACTCCCAGCTCTTGTGCAACCCCAAATATAGCCAACCCCCAGCTTGGTTCGACCCGGACCCCCACCACCTTCGAAAGCACCTTTGCCACCCCCACCCAGAACCCCTGTAGGGCCGGGCATGACCAGAACATGTGGGTGTGATTCGCTGGGCCTCTCGAGCATCTCGCACACCTATCCTCTACCCCAAAAAATTTACTAAGCCGTGCTCCAGTCATATGCGCCCTGTGTAACACCTTAAATTGTATCAGGCTTAGCCTGGCACACGAGGACGATGAGTTTACCTTACGTGGGGCACCAGCCCACAGCCCCTCCTCAATCTCCTCCCCCAGTTCTTCTTCCCATTTCCCTTTCAGCTCATCTACCATGATCTCCCCCTCGTCCCTCATTTCCCTGTATATGTCCGACACCTTACCATCCCCCACCCATGTCTCTGAGATCACTCTATCCTGCACCTCCTGCGTCGGGAGCTGCGGGAATTCCCTCACCTGTTGCCTCGCAAAAGCCCTCAATTGCATGTACTGAAATGCATTCCCTTGGGGCAACCCATATTTTTCCGTCAGCGCTCCCAGACTCGCAAACGTCCCAT
Organism: Scyliorhinus torazame; assembly: GCF_047496885.1. Classification (NCBI taxonomy): domain Eukaryota; kingdom Metazoa; phylum Chordata; class Chondrichthyes; order Carcharhiniformes; family Scyliorhinidae; genus Scyliorhinus; species Scyliorhinus torazame. The sequence goes on along the minus strand of NC_092715.1, from coordinate 213,790,165 downwards.
CTACAAACAGATCTCTCAGTTGTACTACCCCAGCTCTTTGCCATGCTCCAAATCCCCCATCCATTCTCCCCGGAACGAACCTATGATTGTTTCTTATCAGGGACCGCACCGAAGCTCCCGTCCTTCCCCTATGCCGTCTCCACTGCCCCCAAATTTTCAATGTAGCCACCACCACCGGGCTTGTGGTGTATTTCTTTGGTGAGAATGGCAACGGTGCCGTCACCATTGCTTGTAGGCTAGTCCCCCTGCAGGACGCCCTCTCCAATCTCTTCCACGCCGCTCCCTCCCCTTCTCCCATCCACTTACACACCATTGAAACATTGGCGGCCCAGTAGTACTCACTTCGGCTCGGTAGTGCCAGCCCCCCCCTGTCCCTACTACGCTGCAAGAATCCCCTCCTCACTCTCGGGGTCTTCCCAGCCCACACAAAACCCATAATACTCTTCTCGATTCTTTTGAAAAAAGCCTTCGTGATCACCACCGGGAGGCACTGAAACACAAAAAGGAATCTCGGGAGGACCACCATTTTAACCGCCTGCACCCTACCTGCCAATGACAGGGGCACCATGTCCCATCTCTTAAAGTCCTCCTCCATCTGTTCCACCAACCGCGTTAAATTAAGCCTGTGTAATGTACCCCAATTCTTGGCTATCTGGATCCCCAAGTACCGGAAGTCCCTTGGTACCTTCCTCAACGGTAAATCCTCTATCTCTCTGCTCTGCTCCCCTGGATGCACCACAAACAACTCACTTTTCCCCATGTTCAGTTTATACCCTGAAAAATCCCCAAACTCCCCAAGTATCCGCATTATCTCTGGCATCCCCTCCGCCGGGTCCGCCACATATAGCAACAAATCATCCGCATACAGAGATACCCGGTGTTCTTCTCCCCCCGCTGAGTACTCCCCTCCACTTCCTGGAACCCCTCAATGCTATGGCCAGGGGTTCAATCGCCAGTGCAAACAATAACGGGGACAGAGGACATCCCTGCCTCGTCCCTCTATGGAGCCGAAAATAGATCCCCGTCCATTCGTGACCACGCTCGCCATCGGGGCCCTATACAGCAACTGTACCCACCTGATATACCCATCCCCAAAACCAAATCTCCTCAGCACCTCCCACAAATAATCCCACTCCACTCTATCAAATGCTTTTTCGGAATCCATCGCCACCACTATCTCCGCTTCCCCCTCTGGTGGGGGCATCATCATTACCCCTAGCAGCCTCCGTATATTTGTATTCAGCTGTCTCCCCTTCACAAACCCAGTTTGGTCCTCATGAACCACCCCCGGGACACAATCCTCTATCCTCATTGCCATTACCTTGGCCAGAATCTTAGCTTCCACATTCAGGAGGGAAATGGGCCTGTAGGACCCGCATTGCAGCGGGTCCTTTTCCTTCTTTAGGAGGAGCGATATCGTTGCCTCTGACATAGTCGGGGGCAGCTGCCCCCTTTCCCTCGCCTCATTAAAGGTTCTCATCAGTAGCGGGGCCAGCAAGTCCATATATTTCCTATAGAATTCAACTGAGAATCCGTCTGGTCCCGGGGCCTTCCCCGCCTGCATGCTCCCAATCCCTTTCACTACTTCCTCCGTCTCAATCTGTGCTCCCAGTCCCACCCTCTCCTGCTCCTCCACCTTAGAAAATTCCAGCTGATCCAGAAAACACATCATTCTCTCCTTCCCATCCGGGGGCTGAGCTTCATATAATCTTTCGTAAAATGCCTTGAACACTCCATTCACTCTCTCCGCTCCCCACTCCATCTCTCCCTCCTCATCTCTCACCCCCCCCATCTCCCTCGCTGCTCCCCTTTTCCTCAGTTGGTGGGCCAGCACCTGCTCGCCTTCTCCCCGTATTCGTACTGTACACCCTGTGCCTTCCTCCATTGTGCCTCTGCATTACCCGTAGTCAACAAGTCAAATTCTACATGTAGCCTTTGCCTTTCCCTGTACAGTCCCTCCTCCGGTGCCTCCGCATATTGTCTGTCCACCCTCAGAAGTTCTTTCAACAACCGCTCCCTTTCCCTACCCTCCTGCTTTCCTTTATGTGCCCTACTAGATATCAGCTCCCCTCTAACCACTGCCTTCAGCGCCTCCCAGACCACTCCCACCTGTACCTCCCCATTATCATTGATTTCCAAGTACCTTTCAATACACCCCCTCACCCTTAAACACACCCCCTCATCTGCCAATAATCCCATGTCCATTCTCCAGGGTGCCCAATACATATTCTGTCATGAAGCCTTCTGCTCTTGAGGTTGCTAGATATCAACTAGCCTACCTTGCTTCTGAGGGCCTGGCAATTATGTTTCACTTTAATTCTGCCATCTGTATATTTGGCTGTCTGCCCCTATCAAATTCCTTGTCTCTAGACATTAGCATGTGTCTACCTCATTGATCTCTCAATCTTCTAGATAAGATGTTTCTACTAATAGGGGATTCACATCTGGTCTATCTTGTTACTGGGAAAGACACATCTCATCTGGCCTTTTGTAGCTGGCTATTGCTCGGCAGATTTCTAGTGTAGCCACCTGGGTTGGCCAATTCCCGACGTAAAATGGAGAACAGCAAAGGCTGAAGGGAAATTCAGCCAACACAGGCAGAAACTAGCAGGTGCAAGTTTACTGTGTATTAAACTCTGCAAAAGCCCAGACAGCATCGATACCAGCAACCATCTGCATAATAATGTAGCGGCCATCTACATACTAATGAGCGATCCCCGGGAACAATCAAAACATTTGAGATAAATAAGGCCAAGCCAGACTCCTCGGCGCCAGCAGGAGCCAACACAAAAGAGGTTAACGGACACCTAAAGACCGCCCATCGATCAGGGAACCGCTCCAGTATTGGAGAAATCAAACCAAGCGATTGGAACGAAGTCCAATCACTTGGAACCAGGTACGGGGTCCGCCCCGAAAGGCGGGAAGCCCCTGGGGACTATAAAGTAAAGCCTCCAAGTTCAAATCATCCTTCTTGACAGGGTCACTCAGCAACGCAAACCAACCCTTGACAGTGACCTGTCCAGCTACCGCCAAAGAACGCAAGTCTCAAGTCAACGCTCGCTATGAGACAGGCGCTCCTAGCTACCAGTCCATACCAGCTTTTGAGTCCCGCAGACTCAGAACCCGAACGAAAGGCTATTTGTTCCCCTGACCTGGTGGGCCAGTCCGAAGCTAAGTATTGGCCTGTTAGTGATAGAAATAGCTTAGAAAGTAGAGTTTATGCATGAGTAGATTTGACTGTGTGTAAATAAATGTGCTTTTATTTGAATCATACTAATTGGTGTACTGAGTTATTGATCATTACTTGAACTTGAACCTTGTGGCGGTATCATAAAGATACCTGGCGACTCTAGAGCAAAGGTTATAAAACAGAGCCAATTGAACCAACCAAAAGTTAGCAACATATTACTGGCGACATCCTGACGGGACCCGATCTAGAAGTGGCTCAACCACTCCGGGAGAACCCAAAAATTTGAATTAGAGATCCAATTGGGAACAGAAAACCACAAGTGTTCAAGCAGTTCTGATCAATCCTCATAATTCGGAAGTGTGTTAAATGCTGTTGCTCTTTTTAGCCTTAGTTTTATTACCTCTGATTATGTCACCTTTGCTCACGAGTCGCCAGGTATCTTTCTGATACCGCCACGTGGTTCAAGCTCGAGTTATGATTAATAAGTCAGCACACCGCTTAGTAAGATTGAAATCAACGGTCATTTATTATATACAACAATTAATGCTTACACAATAATCCAACTATCTATATAGAAACCAATCACTACTGGCCAATACTTAACTTTAGGAAGGGCCCACCAGATCAGGGAAACAAATGGCTTATCGAATCGGATCTGGCCCGTGGGATGCAAAAGGCTGATACGGGTCGGTGGCTAGGAATCTCTATCGGGTAGCGATCGCCGGAGTCAAACTTACGGTTCTTTGCTGAAGGATCTTGCGAAGGCTGCGAGCAGGTGAAGAAGGGAGAGAGAGAGAGATCTGAACTTGGCCCCTCACTTTATAGGGCCCAGGGGCTTCCCGCCTCTCGGGGCGGCCCTTGACCCTGAGTCCCAAGTGGTTGGACTTGTTCCCAATCACTGGGTTCGATATGTCCAATAACGGGGCGATTCCTCGATCGTGGGGTGGTCGTTCATCTGTCTTTGTCTCGGCCACTGCTGGCGCCGACAGGTCTGGTCCGGCATTCAATTGCTAATATGTTGCAATTGTTCCCGGGGATAGCCGATTAAACTGCAGATGTCTGGGTTGATGTGCTGCTAATAGTCTGGAGTATCGATCTGGGCCGACTTCCCCAGAGCCAAATACGCTATTCTGTCTGCAGCTGTCCGTTTGTGTCCTGTTGGCTGCTTTTCCCATCAGCCTTTTCGGTTAGCCATTTTAAATCGGGTTTTGGCCAAATTAATAGGGAATCAGCCATTTTAGGTGGCTACAATGCATGCATAACTAACAGGGCGATAAGGTAATACTGATAGATTTTTGTTGCGACAAAACTGTTGGGAGTTTGTATTCCGGAAAATAGCGAAAGCCGTACCCGTAATTACAGCACCGCCTTAATACCCCCTGTTCCAAATTTTTTTAAAAGCATTCAGAGAAGAAAGATGGCAGTGCAGGCAATGCAACGCCTCATGAACCCAGAAGAATTCGTGGTCGCAGCGACCAGCAGCAGTAGAGTAGGACAGTGTCCCGCTTGGGAAGAGGAAATCAGAAAGTACCTCAAAGGGAAAGGATGGCCCCTTTGGAGCGAATTCTGTAACAATGAGGAAACAGGTCCCGGGAGTATAGGACATACTTAGTGGGAGAACCTGAGCGAGATTCACAAGAAGAGCTTAGGAAAAGCTCGCAAGCCGATGGCAATCGTGTCCTGTTTGGCACATTTGCGAGGCACAGAGGAGGTCGTTAGGACGCTCCAGAAAGAGATAGAAGGCACACATCGAATGAGCAAGGTCGATGTCAGTGAGGTAGAGAAAGAGAACGGAGAGTTAAGGAGGAAGTTCACAGCAAAAGACGGAGAGGTGGATGATGCCAAGCGGGCACACCAGTCTTGTCTGGCGTACTTAAGCAGCTTCCAATCCCAGTACGAAAAGGCCTATCAGGACACGCAACGTGCAGTCCTGGTACAAGAGGAAACCGAGAAGCAGGTAGAGGCATTGCAGAGGCAGTGTAGTGACCTGAAGGCGGCGTTAAGAGCACTCCATGCTGCCACCACGGAGCAAAGACAAAGCTCATTAGACCATGCAAAGTGCCGGAAGCAGATTGCAGAACTGCAATCTCTGATTTCAGTTCAAAAAGGATTCCAGGAAACATTTGGATCACAGCTAGATGAGGAAGACGGCCCTGATTGGGAAGAATTGAGTGGGACAGCGCAGAGATATGTTCAGGGAACATGTGCGCAGGGAAAGCCCCAGAAGAGAAAAGCGCCCCAACCCCCCACAGAGCAGATAGTTCAGGTACCAATGAACCCAGTCACCGCCCACCGCACAGCCACATCTGACGACACGGAATTTCTGTACACCACCCCCTTAACAGTGACCCAATTACGGGACGTGTGCAATAAAATCAAACCGTTCCTCCCCACTTCAGACCCCCACCACTTCTTTGCCAGAGTAAAGCAGCAGGCGGCCATGTATGGCCTGGACGAGCGTGAGCACATAAAGCTCACAGTTTTGAGTTTAGACCCTTCGGTCGTAGCAGCCCTTCCCGACCCACAGAATGTAGGAGGAGGCACCCTTGCAGAAATGCATACCGCGATCCTAGACGCGATCGGGTATAACAGGGGTGACCCCGTAGATGACCTCAATAAGTTCAGGCAAAAGAAAACCAAGCACCCCACAGCGTTTGATGGACGCTTGTGGATCCATTTCGCAGCAGTTTTCGGAGACTTAGACCGCGCCCATTTGTCCCCAGACAACATGGCCAAATGGACCCGCACCCTTATCTCCCATGCCACAGAAACAGGACAAAAAGCTTGTGCGAATTATGACCTCTCAGAGGAGGCTCATAATGAGAAATGGGTTGTAAAAGGATTGTCCCGCACCTGGGAGCAATCTGTTCAAAACAAACCCACCAACAAAAATCCCGAAGAACAGCAGGCAGAAGCAGACATACAAGCAGTTAAAACACACCAGAACCCCGCATGGGTAAAAGGCAAGAAGAGCCCCCCACAAAAGTCACAGGAGTGTTACAACTGTGGACAGTTAGGACACTTTGCAAGCGAATGCAATGCCCCACGAAAGCCACAGAGAGCCCAGAAGGCAGGCACCCTGAATAAGAATAAGACAGAGCCCATACGTAGTGTGAGCACCCTTTCAGATCAGACGGACCTGAACGGAACGGACTGACGGTGTTCGGGCTCCCCCAGTTGGGTCTGCGACACCCTTGGGATAGGTCCGGCCGACCAGTAGTTGCAGCAAAGATACGGGGACAGCCCATCGAGTTTCTCTGTGACACAGGAGGGTCCCGCACCACAATCAATTCCTCCACCATGTTTCAAAAGGACACGTGGCCCACTACAGCCACCATCACCCTCAGCGGCTTTACAGGCCACTCACAGCAGGGACACATCACAGCCCCTGTACCCATTCAAATCGGCAACATCACCACCAAGCACCCCATAGTTTTAGTCGTTGTACCCCACACAGCAGAACACATTTTAGGCATAGACTTTATGAATTCCCACAACCTATCCTTTGATCCAGTCAACCAGTGTGTCTAGAAAATGGCAAAATCCGCAAGAGCCCCCGCAACGCTCACCATAGGAGAATATGCAAACAAAATTAGCGCAGTAGGCAAATTTTGGTTTGACCCGACTACGATTAGCACGGACAAGCAGGTTAGGGCAGTTTTACAAAAGAACAGGACAGCATTCGCGACCCACAAACACAACTGTGGCCGGATGACTGGTTCAGTACAAATCACAGGACCTGACCCTAGACCCCAAAAGCAATATGGATTTCCCCAAGAGGCAGAGGGAGAAATCACAAAAGTAATAGACAGCTTATTAGAGCAGGGCGTACTTAGATCAGTAGCCTCCACTAATAATGCCCCAATTTGGCCAGTGAGAAAGCCCGATGGTTCATGGCGACTGACCATCGATTACCGGGAACTCAACAAAGTCACCCCTGCAGCAGCCCCCATGGTAGCCACAAGTCCCGAGACCATGCTCAAGCAGGGACTCAATTCCCGATACTTTACGGTTTTGGATATCAGTAATGGATTTTGGTCCATTCCATTGGCAAAGGCGTGCCAGTACAAATTTGCCTTCACCTTTAAAAATCAGCAGTACACGTGGACATGCCTTCCACAAGGATTCCGCAACTCCCCCTCCATTTTCCACCGACAGCTGGCAAATGGTTTAGCCAAATTTTCTCGCCCCGAATGTCTGGTCCAGTACATAGATGACCTACTACTGCAGGCAGACACCAAGGAAGAGCACATTGAGCTTCTGTCCGAACTCCTGGAACTCCTACAAGCAATTGGTTGTGAAGTTAACCTCAAAAAGGCCTAGATTTTGGAAAACAAGCTGATATCTTTGGGTACAATTATCACACACGGTAATCGCGAGATCGAGCATAAAAGGATTGACTCGATTGCCAAATTGCCCCTTCCCCAGAACGTTTCAGCCCTCCGGTCGTTTTTAGGACTGGTTGGCTACTACCGAAACCACATTGACGGTTTCGCCAGCAAGGCAGCACCCCTCTCAGACCTCCTAAAGAAAGGAGCCCCCTGGGAATGGCTTCCGCAGCATACGGATGCTGTGGACTCTTTGAAAAGAGCACTCATTGCAGCCCCCGCACTACAAGTTCCAGACCCGCTTTCCCCCTATGCGATGGAGGTAGCAAGCACAGACCGCACCCTTTCGGCCGTGCTCCTCCAGGAACGGCACGAACAGTTAAGGCCCGTGGCTTACGCCTCCAGAGTTTTAGATGCTGTAGAGCAGGGATTTTTAACCTGTGAAAGGCACCTGCTCGCAGTTTTTTGGGCAGTACAGTATTTTTCTTACATAACCGGACTAAACCCCATCACAATCCTCAGAGAACACACCCCCACCCAACCTTTACTTGACGGACGACTCAAGGACGGTACAGTTAGTCAATAAGAGCAGCCAGATGGACCCTTCTTTTGCAGGGATGGGACATCACTGTTAAAAGACCAAGACCCACACTTTTTTAGCTGATAACTTACTGTACCCCGGAACTCCCCATGAATGTGAAATTATGTCTCCACACCACAACACAGGCCCCTTTATTGCTAAAACACCCCCCAGAAAGATAGGTAGTTCAACCCAGAGCCCCAAGCACACAGACACGTGCGGATATATGTGGATGGTTCTTCCACAGTATTAGAAGGGAAGCGCATAACAGGATGCGGCATTAACGTCAGGGACGCGCCCTAGAAGAAATAGCAATAAAACTTCCAGGACACTTAGGCGCGCAGGCAGCAGAACTTGCGGCCATCGCATACATAGTGGAACACCCAGATTCCTTCCCCAGCCCAGCAGACATATATTCGGACAGCCGTTATGTCTGCAACAGTCTTACGGAATTCCTACCTCTGTGGAAAGCAAGAGGATTTGTTTCCGCAAGACGGAAAACCCCTCCCTTCAGCCCCATTGCTCCGTCACATTTTAGAGCGAGCACTTTGGAATAGTTAAAGTTCGGAGTCACCATCATTCCTCCTCCCCTGAAAATGTAAAGGCCGACGCATTGGCAAAAGCAGGTTCCAGGCACGGATATTTTTGGACACCCCCCGAAAGCGCACCAGTGACTGCAGTTCAGGTCTCGCAGACTAATATCGAGGATTTAGTGCAGGCCCAGAAGCAGGACAGCAATCTCAGGGAGATTTTAAAAGAAAATTTACGGCACCACACATGACGGTGTAGTGTTAAAAGACACCCTTGATGTGGTTCCTGAACAGGACAGGAATCAACTGATTTCTTTGTTCCATGACAGTCATGGACATCAGGGAATCGATCCCACTACAGCCCACCTCAGGCAGCTCTGTTGGTAGCCGAGTTTAAAAGGTGATGTAACTCACTACGTTGAGAATTGCCTTATCCGTGCCCAGAACAATCCGGACAGATACGCCAAAAAGGCTCAGCTTAGTCACACCCGACCCGTCAATGGCCCCTGGACTAACCTCCAGATTGATTTTATAAGACCATTGCTCCCTTGCAGGAATGGTTATAAATATGTACTCGTGGTGATAGACACGTTTACCAAATGGGTGGAAGCATTCCCAACCAGAACTAACACGGCAAAGACCACAGCCAAGATTTTAACCCACCACATCTTTACGAGATGGGGACTCCACCGCAGCATTGAATCCGACCAAGGTTCCCATTTTACGGGACGTGTCATGAAGAACGTCCTCACGATATTTGGCATTACCCAAAAATTCCACATCGCATACCACCCCCAGTCAAGTGGTATCGTGGAGCGCATGAATCGGACCCTAAAATCCACCCTCAGAAAAATGGTCCAGCAAAACAACACCACTTGGGATTCAGTCCTCCCTTTTGCGCTGATGTTTTTGCGAAATACAGTTTCAACTTCCACAGGTTACACCCCACACACCCTCGTGACCGGACGCCCCATGAAAGGCACAGAATTTTTATTAGGATTAGATTTGACCAGCCCCGAAGTGATGGCCCTCACACACGAGAAAGCAGGAGAACAATTAGTGGCGAATGTTAAAACGGCTCAGCTAGCAGCCGCAGTGAAATTGGGCACAAGAAAGAAACAGAGCAAGGCCTGTTTCGATAAGACAGTGCATGTGACTGAGTTCAGTGTAGGACAGCAGGTCATGCTCTCCGTATACAACCCCAGCACATTCCTGTCACCAAGTATTCGGGTCCGTACTCCATTGCGGACAAAGTAAGCCCCTCCGTGTACAAAATAAAGTACCCCAATGGAAGGACTGCATGGTTCCATATCAACCAGCTTAAGGCATATGGAACACAGTCTAACCAAGCACATCACGTCATGCTCGATGCAGCAGACCACGCCCCGCCCACAGCCAACATAACCCTACCCTCCCCCAACACGTCCAGCCCAGCCACGGACTCAACCCCGACTCCACCCCCGAACTCTAGACTCCGCCCCGGAACGCCCACAGACTGCAGCAGCTGTGACTTGGACGATAGCCACAGCATGCCTCCCTATTATCCCCATGCAACAGGACCCACACCCAGCGAATCCGACCACGATTCGAGTGATCCCTTCATGATCACTTTCCTAAACAAACCCCACCACCGACCTACAATGACGACCCCGTTTCCGTCCCCACAGAACTAGACACCACCTTTTGGCACCGAGATAATTCATACAGACTCGTCTGGAATGACGAGAGGGATCCCAAATCACACCATGCAGCCCTATCCGCCCTGATACATTCGAGAGTTTGGCATCTGGGAGAAGATGACGACTTTGAGTCTGACTCCCAAAACGAGAACCCCTTTGCGACCCTGTTCGCAACCGATAACTGAGGTGTGCAGATGATGTTTTACAAAAGGAACCGCTTGGGAGAAAACGGGGTCCTTTCTGATGGAACCTGCAGCATGGTTTATGTCGTTTGTAACGGTATTGTTTAAATGTTGTATGTAAGATTGGAAAAAATTTTCCCCACAGCCCCACGCCTTATTTTTCGGCCGAAACCTCTGAGAACTTGTCAGCACGCTCATCAGCAGAAACCTCTGAGAGCTTGCCAGACCCCCGTTCGTAACTGCCCTTCTGGTTCGAAGGAAGAACCAATACGGCAACCCCCCACGATGATTACATTTCTTGCCCATTCTGGTCGGTTGCTCAGGCAGTGGAGAAACGGCATTGGGACCCGCCCTGCCTGGGAACCCCCCTCTGGTCAGCTACGCTCGGGTAGAGCAGACACGGCATTGGTCACCGTCCTACCTGGGGACTCCATCCAAATCTTACCCTTCGCGGCCCACACGCACCTCATTTCGGCAATTTTTGTTCAAAACGTTTTGTTCTGTTTTCAGGTAACCCTTAGGTTGCCAACCCTCTGCTATTTACATCCTCAAACATTTGGATGGTAAATCGCAAAGCCTGCGAGACAGCTCGCACTGTTTCAGTATTTTTAAGTGTGTCTTGTCCGAATATTCGGTTTAAAAAAAAAATGAGGGAGTCACAAATAGTGACCAATTATAAAGGGAGTAATTGGCACTAAAGGACAGACCGGCTATCATACGAGATATTAAACCAAGATAGTAACAGACACTATGCTTGATCCCACAGAACCCCAGAAGCTCCAAAGAGAAGAGAAGAGAAGTGAAGAGAAAAGAGAGAAGAAGAACCATGAGGACATCCTCCGTGTTGCTCATCACCATAATGGACATTTGGTTGCGTGCGAACGCGAACCCCCTGACCCCAACCCCCCCAGCTGTTAATGATTCACTTCCCCATAGTACCCAGAGCCCAGTCACAAGCCACACCACACCATCTTGGTGTGACAGGTTTATAACCTGGTACTCCCTGTCCTACTTGATAGAATCCCTACTGGTATTGGCGATACTCTGCTGCATCGTGCAGACTATTCGTCTTGAGGAAATGGCGAAGGAGAGCCTACCGCGCTCGCACCCCGGTATATAGGAAAAGATCCCCTATTTTCAGATATAACCAGACCCCCGACCCCCGCGATCTATAATAAAGAACATTTGTTTACGTTTTTTTTGTGAATAAAGAAATGTGTTTCATGAGCGATTGTACAAATCCTGAGCTTGACTGCCAAGCTAGGTCAAATGTGAATAATGCTGCCATGATTTTGTTTGTATTGTTTAGAAAGTTAGTATGATTGAATGTTTGAGTGAGTATAGTTTATTAAGGACAGTGTTAGAGGTACCATTTTTCTTATTTTGTAATGCAGGTCCCTGTTTGACATAGCGCCACTCAGAATTGTCAGTTAAAAATTTCTTGCATAGTTATGGTCAGTGTAGAGGCCATAGACGAGTGCTCGTCGGGTCAGGGAATGAAGAACAACGCAGTTATGTGATCCTTCACGCTTCGCGTTAGGATCACAAGGAGGGAGTGTAGCCACCTGGGTTGGCCAATTCCCGACGTAAAATGGAGAACAGCAAAGGCTGAAGGGAAATTCAGCCAACACAGGCAGAAACTGGCAGGTGCAAGTTTACTGTGTATTAAACTGCAAAAGCCCAGACAGCATCGATACCAGCAACCATCTGCATAATAATGTAGCGGCCATCTACATACTAATGAGCGATCCCCGGGAACAATCAAAACATTTGAGATAAACAAGGCCAAGCCAGACTCCTCGGCGCCAGCAAGAGCCAACACAAAAGAGGTTAATGGACACCTAAAGACCACCCATCAATCAGGGAACCGCTCCAGTATTGGAGAAATCGAACCAAGCGATTGGAACGAAGTCCAATCACTTGGAACCAGGTACGGGGTCCGCCCCGAAAGGCGGGAAGCCCCTGGGGACTATAAACTAAAGCCCCCAAGTTCAAATCGTCCTTCTTGACAGGATCACTCAGCAACGCGAACCAAACCTTGACAGTGACCTGTCCAGCTGCCGCAAAAGAACGCAAGTCTCAAGTCAACGTTCGCTACGAGATAGGCGCTCCTAGCTACCAGTCCATACCAGCTTTTGAGTCCCGCAGACTCAGAACCCGAACGAAAGACCATTTGTTCCCCTGACCTGGTGGGCCAGTCCGAAGCTAAGTATTGGCCTGTTAGTGATAGAAATAGCTTAGAAAGTAGAGTTTATACATGAGTAGATTTGACTGTGTGTAAATAAATGTGCTTTGATTTGAATCTTACTAATTGGTGTACTGAGTTATTGATCATTACTTGAACTTGAACCTCGTGACGGTATCATAAAGATACCTGGCGACTCTAGAGCAAAGATTATAAAACAGAGCCAATTGAACCAACCAAAAGTTAGCAACACTACCTATTGGTCAGCATATCGCATTCTGTTATGTTTTGTTAAATTTGTATTTCTGTTGTTGTTAGACAAATCCATGACAAGACAACCATATCGGCAATGTGTGTAGCTTGAGCAACTTCGGTTCAGAGTTGCTGAGCAGGAATCCGAATTTCTGGCAGTGCGAGGTCCACAGATATGCAGGTTAAGTGGATTGGCCATGCTAAATTTCCCCTTAGTGGCCAAAGATGTGCAGGTTAAGTGGATAGACCATCATCGATGTGCGGGGTGATTGGAAAGCGCGGTAGAGGACTAGGCAGAGTGCTTTTTCAGAGGATCGGTGCAGACTCGATGGGCCGAGTGGCCTCCTTCTGCTCTGTAGGGATTCTATGGATCGGGGGGCGGGGGGGGAGGAGTGTGTTACCTGGACATTTTGTTGCAGGAGGCAGTCACACTCCTTTGCTTCGATAGAACTTCACAGTGATGGTCAGGGACAGGAGGCTGTGACTGCAAGTCAAGCAGATATGGGGAACCAGCATACAGTGATGGAGGAACCTCAGCCCTTGGCTTTAACCAACAGGCACAAGGTACTTTTTACCTGTGTGGCTGAGAACAAGAACTGCCCGGTGGATGAAAAACAGACCACAGCGGCATGGTTCCGGAAGTCATTCAATTGTGGGGTGAGGAAAAGAAATGTGATAGTAACGGGGGACAGTATAGTCAGGGAATAGATACCACTCTCTGCAGTCACAACCAGGAGCTCTGTAGGGTGTGCTGCCTGCTCAGTGCCAGGGTTAAGGCCATCTCTTCATGGTTGGAGACAAACAGAGTGGGAGAGGGAGGACACAAGAGGACATGTAAGATCGAGGCATAGATAGAACTAAGAATCATATTCTTTTTTTTAAACATAAATTTAGAGTACCCAATTCATTTTTTCCAATTAAGGGGCAATTTAATGTGGCCAATCCACCTAGCCTACACATCTTTGGGTTGTGGGGGCGAAACCCACGCAAACACGGGGAGAGTGTGCAAATTCCACACGGACAGTGACCCAGAGCCGGGATCGCTCGGCGCCGTGAGGCAGCAATGCTAACCCACTGCGCCAACATGCTGCCCTAAGAATCATATTCTGTTGAGAAAGTTTGAGGAGTTAAGGTTCAAGTTAAAAAACAGAGACTTAAAGGTAATTATCTTTGGATTGCTATCTGGGCCACACACCAATTGGCATAGGGTTAAACAGGTGGCTGTTAAACAAGTTAAACACATGGCTCAGAGAGTGATGTAGGAAGAAGGGCTGTCGATTAATGTAGCACTGACACCAGTACTTGGAAAGGGAGAGCTATTCCATGGGGATGGGCTCCACCTAAATGGGTTGGGACCAGTATCCAGGTGAATTGGATAACTAGGGCTGTTGATAGGGCTTTAAACTAGCAGAGTGGAGGGAGGGTTTGGATGAAGGAAGTTTTAGAAATCCAAAGGAAAAGGTCACGGCAATTGCGCAGTGTAGTGATATGGTTAAAGACAAGCACAGTGTGGCAAGAAGACCAGAAAGATTAGCTATAATAATGACTGAGGCTCATGCTGGAAATAGTATTAAAAATAAGGCTCTTTGACTGAATGCCCCAAACATCCGCAATAAAATAGATGAACTGGTGACAGAAATAGAGATATGTCACTTTGATCTAACCGGCATTATGGAGGCATGGTTGCAAGGTGACCAAGTTCCAGGGTACACAACATTTTGAAAACGCAATATGAAAAAGGAGGCAGGGTAGCCCTGATAGAAAAGATGACGTAAGTGTGAGATGAATTACTTTAGTTGTAAGAATAGAAAAGCAGAGTTTTGTTTCAAAAGCGTGAAACTTGTAAATGTTGATTTTCAGAAGTACTTGGGTGTACTCATAAGAAAAACAGAAAGTTAATATGCAGTCGCAGCAAGCAATTCAGAAGGGGATGGCATATCAACCTTTCTTGCAAGGGGTTTGGAGTAAAAGCTTAAAGGAAGTCTTTGATGTGAGCACACCAGGAACATTGAATGCTGTTTTGATCTCCGAATTTGAGGAAGGACATACTTGCATTGAAGACATAACAGCGAATGTTCACTGGATTGCTCCCTGGGATGAGACGGTTGTCCTATGATGTGTGGATTAGTAAATTGTGTCTATATGATGTATGGTTTATAAGAATCAGAGGTAATCTCATTGAAACATACAAGCTTCTGAACAAACTTGGCATTGTAGACACCGAGGGGTTGTTTCCCCTGGCTGGAGAATTGAGAGCACAGGGGCACATTCCCAGATGATCATTTAGGACCGAGATGAGGAGAAATCTCTTTGCTCAAAGAGTTGCGAATCTTTGGAATTCTCTATTTTGTTGTCGATGCTCTGTTACCTTGCATATTTAAGGTTGATGTAGGCAGAATCTTGGTCTCTCAGCGAATCAAGAGTTATGGGATTCAGACGGGCAAGTGGAGTTGAAGCTGAAGATCAGCCATGATCAGACTGAATGACGGAGAAGGCTTGAGGGGCCTTGTGGTCTACTCCTGCTCCTGTATCTTATGTTCTTAGGCCATCCTACTTGGTGCAAACAGCAATGGTTTTGGTGAACATAAAACTTCAATGCCAGTTGATGCAGCAGCTTTTAACAAACATGGGAGGCGGTGGTGTCTTGGTATTATCACTGGATTAGTAATCCAGAGACCCAGAGTCATTCTCTGGGGACCCAAGTTTGAATCCCGCCATTTCAGATGGTGAAATTTGAACTCAATAAAAAAATCAATCTGAAATTAAAAGTCTAAAGGTGACCATGCATGAAACCATTGTCGATTGTCGTAAAAACCCATCTGGCTCACTAATGCCCTTTAGGGAAGGAAATCCGTCGTCCTTATCTGGTCTGGCCTACATGTGACTCCAGATTCACAGCAATGTGGTTGACTCTTAACTGCCCTCAGGAATGGGCAATAAATGCTGGCCCAGCTTACGATCATCAATTTGACAGTGGCCAGATTTTGTGTTTGTAGTGTTGATTTAGGGATAAATACTGAGAATCCCATGCTTTTCTTTCCAGTATTGCCATGGAATTTTTTTAAATCTAAGAGGGCAGGCTGAGCATTGACATAAAACCTCATTCAAAAGAAGATACTCAACAATGTAGTACTCACTCAGCACTACTGGCGTGCTACCAAGTTTTAGACACCCTCTTAATATTTCCTTTGACTCAATTTTAACTTTTGCCAGATTACATTCCTACAAAACACCTTGGACATTTCACTACGTTGAAGGTTCTGTATAAATCTAAGTTCTTGTTGTTTCCAACTTGGAAAGAGGCATCTTAGAAGCATTCTTACAGAGGCTGCTAGCAGAGGTGGATTTACAATGAAACATACCATGCCTAGGAACAGGGCCGTGACTTTGAGGGCAGCATGGCAGCATTGTGGATAGCACAATTGCTTCACAGCTCCAGGATCCCAGGTTCGATTCCTGGCTTGGGTCACTGGCTGTGTGGAGTCTGCACATTCTCCGCGTGTGTGCGTGGGTTTCCTCCAGGTGCTCCGGTTTCCTCCCACAGTCCAAAGATGTGCAGGTTAGGTGGATTGGCCATGCTAAATTGCCCTAGTGTCCAAAATTGCCCGTAGTGTTGGGTGGGGATAGGGTGGAGGTGTGGACCTTGGGTAGCCTGCTCTTTCCAAGAGCCGGTGCAGACTCGATGGGGCCTCCTTCTGCACTGTAAATTCTATGATAATTCTACTGTTGGCCGGCCAGTGCACTGGACACCCAATCAGAGCCTGATTGCTCTGCATTTTCTGATAGGTTCATTTCAGCAAGCAATGCAGAGCAAAGTCAGATTGGTGAGTCTGAAAGTGCAGGAAAACACTAGTCCAACCGTATGAACGGTTAACTTGAGGCGTGAGGAACAAAAAGAGATGACCAGGTGAGGAGGCAGAGGCTGCTGAGGCTTCACCATTTTTGTGAAAGGCGAGCAGATTGGCGACTCAATCCAGGGCAGGCCAGCAACAGCAAGTCATAAGGAACCGAAAGCCACCAGAGGTGAGGTCAGCCACTGAGGGGATCAGCAAGTGAGGCGAGCAAGCGACTCGACCCAGGGATGAGGGCAGGCCAGCAACAGCGAAGAGTGAGTTGTCGAAAGCCGCCTTGAAGTGACATCAGCCACCGAGCGGAGCATGCGAGGCAAGGCGAGCAGGTCTGTGACTTGACCAGGGTGGGCCCGCAACAGCGAGGCACCAAAATCGAGCCACCATGCGGTGAGGTCAAATGCAGGGCAGGCGAGGTGAGCAGCTTTGTGACTCAACCCAGGACAGGCTAGCAACAGTGAGAGGTGAGGCTCTGAATCAAGCCTTAGCCACGAGGAAATGAGAGGCAGGCTGCGACGCCCACATTCCATGAACTACTGGTGGCACAATTATAAACTACATCTGGCCCATTCACCAGGATGAATTAAATGCAGCCCTGTCGACAACCAAATCTGAAAACTTTTCTTGTCCAGAGCGTATTAATTCAGAATTCATAGTTAAAAGATTAATCCAATTTTTGTAGAGCTTGAATTGAAGCTGATAAAAACATGGGATTGACTGTGCAAACACCTACTCTTTATTTTTGAAACTGAATGAGACTGTGAAATATATGTCTGCTTCTTGTTGATTGGAGTATTTGCTCCTGCACTGGCCTGTGCTGCAAGTGATGCCATCGTCTAATTTTTCCACTTCGCTGCTCATCAGCAAGTTCCATGTTTGCTCGCCTCAAGACACACATTGCAATTTTGACCATCTTTGCTCTCATTTTGACAAGGTAAGCTTTGATTTCAATTCGGCAATTATTTAGAAAGGCATGTTTTTACAAGCTTAAAGTTATGAATCTATATTTAGATGCGTACTTGCAATGCCAAGGCATACAAGGCTATGGGTCATGTGCTGGAAAATGGGATTAGAATAGTTAGATGCTTGCTTTTGACCGGCGCAGGTGTGATGGGCCGAATGATCTTTTTTGTGCTGTAGACCGATGGTTTTCAAACTCTGGGTGGGTCATGAGGGTTGCAGAGCAATCAGCCACGTTGTTCCCGATCGCGGGAGAAGTGCCCAACAGCAGCAACCGCTTTTTTTTCAGAATGCCAGCCGCGATCGCAAATGCAAACGCTGGAGTCTTTCCGCTAGAAGCAGCGGCAGAGATGAAGTCACGCGCTCAGCACTTACACTGAACCTGTGCTCACGCACCCTGTAGGTCTATGCTTTGGGTACAAAATCACAGAGGAGAGATACCTCCACTTTGTAGCTGCCAGCAAGCAAGCAACAGGACTGTGAAGAACTGAAGATGGATCATTTTGTAAAAGTGAAGAGCAGGCCAGAGACACAAACAAGCCAGATCTCACAGTTGGAATTTGCTTGAGAGAGCTTCACAGGAGAGTCCACAGCAGGACAAAGCAGTGCTGGTGTGAGCTCCAGGGGCTCTGGTGAATAACCCATTAAGATGAAGCTGAAATCAGAAACAACGCAGTATAAAGATGATTTCTTGAGGTATGGCATTGTTAATTGTGCCAATGCAAATCAGGATGCAAGCCCACGGTGTATGTGCAGGGACATGCTGGCAAATGAAAGTTTAAAACTCTCAAAACTTTAAAAGCATTTGAAGACAATGTATGGCGAGTTCGAGGACAAACCTCTTGATTTTTTTCAAAGGATGCAGCAAGAACGTAAATCATCAGCTGAAGTCTTTTGCACAAATGGAACATTGAATGAAAAAGCAATGAGATTATGAGTACTAAGCAGGCTCAAAAGTGGCATTAAAGGTAAGCAATAATGGTGTGTTGCGAAGGTTGGCCTGTTGGTAAAAGTGGGTCCTGGGGAAAAAAGTTTGAAAAGCACTGCTGTAGCTTTCTGTGACTCTAAAAGAAGTGATCAATTTGTGTATTTTTGTGGCTTCCGCCTTTGTATTCTGTGGGGGAGAGGGTGGATGAGCATGAGAGGAAGGTGCCATAAGTTAAGGTGAGCACAGGGCCCTATGAACTGTAAATCTGCCTCTGGCTGCTAGCCAATAAATGTTATGGAAAATGTAAATCCAGAATATTAAGTTAAGCTGGAAAGGACACATGATAAGAATAGTAAAGGTAACTGCGACTAAGTCAGTATTTTGTTCTTGAAGTGGTATTTTGTACTTGAAGTGGAAGGCAACAATTTAGAATGGACTTCCCAAATGAGGATTGGGACATAAATTTCCAGCAGTTAGAGAAAAATAGATGCTGCAGCAGACTGTTTCTGGATGGACGAACTAATGTGGGCCACATTATCTTTCTAAATTAAGTCCATTGATGCAAAATTCCAAACAAGAAGCACCTGCAATAGATGCATGTTTTTTTAAAAAAAATTACATGATGGTAATACCACATCAGTCTAGCTAGGGTGAAATGCAGAAATTTTTCAAAAACTATCATGGTGCAAAATCTTCCCTCGGCTCTTAACATTTAAATTTTCTTTAAAGTGCGCGCATATTAAAACACCTTTGATCATTTGTTTTCTCAACGCAATCCACTAACTTGCAACGCCCCGTGCCCGGGAAGTCGGACCCCCGCTTTGCATGGTGCAGTCGCTGAGGGACAGCGCGGGAGAGGGAGAAAGCTGCGCGCGTGCACTTCGGCTTTGCGAGCAGTTGGAACGTCCCCGGGCACGGCACGCGCTTCGGGTGGACGCGCGCGCGCGCGCGCGCATAGAACGTCTCCGGGCAGAGCACGCGCGCTAGACTCGCCTGCAGCCGCGAGCAAAAGCAAAGGCGGCGGCAAGAAGAAGAGTTAGTGACCGAGGCATCTCGCTGCAAATCTGCGAAGGTTGGCGGCGCGTTTCCATTCCTCCGTCCCACTCCGAAGAGGTCATGACTCGCGAGTACAAAGCCGGGGAGTTGATTTTCGCCAAGATGAAGGGTTACCCTCACTGGCCAGCCAGGGTGAGTGATGCATGGGGAGGGACACACACGCACACACTGGAAAGCGAAATGCAAGTCCAGGCCGGCGGCCTGTTTGTCATTGCGGTGCTGCACCGTTCACAAGCATTCTACTTTGCAGAATTGCTGGGTTTCTACATAAATATTTAATGCAAGCCGCAAGATGCATGCTCATAAAGCCCTCTCCTGGGGGGGGGGGGGGGGAAGAAAGGGGAGTACACGTCTTTATTTGTGAGAGTTCAGAGACTTTTTAAAAGCAGCTTCACAGTTCATGTGCACGGCTTGCAGGATGTCACGGTACTACTGTTGAAGAAAGGAGGCGGGGTGCTGGAATAAATGGATATCTCGATCTGCACGTGGAGTCCTGTTAAATTGCTGCACTACAGATTTAAAAAAAATAACTTTGTTGTTGCTTTTCGCGTTTGTTTAAACAAGTTGTGTATTCCGGGCAATTAAATAGTCCAGGATCCCCACTGGCAAAGCAATCTGACTTATTAACCTCGTGCACCATTATTTGCTTAGTGTTTCTTTTGTATGCCTCCTGTAGCCTGTTGTAAAACATCGAGGCCCCCTGTCATTTGATCCATCTATTCTTGCCTCAATAATTGCCGAGACAATTAATCGAAACTATTCCTGCCGTACGTTAACATTTGTGGTACCCACAACTGGTGTGGAGAAATGTTTTGATTCCAGATTAAAATACTCAAACCTTTTGAAAGTTAGCATCACAAGCACTAATACTGAGCAACAGTCCTGTTGATGGACATGTGCTGGGCCATTGAGTGTAGGTACATCCCTGCAAAACAGTTTTGAGGATTGAAAAGACTAAGGAAAATCAAATATTATGGATTACTTGATTTTATTTTGTGTTGTGGATTAAAGAGTGAGTAACCTGCACTCTAGGCTAATTCTCTTCCAGAGGGGCAGGTCTGAGAATTTTCAGTTGAGCTGCCTAACCTCTGGGTAATAATAATTCTCCTTCCCCATGTTAACACTTTTCCTTTGTCCAGTCATCTGTGTAATTTTACTGCTCTGAAGTTTCCTGTACTCTAGTCTGTTTGATAGTTTTTATTTTATTAAGGGGCACTTTAGCGTGGCCAATCCACATCCTGCTCATCTTTGGGTTGTGGGGGTACATAGAAGATTGGAGTAGGGGGAGGCCTTTTGGCCCCTCGAGCCTGTTCTGCCAATTAGCACGATCATGGCTAAGAGTCTAATCCTGCTTTCTCCCCATATCTTTAGAGCCCATTCGCCCCAAGTGCTATATCAAGTCACCGCTTGAATATATTCAATGTTTTAGCATCAACTACTTACTGTGGTAACGAATTCCACAGGCTCACCATTCTTTGGGTGAAGAAATGTCTCCTCATCTCTCCAAAATTGTAAGTCTCTTATGAGATCCCCGTTCATTCTTCTGAACTCCAGCGAGAACAATCATAACCTAGTCAATCTCTCAAATGACAGTCCCGCCTTCCCTGGAATCAGTCTGGTAAACCTTCAATGCACTCCCTCGAGAGCAAGAACATCCTCACAAAAGGAGACCAAAACTGCACACCATATTCTAGGTGTGGACTCGCCAAGGCCCTGTATAATTGCAACAGCACACCCCTGCTCCTGTATTCGAAACCTCTCCCAATGAAGGCCAAAGTACCATTAGCCTTCTTTATCGCCTGCTACACCTGCATGCTTACCATCTGGTGCACAAGGACACCTAGGTCCCGCTGCACATTCCCCTCTCCCAATTTACAACCGTTCAGGTAGTAATCTGCCTTCCGGTTTTTGCTTCCAAAGTGAATAACCTCACACTTATCCAAATTATACTGCATCTGCCATTGATTTGCCCACCCGCCCAACCTGTCCAGATCTTGCTGTAGGATCTCTGCATCCTCATCACAGTTCACCCTCCCACCCAACTTGGTATCATCTGCAAACTTTGAGATGTTACATTTTGTTCCATCATCCAAATCATTAATATGTATTGTGAATAGCTGGGGTCCCAGCACCGATCCCTGTGGCAACCCACTAGTTACTGCCTGCCAATTTGAAAAACCAACCCATTAATTCCGAACGAAAGAGAAAATGCTGGAAAATCTCAGCAGGTCTGGCAGCATCTGGAGGGAGAGAAGAGAGCTAATGTTTCAAGTCCGATGACTCATTGTTTTGACAGAACAGACAGAGAAAGTGGGAAATATTTATACAGTGGCGTGAAAATGAAAGATGAGTCATAGCCACAGAAACCCAGAGAAACCGGGTGCTAATGGCCGCAGAGACCAAGAGAAAAGAGTGCTAATGGCAGTCCCCAGAGAGGACAAAAGATGTGAAAGGTCAAACAGCAGGGAAACTAAATCAGAGGATGATCTGTAGATGTGGGGGGAGGGGAAGGGGGAAGCAAAGAGGAGAAAGGTGAAGGAAAGATGGATAAGATTGGGGGGGGGGGAATTAAATATAAAGAAAGAAATGGTAAAAGACAGTTAAAATGAAATGAAAACAAATGGGTCGAGGTGGGGAAGAGCTGATCATCTGAAGTTGTTGAATTGGATGTTCAGGCTGGAAGGCTGTAGCCTGCCTAACCGGAAGATGAGATGTTGTTCCTCCAGTTTGCGTTGAGCTTCACTGGAACATTGCAGCAGACCAAGAACAGACATGTGGGCATGGGAGCAGGGTCTTTTGTTAAAATGGTGATATATTTCAAAATCAAGATGGTGAGTGACTGGGAGGGAAACTTCCAGGTGGTGGTGTTCCCAGGTATCTTGTTCTTCTAGATCAGTGTTTTTCAAACTTTTTTGCCTGGGTTTTTTAACGCTCTCCTAGAAAGTCAAGGAATGGTTGCCACTGCCGGGAGAACCCCAGCAAGGACCTTCTCAAGGCAAACTTTATTCTCTCCAGGCTGAGAGACCCAGTCATGTCACTAACCCAGGTCTCCACACTCGGGGGTTTCGCGTCTCTCCACACAAAAAGATCCGTCTCCGGGCTACCAGGGAGGCAAAGGCCAAAACCTTGGCCTCTTTCGCTTCCTGCACTCCCGGATCCTCTGACACTGCAAAGATTGCTATCTCTGGACTCGGCTACACCCGCGTGTCCAAGATCCTGGACATAGCCCTCGCAAAACCCTGCCAGAATTCTTTAAGCGCCGGGTCCATATGCCCAGAACATGTGGACATGGTTCGCTGGGCTCCCTGAACATCTCGCACATCTGTCCTCAACCCCAAAGAATTTGCTCATTCTTGCCGTCGTCATGTGTGCCCGATGTACCACCTTAAACTAAATTAAGCTGAGCCTGGCATATGATGAGGAGGAATTCACCCTGCCTAGGGCATCAGCCCACAGGCCCTCATCCAGCTCCCTGCCCAGCTCCTCCTCCCACTTGCCCTTCAGTTCCTCCACTGGGGCTTCCTCCGCCTCCTGCACTTCTTGGTAAATGTCCTACACCTTCCCCTACCCAGGTACCGGAGACCACCCTGTCCTGTGTCCTGCAAGGGGGTAGCAACGGAAATGTCCCCACCTGTTTTTTGAGAAAGGCGCAGACTGGGAGGTATCTGAAGGCGTTTCCAGGGGGCAGGCTGAATTTCTCCTCCAGCACCTTCAAGCTACGGAAAGTCCCATCTATGAACAGGTCCCCCATCCTTTTAATGCCTGCCCTGTGCCAGCTTTGAAACCCTCCCATCTATCTTGCCCGGCACAAATCTATGATTATTCCGCATCGGGGTCCAAACTGAGGCCCCCTCCTCCTTCCTGTCCGACTGCGCTCCAAAAACAGTCTTTTAACTCGCGGGGTCTTGTTTGCCCATACAAATCCCGTGATAATCATGTTCACCCGCTTGAAGAAGGATTTGGGGATGAAGATGGGAAGGCACTGGAAAACGAACAGGAATCTGTGGAGGACCGACATTTTCACGGTCTGCACCCTTCCCGCCAGGGAAAGTGGGAGCATGTCTCACCTCTTAAAGTCTCCCTCCATCTGCTCTGCAAGCCGAGATAGATTGAGCCTGTGTAGGGCATCCCAGTTCCTAGCCACCTGTATGCCTAGGTACCTAAAGCTCCTCTCCACCATCTTGAGCGGGAGCTCTCCCAGTCTCTTCTCCTGACCCCTAGCGTGGATTACAACAGCTCACTTTTCCCCACTTTCAACTTGTACCCCGAGAAATTCCCAATGTACCTTAGGATCTGCATGACCTCCCCCATCCCCTCTAGCGGGTCCGAAATATACAACATTGAAGCGGATCCTTCTCCCTCTTAAGGATGAGCAAGGTGGAAGCCCGCGACATCGCCAGGGGGAGGGTTCCTCTCTCCTTACCCTCGTTAAAGGTTCTTAGCAGGAGTGGGCTCAGCAGCTCCGAGAATTTCTTGTAGAATTCTACCGGCTAGCCGTCTGGTCCCGGGGCCTTGCCATACTATCCAGGCCCTTAACTATCTCCTCCAACTCAATCGAGGCCCCCAGTCCCACCAGATCCTCGGCCACCCTTGGGAACCTCAATTGGTCCATAAATTGCTTCATCCCTTCCTCTCCCACCGGGGGCTCTGACTCGTTTTGACTCGTACAGTTTGCAATAAAACTCCTTGAAGACTTTGTTGATCCTCTCTGGGTCCAAGACCGTGTTACCTGCCTTATCCCTAACTCCCCCAATTTCCCTGGCCGCCTCTCTCCTGCGAAGTTGGTGCGCCAGCATCCTACTTGTTTTCTCCCCATACTCGTAGACTGCCCCTTTCACCTTCCTCAGCTGTGTCTCCACCTTCCCTGTGGTCAGCAGATCGAACTCCGCCTGCAGTCTCCGGCGCTCCTTTAGCAGCCCCTCCTCGGGGGGTCTCTGCGTACTTCCTGTCTACTCTGAGTATCTCGCTCACCAGCCTCTCCCTCTTCTCTCTATGGGACCTAATAGAAATTCATTCCCCTCTAATAACTGCCTTCATAGCCTCCCAGACCGTTGTCGCTGTTACCTCCCCTGTATCATTTGTTGTCACATAGTTTTGGATGCTCCTCCTTATTCGCTCACACACCTTGGTCCGCTAGCAATCCCATATCTAGTCTCCAGAGAGGGTGCTGCCCTCCCTCCGCCCCTAGTCGCAAGTCCACCCAGTGTGGGACATGGTCTGAGACCGCAATGGACAAATACTCAACCCCCTCCACCCTTGGAATTAACGCCCTGCTCAACACAGAAAAGTCAATCCGAGAGTACACTTTGTGAACGTGGGAGAAAAAAGAGAACTCCTTCGCCCTTGGCCGAGCGAATCTCCATGGGTCCACCCACCCCCCCCCCCAAAATCTGATCCATGAACCCCCTCAGGACCTTGGCCGCTGCCGGTCTCTTTCCCGACCTGGACTTAGACCGGTCTAATGCCGGATCCAGGACTGTGTTGAAGTAACCCCCCCCCCCCCCATTGTCAAATAATTTGACTCGGCAAGTCTGGGATTTTACCCAGCACGTGCCTCATGAATTCCACGTCGTCCCAGTTCGGGACATAGATGTTCACTAACACCACACTAACGCCCCCTGCAGCTTACCACTCACCATAATGTGCCTGCCCCCCTTGTCCGCCACAATGCTCCCTGTCTCGAATGCCACCCGTTTGCTAACCAGAATTGCCACCCCCTGGTCTTCCAAGTCCAGCCCCAAATGGAACACCCGGCCCACCCATCCCCTCCTCAGTCTCGTTTGGTCAGCGCGTTTTAAATGCGTCTTCTGTAGCATGGCTATGTCTGCCTTTAATCCCTTTAAGTGCGAGAACACGCGGGCCCTCTTGACCGGCCCGTTCAGACACCTCACGTTCCACGTGATCGGCCTGGACGGGGGATTAAACCCCCCCCCACCCCCACTAGTCATCTCCCTTTTTCGGCCAGCCACGTGCCCGCCCGCTCCCCCCGCTCGCTCAAGCCCTCCCGCCGGAGGCTCCCCAACCCGACTCTCCGTCTGTTCCCAAAATTTCCCTTCAGTCAGCAAAGCAGCACCCCAGCCCCCCAATCCCCATCCCCCATGTCAAGCACCCGCTTAACACTGATTTCCCCCCCCCCCCCCCCCCCCCCCCCCACCCCCATTATGCTTCCGTAAGTCAGCTGACCCTGGCCGCTCCCGCCTCTATCTCCAATCTTACTGTTGTCTCCTCCTTCAGGCCCCCAACCTCCCCTCCCCCATGGGGTAAGAGAGAGAGAACCATCTAAATTGTTCCCGTGAAACAAGAAACACGCCCTGGGCATTACTCCGTCCCCTGAAAAAACGAACGTCTTAAATTCAACCACCAATCTTACATTAGGACAACACCCGGTTACACATCTCCACCAGGGCGTTTCATCAACGTGCAGCTGCCCTTTAGCTCGAGTCCAGCTTTTCATGCTTAAATGTCCACGCCTCGTCTGGCGTATCAAAGTAGTGATGCCTGTCCTGGTACGTGACTCAAAGCCTCGCCGGATATAGCAGCCCGAACTTCACCCCTTTGTTGTGGAGGGCCGGCTGAATCCCGCACGCCTCTTAGCCAATTCTGCTACCAGGTCCTGGTATATACGAATCTCACAGTTCTCCCACTTACTGCTCCGCTCCTTTGCCCATCACAAGACACGCTCCTTGTCTGTGAAGCGGTGGAACCTTATCGCCTCGGCGGTTTGTTTGTCCTAGGCTTCCTTGCGAGGACTCTGTGCGCCCCGTCCAGTTCCAAGGGCTGTGGGAAGGCCCCCGCGCCCATCAGCGTCACCAGCTTTGTGGTCACAAATGCGCTCGCATCTGACCCCTCCACACCTTCTGGGAGGCCCAGAATTCGCAGATTTTGTCTCCTAGCCCTCTTCTCAAGGTCATCCAGTCTCTCCTGCCATCTCTTGTGCAGGGGCTCATACACCTCCACCCCGACAGCCAGGCCCAGGATCTCATCCTCATTGTCAGAGACCTTTTTCTGCGTCTTCTGAGTCTCCACCATCCTTTCCATAGAGGCCTTCATAGGGGCCAGCATCTCCGTCTTCAGCTCTGCAAAGCAGCGTCTTAGGAGCTCCTGCTGCTCCTGCGACCACTGAGCCCACGCTGCCTGGTCTGTGCCGGCCGCCATTTTGTCTTCTCGCGCCCGTTCCACTTGTTTCCCCGCAATTGCTCTCTTCATGGCCCCACTCCTGGTCCCCTCCATGCAGCGATATGGGGAACCTCTCCAGCGTCTCTTGCCACGCCGGGAATCACCACCGAAGTGCCGGTACAGCTCCGTTAAAGGGCCCAAATGTCCGATCTCGGCGGGAGCTGCCAAATGCGCGACCTACCCGGACATGGCCACTACCAGAAGCCCCTCAATGTTACATTTCTGATAATTACTTCAGCTGATGACTTAAGATCTCATTGCATCCGTTGAAAAAAAGTCAAGAGGTTTGTCCTTGAATTCACCATGCTTAATCTTATGCCTTTGAAGTTTTGAGGGTTTTCATCTTTCATTTGCCAGTGCTTCCCTGCATATAAAACACGTGAACTTTGAATCCTGATTTGCAGTGGCACAGTTAATAAACCCACACCTCTGTAATCATCTTTATGCGGCTTTGTTCCTGTTTTCAGCTTCTTGGGTTGTTCACCAGAGACCCTGGAGTTCACACCAGCATTGCTAGCAGCTGCAAAATGGTGGAATATCTCTCTTGCATTCAAAACACATGAAGCCAGCATACAGGGCGTGTGACCTCTCTGCCGCTGCTCCAGTCAGGAAGACTCTGGCGATTTTATGAAAGAAAAAAAATCTGCTCCTTGGTCAGTGACTGGCGTCAGCAGGTGTTCTGCCTACTGGGCTCCATGCCTGTGAAATGCTGAGGGCACGCATGCGCAGAACGGCCGGTCTTCTGAAATCTGTTGCGGCCAGCATTTTTAAAAACCGGTCATGCCTTTGGGCACTACTTTCTGCAATCGAGAACACCGCTGCGCATGGCCCTGCGATCGTGAACAGTACTGCGTATGGTCCTGCGATTGTGAACATTACTGCGCATGGACCTGCGATCGTGAACATTACTGCGCATGGACCTGCGATCGTGAACATTACTGCGCATGGACCTGCGATCGTGAACATTACTGCACATGGTCCTGCGATCGTGAACATTACTGCGCATGGTCCTGCGATCGTGAACATTACTGCGCATGGACCTGCGATCGTGAACATTACTGCGCATGGACCTGCGATCGTGAACATTACTGCGCATGGACCTGCGATCGTGAACATTACTGCGCATGGACCTGCGATCGTGAACATTACTGCGCATGGACCTGCGATCGTGAACATTACTGCGCATGGACCTGCGATCGTGAACATTACTGCGCATGGACCTGCGATCGTGAACATTACTGCGCATGGTCCTGCGATCGTGAACATTACTGCGCATGGTCCTGCGATCGTGAACATTACTGCGCATGGTCCTGCGATCGTGAACATTACTGCGCATGGACCTGCGATCGTGAACATTACTGCGCATGGTCCTGCGATCGTGACCATTACTGCGCATGGTCCTGCGATCGTGAACAATACTGCGCATGGTCCTGCAATCGTGAACATTACTGCGCATGGTCCTGCGGTCGTGAACATTACTGCGCATGGTCCTGTGACCCACCCACAGGTTCGACCCTGGCTTTGAAAATGACTTCTAGTTGGCAGTGGTCGTAGGTTTGGAATGTGCTGCCTAAGGAATCTTGATGAGTTCCTGCAGTGCATCTTGTAGATGGTACACACAGCTGCCACTGTTTGTCAATGGTGGAGGGAGTGAATGTTTGTGGATGGGGTGCCATTCAAGCGGGCTGCTTTATCTTGGATGGTGTCGAGCTTCTTGAGTGTTGTTGGAGCTGGACTCATCCAGGCAAGTGGGGAGTATTCCGTTACACTCCTAACCTGTGCCTTGTAGGATCAGCTTTGGGGAGTCGAGGTGAGTTGCTCACTGCAGGATTCCTAGCCGTTGACCTGCTCTGGTCGCCACAGTATTAATATGGCTACTCCGGTTCAGTTTCTGGTCAATGGTCCCCTCAGGATGTTGATAGTGGGGGAATTCAGAGAAGGTAATGCCATTGAATGTCAAGGGGCAATGATTAGATCCTCTCTTGTTTTTGGGAGATGGCTATTGCTTGACACTTGTGTGGCGCGAATGCTACTTGCCACTTGTCAGCCCAAGCCTGGATATTGTTCAGGTCTTGTTGCATTTGGACGTGAACTGCTTCAGTATCTGCTTCAGTGTTTGAGGAGTCACGAATGGTGCTGAACATTGTGCAGTCATCTGCGAACATCCTCACTTTTGACCTTATGATGGAAGGGAGGTCATTGATGAAACAGTTGAATATATTGACCTCCAACCACCACCACCATCTTCCTTTGTGCCGGGTATGACTCCAACCAGCGGAGAGTTTTCCCCCTGAGCCCATTGACTCCAGTTTTGCTAGGGCTCCGTCCAATGCTGCCTTGATGTCAAGGGCAGTCACGCTCACATCACCTTCATGGTTATTAGGTCAAAATCCTGTATTTCTCTACCCAATAACACTGGTGCACATTCTCCCCATGGATTGTACCAGTTCAAGAATTATGCCCCACCACAGTTGCAACAAGGACCGGCTGGTCCTGTTGGTGATGTAGATATCTCAAATATATTTTTTTAAAGTTGAGAGAAGTTTTAACACTTCCACATGCATTCCTCTGTCTCCTGGGTTGCACCACCTGTCTTGGATACGGAGCTGACAGCAACAAAGGAATTTCCTCTGGCCCCAATCGAAGTCCAGGAGTCTAACGGTAAACGTTTTATTCTGCCTTGCCTATTCCTTGTAGATTAAACTGGGTTGTGCTGGAGAGCTTTGAGAACTAATAGTGGGAAATGTCAACACCATACCATTAGAATCAGGCCTGAAAAAGGCAAGACTGGTTCAGAAAGCTCTGATTTAAGTTCACTTTAAACATAGATGGATAATATACTTGAAATAAGCAAAATGTGGATGCTGGAATCTGAAATAAGAGCAGAGTATGCTGGAAAAACCCGGCAGGTTTGGCAGCATCTGTGGGGAGAGGAAACCCGAGTTAATGTTTCAAGTCCAAATGACTCTTCATCAGAACTTCTGGTGAAGAGCCAAACAGACTCTGTTTTCTCTCCCTCCAGATGCAGCCAGACTTGCCGAGTTTTTCCAGCATTCTCTGTCCTTGTTGGATAAAATACTCTTGAGTAGTTGTACCAAACTTTCAAGCAGTGCTTTATGGCCAAGTACTGTTATCACTGGTGGGGGGTTTCACAGCTTGTAATCTGATGAGTAACGGAAATGACTTTTTGTTTCTTTAGATTGATGATTTTTCGGATGGAGCAGTAAAATCCTCAATAAATAAATATCCCATTTTCTTCTTTGGAACTCATGAGACGTAAGTAGTGACTTTTGGTGTTCATTACAGAGGTGGTTTTAAGATCTTTACTGTCTGTCAGGCCAGAATTCACAGTCGCCTACCCATTTTGAAGGGAAGCAAGTAATATTGCCCCATGGATTGTTCGGCTTGGTGTCTTCCATATGCTTTGTGTCAGCCTCTACTCGAAAGTGATAAGCATTCTAGTCTTTGAGTCAGAAGGTTGTGGGCTCAAGTCCTACATCAGAGACTTTGGGTGCATGGTCTATGCTGGTACTTCACACCTCTTGATGCTGTCTTTCAGATGAGGCGTCAAACGGAGGTCCTAACCGGCCACCCGAATGGGCCTCTTGATATCATGAAAGACGCTATATAAATGGGAGGTCCTTTTTATGTCTGCCTTTCTTTAAAATCTTTTTATGCGCCCCTGAGTTAGGTTTGGTATTTAGTTTGTTAATGCCTTGTTGCGAATACTTGTTACAGTAAAGTTAGTGTGAAACTTTCCTGCGAATCACATTGGCAGTTAGCTTTTGAAGCATTTAATAAACGATAGCTGCTGCTCTAATATGGGCTAGTAAATGAGCTGGTAAAGAAAGAACTTGCATTAATATAGTGTCTTTCAGAACATTCCAAATGCTTCACAGCCAATGAAGTCTTGTTAAAGTGTAGTTACTGTTATATTATGAAGAAACATGGTAGCAATTCAATAATGATTAGATTGTTGTTGGTTGAGGCGATAGAACTCCCGTGCTCCTCTTTAAGTAGCACTGTTGGATCTTTTAGCTGCAGCTGAGAGGGCCGATCTAACCTCAAATGAGTGCCTGAACTGGAAGACCATACCCGTTGACAGGTGTGAAATGCTAGTCAATCTCTCGCGTGATAAAGTCTGGAGTGGATTTGAACCCAACACCTTCTGACCCCAAAGTAAAAGTACTATTGATGGACCACAGCTGACTCCTAAATGTTTTTTTAATTTCAAAATTAGCAATAAAGATGTGTGCGTGGAAATATAATAGTTGCCTTCAGTTCCCTTCCGTTTACGGATTTTATGTTGTAGCTTTCTGTGGCCTAAGGGTAATTTTACCAATTACAGAAGAAGGGTTGCAATGCTTGACAGATATCGCTCTGACCTAGGAAATGTCGAAGCTGAGCATGTTTTCATTTTTAAAAAACTTTTCAGTGCCTATTTGGGTCCACGGGACATTTATCCATATGAAGAAAACAAGGAGAAGTATGGGAAGCCCAACAAAAGAAAGGGTTTCAACGAAGGACTGTGGGAAGTTGAAAATAATCCTACTGTCAAATTTCTAGGACAGCAGGTGAGTTCAGCAATTAATTGGTGCAAAATGAATAAAGGCAAGTAACAGAAAATGGGCACGAAGCTTGCAGTTATCAAAGTACACCACTGAGTTGGTGAATAGGAAGACCGAGGGGGATTGGTTAATCCTGTCTGTCCTCCATTTCCATAAGACATGGGAGCAGAATTAGACCACTTGGCCCATCGAGTCTGCTCCGCCATTCAATCATGGCTGATATTTTCTCATCCCCATTCTCCTGCCTTCTCCCCATAACCCCTGATCCCCTTATTAATCAAGAACCTTTCTATCTCTGTCTTAAAGACACTCAGTGAATTGGCCTCCACAGCCTTCTGTGGCAAAGAGCTCCACAGATTCACCACCCTCTGGCTGAAGAAATTCCTCCTCGTCTCTCTTTTAAAGGATTGTCCCTTTAGCCTGAGATGGTGCCCTCTGGTTCTAGTTTTTCCTACAAGTGGAAACATCCTCTCCACGTCCACTCAATCCAGGCCTCGCAGTATCTTGTACGTTTCAATAAGATCCCCTCTCATCCGTCTAAACTCCAACGAGTACAGACCCAGATTCCTCAACTGTTCCTCATACGACAAGTCTGTCATTCCAGAGATCATTCTTGTGAACCTCCTCTGGACCCTTTTCAAGGCCAGCACATCCTTATGTAATGTACATTCCAAATGTAATGAGCTTGGCTGAGCATTAATTATAATGGTGTGATGAGGCGAAACAAAGTTCTTGTATGTTTTGACAAACAATGTTAAAATTCCAGCTCAAATCAAATAAATGTCATCCTTTATCGAAGTCTATAGCACTGGCTTTATAGATGCATTGGAATGGTTACACCACAGAACGAGGCCATTAGGCTCACTGTTTCCATGCTGCTCATTTAAAAGGCGGCAGTGGTCGCCATTCTCAATAAAAAAAAAAAAAATACAGATAGCGGCCATTGGGCGCTTCTCCCGCGATCGGGACCACCGTGGGAACGTCCGACCCTTCCAAAAGCGGGTGCCCTACCGACATCGCCTGCCACCCACCCGTGAGTCATGACCCACACTTTGAAAATGCCTGACTTCGGTAGTTGCTTTGAACTGGCGCAGACAATGGGCTGAAGGGCCTTTTCTGTGCTGTAGACCTCTGTGGTTCTAAAGTCACAGGGCTCATTGACCCTGGTGGCCAGGCCAGGCTTAGGAAATGTAGATGGCCGTTCTATGTTTCCCATTGAATTTGTTCTCTGGGAACGCTAGTGTCTTTTCAGAGATAGCATGGCACAAGGTGCTGCAATATTGCCATATAACTCTTATTGTTCGAGGGTCAGCCAGACATAAGTTTGTTGTTTTAAAAGGCCCTTGTCCAGCTTGTAAAATTTTAGAAAGTAGCTACTGTATATACAGTGAATGCTTGGAAAGGCCACTCGTGGCTTCCGGGCAGTCTTCACGCTTGCGGGATCCACCCAAGTCCAGCGAGGCGCCAGAGTCAGAATCCCACCCACAAGGGATGTGACCAAGCAGCGTGTCCCGAAGCCGATTTAAAACCGACTTTGGCGACCTTACCAGGGAACCACTGGCCACGTGGGATCGACTGACCTCCCCAGCGAGACTGCAGGCTGTGCGTCGTTCAGCACTGGTCCACACATATGAGCCTCGTGGGACGGCACCCATGGCGTTTCCCGGGCCATCAGAAACCCCTGGTTGGTCAGTGCAGGGTGGCTCCCTGGCCCTCCTGCGGACACCATGACAGTGCCACCCTGGCACTCCCTCGCTGCCTGATGGCACTGCCAAACTGGCTGGAGCACTGCCTGGGTGCCAGTGCAAGGGTGCCCAGGTGCCAGAGTGGCATTGCCAAGAGTCAGGGCCCGAGGGGGGCCATTCCCATGAAAAGGGAGGAGGAGGAGGAGGAGTTTCGGATAACTGGTCACGCTCCCTTGGCTGTCTTTGAAGGCCGTAGTTGAATCTGCCTCCTCCACATTGCTCGGCATTGCGCTCCAGATTCTAACCGCTCCCTGCATAAAGTTGTTCCTCGTGCTGACAATCATCTGAAATTGGTGTGTCTGGTCCTTGATCCTTCTACCATCGAGAACATTTTTCCCCTCTCTACTCTGTCCAGACACCTCATGATTTTGAATACATCTATCAAATCTCCTCTTGATTTTCTCTTCAAAGGTAACAGCTTCTCCAGTCTATCCACATAATTGAAATTCCCCATCATTGGAACCATTCTCTCAAATCTTTTCTGCATCCTCTCTAAAGTATTTGCTTCATTCCTAAAGTGTGGTGCCCAGAACTGGCCACACTATTCCAGTTGAGGCTGAACCAGTGTTTTATACCGTTTATTATAACTTTATTGTTACTCTATGCCCCCTATTTATAAAGTCCAGGATCCCATATGGCTTATTAACAAACATGCCCTGCCACCTTCAATGATTTGTGCACATATACCCCAGGTCGCTTTGCACCTGCACCCTTTTTAGAATTTTACTCTGCACTTTATGTTGTGTCTTCGTTTCACACTTCTCTGCATTAAGTTTCATCTGCCATTGTCTGCATATGTCCTCCTGAACTCTTGCTTTTTTTTTGGAAAATACTTTTATTGAACTTTTAAACATTTTATACAAATTAAAACATGTATCAACGCCAATAAAGACAAACTCCCATCAATAACTATTAACAACATTTCCCCCCCCCCCCCCCCCACACTAACAGCGAACAAATCCTTAAAGTGCAATATGAAAGGCCGCCATCTACGATATCTATCTACCCCCTCAGTGAAGTTGACCTTCTTGAAGTACAAAAACTCCCATCAAATCACCTAGCCACGATGTGCCACTAGGTATCCCCTGCCGCCAAATCAGCAGAATCGGCTGCCGAGCCAGCATCGAGGTGAAAGCCAAAGCATCTGCCCCCACATCCGTCCTCAATTCCAGCTGGTCCGACACCCTAAGTATCTCTACTAATGGACAGGGCTCCAGTTCCATGTTCAGGATTGTCCATATGGTGTTGAGAAAAGACTTGGGGTCGGACCAGAACATGTGCGTGTGGTTCGCAGGCCCTCTTGACTATCTCTCGCACCTATCCTCAACCCCCTCAAAAAATTGCCTCATTCTGGTGAGGTGTGTCCTGAACTGTTTCAAACTTAACCTCGCGCAGGATGACGTATGTTCACCCTGTGGAGGTACTCACACCACCACCTCCAAAATGGGTCCCAGCTCCTCCTTCCCACCTGGCCTTCATCTCCTCAACTGAAATGTGCTCGCTCCCACCCCCACCACCCCAATGATCCGTCCGTATATACCTGATGTGCTGCCCTTCTCCAACCCCACGCTGGAGAATATTCTTTCCAAGTGGATGGCGGAGCATCCGGAAAGGTCAAAAAGCCCACCAAACCCAAACGTAGCACAAGAAAGTGCCTGAATATATCCCCCACCCACCCCCTACCCAAAGTCCTGCTTTCTCCTTCAGCTCCCAGCTAGCAAACTGACCCTCCAAATTCAAGTCCCTTACCCTCTCCAACCCCTTGCCTTTATCCACGTCCTAATTTCACTGGGGCAAACGGCAAAGATGCCATCACTCGCGCCTCCAAGCAAGATCCATTGCATGACCCCGACTCCATCGTGACTTCTTGGTCCCCAAACCAATTTAGCACCTTCTTCACATTATCTGCCCAATAAAACATCAGGTACGTAGCTGACTATCTTACTCGCCACGCTTTGTGCATTTCCTTAAATGATCTGTAAACCTGAATTAAGTCTTGTACCTCAATGCTTTAACTATTTGTGCAATTTGATTTATTGAGGCAGCAATCCTAACATGTCTACTGTAGCTGAAATCTGTTTTGTAAATGGAAAGGAGCACCTTGTGTGATGCTTTAAAAATTAATTTCTGACTGGTGGAGTAATATTGGACTTAAAGCCTGTATTGCTTTGCAGTATGGAAAGCACTGCTCGATTAGGCACTTTTAATGGCTATATTCTGAGCAATAGTCTAGTGTTTTGTGCCCCAAACCCATAGTTACTTCCATAGTAACGTTATTTTCTTTTTACCAATTATCAAAACGTGTCCCATCACTGCATTCCTGCTCTTTCAAGCATGCTTTCTCTTGTAAGATGCCTTCTGCCAAATGGCGGTTCTTCATGTACGCGTGCAATGTGAACGCTGGCTGGGTAGTAATGACATTCTTCTCTCCCCCCCCCCCCCCCCCCCCCCGCCTGCATGCCCCCACTCTTTTTGCTGCCTCAACTAACTCAACAGATTGTGTTTAAAACGTTCTGCCTTTCCATGACCTTTTGTAGCTCAATGGTCACTCTGAATCATCAGAGGAGTTTTTAACATTGGCACACTACTCCATGACTAGCAGTGCATAACATCCGGTGGGATGGCTGGGGTGGTGATTGAATCTGCTCCTGCAGTGTGTGTCAACTAGTTATAATATTTGGATACTTTTTAGGGTTCTAATAAACGCGTTCGCAAGTTGTCAACTGACAAAGATGCTGAAGAGGGAAAGGAGACTGTTGGTTCAAATCTGGGAAAAGAGGAGTCTGATGCTGCCAGTTCACCAGAGTTCGATAAGCATAGTGATGAAGTAAGTAATGTACATCATCAAATGACCATTGTGTGTAACGGCCTGTACTTATGAATATGAATTAAAGGGCACAGTGTTTGGTGTTATGAATTTACAATTTTTTCCTGGTTTATCATGTCTTTCTTGGCTGTGTTTTAGATTACTCATGCAGGTAAGACTTAACTCATGGTAGTCTGAATGTTTCACTTCTAATTCGCATCAGACTAACTTGATTCATCTAGTGGCAGTAACATCATAACACAGTCCAAGGTCTTTCAAGGAGGGTAATCACATAGAAATTGACACCAAGCCAAATAATGTTCTTAAAGGTAGGGAACGTGGCAACAGGAAAATGTTCATGGAAGCACCTTCAGTGGGTGAGACCAAAATGGCTGAAGACTGGCAGGATGGAGGGAACATGGAACCATAGAATAATACAGCACAAAAGGAGGACATTGGTCTGTCATGCCTAGAACGTGCTCTTTGAACTATTAGTCCTACTTGTAGCCCTGCAAATGTTTCCCATTCAACTAAGGCTTGTTAGGTGAATTGGACATTCTGAATTCTCCCTCTGTGTATCTGAACAGGCGCTGGACTAAGGGCTTTTCACAGTAACCTCATTGCAGTGTTGATGTAAGTCTACTTGTGACACTAATAAAGATTATTATTAGTTATTCGATTTCTCAACCTCCCCTTTTGCGAACAGCTAAATCTGAGTCCTCTGGTTACTGACTTTGCTGCCACTAGAAACAATCTCTCCTTATTTACTCTTATAAAAAATATCTCATTTAAATTTCAGGCTTTGAAGAGGAGCCCCAGTTTCTTTAGTGTCACCCAGTAACTTAAGTGATGAATCTTTAGGGCGGCACGGTGGCACAATGGTTAGCACTGCTGCATCACGGCGCTGAGTATCCAGGTTCTATTCCGGCCCCGGGTCACTGTCTGTGTAGAGTTTGCACATTCTCTCTGTGTCTGCGTGGGTCTCACCCCCACAATCTAAAGATGTTCAGGGAAGGTGAATTGGCCACGCTAATTTGCCCATAATTCAACAAAAATGTTTAAAAAGTGATGAATCTTTAATATTCTTGTAAATTTGTGCATAATCTTTGAACTGTAACATTTTTCTAAACTGTGGTGCCCAGAATTGGACAGAGTGATCCAGCCAGGCCCAACCAGTCACTTACGATGGTTTAGCACAGTTTTTTTTTTTTGTCACTCCACTCTTGCGCCTCTATTTTAAAGCCAAGAACTCCTGCTTGCTTGTTTTTAATACCCTTCTCAACCTATCCTCTACAGCCAAACATTTGTCTGAATAGATGTACCTTTAGGTATCTGTTCCAGCACTAGTTTGTTTGTTTACATTGCCGTCCCTCATTCTTCAACCAAAAGGTATCACTGCCATATGTGTGTGTGCGTTTCACCAGTTTTATGTCCTTGAGTCTGTTGGTATCCACCAAGATTTGCCTCCTTTCCAAGTTTTAGTCGTCTGCAAACTTTGAAGTAATGCTCTGTATATCCAAGTTCAGATCATCAGTCTATATCAAATAGACCAGCAGCTCTAATACTGACCATGAGGAACACCACTGGATACACTTTCCTGCACTGTGGAAAACAATTGTTGACCATCACTCTCTGCATTCTGTCCCTTAACCAATTGCATATCCACACTGCTCGTGACGCTTTAATTCCATGGGCTTTAGCTTTGCTAACCGGTCCATAATGAAGCATTTTATCAAGTGCTTTTTTGAAAATCCATAAATACAACCTGAACCTTTAAAGAATTGTTAAGTTAGAGGGAGACAATTTACCTTTAACAAATCCATGTAATCTTTTTTAATTATTAACCGATATTTTTTTCAAGTGACAGTTTTTTGTCGTGGATTATTGTCTCTGCTAGGTTTTATCCTCTCACCTTTTTGAACAAGGGTGTAACGTTTGCAATCCTCTGAATATGAAGAGTTACTGCTATCGGCAGCCTGATTTACGAGTTGGAGGCCAGTGATGTAATGATGTGGGAAGGATTTGAACATGGGTTGGGATGAAGCTGAGGAAGGTTTTCAACAAAGCCAGTACTTTGAATTTATTGTGTTTATTAGAGATCAGGATTCGGAGGAGGCTACGGGTGTAGGTTGGTGAGTAAAGAAAGATCTGGAACAGAGAGTGGGCAGTGGAAGTTTTGGCAAGCTAGAGTTTGTAGAGGAGGACTTCAGGCTGTTGATTGAAAGCTGTATGATAGAAGAGTCTTGAAATAGTCTCAATAGTCCATTAGGCTATAAACCTGATATTCTGGCTAATCCACTCGAGATTAGAGTGAGATATATTAGTCCTATGGTAATTTAATCTCTACTGTGAACGAGTGATTTCTTTGGTAAATTTTATAAAACTTACAGATTAACAAACAGTGAAACCGCCAATATCAAAGTTCCAGTTATTCCTGAGTAAACCAGCAGACATTTCATTCTGAACGTTAATTTAAAAAAATAAATAAATTTAAAGTGCCCAATTCTTTTTTTTTTCCATTTGAGGGGCAATTTAGCGTGGCCAATCCACCTACCCTGAACATCTTTGGGCTGTGGGTATGAGACCCACGCTGACATGGTCAGAATGTGCAAACTCCACACGGATAGTGACCCAGGACCGGGATCGAACCACGGTCAGTGGCGCGATTAGGCAACAGTGCTAATCACTGCATCGTTGTGCTGCCCCTCACTTGGATCATTTAAATGTAGCATTTTTGCATCGTACTTGCCTTTATGATGTGTAGATTAAATGTGCAAATTTAGACTAAAATTTCAGTACCTACCAGGGATCTCTTAATTTATTTGGTCACTGGATGTAGGATGTAGGTTTAATTTGTATGTAGGTGTCGCTTATCTGGCTGGCATTTATCCTTTATCTTGGCTACCCTGAAAGAGCAGTGGTGACTTTTTTTTGAGTTATTTGTTGCATTTTGATACAGCTACGAACCTGCTAGGCCACTTCAGAGGACGGTTAAGAGTAGAACTGAAATTACACATGATCCAGACTGGTTAAGGACAGAGGTTTTCTTTTTATAGGACATCGATGAATTAGCTGCATTTTTGTGGCAATTCAACTGCTTCAAGGTTACTTTATAAGTCGGGATTTTATTTCCAGATTTTCTGAACTAAATTTAAATTTGCAGATTGCCACAGTAGGATGTGAACCTGCATTCTCTCCATTTATTAGTCCAGACCTCTGGATTGCCAACATTATGACATCCCTGTATTAAATTAGGTTTTGAAAGTTCTACTTTTGATCCAGATTTCATATTGTTATGGGACAGGGTTTAAAAACTCCAAAAGTGTATTATGGAGTTCACCTGACCTATAACTTTTTGTTGAATTTGGTTAGGATGAGCTCACTTGAGCCTTCAGTTGAGGTGTGATTCAATAGTCTTCCTAGGCAATTAAATCAAAACAAGCTTGATTCTAAAAATTTAGTGAACATTTTTTAAACAAACAGCAGAATTTTTATTAATTACAAACATAAAGACACCTACAGTAATCTATGTATTACACTTAATGAATTCTCCCATAACTGTTCCAATTCAAAAATAAAATCCCATAAATCAAAAACCCCTTTTAAAGGGCGTGGCCCAGCACTCTGCATTCTCACTCGAATGAGACTGGCTTTCCCTGAGATCCTAATCCTGTCTCACCAGCAGATTTAACTCCTTCCGGAAAACAAACTATATATTTTAAGTTGCCAAAGCAGATAGCTATAATCAATGTTTCTTTTCCTGGAACAACTCTTTAAAATGAAAATAGAGAGAGACAGGCCAAAACACTTATTTTCTCTTGTCTGTAGTCCACAGCAGTCAAATCAAAATGAAAGCGAAATCAAAATCCTCACACAGCCACAGCCCAGCTCCACCCACACAATGACATCACTGAAGCCATGTGATAAGCAAAAAAAAAGTTCTTAAAGGGACACTCGCATGACAATATGATCGACTTCAGTGGTTATGTTTCATCCCTGTGTGACATCACTGACTTGGTAGTTCCACAGGAAATAGATTAACGTGCCAAATTAACCCCCTGATTTGTTTACCCAGCTCCAAAAATGAAGTTGTGCCTCTTGTGTCCCTGCAGTGAGATTTGTAGCCTTTTAACAGTGGGTCTTCAAGTCGTTGCCCACCTCTGTTATCACAGTGGTCTTGAGCATCATCACTGAGACTAGGAATTTGCTGCTTGATATTTTTCGGTGCAAATTCAAGTGGAGTACATAATCCTAATCTAGTGGAGTACATAGGGCAGAACGATAGCATAGTGGTTAGCCCAATTGCTTCACAGCTCCAGGGTCCCAGGTTCAAGTCCCGGCTTGGGTTACTGCCTGTGCGGAGTTTGCACGTTCTCCCCGTGTGTGCGTGGGTGTCCTCCGGGTGCTCCGGTTTCCTCCCACTGTCCGAAGATGTGCAGGTTAGGTGGATTGGCCATGCTAAATTGCCCTTGGTGTCCAAAATTGCTCTTAAGTGTTGGGTGGGGTTACTGGCTCATGGGAATAGAGTGGAGGTGTGGGCTTGGGTAGGGTGCTCTTTCCAAGAGCAGGGGCAGACTCGATGGGCCGAATGGCCTCCTGCACCGTAAATTCTATGATAGACCTACTCTCATTTCCAGAGGAGAAGTTGTGAATCTTCCCCACAAACCTATTGCTTTCCATGTTTGAGCAGGTGTAATCCTCTGCTGGGGAACTTTGATTTGTATCTGACTGTAGAATTTGAGATGAGTTATGTAATTCCCCACCATGATCTTTTGCTTGAAGTAATTACCTTGTTCTTCCATCGATGCCTAGGTCTCGATTTATTTATACTCCCAAGAAAATGCACTTCAATCTTGTCATATTTCTCTCTTTAAATTGCCGCATGTATAAGCTTGTGGTTATTCGGTCCATTTTGATGGCATTTTGTTGTTTAACAGGAGACTCCTGCAAAGAAAGCTCCGGTCGTACAGACTCCGAAGAAGAGGGGAAGAAAGCGAAAGGTAGAGCACATCTTATTGGTTTGTACGAATGCTTAAAGGAATTTGCCAGTTTCTGTTCTATCTTTTGGGTCTAGATGTGTCAACGGTGAACACTAATCTGGCTCTAATGTTCCGTACAAGTACCTATATCTAGGTTTATTCATCAAATCCATGTGAGTGAGTTAAAATGGACCCCTATTGTAACTATTTCTTTAAATGTTAAAATGTAGCATTGTTGTTGCATGCAGAGCAGATTGGATATTGTTGTTTTGGTGTTTGTTGACATTGGATTGAATTGTTACAGGACCTACCTAGCATGAAATCTACTTC
Source organism: Scyliorhinus torazame (assembly GCF_047496885.1). Classification (NCBI taxonomy): domain Eukaryota; kingdom Metazoa; phylum Chordata; class Chondrichthyes; order Carcharhiniformes; family Scyliorhinidae; genus Scyliorhinus; species Scyliorhinus torazame. The sequence goes on along the minus strand of NC_092715.1, from coordinate 213,748,843 downwards.
CAGGGATGGGTTTAGTTTGTCCAGACCAATCCAGTTCATAGAATTCACCCTGACCATCAGTTCCCCTCCACTGATGACACATGCTGATCAGTGGATGGAGGTGTATGCTCTTGCATAAATCTTTTTTTTTGCTTCCTGAGAGAGGTCTGGCCCCTGCTTTGTACTTTACCATAGAGTGCAGTTGAGTTCTGAATCACAATGAACATTTTGTTTCACATAAAGTTGGGACTAAATATGCCAGTCCTCCCTACATCATCTGTGCGTGATGACAATCTGTATTGGGCATGCAGCGAGAGATTATCTTCTTGCAGTTACCTGCATGTATGGTGTAAAGGAAAATTTAAATACTGTTCCATCGCACATTCTGCTCACTGGTTTATTCAAGACTTGAGTTCACTTTTGATCTGAAATGTATAAACACTCCTTTAATTTTAGATTGAACAAGTGGAGGTTGGTTCAGAATCGGAACCTGAAAAGCAGAGCGCCAAGCGGAAGAAACAAGGTGCGTAATCTCTTCCAAACCTTCAGTCAAATTTGCTTGAATAACTGGCCAAGTTGCAAAGTGTGTCAAACTTGCCAATCAAGGAATAAATGCAATTGGCAAAAGGCAAATATTACAGAAATCTGAAATCAACAAAAAAATGTTGGAACTACTCAAACCTGAAAAAAGCATCTGTGGAGTGAGGAAAAACAGTTGATGTTATAGATCTGAGAACTTTTTGGAGGACTGGAAAACTTTTATAATGATACCCCCACCAACCAATCCCATATTGATCCAAACCACCCCCCTTATTTGCTGATGACTGCCAAATCCTTAAAGAAGGAAATAAATGGCATCCATCGCTAATAGAACCCCTCCTGTGACCCTCTGGCGTATTTTGATTTTTTTTTTCCCCCCCAAGTGCCCTAGGCGGCTCCGATCCACTCCACCCAAGAAGAACCAGCCTCTGGGCTTACAAAGAGGCGAAGGCCACGACATCAGCCTTTTCTGCAGCCCCAGCTCATCCGATGCCCCAAAGATCCCCACCCATGGGCACGGCTCCACTGTAACCCCACAAATCTCAAAGATAGTCTCAAAGAAGGAAGCCCAGAACTCAACCAACTTAGGGCAGGACCAAAACAAAAGCGAGTGGTTCACTGGCCCGGTGAACAACGCTCGCATCTATTCTCCACTCATGGAAAGAACCCATTCACCCGAGCGCTAGTCATGTGCGTCATATGCACCACTTTAAACTGAATCAAACTCAGCGTTGTGCACAAGGAAGTAGAATTAACCCTGTGTAATACCTCGTCCTCAAAGTTGATCCTATGCAAGAAGTCTCCTCCATCTGCCTCCAAACCAACCTGGGGCCCACGACCTTCCCCTGTGCTTCCTCAATGTTTGCCGCCCAGAAGCTCCTTTCCCCTGTGGATTCACCGGAAAAACCTCACTCTTGCCCACTTTCAATCTACACCCTGAGAAGGAACCAAACTTATTTTTAGCATCTCCATTATCTTTCCCATGTTGGAGAGGGGTTCCGTAATATACAATAGTAAGTCGTCCACGTAAAGGAACACCCGATGCTCCCTACCTTCCTCTCTATACCCTTCCACTCAGTTGACGACCTAAATGCGATAGCCAATGGCTCAATCGGCAAAGCAAAAAGTAATGGGGAAAGTGCACATCCTGCTTGTCACCCTGTGCAACAAAAGTACCCCAAACCTAATGCATTGGTGCAAATGCTCGCCGTGGGTCCCCTATACAGCCTACTGGGAGTCCACCCGGGCACAGTACCTTCCCAGACTACATAGAACAGATAGACTTTGTAATTTCTTCCAGTCCGAGCAGCATTTCCAGCTCCTACACTCGCTTCCTCTCCGCCACCAGAAAGTCCAACCCATCCAAGAGCTGTGCCATAGTTGAGTGTTCCTCCAGAGGCTCAGACCTGTACAACCCCTGGTAAAAGGTTTCAAATACCGGCCTCCCGGGCACCCTACCCTGATCAGCCATATCTCAACCGCAAGGAAGTACAACAAGGCACCCCCTAGGCTCGAGGCTCACCCAAGATGGTGATGGCCTCTGCCACCGCCCCCATCAAACTAGTATCTCCACAATGGAACATTCAGTCTTCAGTAGCCTGTTTTTTCCCCCCCTCCCCCTGAACACCAAACAAAATAACTCTCCCATCAGCCCTCTTTCTTCCCCTCTTTCATCCACAAAAATAACCCCCCCCCCCCCCCCCCCCCCCATCCCCAGGTAACCATCCACAGCTCTCTTCTCCCACTTCTCACCTGTTAACTAGCACCTCTGCTGGCAGGGTGACACCCACCTGGGGAAAAATACCAGTTCTACATTGTATGATCCCACAATCAGCCCCCCTATCTGAACTCTGCATCCTGTCTAGAGTTGCCTGAATTTGCTCAGTCACCTTTGCCAGATCATCCGTGACCCCCTGCCTCTGCTTTTTAAAGAGTCCACTAGCCTCTCCGTTGTCAACTGAGAGGGCAATGACGACGCAAAGACCTCAGCCATTTACTCCCCATCTGCAACACTCGAGCCTTCAGAGTCTGAAGAGGAGCCTGTGTTCGGCTTATTCCTCAAGTTTAGCTTGCAGACATCTCACGCCGAAGGAGGACTCTAAACTCTTCAACTGCCCCACTTTTCACCTGAACGGCACCTGTTAAACGGGCAAAAAGGGCCATAAACAAATCCCAAGCAGGAGCCACCTTGTGTGTGACCTCTCACTTCATGGCAGTCATCGGCAGTCCATGATGTGTTTCTTTATTCATAAGAATTGAGAGGAGTCGAATGATTTCAACTGGGTGGGAAATGATGGCGGTGGGTGTCCAGAATCCCAGTTCACCACCACCCTCTGCCTGGCTGAGGAAATCATTGTTTTTCATCTAAACTGGTTAATGAGTTACCAGTGGATGGAGTAGACTTGCTTTTGGGGAATGATTTGGCAGGAGTGAGGGTTGTAGCTTCACCCGTAATTAGAGGGCGTCCGAGGGAAGTACTGCAGAGATGGCGCGTGAGATATCAATGGCAGGTGTGGGAATAAGGAAATCTCACTGGGCATTAAATGACTCAAAAAGAAATGTTGAAATTAAATTAAATGACAACGGTTGTAAATCTGATTCTGCTGATACTAATGAAATTATCTCCATGAGAATGACTCCTCACCGAAGTCTGCCAAAGATAAAAGGCAGTGTTTTGAGTTGCATTTCTCAAGGTCTCTAGTTTATAGGATCTCTTTGTTCTTTCTGCCTACAGCTGTTGAAGTGAAGACTCCAAAGCCCAGAGGAAGGCGGCCCAAAGTCATGGTAATGCCTGCACGTTCAGGCAATGAAAGGTTAGTGGCTAGTTAATCTGCAAATAATTCACTGGTTAAGACTTTCAAGGTGAGCGAATGATTTGTATGATCGTCGTTTAGTATCATGGTCTCAACAGAAACCTGCATGAGGACTTTTTCTACTTTTTATTTTTTGAGAAATTAATTGTAAGCAATTAACTACTTTCAAAGAAAGACTGGCATTGCATGACCTGAAGCCACCCCAAAGAACTTTGCTGCCAATTAAACACTTCTAATCACTCGTAATGCAAAAAACATAGCAGACTATTTGTTCATTGCAAGATCAGCTAACAGCAAGTGTGATCAGTATTTTGTGATCAGCATTCTGCCATCAAGCAAATTAACAACATTTTTGTTTTTAGTGATGTGAGTTGAGGGATAGTTTCCCATGCAAAGTAGTGTCATGGGATCTTTTTCATGGCTTTGGTTTAACATCTCATCTGAAAGATGTACGAAAGAAATCTCCAGTTGTACAATTCCCGTGACCAGGAGAATCTCGTGAATGATGTTTTTGAGAGACTAAAGCTGGGAACATAAAAACAGGAGTGGACCAATACAGTTCCTGCCATTTAGTTAGGTTGTGGTTGATCTATATCGCAACCGCATTTACCCGTCTGTTCTCTATATCCCTCTATGTCACTGTTTTTTCAAACTTTTTTCACGGGACCCACTTTTGCCAGCTAGTTGACCTTTGGGTCCCACTTGATGGCCAGCACAGATATGATGGGCCGACGGGCCCCTTTCTGTGCTGTAAAATTCTGACACTATGAAAGTAGAGAGATATTCAAAGTGCAGAGGGGAGTCACGAGGTTGATGTCTATGTTTAAATTATGGGAAAACAAGATGTGAATTTTGCTAGCACCATCACAACTATATGAGCATAAAGTATTTACAGCCAATGAAATACAGTGGGTGGCGGGGCAGGGGGCGGTCGCAGACAAAGACAGTATGTTTCCATAAAGTTTGGGGATTTTCCTTCAATGGCTGTCATGAAAGAGTCTGTGTGTGATTGTTCTGTGCCAGGTTTAATATGGTAAATGCAGTGTGTTTTGCTGCGGGTGAGGATCAACACCCAGACCCAGAAAAAAAATCCTGTTTTCTCCAAACCTTATTGTCCCTCCAGAACGTTTTGAATGGGTGCATAAACTCTCCAACCTGGTGTTTGGCTTCCCAAAAGTTCCTTCCAACCGGAGTGCTGAGAGAGTGTGTATATATGTGGAGGGCTTGCAGGGTGGTGGTCTCTGCTAGCTCCTCTACAGAAATGGGAACTGAGTCCCTTGGTGGGTAATCCTGAAAAGCTACTCAATTTAGGGTTAGTTGATTGAAAGACTTCAGTTGAGTGCAGAATCGGATTGATTAGTGATGATCAGGTGTCCCTTTACTCGGCTTCAGTCTTGTGCATGTGATGTTTCTAAATTACAGTTAACTGTCTGGCTTGCTGCTGAGATTTCTTTCAGCCGGCCAGTCCACTCTGCTTCTCACCCCTGGGCCATGCATTCTCTCGTATCTCTTGAGAACATTTTTGTGACACTCTTTCTGTTTGCCATTCTACTGACCGTATCCAGCGGTTGGGATACTTGTGTTAATTTCAGGATGCGCCGTGACCCTTTATACATCTGCCCGCGTCCCACCCGTGGGTCATGACCCCCAGTGTGAAAAAGATTGCTCTTAAAGAAAAAGAGACCAGGATCATTACTTCGCATTCTCAACCTTTTAGGAGGAACAAAATAATTGAAGATTGGAGATTTCCCTCATAAATGGCCTACATGGTGTGGAGGAAGTGATAGGAAATGTGATTTAGAATAGAAATCTCTGATCAAATGGCCGTCTTGTTTACTAAAACCTCATGTTTTTAAGTTCTGTTGGAGCTTAATTTCAAGTTTGAATGTTATGTAACTGCTGTGTTGCATGTACTGCCAGTGAGAATGATGTTATGAACAAAGTTGAGGAAAAGAAGGCAGTCACAGAGGAAAAGCGAAAGAAGCAACAAGAGCAGAAGAAAGTAAAAGAGGAGGAAGAGAAGAAAGAGGAAAAGAAGATCGATAAACCAAAAAAGGTAGTTAAAAAGGAAGGGAAGAAGGACCTCTCAGAACCCAAGCGAAGGAGGAATACCAAGACTAAGTCAACTTCAGAGTCTGAAGAGGAGGAACCTGAAGATGAAGAAGTATGTACAATCTGATATCTATAAACCTGGATTAGAGCTTTATTTTATTTTAACCTGATTCGGGTTTACGCGTCTTCCTCCGATCAAACTAATGAGGGCGTCAATATACCTTTTAGGATTTGCTAGATTCCAGTTTGAAATTCTGTAACTTGATTCGACAATGCCTCTGTTCCTGGGAAGTAAATATTGGATTAGAAATGCATTTTGGAAGTTGGCTCTTTGTTGTACTAACTGGCGGGACAGATGTTTCCTTTTTTGGGTGCCCCTGCTATGAGAGAAACCTTGAAAACCATGTAGATGGGAATGTTTTACCAAAACATAGGTAAATAACTGACCTATGTTTTATACTGTGGTCCTACAATAACTACAGCTGGTGCATACAGATGCAATTATAAAGGGCTGCTACATTTTTGAAGGACCACCAAAAGCATGTGGTTCCATGTTCTGTTGTCCTTGAAAGGCATGTTGATCCCCCACCTATTGTCTGAGTGAGCAATTTCCTTCAACTGATATACCCGACCCCCTCCCCACAAAGTTTTCCACCTGAAATAGAGACCAGGATCATTCTTGTTATTCAGTTGTCCACTGGGTTTAATTGTAGAATCAAGATCTGATTTTGCTGCTGAATGTGATTGTTCATCATTGTGGACTGTGCAGTTGTTCAGTTTGGTCATTGCGAAGGAGAAATTGTGGATTTCTGTGAGAACTGGAGTCTTGCAAATGTGTCTCAGACACTAACATCTTGAGACTAAGCTTATGGTCAACTTATGCTAAGATGCCTTAAACTGTAAACTTCCATCAATGAACAGACCTGTGTGCATTTCTCTAATACACACCTTTTATCTTGTATTCCTTTACCTTTTCTCATCTGCAACACTTGTTGACTATTTGTATTGAAAGGAAGAGAAAAGCAAGAAAACGAAGTGGGATGCTGCTAATAGACGAAATCTACTGAAAAAGCAAAATGAAAAGGAACAAGAAGAAAAGCTTCGCAAAGTGGAGGAGAGCAAAAAAGATGAGCAGTAAGTACCACTTTCTGTTGATGCACTTCTGTGCATTGAACAAAATGACATGTTGATCTATTGAAATACTTTGCATCAAATGTCAGTACTTGATGCCCTAATGATGGGTTACAGCTAGGCCAGTTACAAACCATGATTATTCCAGAATATTTTCTTTCTGTGGAGCTAGACGATTGTTGCACAGGAAGAAACTAATTGCTTGTGTCAGTTGTTTAGTCTTGTTCTCTTTCTCTCTCGCTCTCTTTTCCCCCCCCCCCCCCTTTTTTTTTAATCTCCCCTGCGTCAAATTTTTTACTACTTTTCTCATGAACTGCTGCTTGTGGCACAGAATTCTGTTTCATTGACCTTGGCTACAAGCAGGTTATTGAGGCCTAATTATTATTTAGGCAAACAATTTTGCCGTATTCCTTGCTTCACTCTCCATCTCCTCAACTAATAAATTAATGTTGATTACCAGTTGCCAAAGTTTGGAAAACTTACTGCATGTTAGTGAGAGCTAAAGATTGAGGTATATGCTGCATTTGTTGGGTTTCTGATGGTCATTGCGTTGAAATACATGGCCACGTAGGACATTGGCTGTCTGGAGCCAAGTAGGAAGAATCTCAGTCCCCAGTGACTGATTCGTATGTTAGACTGGCTAATAGGTTATCAGCAGTATCCTGGAGTATGGTATCATTACCAAATCTGCCATAGGATTAATTTGAATACCTTATTACGAAGCATATTAGCTTGAAAGCATCTTGTTTCCTCCACCTCACCACTGACCGGAATGGTGTTATGCTCTTGCGATTTACCTTGATGCCCATATTCAATGCTGTGTGCCTTATTTGTGACTAGTTACTTAAACCAGGACTTCACATAAGAGGCTTTAGCAATAAGATATGTCCATACTGAGGCTGACTTTCCTCCGTATGTTGAGTGGCAGGTCGATATGGATTGGTCATCCTGGTTTCCTTACTTAGTAGAATCTAACTCCCAGACTGATCCTCGATGTAACACACTGGGAGCTGCCCTGTAAAGCAGTCCACAACACAGGACCGCTTTATAATAAGGTCCTTTCAAAAGCACCATGCCAGTAGCCGGAATAAAAGAACAAACAAAAGAATGGGGGGGGGGGGGGGGGAGAATCAAGTAATTTTTTTTTCTCTAGTATCCGAAACATGAACATATATATGTAATCGGTCATTATTAAATGGATGGACATGTAGAAGAATCAGCAATTTTTACCGGTTCACATTTACCCATTGCCCCTGTTTTTGCTATGTTTAGCATGTGTCACAGGTGCAACAGTTGATTCTTCATTGGCTCTCACCATCTCAGCTTCTTCTAGGTAATGGATGACTGTAGGGGATTGGTCTTGGCATTATCTTTTTTAAAATGTATTTTATGACCAACATGTATCAAAATAGGTTACAACACATAAACACCCGGTCTTGGCATTATCATCATCCACTTGCTCTATATCTTGTGGGTTTGGATCTGTTACACGGCTAATATTTGATCACCTGGCATTGTCTTGTTGGTAGCTTCTTGGGCGTAAATATATTTTTTAACATTCAGGAGTGCCCAGAACGGGGAGCCCCCGGGGCGACCCAAACCAAGAATGGCGGACCCAACAGATCCGCCAACGCCGGCCCAGCCAATGATGGAGAAGCTGATGGAGTTCATCACAACGGAACCCCAGAAGCACAGAGAAGTGGTGAAAGAGGATCTCATGGTGGCAGTGAGGTCAGCAGTAGAGTCTGCGTTGGCCCGGACAGAGTGGAGCGGAGACTGGGGGCCCAAGGGGCAACAGTGCAGGACCTGAAAAGGGCAGGCACCGACCAGGGGGAGAGGATCGTCTCGCTCGAAGCCGAGGTGGCAAGTTGTGATGGCCCAGAAGGTACTGAAGTGAAAGTTAGACGACCAAGGAAATGGGTCCCACTGGCAGAACCTAGGGATCGGAGGGGAGGAACCTGACAGAATTTGTGGCAGCGATGCTTGGGAAGCTGGTTGGGGAGGAGGGCTTCACCGAGCCCAAGACAAAGAACGGATTCTGAGTTGGGCAAGTGGGAGGAACACACTCTTCGCTCGTACCAGGACATTGGAGTGAACTTGGCCAAGCGTTGGGCAGAATTTAACGGGGCAAACCCCTCGCTGCTTAAAAACCAGGTGTGGTTTGGAATGCTGCACCCGGCTAGACTATTGGTCACATACTGGGGAAAAGAACACTTGCGACACGGCAGTACAGGCAAACAAGTTTGGAAGAAGCAGTGAGGTACGACTACCTTAATGTGGACTTTCACGATCAAGGGTGAAAGGGATAACTGTACTTGGGCACACACACAGGAGTGGGGGGGGGGGGGGGGGGGAGAAATGAGAGGATGGATATGAACAAATCCATTTCCAGGGGGTAGCCACCTGTGAGCAAGCTGGTGCACGGGAGTAAAGGGGTGGGGGTGCTGCAATGCACCTCCCAGGAAGGAAGGAGTGCCTGGCCCGGGGGGGGGGGGGGGGGGGTGGTAAAGCAGCAATCCAGGGGGAAACGGGTGAGAGACCAGGGATGGGGGACCACATGGGCAGAGGGGGGCGGGGAGGAGGAGGAATGCTGGTTGCAACAGGTTGAACGTGGAGATGACTGGAAAGAAGAAGGTGATGGTCCACGAACAAAAGGGAAACCCCGATATGCAGGGGCACATCCACGAGGCAAGTATGGCGGATCCCATAGGAGGGCTGTGACAGAAATGCCCCCCACCCCCAGAAAATGAGAATAGTCACCTGGAACGTGAGGAGACTCAACGGATTGGTGAAAAGATAGTCTTCATCCACCTGAAGAGCCTGAGGGTTGATGTCACCTTTTTGCAGGAGACACAAAGAGAAGGACCGGCCTTGAGTAAGGAAAAGCTGGGTGGGACAGACTTATCAGGCAGGCTTCGACTCCAGGGAGAGGGGTTGGCCATATTGTTTAATACAGAAGTAGCATTCACAGCGCCAAACACACTACTGGACAGATTGCTAGTGCCGGACTCTTGCTAGGGGACAGTAAATGTATTTTGTATACAGATGACTTTGAAAAGGTGAGGGCCCCACTGGACGAGATGCAAACGAGATGGGGGAAGGAACTGGGCATGGAGTTAGGGGGAGGACTCTGGATTGAAGCTCTGCACAGGGTAGACTCCACCTCCACGTGTGCAGGGCTGAGATTAATGCAGCTGAAGATGGTGCATAACAAGCACAACCTTTGGGACTTGTGGGTGGAAACCGGAGCACCCGGAGGAAATCCACGCAGTCACAGGGAGAACATGCAGACGCACCAACAGCGATCCAAGCCTGAAGTCGAACCTGGACCCCTGGCACTGTGAAGCCTTCAAAATCCTTCACTTGTCTCAAATGTAGTACCAGGGCATGTTTCCAGGAGTTTTTGACGTAGCCGATTAATGCTCTTTCCCAGGCTTGTAGATTCTCTTTTTTTTTTTCAAATTGATTTCTTCAAACTAGTTGTCTTGTCATCCTTACTGCCCACTGTTCTCTTGGTCAGTTCTCTACTGCTATTAATGTTGGGGAGATGGTAGTGTAGTGCTAATGCCACTGGACTAGCAATCCAGAGGCCCAGGCTGATGATCTAATGATCTAGGGAGATGCACCAGAGCAGTTGGTGGAATTTGAATGAAATTAATAAATCTGGAATATAAATCTAGTTTCATTAATGTGACATGACGGCTGTCATCATTTGTTGTGAAAACCCATCTGATCCACTAATGTCCTTAACCACTCTGGCCTGGAAGTGACTCCAGACCCATAGCAACTCTTAATTGTAGTTAACTATTGCTAGCCCATTGCAGAGGGCAGTCCGATCAAGGGCAATCACGGAAGGACAACAGATGCTGGCCTTGCCGGCAACACCCATATCCCATGAACAAATAAAAAAAAAAAAAAAAGTTTGCAGGTTGATGTAATGCCTTGTTCAAGGAGTTGAATTTCTGACATTGTGAGTCTATCTACTGAAAATAGTGATCGTTTTAGTCATGGAGGTGATTTTCGGTATATATGGTAAAGGCAACATGCTTTAGAAGATTTCCTGATGATGACTGGAGTGTGTAAACCAGTTTTGTTGCAGCAGCAAACGAGGACTGTCAGCCTCGTCGTTATGTATTTAAATCTGGACATTTGTAAGTGTTGTTTCTTCGGTAGGTGGAATTTAACCCTGACAAGTATGAGGTGATGCATTTTGGAAAGAATAATAAGACAAGAGTGTACTTAATAAATGGCAGGACACTAGGAAGCTCGGAGAATCTTGCGATGCTTGTCCTCAGATCCATGATGGGATGCTTGTCCTCGGATCCATGATGGGACACTTGCCTTTATCAGCCATGACACAGATTCTTAAGAGCAGGGAGGTTATTTTTTAAAATTATTTTTTATAAATTTAGAGTACCCAATTTTCCCAATTAAGGGACAATTTTGTGTGACCAATCCATCTATCCTGCACATCTTTGGGTTCTGGGGTGAGACCCATGCAGAAACGGGGAGAATGTTCAAATTCTATATGGACAGTGACCCGGCCAGGATTGAACCCGGGTCCTCAGCGACATGAGGCAGCAATGCTAACCACTGCTTCACCGTGCCGCCCAAGAGCAGGGAGGATATGTTGGAGCTGTTAAAAAGTTTGGTGAGGCTGCAGCTGGAGTACTGTGTGCAGCTTGGGTTGCCTCACGATAGGAAGGATGTGATTGCACTGGAAAGGGTGCAATGGAGATTCACCAGGATGTTGCCGGGGATGGAGCATTTGAGCTATGAAAAGAGGCTGGATAGCCTTGCGTTGAAGGCTCAGGGCATGTTTTGAGTTGTAAGAGATTGAGGGGTATGGACAGGATAGATGGGAAATGTAATGATATGCATAGTACCAGTGTAGTAAAGGGTTAACATTTGCACTGCAAGACTCAAATAAATGAAATCTATGAAAGGTTTATCTTTATGAAAAGGATGCAAAAAGATGGGGAATCCATTGATTGCTTCATAACATTTAAAGCTCAAACATGTAATTTCTGCATATTTTCTGACTCTATGATCAGAGACCAGATTGTCTTTGGAATCGTAGGTGAAAAGCTCAGGGAACATTTGCTAAGACAAAAAGATCTTAAGCTCGAAAATGCTATTGAAATGTGTCGAGTGCATGAATTGTATAAAAGTCCTAATCTGAGATTCTGAAAAAAGAAAAGGGCGTGAAAACTAGCCTCTCGACCAACTGCATTGGACTGTGGTGCAGTTCAGGAAAATGCGAGTTTCGGACAGCAGCTATGTTGCGCACACGCATTCCCGACCTGCACATGCGCACTTCACCAAAAGACGAGAGACGGAAGAAGGCTGTTCTGCACATGCCGAAGAAACAAACGTCATGGCGTGTGGACGCTGCGGACACACCCACCCACATAAAAAGTGTTCTACACTTGGAAAAACTTGCTCAAAATGTTGCAAACTCAACCACTTTGCTGTGCAATGCAGAACTTCACTTAAAGCAACACAATTTAAATCTGCAAATCTACCGAAGACACATGAACATAAGAAGTGTAGACACAACTGGAGAAACTTTTAAAAGTGGTTACTCGGACAATGATCTTGATGCTTATTGCTGAGAAAATTCCTTCTCTTATTGCTTAGACGAATCCTTCTTTGTAGTCATAATTGAAAAATTTGATGCTACTGTAGATGTTTCGTCTCCTCCTCAAACAGTACAATCTATTAACACGGAATCCGAATGGAACACACCGCTTCAAATAAATGGTTCTGAAATCATTTTCAAGCTGGACACACGAGCTTCCGTGAACTTGATCAACACACATGACCTTTTGCAACTTAGTTAACCTCCTAAAATACAGGAAACAGATTATCAATTGCGTGATTGGGATCATGCTATCTTGTGACAAATCACAACATCGTTATCTCCTTACGATTTGAGATTGTTGAATCCAATGGATCTTCTCTCTTTGGTGCACAAGCCTGTCAGGATCTTCACCTAGTTCAAAGAATTTGTAGCACACCTCTTTCACCTGTCAGGTGGATGTACCTTTAAGAAATGGATGTTTATCAAATTGCTGCAGTGATGTCAGTGTGTGGGTGGAGCTGGTCTGTCTGGCTTTTACTTTTGTTTTGAGCTGGAAGCTGCAGTGTATTTAGTTTTGTTTTCAGTTGGAGAGCTGCCACAGCAAGAATATGTTCTGATCTCTCTGCAATCTAAAGAATATCTCCAAATCACTTGATCATTTCAAGGTAATACCTGTTTCTGTAGAGAATTTAAACCTGCTGCCTTTATTTAAAAAGGGTTTAACTTATGGATGTTGTTTGGGAAGTTATTAAGGGTTATCTATAGAGGACTGTATCTTTTTTTTTGGGGGGGGGGCGTTGTCAGGGTTGGTAGTTGATAAACTGTTTATTGTGTTTATAAAATGTTAACTGGATTCATAGAATAAACATTGTTTTTGTTTAAAAATACTTTTAGTTCTCTGTTACATCACCACATCTCTAAAGCGGGCCCTGTGTTCCCCATAACCAAAATCTATTTAAAGTTGTGGGTCAGGTGAATTCCATGGTATACTTTGGAGTTTCTAAACCCTGGCCCATAAATACACCTGTTCAGGAAGATATTTGAGGAATTCGTGATTGATTTCCTCACGTCTTTGAAGGCTTGGGTACTCTTCCCATTCAAAATAAAATACAATTGAAACCAGATGCCAAACCCTCCTCGAAGAGTTCCTGCCCTGCTTCGTGAACGATTAAAGCAAGAACTTGCAAGTGTGCAAAAACTTGGCAAAATCTCTAAGCAGCCCTGACTGATTGGGTCAGTTTAATTGTGTGCTTCCAGAAACCATCTGGAGAATTAAGAATGTGCATAGATCCAAAAGACCTAAATAAAAATATAAAGCGTGAACATTATCCAATACCCATGCTTGAAGAGATCACCAGTGAAATGGCAAATGCAAAATTTTCTCTAATCTGGATGCCTCCAGAGGATTTTGACAAATGCAGTTAGACAGCACAAGCAAGAAATTGCGTACGTTCAACACACCATTTGGTCGATACTGTTTCAACAGAATGCCACTTGGTATTATTTCAGCATCGGAGATATTTCATCAGGTCTGGTCATCTACACGTGAAGAGCATAATGCAAGGCTATTGCAAGTCTTCCAACGGATACACAAATTTGGGTTTAAAAATAAACAGCCAAATGCGATTTTGGTATCTCAACTTTAAAGTTCCTGGGAGATCAAATTTCGGAACGTGGTGTGCAACCTAACGGAGACAAGATTGCTGCCATACAGAAGATGACAGTCCCAGAGGACAAGAAAGCAGTGTTGATATTCCGAGGCATTGTAAATTTCCTTAGAAAGTTCATTCCAAACTTCTCTTCCACAACTATAGCTTTGCGACATCTCATCAAGAAATCTACTACATTTTCATGGACTGATGTCATGATTCCGAGATTACAGCATATTCTTATGAAGTTACGACGATATGATTTTCAACTTATCCACACTCCAGGCAAAGATTTGATCATTGCTGATGCATTATCTCGTTCTGTCAACTCAGAAGAATGACCACCAGAGTTCATTCAGCACATTGAAGCTCAAGTGCAGCTTCGAGCTGAAACCTTGCCTACGTCAGATGACAAACTTAAACTCAACAGAGATGAGACCAACAAAGATCCAATGTTGCAACGTGCCATTAACCATTTGAACAATGGTTGGCCCAAAGGACACTGTTCCAAATACAGAAACATTCAAGCTGAACTCAGTTGTTGATGGTTTTGTACTCCGTCTCGATCACATAGTGATTCCTATGACACTTAGACCCATGATACTACAAATAATACATGACGATCATCTAGGCATAGAGAAATGCAAAAGAAGAGCGAGACGGGCAGTATATTGGCCAGTCGTCAACGAGGATATCACTAACCTGATTCTTGAGTGTGAAACATGCAACCAATCAACTCAATCCAAAGAAACACTTCTACCACATGATCTTGAAAAGACTCCATGGTCAAAGGTTGGAATCGACTTATTTCACTTTTATGGTCATTATTATATTCTAATCATTGATTATTTCTCAAACTATCCTGAAGTTATCAAACTGTCTGACTTAACTGCTAAATCCGTGATCAAGGCTACAAAATAAATTTTTGCTAGACATGGGATACCGTGCAGTCATGACAGATAACGGACCTTGTTTTGATAGTTATGAATGGACAGAATTTGCTGAAGCATATAATTTTGGCCCACATTCAAGTCCTCTCTATCCACAATCAAATGGAAAAGTTGAAAAAGGGGTTCACATCATGAAACAACTTTTCAAAAAAATCTCTTGATTCTGATATGAACCTAGCTTTACTTAATTATAGAGCCACTCCTCTTGCAACTGGTTTATCTCCTGCTCAACTAGTTTTTTTTTTAAAGAATATTTTATTGAAAATTTTTGGTCAACCATCACAGTACATTGTCCTGCTCAACTATTGATGAACAGAGCATTGAGAACAACTCTTCCATGCATTAGACTTCCTGATCCAGATCTTCAGCCAGTCATTTAAAAAATGCGACATCAAAAAAGCATTCAGGAGAAATACTACAATCAACATGCAACACCCCTGGAACCACTGAATCCAGGTAATCGATTCGTATTCCCGTTGGAGGATGGTCTACTATTGCTAAGGTAATTCGTCAAGCAGAACCACGCTCATACATCATTCACACGAATGAAGGTTCAATTGTTTGAAGAAATTGAAGAGCATTTCTGAAAATTCGATCTTCCAGTACGATCTTTCCTGATCTTCAGATGAATGAAAGTTGATTTCATACTACATTAACACCTTCCAAGATACCATAAGATTCCAGAAAATGTTCAAGACTTCTGACACTCCACTTACTGGGTTGAGAAGATCATCCAGAATAAGAAGGAAACCGGACAGACTTAACTTGTGAAGACTCACAAATGAACTGTTTGATTAATATTTTTTCTTACTCGTCTGATCATTTAAATATATATATCATGTATTCTGTAACAATGTTATATATTTTTTTCTTTTGGTCATATAGAAAAGAAATGTCTTTTTAAAAAAAAAAAGTAGGGGATGTAATATGTGTAGTAAAAGGTTATCAGTATAGTACCGGTGTAGTAAAGGGACAGCACGGTAGCACAGTGATTAGCACAGTTGTTTCACAGCTCCAGGGTCCCAGGTTCGATACCCAGCTTGGGTCCCTGTCCGTGCGGAGTCTGCACGTTCTCCCCGTGTCTGCGTGGGTTTCCTCCGGGTGCTCTGGTTTCCTCCCACAGTCCAAAGATGTGCAGGTTAGGTGGATTTGCCATGCTAAAATTGCCCTTGGTGTCCAAAAAGGTGGGATGGGGTGGAGGTCTGGGCTTGGGTAGGGTGCTCTATCCAAGGGCCAGTGCAGACTCGATGGGCCGAATGGCCTCCATCTGCACTAAATTTTCTTAACATCTGAAACTGTGTAAATCAAACACTAGATGGCATTACTAATTCACTGTATATAAGACAGCATCTCTAGGAATTCTGGGAGAAGCTGAAGTGAACATGATGAAAGCAGAGTGAGATTGTAGCGATATAGCACGAGGTCACGACATTGTGTAGTTTAATAGAATGTTGATTGGTGTACTACAGATTCAGTATCATTAGTTTAGTATCTGTAACTCAGTAGAGTATGCAAATTTCATTTTGTTTAGCAGTGTAAAATAAATTTGTTTTGATTCAAACTTCTTATTTTTATATTCTTTATCAACACTACATATCTGGCTATTTTGGAGGAAAAGGCAAGGAATATAACTGGAAGCTGTTGTGCCCCTTATTTGAAGGGCCAATAATGAGAGGGCATAATTTTAAGGTGAGGTTTAGAAGGGATTTGAGGAAAACCTTTTTCACCCAGAAGGTGGTGGAAGTCTGAATGTACTGCCTGGGAGGTAGTAGAGGCAGGAAATCTCTGCAGACCATTGCTCTCCTTTTATAAACTTGCAAAATACTGCACTGGCTCTTGCATCTTGCTAACTATCCTTTTCTGGCTCCAAATTCTACTGGGCATTGGGATTTCCATTCATTTGTTGGCAAAACCTCTTGACCTGAGCTTGAATAACAGGTCTAGATATGGGTTTTCCCAATGGCTCTTTGCTGCGTGAAGCTATATATATATATATATATATATATATATATATATATATATATATATCATCTTGTCAAGAAGTGTGCTGTATTTCGGGCTTTCCATCGTGCTTGACAACCTTCGTCCATCTCCAACACCCATTGCAACTTCTCTGCACCTTTGATCCATCCACGAATCATTGATTCAGCAATCCTCATTTTTTGTAAGATGAATGTTTGTATAGTGCCTTCCTTGATTTGAGCAATGATTTTCAACTTATTTCGGATGATTTAAGATTTTCCCTTTTATGATTCCGTATGCAAGCTACCTCGTATTAAGTTGATCTTTTCTCTACACCCTAGCTATGACTGTAACATTACATTCTACAGTCTCCTTCCTTCCCCATGTATGGTATGCGTTGTCTGTATAGCATGCAAGAAACAATATTTTTCACTGTGTACTAATACATGTGCCAATAATAAATCAAACCAAATCAATTTTGCATTGATCATTCATTATATGGGCCTTAACGCAAAGTTTACCGGTATTTATACAGAGAAAACTGGCACCTTAATAACTCATGAGGCTGCCAGCTTGTTGGCTGGTTCATAGTGATTTGTGAAGTATTTATAGATCAACAATGTTCTTAAATATATTCTGAAATGATACATGTGCTTGAAACGTTTGGAGTCCCAATGTACTTGGAAATTATTATGCTATTGCATGCAAAGTTCTGAACTTGGTTGCAGAATTTGTTTCTCTTTATTCAGTTAAGAGAAATCGTACAGATGCAGTTCATCCGTTAAAATTCAGATTTATTCTTCCACCTAGGCAAACCAAAGAGGAGAAAGAAGGAAAGAAAGAAGAAAAACTCAATTTCAAGAAAATAGAGAAAAAAAGAGGTATCGATCTGCCTGTTTACTGCACCATTATTATAATATTTATTAGTGTCTCAAGTAGGTTTACATTAACACTGCAATGAAGTTACTGTGAAAATCTAGTCGCCACACTCCGGCACCTGTTCAGGTACACTGGGGGAGAATTCAGAATGTCCAATTCACCCAACAGCACGTCTCTCGGGACTTGTGGGAGGAAACTGGAGCACCCGGAGAAAACCCACGCAGACACTGAGAGAACGTGCAGATTCCGCACAGACAGTGACCCAAGCCGGGAATCGAACCCGGGTCATAGAAACGTAGAAGATAGGAGCAGGAGGAAGCCATTTGGCTCTTCGAACCTACTCTGCCATTTATCACGACCATGGCTGATCATCCAACTCAATGGCCTAATCCTGCTTTCTCCCCATAACCCTTGATCCCATTCGCCCCAAGTGCTATATCTAGCCGCTCTTGAGTGTATTCAAATCTTAACCTTAACTACTTCCTGTGGTAATGAATTCCACAGGCTCACCATTCTTTGGGTGAAGAAATGTCTCCTAATCTCTGTCCCAAATGGTCTACCCCGAATCCTCAGACTACGACCCCTGGTTCTGGACACACCCACCATCAGGAGCACCCTCCCTGTATCCACCCTATCTAGTCCTGTTAGGATTTTATAAGTCTCTATGAGATTCCACCCCCCCTCATCCATTTGAACTCCAGCGAAAACAATCTTAACCTGGCCAATCTCTCTTCATACGTCAGTCCCGCCATCCCCTGAATCAGTCTGGTAAACCTTTGCTGCACTCTCGAGAGAGCAAGAACACCCTTCCTCAGAAAAGGAGACCAAAACTGCACACAGTATTCTAGGTGTGGCCTCACCAAGGCCCTGTATAATTGCAACAACACATCCCTTCTCTTGTACTCGAAACCTCTCGCAATGAAAGCAAACGTACCATTTGCTGCCTTTACCGCCTGTTGCACCTGCATGCTAATCTTCAGCGACTGGTGCACAAGGTCACCCAGGTCCCACTGCACACTCCCCTCTCCCAATTTACAACCATTCAGGTAGTCATCTGCCTTCCTGTTTTTACTTCCAAAGTGATTAACCTCACACTTATCCAAATTATACTGCATCTGCCATTGGATTTGCCCACTCACCCAACCTGTCAAGATTGTGCTGAAGGATCTCTGCATCCTCGTCACAGTTTTCCCTCCCACTCAATTTGGCATCATCTGCAAACTTTGAGATGTTACGTTTTGTTCCCTCATCCAAATCATTAATATATACATTGTGAATGGCTGGGGTTCCAGCACTGACCCTGTGACATCCGACTAGTTGCTGCCTGCCAATTTAAAAAGGACCCATTAATTCCTACTCTTTGCTTCCTTTCTGCCAACCAGTTTTCTATCCATCTCCATAAACTTCCCCAATCCCATGCGCTTTAATCTTGCACGATAATCTCTTATGCGGGACTTTGTCAAACGCTTTCTGAAGTCCAAATATACCACTGACTGGCTCCCCCTTGTCAACTCTTCTAGTTACCTCTTCAAAGAATTCCAATAGATTTGTTAAGCATGATTTCCCCTCCATAAATCAATGCTGACTGTGTCTGATCCTGCCAATGTTTTCTAAATGCTCCACTCTAAAGCCATTTGTTATAATCTTTAGTTTCATAAGTAGGCTTACATTAACCCTGCAATGAAGTTACTGTGAAAACCCCCCAGTCACCACATTCCGGCACCTGTTTGGGTTCACGGGGAGAATTCAGAATGTCCAATTCACCTAAGAATTTTC
Organism: Scyliorhinus torazame; assembly: GCF_047496885.1. NCBI lineage: Eukaryota > Metazoa > Chordata > Chondrichthyes > Carcharhiniformes > Scyliorhinidae > Scyliorhinus > Scyliorhinus torazame. The sequence goes on along the minus strand of NC_092715.1, from coordinate 213,729,528 downwards.
CCGACTACCGGCGGTCTATAATTCTGTTTTCTCTCCACCTTCCCTTTTGAATGGTGGAGTTATATTAGCTACCCTCCAATCTGCAGGGACTGCTCCAGAGTCTATAGAGTCCTGGAAGATGACCACCAATGCATCCACTATTTCCAGAGCCACCCCCTTGGGTACTCTGGGATGTAGATTTTCAGGCCCTGAGGATTTATGAGCCTTCAATCCCATCAATTTCCCCAGCACCATTTCTCTACTAATGTTGATTTCCCTCAATTCTTCCCTCTCATTAAATCTTGCATCCTCCAACATTTTGGGTATCCGATTTGTGTCCTCTTTTGTAAAGGCAGAGCCAAAGTATGTATTCATTTCTTTGTCCCTTATTATGCATTCCCCTGTTTCTGTCTGTAGGGGGCTTACATTTCTCTTTACCAATCTCTTTCTCTTCCCATATCTATAGAAACACTTAGTGTCACTTATGTTCCCTGCAAGCTTGCTTTCGTACTGTACTTTACCCTTCTTAATCAATCCCTTGGTCCTTCTTTGCTGAATTCTAAACTGCTCCCAATCCTCAGACCTTTTATTTTTGTTGGCCAATCTGTATGCTTCTTCCTTGGATCGGATACTATTTCTAATTTCCGTTGTAAGCCATGGATTGGCCCTCTTCACATTTTGCTTTTGTGCCAGACAGGAATAAATAGTTGTTGCAGTTCCTCCATGCATTCCTTGAACGTTTGCCATTGCCTATACACTGTCATCCCTTTAAGTAATTCTCCCCAGTCTATCAAGGCCAACTCACGCCTCATATCTTCATAGTTTCCTTTATTAAGATTCAGCACCCTAGTTTCCAAATCAATACTTCCCTGGTGCAAAACGGTTAAGTGGATTTTATTTAATAAAATCTGACTTTCTTTCTCCTTGGTTCACAGAAATGTCAATGGAACTGAGACTTCAAAAATTGCACAGTGAAATTAAGTTATCACTGAAGATCGACAAACCTGTGAGTACTGAGTAATTTGAATACAAAATTGAGTCCATTGAGAACAATCTGTAAGTTCCATTTAAGAATAATAGAACTATGCCAATTGTCTATATTACAAACATATGAATTAGGAGCATGAGCAGGCCTCTGGAGCCTGCTCTGCCATTCAATAAGCTCATGGTTTATCTGATTGGAACTTCAACCCCACATTCCTGCCTAAACTTTCATCCCATTATTAATAAAGAATCTTATCTGGTTCTGCCTTAAAAATATTCAAAGACTCTGCCTTTTGAGGAGGAGTTCCAGAGACTGACAACCCTCTGAGAGGAAATAATTATCTTCATTTCTGTTTTAAATGCGCAACCTATTATTTTTAAACAGTGACTCCTAGTTCTAGATTCTCTGAAGAGAGGAAACTTCGCTCCACATCCACCCTGTCAAGACCCTTCAGGATCTTAACATTTTTGATCAAGTCACCTTCTACGCTTCTAAACTCTAGTGCACGCGAACCTAACGTCGCCAACCTGTCCTCGTAAGACAAACCCCCCATTCTTGGTATTAGTCTAGTAAACCTTCTCTGAACTGCTTCTAATGCATTTACATCCTTCCTTAAATAAGAAGACCAATATTGTACACGATACTCCAGATGTGGTCTCACAAATGCCCTGTACGCCTGAAGCATAACTTCCCTATTTTTGTAATCCATTCCCCTCACAAATTATAACATTCTATTCGCTTTCCTAATTCCTTGCTGTCCCCGTGTCTTAGCCTTTTAAGATTCATGCATTAGGACACCCAGATCCTTCTGCATCTGAGCTTTGCAATCTTTATTTAGATAATAAGGTTCTGTTTTATTCTTCTGCCAAAATGGACAATATCACATTTTTCCTCCTATTCTAATTGCCAGATTTTTGCCAATTCGCTTAACCTATCCATGTGCCTTTTAGCCTCCTTATTCCCTCTTCACAATTTGCTTTCCTACCTAACTTTGTGCAGTCAGGAAAATAAACCTGCAGAACTTTGGGATTAGTCAGAGGAATGGTACTGACTGGATTGCTCTACAGAGCTGCCGTGGACCAGATGGAGTGAATCATCTGTGCCACAATGGCTCTACGTATATTATAAATCCTATTGGATTCATTAAATCCATCAACAAAATTAAGTCTTGCTACAAAAATGAGCATTAAGGCTTTGGCCTCCACAGATATTGAGAATGCAAATTATGGCAATGTGGTCAATAGAGGCTCCAGTGTTACATGTATAAAGCCTTTAAGTACAAAGTATCTTTTAATTATTTTTCTCCATTGCATTATACTTTATGCAGTTTTATAAATGTGACATGATGTTGGCACTGGGAGTTTGCACCAGTGTTGTGAAACCAGATGCCAGTCATACTGCAGATGGTGCAACAACACATTGCTACTGACATAAAAGAGTTAGGATTTCATCTAATTATAATGTTGTTCCAGTCCTATAAATTGTACTATTCAACATAAGGATACCATCCCAGGTTTAAACCAAATGACAAATCCAGCTTTTGTTTTTAATTGTTGTGTTTAGGAATTTGTATTGCAATAACTGCAAATACAAAACTGATATTGTGCTTTCCCATAAACTTCTATTCCTTTAGGATGTGAAGAAATGTGTTGAGGCCTTAGATGAACTTGCTGCGCTTCAGGTTACTCCACAGCATCTGCAGAAGCACAGCGAACTGATTGCAACACTTAAGAAGGTTAGAATTTAAAGCTGATTTTTCTCACTGGCCCTAGTTTACTCTGCTGCTGTGCCTATCTTTTTCCATTTGCCCCCTCTTCTGAAGTTGAACACTGAATGTTGGTGGATTAGTTGACTGTGGAATCTTTACCTGATATCTATCTGCTTGTGCACTTTTCAGTAGTCATCACTGGATAACAAGTAAGAGGAGGAATTCTGGCCATTACTTGGATTGCTTCCCTCTGCGCAATACCCCTCCCCTCAACCAGGCATTCTTTGTATCCATAACTTGTGACAAAATTAGCAAGTATTTAGAAGTGAGAGGACAGCCAGATTCATTGGAGGCAAATCGTGTTTGTCAAATTTTAAATAAGTGACTAATTGAATAGACCGGGAATGCCGTAGTTGCATATATGGGGCTGGGTTCTCCGCAGGGCCACTTTTCTACCTTGACCCGCTGGCAGGATTCTCCGTTATGCCGGCGGTCAATGGGGTTTCCCATTTTCCTGTCGGGAAACCCCCATGCGCTGGCAGAACGGAGAATCCCGCCGGCGTAAAACCCTGCCCAGAGACTTTCAGGTGCCTCCTTCCTGTGCTAGAAACTGGATTGACTGGGCTTATACTCAGTGGAGTTTAGAAGAATGATAACATTCTGATGGGAGCTGGACAGGCTCGAGGCAGGAAGAATGTTCCTGCTGTTGGGGATGTCATGGACTAGGGATCACAGCCTTGGAATAAGGACTGAGATGAGGAAGAACTTCTTCTCTCTGAGATGTGAAGTTGTGGAATTCTCTACCATAGAAAACTGTTGGGGCCAGTTCGTTGGATATATTCAAGAGGGAGCTGGGCCTGGCCCTTGCGCCTAAAGGGATCAAGGGGTATGGAGTGGGATACTGAATTTGCATGATCAGCCATGATCATATTGCATGGTGGTGGAGGCTCGAAGGGCCGAATGGCCCACTGCACCTATCTTTTGTGTTGCTACACGTTTGGATTTCTGGTTTAAGAGGAATACATCACAGTACAGATAGGAAGTTGGCAGACGAAAAAAAGAGTTGCAATTTTCATAAAAAGTGAGGCTTGGATTAGGGTAGGGTCGGAAGGTGTACACTCCATCAGTTCTGGGCCCATTTCTTTTCTTGGGAAGGAAGACACCAAAGTATATAGAGAACCTCCGGGTAGACACATCGGGATGATTTTGGGGATGGGAAATTATGAGGTGACAGTGGGTGATTTCTGTTAGTGGCTCTTAACCAGATATGGGGAAAGCTAAACAAGACACAGATTTTTTTCTTTGATATTAAGTTTATTCAAAGGATGCAGCATTACCCTCTCTGCCTTCTAACATCCCAGTCATTGTCTTCATAGATTTGTTTTTAGTCCGATTAATTGATAGCTAATTCTGTAAATCATTCTTTTTAAAAAAAATCTTTTTATTGCCATTTTCCACATTTATAAACACATGTATATACATTTTTTACCACGTTAATTTATTTTATTGTACAGAAAGGTTTATCCTGTCCTTCCCTTAATTTACTTGATATACATTTTGCCGCCCTCTGGCTCGGCCTGTGGTCTCTTCCACCCCCCAGCCCCTTGCGTCATCCTTTTCTTCCCCCCTCCCGTCGACTTCGGATGGGTTTGCTTTGTCCCACAACTTCTTACCCTTTTTGTGACATTCAGCTGTTCCTCTCTCTCTCTCTCTCTCTTTCCCCCCCCCCTTCCAGGTTGCACATTCCTTTTGCCCCCCTCTATCTTTGTTTTCCCCTTGTCTTCCATCTTTTTCTTCCTCTCTCTCCCGTTTTCCTATCTTACTCCTCGTTGCTGGCCTCAAAAGGGTTTTGGAACAGGACGACAAACTGCCCCCATGTATCAAGGAAGCCTTCCTCCAACCCTCGGATGACATACTTAATCTTCTCCAGGTGGAGAAATTCCAAAAGGCCTGCAGCCCTGGGTGGTGCTGCCGATCGCCAGCCAAGCAGGATTCTCCAGCGTGCGATTAGGGAAGCGAAAACGAGGGCGTTGGCCCTCTTCCCCATGTGTAATTCTGACTGCTCTGATACCCCGAAGATTGCCACTATTGGGCATGGCTTCACCCTCACCCCCACAACCTTGGATATTGCCTCGGAGAAGGCTGTCCAGAACCCAGCAGGTGGGACAAGCCCAGAACATGTGGGTGTGGTTGGCCGGGACCCTTTGGCACCATTCACATTTGTCCTCCACCTCCGGGAAGAACCTGCTCATTCGGGTTCTGGTCAGGTGTGCTCGAGGGCGGCATGTGGCGCAGTGGTTAGCACTGGGACTGTGGCGCTGAGGACTCGGGTTCAAATCCCGGCTCTGGGTCATTGTCCATATGGAGTTTGCACATTCTCCCCATGTCTGCGTGGGTTTCACCCCCACAACCCAAAAGATGTGCAGGTTAGGTGGCTTGGCCACACTAAATTGCCCCTGAATTGGGGGGGGGGGGGGAATAATTGGGTACTCTAAATTAATTTTTTTTAAAAGGTGTGCTCCATGCACTACTTTGAGCTGCCTGAGTCTGAGCCTTGCGCAGGAGGAGGTGGAGTTGGCCCTGTTCAGTGCTTCGCTCCAGAGTCGCCATCCCACCTCTGTCCCCAGTTCGTCCTCCCATTTCCGTCTGGTCTCGTCCAGTGGTGTCCGAGCTCTGTCCAGTAACTGTCTGTATATTTTCCCACATAGTCCCCCTTCTTTGCTGCTTGTGCCTATCTGGTCCACTAATAGTGTGGTTTCTGGGGCCCCTGGGTACCCTACTTTCTCCTTGCATAGGAAGTGTTTTATTTGAAGGTGCCTCATTTCCTGTCCTTTCGGTAGTCTCCACTTCTTCGTCAGTTCGTCCAGTGTCGCCAGTCTGTGTCCTACGTAGAAGTTCCCGACCGTCAGTGTATCCCCGTCCTGCCTCCTTTGAAGGTGGTGTCTAGCATGGCTGAGGGGAATTTGTGATTGCTGCAGATGGGGGCCATCTTAGTTAGCCCGAAGTGCTGTCTCAGTTGGGCCCACGTTCTCAGCGCGGCCGCTACCACTGGGCTCGTTGTGTATCTTGTTGAGGGGGATGGGAGTGCTGCTGTGGCCAGGGCCCGGAGGGTCGTTCCTTTACAGGAGGCCTCCTCCACCTGTGCCCACTCTCCGGGTACGTGTAGCCATCCCCTCACTCTCTCTGCCGTTGCTGCGCAGTGGTAGTATTGTAGGTTCGGTAAAGCCAAGCCACCTTCGATTTTCCTTCTTTGCAGTGTCGGTTTGGGAATTCTGTAAATCATTCTTAAATCAGGAACCATGAGAAGCATAGTTAGCAGGATTCAAGCCTGCTTTGGGATACACCAATGGATTCCTAATCCATTGACTTAACGACTCGGCCACGTATACAGGCCTTTTATATTCTTTCAGCAGCAGTAACACAAATTTAACAAATTAACCAATTAAAAAAAAAAAAAAACACTTAAAAACCAGTTGATAGCCCCTAAGGCAGTATTTTTCCCGGGGACCCATTTTTGCCAACCGGCCAACCGTTGCGACTCACGCGGGCTGACCTTCGTGACCCACGCCGGCCAACATTCGTGACTCACCATTTTCACTTACCTTTAATGCGAGAGGTGAGCCTGCTTGGTCCTCATTTACTTGTTTGCTGCTAACAAAATGGAGGAATCGCAATCGCGCCCAAAACACGTGATGTCGACGTTCGAGGGGTGTGACCTGCTCTCTGCCTCCCTTCAAGCAGGAAGATTACATTGAATTCAGGAAAATCTTCTCCTGAGTCTCCAATTGCACAAATTCGCCCGCAGCAGCTGTTTTTTTAACAATGCCGGCTGCGAGCGGCCTTCAAAATGACGTCTGCGACCATATTTTTAAAATGCGGGCGCACTGCAGAACCCCGTGGTTCTGTGCATGCACAGCGATGAGCGGGCACGCATGCGTAGTGCGCCCGCAATTTTTTTTTATGTGGTCGCGGCCTTCATTTTGAAAGCCGCTCGCAGCCGGCATTGTTAAAAACCGGCTGTTGCGACTTACGGGTGCGGCGATGACCAGCTGAGTCGCACGTTTCGGCAGCTCCCTGTGAAACGGACTTTTGGGCTCTTGATAGGAGCCCCAACGGTAATTTTGACGGCTAAAAACACTGTGCGGTAAACCAGAAGGGAATCCCCCCTGGATACGGATGGAAAAAGGAGGAGAAAGTGGCCAGATTGCAGTGGATCCTTTAGAACAGCGGCAAGGAAGGCAAGCAAAAACCAAGATGGCGTCGGAAGGTGGCAGTTTAACATGGGGCCCTGAACAACAAGAGTTCTTGTAATGCTGTGTGGAAGAGATCAAAAAGGAAATGAAGAAAGAGCTGTTGGCCCCGATACTACAGGCGATCGAAGGGCTAGAGGAACAAAAGACCCAGGAGCGGGAGCTTCGGGTCGTGAAGGCAAAGGCAGCCGAGAACGAGGACGACATACAGGGCCTGGTGGTGAAGACTGAGACGCAGGAGGCACATCAGAAACGATGTGTGGAAAGGTTGGAGGCACTGGAAAACAACGCAAGGAGGAACAACCTGAGGATTCTTGGTCTTCCTGAAGGTGTGGAGGGAGCGGACGTCGGGGCATATGTGAGCACGATGTTGCACTCGTTAATGGGAGCGGAGGCCCCGGCGGGTCCGTTGGAGGTGGAGGGAGCATACCGAGTGATGGCGCGAGGACCGAGAGCAGGAGAAATTCCCAGAGCCATAGTGGTGAGATTCCTCCGTTTTAAGGATAGAGAAATGGTCCTTAGATGGGCGAAGAAAACTCGGAGCAGTAAATGGGAGAACGCTGTGATCCGCGTTTATCAAGACTGGAGTGCGGAGGTGGCGAGAAGGAGGGTGAGCTTTAATCGGGCCAATGCGGTGCTTCATAAAAAGAAGATAATATTTGGAATGCTGCAACCGGCAAGACTGTGGGTCACATATCGAGGGAGGCACCACTACTTTGAGACGGCGGATGAAGCGTGGACTTTTATTGTGGAAGAAAAACTGGAATGAGCGGGTTATTAAAAAGAACGTTCGAACAAAGTGGTGGGGCGAATGTGGGGGGCAAAGAGGGGTTTTATGTACTAATCCTGTGATGTGGTAACTTTTCTCTCTCCCACAGGTGGTGATGGGGGGAGGAGGGGAGGTGGAGGAGATGGGGCGTTGGCCATTGGGGGTGGGGCCAAGGGAGAAGCGCGGGCTTGGTTCCCGCGCTATGATAATCATGGCGGGAATAGAGAAGCAGGAAGGAGGGGGCGTCGCACGGTGCGAGCCGAGGTCAGCCAGAGTTTGCTGACTTCTGGGAGCAACATGGGGGGAGTAATTACGCTAGCGGGGGATCTAGCGGGGGGGGTGGGAGGGGGGAATTACTGGGTTGCTGCTGCTGGGGAGAGGGGGGAGCTGGTATGGGAGAGGATGGGCGGGGGGGCACTGCCTGGGGGAGATACAGCTGCGTGGGAACCGGGTGAGGAGCTGGAAAAAGGTGATGGCTAATCGACAAGGGGGGGGTAGGAAGCCCCCCAACTCGGCTGATCACGTGGAACGTGAGAGGGCTGAACGGGCCGATAAAGAGGGCACGGGTACTCGCACACCTTAAGAAACTTATGTTACAGGAAACGCACCTGAAACTGATAGACCAGGTTAGGCTACGCAAAGGATGGGTGGGGCAGATGTTCCATTCGGGGCTAGATGCGAAAAACAGGGGGGTGGCTATATTAGTGGGGAAGCGGGTAATGTTCGAGGCAAAGACTATAGTGGCGGATAACGGGGGCAGATACGTGATGGTGAGTGGCAAACTACAGGGGGAGACGGTGGTTTTGGTAAACGTATATGCCCCGAACTGGGATGATGCCAATTTTATGAGGCGGATGCTAGGACTCATTCCGGACCTAGAGATGGGAAAGCTGATAATGGGGGGAGATTTTAATACGGTGTTGGAACCAGGGCTGGATAGGTCGAAGTCCAGGACTGGAAGGAGGCCGGCAGCAGCCAAGGTACTTAAAGATTTTATGGAGCAGATGGGAGGTGTAGACCCGTGGAGATTTAGCAGACCTAGGAGTAAGGAGTTCTCGTTTTTCTCCTATGTCCATAAAGTCTACTCGCGAATAGACTTTTTTGTGCTGGGTAGGGCATTGATCCCGAAGGTATGGGGAACGGAGTATACGGCTATAGCCATTTCGGATCACGCTCCACACTGGGTGGACTTGGAGATAGGGGAGGAAACAGGAGGGCGCCCACCCTGGAGAATGGACATGGGACTAATGGCAGATGAGGGGGTGTGTCTAAGGGTGAGGGGGTGCATTGAAAAGTACTTGGAACTCAATGATAATGGGGAGGTCCAGGTGGGAGTGGTCTGGGAGGCGTTGAAGGCGGTGGTTAGAGGGGAGCTGATATCAATAAGGGCACATAAAGGGAAGCAGGAGAGTAAGGAACGGGAGCGGTTGCTGCAAGAACTTTTGAGGGTGGACAGACAATATGCGGAAGCACCGGAGGAGGGACTGTACAGGGAAAGGCAAAGGCTACATGTAGAATTTGACTTGCTGACTACAGGCACTGCAGAGGCACAATGGAGGAAGGCACAGGGTGTACAGTACGAATATGGGGAGAAGGCGAGCAGGTTGCTGGCACACCAATTGAGGAAAAGGGGAGCAGCGAGGGAAATAGGGGGAGTGAGGGATGAGGAAGGAGAGATGGAGTGGGGAGCGGAGAGAGTGAATGGAGTGTTCAAGACATTTTATAAAAAATTATATGAAGCTCAACCCCTGGATGGGAGGGAGAGAATGATGGGCTTCTTGGATCGGCTGGAATTTCCCAAGGTGGAAGAGCAGGAAAGGGTGGGACTGGGAGCACAGATCGAGGTAGAAGAAGTGGTGAAAGGAATTAGGAGCATGCAGGCGGGAAAGGCCCCGGGACCGGATGGATTCCCAGTCGAATTCTATAGAAAATATGTGGACTTGCTCGCCCCGGTACTGACGAGGACCTTTAATGAGGCAAAGGAAAGGGGACAACTGCCCCCGACTATGTCTGAAGCAACGATATCGCTTCTCTTAAAGAAGGAAAAGGACCCGCTACAATGCGGGTCCTATCGACCTATTTCCCTCCTAAATGTAGATGCCAAGGTCCTGGCCAAGGTAATGGCAATGAGAATAGAGGAATGTGTCCCGGGGGTGGTCCACGAGGACCAAACTGGGTTTGTGAAGGGGAGACAGCTGAACACGAATATACGGAGGTTGTTAGGGGTAATGATGATGGCCCCACCAGAGGGAGAAACGGAGATAGTAGTGGCGATGGATGCCGAGAAAGCATTTGATAGAGTGGAGTGGGATTATTTGTGGGAGGTGTTGAGGAGATTTGGTTTTGGAGAGGGGTATGTTAGATGGGTGCAGCTGGTGTATAGGGCCCCAGTGGCGAGCGTGGTCACGAATAGACTGGGATCTGCATATTTTCGGCTCCATAGAGGGACAAGGCAGGGATGCCCTCTGTCCCCATTATTGTTTGCACTGGCGATTGAGCCCCTGGCGATAGCGTGGAGGGGTTCCAAGAAGTGGAGGGGAGTACTTGGGGGAGGAGAAGAGCACCGGGTATCTTTGTATGCGGACGATTTGCTACTATATGTGGCGGACCCGGCGGAGGGGATGCCAGAAATAATGCGGATACTTGGGGAGTTTGGGGATTTTTCAGGGTATAAATTGAACATGGGGAAAAGTGAGTTGTTTGTGGTGCATCCAAGGGAGCAGAGTAGAGAAATAGAGGACCTACCGTTGAGGAACGTAACCAGGGACTTGCGTTACCTGGGGATCCAGATAGCTAAGAATTGGGGCACATTGCATAGGTTAAATTTAACGCGGTTGGTGGAACAGATGGAGGAGGATTTCAAGAGATGGGATATGGTATCCCTGTCAATGGCAGGGAGGGTGCAGACGGTTAAGATGGTGGTCCTCCCGAGATTCCTCTTTGTGTTTCAGTGCCTCCCGGTGGTGATCACGAAGGCTTTTTTTAAAAGGATTGAAAAGAGCATCATGGGTTTTGTGTGGGCCGGGAAGACCCCGAGAGTGAGGAAGGGATTCTTACAGCGTAGCAGGGATAGGGGGGGGCTGGCACTACCGAGCCTAAGTGAGTATTATTGGGCCGCTAATATTTCAATGGTGAGTAAGTGGATGGGAGAGGAGGAGGGAGCGGCGTGGAAGAGATTAGAGAGGGCGTCCTGTAGGGGGACTAGCCTACAGGCTATGGTGACAGCCCCATTGCCGTTCTCACCGAGGAACTACACCACAAGCCCGGTGGTGGTGGCTACACTGAAGATTTGGGGACAGTGGGGACGGCATAGGGGAAAGACTGGAGCCTTGGGGGGGTCCCCGATAAGAAACAACCATAGGTTTGCCCCGGGGGGAATGGATGGGGGATATGGAATGTGGCAAAGAGCAGGAATAACGCAACTGAAAGATCTGTTTGTGGATGGGAAGTTCGCGAGTCTGGGAGCGCTGACCGAGAAATATGGGTTGCCCCAAGGGAATGCATTCAGGTATATGCAACTGAGGGCTTTTGCGAGGCAACAGGTGAGGGAATTCCTGCAGCTCCCGACACAAGAGGTGCAGTACAGAGTGATCTCAAAGACATGGGTGGGGGATGGTAAGGTGTCAGATATATATAGGGAAATGAGGGACGAAGGGGAGACTATGGTAGATGAACTAAAAGGGAAATGGGAAGAAGAGCTGGGGGAGGAGATCGAGGAGGGGCTGTGGGCAGATGCCCTAAGCAGGGTAAACTCGTCGTCCTCGTGTGCCAGGCTAAGCCTGATTCAGTTTAAGGTAATACACAGGGCACATATGACTGGAGCATGGCTCAGTAACATTTTTGGGGTGGAGGATAGGTGTGCGAGGTGCTCGAGAAGCCCAGCGAATCATACCCATATGTTTTGGTCATGCTCGGCACTACAGGGGTTTTGGATGGGGGTGACAAAGGTGCTTTCAAAAGTAGTAGGAGTCCGGGTCGAACCAAGCTGGGGGTTGGCTATATTTGGGGTTGCACAAGAGCCGGGAGTGCAGGAGGCGAGAGAGGCCGATGTTTTGGCCTTTGCGTCCCTAGTAGCCCGGCGCAGGATATTGCTAATGTGGAAAGAAGCCAAGCCCCCGGGGGTGGAGACCTGGATAAATGACATGGCGGGGTTTATAAAGCTAGAGCGGATTAAGTTCGTCCTAAGGGGGTCGGCTCAAGGGTTCACCAGGCGGTGGCAACCGTTCGTCGAATACCTCGCAGAAAGATAGATGGAATGGGAAAAAGAAGGCAGCAGCAGCAGCCCAGGATCGGGGGGGCGGGGAACCAGAAGGACTCTCAGGGTTGTTAATATATACTGTATAGTATGTATAGGTCGTTGCTACAGATAATTATATATTGGACTGTTAAATTATATTTTTGGAGAGTGTTACTTGTGACAAGGCAGTTGCCAATTAGGGCTAGTTTTCATTTTTGTTATTTATTCATTTTCTGTTTATAAAATAGGTCATTGTTATTTGTGTTGTTATAATATTGTGTAAAGGATGCACAATGTACTGTGTTGGTTGACCAAAAATTTTCAATAAAATATTTAATAACAAAAAAATAACCGGCTGTTGCGCCCGAATTTGTGCAATCGGGAGCGCCGCGACGTATGGCTCCGTGACCCACCCGCGGATCGTGACCCCGACTTTGAAAATGCCTGCCCGAAGGGAAACTAACGATAAAAATTTAAATGATCCGTACCAATTTGAATTGCAATGTCACTTTGGTGGCTAATAATGCACTCCACTCCCTGCTCTTTATACTCAGATCAAATTAAACAAACGGATAAATAGAGACAAAAGAGAGAATTTTTTTAAGGAACTGTATGAAGTCAAATTAAAATTCCTGTTGGGGCTTAATGAGACACTCCAGCCCCCATAGTGCTCACTGGCCATCAAGGGCTTTGAGTGACCCAGGGGACACGACACGCTCCCTTTTCAAGGACACCGGCTGTGCATGTGCCCTCCTCTTAGCATTCTCAGTCCTTAATCAAACAATGCTCGTTATCTGTATATCTCTAAGAACAGAGCCTCTCTCCCCAGCCCGCCCACTAAGATTAGGAATCCCGATGGGGAGTAAAATCCTGCGGCAGCCCAGAAACCGGATTGGAGCCTGGCAAGTCACCGGTCCCTACCAGAACAGCTTCCTACCCAGAACGGACGGGAAACCTATCATTATGCAGATCCCCTCTTTCAATATCATTAGCGGGCTTGAACCCCGATGCTTACCCTCCCGCTATGCATCCCCCAAAGAGGGAACTCCCGTGGGCTTTTGTGCAGCTCTTGACGGAAGCTGACCTGGCGTGATGCACCCCAAGAGGTTAGGTCCGTTGCCCATGCGTGCCGCTGCCAGGCTACAGAAGAAGTGCCCCCCAAGGGTCTTGGGGGTAAGGGACTCTTACCAGGGATAGGGGTCGCATGTCTGGACTGCCATTTCTGGCCTGTGGCAACCTGAGTATCACTCTTAGCATTGTAATTTCAGCCAGCTCACTGATCATAATGCTCATCCTTGTCTGTTTTGCACCTTGACTTTCATTTTGAATATAGGCAGAGTATTAATGTACCCATTGCAGCATCCCATGCACTGGTGCTGGAGCTGTGCTAGTTATGCTCATCGATTTTGCTCTCCCAGCCTTCCAGAAATACCCATACACTGGGACAGACGCAGGTTTTGTGGAGCAGTGCAGCAGCTGACTTCAAACTAGACAACTAAAAGTTTGTAGTGCAGCAGGGTTTGGACTGATTTTACAGAAATCATGAGATTTTTTGCATAGATTGTGACACAGGCACAATGATTGCTTATTCTTGACCTTGTAACTGAAGCATGGGCTACTGTTGATTGTGGTATTTGATGTTGTATAGTTACCTGAGCTGTAGGATTTATATTCTCAAACGGTGTTTGTGTTCTGGGAAAAACCAAGTCTTAATTAGATGGTTCCACGTTTATTTTGGATCCGTAGTATGGGATTATGTTTTTATTGGTTTTCTCTTGTGACAGATGCGAAACTACAAAGCCAGTCAAGACATCATGTTCAAGGCAGATATGATCTACAACAAATTCAAATCCATGTTCTTGGTTGGTGAAGGTGATTCTGTGATTGCGCAAGTGCTGAATAAGTCACTCGCTGACCAGCGGCAGCACGAGGAAGCGGTCAAGGCACGAGAGCAAGAGAAGAAAAGTGATCAACTGGAAACTAACAAAGTTGAAAACACAGAAGAACAGTTGACTGGTAAAGTTCACCCCTTCTCCTCCAGCCCTTGCCTACTTGTGAATTAACTGAACACACTGGGTTCTCTACTCTTGAATAGGGTCAACAAAAAATAGTTAGTCTCCTGTGACTTGTGGCATGAGGCAACCCATTTCTTCAACTGCTTCTGTCAAGAGCAAGATATTTGACTGATCAGTGTATCCTTACAAACTCCCCTTGCCTCTGGGTGCCAAAAGATGTTTTTTCTTGGACAGATTATTTGCCTGAAGCACCCTGTCAGGGGAGCCAGTGGGCAGGCCTCAAGTGTTCTCTCCGTTTAAAACTTGTCCAGCTTGGGTAGCTCAATTAGGATTCACACTTTTAGCAGTTCAGCTCTCCAACTCCATCGGAGCCTTGCCACCAAACAAAAGACACTCTCTGAGGAAGCACCTCTACGGATTCTGCTTGATGCTTAAGAGCAGCAGGCTTTGTTCACCTTCCGTTGTGTTCACGTACTACGTGTTATTTATCATGTTTGTTGAGCTGACTGGGAGAGGAGACTGGAGGGAGAAAGAAGCTTTGAACTCGAGACACTGCATATCTCAAGCACCAGAGTCCTTTCAAATACATAATGTTGGAGAAATATTTTCACTTGTTTAAAGCCTGCAGCCTCTCCTGGGCGCTTGGTTATGAAATGCAGATGCACATGCAGGAGCTTGCTGTTTGACCAGTGTCCTAATGTTGAAAGCGCTAAAGTTGTACTGCAGTGGGTGGGGAGATGATAAGTCAAGGCTCTTTTTCCTGGTTATCGAAAGACGACAGCAGGGTAGCATTGTGGATAGCACAATTGCTTCACAGCTCCAGGGTCCCAGGTTCGATTCCGGCTTGGGTCACTGTCTGTGCGGAGTCTGCACATCCCGTGTGTGCGTGGGTTTCCTCCGGGTGCTCCGGTTTCCTCCCACAGTCCAAAGATGTGCAGGTTAGGTGGATTGGCCATGATAAATTGCCCTTGGTGTCCAAAATTGCCCTTAGTGTTGGGTTGGGTTATGGGGATGGGGTGGAGGTGTTGACCTTGGGTAGGGTGCTCTTTCCAAGAGCCGGTGTAGGCTTGATGGGCTGAATGGCCTCCTTCTGTCCTGTAAATTCTATGATCTATGATGTGTAGACGTTTTGAGTGTGGACAAGTTGAGGCTTTGTGAAGTATCCTGCAGTTGACACTTGTTGCCTTTGTTCATATGTAACAAATTACAAGAGAGTAGATACCTCCCAAGAGAGGGTAGAAAATTGGGGCAGAATTATTTTATTGCAGTATGAAGTGAACTTTTCAATGTTTGATTCCACGCTAAGGTCCCTGGAACTGCTGGCGGTGTGGAGTAAGTATCATGTGCCACATATTCAGCCCTTGTTAAGGGCAGCACGGTAACACAGTGGTTAGCACTGTTTCTTCACAGCTCCAGGGTCCCAGGTTCGAGTCCTGGCTTGGGTCACTGTCTGTGCGGAGTCTGCATGGTCTCTCCGTGTCTGCGTGGGTTTCCTCCGGGTGCTCCAGTTTCCTTCCACAGTCCAAAGATGTGCAGGTTAAGTGGATTGGCCATGCTAAAATTGCCCTTAGTGTCCAAAAATGTTAGTTGGGGTTATGATGGAGGTATGGGCTTAAGTAGGGTGCTCTTTCCAAGGGTCGGTGCAGACTCGATGGGCTGAATGGCCGCCTTCTATCCTGTTAATAAAAATTCTATGAATGCATGCACCTTCTACAATCTAGCTAATGATCTCCTTCCTACTTGTCAGCTACTAAAACGGTGAATGGAGAAGTTGCATCACAGGATGCAGAGAAAGGCCAAATCTTGAAACGAGCAGAGAACAAGACTGGAGATGAAAAGAAGAATAAGTCGGACAGTGTGCAGCCGCCACAAAACAGGTCAGTGCATTGAAGTGAAATTTAAAGCTGGGTGTGGAATACAATCCATTACAAGGACCTAAGTTTGAATGTGCTCTCCAGTTATTTAGATTGTGTTAGTTACGTTACCGCGTTTTGTAGGTATGGCCCATGCAGGGGATTTTGTAGTTGCCCATCAACTGTCGATTGGCAATGGGTAGGATGGTAGAGTGAAGTCCGATAGGTGTCACTAATTGGTTAAGCTGTAATGGAGAGATTATGCCAAGATTGTTTTTTTGCACTTTGCAGTCAGGGGAATGTGGTCTTTTGGTGCTGAGCAGTGATAGGTACAGCTCAAGGCTCCTGGCACTCCTTAGTTCGGTACCAACAGAATCGCCTTCACCAGGAGATACACCGCTTTCACAGCGACCTTCTCAATTAACACAGGCGTAACATTAGCTGGCACGAAAGTGTATGCTTTCAGTGCTAAGTAAGAAGCATGCTGCAAAAGTTAAATGTGCTTCCCAATTCTATGCTCATATTTCAACTGCTGCTGCTGCTCCTCCAAGGGAGCTGAGGCCTACCCCTCTCTGTTGGCTGTGCGCTCCTTCTCGCTTCTGGTGGATGGCTGTAGATTAACTGCCTGCTCCAGCTCTGTTTATCTCTCAATCTGATACTATTAACAATTAATATTTATACAGTAGCTTTAATGTAATCGATTTGACACCAGGCCAAAGAAGGGTTGAGGAAAGGCTTGGTCAAAGCAGCAGGTTTTAACAAATGTTTCAAAGGAAGAGAGGGCTAAAGAGTGACCAAATCTAAACTTGTGTTACTTTGAATAAAATCTGAACAATGGTATTATTATGACTTTTTCTAATCTATAAATACGTAGCGACTCTTTAGTAACATGCCACAGAAATTCCACAGACAATCTTATCAATATGGATTTGAGTTTAAATCCAGATCCTTTCATACTACAAAGGATTAACCCACTGTGTAATATGGGTAACTTTGTTTTCTTGTGCCCTCTTGACATCTACTGAAATATGACTGATGAAAAATAGAAGTAGAGCTTATTTTTGTGAAGAATGTTATACGTTTTGTATCTGCACCTTGTTAATTCTCAAAGTTGATGCCATACAAATTTGCATTGAATGGTGTTGTAGTTCCAGAAACCTGGCTGCCCTCTGTGGCTTCATGTATTCCTAAATCTTAACCAGTGAATTACATTCAGACTCCTTATTGAATGCGTACCAATTAGGTTGGAACTTTTACTTTCTGGAAATGCACCCTGAACATTTTTTATTGTAGATAATTACAAGTATTTCACTTATGCTTTTGCATTGCACCCCTTTCCCCAATTTTTATCTCCTTTCCAGAAAGCTGTAATATGTTTATGTGCTGTTTCCCAGTACGTCAGGCCAATTGTCATTTTCCTTTTCATTCTCCTTCTGAGACTGCCAGAGGATTGTCTGTTGTAAACTACTGCAATTCACTGGACTAAATTATGAGGGACTGCAGAGTATAAGGAATGCAACAGCTGAGCCAGGTCCTGTCACTGCTAAAAATCTGCTAGCGGATGGATGGGAGAGGAGTAATTATTGTACAGCAGTTGAGTGGGAGCTCATTTTCTTTAACCCAGGAGCTTGGTTGAGACGAGCACAGATTGGGAGCCCTGCTGTCCTTGTGCTGTCTTCACTAATTTAGCTGATGGGTGTGAGGAAAATAACAATCGGGTCTTTTTGAGTCTGGAATGAATGGTATTTTAATGGAATAAAATGCATCCATGTAACTCGGTACCTTTTCTCTTTACTTCAGTGAACTGCATCAATCCGATGCATCCCAGTTGGCGAAACAACCACCGGCCAATACTGAAGCTGGTCAGATGGAGACAGGACCAGCTGCTGAAAGCTGAGCAGCTCCAACCTGCATATTGTCACCAAATTTAAAATGTAGCTCCTAGCACGGGTGGGGGGCGAGGGGGTGTTAATGCTTTGATTTCCCTATTTTGAAACTGTTCTGATTTATCGACAACTTGCTACTTAACACTGGATATCCATACCCCCCCCCCCACCTCCCAGAAAAGCAGCATCGCAACAGAAAAGCACATGTTGGTATTTACCACATAGAACTGCCGAAGCCTAGGTGTACATTTTTTGTTTGGTTTCTTTTCCTGCCTTTGTTTAAAATGTTTTATATAATGATTGGAGGGTGATGGGTTTTGCCTTATTTTTGGATGTGTATAGTAATTCAGTGGCGTTCTTATGTTGATATGGTAAACCTTTTTTTGTATTAACCTGTTGAGGCCAAATCTGCTTTAACGCCAAATAATGAAAACTAGTTTTTGTTCCTGCATGTTGAATTGCAGGTAGTGTCGTAAAGAACACACCCCCGTGTGTTTGTTTTTATTAAGTCCTTTTTTTAAAACACTGTTTTGTTTTAGTAAATCTTCATTATGTTTTTGCATAACAGCATAGTTGCTCTTTTTTTTTGTAACGATTCCATGTGAAGATGTTATTTGAATGGTTATCGTAAACGAAGAGTTCCAAATTGCTTATTTTTTTATACTAATGTCTTTGTAAGCAAATGCTTCCACTTCAGATGAGCCCTAGAAGCATTTCTGATCTGTTGCGTTTTACTCTGTCGTGAAAGGCTTTAGGCCTTAAAAACGTTGCTGTAAACTTGGCACCAAAATAAATGTTTGGTTTGTTAACACTGATCGATCCTTCTTTCGCTTTGTTATTTTGTTATTTTTTAATTTTTAATTTTTAAAATTAATTTAGAGTACCCAATTCGTTTTTTCCAATTAAGGGGCAATTTAGCATGGCCAATCCACCTAGCCTGTACATCTTTGGGTTGTGGGGGCGAAACCCACGCAAACACGGGGAGAATGTGCAAACTCCACACAGACAGTGACCCAGAGCCGGGATCGAACCTGGGACCTCGGCGCCGTGAGGGAGCAGTGCTAACCACTGCGTCACCGTGCTGCCCCGCTTTCTTATTTTTTTAAGAAAAAGGCTGCGATGTGATGACTGGTGTGAATGTACCCAAGAGCCGTGCAAAAGAACTTGAGCGCTGTTAGTGTTTTAATACATATGCTGTAAAGTTGTCCCTCACTTGCTTGTCTAGCTTTCACTAAATGCATCCATACTGTTTGCATTAACAAATATCTGAAAGTTCCAAATATGTGACGATTTCGACATTCTCACCACTCTGGGTTTCTCCATCTTATTGTGCCAGTTGTAACAATGGTCCATTATAGGCCGAACATCAGAATTTGGTGACATTAGAAGCATTAGTTGACCCACAAAGATCATTGTCATAAACTAGTTGGTTCCTTTTCACTACATGGTGCAAGTTAGCTAGCTTGCCCTACTCCAGTTGTGATCAAGGGTGTAGGGGTGACGATGCATAGCGGTAATGTCACTGAACTAGACATCTGGAAGCCCAGGCTAATGCCCTGTTGGGGGGGGGGGGAGACATTGTTTCAACTGCAGTGGTGGATTTGAACCCATAATCAATTCTTATTTAAAACCCATCTGGCTCACTAATGTGCTTTAGGGCAGAAAATCTGCCGTGACTGCAGACTCTGCTGTACCATAATGCTTTAGAAAAGTCAAATGTGTACCTGCAGATGGACTGGAGCAGTTCACAAAGGTGGCTCACTGCTGCCACCTCAAGGGCTAATGGGGATGGGTGACAAAAATGCTGGCTTTTCCAGCAATGCCCTCCTTTGGGTACCCTGACCTCAGGGTATTGGTGACTGAACTTCCATTGGATTATGCTTGATATATTGCAGTGGTTGCAACAATGCCCACATCCTATGAAAGATGAAGTGAAAAAAAAACAAACATAGGCCTGAAATCCTACGTGTTGTTACAATCTCACACACAAGTATAGTTTTATATTGAGGAAGCCCAACCTGTGTCCTGTAAAAGCATTGATCAGTCCCTGCATTCGAGCACTAAACAGAACTAATTCAAGGCAAAACTCAGTAGTTGTTTAATTCTGCTGAGGTTTCTGTTTTCTAACAAAAAGTAATAGTTTAGCTACTCCACCTAACTGAGTTCCTGATTGTAGAATGTATTTATGGTGCTTAGTTGTACCAAAACCAATTTGACGATATAAAAGTGATGAGAAGTAGATGGGGACCATATCTGGCATTTTAAAATGAGTTCTGTGGGAGCCTTTACTTTACAGACCAATTAATCAAATGGGTTAAATCCAGTCATAGTAATTGGATTTAACCATGAGCAAAAGCGTGTTGGAAATTCCTCTACCACACAATAGGTATAGAATATTAGGATAAAGTATGTTGTTAGTGAAATGGTACAGGAGCGAGGGAGGATTATAGATTCCTGGGACATTGGTCCCAGCTTGAACAGGTCTCTCCTGCCCCAAAATTAGTCCCAATGTCCTGATGGGAACGTTAACTAGTGCTGTGGAAGAGGGTTTAAACCTGCTTGGCAGAGTTAGGACACCAGGATGAAATGTTGGAGGATACATAAACTGCAAGAATTGAATCATAGAATCATATCATAGAATTTAGTGTGCAGAAGGAGGCCATTCGGCCCATTGAGTCTGCACCGGCCCTTGGAAAGAGCACCCCACCCAAGCCCACACCTCTACCCTATCCCTGTAACCCAACCTAACTGGACACGAAGGGCAATTTAGCGCGGCCAATCCACCTAACCTGCACATCTTTGGACTGTGGGAGGAAACCCACGCAGACACGGGGAGAACGTGCAGACTCTGCACAGACAGTGACCTAAGCCGGGAATCGAACCTGGAGCTGTGAATCAACTGTGCTACCGTGTCGCCCCCACGGTGGAATGAATAGCATGAGAGTACCGAGAAGTTCAGAAAGGTTGGATCAAACTGCGAGCTGTAGGCACAACCCACCACATAGGATTCTAAGTATCATTGCAATATGGCTCCAAGGAGGATTGGGAATTTAATATTCCCTGCTGCAAGACAAATAGGGAAGGAAAAGAGGTGGGGTACTGGCAGTATTGAAAAGAAAATACACATATTACAGTACTAGAAAAATGAGTTAGAAGTGTCGAGGACAATTTATTTAGATGGAATTTTGTTATAAATGGCTCATGTTGGTCATAAAATTACATTCTTTGAGAGTAATCACAATTTATCCCTTCTCATACTTCCAACCTGTGTCGCTTTTGTCATAGATGACCACCCCATATTCCTCCAATGCTTCTCCCCTTGTCATCTAACTAGGTGGATCTGCCCTAGCCTGTTTCCATCTATCTAATTATAGCCAGAAAATTGACTAATGGCTTCAATTTGCACTCTGTTATCTCTGGCACTCCTGAAGAATTTATCCTTTGCCCCCTTCTCATTCTTACCTCCATACCACTTCTGAGTGATATTATCTAAAAATACATCACATTCTATATGTTGTGGAGATGTCAGCGTTGGACTGGGGCGAGCACAGTAAGAAGTCTTACAACACCAGGTTAAAGTCCAACAGGTTTGTTTCAAACACCAGCTTTCGGAGCACTGCTCCTTCCTCAGGTGAATGAAGAGGTATGTTCCATACCCATACATATATATATATATATATATATAGACAAATTCAAAGATGCAAGACAATGCTTGGAATGAGCATTTTTAAGTAATTAAGTCTTTACAGATCTAGAGATAGGGGTAACCCCAGGTTAAAGAGGTGTGAATTGTCTCAAGCCAGGACAGTTGGTAGGATTTCGCAAGTCCGGGCCAGATGGTGGGGGATGAATGTAATGCAACATGAATCCCAGGTCCCGGTTGAGGCTGCATTCATGTGCGGAACTTGGCTATGAGTTTCTGCTCGGCGATTCTGCGTTGTTGCGTGTACTGAAGGCCGCCTTGGAGAACACTTACCCGGAGATCAGAGGCCGAATGCCCTTGACTGCTGAAGTGTTCCCCGACTGGAAGGGAACATTCCTGCCTGGTGATTGTCGCGCGATGTCCATTCATTCGTTGTCGCAGCGTCTGCATGGTCTCGCACATGCATCCAATAAAACAAACCCTCCCACGGTGGCGAGAAAAAGAAAAAGGAGTCCGGGACCGCCCATGGTCACCATTGACCTATAGAATCCACCCCCCCTCACACCTCTGAAACAGTACCGTACATGATACCCAAGAGTTGTACCCCCGACCCCCCGTCTCCAACCCCTCCCGTCGACTGCCTCTTGTAAAACTCCTCCCAACCTCTGTTCCTTCCCCCTAACTTTCCACCCTGGCTAGACCACTCGGACCCTGTTCTGCCAGGCTCCGATGGCTGCAGCCCCTCCCCCCACCTCACTCCCGTTCACTGGCCGGCTTAAACCGGCCAGCGTGGAGGCCCCCGCCCGGGTCCCTTTCCACCTTGCCTAGGAAAGCCCAGAAATCCCCTTTTAGCACACAAACCCCACATATCCACCTACACCCCAAAGAGCCCTCATTTTGAGTGAAAGTCCCATCACTTCCCTTGTCCAAATATATACAACATTGGCTCCTTTAGCCCGTACGCCCGCACGCAGTGAAACAAAAAAAGAAGAAAATACAGTCATGAGGTTACATCGGCACATGTCCATTTCTCAGTTCTGCCACAGTCCTTCTGCCTTCGCAGAGTCCTCTGCTGCTTCCGCCGTTCCAAAATAAAAGTCCCTGAGCTTGTAAGTCACCCTCAGCTTCGCTGGATATACAATGTCGCACTGCACCTTGCTATGTACAGTGCCCTCTACACCCGGTTGAAGGCAGCCCGCCTCCTCGCCAGCTCCACCATAAAGTCCTGGTATACACGTATACCAGCTCCAGCCCACTGCACCACCCGCTTCTGCTTGGCCCAGCTCAGGACCTTCTCCTTCACCCTGTACCTACGGAAGCACAGAGTCACTATCCTTGGCGGCTCACTCGCCTTTGGTACAGGCCTCCACGACCGATGAGCCCGATCCAGTTCATATCGGGAGGGATTCTGCCCCTCCCCCAATAGTTTCGCCAGCATCGCGGCAAAATACTCAGTCGGCCTCGGTCCTTCAACTCCTTCGGGCAGCCCCACAATCCTCAAATTCTGTCGCCTGGATCTGTTTTCCAGGTCTTCCATTTTTCCTCGCAGATCCTTGTTAATGTCCATCACCTTCCGCATATCCTTCCCCATCGAGGCAAGTTGATCAACGTGCTGCAATAACGTCTCCTCCACTTCCTTCAGCGCCTCCCCTTGCTCTCGCACCTCCGCTCGCCACCGCCTTCGTCACCGGGGAAATCGCCTCCTCCACCAGCACACTCAAAACCTCTCTCATCTCCTTCCTCATTGTCTCGATGTATTTTGTAAACTGCCTTTCGAATTCCGCAGCCATCACCTTAGTTATTTCTTCAGCCGTAAGCAATGCGGCCTCCCCTGGTGCTCCAACCTCCATTTTCCTTGGTGACCCCGCAGTGACCTTTCCACTCCCCGACGGACCTTCAGCTGTTTTCCTTACGGCCGTTCTTTTGCTTACCCCCGACGTTTTTCTTCACTCTGCCGCCTCTGTGCCTTCTCCCTGCTTTTGCCGCCTCCGTGGACCGTGGGACAGGGCTTAAAGCCCCGAAAATGCCATTCAGGAACGGGAGCCCTCCATTGTGTGGCCACCTCCCGCCCGCCGTCACTGGAAGTCCCCTCTTCCCTATCTCTGGATCTGTAAAGACTTAATTACCTGCAAATGCTCGCATTCCAAGCATTGTCTTGCATCTTTGAATTTGTCTATATATATGTTTCTGGACCATACCTCTTCATTCACCTGAGGAAGGAGCAGCGCTCTGAAAGCTAGTGTTGTAAGATTCCATATGTATGCCAGTGACATTTAACTCTTGCATATCATCCTCCTTGGACCCCCTCGGCTGTCTACAAATCATCACACGGCTTATCTGACCTCCAGTACTGGCTGAGTAGAAATTTCCACCAACCAAATGTAGGGAATACTGATATGATCATCTTTGGTCCCAACACAAACTCAATTCCATTGCTGCCAACGGTCCAAAGCTGAGCAAGGTGCTGTTTACAGTTTTGATGTGTTTGACTTCAAGATGAGTGTCTGACCACACATCCGCACCATCGTCAAGGCTGGTCTATTTCACCTGATTGGGGAGGGTTTAAACTAAAATGGCAGGGGGATGGGAATCTATACAAGGAGTCAAAGGAGGGGGCAGCACAGACAAGAACAAATGACAGGGGAATAAGAACAGTAATGGGCAGAGAAACAAAGGATCAGAATCTAACGTGGCCACGGTGAAAAATAATGGGAACCGGACAAGGAATGCTAAAAAGACAAACTTTGTGCCTTAATGTGCGGATCATTCGCAATAAAGTGGATGTATTGAGCAAATTGCTGTAAATAGGTATGATATAGTCAGGATTACGGAGACATGGCTGCAGGGTGACCAGGGATCGTAATTGAATATCCAAGGGTATTAGGAAGGACAGACAAGAAGGAAAAGGTGGTGAGGTTGCATTGCTGGTTAGAGGAAATTAGCGCAATAATGAGGAAGGATATTTGCTCCGACAATATGGAATTTGTATAGGTAAAGCTGAAAAACATGAAGGAACA
The DNA here is from genome assembly GCF_047496885.1 of Scyliorhinus torazame. Lineage (NCBI taxonomy): Eukaryota > Metazoa > Chordata > Chondrichthyes > Carcharhiniformes > Scyliorhinidae > Scyliorhinus > Scyliorhinus torazame. Next base: position 213,705,186 of record NC_092715.1, on the reverse strand, counting down.
AAAAATGTTAGTGGCGTTGGATATCGACCCCCAAACTGTAGCGGTAATGTTGGGAATGGCATTAAACTAGAAATTAGAGACACATGTGATAAAGGAACATCTGTAATTATGGATGATTTTAATCTGCATAGAGATTGGGCAAATACAATTAGTAACAATACCACAGAGGAGAAATTCCTGGAATCTATGGGATGATTTTCTGGACCAATATATTATTAATAATAATCTTTTATCATCACAAGTATGAAGTTACTGTGAAAAACCCCTAGTCGCCACATTCCAGCACCTGTTCGGGTAAGTTGGTACAGGAATTGGACCCACGCTGCTGGCCTTGTTCTGCATTACAAACCAGCTGTCCAGCCCACTGAGCTAAGGAACTAGAGAACCAGCCATCCTAGGTGGGGTATTATGTAATGAAAAAGGAATAATTGGCAATCTAGTGAGGCCTCGAGGATGAGCGACCATAATATAATAGAAATCTTCATCAAAATGGAGAGTGACTTAGTTGATTGAGACTGGTGTCCTGAATCTAAGTAAATGAAAATACAATGGGATGAGGCGTGAGTTGGCTATAATGGATTGGGGAATGTTACTTAAAAGGGATGACATGCATGAACTGCAGCAATTGTTCATTCCGGTCAGGTGCCAAAAAAACCCCAGAAAGGTGGTCAAACCATGGCTTGCAAGGGAAATTTGAGATAGTATAAGATCCAAGGAAGAGGCATACAAATTGTCCTCTGCTGAATTCTAAACCATTACCAGTTCTCAGGTATGCTGTTTTTTCTGGCCAGAGGGATTGATTAAGAAGGGGAAAATAGAATACGCGAGTAAGCTTGCGGGGGAACATAAAAACTGTAAAAGCTTAAGGCACAGTTGCCAATAGTGGCACTATTAAATTCAGAATACTCGGAAAGTCTGAGCTGGAGCAGAACTGAACGAGGCTAAATATGCGGGAAAGGGCCCCGGATGCATTTGAACACCAGTTTGAGGATTTTATTCAGACAGCAAGCACAAGGGCAATGGGAAGCAGAGTTTTGGATACACTCGTTTATGTAGGGCGGAAGATGGAGGCAGTCAGGAGAGCATTGGAAAGTCCATTTTAGAAGCATCAAAGGCATGGATTATAAACTGAGGCAGGGCTGGGTTCTCATTGTTTGGAAGTAACATAGAAACGTGGAAGATAGGAGAAGGAGGAGGCCATTCAGCACTTCAAGCTTGATCAACCATTCATTGTGATAATGGCTGATCATCCAACTCCGTAACCGGTTCCCACTTCCCCATATCCTTAGATCTACCTCTTGGGGCTAAAGGGATCAAACTCCTTGAAAACATAACGTTTTGGCCTCAACTGCATTGTGGTGATGAATTCCACAGGCTCACTGCTCTCTGGGTAAAGAAATTTCTCATCTCAGTCCTAAATGGTCTACCCCATATCCTCAGACTGTGACCCCTGGTTGTGGACTCCCCTGCCAATGCTAACATCCTTCCTGCATCTATCTTGTCTAACCCCTCACTCACCCCAGTGAATATAATCCTAACCAACTGAATCTTTCCTCGTATGTCAGCCCTTCTATCCCAAGAATCAGAGTCTAGTAAACCTTCTGTAGCAAGAACATCCTTCCTCAGATAAGCTCAATTTTACTATCAAAAAATCTAGTGTTTTGAGAAAGTTTTGAACTGCTGTTAAACTTTATTTTGCTGGTTTGATATTCGAGAAGTGGTTAAAAGTAAAACAGTTGCTGGAAATTTAAACTTATGCATGCGTAATAACTGCCTTCAGTATCGTTCACTACACGTTCAGTGCGATTTGGAATTGGTATTTTAAAACGTCCTCCTTTTGATACGAGCACCACTAGGATACACTGCCCAGCTCTAGGAGCCCTTGAGAAATTGATGGCGTGTCTTCTTGAATCACTGCAATTCACATGGTTACGGTATATCCAAGATTTTGATCCAGCAAAGGAACTGACATGTCTAAATTGGGATGATGTTGGGCTGGGAGGGAACTACATGGTGAAGATAGTGTTCCAATGCACCTCCTGCCCTTGCCCTTCTTGATGGTGGAGATCATGGATTTAGAAGATGCTGCCAAAGGAATGATGCAGGTGGTACAGTGTAGGCATGATGCACCAGTGGTAGTGGATTGGGTGCCAATCAAGCAGACTGCTTTGTCCTGGGTGGCGCTATGCACAGAAGAGGTTATTGGACATGCACCCATCCATGCAAGTGGAGAGTATTCTAATACAAGGTGACTTGTGCCTTGTAGGCAGCAGAGGCTACGGAGATGGAACCATTCAAAATACCCAACCTCAGACCTGCTCTAGTTATCACTGCATTAATAGCACTGGTGCAGTTGAGTTTATGCTCAATGATGGCACCAGAGAGTTGATGAGGAATTTTGCAATGGGAATGCCACCGATTGTCATTGGGACATGGTTAGTCACTTGGAGATTGTCATTGCATAGCACTAATATTATTTACCAGTTGTCAGCTCTGGATATGTTCCAAACGTTTGCTGCTTGCAGCCATGAACATATTTATTATCTGAGGAATTGCAAATGGAGCAGACCTCTCCAGGTTATTGTTTTGTATCCATCTTTGGATTACTCATCCAGTGACATAACAACCAAGCTGTTTGATGTTGGCAGATTGGGCATGGTGGTGGAGTGGGTAAAACAGTATTTTCAAATTAAGATGCAGACACAAGAAAGTTATGAATAGTTACTCAATAAACTACATACATCCAGGTAGAAAATACTGCAAGGAAAGGGATAAATTGCAGTACCCATTTTCTACCACTAGATGGAGCTCAGAGGCTTGTATTGTAGTGACCAGGGAATAAAGACAAAACACCTGCACAAGTTTCAAGAACATTACTACGTAACTGTAAGATTAAAAAACACACAATAATTTTAAATCCAAGTTTATTTTGTATTCATAAAAATGACAACACAATTGAAAATATCCTCACTGGAGTTATGGTGTAACACGATCCAACTTAAAAAATTAAACTTACATAATGAAATTATTTACATCTTACACATAGCACAAAAAGAAGGCAGGGGCAAGAACCCATGAGAAACAATCTGCAACCCTGTCACTGGGACTACTCAGTCCAGTTGTGCAATATAAAGATATGTCCAGGCTCCTCTTCATTTATCCTCTATGGCTTTATTCCAGAAAATAAGCTCACCTCCATCATTACCCCATCCCAAAATAGTTCCATCAGGAAGGAAGCAAAACAAAGCTCAGCAAGTTTCAATTAAATGACTGGGTTCTAAAGGTCTATGGTGCAGAGTGCCTTTCTTCCACATCCTATTGACATTGAGGAACCATGACCGCACTGCACAGATTTGGAGATGTATTTTCCTAATTGGACCCAACAATTAATCTGTCACAGTTAAAGATTCATTAATAAAAGTTTTTTTTAGGGGATAGTGCAATCTGCCCGTGGCAACAATTAGGGAAATGGCAGATGATTTAGACGAATTTCAGTGATGAATATAAGCTTTTATAATTTCATTTATTGGATCACTTTACTACCAATAATAAAGGGCCATATCTTACTGGAGAAAGAAACATTTAACATTAACTGATGTTTAAATAAAATTTAAAATGTTGGTTCTCAGAGGTGAGGGATGGAGGACATACATTTGAGGCACTCACCATCAACGAGCACTCAGATCAGGCAAGGCAGTTCGATACACAGTACAGCTACATCTTCTGCCTCAACTTCATCAGTACAAAAAAACTCCATTGATCTCGAAGGTTATCATGTGGTGCCAAGTTTAGACATTTTATACTCATCGGCCTGTTATACACTAGGAACACGGTAAAGACTGCCCAAACTCATTTCACATAGGGCCTTTACAGCCAGAAAGCAGAGACTTCCATTCATATCAGTCTGGGTTAGGTCTAAAAACAAGTTCCAGAAGTTGAAAGATCAATGTCTAACCCATTCCCTAGTTTTCAAAATAGATAACTTTGAGAACAAAAATGAAATCCTCTGGGAGAATGGGACAGTAGTGTGAATCAGAGGGCTGTGTATCCGAGTGTGACTGTCACATGAAAGCATCACACAGGCACAACTCTGGCTACAGACACAGTTTAAACAAGTTTATAAATGTATTCAGCCTACTGCTTAAAACACAAAACTTTGACATTTAAAAGTGGGCTTTAAAGCAGTTTTAACAATGAAGAAAGTGGATACTTGTGTATCATTAATCGTTGTTCAAGAATTTCTTCACTTTCTTTGGAGTATGTAGGCCTCGTGGAAACTTTGGAAACATGCACAATAAGCTTTTCCACCAATTTCAATCAAACCTCAAGAAAAATTAACGTTCAACAGGAAACAGACTTGGCCACTTTGGCATAGCTTTCAGTTAAATATTCCCGGATCAACATAGGGATATGCAAGAAAGACCCCCATTTTATTGCCATCAGCATCATAGTGAAGCATCCTGAAACACATGTCACAGAAAAAGCTCGGGTCCTCAGGGGCAAAACTATCATTGTTGGTCACCCATCTGGAACAAAGAAAACAGAGATGCAATTTAAAAACTATACTTGGATGGCAATATCCCGCACAACCATGATGAAACATGTAATCTCATTATCTTTATTCCACCTATTCAATAGTGGATTTTATACTCATTTGCATGGTGAGTGTTTTCCCCCATCTGATTCTCTTTGACACACAAATATTAAGGGGACACTACAAACAAAAGCCGATAACATTACTTCAACCCCACTAGTGATCTGTAACAAACCCAAGTCTGAGTTTTTTATTACATGCAAGCTTTATTATTTAGTATTTAAATGAACAGAAATGACGATATTATCCTGACTGTATAAATAAAACTCAACCAGACAGTGATCGCCAACTGAAACTTGCCAATCAAACTGCAGTGTACTCCTCCATTTAATTCATACCACAGGTTTACATCTGTAAAATGTTTCAAGGCATTGGACAGTATACAAAGAATATTATAGCATGCAACATATGAAACAGACATGTTTCATAAAGAAAAAAAACTTTTACTGGCTTGTGAAAACCTACAATGTCATCATGAATGATGTCCTGTCTAGCCGACTGACACCTCCACACAAGACTAAAACTAGAGCGAAGACATGTGTGATAATATCACTGATATTTGATTATTTCAGTCATTGCATATTCAATTTGCAAATCTTTGATTTTTTTTATTTTAAAAATGAGCAAAGTCTCAGGATTCTCCTGCTGGCTATTTTAAAAAAGAAACAGGCACCACATAAGATCCTTTGCCCAGCTCGTCTTTACGTTCCATTTTGGTGACAATCAATCCACGTTTGCTTTTGATGGGACCTTCTCGGTGTGTTTTATTTTAAGTTTGCAAGCAACTGGAGCAATATACTGGCTGTGCTGCCAAATGAATAGTTGACATCGAGTGTCCTTAAATTAAAGGATGACACCGACTTTCTGCCACGGATCTTCACATGACTGACAGGCCAATTTGCAACCACATATCTTTGGACACATGGGCAGAACACTCTACGAGGTAGTGGGATTTGAGTGCGCAGAGTCTGCCCCTTTACTTTCCTTCTCTGCCGCTGTTCCGCGTCACCAAGACATTGTGACTGAAAGGATGATGCAGCTTGATGGACAATGTGTCACCATTCTGGATTGACAGCAAGCTCCTCCCAGTAATTAATGACAATGCTGCCACAGTTTGCTGAGTGCTTTAGATTGCCTTTGAAGTGCTTCCTTTGTCCTCACCAGAACTTTGTACCTTTTGAGAGTCAAGAAAACAGGACATGGCGAGGGAGTTAGTTTTTGGCCACCTGGACAGTGTCCAATGCACCAAAGTCAAGTTTGTAAGAATTTTGTATAAATGCTTGCGGTGGTGACTTCAAGGACAAGAGTGTTTATTTGACAGTCCCCCAATTAAATCTGGAGTATGTGGCTGAGGCATTGCTAATGGAATTTTCCAAGTGCTCGTATAAAGAACAGCATGATGGCGAGCAAGTAGCACTGCTGCCTCATGGTGCCGAGGTCCCAGGTTCGATCCTGGCTCTGGGTCACTGTCCGTGTGGAGTTTGCACATTCTCCCCGTGTTTGCGTGGGTTTCGCTCCCACAACCCAAAGATGTGCAGGGTAGGTGGACTGACCAGATTAAATTGCCCCTTAATTGGAAAAAATTAATTGGTTATTCTAAATTTATAAAATAAAAAAACAAAAATAAAGAAAAGTACAGCACAGGAACAGGCCCTTTGGCCCTCCAAGCCTGTGCCGATCATGACGCCCTGACTTTAAAAAAACCTTCCCGTACTCAGTCCATATCCCTCCATTTCCTCCCTATTCATGTATCCATCCAGATGCCTCTTAAATGTTGCTCACATGCCTGCTTCCACCACATCCTCTGGCAGCACGTTCCAGAGTGGTGGGTGCCTGCACATCTCCCTTAAACTTTGCCCCTCTCACTTTGAACCTGTGCCCCCTTGAAATTGACATTTCCACCCTGGGAAAAGCCTCTGACTATTCACCCTGTCTATGCCTCTCATTATTTTGTAGACCTCTGTCAGGTCTCCCCTCAGCCTTCGTCTTTCCAGTGAAAATAATCCTAGATTATTCAACCTCTCCTCACAGCCAACACCCTTGAGGCCAGGCAACATCCTGGTGAACCTTCTTGGCACTCTCTCCAAAGCTTCCATGTCCTTCTGATAATGTAGTGACCAGAACTGTACGCAATACTCCAAATGCAGCCTAACCAAGGTTTTACATAGCTGCAAAATGATTTCCCTACTCTTGTACTGTGTCCCGGCTGATGAAGGCAAGCATGCCATATGCCTTCTTAATCATCTTGGCCACCTGTGTTTCCACTTTTAGGAAACTGTGGACCTGCACGCCCAGATCCCTCTGTATGTTAATGTTCCTAAGGATTCTGCCATTTACAGTATAATTCATACCTAGATTTGTTCCTCCAAAATGTATCACCTCGCATTTGTCCAGATTAAATTCTATCTGTCATTTCTGTGCCCAAGTCTCCAATCTATATCCTGTTGTATCCTAACAATCCTCGCCACATCAGCAACTTCGCCAATCTTCGTATCATCCACAAACTTACTAATCAGACAACCCTTATGTTCCTCCAGATCACTTATATATACTGCAAGCAACAGAGGTGCCAGCATTGATCCCCGAGGAACACCACTAGCTACAGATCTCCATTCAGAAAACACTCTTCCACTGCTACTCTGTTTTCTATAACTAAACCAGTTCTGCATCCATCTAGCCAGCCTACCCCGAATCCCATGTGATTTTAGTTTTTGTACCAATCTGCCACATGGGACCTTGTCAAAAAGTTTATTAAAGTTCATATAAACTAATGGGGGAGGTGGGGGGGGCAATGGGGGAGATGGGGGGGCAATGGGGGAGGTTGGGGGGGCAATGGGGGAGGTTGGGGGGCAATGGGGGAGGTTGGGGGGCAATGGGGGAGGTTGGGGGGCAATGGGGGAGGTTGGGGGGCAATGGGGGAGGTTGGGGGGCAATGGGGGAGGTTGGGGGGCAATGGGGGAGGTTGGGGGGCAATGGGGGAGGTTGGGGGGCAATGGGGGAGGTTGGGGGGCAATGGGGGAGGTTGGGGGGCAATGGGGGAGGTTGGGGGGCAATGGGGGAGGTTGGGGGGCAATGGGGGAGGTTGGGGGGCAATGGGGGAGGTTGGGGGGCAATGGGGGAGGTTGGGGGGCAATGGGGGAGGTTGGGGGGCAATGGGGGAGGTTGGGGGGCAATGGGGGAGGTTGGGGGGCAATGGGGGAGGTTGGGGGGCAATGGGGGAGGTTGGGGGGCAATGGGGGAGGTTGGGGGGCAATGGGGGAGGTTGGGGGGCAATGGGGGAGGTTGGGGGGCAATGGGGGAGGTTGGGGGGCAATGGGGGAGGTTGGGGGGCAATGGGGGAGGTTGGGGGGCAATGGGGGAGGTTGGGGGGCAATGGGGGAGGTTGGGGGGCAATGGGGGAGGTTGGGGGGCAATGGGGGAGGTTGGGGGGCAATGGGGGAGGTTGGGGGGCAATGGGGGAGGTTGGGGGGCAATGGGGGAGGTTGGGGGGCAATGGGGGAGGTTGGGGGGCAATGGGGGAGGTTGGGGGGCAATGGGGGAGGTTGGGGGGCAATGGGGGAGGTTGGGGGGCAATGGGGGAGGTTGGGGGGCAATGGGGGAGGTTGGGGGGCAATGGGGGAGGTTGGGGGGCAATGGGGGAGGTTGGGGGGCAATGGGGGAGGTTGGGGGGCAATGGGGGAGATTGGGGGGCAATGGGGGAGGTTGGGGGGCAATGGGGGAGATTGGGGGGCAATGGGGGAGATTGGGGGGCAATGGGGGAGATTGGGGGGCAATGGGGGAGATTGGGGGGCAATGGGGGAGATTGGGGGGCAATGGGGAGATTGGGGGGCAATGGGGGAGATTGGGGGGCAATGGGGGAGATTGGGGGGCAATGGGGGAGATTGGGGGGCAATGGGGGAGATTGGGGGGCAATGGGGGAGATTGGGGGGCAATGGGGGAGATTGGGGGGCAATGGGGGAGATTGGGGGGCAATGGGGGAGATTGGGGGGCAATGGGGGAGATTGGGGGGCAATGGGGGAGATTGGGGGGCAATGGGGGAGATTGGGGGGCAATGGGGGAGATTGGGGGGCAATGGGGGAGATTGGGGGGCAATGGGGGAGATTGGGGGGCAATGGGGGAGATTGGGGGGCAATGGGGGAGATTGGGGGGCAATGGGGGAGATTGGGGGGCAATGGGGGAGATTGGGGGGCAATGGGGGAGATTGGGGGGCAATGGGGGAGATTGGGGGGCAATGGGGGAGATTGGGGGGCAATGGGGGAGATTGGGGGGCAATGGGGGAGATTGGGGGGCAATGGGGGAGATTGGGGGGCAATGGGGGAGATTGGGGGGCAATGGGGGAGATTGGGGGGCAATGGGGGAGATTGGGGGGCAATGGGGGAGATTGGGGGGCAATGGGGGAGATTGGGGGGCAATGGGGGAGATTGGGGGGCAATGGGGGAGATTGGGGGGCAATGGGGGAGATTGGGGGGCAATGGGGGAGATTGGGGGGCAATGGGGGAGATTGGGGGGCAATGGGGGAGATTGGGGGGCAATGGGGGAGATTGGGGGGCAATGGGGGAGATTGGGGGGCAATGGGGGAGATTGGGGGGCAATGGGGGAGATTCAATGATAATCTATGATTAATCTGGGACAAAGGTTCGGCACAACATCGTGGGCCGAAGGGCCTGTTCTGTGCTGTATTTTCTATGTTCTATGTACACCCACAGCCCTTCTCTCATTAATTTTCTTTCTTACCTCTTCAAAAAACTCAATCAAGTTGGTGAGACATGACCTTCCCCATACAAAACCATACTGCCGTCACTAACTAGTCCATTTTTTCTCCAAATGTGCATATATCCTGTCCCTCAGTATCTTTTCCAGAAGCTTCCCACCACTGATGTCAGGCTCACTGGCGTAAAATTTGCTGGATTATCCCTGCTTCCTTTCTTAAACAAGGGAATAACATTGGTTACTCTCCAGTCCTCTGGAACCTCACCTGTGGTCAAAGAGGGTGAAGATGTCTGATAAGGCCCCAGCTATTTCTCCCCTTGCCTCCCGCAGTATCCTGGGATGGATTCCATCCGGCCCCTGGGATTAATCTACCTTAATGGAATTCTCCTTTGATATATTGACATTAGAACATAGAACAATACAGCGCAGTACAGGCCCTTCGGCCCACGATGTTGCACCGAAACAAAAGCCATCTAACCTACACTATGCCATTATCATCCATATGTTTAACCAATAAACTTTTAAATGCCCTCAATGTTGGCGAGTTCACTACTGTAGCAGGGCATTCCACGGCCTCACTACTCTTTGCGTAAAGAACCTACCTCTGACCTCTGTCCTATATCTATTACCCCTCAGTTTAAAGTTATGTCCCCTCGTGCCAGCCATATCCATCCACGGGAGAAGGCTCTCACTGTCCACCCTATCCAACCCCCTGATCATTTTGTATGCCTCTATTAAGTCTCCTCTTAACCTTCTTCTCTCCAACGAAAACAACTCAAGTCCATCAGCCTTTCCTCATAAGATTTTCCCTCCATACCAGGCAACATCCTGGTAAATCTCCTCTGCACCCGCTCCAAAGCCTCCACGTCCTTCCTATAATGCGGTGACCAGAACTGTACGCAATACTCCAAATGCTGCCGTACCAGAGTTCTGTACAGCTGCAACATGACCTCCCGACTCCGGAACTCAATCCCTCTACCAATAAAGGCCAACACTCCATAGGCCTTCTTCACAACCCTATCAACCTGGGTGGCAACTTTCAGGGATCTGTGTACATGGACACCTAGATCCCCCTGCTCGTCCACACTTTCAAGAACTTTACCATTAGCCAAATATTCCGCATTCCTGTTATTCCTTCCAAAGTGAATCACCTCACACTTCTCTACATTAAACTCCATTTGCCACCTCTCAGCCCAGCTCTGCAGCTTATCTATATCCCTCTGTAACCTGCTACATCCTTCCACACTATCGACAACACCACCAACTTTAGTATCGTCTGCAAATTTACTCACCCACCCTTCTGCGCCTTCCTCTAGGTCATTGATAAAAATGACAAACAGCAACGGCCCCAGAACAGATCCTTGTGGTACTCCACTTGTGACTGTACTCCATTCTGAACATTTCCCATCAACCACCACCCTCTGTCTTCTTTCAGCTAGCCAATTTCTGATCCACATCTCTACATCACCCTCAATCCCCAGCCTCCGTATTTTTTGCAATAGCCTACCGTGGGGAACCTTATCAAGCGCTTTGCTGAAATCCATATACACCACATCAACTGCTCTACCCTCGTCTACCTGTTCAGTCACCTTCTCAAAGAACTCAATAAGGTTTGTGAGGCATGACCTACCCTTCACAAAGCCATGCTGACTATCCCTGATCATATTATTCCTATCTAGATGATTATAAATCTTGTCTCTTATAATCCCCTCCAAGACTTTACCCACTACAGACGTGAGGCTCACCGGTCTATAGTTACCGGGGTTGTCTCTGCTCCCCTTTTTGAACAAAGGGACCACATTTGCTGTCCTCCAGTCCTCTGGCACTATTCCTGTAGCCAATGATGACATAAAAATCAAAGCCAAAGGTCCAGCAATCTCTTCCCTGGCCTCCCAGAGAATCCTAGGATAAATCCCATCAGGTCCCGGGGACTTATCTATTTTCAGCCTGTCCAGAATTGCCAACACCTCTTCCCTACGTACCTCAATGCCATCTATTCTATTAGCCTGGGGCTCAGCATTCTCCTCCACAACATTATCTTTTTCCTGAGTGAATACTGACGAAAAATATTCATTTAGTATCTCGCCTATCTCTTCAGACTCTACACACAACTTCCCATCCCTGTCCTTGACTGGTCCTACTCTTTCCCTAGTCATTCGCTTATTCCTGACATACCTATAGAAAGCTTTTGGGTTTTCCTTGATCCTTCCTGCCAAATACTTCTCATGTCCCCTCCTTGCTCGTCTTAGCTCTCTCTTTAGATCCTTCCTCGCTACCTTGTAACTATCCATCGCCCCAACCGAAACTTCACACTTCATCTTCACATAGGCCTCCTTCTTCCTCTTAACAAGAGATTCCACTTCCTTGGTAAACCACGGTTCCCTCGCTCGACGCCTTCCTCCCTGTCTGACCGATACATACTTATCAAGAACACGCAGTAGCTGATCCTTGAACAAGCCCCACTTATCCAGTGTGCCCAACACTTGCAGCCTACTTCTCCACCTTATCCCCCCCAAGTCACATCTAAAGGCATCATAATTGCCCTTCCCCCAGCTATAACTCTTGCCTTGCGGTGTATGCTTATCCCTTTCCATTATTAACGTAAACGTCACCGAATTGTGGTCACTGTCCCCAAAGTGTTCTCCTACCTCCAAATCCAACACCTGGCCTGGTTCATTACCCAAAACCAAATCCAACGTGGCCTCGCCTCTTGTTGGCCTGTCAACATATTGTTTCAGGAAACCCTCCTGCACACACTGTACAAAAAACGACCCATCTATTGTACTCGAACTATATCTTTTCCAGTCAATATTTGGAAAGTTAAAGTCTCCCATAATAACTACCCTGTTACTCAAGAGAGTTCTCAATATTCTCAAGAGAGTTCACATACCTATCCCTGACCTCAACATCCGTCATATCCATCATGAGAAAAGAGCTAACGTTTCAAGTCCAGGTGACAAAGCGGTGACAAAGGCTCATCTGGACTCAAAACGTTAGCTTCTTTCTCTCCTTACAGATGCTGCCAGACCTGCTGAGATTTTCCAGCATTTTCTCTTTTGGCTGAATATTTGGCTGACCAGGTGTGGGTCAATCCCAGTTTTGTGCTGGGCAGCATTCAAGGACAGGCTGAGATTCCTGTATGCAGAATTGAAGGGATTGAGAATGACTTGCAAACTTGGCTACATCTGCAAGCTGTAGATCATGTATGTCTCTGGTAGTCGGTTTAGTTTTGGAATGGACTCTACTGAGTGAAGAGTTTGCCATCAAGACAGTACTTAATACTGACAAGAGAAGGCAGTTAATTTTTGATGAGGTGAATAGTCACTGTCAGGTAGATTGTAAACAGTAAGGGGGCTATCACACAATGCTGCTTGAACACATCCAGATTTTGAAGGTGTCTGTTTCAGATCTCCCACTCAAGATAGTTGCAGTCATGTCAGCATAAAGCACTGGCGTATAATTTGCTGGTTTATCCCTGCTTCCTTTCTTAAACAAGGGAATAACATTGGCTACTCTCCAGTCCTCTGGAACCTCACCTATGGTTAAATAGGGTGAAGATATCTTGTTAAGGCCCCAGCTATTTCTCCCCTTGCCTCCCATAGTATCCTGGGATGGATCCCAACCGGCCCCCGGGACTCATCTACCTTAATGGAATTCTCCTTTGATATATTGACGTTCTCAAGCGAGTTCACATACCTGTCCCTGACCTCAACATCCGTCATGTCCTCCCTGATGAATACCGATACAAAATACTCATTAAGGATTTCACCCACTTCCTGTGGTACCATGCATAACTTCCCTCCATTGTCCTTAAGTGGACCTACTCTTTCTCCTAATATATGCATAAAAACACTTGGGATTCTCCTTGACCATGTTTCCTGAAGACATTTCATGGCCCCGTTTAGCCCTCCTAATTCCACATTTAAGTTTCTTTCTCCTTTCACTGTACTCAACGGGTTTGTCAGTTTTTAGATGCCTAGACCTATTGTCTTGTCGTCCATGGTTTCTGAATCCTATCATTTCTATCCTTCATTTTTGCAGAGACATGCCTGTCCTGCACTTCAATAAACTGGCCTTTAAAAGCCTCCCACATGTCAGATGTGGATTGCGCTCAAACAGCCACTCCCAATCCCGATTCCCCAGTTCCAGTCTAATTTGGATGTAATTGGCCTTCGCCCAATTGAGCACCTTCACCCACAGGCCACTCTTGTCCTTTCCATGACTACTTGAAATCTAATGGAATTATGTTGCTAAGCCCCAAATGCTTCCCCCACTGAAACATCAATCACCTGTGTTGCTGTTACAGTCCAGGTCTCACTGAAGTACAGGAGTGTGGAGAGGACAACTGCTCCGTCTAGTAGGACTTTGATTGACTTGCGGAGGCCTCTGTTGTCAAACACTTGCTTCCATAGTTTGGGTAGAAGGTTGAGTTGGCATAGCTGACCTGGTATTGGATTTGGTCAATGGCAGCCTATTGAGCGAGATTGCTGCCAAGGTATGGGAAAGAACATAAGAACTAGGAGCAGGAGTAGGCCATCTGGCCCCTCGAGCCTGCTCCACCATTCAATAAGATCATGGCTGATCTTTTGTGGACTCAGCTCCACTTTCCGGCCCGAACACCATAACCCTTAATCCCTTTATTCTTCAAAAAACTATCTATCTTTATCTTAAAAACATTTAATGAAGGAGCCTCTACTGCTTCACTGGGCAAGGAATTCCATAGATTCACAACCCTTTGGGTGAAGAAGTTCCTCCTAAACTCAGTCCTAAATCTACTTCCCCTTATTTTGAGGCTATGCCCCCTAGTTCTGCTTTTACCCGCCAGTGGAAACAACCTGCCCGCATCTATCCTATCTGTTCCCTTCATAATCTTATATGTTTCTATAAGATCCCCCCTCATCCTTCTAAATTCCAACGAGTACAGTCCCAGTCTACTCAACCTCTCCTCGTAATCCAACCCCTTCAGCTCTGGGATTAACCTAGTGAATCTCCTCTGCACACCCTCCAGTGCCAGTACGTCCTTTCTCAAGTAAGGAGACCAAAACTGAACACAATACTCCAGGTGTGGCCTCACTAACACCTTATACAATTGCAGCATAACCTCCCTAGTCTTAAACTCCATCCCTCTAGCAATGAAGGACAAAATTCCATTTGCCTTCTTAATCACCTGTTGCACCTGAAAACCAACTTTCTGTGACTCATGCACTAGCACACCCAGGTCTCTCTGCACAGCAGCATGTTTTAATATTTTATCATTTAAATAATAATCCCTTTTGCTGTTATTCCTACCAAAATGGATAACCTCACATTTGTCAACATTGTATTCCATCTGCCAGACCCTAGCCCATTCACTTAGCCTCTCCAAATCCCTCTGCAGACTTCCAGTATCCTCTGTACTTTTTGCTTTACCACTTATCTTAGTGTCGTCTGCAAACTTGGACACATTGCCCTTGGTCCCCAACTCCAAATCAGCTATGTAAATTGTGAACAGTTGTGGGCCCAACACTGATCCCTGAGGGACACCACTAGCTACTGATTGCCAACCAGAGAAACACCCATTAATCCCCACTCTTTGCTTTCTATTAATTAACCAATCCTCGATCCATGCTACTACTTTCCCCTTAATGCCATGCATCTTTATCTTATGCAACAACCTTTTGTGTGGCACCTTGTCAAAGACTTTCTGGAAATCCAGATATACCACATCCATTGGCTCCCCGTTATCTACCGCACTGTTAATGTCCTCAAAAAATTCCACTAAATTAGTTAGGCACGACCTGCCCTTTATGAACCAATGCTGCGTCTGTCCAATGGGACAATTTCCATCCAGATGCCTCGCTATTTCATCCTTGATGACAGATTCCAGCATCTTCCCTACTACCGAAGTTAAGCTCACTGGCCTATAATTACCCACTTTCTGCCTACCTCCTTTTTTAAACAGTGGTGTCACGTTTGCTAATTTCCAATCCGCTGGGACCACCCCAGAGTCTAGTGAATTTTGGTAAATTATCACTAGTGCATTTGCAATTTCCCTAGCCATCTCTTTTAGCACTCTGGGATGCATTCCATCAGGGCCAGGAGACTTGTCTACCTTTAGCCCCATTAGATTGCCCATCACTACCTCCTTGGGGATATCAATCCTCTCAAGGTCCTCACCTGTCATAGCCTCATTTCCATCAGTCACTGGCATGTTATTTGTGTCTTCCACTGTGACGACCGACCCAAAAAACCTGTTCAGTTCCTCAGCCATTTCCTCATCTCCCATTATTAAATTTCCCTTCTCATCCTCTAAAGGACCAATATTTACCTTAGCCACTCTTTTTTGTTTTATGTATTTGTAGAAACTTTTACTATCTGTTTTTATATTCTGAGCAAGTTTACTCTCATAATCTGCAACTCATGCACTAGCACATGCTCAACATTTTCCATAATTTCTTCTTCAACATATACGGGAGGTTGAATATTTGGCTGGATAAAAGCAAATTACTGCGGATGCCGGAATCTGAAACTAAGAGAGAAAATGCTAGAAAATCTCAGCAGGTCTGGCAGCATCTGTAGGGAGAGAAAAGAGCCAACGTTTCTAGTCCAGGTGACAAAGCTGTGACAAAGGCTCATCTGGACTCGAAACGTTAGCTCCTTTCCCTCTTTACAGATGCTGCCAGACCTGTTGAGATTTTCCAGCATTTTCTCTTTTGGTTGAATATTTGGCTGACCGGGTGTGGGTCAATCCCAGTTGTGTGCTGGGCAGCATTCAAGGACAGGCTGAGATTCCTGTATGCAGAATTGAAGGGATTGAGAATGACTTGCAAACTTGGCTACATCTGCAAGCTGTAGGTCATGTACGTCTCTGGTAGTCGGTTTAGTTTTAGAATGGACTCTTCGGAGAGTGAAAAGTTTGCCATCAAGACAGTACTTAATACTGACAAGAGAAGGCAGTTAATTTTTGAGGCGGTGAATGGTCACCGACAGGTAGATTGTAAACAGTAAGAGGGCTATCACACAATGCTGCTTGAACACATCCAGATTTTGAAGGTGTCTGTTTCAGATCTCCCACTCAAGATAGCTGCAGTCATGTCAGCATAAAACACTTGAAGAAATGTCGCGGATGTATAAATATTTGGAGCATAATCTAGAGCCTCAAGATCTATCGAGACAAATGCTTTGTTCGGGTTTTTGGCAATGAAGATTTCCTGATACTGTTTACTTCATCTATCTTGGATTTGTCTGGCAAAAAAGACCATGTTGGAGGTCCCCCTGGAAGGTCTAAAGCCACACGATCAGAAATGTGGTAGTCCAATAAACATGTCCATAGGAAGCTCAACTACTTACAATGTAGGTATATGCGGCAGCTCTTTAACATCAGGTGGTTTAACATCAGCTGAAAAATGAAAGCCTACTGTAGGGAGCACACAAGTCACAGTCCAGAGGGAAGATGGAACTAGGCCACTCTGTCACTCGAGCCTGCTCCGCCATTCAATAAGATAATGGTGAGTCTGATTGTTACCTCAATCCACATTCCCACCTACTGCTGATAACCTTTCATCTTCTTGTTTATCAAAAATCTACCTAGTTCTGCTTTAAAAATAGTCAGACTCTTCTCCCACCACCTTTTGAGGAAGAAACTTCTAAAGACTCGATAACCTCAGAAAAAAATCTCTCATCTCGGTCTTAAATGGTTGACCTTTAATTTTTAAATGGTGACGCCTAGTTCCAGATTTTCCCACAAAAGGAAACACCCACTCAGTCAAGATCTTTCAGCATCTTATATGTTTCAATCAGGTTGCCTCTTACTCTTTTAAAAAAAAATTTAAAGTACCCAATTCTTTTTTTTTTCCAATTAAGGGGTTATTTAGCATGGCCAATCCACCTACCCTGCACATCTTTGGGTTGTGGGGGTGACCCACGCAGACACAGGGCGAATATTCTTCTTCTAAACTGCAGTGGATACAAGACTAGTCTGTCCAACCTTTTCTAAGAACACAACCCACCCACCCACTCCGGTATCAAGTCTAATAAACCCAGGGCAGGACGGTGGCGCAGTGGTTAGCATTGCTGCCTCACGGCACCGAGATCCCAGGTTCGATCCTGGCTCTGGGTCACTGTCCGTGTGGAGTTTGCACATTCTCCCAGTGTTTGCGTGGATTTCGCCCCCACAACCCAAAGACGTGCGGGGTAGGTGGATTGGCCACACTAAATTGCCCCTTAATTGGAAAAATGAATTGGGTATTCTAAATTTATTTTTAAAAAGTCTAATAAACCCTCCAGTGCATTTACATCCCTCTTTAACTAAATATACCAATAATGTACACGGTACTCCAGATGTGGTCTTACTAGTGCTCTGTATACCTGAAGCATAACCTCTCTACTTTTGTATTAAACTCCCCTTGCAATAAATGAGAACATTTTATTAGCTTTCCAAATTACTTGCTGTACCTGTATACTAACCTTTTGTGATTCATGCACCAGGACACCCCAATCCCACTGCATCTCAAAGCTCTGCAATCTCTCATCATTTGGTAATATGCTCCTATTTTATTCTTCTGGACAATATTACATTTGGAATGAAATGAAATGAAAATCGCTTATTGTCACGAGTAGGCTTCAATGAAGTTACTGTGAAAAGCCCCGAGTCGCCACATTCCGGCGCCTGTTCGGGGAGGCTGGTACGGGAATTTTACCAAATTATACACCATTTGCCAGGTCTTTGCCCAGTCCCTTAGCCGATTTATATCCCTTGTAGTCCCCTGGTGTCCTCGTCACACCAAACTTTCCTACCTATCTTTATATCATCAGCAAATCTAGCAACCAGACCTTCAGTCGCTTCATCCAAGTCATTTTATGAATTGTAAACAGTTGAGAACCCAGCAATGATCCCTGTAGAAGAAAATTACCCATTCCTGTTAGCTAGCCAATCTGCTATCCATGACATGTGTTACCCCCTACATCATGAGCTTTTATTTTCCACACTAATCCTTTTTTAAATAAAGTTGTACCCAATTGTTTTTTTTCCAATTAAGGGGCAATTTAGCATGACCAATTCATCTATCCTGCACATCTTTGGGTTGTGGAGGCGAGACCCATGCAAACACGGGGAGAATGTGTAAATTCCACAGACATTGACCCGGGGCCGGGATCGAACCCAGGTCCTCGGCGCCAGAGGCAGCAGTGCTAACCCAGAGTGCATTGTCAAAGTGAATGAAATAGACAACTACAACAATCAAACCTTTCAATTGTGTGCTGAAATTATCTGTGGTGTCTTTTCAGGTCAAATTGATTCTGAAACGGGCTTTTGGTGGCGATAGTTAGGAGAAGTTCGCACATAAGTAGCTCCTGCCGTGGTCTTTGTTTTTAGGACTTTCAGCCTGTTTCCTAGGGATTTTGGTCATCAAAACCGCCCATTGCATGGGATAAGGAATTTGTCGCCAAAATATGTCAAAATCTATGCAGAAGGCTGGTGGCAAGAAGATTACAGATGGTAATCCTTCGTGAAGCTCAGCAGGAGAGAAGATGGCTGACGGTCCCACCTTGGGTGTGGCTGCTCACATTACGGTGGATACGCGGATTGGGGTCTTGGCGCAGGAGTTTTAAGCGATCAATTGAGGCACTTGCTCCAATTTAGGAGAAGCGGGGGAGAAACCTTGGAGGCGGTGAAGGAGCATGGAGAGGTGTTGAAGGGTGTGGAGGCCGCCTTGTTGTGGCATAGTGATCGAATCACCTTGTTGGAAACTGGAGTGCTGCTGGTGGAGGAGAAGAACAGGACTCTGAGGGCAAAAGGGAAGATGTCAAGGAGACAGAACCTGATCACCAAGCTTTTGGTATTTGTGTGTGGCATGAGTGTGGGGAGGTGGGAGAGAGAGAGAGAGACGGGCGAATGAGCCACCGCGGGCAATGATTATTGGATTACACAGCTTCCACGAGAAGGAGCAGGTTCTGAATGGGCCAAAGTGAATCAGGACTCAAGGTAGGATGGAAGCATCATCAGGATACACATACATGTCGGAGCGGAGTTGACAAAGCGGCGTGCAACTTTTAATAAGGCAAAGTCAGTGCTATTCAGGAGTGGAGTCAGGTTTGAGTGGTGTACCCAGCGAGGCGGAGTGACTTTTCAGTTGAGAGATAATTCTTTCAATACGTCAGAGGAGACAGAGGCTTTTGTCAAGAAGCATGGTCTTGGACTTGATCGAGTGGATTTGATTGCGACTTTAAGGAGGACGGTTGGGAGGGTTTGTATCTGTTGTAAGTTTGGGATTGAGAGGCCTATGGTTGTCAGAGAGTAGTTGTCAGGACAACAGTATGGGGATATGGTTCCTGGGAGGGGGACTTTAAGTATTGTATGGGTGTTAGGATTTGGTTACTCTTTCATAGCTGGAACAGGTTGGGACCGTCATTTTTCTTTGTTCTTTAAGCATACACCTGGGTGTGGGGGTTACCTTAGGTAGCGGTACTTGGCTAGTTTCAGCTACTGAATGGGAGTGAGGTGCTGCAGATTGCTGGACCTGCTTGGGCAAGGTTCAGTGAGCCTGGCTTATCGGGTTTCAGGTGTATGGGGGGTGGGGGTGGAGGGGATCTGACTGGAACAAAGGTTTTTCTTTTTCTTGTCTTAGGGGTGGGGTTGGTGGCTGTCTTAAGTGGGTCCTGGGCCTGTGGAGGTGGCAATGTTTGTCTTCGATCTTTAGGAATTGGTCACAGTCAGTGGGTTTGGGAGAAGGGGGAGGGGTGTTTGTAGGTTTTCTTTTCTCAAGGGTAGGGGTTTGTAAATGATATTTTGTTTTGTATGGATTTGTTTAATTTGCATATTATAATATGAAAACTTTAATTTAAAAAAATTGATTTTTTAATTGGTTCTGAGACCAGTTAAATTGCATTCTGAAACCAGTTAAATTGCATACTTGAAGTGTTTTGATCATCTGAGGCAGGCAGGTTTACATTACTGCCGGGGCTCTTGATTGACAAGATATGGAACACCAGATGTATTAATGGGATCATCTACTGACAGCAGAATATTCAGTGAGTCGGCTGGTCATAAGCTAGCAGACAGGCAGAATTTGGTAGGATGCATGGCTTTTAGCTCATACACAATTTTCTGCCATGCCACACACCCTGAATTACCAACTCCTGCTAATTTCTTCGAAGTTCTCCAGGTATAAGTGATGGGGACAGTGTGTGCATTGCATTGTAGGCAATCAAACTTTTTTGATGTGGTTTTCTCAGCAGTACTGTTTCAACAACGATTCTGGAACATAGCAAGGAGCATCTGCACACGTCAGACCCACAACTTGCCAAAAGGAAAATAAGCTGATTTGCAAAACAGAACATATTGATTGCCCCTATTTGAAGCATTTCTGTAAAAGTAATACGAAATATGAAGATTCTAACGCAATATAATGCAGTTATCTACCTACCGGACTATAAATAATTTGCAAACCGAACACTTCCGAGTCCACATCCAGGGCTTTTTGGTCACACATGGATACAAAGTTTTATCTAGACAATCATCACGATGGACAATTCTGTGACAGCAAATAACATAAGCGTTAGTGTTTACATCATTCTGAACTTCTTCAGGTAATCATAAAGCGCACTATACTCAGAGGGCAAGTACAACAAAATGCTTTGGTTTAAAATTACATTCTGCATTGAATGATTAAGAATACTTGCACTTTTGTATAAAATCTTTATACTAAAATAGATTGCTTCACTTTAGGGCTATAATGAAAAATGCCACAGAGTTATCAGGCTGCAAGCTCATTGAGGATATCTCACTTCAGCACAAGTCGAGTGACGAACAAACATTAACAGTTTTGAACTTCAGAAGTATGTAGACATGTTGATGGATTGGGCAGACAGTGGCAGATGAAGTTCAATGCAAAGAACAGTGAGGTGATTCATTTTGGCAGGAAGAACATGGAGAGACAGTATAGAATAAAGAGAAAAACTTTAAAGGAGGTGCAAGAAGAGGGATCTCAGTGTATACAAATCATTGAAGATTGCAAGTCACGTTGAAAGAGCAGTTAATAAAGCACACAGTATCTTAGGGTTTATTAATAGGGGTATTGAGTACTAGAGTAAGGAGGTGATGTTGACTGTAAAAGACCCTAGTTGGGCATCATCTGGAGTAATGCATTCAGTTCAGGGTGGCATACTTGAGGAAGGATGTGAAGGCATTGAGAGAGTACGGAGGAGGTTCACAAGAATGTGTCCAGAGATAATCATCTATCGCTATGAGGATAAATTGGAGAGGCTGGGACTGTTTTCCATGGAGAAAAGAAGGCCGAGAGGAGACTTGATAGGAGCATTCAAAATCCTGAGGGATATGGACAGAATAAATAGTGAGAAACTGTTCCCACTCAGGACAGCATCAAGAAC
Source organism: Scyliorhinus torazame (assembly GCF_047496885.1). NCBI lineage: Eukaryota > Metazoa > Chordata > Chondrichthyes > Carcharhiniformes > Scyliorhinidae > Scyliorhinus > Scyliorhinus torazame. The sequence continues at coordinate 213,683,516 of NC_092715.1, read as the reverse complement.
TAGAGGGCACAGATTCAAAATAATTGGCAAAAGTGATGAAACTGACATTTTTCTGGTCGCCCTTTCTTAAAGGAAAGTATCAAATGGGACAACAGAGCTGCTTTGTTCTGTACACTTTTTCAAATAATAGTTCGAGCATTTCTATTCTAAGATCCCAACATGAAGGCTGGGAGATCCAGCCCAAAAATTGCCAACCGCTCAAGATGGCAAAGTATAAGAACAAAAGGAAAGCTCATGCCTCCCACATTCTAGTCTTGGAGAAGGGCATGCAAATTAGGTAAATACTCAAAATGCAGTATGGGGAACTATACTGTCAGAAGAGCTGTCCTGCAAATGAGAAATTATACACAAATGCTATGTATACTATGACAAGGAGGAAGGCAGAGACCTTTCCTACTGTCTGACCAACATAATTTCCTCAATCAACACTATCAAAAAGGCCCAGAAACCCAGTGATAATTAACATCTCAAGAACTTATAAGCTGCAACAAGACATTTTTTGACAAACCGTAACATAATCGACCACTCGGATTCTGGGAAGCCAAAAATGGATCCCCAATGCCACTGGCTCTGCTGAGACCACTTTATTCCTATTCACGTAAATACCAATAGTACGAGATCTATGGGATACATGCCTTCATTATAGTGAAAGTGCTTTAAACTCAGTATGGATGTTTTGAAGTGTAAGCTAAGTATTCAAAATCTTTAGAATGAAAATGCAATAATTCCATGAAAAATAAATTCAAATCATTTGTGATGATGAAGCAGCATTATTAGGAGATTCCAAAACCAATTGAGAGAAAAATAGCATTGTTAAACATTTTGTAGTTCGCAAATCCTGGATCTCAGATTTGGAGCTCATCGGCACCAAAACACGATTTGTCTTTTCTCTCCTTACCCTTCAGTCAAGTCAAATTAACTTTACACTATGTTGGAACAGGAAGCAATTTAAACCACAGTATTTATTTATTACACTCCTCAAATCGAACTAAACTCCACCTGACACCAGAAAAATATCAGCATTACTAACTCAGAAAGTCCACATCTAGTATCAGCAACATGTCAGTCTTGAAGCAAAACTATCTTTGCCTTGGTTTCCAGCAAAGTCTCCAGGGTTTGTTAAACATTTCTACCTACTGCAGATCTCTCAATGCTGCTGCCTACTTGCCACAGTGTTATCCATCCCCTATTAAAAAAAGTTTGGTCCCATACTAATCGCAGATATCTACCCAGTTAATTCAGGTTATGCCTCTCTGAACATTCCACTCCAAGGCAAGATAGTATCTCCTACCTTTCACATGCAATGCCGTGGATTGCTACAGCTGCCTAGAAACACACAGGCTCACAATTTGTTTTATGTGGGACAAAATAGCACATGACAAGTTTGTTTCCCTCTGAAGTATCCACTCATATCAGTAAAATGTAGGGAGCAGAGTGGCACAGCGGATGTGTGCTGGGCCCATATCAGCAAAATGTAGGTAGCAGAGTGGCACAGCAGATGTGCGCTGGGCCCAGATCAGCAAAATGTAGGTAGCAGAGTGGCACAGCGGATGTGCGCTGGGCCCATATCAGCAAAATGTAGGTTGCAGAGTGGTGTAGCGGATGCGTGCTGGTCTCATATCAGCAAAATGTAAAATCCAACCTGAATCAATGCAATTGACTGTTTTGGAGCAGAATCTTTTTTTAAAGATTTTTAAAAATTCCTCAATATGTTTAAGAGTGGTAACCTGGTGCAATTTGATTAATACAGCTGAAAATGGGTTTGTCACAAAAAAATGCATTTTAATCAGTGTCTAGTCCACCATCAATTTTAAATCAAAATGACAAGAAAATCTCTACAGAACAATTTACTAGTTATCATAACATACAAAATAGGAGTAGACTATTCTGCCCATCAACTCTGCCCTGCCATTCATTAAGATCATTGCTGATCTGATTGTGGCCTTAACTCTGCTTCCCTGTCCGCCCCCCATAAACCTCGACTACCTTATCAAACAAAAGTCTTTTAAAAAATAAATTTAGAGTACCCAATTATTTTCTTTCCAGTTATGGGGCAATTTAGCCTGGCCGTGGCCGATCCACCTAACCTGCTCATCTTTGGGTTGCGGGGGGCGAGACCCACGCAGACACAGGGAGAATCAATCACAAATCTAACTCTGTCTTGAGCGTATTCAACGACCCAGCCTCTGCTACTCTCTGTAGAAGAGAATTACAAACACAAATTACCTTCCTGGAGAAGGAACTCCTCCTCATCTCCATCTTAAATGAAAATACAATTTGCACAGAACAAAATTTGCACTTGAAATTTCACGATCCTTTGCACTTGTTTGACTGATTCTGGATTAATTGTGCAAAAACATTTCACTATCTTTTACGCTTGTTTGTCCGATTCTGGATGAATTGTGCAAAAGCAAAAGTGCAACCTAGCAGAAACTCCTGCTGAAATATTAAAGAGCTCCACTTGGAACAACAGCCTTGTGAACTGTACATTTTCCCCCACTGGACTGGTGGGTCATTGCACTTTTTTTGGAACCTCGTTGACGGCAAAATAGTTAGTGCCTACAAAATAGTGAATGACCGCAGTTCAACATAATGCGTCATCTCTGAAGCTTTTCCAAGGCATTTCTCAAAGCATAATATCAGCCTTTCTTCTTCCTAACTGTTAGGTCAAAGATTGACTGATAATGTATTCTCAGGGATATATAGTCTAAATTATCACCCTTTCAGGCTAAACAGGATGCATGGTTCAAGTAATAGGAATGATTGGACAAATAAAAACGCAATGTAGGTTATAAACCACAAATCAATGGTCTCTTTCTGAACAACTGAAATAAAGCCGGTTATTTTGTCATCAGCTTTTATGAAAGACTGAAACAAAAATGTTAAGATAGTCACCAAAAAGTGTTCTCGGTGTGTTCAGTGTATCCAGTGAGCAACTGAACATCCTGACTAGCAACATCCGAGGTTTCATTCTCAGTGTGCACTGAGCAAATTGATCTCACTGGAGTGGTTTTAATGCCTTTCAATGCCCCTAAATTAAGGAGAGGAATAGACACAATCTGCCCTTGAAATCGAACCAATTACCCTTGCTGGAAGTGAATACATGTAGATATTGGACAAAGTCTCCCCAACTTACAGTAGATGAATACCCCAACAATACTTAGTACTAATATTCAAGAGGAATACTTGGGGTGCTGGAGGACAGACAACACCTCTAGAATCCCATCAATTTCAGGGTGCGAGAGTACGGGAGGGAGAAGGGAGAAAATTAAAAGTAAAGACCTCTAAACACAAGCACCTCTTTTAAAAAAAAAAAAAAAAATCCAGTGGTGCAGTGGGTTAGCACTGCGGCCTCACAGCACCGAGGTCCCAGGTTCGATCCTGGCTCTGGGTCACAGTCCGTGTGGAGTTTGCACATTCTCCCCGTGTTTGCATGGGTTTCGCCCCCACAACCCAAAAATGTGCAAGCTAGGTGGATTGGCCACGCTAAATTGCCCCTTAATTGGAAAAAATGAATTGGGTACTCTAAATTTTTTTTTTTTTAATCCAGTATGGGATTGAACTATTGCTGAAGTTCCATGTTGGAGGGTAGAGGGGAACAAATTCTCAAAAGGAATATTTTGGCTTTACAATTATTTCATTTCTCACTACAGGGAAACAAAACTAGTTAATCGACAGACAGAAAATCAGTAGCATTCAATTATCAAAAAATAGCTAAACAAGCTAGCAGAATAGAGTTTATCTTTATAGGACCTAAACACCATTAACAAGACATGTTTCTGCCTCAAAATGTATAATAGCTTTGGTGTATTTCATTTGGTGTCTCTCCTGCTGTTTATACAAGCCAAGGGAGCTTCATCATCCCGGCATTATAAAGTAGAAACTACTTTTACATATAACAATCAAACTTAATTTGGAATCAGTTCACGACTATTGAAGCACCTTCTGACTAGCAACCTGCACTCAAATCGAGACAACAAAAAATTCTATTATAAATACAAATAGAGTCGAGGGGTTGAGGACTCAGCCTGGTTAAATGGCAATATTATCTGTCTCATTTCCAATAAACTGATGCAAAACACTTAAATGTGATACCATCCAAAGATGATCAGAATAAGAGAGAAAAGGAAACAAATCACATCGGTAGGACAGTGCTTTTGAGCTTTAGTTAGTTAAACTCTTGTGGGTATCCGAGTTAATTCTGTAACTCACTTCATGAATTGACCCTCAATTTCTTACTGCAGAACAATAATGTAAAGACAGCACAAATAACCTTCGCACTCTGAAGCTACTAGTATTATCTCAGAACATTTCTGCATCCAAAATTAATGAATTTACCTGACATCTGAGATGATGATGAGATGTTCACAGTCACCCTGATGACAATATAAGTAAGGATAGCCAACTTTAATGCACATGTCATTGAATGTGTAGTCCTCCATTTTAGCTGTACTAAATTTCCCACAACCTCTGTCGTGGGACTCTGCCCATTCAATAACGTTCCTAAAAAGGCAGTAAATAGAGATCATCTTATAGATCAAAACAGATTGTGAAATCATAAGGATACAAGTGAATTTGACGATGTAAATGGAGGAAGCAGTATTTATATAATTAAGTTAAGCTAATTTGTAGATTAATCATTACCCATTAAGCTTATTAGACTGACAACCATTCATCAACACACAGGTCTAGTGAATTACCAGAGGAGGATATGAAATTGGATAGTGGCACTGTCCTGGTATCGTAGCCAACATACCTCTTAACCAATTTTTTTAAATGGAAGTTAACGATCATGGCACAGCCAATACTTTCCTGAGCATAAAAGCTAAACACGAGTTAGCTTGTATATCATAAAATCTTTCCCTGGGATCAAAACAGTAGAAAAATGGATTTGATTGCTGATATGAATTACAACTCACTTGGAATTACAACATTTTTTTGCTGTCTCAAGTTATAGTCATTGCTACTTTTCATGCTGTATTCCTCCCCCTTTCATAGGTGGAGTCTCTTGTTAAATATGATTTAAATTAAGAAACTTCCTTAGCCAAAATTTGTTGGGGATTATTTGATATGTATATCTGTATATGTGGATAACATTTCTGCAGTTACAGCACACACTACACTTTCATCTCTGCTTTTGATGCCCCAAATCACTCTCTCTCACCCTGGTTCCTTTCCAGAGTGCACATCTCTTATTTCTGTTCCGTTAAGTGCATGGGATGTAGACAGTGAGGGATGAGGCAAACGACGGATTTTGCCATTCACTGCCAGATCTGGCTGGACCATAAAGCACCCTCAGATCCTGCTCTCCTTTGCCAAAACTGCCCACTATTACAGGGTCACCCTGGAATACAAAGGTAACCCCAGGCTTCACTGCTGCAAACCATCTTCTTAAAATCCTCTCTCCTGTCTGCACCCTCATCACTAAATGTGAAGCACTTATGGACTTAGCTTGTCACCAAGGTTGGCCCCAACTGATCAACTGCCCTTGTAACTTAGCTCTCTTCCCCAAGCCCACCAGGCAAACGTCCTCTAAGATTCTCCTCTCCCTAACCTCAAGTTAACATCTTTTTCCAGCTTCTCTTCTACCCCATCATATGTCCATATCACCCCAAGCCTTCCGTAAAGTTACCAGAGTCTATCTTTGCTGTAGCACATCTGCTGCTGAAACCTGTGCCCTCAAGCATCGACCATTCCGGTGCATTCCTGGCTGGTCTCTCAAGTTCTACCCTCAAAATATGAGGTTATCCAAAAGTCTGCTGCCCAAATCCCATTCAATCATCAACGCTACGTTCACTAACCTACAGTTGTTCCTGTTTATGCGAGGATTCGCCCCTCCATATTTCTACAATCTCCTCCAGCCTGACCACTCTCTGGAGATTGTTGCAATCCAATTCTGGTATTTCAGCATCCCCGATTTTAATTATTCCACCTTTGTACTGTCTGCTGCTTAATCCCTACCTTTTTGACCATGATTTTGATCATCTGCCCCAATATCTCCAGATGTAGGTAGATGTCAAATTTAGCTTGATAAATCTCCTGTGAAGTGCCTTGGGTTGCTTTATACTTTGAAGGCTCTAATGAATTCAAGGCAAATATTTACAAATGCCATGCATTGGATGACCTCAACTAATGGGTCAGGAAAGGAAGTTACACTGCATTGTGAAATTTTGAGAGAGCCACTGTACCTGCTCAAATCTCTGCACTCAGAATATCTCGCGTCATTATAGAAGGTTCCTTCAAAGAAGAAAAATGCCGACTTGTACAAGTCCTATAAAAAGTGAGATTGAAATTTTTATTAATTGCCTAGTTAATTTTTGATATTAAAAAGACAAGTAAATTAGGTGAAACAACAGCCATTAGCAATAAGTGGAAAAAATGATTTTAATGAGAATGGAACTAGGAAAGTAAACTGAAGCAATTTACTGACAGATATATAAACTGAACAACAGGGGAAACATTTAAAATGTTGAGTAATAGAATCCATGAGAAATGTATCCCATTAAAAAGCATGACCAAATTAACGTGTAGTAAACTAGCTAGATATAACGAGGGGTCTGCACAATGATGATGGGGAGAAACTGCTACTGTTCCTACCCAGGCGGTTAAGGTCTGGAATGCACTCCCTGGAAATGTTGTGGAGACATGTCCAATCGAGGCATCCAAGAAGATTACTTGAAAGAAACAATGTGCAAGGGTATGGGGAAATGCCAGGGGAATGGCATTAAAGTCTTGGTGCTCGTTTGGAAAGTTGGTGCAGATACGATGAACCAAATGCCTCCTTCTGCGGCATAATAATCCTTTGATTCTGTGACATTGGCCGGAATTCTTCAGCCGTTGGGATTCCCTTTTCCTGCAGGCAGCACACCCACGGGTTTCCTGGCAGCATGGGGTGGCTTTAATGGAAATCCCACTGACAAGCGGCGGGAGTAGAGAATTCCACCAGCAGCAAACGATGCGCTACTGGGAAACATTCAGCTGGGGGACCGGAGAATCCCACGCATCATGTATTTTTAAAAAAAGGAAAATATGAAACGAAAAGGCAGAAATTAAATCCATACCCCACAATAATAGAACAAAGGGGAATACACAAAAGTTGTAAAAGAAAAAACAATTAGTAAGCCAAAACAAAACCATAACATTTAATTATATACAATATAATAGTGAGATACTCGGAATACAAAAATAAAATCAACCCCGGGATATGGCCACTAATGAATGCTCACAATAAACTTACAGGTAATGACAGTGAAATTGGCAGAAATATTGCATTCTTTCCTTCAGTATTTACTAGGGTGATTAAAATAGCAGATATAACATTAGAAGAGATTGATAAAAATACTTTCATGACTTCCAGTGACAGGGATGTGCTGAGCAGTCGCACATCAGGTGGCTCTCCTCCAGAATACAATCAAATATGCACTTTTAGACAAATTTAGCCCGAATATTCAGACTTATTTCACCCACAAGGGAGAGACTAATGCAGTATGCCAGCGGGTGGGAGCTCAAGAGGATGCAGAGAAGGTAGAAGCGGAGGAAAAGGTTAAGAGCAGCGGGTGAGCAAGATGGTGGACCCACAAGGTGAGGAGACCTCAGCCACACTGGAGTGAGGGAGACCGACGACTTGAACAGCCCTCCCCCCCCCCCCCCCCACTTCCGGCGGAGAGAGAGGCGATTAAAGTAGCGATCCAGTTGGCAGTCAAGGTGGCAGTGATGGAGGCGTTGGTCGCCATGCAGACAGTGATTGACGGAATGGAGAAGAAACTGGAGCTCAGGGAAAGACGATCCTAAAGCTTCGATGGGCCAGAGCGACAGAATTGTTGCTCTGGAGGCCAAAATAAAAGGTTGGTGGCAACCCAGGGGGCCTTGAAGGGGAAGGTCAAGGGTCAGGAGAATCGGTCTCGGCACCAGAATATCCGGATCGTGGCACTGCCAGAGGGGATTGAGGGCAGGGACCTGACAGACTATGTTGGCCCAGGTGCTGGGGAACTTAGTTGGGAGGGGCAGCTTCCCCAAGCCGCTGGAGATCGACAGGGAACACAGATCGCTCCGACCGAAGCCCAAGGCAGGGGAGCAGCCAAGGGCAATAATTGCCAAATTACATAGATACCAGGATCGGGAGAAGATCCTGCAGTGGACCAGACACAACTTCAAAAAGGGAAATAAGCAGGAACAGTTGGGAAGCCAATCCTGGTAACAGTCGCCGTGCACCAGACTTGAACTTGCCAGCCCTTCTTGACACATCCACATCAGTTTTCAGGGTTACCGATTATACTGATCAAATTGTTTTTTCTGTCAGATGGTTTGCTTCAACTGCTGACTAATGAATTAACATAAATGCATTGAAATTATTTTTTAAATGTCACACATGGTCCCATCATTGATAGAGAGAAACAGGGTTAAAATGTTGAGTCCAATATGACTCTTCTTCAGAACAGAGTTCTAGTCCAACCAGAACTAAGAAATTGATGGATATGGTTTTAGGGAATGAGCTTATTTTCTAATTACTAAATTAGACTGCAAAGATCAAACTACTCAACTGTAAAAAGTCCCCACCACACTGCTCCTTGCACAGAGTCTGATCCTGTCCTCCCCAGATGTCCACGAGTGAATTTTCAGCACAAGCCTTTGCATAAATATCTGTAGTGGCTAATTCTGCCTTATTATCTACCTGTTGGGTCCTCAGGGCACTGATATCAAATCACAACTGTCCCAGTTGAATACAAAAACAAGATAACTTGGGACCTTCCAGTTAATTCTGCAAATTTTTTTTCTTCCTTAAATTTGGAGTACCCAATTATTTTTTTCCCAATTAAGGGGCAATATAGTATGGCCAATCTGCCTACCCTGCACATCTTTGGGTTGTCAGGCTGAAACCCATGCAGACATGGAATGTGGAAACAGTGACCCGGGGTTGGAATTGAACCTGGGTCCTCAGCGCCACAGGCAGCAGTGCTAAGCACTGCGCCACCGTGCCACTCCATGTTTCTGCCAAATACAAGACGGTGCAGCATTGTCTAGGGTGGGCAAAGATCAACACAAGGTTATACACATGCACATGGCAATCAATGCAAGTAATAGTTAAAGTGAATGTGCTTCATCGCTGTTTAAACACAGCTGCTAAAATATTAATGAGTCGGTGTGCCTTGTAAACTCTGGAAATTTATTGTACTGCCATCCTTCAGTGGGAAATGCTTAATCTATTGCTATGTACACACCCATCTGGCTGGAAGCACCAAATGCCCAGAGCAGCTAGACAACAGTTATCCTGTGAAAAGCATCAAGGGATCATTCAAAGCCAAAACTTTGGGCAGTGCCATCAGAGACACAAGAAATACTCTCTCAAAGATGCCAAGAAATCCTTGAAAAATACCTGCAACAGGACTTGCAAGGCAACTTTGCTTGAAATGTGACCATATTTGACAGATGGAGATGCCCAGAGTTTAAGATTTTTTTTTTGCTTTCAGACGGCACTGACCCTTTTTCTGCTTTTAACGCATGATGCAATTTTGCATTCTGACAGTGCTGACCTTTGTTGTGTTATTGCCATCTATTCTGGACCAAAGTGTCCATCTTTAATACTGTCATTACCACTCCTTCTGTCTTGTGTTCCATGACATCTTTGTCATTTAATCTCTTCTGCCCTCCAAATGATCACAGACTTATTTTGTTCCATCTGCCCCTCCCACATTTTTCAACAACGCAATACTCATCACATTTCTTTTAAAAAATATATATTTATTAAAGTTTTTTAACACAATTTTTCTCCCTTACAAACAATAACCCCCCCCCGTAACAAAAAAACGAGAAATCGCGCAGAGCGAGATATATACATGGCAAAATTATATATTTACACAGCTTTGTACACTGGCCCTCTCCCATACGTGCCAGTTTCCCCAACCCTTCATGTTATTTCTTGCTCATCCACCCTCCCAGGCAGTACCCCCCGCCCCTCCTCCCCGGACATCTCCCCCCCCCACCAAGGTTGCTGCTGCTGCTGACCGACCTTCCTCTAACGCTCCGCGAGATGGTCTAGGAACGGTTGCCACCGCCTGTAGAACCCCTGCGCAGACCCTCTCAAGGCAAACTTAATCCTCTCCAACTTTATGAACCCAGCCATATTATTTATCCAGGCCTCCAGGCTGGGGGGCTTCGCCTCCTTCCACATTAGCAAGATCCTTCGCCGGGCTACTAGGGACGCAAAGGCCAGAATGCCGGCCTCTTTCGCCTCCTGCACTCCCGGTTCGTCCACTACTCCAAATATTGCTAGCCCCCAGCTTGGCTTGACCTGGACTTTCACCAACTGAGATATTGCTCCCACACCTCCTCTCCAGAACCCCTCCAGTGCCGGGCATGACCAAAACATATGGACATGGTTCGCCGGGCTCCCTGAGCACCTTCCACATCTGTCCTCTACCCCAAAGAACCTACTCAACCTCGCCCCCGTCAAGTGCGCTCTGTGAACCACCTTAAATTGTATCAGGCTGAGCCTGGCACACGAGGAGGAGGAATTAACCCTACCTAGGGCATCAGCCCACAGACCTTCCTCGATCTCCTCCCCCAGCTCCTCCTCCCATTTACCCTTCAACTCTTCTACTAGCGCTTCCCCCTCTTCTTTCATCTCTTGGTGTATTTTCGACACCTTGCCCTCCCCGACCCATACACCCGAGATCACCCTATCCTGAACTTCTTGTGCTGGGAGCAACGGGAATTCCTTCACCTGTCGCCTCACAAAAGCCCTCACCTGCATATATCTAAAGGCATTTCCCGGGGGTAACTTGAACTTCTCCTCCAGTGCCCCTAGGCTCGCAAACGTCCCGTCGATGAACAGGTCCTCCATTCTTCCAATCCCCGCCCGATGCCAGCTCTGGAACCCCCCGTCCATCTTCCCCGGGACAAACCGGTGGTTACCCCTGATCGGGGACCACACCGATGCTCCCATTGCACCCCTGTGCCGTCTCCACTGGCCCCAGATCCTTAGCGTTGCCGCCACCACCGGGCTTCTCATCACATTTCTACTTCTCTCCAGTTCCAAAGAAGTCAGATTGGATTTCAAACATTTATGCTGCTTCTCTCTCCACAGATGCTGCCAGACCTGAGGTTTTCCAACATTTTGTTTTTATTCAAGATTGGTCCATAAGCTTTTGTATACCGTGTCTAGATGGAACTCAAAGGTACAGAAATGCATACCTTGGAAATATGTTCTGGAGCTAGGTCTGGAGTGTTGCTGAATTCGCCACCAATTTGAAGGTCACTGACACAAGAGATGGCATCCCTGAGCTCAGTTAGCTTCTGACTGCCCAACACTAGCAGTGTATGGTGGGGCTTCTTCTCCCTGTGCTGTTGGTGAATAACTGAAATATTTCAATGGCATTACAATATCTTTGAACAAAATAAAATATTATTTTACTAAACAAAAACAGCACCAAATGGGCTTGCAAATTATGTAGCTGTCAGCAAAATGGAACTGTTTCTACATTAAAGTTTTGCCAGGAGTTTTTCTGTTAAAGTGCTTCGGAGCACACCAATGGCAAGTTTATAGTGACTAGCTGAGTTACAGAGATGGAGAACATTCTAGATTCAGTTTCCTAATAAGATGGTCTCAGCAACCATGACAGGAAAGCATAACAATCCGGCTCAGCATTCAGCACGAGAAAGTCCATTATCATAGATTATCATAGAATTTAGTGCAGAAGGAGGCCATTCGGCCCATCGAGTCTGCACTGGCTCTTGAAAAGAGCACCCTACCCAAGGTCAACACCTCCACCCTATCCCCATAACCCAGTAACCCCACCCAACACTAAGGGAAATTTTGGACACCAAGGGCAATTTATCATGGCCAATCCACCTAACCTGCACATCTTTGGACTATGGGAGGAAACTGGAGCACCCGGAGGAAACCCACGCAGACACGGGGAGGATGTGCAGACTCCGCAAAGTGAGCCAAGCCGGAATTGAACCTGGGACCCTGGAGCTGTGAAACAATTGTGCTATCCACAATGCTACCGTGCTGCCCTTAGAGTTACCTTCTACTTGTGATTATACAGCAGCCACTGCAAGAAGAGTCATTTGGATGTAAACCATAAAAAGGATCATGTGCAGCAGTAATGGCACTAATCAAATAGCCTGCTGATATTTAACAAGTGCCACATCAGAACATTACAGCATTAGTAATTAACATGCTAAACTTGACTTGGAGATCATTAATCAATAAAAGAACCTGAAAATGAAGAATCAGGAGTACTTCCTAAATGGTAAAAAGAAGCGGTGCATGTCCAAATGGACTTGGGGTAGACATACATAGATAAAACATTGTGGCCATCGACAGAATGATCATAGTACCATAAGGTTAAGGAACAATCTAGAATAAAAATACATAATTGCAGGAGGGCCAGTTCCAGTAGTAGGAAAACAAACTGGCCCCAGGTACATGGAAATCAAAGATTTGCAAATAAAACTGCAATTGAACACCGGATTGCTTTTAAAGAGATCGTTTGGGTAGAATTAAGGTACATTGCCATGAGGAGAGGTAGACAAACCAAGCCACAGTTTATGGGTGACACGAGATAGAGAATAAGATGAAGTAGGAAAACAGGTGGATATGAAAAGTGTACGGTTGATGATACAAGGCTGAATATAGATGTCCAGAGGGAAAGTGAAAAAGGAAATAAGAGACAGAGTGTATGGGAAGAGAGTGGCAGAAAGCAAAAATGTGAATCCAAATGTCTTCTACAGGCATATAAATAGTAAAAATCTAACAGGAGGGGGAATGATTACCAGAAAGATCTATGCATGGGGAGGCAGAGGGCATGACGGAAGATACCAAGTCAAGTATGTACTTTACATTCTTCTTTCCGAAAGAAGGAGATGTGCCACAGCAAAAGTCACAGTAAGTCACAGCAAAAAGGAAAGTAGTGAGATCTGGATAGGTTACGAAACGAAAAAGATATACTAGAAAGGCAGACTGATAAGTCAGGAGAGGATGGAATGTTTCTGGAGATGTTGAGGGAAGCAAGGGCAGAAATCATGGAGGCATTGGTAAGTCGTGCCAGAAGTCTGGAGAATCACAAATGATACACTTGTTCAAAAAACAATCCAAGGTTAAACAAAGCAATTACAGGCCAGTCAATTTAACCTCATTGGTGGGAAGTGGAAGAATTTAAACTCACCGCCCCAAAATAGGAGCCTGGTCTCTGGATTACTAATCCAGTGATGTTACCACTACGCCACTATTTCCCATGATTCAAATTAGAGCAGAAAACACCATAAACAGGTCAGTTCATTGTACTTCACACGCATATTTACTATCGCTCGTCAACCAAGGAAGTAAAGCACAATATTTGCTATTTTATTCAAACCTTCGGTTGATATCGAGTTGGGCTTTCAGCATAGTACTGAAATACAAAGTGAATGTTTTTTTTAATGTTGATACTGGAGGACCACTAGCAAATTTGGAGCACCAAATTTTTTATTACTGTGCTACTGATGGGCAGCACGGTAGCATTGTGGATAGCACAATTGCTTCACAGCTCCAGGGTCCCAGGTTAGATTCCGGCTTGGGTCACTGTCTGTGCGGAGTCAACACATCCTCCCTGTGTGTGCGTGGGTTTCCTCCGGGTGCTCCGGTTTCCTCCCACAGTCCAAAGATGTACAGGTTAGGTGGATTGGCCATGATAAATTGCCCTTAGTGTCCAAAAATTGTCCTTAGTATTGGGTGCAGTTACTGGGTTATGGGGATAGGGTGGAGGTATTGACCTTGGGTAGGATGCTCTTTCTAAGAGCCGGTGCAGACTCGATGGGCCGAATGGCCTCCTTCTGCACTGTAAATTCTATGATAATCTATGATTTTCATTGGAGCCCACTGGATTACCGTTGCATCGTGTGTGCTCACAGTGATGAGCATTTGCCACATAATATAGAGTCCATTCAAGTCGGCATTACATTAAAAATGTTTTTATTCTCCATTTTCACATTTTCCTTCAAAATTTACATCCCACCCACAAACAGTAAATGGTAACAAATACAAAATCAATCCCCTTAACAATACCAACGATCCCATCCTCCCAACCAACGGCCCACCTGTCAATATATGCATCCAATAAAACAAACCCTCCCACGGTGGCAACAAAAAACAGAAGGAGAAAAAGAAAAAGGAGTCCGGGACTGCCCATGGTCACCATTGACCTATAGAGTCGACTCTCCCTCCCCCCCCCTTCACTCAACACCCTCCAACCTCTGAAAGAGTACCGTACATGATACCCAAGAGTTGTACACCCCTCCCCCCCCCGCCCCCCAAGTCTCCAACTCCTCCTGTCCACTGCCTCTTGTAAAACTCCTCCCCCCAACCTCGGTTCCTTCCCCCCAACTTTCCACCCCGGCTAGACCACTCGGACCCTGTTCTGCCAGGCTCCAATGGCCGCAGCCCCTCCCCCCACCTCACTCCCGTTCACTGGCTGGCTTAAACCGGCCAGCGTGGAAGCCCCCGCCTGGGTCCCTTTCCCCCTTGCCCGGCCCTAGGAAAGCCCAGAAATCATCTTTTAGCACACAAACCCCGCATATCCACCTACACCCCAAAGAGCCCTCATTTCGAGTGAAAGTCTCATCACTTCCCTTGTCCAAATATATACATTGGCTCCTTTAGCCCATGCACCTGCAAAACAAAAAAAAAAAAAAGAGGAAAATACAGTCAGTCATGAGGTCACATCGGCACATGGCCATTTCTCAATTTCTCAGTTCTGCCACAGTCCCTCTGCCTTCGCAAACTCCTCCGCTGCTTCCGCCGTTCCAAAATATAAGTCCTTGAGCTTGTAAGTCACCCTCAGCTTCACTGGATATACAATGCCGCACTGCACCGTGCTAATGTACAGTGCCCTCTTCACCCGGTTAAGGCAGCCCGCGTCCTCGCCAGCTCCACCGTAAAGTCCTGGTATACACGTATACCAGCTCCAGCCCACTGCACCACCCGCTTCTGCTTGGCCCAGCTCAGGACCTTCTCCTTCACACTGTACCTACGGAAGCACAGAGTCACTACCCTTGGCGGCTCACTCGCCATTGGTACAGGCCTCCACGCCCGATGAGCCCGATCCAGTTCATATCGGGAGGGATCCTGCCCCTCCCCCAATAGTTTCGCCAGCATCGCAGCAAAATACTCAGTCGGCCTCAGTCCTTCAACTCCTTCGGGCAGCCCCAAAATCCTCAAATTCTGTCGCCTGGATCGGTTTTCCAGGTCTTCCATTTTTCCTCGCAGATCCTTGTTAATGTCCATCACCTTCCGCATCTCCTTCCCCATCGAGGCAAGTTGATCACCGTGCTGCAATAATGTCTCCTCCACTTCCTTCAGCGCCTCCCCTTGCTCACACACCTCCGCCACTGCGCTCGCCACCGCCTTCGTCACCGGGGAAATCGCCTCCTCCACCAGCGCATTCAAAACCTCTCTCATCTCCTTCCTCATTGTCTCCATGTATCTTGTAAACTGCCTTTTTAATTCCGCAGCCATCACCTTAGTTATTTCTTCAGCCGTAAGCAATGCGGCCTCCACTGGTGCTCCAGCCTCCATTTTCCTTGGTGACCCCGCGGTGACCTTTCCACTCCCCGACGGACCTTCAGCTGTTTTCTTTACGGATGATTTTTTGTTTACCCTCGACATTTTTCTTCTTCTTCACTGTGCCTTCACTGTTTCTTCCTGCTTTTGCCACCTCCGTGAACACTGGGACCGGGCTTAAAGCCCCGAAAATGTCGTTCCCGAACGGGAGCCCTCCATTGTGCGGCCGCCTCCCGCCCGCCGTCACCGGGAGTCTCCATCCAAGGGTGTTAAAGGAAGAACATTGAAACACATTATAGATGCCCCAACTATAATTTTCCAGAGTTCCCTAGATTCAAGAGTAGTCCCTCTGGATTGGGAAATTGCACATCACTCCACTTTAAGAAGGGTGAAAGCAGAAACCAGGGAAATATAGGCCAGATGGTCGAACATCTAAGGTGGGGAAATTGCTTGAGTCTATAATCAGGGATGGGGTAACTGGTCACCTCGAAATATTTCAGTTGTTCAGGGAGAGCCAGCGTTGATTTGTGAAGGGGAAATCATGCTGATTAATCATTTTTTATATCAATTTAGAGTACACAGTTCTTTTTTTCCCCCAATTAAGGGGCAATTTAGCGTGGCCAATTCACCTACCATGCACATCTTTTTGGGTTGTGGGGGTGAGACCCACGCAGACACGGGGAGAATGTGCAAGCTCCACACAGTCAGTGAACCGGGGCAGGGATCGAACCCGGGTCCTCGGCATCGTGAGGCAGCAGTGCTAACCACTGCGCTGCCCCATGCCTGACTAATTTTATTGAATTTTTTGAAGAGGTGACTAAGGTAATGGACAGGGGAATGTCTATGAATGTTATTCATATGGACTTCCAGAAGTAATTTGATTAAGTCCCACGCAAGAGACTGTTATCTAAAGTGGAAGCCCATGGAGTTGAGGGAAAATTATTGACATGGTTGAGAAATTGGTTGAGTGGCAGGTGACTGAGCGGGGATAATGGGTAATTACTCTAAATTGGCAGGAGGTGACGAGTGTTATACGACAGGGATCGGTGTTGATAACTCAATTATTCACACTATTCATTAATGACTTGAGTAATGGCATAGCAAGTCATATATACAAATTTGCGGATGATACAAAGTTAGGTGGCATTGTAGATGGCCAAGATGAAAGCATTAAATTGCAAGGCGATATAGACAGACTACGTGAAGGGAAATAATTGGGGCAGATGGAAGTGCGAGGTTATCCATTTTGGACCAAAAAAGGGCAGAGCAGCGTACTTTCTAAATGGAGAGCGGTTAGGCACGGTGGATGTCCAAAGAATTGGGGGTTCAGGCGCATAGATCCTTAAAATGCCAGGAAAAAGTGCCAAAAAAAGGACTGATGAAATGCTGGCCTTTATATCTAAAGGACTGGAATATAAAGACATATAAAGGGGTTATGTTGCAGTTATACAAAACCCTGGTTCGACCCTACTTGGAGTACTGAGACCAGTTCTGGGAACCACGTTAGGAAGGATATTTCAGCCTTGAAGGGAGTGCAATGTAGGTTTGCAAAAATGACACCTGGATTACAGGAGTTAAGTTAAGAGGAGACATTATGCAAATGAGACCTGTTTTTGCTAGAACTTTGAAGGTTAAGGGGTGATCTGATCAAAGTATTCAATATATTAACAGGGAAAGACAGGGTAGATAAAGATAAACTATTTCCACTAATTGGAGATTTTAAAACTAGGGGGTACAGTCTAAAAATTAGGGCTAGGCCATTCAGGAGAGAGGTTAGAAAGAACTCCTTCACTCAAAGGGTGGTAGAGGATTAGAGCTCTCTCCCACAAACAGTAGTTGGAGCTAGATCAGTTGTTAATTTTAAATGTGAGACAGACAGGCTTTTGTTAAGCAAAGATATTAAGGGATATGGGCCAAAGGCAGGTATATGGAGTTAGGTCACAGATCAGCCATGATCTCATTGAATGGCAGGATAGGTTCGAGGGGCGGAATGGCCTACCCCGTTCCTATGAAAGTTTGCACAGGTTGGGACTCTTAAGAAAGGTGAAGAGTTAGAGAGTGTCAGATAAATTAATTTAAAATTATCAATGAGTTGGGGTGGTAAAAATGTTACTACTTGTGGGAGAATCATAAACCAGGGCCATAAATACAAGACAATTACTAAAAATGCCAGTAAGGAAGTTAAGGGGAAATTTATTTCCTGAGTGGGATTAGATTGTGGAATGTCCGAAAGTGAATAAGGAAAGAGTACAGATGTTTTTATAAAGAAACTAGACAAGTACACGAGACAAAATGGATTAGAAAGGTACAAAGACCAAACTGAATGGGAAATGGGGAGAAAACTCGGAGACTAAAATTCTACACCATATAGTTGGGGTGAAACTCTGTGACTCAAGCGGTTTTGCTTTGTCAATTTACAAAAAACACGAAACGGTTAAAGTCCATACTTGCATCGTGTGAATGAGTATTGCGATCACATGGCGAAAGGTGGTGTACATCACCCATTTTTATTTACCAATCAGACATGCAATTTGACATAGGTTGACTATTTAGAGATCAAGATGTGACTAGTGACCAACAAAATGGTTGAACTTATAACACAATACCCACCTTAATAAATATAATGGGAGAGTAGACATTAATAGTTAGGATCACTTCTCCAGCTGCAATGGAATCTTCTGGATGACTGGGCTTCCTTCCTACAGTTTGCATTTCCTGGATTACACAAAATAAAGGAAAAAAGCGTCAGACCACTCCTGTAACTAACTGCAGCAGTATCAGACTTTCAAGCTAAGCAGAATTTTGAGATTTTTGAAATTTATCAACATTTAATTCTGCCTCAAAGAACCGCATGACTTACTTCACCTACGATATGAAAAGTTTAACATCCAGTTCCACGCAAATTCACAAGTCCTTTCTGGGTTTAGTGAGTGATAATGGATTAACATTTCCAACTATTTCCTACAGACTAATAAAAAATAAAACCACAGAAAGGTAGGCTTCATGGTAGTGAACATTTTATGTACAAACCACTTGAGTAAACATAAACATAAATAATATACACATTGGCCAGCAACTTGTGCAAGTGAGGGATACCGTATGAACTGCAAACTGCCACAAGTTCCTGGACACATTGTGCTGCTCCGCCGGTTACTTCACAAAAACACAACCTTGCCCTCAACTTTTTCATAATATTGCTGGATTTTCACATTAATTGCCCATTAAACTTGCCACAGGAAATTAAGTTTAGCAATTAATAGCACAAGACAACATTTAACATTGTGCGAAGTGTTGATAAAACAGGAAATATTAGCAAGCCTTGGCAAATTAGGCAGCATCAGCAGAGAGAACAACAGAGTTAAAGTTTAGAATGATCATTTTTGATGAAATGTCACGGATCTGAAACGTTAACTCTATTTCCCGTAACAGCCTCCCCGAACAGGCGCCGGAATGTGGCGACTAGGGGCTTTTCACCGTAACTTCATTTGAAGCCTACTTGTGACAATAAGCGATTTTCATTTCATTTCTCGCTCCAAAAAAATGTTGCCAGAGCATTTCCAGCATTTTGTTTTGATTTCAGATTTTCTTTTACTTTTGTTATCATCATTATTGATGGCCAATCAACCACTCTGGCCCAGAAAGTAAAGAATTAAAAGTACGGAATCTCATTCCTTCAGGTAGTGAATTGTGGGAAATTTTAAAAATATCTTTTATTCTTTTTTACCCTAAATTGCACTTCAGAAGACAACCCCATTTTTCTAGCCCCAAAATTTATGTATTTGCATATACTTGGCATACAAGTCGACAACACCCACCCATTTCAGTCATGGCATGTTGTGCTCTCATTGGTCGTCAACCTAATCTTTCATCCCACAAATGCATGTCTTACTTACTGGTACTTTATAATTGAGCACAAGAGATTAGGCAAGGCGATACAGGTGAGTTCAAGTTACACCCACTGTCTGCATTGGATGCCACTGACATTGCAAAATGACAACTACCCATGCCAGCAGTTCACTGTTATACTCCACATACAAGTTGAGCCCCACTTTTGAAAGGATCGAGGCTTGAATGGTCAAGTTATATGCTGAAATGTATGTTAATTTGTTTCTCATTTCTCTCTCAATCCCAAGTTTTCTTTCCTGCTCTATTTCTCCTTTTGCACCCAACTACTTTAATACACCACCACCGTAATCCATCCTCTGCTTAATTATCAATCAATAAACCTAATTGGTTAAGGAGCTACAAGGCTGTCCCGTCATTTGTCAAGGTGAAAGGTGCACTTGCAGTGAATCCCCAAAGTTTTAATTTTTTTTTTAAACTTTACAAGCTTTTTTCATGCTGAATTTTCATAACTTCAAGGAGCAGTGAGTCAAATAAGCATAAATTCAAATATAATTTGCTGCAAAAATGGTTTCTAAACTAAAACAAACAAAATGATGATAAAAGAAAATAAACTTACATGTTCATAATCAAACGTTTCCTGTCTGCAGGTACGATCATGTACCAAACGTGCCTCTCGCTTTTCAATTACTTTCCTTCGGATTCTGGATAAGAAAATAATTTTAAGGTAAAACAAATATCGAGAATAGTATCGAACTATTTGGCTTCAATGTTCTTCCTGGAAGTCCATCCCAAATGCTGACCATTCTTTGGATGATGAATTTTGACAATGGCCTATATTTGGTCTTCTTTGATATTTTTCTGCCCATGAGTAAAGGTAAAGTCACCATAGACCCAGATGACCATAGGCTGCTTTCCCCTTTGAGGGGGAGGGCTGACTGCTGGTGATTTAACATGAGGATCAAGGTTGAGAAGGCGGGGCCTTCATGAATAACCTCAGCTGGTATGGGAATTGAACCCACACTACTGGCCTTGCATCACAAACCAGCTGTCTAGGCAAGTCAGCTAAATTGGCCCCCAAATATAATTTAAAACAGTCTTTGCTAAAGTTTCTTCATCCACTTGTGTGTATATAAAGCTTGTGTGAGATTTATTTTATATGATTAAACTGGTTTTCAAACTGCTACTTCAAGTAAATAACATTTTCTCTGGATTACGTACTTTTTTTTTAAATAAAGTGAAAGAGGTGGATATTCCCAACAATGTGAACTACTTGCTCCAGATGTATTTTAATAGTTATTAAAATCCTTATAGTATGAAAATATGTTACCAACAACCAAGATGCAATAAGGTTTGTGGAATGGTTATGTTATTGAACTGGCGATCCAGAGGCATGGACTAATAATCCAGAGAATCCAAATCCAAATTCCAGCTTGGCATTTCGAGAGCAAATTCAATGTTGTTCCCCCAAGTCTCAAAATATAAAGTTGGGATCAGAAAAGTGAACACGTAGCTGTTGGACGGAGATTAAAAACCCAACTGGTTCACCAATATGATTTACTTGGATGCTTTAGAGACAGACACCTGCCAGCCTTACCAAGTTTGACCGATACGCGACTCCAGTACAGCACCAACATGGCTGACTCTTAATAGACCTCTGAAGTGGACTAGCAAGCCACTCAGTTGTACTAAAGCAGCTAAAAATGGACAATAAATGCTGTCCTTGCCAGTGATGCCGACAACCGTGGAATAAACTTTCTGCTCCACCTGTCACGATTTAGTTGGTGAATGCGGTTAGGAAAGCAAAGTTGGTAAACATTAGAAATAAGGTATATTTTTAAGTGGGTTCAATTTAATGCTTCTGGGCCTGGAAGGGTTAAACCTATAGTTAGATTCATGTTGGACAAAGGTGTTTTGTATGTGTGGGGGTGGCTTAAGTTCACACTGTGCTTAGAGATGGCATGAAGAATAAATGGGTCAGCAGAGGCATGCAGGCGTTGCTTAGCAGCTGGGGCCTTGTAAGATGGAGAAACGTTGAAACTTTTAAGTTTTAGTTTAACTAATTTGATTGCAGTTGGAGATAGATAACGAGAGAAAAGGCAGCGCTCCCAACTCTGCTAGAAGCAGTTGGTTTTAGAATGCTGGAGAAGGAACATCTCTCTTGGCCTTGCTAGAAGAAAAGCCATACTATTAAGAAAACAGATGCCAGAAACCTAAAGCCCAGCTAGTTGAGGAAACTGGCAAAATTAAGAGAAATGTCCAAGAAGCCTGGAGTTAACGGAACAGAGGGAACTGGGAACCAAAAACGATTACTGTTCAGTAAAGTCAAGAGCTGAAAAGGCACTGGATCATGAGAGACCAGAATCTCCAGTAGGGCTATGATTTGAGAGAAATTACTACAGTTTGGGAGATATTATTTGAAATAATTGTGGAAATCAGTGGCTGGACCTTGGAGTTTGTATAAAAGCCTTTAAAGGGAACCTAAAGGGAGAGGTGTAAAACCTGAAACGAAGCCTTGATGGAAACAGCGATGGGAAAGCATAATTGAAAAGATTTGAAAGTATGTCTTTTGAAAGCGGAATTTGAAATCACTCGTGTGGAAGTTGCAGTTCAGTCAGACAAGGTGACTCACAGTATAAGAATCATCTGGGGGGGATTTTGAGGTGAAATAACCAAACACTCACTTGGGTTCAGAGAGGAGTGTGTCTTATCACAGTCATCCTGTATATTTTAAAGGGATTTTTTGTGTGAATGAGGCCATTGGTGCTTAAGGAGTTCTTTGTAATCCATGTTAATCTTTAAATTCAAATTAAGGGAGGAGTAAAGGAATATTATATTATAACCTCATTTTTCCATGTTTAATAAATGTTTTTCTTCTTGTTAAAACTAATTCGCGGAGGGGCAGCACGGTGCACATTGGTTAGCAATGCTGCCTCACGGCACCGAATTCCCAGGTTCGATCCCGGCTCTGGGTCACTGTCCGCATAGAGTTTGCACATTCTCCGTGTGTTTGCGTGGGTTTTGCCCCCACAAGATGTGCAGGGTAGGTAGATTGGCCACGCTAAATTGGAAAAATTGAATTCGGTACATTAAATTTATTTTTAAAAATTTTTTAAACTAATTTGCGGTTCTCTGACTTTAAAGTTAAAGCTCCGATCTTTGAGCCAGGGTGCCATTCTGGGATCATCTGGTCCAGTTTCCTCCGGGTGCTCCGGTTTCCTCCCACAGTCCAAAGACGTGCGGGTTAGGTGGATTGGCCATGATAAATTGCCCTGAGTGACCAAAAAGGTTAGGAGGGCTTATTGGTTTATGGAGATAGGGTGGAAGTGAGGGTTTAAGTGGGTCGGTGCAGACTCAATGGGCCGAATGGCCTCTTTCTGCACTGTATGTTCTATGTCCTAGTTATAACATCACCTGGGACCGTAACAAAAGTGGGGTCGCTTGTGGGATTTCAAAATGTGGAGAAAGGGTTATTGAATACTGACCAGTAATAATTTGATTGCATATTTTGAAATGTGGAAAGCAAGTTACTGGGTGCTGAATAATAAACTTTGTTCTGTGATTTATTGTTAAATGGTGCGATATGTGAATCCTAAAATAAAAAGTGAAGGGGGGTACTAAGGTACTGGACAAAGGAATTGGATACTGTCCAGGTTAGAATCCAAAATAGCATTGGAAAGACTGATTATCATATCATTTTTATTAGTGTCACAAGTAGGCTTACAGTGTGAAAATCCCCTAGTCACCACACTCTGGCACCTGTTCCGGTACACTGAGGGAGAATTCAGAATGTCCAATTCACCTTACAAGCACATCTTTCGGCACTTAGTGAGAGGAAACCGGAGTACCCGGAGGAAACCTACACAGACTTACCTGTATGCCCAACGTTTTAAGTTGCAAATGTATGTGCTGCATTAAAGGCCATCTGTAATTCGTTATCAGATCAGGATCTAAAGGGAGAAGACCGTGTACCATTATGCCAAGCAGTGTTTTTACAAGGGTGCGACACACAATTGGGGAAGGAATACAGAAATCCTTTTTTAAATAAGCTATGTATTCTACTTAATTGCAGAATTCAAAGTGCAATGGGTTGGTGGGCAGATTTGCCCTTAATGCCACAAGTAGCCCAGGAAAAGGAAATAAATGGGGCAATAAATTCAAGAAAAGTCACTGCATCCAATGTCATCTTACATTACGGCTCATCCATGGTCCAACCTAGATCCAATCCCCATACCAGCTGTGGTCTCCTTGTCTTGCCCATGCTTGGTGCGGAGTGGTGCCCCTCAAGCTATATAAACACTTGTCTCCCTCTCTCTCTCTAACAGTGAGCGATGACTACGACCCCTTGTGGACTTTGGCTAACTACCTATCACAGGACTAGAGGGCTTTCTCAGTCCCTATGGATTCTAGGAAAAGATATTCCTGTCACACAAAAGCCAGGAAGTGTGAGCCCAAGGCCATGCAATTGCTGGGGGTAGAGTGAAAATGGAGACAGTGGACTAAGAGGAGAGATGGTGATAGGTGAGCTCAGGTGGAGAGATGGACAAATATATATTTTTTAAAATACATACGCCAATGTGACGAGCTCTGTATCTTCTGGGATGACTTCTGTATTGGTCTCCTCTTCTGTGCACTTCAATGTATCAACACTGCAAAACAAAGAAATATTTCCATTGGGTGTTGTGTGAACCTGCAATGCAGGATGGCTGTCCGTATTTCACAAATGAGAAAACACTACTGAACACGCCATCCGGAATTAATCTTATAGTGTGTACATAGTTGGAGACGGTCACATTTCCAAATTACATCATTTAGGGGCCTTTATTTTGTCCCTTCTGCCTATGAATTTATCCCAACAAGCAGGGCAAGCATCCCTCGTTGCCAAGATTGGTGAGCCCCAATGACTATACTTTGGGTTCAGGACAGCAAGATGGCCTATACAAACTGTTAATGTCTTCCCAAAAACGTTTGATTCATAATTCATCACCATGTGACCACCCTCAATCAAAACATTTCACAGTATTTGAAGATGTAAGATATCTCCACAGCCACGCCATTTAACCATTATGGTTGCTAGAACGTAGTCCAATTATAAAAGCAATTTTCATCCAATCGTAACTAACTCAGCTCCCAGTAACCTTTGCTTGATGTCAAATTAACCAAAGCACAAAATTCCATTTATTTGAACAGTGCGAGTAGGGGAAAAAAAGATCGAAGGCAAACAATGGAAGTAAATTTCTCTGCCCATGCAACATTAGGATATTTTCACTCATGTCAGAACCTCACTTTGACCACAGCTGTGTCCGACCTTCATGAGAACCTGGGCAGATTACCTTGGTATTACTGCCAAGTCTGATTCACTATATTCTCCCAAAGTCAACAAAGGCAGCCTCCAGCAGAATCCACTGGACACATTATAAACAAGAGCCTTGTCTGGTTTGTCCTTTACTTGCCCTAACAGTCCCTAGTCCTGGTCTATTTCTCACAGCTCAAAAATCATTGAATCTCTTCAGTGCAAGAGGCCATTTGGTCCACCATGTCTACACTGACCATCTGAAAGAGCACCCCACCTAAGCTCAGTCCACACATGCAACCCTGTAACCCCCACCTAACCTTTGGATGCTAAGGGACAATTTATTATGGCCAATCCACCTAATTTGCACACTTTTAGACTGTGGGAGGAAACTGGAGCACCCAGAGGAAACCAATGCAGACACCGAGAGAAAGTGCAAACTCCAGTCACCCAAGGCCGGAATTGAACCCGGGTCCCCAGTGCTAACTACTGTGCCGCCCCTAAATTAAACATCACTGCCAACCTTGAAGAACACATTTTGGCTTTTACAAGTCACCCAAATAAATTAAAAAGCAATTACGTTTTGGAAAGAAAAGCAAATCATTTTAGTCTAAAATCATTAATATTGTGAGAAACACCAAATAGTTAAGCACTATATCAATTTTTGTAAAATCACTGCTATGACTAGAAAAGAAGCCCTCCCTTTTCCATTGCTAGTGCTCAACAGGATGACCCACTTCACTTCAAACTAGAGTCATGTGCCCTATTCTGACATAACAGTCACTTATTAGACATCCTTTTCAAATGTTGTCAAATATTATTTTCGGGCAGTGCTTTGCAACTTTAGAGGATGTCAAGCCTTGGTAGTGTAGGGAAATTTACTGGAATAGTACCAGGGTTCAGGACTTAAAAGTTATGTGGACAGACTAAAGAAACTAGGATTGTTCTCCTTATTGCAGAGATAGCTAAGCAATGATTTAATATAGAGGTGAAAAGAACAAAGATAAAAAGAGATGAAGGGTTTTAATAGAATGAATAATGAGAAGTGAGACTCCCTCCTTCTTGACTTTAGAGTTCTCTATTTGCCAATCTTCAGAATGTGCAATGGATGACAATCATAGAATCGACAGTGCGGAAGGAGGCCATTCAGCCCATCGAGTCTGCACCGGCCCTTGGAAAGAGCACCCCACTCAAGCCCCACACTTCCACCCTATCTCCCTTTATCCCCGTAACCCAAGCCAACCTTCTTGGACACCAAGGGCAATTTAGAAAAGCCAATGCGCCTAACCTGCACATCTTTGGACAATGTTACGCATGTACAAAACCATCTTGAATAGCACAAGTAAGCCCTCCTTAAAGTGTTTAAATCTTACAATCAAAGGATGCTCTGAACGAAGTATGTTATTGGAAGTGACAGCATTGTAGTCAAACACAGAGTCATAACTGTGGCATTATTACACTGGCCAGATCCACAGGAGTAGCTGAACTACATAAAGTAAAATTCAGAACAGCAGTACCCTTCAGACATTCCCCTCAAAACCAAGACTACAATGTAAAAGGATTATAACCAAATAAAACTGTAATCAAAGAAAATGGAGATTGGCCTTGCATCGATGATTTAAATGGACTAAATTCATGAAGAAAAGTGAGCAGGAAAATATAGTAATTGGATCTGTATTAACACAGTAGCCATAGTCAGAAAATGCTACGCATTTGTAGCTTTTTTAAGCTCGCCATCATTGAATTTTTCTTTCCATCTATCTTATTCCAAGGCAGTGAATTGAAAATTCTTAAATGGCATTTATAAGCTAGAGCTGTTCCCCTTGGAGAAGATCAAGAGATTTAATGGAACTGTTCAAAATCATGATGGACCCGGACAAAGTAGATATGGAAACTATTCTCATTGGTGGAAGGAGTGAGAACCTGAGGATAATGATTAAGGTGATTGGCAAAACAAGCAATGGTGATATAAGGCAGCAAGTGATTCGGATCTGGAATGTACAATACGAGTGTCTAGTGAAGGAGATTTAATCTTCAAGAGTATTGGTTAATTATCTGGTAAAAATAACACTGCAAGACTGTGAGAAAAAGTTGGCGAGAGAGATTAGGTGATTTGTTCTTGCTGAGAGTCAGTACAGACTATACAGGCCAAACAGCCTCCTGTGCTGTAAGCATTCTCAGATTCTGAGTTTACACAAGTTCTGAATCATATTCTTTGAGAAATGAACATTTTTAAAAAATGTTTTGGATTGCAGCTGTTATTTCTAGCGCTACCAAATCAATATTCTCAGAAGATTGAACATATGACTAATTGCATTGTAGGGTGGTTTCCTTCGAGCCGGAATGACTAATTGCATTGTAGGAGTCCGAATGTCATTTGTGTGATTATGTGTGAATGGATGAGAAGGAGAACAAAGCAGAAGACCAGACGGGCTCGCTTCGCCTTCCCCACTCCCTCAAACGTTGCTAAGTAAGAAAAGCCTTCTAAAAGATTCTTCTGCAATTTGTTCCCTTATAATGGATTCTAGCTTATCCATTAAGCAGAGAAATTATCTTGGAAGGAGTCTCGAGTGTCCAACCATAAACCAATTCTGTAACAACCATCTTGGGGGTATTATAAGAATCGGCTATGTGAAGTCTTTCTTATATTTTAGTGTGCCAATACCATCAATTGCAAGTTGCAGCATGAATGTGTGCCCTGCTCTACTATAGATATGCTTGTTAAGCAATTAAAGACTTGTAGGTTTACGTGGGGCACTTAGCATTTTTCAGCAGGCAGACTAGTACTGGCCCTGGCTCCTTTATCCTAGTAGGCAGCAGGCGATATTACGGTCCTCTGGGAAGGAAAATATCCCTCACGTGCAAACTTTCAACCAATGAGACAATTTTGCGGTGGTGCTTCTGCAGACTCAAATTCTCGCTTCGGCAACGGTTTTCCCAGTCATTGCGTCTGTGGAGAGAAACAGAGCGGCTTCATTTCCCTCCCTTTTCCTCGTCAGCGAGCTCCAGACATGGCCCTCACCCGCACACCAGCTGCAGCTCCTCCACCATATCGGAGGGGAGGTCCAGCTGCGTTGCCAACTGCTGCTCCACTTGCACCGCCTCCTCGCCCTCCTGTAAGCCCAGGTGCGCCTTCTCCAGCTTCTCCCGCCACAGGCTACCGAAAGAACCGACGCAGAAAACTTTCGAGTTCACGTTCAGCAGCTCGTAGTCCGGAATGCGGCAGAGGCTGGAGGCTCCAGCGGCCCCGGTCCCACTCGGCCCCGCCGCCATGTTGTTTCCTTTGGGCGAAGTGGGGACGGGGGCATTGTGGGGGTTGTAGTCCAATCCGCCGGAAGTGTCGTCACCATACATTCCCAGAGAACAACGCGCCAAGGCCACTCTTAAGGTACAATTGCTGCATCAAAACTAAAAATGAAAAGAGTTCCTTCACCATTGCCGCTGATGAATGTCCTTGAGAGAAGGAAATATCTTGCTCTTATCTAGTCTGACGTGCATATGACTCTAGATCCACAACAATATGGTTGACACAGCCTCTTAACTGCTCTCTGAAATGACCCAACAAGCCACTGTTGCCCACTGTAAAATAGTCTAATCATGTAGGATGGACCGCCTGGCACTGGACATAACAAAGACATAGGCTAAACCAGGCCCCCAAATGTCTCCTCCATAGAATCCCTGCAGTGCAGAAGGAGACCATTCGGCCCATCGAGTCTGCATCCACCCTTTGAATGAGCAGTCCGCCTATTTACAAGTTGTTACCGCTACGGTACCCCTACGGGGCAGCACGGTAGCATAGTGGTTAGCACAGTTGCTTCACAGCTCCAGGGTCTCAGGTTCGATTCCCGGCTTGGGTCACTGTCTGTGCGGAGTCTGCACGTCCTCCCCGTGTCTGCGTGGGTTTCCCCCAGGTGCTCCAGTTTCCTCCACAGTCCAAAGATGTGCAGGTTAGGTGGATTGGCCGTGCTACATTGCCCTCAGTGTCCAAAATTGCCCTTAGTGCTGGGTGGGGTTACTGGGTTATGGGAGGTGTGGGCTTGGGTAGGGTGCTCTTTCTAAGAGCTGGTGCAGACTCGATGGGCTGAATGGCCTCCTGTACTGTAAATTCTATGTTCTATGTTCTACCTGTCCCCATAATCCCATAACCTAACCTGCACGTCCCTGGACATCAAGGGACAATTTAGCATAGCAAATCCACCTCACCTGCAAATCTTTCGACTGTGGGTGGATACCGGAGCACCCGGAGGAAACCCATGCAGACACTGGGAGAACGTACAAACTCCACACAGACAGTCACCCGAGGCCAGAATTAAACTGGTCCCTGGCGCTGTGAGGCAGCAGTGCCAGCCACAATGATGCCGCACACCACCATCATAGACTCCAGGCCTGCGTTTGGAGGCTTGATATAGTGCAGGCCTCTGGCAATTGGAGGAATATTGGATACGACCTAGATGCTAAGCCCCAGATTAGTGACAAGCCTCTGGAGTCGCCGGTCAAGCAGCAGATGCTGGATGTGCAACACCAGGTACGGAGAATTAGCAGGGATTCCAGGGGCAGTGGATTCCTCCACCAGTCCATCCAGAGCATGAGTGGTGCCTTCACACACTCTTCAGAATACACGGCTTCTTCCGTTTAGAGACCGCCGTCTGTCAAGGAGGGCCAGGCCCAGCTGTTTACTGGTGGGTACTGGGTATGTGTTCTGACCGATACTCCATCACCTGTCTCTGAGTTCCAGTGGCCAGAGCCAAGGCAAGAGGAGTAAAGCCAGCTGGAGTTGTAGTCAGGTTCTGGTTCCTCTCAGGAAAGTAGGAAGGGCCAAAAGGACCTCAGGGTAACAGATAAGCAGTGCTGTCACCAGCAGGGAGCACCTCACAGGATGCTTCTATGGAGACAGCCTCTCGTTTGCCCCTCTGCCATTGTCACAAGTGCCTCCGAGTGCCACAGTGACAGATGAGCCTCCTGCCTTTGTGCAATAGACCCCCATCAAGCTGGGGTTGCCATGATTTCAGTTGAACCGAGGATACCTGCCAAGGTCATCCCAGGCAAAGGGACTTGAGGGTCAGCAACCTGTCTCCAACGCAGTTGCCAGTAAGGTGGAAGTGTGGACCACACTAGAGCCCAGAAAAGATTTAAGAAACCAGCGCACGAGTCACACAGTGGTTCACAAGGGTAATTGCATAGTTTTGTTAGGTCTGAAATTTCTTGATTTACTTTGTTAATAAATAATCTTTCTTTGCACCTACAGCTCCGGCTGCATTAGTGTTTCATGTTTGTGATGTGCTAGTTTTGACTTGGATTCACTGCATGCACTTATGAGAGTTTGTGTTCGTGGACTCCTCTGATTGGCAAATGCAGAGGCTGCCCTGCTGTTGATGAGTGGGAGATACCAAGAGAAGGTGAGGGTGATCAAGGTGGTCCTGTAGATCAAATTACAGATTGCTAGTTAAATCTTTGCTCATTAATGAATTTTGCATCTCCCTGACATCCAAAGCATCCTATGCACCAGCTTGTGCATTGCTCATTCTCTTCATCATCCATCTCATCCTCCTCATCACAGGATGGGTTTAGCTCCATAGATCCTCCTCTGCCAGGCCTCTCTTCTCTGGAGCACTAGGTTATGGAAGGCACAGCAAACCATGACCATATGTGAGATTCGAGCAGGAGAGTATTGGAGAACATCAGATGACCAATCCAAACATCAACATCTCATGCATTGGCCCTGTTGAAAATGTAGCTTTTGTTGTAGCTCATATCCGGACCAAGGCTTGGATTTTGGAATGGGGTCATGAGCCATCGCTTCAGAGGGTATCCATTCTCATCCAGAAGCCAGTATTCTAAGTATCGGTGCATCATGCCTATTTCAAGCATATCATGCGTACACCTACATTATCCTTAGCCAATGGCACATCCAAGCTGCACATGGAATGGTATATGAATGCCACTGTGCCACATGTGTGCAATCTATTACTCCTCACACCATTGGAAATCCTGCAATGTTAGCAAAGTCTATGGCTCCGACTGCCATTGTCATCGGTAAATTAAGTGAACTCATGGGCGTGGCTGAATATTGCATCTGTTAAAACCTTAATATAATAATGTGCTGGCTGTGGTCTCCAGTAGATGCTTGAAAAGACCTTGAGATGAAAGAAATCAAGGCCACTGCGACCTTCAGTGCCACAGGCATAGAATGTCCACCCAACACAATTTGAGCCAATCTCCCCAGTGAATACGTCACACAGTGATGTGACTCTCTAGAGAGACACAGTTCTGTAGGCGCCCTTTCCTGACAATGTATGCCAGTGAAGGCTCACAGTGATTACTAAAGTAATTTGCAAAACTAGCAAACTCTTCCACCTTCTCCCGCCAACTCTTCTGCTAAAGCGAGGCCCCAGGTGCGATCCGGCTCTGGGTCACTGTCTGTGTGGAGTTTGCACATTCTCCCCATGTTTGCATGGGTTTCGCCCCCACAACCCAAAGATGTGCAGGCTAGGTGGATTGACCACACTAAATTGCCCCTTAATTGAAAAAAAAATTAATTGGGTACTCTAAATCTATATTTTTAAAAAACTCTTCTGCTAAAGTCAGTCATAGTCCCGCTTGCTGCCTTTTAATCCACATTTGTAATGTCCCCTCATACCTGGTCTAACTCTCTCCAAATGTTTTTCCTGTGACCCCACCAAAACACCCCATGAGTACCGTAAAATCTCACTTTATTGGCCTGTCAACAAGCTTAATAGCTTGTAAAAACTAATTAGCTTGTTTTAAAAAAAGAATTATTCAAACGTTTTCCAATTTTATACATAATACCAAAACAACACCCGATATACTCCACTGAAAAAACAAACCCCCTAGACCCCTCCCCACCCCGTGCACCCCCCATCCACCTCCCCCATCACTTTTAGTAACTAACGGTGACCAGCTCTTTGAAATACACAATAAACGGCTGCCATCTTCTGTAATAACCCTCAATTGCTCCCCTCACGGTGTACTTGACTTTCTTGAGGTATAGGAACTCCATCATATCTCCCAGCCACACTAAGACACTGGGTGGAGAAGCTGACTTCCATTCATCAGCACTCGCCTCCAAACAATCAACGAGGCGAAGGCCAGGACATCGGGCCCTACATCTGTCGATATCTCCGGCAAGTCTGACACCCCAAACATGGTCACTAAGGGACAGAGCTCCAGCTCAATTTTCAGAATCACCGACATGGTTCGAAAGAAGGAGACCCAGACCCCACAAGCTTAGAACACGATCAAAACATGTGCGCAGCGCTTTAAATAGCTCGTTAATCAGTATTTAAAAAATGTTGGGCTGCTTTCCAATTTTGTGATGATGTGAGGTTAGTGTGGAGGTAGGGGCAGCTTGCAGTGGTGCTGATTTACAAACATAAAATTCATCCTTTGGTGTTACTGTCCTATGACCTGGGAAAAATAGTAACATGAGGCTCAGGGTTTAACACAAGATTCTAACTTTACAGCATTAGTTGCATCAGTATGCAGGAAAAAGTCTTATTCATTTTCTCCAATTGTTCATTGTTCCAACTAGGATATTTGAAATGCCTATCATTTACTACAAAATGCAGCATGAATCCGGAGGTTGATAAGTGGAACCATTGCAAACCCATACAACAATCAATTCTATCATGTTATATCAGACACTGTTTACTGAAAGCTGAAGAACAGTCTTTCATGTTCAGTCATTTTAAATTTAATCATACAAATATACGTCAAAGTTGAGCAATAGGAAGCAGCTAATGACCTACATTTATAAATGGGCAGAACATTAACCTACAAAATTTAATATGGGAACCATACACACTCTATACATGTCGTAGAAATAAGGAGGTTAAAAGAAATAATTGGTAAACATGGCACTTAATATGTCAACTCGACATCAGTCTCAATATAATGGTAACATCTTTAATTCTGTAAGAAGTCTTACAACACCAGGTTAAAGTCCAACAGGTTTGTTTTGAATCACTAGCTTTCGGAGCACTGCTCAGGTGAGGAAGGAGCAGCACTCTGAAAGCTAGTGATTCGAAACAAACCTGTTGGACTTTAACCTGGTGTTTTAAGACTTCTTACTGTGCTCACCCCAGTCCAACGCCGGCATCTCCACATCATCCTTAATTCTGAGTCAGAGGATTATGAATTCAAGTCTCACTCAAGAGATTCAGCATTTCATCTAGACTAGCACATAAGCTATACTGAGGTGCTGCCTTTGAATGAGACATTAAATCAAGACATCTGCTCTCTTGGATGGATGTAAAAGATCTCATGGCACTATTAGTAGAAGCCCACCTTAGGTATCCTGACTAATGTTATTCCTGAAGCAACATCACTAAAAGGTTTATCTGAACTCGTCACTGCTATATGCAAACTGCCTGCTATGCTTCCCTACATTAAAATAGTGACACTTAATTGTCTTTAAAGCACTTTGTCACATTCTGAGATCATGAAGTGAACTATGTAGATGACAGTTATTTTTTCGGGACAGAGTTGTAACCAGCAAAGCAAAAGAAAGAACAAATAATTAGATTATCAATCACAAGAAATTTGCAAAAACTGTCTCTCACTTTGTTGAAACCACACCAGTGCTTACTTTTGGTTAACAAAGCACAGAAAAAAGACTTAAGCTCTGGAACTGTTGCAGAACAAGTCAACAAGACTGATCCCAGGGTCAGAGAACTGGATAATGAGGCAACACTAAACAATTGGGACACTTGGGGTCTTATATCAAAGGATTGTGCAGATTCCACACCTTGTGGGCAGTCCGCTCCTCCAAGATTGCCACCCAGACAAAGGCTTATCTTTACTCTCCTTTGTGAAATAGATCTAATGTACACTTGGAAGGCGTATATTTGTCTTGGAGCTGGCACACATCTAACGATGGCTTCTCTTTCCATTCTCCCATCATGTGTCCTAAAGTTCCAGCTTTAATCTCCTATTATTCAGCATCCATTATATGATGTTTCTTTGCAAAAGATTCTGTCAGTATGGCATTAATTGACAACACACAATTTCATTTCTCTGTCATGACCTGCATTTCATAAATGTTTTCCTTATACCCCCGTGAAGCACATTGGAACCTTTTTTCCCTACATCAAAGATGTGACATGTTGTAATTCTACTGTACATCTTCCTGCCCAACATCCAGTAATGGGTGGGACCAAACTTTCTTCAGTTCAGCATTGGCAAGATGTAATCCATTTTAATTGCTTCTGCTTGGAATTAATAAAATTCCAACCCCCTTACCAATTTCTTGCTCACAAAGCATGAACTTCATTGACATTCTTGTTGATCCCAAACTTAAATTTAAACCCTGTATTCTATTGATAGGATTATTTATTCTACTTTCATAACATTGTTCACTTCTTTCCCTACCTCAACCCAACCCATTTGAAACTGTCATCCATCTTTTCTTCACTCTGACAATCCATTCAGGCTGAAAGTACAACACAGGTGGATGGCTATGAGGATAGACTTGACCCATAGTTGGCTGGAACCCACCCGTATTTCTGATATCAGGATATTTTCATGCCCTGGGAGCTGCTCCTATTGCAAGAGTGAGAGGAGTTTGAGAAATTTTTTGTCACCAAGATTGAGACCATCCAATCAGCTGCTTTTACCATTTCCCTCTTCCTCTAATGTAGCAGGCCATATTTCCCCTAAGGCAGCCCTTTACAGTAGCCCTGAATTGATCTAGTTTCTCCCCTATCTCTCTATCTTGTCCTCTCTAAGCTCAACCCGTCTACGGGACCCACCACTGGCTTTTTTCAACCCTATTCCCACTGAATTATTAACCACCAACCAACTTCCCTGCCCGGCTCCTATATTAGCGGACATTGTTTACAGTTTGCTGTCCCCAGGTTCTGTCCCTCACTCCTTAAAATGTGCAGTAATGGCCCCTTAACCCTTGATCCCTCCATCCTTGCAAGTTACCACCACATCTCCAACTTCCTTTTTCTTTTCAAAGGCCTTGATTGAACATGTTGTCAGCTCCCAAATTTGTGCCCATCTTTCCCAAAACTCCATGCTTGAATCCCCCCAATTAAGCTTCCATCTTAGCCACAGTACCAAGATTGCTCTTGTCCAAGTCACAAATTACATCCTATGTGACTGACAAAGCTAATCTATCCTGCCTCATTATTCTCAGCCTGTCTGCGGTATTGACACAGTTAACCACACCATTCTCCTCCAGCACCCCTCCACCATCATCCAGTTGGTTGGGACTGCACTCATTTACTTCCATTCTTAAGTATCCAATCGTAGCCAGAGAATTGCCATTAATGGCTTCCATTCCTGTTCCTGTACAGTTGCCTCTGTATTCTCAAGGACCTGCATTTGGCTGCCTCCTATTCCTCAACTACATGCTGTCCCGCAATATTCACCAGAATCCGAAACCACATCAGATTCATATGTACACTGACGATACCCAGCCCTCAACACCAACTCGCTCAACCCCTGCACGGTCTCTAAACTGTCAGATTGTTTGTTCGACATTCAGTACTGGAGAAGCAGATATTTCCTCCAATTAAATATTGGGAAGACTGAAGCCATTGTCATTGTTCGTACAAAACAAAATCTCTGTTTGCTAACTCCTGACTCCATTTCACTCCTTAGCAACAGTCTGAGGATAAATCAGTCTGTTGACAAATTCAACGACTTACTTGGCCCAAACTTTCAACTACATAAATCCACACCATTTTGGCTTATCTCTCACTTGTCATTTTAAATTTTTCTTTGGTTGCTTTGTTTAATACCATGCATGGTGATGAAACTTGGAAATTTAAAGTGCAAACTGGAATGCGTAACATAAAAATGTGAAAACCAATAAAAACACTTTTTAAAAAAAAAATCCACACCATAACTAAGACCGTCAATTTCTACCGCTGTAACATCACCCAGTTTCGCCCCGGTTTCAGTTCTGCTGATTACTTTCTATCTCTAGGCAAGAATGCTCTAATATACTGGCCTATACCTCTCGTATTGTATCCTTCATAAACTAGTGGTCATCCAAAACTCTGCTGTCCACACCCTTACTCACACCAGATTCCGTTCAGCCATCACCCCTGTGCTCCATGAACTATACTGGCTCTCAATTAAACAACACATCAATTTTAAAGTTCTTTACTCACCTTAAAATTCCTCCATGAGCTGACTCTTCCCTAGCTCTGTAATCTGCTCCAGTCCTACAACACTCAGAAATATCTTTGTCCTTAAATTCCACCCTATTGAGCACCCCCACTTTAAATCATTCCGCTATTGGTGACTGTGCTTTCAGTTGCTTAGGCTTTAAGCTCTGGAATTCCCTCCCTAAATCTCTCTGCTTCTCTATTTCCTTCAAGAAACTCCTTAAAACCTACCACTTGACCAAGCTTTGGATCATATGTGCTGATATCTCCTTATGTGGGCTGGTGTGTATTTTGTTTTATTATGCCTCTGTGAAGTGCTTTGGGACGTTTTATAAATTTAAAGGTACTATATAAACACAATTCATTTTCACTGGCTTGATAAGTTAAATCATATCCATAAGAGGTAGGAGAACTGTC
The DNA here is from genome assembly GCF_047496885.1 of Scyliorhinus torazame. Classification (NCBI taxonomy): domain Eukaryota; kingdom Metazoa; phylum Chordata; class Chondrichthyes; order Carcharhiniformes; family Scyliorhinidae; genus Scyliorhinus; species Scyliorhinus torazame. Next base: position 213,647,284 of record NC_092715.1, on the reverse strand, counting down.
TTTTCTCATACTGTTCAATATAGAATGGGTTGGCACAAATTCCCAACCACACCCATGAACATAGACCAAAGTACACTGATGTGTGAAGGAAGCTGTTATCGAATTCCAGTGAGATAATCTCTGCATCTTCATAGAATAACTCTTTTATTAAAATGGTCTTATTCATTTCACCAAACAACAGTAGTGTAGACTGAATGGTCACATGATGACATGGCTACTTAAAGGGTCACGTGTTGGAAGTGCGGCTGTTCTTCCCAGAGCATCGGCATGTAATAGTTGCTCAGAGTACTTAATAAACTTGTTGTTACAAGTTTAGTCGGTCGCCAGTCTTTGGAACCCAGGCATCAGGAGTTGGCAGCATGACACAGGGACTTTGCCGCATTGACCTGCTTGTGTTCAACAAAATAATTGCAGATAACTGGGTAAAGTTTGAAAAGTGTGGTGCATCTACTGTGGTGGCGATTTATCAGATAAATCCAGAAAGGTACAAGCAAATACTTTACAAAATCTAGCAGGCCCCTAGGCCATCAAGCAGTTTGAATATTTTGTCTTCCAAATGGAGCAGAAGAAAGAGGACCCCTTTGAAAAGTTTGAGAAGAGCATAATAATCGACAGGCATGCGCTTAACGTACAAACTAAAGTTTTGACAAATCAATAGTATCCTATACTGCAACTTAAACAATTTTAGCAAACATATTCTGTGGGCTCCACAGTGATCTTGTCCGCAAGCCGCTTCTGTGAGAACGATTTAACATCGCAATCAGCCATCAATAACTACATCCTAAATGAGCAGTCCCAAAAAAGCAGCACCATCATCCTCAGAACAGCATGTTTGGCGTTTGGTAAATGCTACAATAAATGTGGAAAATGGAACCATCTTGCGAAATGCTGCAAATCTAAACCACAGCAACCTTCCAATGTCACCAGCCACATTGCAGCCAGTCGTTTCTCAATGGGCCGAATGACCTCCTGCACTGTAGGAAATGTATGATTCTATTCCAGAGGCTGAGCCAAGGACATTTACCCAAGGCACGGCTGCAGCAACATGTTGGGCTTAAATAAGGGGCTCTTTCCAAGGGCCGATGCAAACTCAATGGGCTGAATGACCTTCTTTACTGGAAATTCTATGTTGGGCAAATATGATTGGTCTCCAACAACTCAAACCTTCTTCCTTTTGCCACACATTATTCCGAGTCAGGGCTGGTGCAACTACTAGGAAATCTAGGTGGTTGCCTTAGAGTGGCAGCATTTGACAGGGGATGGGGGAGGGGGGGGGGCAAGGGGTGGCAAAGAACTGAACAAACTATTCATCAAATTACACAAGTATAGAAACAGGTTTCAGCATTGGGAATGAAAGGCCCAGATCTACTGATATTAAAAAGGTAAAGTCACCATACTCCCAGATGACCATAGCGTTTTGACACCCTGGCAAGTGCGTGGTCAATTCCAGCCCCAAAGACCCCGGAGTCCCAACATAAGTGAATTAACCAATAATTTGTATATTTTCCTGAGATCTTTGACCCTTGACTGCTCCAATGACTTATAGGCACCAGATTTGCAAGTAAAACATTTAAAACACTTTATTTATAACACGATAGATATGTAATGGCAAAACATAGAACAACAATCTGCTGATCTAATTATTCCCCAAACCCCATACCACCCTCCACCCAGACACCTAAGACAGCCACACGGTGGGCAGGTATTGAAAGGGCTGGAGACAAATATTGCTGCTGAGGTGATAGTCTTTGTAGTCAATGATCTTGAATCATCCGTTGGTTTGGATCCTCTAATCTGTGCCTTGGATTAAAACCCACAGGTTGCAAATTTTTCTCTGGTGTGTCACTTTCACTTAACTGATCTCCATCTCCCTAATGATAATTAATAATAATCTTTATTGTCACAAGTAGGCATACATTAACACTGCAATGCAGTTACTGTGAAAAGCCCCTAGTCGCCACATTCCGGCGCCTGTTTGGGTACACAGGGAGAATTCAGAATGTCCAGATTACCTAACAGCACGTCTTTCGGGACTTGTGGGAGGAAACCGGACCACCCGGAGGAAACCCACGCAGACACGGAGAACGTGCAGACTCCGCACAGACAGTGACCCAAGCCGTGAATCGAACCTGGGACCCTGGCGCTGTGAAGCAACAGTGCTACCCACTGTGCTACTGGGGACTATCTTAGAATTCTCTACCTGAGAATTTAAAAGAAAGGTTTCCGTCCACTGGAATTCTTGTTTGCTCTTTCTGCAGATCAAGATTAACTGTTGTGAAGAGAAAATAAAAGGCCCTTTCTTCCACACCGTTAGCGATCTCAGGGGAGAGCTATCAGCACTGTGCCTTCCCCAACCTTCCAAACAGAGGTGAGGCTTTCACAGACCTGGCTGGAGGGTGTTTGTAGCCTTTTGAACAGAGGTTAAACTTACTTCACAGGCCTGGTTGCATAGAGAGAGTGTTTTAAACCTGCTTCTGACTGCTCTCGATGTCTAAGCAGAACTACTGAGAGACAAAATGGAATCTGCCTTCTGTTCCAGAATCTTTTGAATGGCTCTACCAATCACTTTTTAAAAATATAAATTTAAAGTACCCATTTCTTTTTCCAATTAAGGGGCAATTTAGTGTGGCCAATTCACCTACCCTGCTCTTTGGGTTGTGGGGCTAAGAGTCACACAGACACGCATGCAGACACGGGCTCTACCAATCATAATCGAGAATTGAACAAGACCCGGAATTGACTACTAGTAAAATCACACCATGGGACTATGCCACACAGGAGACTGCATCGAGGGGAATCCATTTGGACCATTTCAAATAGCAGCATACAGCGGTGAGGGAGGGGGTCTGTAGTTTGAAAGCAGCCAGAAAGACAGGAATTAAAAAGAACAAAAGGAGCAGACAAGGATTTAAAAGACGATCCTTACAATAGGCTGCTGTCCCCTTTGAGGAGGAGAGCTGACTCATTTAACCTGAGGATCACCACACTTCAGGAGAGGGGCAAGGCTGAGAAGGTAGGCCTTCGTGAATAACCTACCTACTGATATACATCCACATATACTGACGTACATATAGATTTCAATATTAATATTGCAGTCTTTCCCAAAAGTTTATTATATTCTTAATTATGTTTATGTGATAGTTTCACAAATTTATACATCTACATGACATATTGTCAAAGAACATAATTTAGTTCAGTCCACTATATCATAATTATTGATGTGTAGATTGTACATAAATCATCCAGTAATTTTTGCAGGAGCACATATGTGACAAATATTACACATTATAATATGCATTTCTTCTAGTACGTAGCCTGTGAAAAGTACAGTACAATGAGAATGTACAATTTGTGTTATAATCTCTTTTGTCATGTAAAATAAATCTAATAATTATGAATTCAGAATTTTTATTCACATGACTGCACAAATTTGATTTTTGAAATTTCATTGTGGGTCGGGGGCACAAAGCAGAAGGTTCACCTGTAGGGTACCTGAAACTCTTGCACTGGCTCTCTTCCTAGTGAAACCAGTGGAGAAGTGTCCCCGATTCCTATTGTATTCAGTTTTTCATGGGGCCCTTGATGCCATATTCGGTCAAATACTGCCTTGATGTCAAGGGCAGTCACTCTCATCTCACTTTTGAAATTCAGCTCTTTTTCCAAGCTTGGTCCAAGAATGTAAAAAAATATGGAGCTGCGAGGAACTGGTGGAACCCAAACTGAACATTTGTGAGCAGGTTATTGCTGAGTAAATGCTGCTTACGTAGCTGGCCGACAGCACTTTCCATCACTTTGCTGATGGTTGAGGAGAATTTGATGGAATGGTAGCTGGCTGGATTGGATTTGACCTGCATACCTGGATGATTCTCCACTTTTTCAGGTAGATGCCTGTTTTGTAGCTTTTGGAACAGCATGGCATAGTACAGCATGTGTTCTGGTGCACAAGGCTACAGCAGTACAGCTGCCATGTTGCCAGTCTCCATAGCTTACATTGCAGCCAGAATGCTTAGCTATTTTCTGATATGGAAGAAGTCAAATTGGCTGGAGAATTTGATCTGTTAGAGTGAAAATGTCAGGAGGAGGTTGAGATATGTGGCAAAACTACTTTCCACTCAGGCTGAAGATAGTTTCAAATAATTTAGTCTTGCCTTTTGCACTGTAGCCAGGTAAAATGGCTAACTCCCGATTTAGAATGGCTAACTCCCGATTTAAAATGGCGAACGGCAAAGGCTGATGGGAAAGTCAGCCAACAGGACACAAACGAGCAGCTGCATGTTGAGTGTGTATTTACCTCTGGAAAGGCCAGACAAGATCGATACCGGCAACCATCAGCATAACAAAACACCAGCCATCTGCATATTAATGAGCAATCCCCGGGAACAATGAGCAACATTTAGACACATAAAGCCAAACCAGACTCTTTGGCGCCAGCAGGAGCCTACACAAAGGGAGGTGAACGACCACCTCAGGACCGCCTATCGATCAGGCAACCGTTCCAGCATTGGAGAAAATCGAACCAAGTGATTGGGACAAAGTCCAATCACTTGGAACCAGGTACAGGGTCTGCCCCGAAAGGTGGGAAGCCCCTGGGGACTATAAGAATCAAGCCCAAGTTCAAATCGTCCTCTTCTTGACCGGGTCACTCAGCAACGTGAACCAACCCTTGACAGTGACCGGTCCAGCCGCCACTGATATCCAGTAAGTCTTACTTCAATGCTCGCTATGAGATAGGCGCTCCTAGCTACCAATCTGTACCAACTTTGAATCCCACAGGCTCAGAACCCGAACGAAAGGCCATTCATTTCCCTGACCTGGTGGGCCAGTTCCAAGTTAAGTATTGGCCTGTTAGTCGTAGAAGTAGCTTAGACGTAGAATTTGTACATGAGTAGTGATTACTGTGTATAATAAATGTGCTTTGATTTAAATCTTCCTAAGCGGTGTATTGGATTATTGATCATTACTCGGATTTGAACCACGTGGCGGTATCATAAAGATACCTGGCGACTCAAGAGCAAAGGTGATAAAACAGAGCAATTAAACTAAGGCAAAAGTTAGCAACATTATTTGCCGACATCCTGACGGGACCCGATCTAGAAGTGGAAAACCACTCCGGGAGAACCCAGAATTTGAATTAGAGATCCAATTGGAAACAGAAAACCACAAGTGTTCAAGCAGTTCTGATCAATAGTCATAATTTGGAAGTGTGTGTATGCATGTGTAACTAACAGGGCTATAAGGTAAAGCTGATTGATTTTTGTTGCGTCAAAACTGCCGGAAGTTTGTATATCGGAAAGTAGCGAAAGCCGTACCCGTATTTACAGCACCGCCTGAGCTCCCCTGTTCCAAATTTAAAAGAAGCATTCGGATAGGAAAGATGGCAATGCAGGCAATGCAGCGCCTAATGAACCCCGAGGAATTTGCGGTCGCAGCGACCAGCAGCAGTAGAGTGGGACAATGTCCCATTTGGGAGGAAGAGATCAGGAAATATCTCAAAGGGAAAGGATGGCCCCTTTGGAATGAATTCTGTGATAACGAGGAATCAGGTCCCGGGAGTATAAGACATTCTTGGTGGGACAACCTGAGCGAGATCCACAAAAAGAGCTCAGGGAAAGTTCGCAAGCCGATGGCAATCGTGTCCTGCTTGGCACAATTGCGAGGCACAGAGGATGTCGTTAGGACGCTCCGGAAAGAAGTAGAGGGCATACATCTGATGAGTAAGGTCGATGTAAGCGAGGTAGAAAAGGAGAATTTAGACTTGAGAAGGAAATTGGCAGCAAAAGGTGGAGAGGTGGATGACGCCAGAAGGGCTCACCAGTCTTGTCTGGCGCACTTAAGCAGCTTCCAGTCTCAATACGAAAAGGCCTATCAGGACGCGCAACGTGCAGTCCTGGTACGAGAAGAAACGGAAAAACAAGTAGAGGCATTACAGAAATAGTGTAGTGACCTCAAGGCAGCATTAAGAGCACTCCATGCTGCCACCACAGAACAAAGACAAAGCACATTAGACCACGCAAAGTGCCGGAAGCAGATTGCAGAGCTGCAATCACTGCTTTCTGTTCAAAAAGGTTTTCAGGAAACCTTTGGAGAAAGATTAGATCAGGAAGACGGCCCTGATTGGGAAGAATTGAATGAAACAGCGCAGAGATATGTTCAGGGAACATGTGCGCAGGGAAAGCCACAAAAGAGAAAAGCGCCCCAACCCCCCACACAGCAGATAGTTCAAGCTCCAATGAACTCAGTAACCACCCACCGCACAGCCACATCGGACGATGCGGAATTTCTATTTTCCACCCCCTTAACAGTGACCCAATTACGGGACGCGTGCGATAAAATCACACCGTTCCTCCCCACCTCAGACCCCCACCATTTCTTTGCCACAGTTAAGCATCAGGCGACCATGTACGGCCTGAATGAGCGAGAGCACGTAAAGCTCACCGTTTTAAATTTAGACCCGTCAGTAGCAGCAGCCCTTCCCGACCCACAGAATGTAGGAGGAGGCACCCTTGCAGAAATGCATACCGCGATCCTGGATGCGATCGGGTATAACCGGGGTGACCCTGTAGATGGCCTCAACAAATGTAGGCAAAAGAAATCAGAGCACCCCACAGCGTTTGCTGGACGCCTGTGGATCCACTTTGCAGCAGTCTTTGGAGACTTAGACCGTGCCCATTCGTCCCCAGACAACATGGCCAAATGGACCCGAATCCTTATCTCCCATGCCACAGAGGCAGGACAAAAAACCTGTACAATTTATGACCCCTCAGAGGAAGCCCACAATGAGAAATGGGTTTTAAAAAGATTGTCCCGCGACTGGGAACAGTCTGTACAAAGCAAACCCGCAGTTAAATAATCCCCCCCCCCCCAGAAACCACCGGAATGTTATAATTGCGGACAATTAGGACATTACGCACGAGAATGTCAAGCCCCCCTGAAACTGCAACGGAATCAGCCCACAAATGCCCCCCGAACCAGCGATGGCACCAACAGCCCCGACCCCCCACCCAGGGAACCATACCCAAGGGAACAAAGCACCAGAGAGCCTGCTCCACCTTATGTGCCCCAGGGGTCATGTAACAACTGCGGGCAGCCAGGACACTTCGCCCAAGACTGCAGGAGACCCCCACCAGCTAGACTAGCCCCCAGATATGAAGGAGAACACCACCCACAGCAGCAACATGGTCCCAGCTGCCCCATGCAAACTGTGAGCGCTTACCCACCACTTCTTATGGCAGCGTTCCCTCAGCAAGGCCACTTCATTTTTTTAAAAATAAATATTTTATTGAAAATTTTTGGTCAACCAACACAGTACATTGTGCATCCTTTACACAATATTATAACAACACAAATAACAATGACCTATTTTATAAACAAAAAATGAATAAATAATAAATAACAAAAATGAAATCTAACCCTAATTGGCAACTGCCTTATCACAAGTAACACTCTCCAAAAATATAATTTAACAGTCCAATATATAATTATCTGTCGCAACGACCTATACATATTATACAGTATATATTAACAACCCTGAGAGTCCTTCTGGTTCCTCCTGCCCCCCCCCCCCCCCCTCTCCCCCCTCTCCCCCTCCCCCTGATCCTGGGCTGCTGCTGCTGCCTTCTTTTTTCCATTCCATCTATCTTTCTGCGAGGTATTCGACGAACGGTTGCCACCGCCTGGTGAACCCTTGAGCCGACCCCCTTAGAACGAACTTAATCCGCTCTAGCTTTATAAACCCTGCCATGTCATTTATCCAGGTCTCCACCCCCGGGCGCTTGGCTTCTTTCCACATTAACAATATCCTGCGCCGGGCTACTAGGGACGCAAAGGCCAAAACATCGGCCTCTCTCGCCTCCTGCACTCCCGGCTCTTGTGCAACCCCAAATATAACCAACCCCCAGCTTGGTTCGACCCGGACCCCCACTACTTTTGAAAGCACCTTTGTCACCCCCATCCAAAACCCCTGTAGTGCCGGGCATGACCAAAACATATGGGTATGATTCGCTGGGCTTCTCGAGCACCTCGCACACCTATCCTCCACCCCAAAAAATTTACTGAGCCGTGCTCCAGTCATATGCGCCCTGTGTAATACCTGAAACTGAATCAGGCTTAGCCTGGCACACGAGGACGACGAGTTTACCCTGCTTAGGGCATCTGCCCACAGCCCCTCCTCGATCTCCTCCCCCAGCTCTTCTTCCCATTTCCCTTTTAGTTCATCTACCATAGTCTCCCCTTCGTCCCTCATTTCCCTATATATATATCTGACACCTTACCATCCCCCACCCATGTCTTTGAGATCACTCTGTCCTGCACCTCTTGTGTCGGGATCTGCGGGAATTCCCTCACCTGTTGCCTCGCAAAAGCCCTCAGTTGCATATACCTGAATGCATTCCCTTGGGGCAACCCATATTTCTCGGTCAGCGCTCCCAGACTCGCGAACTTCCCATCCACAAACAGATCTTTCAGTTGCGTTATTCCTGCTCTTTGCCACATTCCATACCCCCCATCCATTCCCCCCGAGGCAAACCTATGGTTGTTTCTTATCGGGGACCCCCCCAAGGCTCCAGTCTTTCCCCTATGCCGTCTCCACTGTCCCCAAATCTTCAGTGTAGCCACCACCACCGGGCTTGTGGTGTAGTTCCTCGGTGAGAACGGCAATGGGGCTGTCACCATAGCCTGTAGGCTAGTCCCCCTACAGGACGCCCTCTCTAATCTCTTCCACGCCGCTCCCTCCTCCTCTCCCATCCACTTACTCACCATTGAAATATTAGCGGCCCAATAATACTCACTTAGGCTCGGTAGTGCCAGCCCCCCCCTATCCCTGCTACGCTGTAAGAATCCCTTCCTCACTCTCGGGGTCTTCCCGGCCCACACAAAACCCATGATGCTCTTTTCAATCCATTTAAAAAAAGCCTTCGTGATCACCACCGGGAGGCACTGAAACACAAAGAGGAATCTCGGGAGGACCACCATCTTAACCGCCTGCACCCTCCCTGCCAGTGACAGGGATACCATATCCCATCTCTTGAAATCCTCCTCCATTTGTTCCACCAACCGCGTTAAATTTAACCTATGCAATGTGCCCCAATTCTTGGCTATCTGGATCCCCAGGTAACGAAAGTCCCTTGTTACCTTTCTCAACGGTAGGTCCTCTATTTCTCTACTCTGCTCCCCTGGATGCACCACAAACAACTCACTTTTCCCCATGTTCAATTTATACCCTGAAAAATCCCCAAACTCCCCAAGTATCCGCATTATTTCTGGCATCCCCTCCGCCGGGTCTGCCACGTATAGTAGCAAATCGTCCGCATACAAAGATACCCGGTGTTCTTCTCCTCCTCTAAGTACTCCCCTCCACTTCTTGGAACCCCTCAACGCTATCGCCAGGGGCTCAATCGCCAGTGCAAACAATAATGGGGACAGAGGGCATCCCTGCCTTGTCCCTCTATGGAGCCGAAAATATGCAGATCCCCGTCCATTCATGACCACGCTCGCCATCGGGGCCCTATACAACAGCTGCACCCATCTAACATACCCCTCTCCAAAACCAAATCTCCTCAACACCTCCCACAAATAATCCCACTCCACTCTATCAAATGCTTTCCCGGCATCCATCGCCACTACTATCTCCGTTTCCCCCTCTGGTGGGGCCATCATCATTACCCCTAACAGCCTCCGTATATTCGTGTTCAGCTGTCTCCCCTTCACAAACCCAGTTTGGTCCTCGTGGACCACCCCCGGGACACATTCCTCTATTCTCATTGCCATTACCTTGGCCAGGATCTTGGCATCTACATTTAGGAGGGAAATAGGTCTATAGCATCCGCATTGTAGCGGGTCCTTTTCCTTCTTTAAGAGAAGCGACATCGTTGCTTCAGACATAGTCGGGGGCAGTTGTCCCCTTTCCTCTGCCTCATTAAAGGTCCTCGTCAATACCGGGGCGAGCAAGTCCACATATTTTCTATAGAATTCGACGGAATCCATCCGGTCCCGGGGCCTTTCCCGCCTGCATGCTCCTAATTCCTTTCACCACTTCTTCTACCTCGATCTGTGCTCCCAGTCCCACCCTTTCCTGCTCTTCCACCTTGGGAAATTCCAGCCGATCCAAGAAGCCCATCATTCTCTCCCTCCCATCCGGGGGTTGAGCTTCATATAATTTTTTATAAAATGTCTTGAACACTCCATTCACTCTCTCCGCTCCCCGCTCCATCTCTCCTTCCTCATCCCTCACTCCCCCTATTTCCCTCGCTGCTCCCCTTTTCCTCAATTGGTGTGCCAGCAACCTGCTCCCCATATTCGTACTGTACACCCTGTGCCTTCCTCCATTGTGCCTCTGCAGTGCCCGTAGTCAGCAAGTCAAATTCTACATGTAGCCTTTGCCTTTCCCTGTACAGTCCCTCCTCCGGTGCTTCCGCATATTGTCTGTCCACCCTCAAAAGTTCTTGCAGCAACCGCTCCCGTTCCTTACTCTCCTGCTTCCCTTTATGTGCCCTTATTGATATCAGCTCCCCTCTAACCACCGCCTTCAGCGCCTCCCAGACCACTCCCACCTGGACCTCCCCATTATCATTGAGTACCAAGTACTTTTCAACGCACCCCCTCACCCTTAGACACACCCCCTCATCTGCCATTAGTCCCATGTCCATTCTCCAGGGTGGGCGCCCTCCTGTTTCCTCCCCTATCTCCAAGTCCACCCAGTGTGGAGCGTGATCCGAAATGGCTATAGCCGTATACTCCGTTCCCCTCACCTTCGGGATCAACGCCCTTCCCAGCACAAAAAAGTCTATTCGCGAGTAGACTTTATGGACATAGGAGAAAAACGAGAACTCCTTACTCCAAGGTCTGCTAAATCTCCACGGGTCTACACCTCCCATCTGCTCCATAAAATCTTTAAGTACCTTGGCTGCTGCCGGCCTCCTTCCAGTCCTGGACTTCGACCTATCCAGCCCTGGTTCCAACACCGTATTAAAATATCCCCCCATTATCAGCTTTCCCATCTCTAGGTCCGGAATGCATCCTAGCATCCGCCTCATAAAATTGGCATCATCCCAGTTCGGGGCATATACGTTTACCAAAACCACCGTCTCCCCCTGTAGTTTGCCACTCACCATCACGTATCTGGCCCCGTTATCCGCCACTATAGTCTTTGCCTCGAACATTACCCGCTTCCCCACTAATATAGCCACCCCCCTGTTTTTCGCATCTAGCCCCGAATGGAACACCTGCCCCACCCATCCTTTGCGTAGCCTAACCTGGTCTATCAGTTTCAGGTGCGTTTCCTGTAACATAACCACATCTGCCTTAAGTTTCTTAAGGTGTGCGAGTACCCGTGCCCTCTTTATCGGCCCGTTCAGCCCTCTCACGTTCCACGTGATCAGCCGGGTTGGGGGGCTTCCTACCCCCCCCCCCCTTGTCGATTAGCCATCCCCTTTTTCCAGCTCCTCACCCGGTTCCCACGCAGCTGTATCTCCCCCAGGCGGTGCCCCCCCCGCCCTTCTCCTCCCATACCAGCTCCCCCCTCTCCCCAGCAGCAGCAACCCAGTAATTCCCCCCTCCCACCCCCCCCCCCCACTAGATCCCCCGCTAGCGTAATTACTCCCCCCATGTTGCTCCCAGAAGTCAGCAAACTCTGGCCGACCTCGGCTTCCCCCCGTGACCTCGGCTTGCACCGTGCGACGCCCCCTCCTTCCTGCTTCTCTATTCCTGCCATAATTATCATAGCGCGGGAACCAAGCCCGCGCTTCTCCCTTGGCCCCGCCCCCAATGGCCAACGCCCCATCTCCTCCACCTCCCCTCCTCCCCCATCACCACCTGTGGAAGAGAGAAAAGTTACCACATCGCAGGATTAGTACATAAAACTCCTCTTTTCCCCCCTTTTTTAACCCCCCTCTTCGCCCCCCACATTCGCCCCACCACTTTGTTCAAACGTTCTTTTTAATAACCCGCTCATTCCAGTTTTTCTTCCACAATAAAAGTCCACGCTTCATCCGCCGTCTCAAAGTAGTGGTGCCTCCCTCGATATGTGACCCACAGTCTTGCCGGTTGCAGCATTCCAAATTTTATCTTTTTATGAAGCTCCGCCTTGGCCCGATTAAAGCTCGCCCTCCTTCTCGCCACCTCCGCACTCCAGTCTTGATAAACGCGGATCACCGCGTTCTCCCATTTACTGCTCCGAGTTTTCTTTGCCCATCTAAGGACCATTTCTCTATCCTTAAAACGGAGGAATCTCACCACTATGGCTCTGGGAATTTCTCCTGCTCTCGGTCCTCGCGCCATCACTCGGTATGCTCCCTCCACCTCCAACGGACCCGCCGGGGCCTCTGCTCCCATTAACGAGTGCAGCATCGTGCTCACATATGCCCCGACGTCCGCTCCCTCCGCACCTTCAGGAAGACCAAGAATCCTCAGGTTGTTCCTCCTTGCGTTGTTCTCCAGTGCCTCCAACCTTTCCACACATCGTTTCTGATGTGCCTCATGCGTCTCCGTCTTCACCACCAGGCCCTGTATGTCGTCCTCATTCTCGGCTGCCTTTGCCTTCACGACCCGAAGCTCCCGCTCCTGGGTCTTTTGTTCCTCCTTTAGCCCTTCGATCGCCTGTAGTATCGGGGCCAACAGCTCTTTCTTCATTTCCTTTTTGAGCTCTTCCACACAGCATTTCAAGAACTCTTGTTGTTCAGGGCCCCATGTTAAACTGCCACCTTCCGACGCCATCTTGGTTTTTGCTTGCCTTCCTTGCCGCTGTTCTAAAGGATCCACTACAATCCGGCCACTTTCTCCTCCTTTTTTCATCCGTATCCAGGGGGGATTCCCTTCTGGTTTACCGCACAGTGTTTTTAGCCGTCAAAATTGCCGTTGGGGCTCCTATCAAGAGCCCAAAAGTCCGTTTCACCGGGAGCTGCCGAAACGTGCGACTCAGCTGGTCATCGCCGCACCCGGAAGCCGGCCACTTCATTTTTGTTTCACTCCTCCTTCCTTTCTTCTTCGGTCACGCTGCACTCCCTCCATATGCTAGTTACACCCCAGCCCAAATGTGATTTACGATGTCCCGTATTCTGATGGAACCTGCAGAATGTTTTATGTTGTTTGTAAGTTTGTCAAATGTTGTATGTCCGACAGGAGAATTTTTTTTCTCACTGCCCCACGCCTATTCGGCCGATACCTCGGAGGACTTGCCTACAGAGACTCACCATTGCCAGACACTAGTTCAGTAGAAACCTCTGAGAGCTTGCCTGCAGAGACTGGTTAAGTAACCAGACGCCCGTTCGTAATTGCCCTTCTGGTTCAAAGGTAGAACCACTACGGCAGCCCCACCACGATGACTACATTTTTTGCCCGTTCTTGTCGGTTGCTCAGGTAGTGGAGAAACGGCTTGGGACCCGCCCTGCCTGGGGACCCCCCCCTCTGGTCAACTACGCTCGGGTAGGGGAGACACGGCATTGGTAGCCGTCCTACCCGGGGACTCCACCCAACCCGTACCCGTCGCGGCCCATACGCACCTCATTTTGGCACTTTTCGTTCAAAAAGTTGTTTTGTTTTAGGTAACCTTTAGGTTGCCAACCACATGCTATTTACATCCTGAAACATGTGGATGGTAAATTGCACAGTCTGCGAGACGGCTCGCACTGGTTCATTATTGGGAAGTGTGTCTTGTCCTAAAATTCAATTTTTGAAAAATAAATGAGGGAGTCACACATAGTGACCAATTATAAAGGGAGTAATTGGCACTACAGGACAGACACACTATCGTACGAGATATTAAACAAAGATCGTTACAGACACTATGCTTGTTTCCACAGAACTCCAGGACCGGAGAAGAGAAGAATGAAAAGGAAAGAGAAGAGCCGTGAGGACTTCCTTCATATGGATCAGCACCATGATTATGGACATTTGGTTGCGCGTGAACGCGAACCCCATGACTTCAAGCCCCCCAGCCATTAATGTTTCACTTCCCCGCAGTACCCAGAGCCCAGTCACCAGCGACACCACATCATCTTGGTGTGCCAGGTTTATAACCTGCTACTCTCTGTCCTATGTAATCAAAACATTACTGGTATTAGCGATACTCTGCTGCATTGTGCAGACTCTGCCATGAAGGAAGTGTTCCCCCCCCCAGGTCAGGGAATGGAAAGCACCATAGTTATGTGATCCTTCACGCTTTGCGTTAGGATCACAAGGAGGGAATGTAGCCAGGTAAAATGGCTAACTCCCGATTTAGAATGGCGAACGGCAAAGGCTGATGGGAAAGTCAGCCAACAGGACACAAACGAGCAGCTGCAGGTTGTGTGTGTATTTACCTCTGGAAAGGCCAGACAAGATCGATACCAGCAACCATCAGCATAACAAAACACCAGCCATCTGCATATTAATGAGCAATCCCCGGGAACAATGAGCAACATTTAGACACATAAAGCCAAACCAGACTCTTTGGCGCCAGCAGAAGCCTACACAAAGGGAGGTGAATGACCACCTCAGGACCGCCCATCGATCAGGGAACCACTCCAGCATTGGAGAAAATCGAACCAAGTGATTGGGACAAAGTCCAATCACTTGGAACCAGGTACAGGGTCTGCCCCGAAAGGCGGGAAGCCCCTGGGGACTATAAGAATCAAGCCCAAGTTCAAATCGTCCTTCTCTTCTTGACCGGGTCACTCAGCAACGCGAACCAACCCTTGACAGTGACCGGTCCAGCCACCACTGATATCCAGTAAGTCTTACTTCAACGCTCGCTACGAGATAGGCGCTCCTAGCTACCAATCTGTACCAACTTTGAATCCCGCAGGCTCAGAACCCGAACGAAAGGCCATTCATTTCCCTGACCTGGTGGGCCAGTTCCAAGTTAAGTATTGGCCTGTTAGTCGTAGAAGTAGCTTAGACGTAGAATTTGTACATGAGTAGTGATTACTGTATATAATAAATGTGCTTTGATTTAAATCTTACTAAGCGGTGTATTGGATTATTGATCATTACTCGGACTTGAACCACGTGGCGGTATCATAAAGATACCTGGCGACTCAATAGCAAAGGTGATAAAACAGAGCAATTAAACTAAGGCAAAAGTTAGCAACAGCACTCACTTGCTGGGCTTTGCGATCATTGAGGATGGGGCTGTTCATGGAGTCTCCTGCTTTTAGCTGTTTAATTGTCAACACAATTAGCAATTAGTTGTGGCAGGATGGCAAAGCTTTGATTTGATTGTCGGTTGTCTGATCACCTTCCTCTTTTGTTTTAAGATAATATTTTATTCAAGGCATTTTCACATATACACAGCAAAAGAAAATCAGAAGAACAACAGAACAACTCAATGAACAACCTCACCCCGCCTGCCCCCTGACACCAACCCCTCACCACATCTCACCTTCCCCATTTTAACCCCCTTAAACCCCTTCCTCCAACTGACCCCTCAATTCTCCTTAAATCGATAAGCGGCTTCCACTTCCGAGTGAATCCCACTGATGACCCCCTCAGAATAAACTGGACCTTCTCCAGCCTCAGGAATTCCGCCAGGTCACTCACCCATACCCCCGCTTTTGGCAGCTCTGACTCTCAACTCCCGTCTCCAGGTGATCAGGGAGGCAAAGGCCAAAACATCGGCCTCTCTCACCCTCTGGACTCCCGGGTCTTCAGACAGCCCAAATATTGTCACCTGTGGACTCAGAACTGCCTGCAAACCCGACACCTCGGACATCACATCCGAGAATCCCTGCCAGAACCCTCTCAGTCTTGGACATGCCCAGAACATGTGGATATGGTTCGCGCCACCCCACCACCCCCGTGCACCGCCCACACCTATCCTTTACCCCTGCAAACCACCTACTCATCCTCGCTACCATCATACGAGCCCGATGCAATGTGGGAGACTTAACCTCACACAGGACGAGGACGCGTTCACCCTCCACAAGGCCTCCGCCCGCGTCTCAGACCCCATGTCCGCACCAGCTCCTCCTCCCATTAACACTTAATGTCCCCCAACAGGGCTCTCTCCCACTTCATCAATTCCTTATAGATATCCAACACTTACCCCTCTCCTATTTCATCCTTCGACAGCACCTTATCCTGCTTACGAATCCCCAAACCTGCAGGTACCTAAAACCATTCCCCCTGGGCAACTAATGTACTTCCTCCAGCCCCACAAATTTCCCCCATGAACAAGTCACTGAAGTGCTCAATCCACGCTTGCCACCACCCCCTAAACCTCGCATCCAGCCCCGCCGGCGCAAACCTATGTTTATTACTTATTGCCGCCCGCACCGAGGCACCCTCCAGTCCCAAATTCTGCCTCCAATGCCCCACACCCTTCGGGCCAACATCACCACTGGACTCAGGGAGTACCTGGCCGGTGAGAACAATAAAGGCACCAATAACAAAGCCCTCAAACGCATACCCCCACACAATGCCGCCTCCGCCCTTCCCCCCACCAACCCCTCCCCCACAGCCCATTTCCTTACCATAGCAATGTTTGCCGCCCAGTAATAGTTCATCATGTTCAGCAATACCAGCGCCCCACACCCGTCACCCCTGCTCCAAGAAAGCCCACCACACCCGCCCACACAAATCAAGAGATCAGCCGATTGACTTTTCTAAAAACTGACTTGGGAACAAAGATTGGGAGGTTCTGAAATAGAAACAGAAACTTCAGCAGTACCATAATTTTCACTGTCTGTACCCATCCTGCCAGGCAGCACATCCCACCTCTTTAAGTCCACCTTCATCTGCTCCACCAGTCGAACCAAGTTCAGTTTATTCAACTGCGCCCATATCACCACTTTGATACCGAAATACTTGATACACGCTCCCAACATCCTAGATGGCAACTCCCCCAGTCTCCTTTCCTGCTCTCTGGCCTCAATTGGGAACACCTCGCTCTTTCCCATATTCAATTTGTATCCCAAAATCTGGCCAAAGTCTCCCAGGATCTACACGATGCCTCCAATGCTGCCCACCAGGTCAGAAATATATAATAACAGGTCGTCCGTGAATAATGGACCCCTGAGCTTGAGGCCGCCCCCACCACTTAATCCCTATCCAGCCCTAAGGGCCATTGCCAGCGGCACTATTGCTAAGGCGAAAAGCAACAGTGAGAGCTCACCCTAACCCCTGTCTTATCACAGTACTGCCGATGCCCTCGACGACTTGGGACTTGACCGGTCTAAGCTTGGATCTATAACCGCATTAAAATCCATCAACATTTACAAGTTTAATGTCTTTCAAAAAATGCTGCTTTTTTAAAAAAGTCATATGATCAAAGTGAATAACCTCATATGTCGCCATACTATACGCCCGCCACCTGCCACCTTGTTGCTCACTAACCAAACCTGTCTATGTCTCTTTGTAGCTTCTTTGTGGCCTTCTCACAGCTTGCATTCCCATATAGCTTCATTTCATCAGTGAACATAGATACATGTCTGTCTCTTTGTCTAAGTTATTAATATAGATATAAATAGCTGAGGCCCCAGAACTGAGTTTTGTGGCACTCCACTGTCACAGCTTGCCAAATTGAAAATGCTCAATTTATCCTTAATCTCGGTGTCCTGTTCATTAACAATCCGATCACCCCCCTGCTCCATAAGCTCTTGCCTTATGCACTATCCTTTCGTATGGCACTTTACGGAGCACCTTTTGAAAATCCAAGTATACTACGTCTCCTGGTTCCCTGCAGTGTTGTTGCCCACTCTGCACCAGATTTGCAAGCCATTCTTAATCCCTTCAATTTTGCATGCACAAAACTTGGCCTGTTCTGGAATATTGCCAAAGTAAAATTTGTATATCAATTACACCTGGTTAGTCAGAAATTCCACCTTCCGCATATTGGCGAAGGAGACACACTGGGATATGTTGGACACTTCCCATACATTTGCAGCTGACAAATATAAATTTCTTTACCCGTCAGTCTGGCCTCAATAAAAGTCGAGATGGATTTGCAGGTACAGCATTAGTTATTTTATTTGACTTGCAAGCCTGATTCATTTCACAGAGGCACAGGACTAGTCTCCTAGACCCTTGGAAAACAAATGAAGAAAGAGACAAAGGGATTTCTGCAAATACATTCAAATGGCATCAAGTTTCACATACACGATTCCCATAGATCATCCTATACCCCTCCTGACCTGGCCATACATCCTGATTGGCTCACTTCTCATCCCTTTCTCTGGCCCCCTATTACCCAGCATCCTTTTCTCCTCCTTTGCTGGACACACCTCCTCCTTGCTTTGCCATGCGGTCTGAAATCCTTTGTCTGTGAACTCACCAGGATGAGACTGGCCTATCTCTACATTACAGTAACTAATATCTCTAAAGTAACTATTTTATATCACATTCGTCATTCCCTCCTTTTATCATTCCATGATAACCGAACTATCCAATCCATAGCTACGGTCCCTCATCTAAAAAGATCCGTCGCTGCATTTCCAATTCCTGGCGTAGCCGCCCCCTTCATCTGCTGCACCCTCATGGATTTTGACAGCCAAGATTTTAGGGGCGTTGATCTGTTCCAGTGCACCCCGCATTCTACCCATCACACATTTAAGGACAGCTGGGCCCACAAAGATGCAGCCAATAGCCACTGCTAATTACATGGCCATATTTATCAAGCAGTCCTTCCAACCTCCAAATCCCCAGTTACCGCAAGAGCCAGGATCCTGCATTCCGTCCAGGTGATCCCGTATGCGATCCATAAATTTAGTGATATTAGCGGTTAAGTCTTGAACTCCCATGATACACTTGCCCTGTACTATGGCGCATGCCCCACCCTCACGGGCCAGAAGATAGTCAAGAGCATACCGGTTCTGCATTGCAAACAACCGCAGCTACAAGACGCTCAGAATTCCCCACCCGGCTGAGTGGCCCCGGTTAGATGCGAGAACCTGAGGTTTTTTCCAGTTCTCGCAGAATTCAGCTGAGACTGCCCAGCGGGTTAACTGAGTATGCAACATCCACGCCGAGGGGCAGGGGACTGTGGTAGGGACTAGAGTCCCAATAGCAATTTGGCAGGGAAATGGGGGTGACAAAACATTGGTCGCTGTGCCATTAAATAAAAAGTAGTATCCTTGCTCCGTGTGCAGGCTAGCATCGCAATCAGTATATCGGTTGCGTAAGGATCCCCCAGTAGCCCAGTTTATCCAGCTTTGAAACGCCCATTCGGGCCGCCTAGCAATGCAGAAAGCCCTAGTCCCAACAGTGATGTGAGAGACATTCGCCCAGCCACAAAGGAGCTGGAGGCCGGCGTTCAATGGAACGCAGGTGGTGTTGTAACAAACGCATTGGCCAGACGCCTGGGTGATATGGCACCTCCTGTCCGTAAAGGTGAGGAACAGACATGTTATATTTGTTTCCACCTCTACCAGCAAACAGCCGTATCCTTCACTTCTGAAACAATTCTTGTACAACCGGGAATCCCTATAGGGAGTGAAGTGGCTAGGTATGTACGCCCTCCACCATTGCAGCCTATCATACTGTGAGTGGGAATTATCCCGAGGAAGGGGAAGGCAAATAGCCGGTGGTGCTGAACCCAGATCACAAGGAAGAGTGACTTGCTCGGGCGGTGGCTCGGAACGCTGACAATGAACCACCGTTTGGGGAGTGCCCAAAAGCGGTGAAACAGAAAATAACCTAGACACCGCTGCGGGGTTCGGGTAGCAGACAACCCGTCCCTGGCCATACAAGCGGTGGTAAATCTGGTAAAAAAGAGATTCATACTACCCGGGTTTTCCTCAGTTTGGCCTCTAAATGAATTAAGTGTATCTCCTGATAACCTACGTTCTAGTTGTACTCCCCTTCTCACACCCTCCGCCCTCTCTCTAGTCCCCCTCCCTCTCCCACAACCTCTTCCTACTCTCTCCTGATGGTCTGATTTTACCTTTATCGCACCAATCTTAACACATCCAAAATCAATTTTACATGTACTCCAAAAACAAGGCAATGTCCATGTAATGTTCCCTTCCCATCGCCGGGACCGGTGCAATTGCTTCATGAGTCCTGCATTGTCCGTGAACTTGATGACCTTCCATGAGTCGATACCATGTCCTCGTATTTGGGGGCAGCGAAGAACATCACCTTTGCATAAATGAAATGTCCTTGTAGTTTGGTTGGGGTTACAAATGTAGATAATATTTCCCTTTTCCATGTCCGTCGCCAATAACACTCCAAGCGAGGTGAGGCCGAATATCACACAGACGGTGCGTAGCCACCCCATCATGCTCCACACCTGTAAAATAGCACTGGGGAAGGGAGGCAGGTTAATCTGTCCAAGAAAATGAGGCCCGTTATCAGAACTCAACTGAGCTGGTATACTGTACCGGGGAATGATTTTCCCGTTTCAGAACTTTAACCACAGTAGCAGCTTTATTATCAATAGTCGGATACGCCTCAACCCATCTGCTGAACACATCCACAATGACCAAAACATATTTATAACATTGACAGCTTTCCAACTCAATGTAATAGAACATAGAACATAGAAAATACAGCACAGAACAGGCCCTTCGGCCCACGATGTTGTGCCGAACCTTTGTCCTAGATTAATCATAGATTATCATTGAATTTACAGTGCAGAAGGAGGCCATTCGGCCCCTTGAGTCTGCACCAGCTCTTGGAAAGAGCACCCTACCCAAACTCAACACCTCCACCCAACACCAAGGGCAATTTGGACATTAAGGGCAATTTATCATTGGCCAATTCACCTAACCCGCACATCTTTGGACTGTGGGAGGAAACCGGAGCACCCGGAGGAAACCCACGCAGACACGGGGAGGACGTGCAGACTCCGCACAGACAATGACCCAAGCTGGAATCGAACCTGGGACCATGGATCTGTGAAGCAATTGTGCTATCCACAATGCTACCGTGCTGCCCTTAAGAACAAATAAATCTACACTATATCATTTTCCCGTAATCCATGTACCTATCCAACAGCTGCTTGAAGGTCCCTAATGTTTCCGACTCAACTACTTCCACAGGCAGTGCATTCCATGCCCCCACTACTCTCTGGGTAAAGAACCTACCTCTGATATCCCTCCTATATCTTCCACCTTTCACCTTAAATTTATGTCCCCTTGTAATGGTGTGTTCCACCTGGGGAAAAAGTCTCTGACTGTCTACTCTATCTATTCCCCTGATCATCTTATAAACCTCTATCAAGTCGCCCCTCATCCTTCTCCGCTCTAATGAGAAAAGGCCTAGCACCCTCAACCTTTCCTCGTAAGACCTACTCTCCATTCCAGGCAACATCCTGGTAAATCTTCTTTGCACCTTTTCCAGAGCTTCCACATCCTTCCTAAAATGAGGCGACCAGAACTGTACACAGTACTCCAAATGTGGCCTTACCAAGGTTTTGTACAGCTGCATCATTACCTCATGGCTCTTAAATTCAATCCCTCTGTTAATGAACGCGAGCACACCATAGGCCTTCTTCACAGCTCTATCCACTTGAGTGGCAACTTTCAAAGATGTATGAACATAGACCCCAAGGTCTCTCTGCTCCTCCACAATGCCAAGAACTCTACCGTTAACCCTGTATTCCGCATTCATATTTGTCCTTCCAAAATGGACAACCTCACACTTTTCAGGGTTAAACTCCATCTGCCACTTCTCAGCCCAGCTCTGCATCCTATCTATGTCTCTTTGCAGCCGACAACAGCCCTCCTTACTATCCACAACTCCACCAATCTTCGTATCGTCTGCAAATTTACTGACCCACCCTTCAACTCCCTCATCCAAGTCATTAATGAAAATCACAAACAGCAGAGGACCCAGAACTGATCCCTGCGGTACACCACTGGAAACTGGGATCCAGGCTGAATATTTGCCATCCACCACCACTCTCTGACTTCTATCGATTAGCCAGTTCGTTATCCAACTGGCCAAATTTCCCACTATCCCATGCCTCCTTACTTTGTGCAGAAGCCTACCATGGGGAACTTTATCAAATGCCTTACTAAAATCTATGTACACTACATCCACTGCTTTACCTTCATCCACATGCTTGGTCACCTCCTCAAAGAATTCAATAAGATTTGTAAGGCAAGACCTACCCCTCACAAATCCGTGCTGACTATCCCTAATCAAGCAGTGTCTTTCCAGATGCTCAGAAATCCTATCCTTCAGTACCCTTTCCATTACTTTGCCTACCACCGAAGTAAGACTAACTGGCCTGTAATTCCCAGGGTTATCCCTAGTTCCTTTTTTGAACAGGGGCACGACATTCGCCACTCTCCAATCCCCTGGTACCACCCCTGTTGACAGTGAGGACGAAAAGATAATTGCCAACGGCTCTGCAATTTCATCTCTTGCTTCCCATAGAATCCTTGGATATATCCCGTCAGGCCCGGGGGACTTGTCTATCCTCAAGTTTTTCAAAATGCCCAACACATCTTCCTTCCTAACAAGTATTTCCTCGAGCTTACCAATCTGTTTCACACTGTCCTCTCCAACAATATCGCCCCTCTCATTTGTAAATACAGAAGAAAAGTACTCATTCAAGACCTCTCCTATCTCTTCAGACTCAATACACAATCTCCCGCTACCGTCCTTGATCGGACCTAGTCATTCTCATATTTCTCACATAAGTGTAAAAGGCCTTGGGGTTTTCCTTGATCCTACCCGCCAAAGATTGTTCATGCCCTCTCTTAGCTCTCCTAATCCCTTTCTTCAGTTCCCTCCTGGCTATCTTGTATCCCTCCAATGCCCTGTCTGAACCTTGTTTCCTCAGCCTTACATAAGTCACCTTTTTCCTCTTAACAAGACATTCAACCTCTCTTGTCAACCATGGTTCCCTCACTCGACCATCTCTTCCCTGCCTGACAGGGACATACATATCAAGGACACGTAGCACCTGTTCCTTGAACAAGTTCCACATTTCACTTGTGTCCTTCCCTGCCAGCCTATGTTCCCAACTTATGCACTTCAATTCTTGTCTGACAACATCGTATTTACCCTTCCCCCAATTGTAAACCTTGCCCTGTTGCACGTACCTATCCCTCTCCATTACTAAAGTGAAAGTCACAGAATTGTGGTCACTATCTCCAAAATGCTCCCCCACTAACAAATCTATCACTTGCCCTGGTTCATTACCCAGTACTAAATCCAATATTGCCCCTCCTCTGGTTGGACAATCTACATACTGTGTTAGAAAAGCTTCCTGGACACACTGCACAAACACCACCCCATCCAAACTATTTGATCTAAAGAGTTTCCACTCAATATTTGGGAAGTTAAAGTCGCCCATGACTACTACCCTATGACTTCTGCACCTTTCCAAAATCTGTTTCCCAATCTGTTCCTCCACATCCCAGCTACTATTGGGGGGCCTATAGAAAACTCCTAACAAGGTGACTGCTCCTTTCCTATTTCTGACTTCAACCCATACTACCTCAATAGGGTGATACTCCTCAAACTGCCTTTCTGCAGCTGTTATACTATCTCTAATTAATAATGCCACCCCCCCACCTCTTTTACCACCCTCCCTAATCTTATTGAAACATCTATAACCAGGGACCTCCAACAACCATTTCTGCCCCTCTTCTATCCAAGTAATCCATTTGGAGCATCTCAAAGGGACCACTGGGCAACGGGGTTTGCCCCATACCACAAGGGATACCTTTGCCGGTGTTATATTGCTGACAAATCAAACACCGAGTGCTGATACTCTGAGCCAACCCCTGCATTTTAGGGTGCCACCAAGTGTCCAGCAACAAATCACTAGTCCCCCGAGCCCCACAATGAGTTGCAAAGTGTACACATTCAGTGACCCATAAAGCCAGTACATCAGACATACAAGTCTGATGTGCTGGCATGGTCCATTAAGAGGAAACAGAATCATATGTACAACCTAACCGTTTCCACATTTGTTTATCACTCTCAGGAGCATCCTCCTGTAACCTTATGACGTCTTGGATGGTTGGCATTGGCTTGTCAGAGGCAGACCTATTTATTGCAGAACTTTTAGTCTGACTTAACATTTTAGGCACCATCACTTGCTGAATTTGCGCGGCTGTCCGCGCTGCACAATCTGCTTGTTCATTACCAACGTCGACTGGGGTCTTACCGTTTGTGTGGGCAGCGCATTTAATGACAGAAATCTGCACGGGCATAAGGAGGGCCTGTAGTAGGTCATTAACTAAACCCCGGTGGGATATTTGACCACACATAATCATGTCAGGTTGTTCTGACGAAATATCACTCAAATTGTCCCTTATTGTGGTAGTTTCCTGAATCAAGGCTAAACAGTCGTGGCCAGGTGCGTCTTCATGGACAGGGGGACCACTAAGAAAACAGGCTGCATTGATAGTGGTACAGTGTTTAAATGTCAGACCTGGATTGTTCAAAAGGTATATCTCATACCTATTCTGACGAGCTGCGGTAAGATGCTGAGTCTGCAGTTGCCTCAGTAGTGCGATGACCGAGTGGGAGCTATACACCGTAATATCCTGTTGGAGAGTGAGAGCATGTAACGGCTGTGCGATGGCATTGATTGAATGTAAATCCTGTACTAATCAGTACTGGTCTGGCTTAGCTGGTTTAGGCACAGCAAGTATGGGGGTGTTACATTCTGATTGGCAAGGGCCCAAAATACCCTGTTGCAACAGCTCTCGGATTAATTTGTCCATAGACGGGGCTGCAGTCGAGTGTTAATCGTTTCAGGGACCTCAAAATGTTTTATGGCAGTGCCGTCTGGCGTGACTTGAAGTGCGTACTCTGTTGGATCTGAATGATCCACTGCCCTCCTTACCATAGGTCCCAGATCCCTGGCATGGTACTGGTCGTGGACCTGACGTGTAATATGAGGGCTTCCCGAAGCTGACTGTGGCGGTATTGTAACAAAATCGGCTGTACCTTCTTTTCCCGTGACTGTGGCTGTAACTTTGACTGGCCATTCGGTCCCAATTAATGGCCTGTATTTGTCCACCAACTCCCTGTTTTGTCCGGTTCTGTCATAGGCCAGGGTAACGTGATGCAGTAAATGTTCAATGTCTAACGTCCACCACTGGGGGGGGGGGTGATAGAAATATAGCACTGTTGTCTCATCCTCCATGATTGAACCGTTACCCCTTCGTCTCCGCACTCTAGCTGTAGCTGGAAGATACACAGTAAATCTCGGGCCAACAGGTTACAGTCCAATCCAGTAGTCATTACAAACTGATGATCTGCAGACTTATTCTCGTAAGTGACTGTCACAGGTTCAGAGATAGGATACTCACACACCTGTCCTTGGAACCCCGACAAATGCTGCGTGTGGTCAGATAGTGGTAGTCGAAGTTCTGATTGCACTGAAGACATGGCTGCTCCAGTGTCGATTACAAATGGGTGATGTTGATCTCCTGTCTGCAGAGAGATACTAGGTTCCCTGTCCGATTGGAGAGTCCTTATGACTAAATTAGTTAGTCAATCCTGTGTTGGGAAAGGGTTTGCCTGGGAGAAGTCAGTGTATCTCGTCTGTCCTCCCCTTGGCGGGTACCCCCTCCTTTGGGTTGAGTAGTCTCCTTCTGCTGCCTTTCTTTTAAAGGGGCATTCCTGATGCCAGTGATCTGCACGGCCGCAATTAAAATATGCATTGCTCCCTCTATATCTGCCCCGTCCTTTTCTCCCAGTAGACCAATGGCCCCTCAGAGGGGGCGGTGGTTGTAAAGCTATGGGTACATACGGTGGGCCATAAAGAGGAGCTGAGGGTCCCTTTGGGTGTGTTTGATATCCTCCCCCTTGCTGATCCACCCACCAAAGTCACAATATTGGGGTTCCAGCTGGTAAACCACCGTTTCTGCCGCTGGTTGGGGTCTCAGATCATCCTTTTTCATTACATACTCAGTCTTAATCTTTGTAACTGAGCCTCCTTCCTGGCCTACACCCTCCTTTCAATAAAATCTGACTGCCCTTGCCATCTGGGAAGGGTCGTTCTCTGTCCAATTCATGTTATTACATTTCACAGCAGTAGCCACGGAAGGTGGTAGGCAATGCATTAACATAGCACAATATTGAGGGGAATTCTGACCATTTTGATATGGTAAGTCGCCTGACTGGTAGATTTCATTAAAACTTTCCAGAAATTCCTCTGGCTCTTCAATCTTTTTAGGTTTGAGGTCTAAGATAGCAGAAATATTTATGGGCTTTTGAAATGTGCTATTCAATGCATTCAGGATTTGTGTCCGTCTATCGTCGTCCAACGCATGGGCTTGCTGAAGTACGGCGTGGCTAGCATAATTCAAGTGATTAAGATGATTGTGGTACTCTGCTGGGGTTAAAACCTGCTGGACTAGGGCCCAGAGGTCCCTAGAATCAGCTTGATAAATTGAGATGGTAGTTCTCAGGGAATCCACGAAAGCAGCAGGAGATTTTTTTCTGTCTGTGATTGTAGCCATAATAGCCATCATCTCACTGGGTGTCCATGGGAAATAAACGTCTATCGTGGGCTGGGCCCCGGCAGTCACTGCGTCAAGGTTTGGTATCTTCCTAATCGGCAACTGTCTCAGAGTCTCACCAGGGGGCACTCTAGCTATTTCCTCTGGTTCTTCCAAGACTTCGACGTCCCTCCCTGTCACTAGAGGGAGTTCTTTCTCTTCAGAATCATCCCTGGCATTTCCCTTTGTTCTCGAAGTTTGCGGTTTCCCCTTGGTCTGAAGGGATTTAGGTGGTATGCTTAATTGTTTCTGGTTAGGATCAGGCCCTTCTCTCGCTGTCTGAGATCGGGTCCTAGAGCTAACTGGGCTTGTGGAACAGAGCTCCTCTTCCCTCTTAGATCGTGAAGATGGTAAATCGGGACCCACGCTATCAACCAAAAGGGCTGGAGTGACTGGCATGATTGGAATCTGGGGAGCAGTGACTGGATATAAATTATTATACTCTGGTGGTTCTGGAATTAGTGCAGACAATGCTACAGGTGCAGTCGAAATCCTAGCCGACCTGGTCAAATTATCTTAATTTTCATCTTCTGCCTCTGTCAATGCAAGGCCAGCCATTGAACTACGTAGCCCATTGTTTGTTTGTTTTTTTCTTCACTAATTGGAATCCCCATTTTAAGGGCATTTTCTTGCCAACTTAATAACATGATCTTATCCCGCTCATGTTGACGATATTGTCTCCATAATCTAATTACTCTTTAGCTTTCATACTTTGGCTCTTTCTTTTTTTTTATATATATATTTTTTATTTGCTTATTTATAACCAATGACAATTTTTTTTTTTGCTCCTTGGCAAAATTATTAAAAAGGTTCTAACAGTGTTCTTTTAAAACTTAAAATGTTTGAAAATTCAAATTGAATTACTGCAACTTGCAAGCTTAGCTCTGATCTCAACTCAGAACTAAATTTACGATTTGCTTAACACAAACTTGCATAACATTTACAACTTAATTAATTCTTTATCTTAACAATTTTTCTTTTAACAAGTTTTTCTTATGTTCTCAAAAATGTTAGCTGCTATCAATGAGGGAGCAGTTAGCTGCGGTGATGTATACCGGAGCAAAGTCAACTGTCATCTCCAGATTTACACTTTTTAAAATGGTGTCAGTGAGTTTCTTTCAGTTTCTATTAATTCACAAATAAAATGAGATAAACATTATTTCAAGTAAGTAAAACTTAAGATTCTGGCAATTGCAATCAATTGCTTTCGAAAATAATAACTTTTATCAAAGAGGTGGAGAAACTCACTGATTTCCTTTAATTAATTCAAAACGTAACTTTGCTGGAGTTCACTGACTCAAAGGAAAGGTATCCGATTACACCACAGGCTGCTGCTGTTATCTCAAGGCCTATGTGAGAAGCACTGTCTGTCGTCTTTAACTTTGGCTGCTGTTGTTAACCCTTTGAGAGACTTCTGCTTTAACTAACATGCAGCATCCAGTTCTATGGATGTTCTTTGTTTTGAAATTTATCCAAGCAATTCCCCATAATCTCAACTAGTCCTCAGAACTGCGTTTTTCGCCACTACAGTCCAAGGGTACAATTTTAGCTTAATCAACTATAGATTTAAAACACTCATTGAACAGAACCCTATCCTGAGGTCCCATCAGTTCTCCAAAAACACTCACACATGGAATTAAACCATCTTTAGATTAAAAAACACTCATTGAACTGAACCCTCATCCTGAGGTTACATCAGTTATTCAAAACACTCGTAGAACTGAACCATCTTCTGATGTCCCATCAATTCATCAACAACACAATTAACCCAAAACTGAACTATCAATTATGATATCCCATCAGTTTAATTTTTTAATCCCCAGACTGACCTTTGATTTCGTTGAGACGATCTTTCCGTACCAACCGCGAGTGACCAGACTAATCAGACGATAAGAAGAGGGGAAAAAGCAATGCGCGGTCATTTTCCAGCTTTACATTGTGGGCCCCTTTTTCCACTCTCCCTCCGTCCATAAATCAGTCTAATTCTGAGTTCGCAGCTGGCCAATGACCATCTTGAGAAATCCCGGGTTTCCGGCACCAAATGATAAATATAAATTTCTTTACCCGTCAGTCTGGCCTCAATAAAAGTCGAGATGGATTTGCAGGTACAGCATTAGTTATTTTATTTGACTTGCAAGCCTGATTCATTTCACAGAGGTACAGGACACAGGACTAGTCTCCTAGACCCTTGGAAAATGAATGAAGAAAGAGACAAAGGGATTTCTGCAAATACTTCAAATGGCATCAAGTTTCACATACATGATTCCCATAGGTCATCCTATACCCCTCCTGACCTGGCCATACATCCTGATTGGCTCACTTCTCATCCCTTCCTCTGGCCCCCTATTACCCAGCATCCTTTTCTCCTCTTTGCTGGACACACCTCCTCCTTGCTTTGCCATGCGGTCTGAAATCCTTTGTCTGTGAACTCACCAGGATGAGACTGGCCTATCTCTACATTGCAGTAACTAATATCTCTAAAGTAACTATTTTATATCACATTCGTCGCAGCCACCTCCCTAAAATTGGCACCATTGATGAGGATATTCAACACTGGATCAGATGTGCCTACTCAACCTTCTACAAACTATGGCAACTCCACAAGCAATCAGGCAAAACTCCTACAAGGTCAACTTCGATGGACTGGACACTATCTGGATGGCCAAAAAGCATCGCTGCCACAGGTCCTCTTTACTCAGCTCACAGATAGCCAGTGCTGCAGTGGCAGAAAAAAAAAGTTTCAAAGACACACTGAAGTTCTCCTTGAAGAGCAGCAGCGTTAATATTAATGACTGGGAGATGCTTGTTACCAATCGTTCAGAATGGCAACTTGACAATCAAGCTGCATGATGTTTTGAGTGACAATGTTTAAATGATGAGGCAGAATAGCAGCAGAGAGGAAAGAAAAGGAATCAAAACCTGCACTCTGAATCCCACTACCTTACATCCTGCTTCATGTGTTTAAAGAACTGTGGGTTGAGAATCAGCCTGTTCAGTCACATGAAGACCCAAGGCAGAAACCCGCAACCCTGAGTAGATGTCAACCTCAAATCAAGGAACAGCTGCTGATGTTGAGTTACATCCTTAAAAAATTGGAATAAATTTGTCGAACAGGACTTCCTTTTCGTAAAACCATGTTGACTTGTTCTAATCATTTGCTTTTCTAAGTGCATTGTTAAAACCTAAAGAACAGATTCTAGCACTTTCCAGATGACTGACTGGTCGTAGTTCCCCAGTTCCTCACTTCTTCCTTTCTTGAGTAGCAGTGATACATTTGCTAACTTCTAATCTACTGGGAGCATTCCAGAATAGAAATATAGAAAATAGGAGCAGAAGGACGCCATTCGCCCTTCAAGCCCGTTCCACCATTCATTATGATCATTTTTTACATTTCGGCGCCTGTTCGGGTACATAGAGGGAGAATTCATAACGCCCAAATTACTTAACAATTTGTCTTTCGGGACTTGTGGGAGGAAACTGAAGCACCCGGAGGAAACCCACGCAAACACGGGGAGAACGTGCAGATTCCGCACAGACAGTGAATCGAACCCGGGTTCCTGGTGCTGTGAAGCAACAGTGCTAACTACTGTGCTACAAATGCCAGTCTACCGTGTATCCTCAGATTATGACCACTGGTTCTGGACACCCCCCACCACTGGGAACAGCCTTCTTGCATCTATCCTGTCTCGCCCCGTTAGATTTTTCTAGGCTTGTATGAGATCCCCCTTATTCTTTTGAACCCCAGCAAATACAATTCTAATTGACTCAATCTCTTCTCATATGCCCGCCCTGCCAGTCTGGTAAACCTTCGCTGCACTCTCTCTGGAGCAAAAAACATCTTTCCTCAGACAAGGAGACCAAAACTGCACATAATATTCCAGGTGTGGCCTGATCAAGGTCCTGTATAATTGCAACAAGACATCCCTGTTCATTTGCCTTCTTTACACCTTATGCATCTACATGCTTACCTTCAGTGACTGGTGATGGCCGATTTAGCTTACTTGGCTCGACAGATGGTTCATGGTGCAGAGCAAGGCCAGCTGCGCAGGTTCAATTCCTGTACCAGCTGAGGTTATTCATGAAGACCCGCCTTCTCAACCTTGCCCCTTGCCTGAGGTGTGGTGATCCTCCGGTTAAATCATCACCAGTTAGTTCTCCACCTCAACGGGAAAATCAGCCTATGGTCATCATCTGGGCCTCTGGCACCTTTACCTTTAGTGACTGGTGCACGAGGACACCCAGGTCTCATTGCACATTCGCCTCTCCTAATTTATGGGCATTCCCGTTTTTGCCATTTGCATTTGTCCAAATTATATAGCATTTGCCATTCATTTGGCCACTCACTCAACTTGTCCAAATCACACTGAAGGGTCTGCATCCTCCTCACAGCTCACCCTCCCACCCAATTTTGTGTCATCTGCAAATTTGAGGATATTACGTTTTCCATCATTAATGTATATTGTGAATAGGGGCGGCACGGTGGCACAGTGACTGCTGCCTCATGGCGCCGAGGACCCGGATTTGATCCCAGCCCCAGGTCACTGTCCATGTGGAGTTTGCACATTCCCAATGTGTCTGCGTGGGTCTCACTCCCACAACCCAAAGATGTGCAGGATAGGTGAATTGGCCGTGCTAAATTACCCCTTAATTGGAAAAAAAATAATTGGGCACTCTAAATACATAAAGAAAAAAAAATATATATTGTGACTAGCTGGGGTCCAAGCACAGATCCCTGCGGTATCCCACTCGTCACTGCCTGCCATTTAGAAAAAGACCCGTTAATTCCTACTCTTTGTTTCCTGTCTGCCAACCAGTTTTCTATCCATCTCAAAACATTACCCCTATCCCATGCACTTAAAAACCACATCCACTGGCTCCCCTTCATCAACTCTGCTAATTACATCCGCAAAGAATTCAAGCATGATTTCCCCTTCATAAATTGATGCTGACTGTCCAATCCTGCCACTGTTTCGAAGTGCTCTGCTATAAAACCTTTGATAATTGATTCTATAATTTTCCCCAGTACCAATGCCAGACTTACTGGTCTATAATTCCCTGTTGTCTCTCTACCTCCCTTTTTAAATAGTGGAGTTACGATAACTACCCTCCAATCTGTAGGCAGTGTCCCGGAGTCTACTTCTGCTTGGGTTTCTCCAGCACTTTCTTCCGCTGATATTTATTACCTTAGTTTCCTCACTCTTACATTCTAGGTTACTTTATATTTCTGGTATCTAATTTGTGCAATCTACTTTGAAAATATAAATATTTGTTCAATATTTCTCCAAGTTTTTCATTTCCCATGATAATTCTTCCTATCTCAGCTTCTAAGAGGCTAACATTTACTTTAGCTACTTGCTTCCTTTTCATATATGTGTAAATGCTCTTGCAATTTGTTTTTATATTCCTGGCTAGTTTATCCTTATATTCTGTTTTTCCCCCTTTTAACAACTGTCGTGGTCCTTTGCTGGTTTCTTAAACACTTCCAAATCCTCAGACTTACTACTATTTTTGCAGCCTACAATGAATTTTCTTCATGAGATCTTTCTCACTGAGTTTTTGTTTTTTAATGGAATGCATTTTCTTGAATGTTTTCCATTTACTTTTAAATGTTTCCCACTTTATTTATTGTTATACCTTTTAATCTATTCATCCAATCAACCATAGCCAGCTCTCCCCTCATACCTATACAATTAGCTTTGTTTAATTTAAGATTCATATACATAATTGGAGTGTGCCATTTTCAAACTTAATTTTGCATCATGATAACTATTTCCTTGTGGATTTTTACTCTTGATGTTGCTAATTAACCTTGCTTCATTACACATTACTAGATCGAAGATAGCTTTATCCCTGGTTGGTTCCACAACACATTCCAGGAACCGGACATGAAGCATTTACAAACTCATCTTCCAGACCACCTTTGCCAATTTGATTGGCCCAGTCTTTATGAAGATTAAAGTTCTCCACAACTATTACATTGTCTTTGTTACAAGTTTAATGCTCTTCCAACAAGTGTTATGGGGCTTATAAACTACTGCCAGAGATATTGTGGTGCAGTGTCCTTGCCTTTGAGCCAGAAGTTCTGGTTCCAATCACATTCTGGGACTTCATGGCCCGGCAAGGTGCATTCATTACGCAGCCAACCTGTGTCAACATGTAAATTCTTCACCATGTGTCAATGTCGGGCAGTAAGAATGGGAGATATTGGTCAGTCTGGTTATGGATAGAGATTGGAGCCTCTATTTGTAGCTCCAGGCTATAACATGTATGTAAAAGTGTATCTTGTCACAGAAATTTGGGGACTCTTTGTGGGGCTGGTGCAGCAGATTGGTTAAATTCCTGTTCTAGCTGGAGTCGATTTTGGATATGTCCTTTCCCCCTATCTGTGACAGCTTGCCTTTGGGCAGGGAACTTGAAGAAGGTAGCCCCACTATGTTTTCTCATCCTCGCTAGTTCTTTTAAAAACAAATTCCAATTAAGGAGCAATTTAGTTTGGCCAATCCACCTACCCTGCACATCTTTGGGTTGTGGGGTGAGACCTATGCAAACACAGGAGAACATTCAAACTCCACACGGACAGTGACTCGGGGCCAGGATGGAACGCGGGTCCTCGGCCCCGTTGTTAGACGTTTTAGTTGCTGTGAAATGAAGAGTCTAAAGTTCTTGTTCCTTTTCACCAAACACCATTTATTTCCCTTCCACAGTCTCTGCACAAAACTCTTTACAACACACCACCTGACAGAGGCCACCTGAAGCCCCTTTACATATCAGTGTCAATAAATGGATACTTAACATAAAAATGTGACAACTAATTGCAATGTCTCTTAACCCATTACTTAACAGTCTCCCCTTCCTTGGAGAAAAAATACAATTAGGTGAAAACAAAATTTCAAGAAACTCAAAAACACACACATGATGTCCCCCCCTTTTCTTTTTTTTTTTGTTTGGACGAGAAAGAAAAAAAAGCAGTCACAGAAACAAGCGCCCTTCATTAACAATATCCAAAGATTTCTGTGAACTCGC
Organism: Scyliorhinus torazame; assembly: GCF_047496885.1. NCBI lineage: Eukaryota > Metazoa > Chordata > Chondrichthyes > Carcharhiniformes > Scyliorhinidae > Scyliorhinus > Scyliorhinus torazame. The sequence goes on along the minus strand of NC_092715.1, from coordinate 213,613,880 downwards.
CCTTCTTTTCGTAAAACAGTCTGACAGTTGATAGCTCTTGTCAACCCATTTAATTTTTGTTATTTCCCCTCTGTCCAACATCTGCTTCAAACTTGCGATGTCTATCCGTAACCTCTTTTCATTGACACTTTTTGTAGAGTGCACATTTTCCCACAGGAATCTATTGTCAATAGGTATATTACCCAAATCCCCTAATCCCAAAATTTCTGTCAATATCTTATATAAAAGGCCATATCCACTGCCTCTACAAGGCTTAACATCTCAGCAGCCAAAGTGCTTTTTACCACTCCTTATTTTCTTTGTTTCCCACACAAACGGGCAACATTTACCATTGTTCCCCAAAAGGAAAATTATAAAACCTCCTGCGCTTGAAACCCTATCACATAAATTTGCGTAGGACGCATCACTATAAACTATGAGTTTCAAGTGCTTAAGGTCACCTAAAACCGGGAACTTCAAAACACACTACTGCATTTTTAGTTTCGCCAACGCTTTATTTGCTCTTATTATGTCTTCCACTTTGGGATCATTCATTTTTGTACTCAACTCTAAGACATCAAAACTCACGTCCGGTCTAGTCTGTCTACCTAACCAGTTCAGTTGCCCAATTAAACTTTGTAGTTGCTCTTTTTCTATCTTTGAAACCATTGCGTCTTTTTGTGAAACTCGGCCACGACTAATTGCTATTGGTGTGATGCTTTCCAAATAAGATTGCTGACGTAAAGTTGCCCCTAATTTAGTCTGTCCAATTTCCAGTCCAATATATTTAAATGCACCGGAAGCCTGACTTCCAACCCTGAATTCTTTCCTCAAACCAGAGATTACAATAGCTTCAAAATCACTAGTCCCACCCCACAAAAAATCATCGACATGCATCATAAAAATGCCAGAAAGATTTCCTTTATAATGGCAGTAAAACATTGCAGGATCTGCTTTCAACTGGCAACAGCCTAACTTTAACAAAACTGACCTTACCAAAAAATACCAGACTCTAGATGCATCATTTAATCCATATACACATTTGTTCAACTTCCAGAGTACCCCTTCTGTGTTAGCTGCTTCTTTAGGAGGACGGAGAAAAATGTCTCTCTGGAGCGGATGCCCCTACAAAAAGGCAGCTTTTATATCTATAGATTTGCATTCCCATGGCTTTGTGGCTAATCGAGCCAAGAAGATCTTTAAAATAACCTTTCCTGCTGTAGGTGAATCTACCCTTAAATCCTGATCTTCTAAGTTTTCTTCAAATCCCCTTGCACGAGCCTGGCCTTCGCCTTATAAGTTCCATCCGGAAGAACTTTTTCCATGCAAATCCATCTGTGGGGTAGAGCTCTTTGTCCCCTATCCGGTACTTCCGTGTATACCCCAAATTCACTCCAACTATGCAATTCTTGCTGTTTAGCTTCTTTAATAACTTTTTCATCTAATTTATTTGAAGCCACCAAAATCTCACGTGCATGTGGGCTTCTACTCCTATTAGTATTCGTAGTCTTACTCATGTTCCGAGATCTTGACAAACTATGTCCCCTCTCCCGCCTGGTATCTCGTTCTGTACTGCTACTGCTTGATCTTTCCCTTCTGCTGTGGAATGTCCTTTCAATAGTTCTCGACCTTCTCCTGCGGACCTGTTCACTATCCGATGTACTATCTGAACTGGCACTGCGTTTCTGTGCCCTCCATTTTTGAACTTCGTTTTCCCAATCCATTGTCTTGACTCCTTCCCCTGATTGCTGTACATTCAACCAATGTTTATACTTTCCAGTGGCCTTCCCTGCTCTACTAATAACAGTTGCATCCTTCCATTGACTAGACCCTTCAGGCAAGTATGTCACTTTTGTACCAACTTTTGGCAGTTGCCCTTTCGGAAAAATGGCCTGTTATAATTCACCAGAAGTGTTGTGTTCCTCCAGAGAAACCCTGTCTATATCAGCTAATTGGTCCTCAGTTCTGTAACACATGCGTACCAGGTGACTCTGGTTCCTCGTCATGTTTGTCTGCTCTGTCTTAATTTGAAAATTTGTGATCTGTACCCATTATCCTTGATGAATGTACCCTAACAGTTTGATTACCATGTTGCAAAATAATTGTTTTGCCATCTCTGCCCATGATCTTCCCTGGGCCTTTCCATTCATTAGAATTGCCTCTCTTATAGTATACCATGCCTCCTTGCTGAAAAATGGCATCTGGTGGCCGTATGTTATGTCTTAAAGCTCTGCGAATTCTTTCCGCGACTTCTGCTTCCAAAAAAGCTTTTCTACTGCTATGTAATGCATTTAAATGTTCAGCAAAACCAGAGCTAATTGTAGTCCCCTCCCAAGCTGGAGGCTGGTCATCCAAAATGGACGGAATTTTAGGATTTCTACCAAACACTAATTGATAACGACTATAATAAATTGAACATGGGGAAAAGTGAGTTGTTTGTGGTGCATCCAGGGGAGCAGAGTAGAGAAATAGAGGACCTACCGTTGAGGAAGGTAACAAGGGACTTTCGTTACCTGGGGATCCAGATAGCCAAGAATTGGGGCACATTGCATAGGTTAAATTTAACGCGGTTGGTGGAACAAATGGAGGAGGATTTCAAGAGATGGGATATGGTATCCCTGTCACTGGCAGGGAGGGTGCAGGCGGTTAAGATGGTGGTCCTCCCGAGATTCCTCTTTGTGTTTCAGTGCCTCCCGGTGGTGATCACGAAGGCTTTTTTTTTTTTTTAAAAAGGATCGAAAAGAGCATCATGGGTTTTGTGTGGGCCGGGAAGACCCCGAGAGTGAGGAAGGGATTCTTACAGCGTAGCAGGGATAGGGGGGGGCTGGCACTACCGAGCCTAAGTGAGTATTATTGGGCCGCTAATATTTCAATGGTGAGTAAGTGGATGGGAGAGGAGGAGGGAGCGGCGTGGAAGAGATTAGAGAGGGCGTCCTGTAGGGGGACTAGCCTACAGGCTATGGTGACAGCCCCATTGCCGTTCTCACTGAGGAACTACACCACAAGCCCGGTGGTGGTGGCTACACTGAAGATTTGGGGACAGTGGAGACGACATAGGGGAAAGACTGGAGCCTTGGGGGGGGGGGGTCCCTGATAAGAAACAACCATAGGTTTGCCCCGGGGGGGAATGGATGGGGGATATGGAATGTGGCAAAGAGCAGGAATAACGCAACTGAAAGATCTGTTTGTGGATGGGAAGTTCGCGAGTCTGGGAGCGCTGACCGAGAAATATGGGTTGCCCCAAGGGAATGCATTCAGGTATATGCAACTGAGGGCTTTTGCGAGGCAACAGGTGAGGGAATTCCCGCAGCTCCCGACACAAGAGGTGCAGGACAGAGTGATCTCAAAGACATGGGTGGGGGATGGTAAGGTGTCAGATATATATAGGGAAATGAGGGACGAAGGGGAGACTATGGTAGATGAACTAAAAGGGAAATGGGAAGAGGAGCTGGGGGAGGAGATCGAGGAGGGGCTGTGGGCAGATGCCCTAAGCAGGGTAAACTCGTCGTCCTAGTGTGCCAGGCTAAGCCTGATTCAGCTTAAGGTATTACACAGGGCGCATATGACTGGAGCACGGCTCAGTAAATTCTTTGGGGTGGAGGATAGGTGTGCGAGGCGCTCGAGAAGCCCAGCGAATTATGCCCATATGTTTTGGTCATGCCCGGCACTACAGGGGTTTTGGATGGGGGTGACAAAGGTGCTTTCAAAAGTAGTAGGGGTCCGGGTCGAACCAAGCTGGGGGTTGGCTATATTTGGGGTTGCACAAGAGCCGGGAGTGCAGGAGGCGAGAGAGGCCGATGTTTTGGCCTTTGCGTCCCTAGTAGCCCGGCGTAGGATATTGCTATTGTGGAAAGAAACCAAGCCCCCGGGGGTGGAGACCTGGATAAATGACATGGCAGGGTTTATAAAGCTAGAGCGGATTAAGTTCGTCCTAAGGGGGTCGGCTCAAGGGTTCACCAGGCGGTGGCAACCGTTCGTCGAATACCTCGCAGAAAGATAGACGGAATGGGAAAAAAGAAGGCAGCAGCAGCAGCCCAGGATCGGAGGGGGGGGGCGGGGGAGGAGGAACCAGAAGGACTCTCAGGGTTGTTAATATATACTGTATAATATGTATAGGTCGTTGCTACAGAATTATATATTGGTCTGTTAAATTATATTTTTGGAGAGTGTTACTTGTGATAAGGCAGTTGCCAATTAGGGTTAGTTTTCATTTTTGTTAATTATTATTTATTCATTTTCTGTTTATAAAATAGGTCATTGTTATTTGTGTTGTTATAATACTGTGTAAAGGATGCACAATGTACTGTGTTGGTTGACCAAAAATTTTCAATAAAATATTTATAAAAAAAAGATAAGGACTATAGCCCCCAAACATCTGCAATGAATTCTTTGCATGTACTGCCCATGCTAAAGCTTCCGAAGCATGTCATCGATGACAGCATGATTTATTTCATAGACACCATTACTAAATGGGCTTTCTGCAGCCGTATTCATAACTCTGATATTCATTTTTTAACACATATCCCTAAACTCATCATTAGCAAATTCTCCCCCATTGGCCGTAAGGAATTTTGCCGGTGGACGCATTCCTGTCCCTATCCATTTTTCCACGATTTGATCCAGAATTACTCTCTTTTCTTCGTACAATCGTTGATTGACTAAATCTGGTTGCTAAATCTACAAAATAAATATATTATTTGCTTTATCCCAGATCTTAAGGTCCATGGCCACAATGTCGTTAGAATCCCTGGCCAAAGGTAGGGTTACTATCGGTCGTGCTGGTGTCCTTCTGTACTTCCTACAAACTTCACAGCGGTCACTAACCGGATCTATCAGTTTAGTATAGTCGTCATCCCTTACCCCTACATCCTTTAATAGATTTTTCAGTCTGAGGAGACGGATGTGCAAATTGCCTATGCAGTTTTAATACCACAAGCTTTTTATCAGCTAAAATCCCATTTTCAACTGCCATTAACACATCCTTAACCACTCTACTTGAAAAATGATTTGTCAGTAATGGAATACAATAGTGTCCCGACTGTGTAAATTGTAAGTCCACCGTCTTTCCAAAAACTGTTGCCTTATCCTGTTCCATATCCAGTTTCATGTGTGCTTTCTTCATCGATGGTCTGCTCAGAAGCAAAGGTATCTCACTTGATACAACATCCGTGCTAATGAAATGATTCACTCGGCAATATTGCAAGGGATCACCACTCTTTTCAGTGACTTCAGAGTATTATCAACCCCAAACCTGAAACTTGTGGAACTTTCAAATTCCTTAAGCTTGTTACGATTTTCAGCATTCAAAGAGTCCAGGTAACATTTTAACCAGTCAATTCCACACACAGTAGATGTGCAGCCACTGTCCAATACAGCACAGTTGAAGGATTCTGCAACCAACACCCTCATTACTGGCGTAAAACTGCTTGTCAAAAGGACAATGCCTTCTTTCTGGTCACTATCTTTTTCCTCTTCTGACTCTTCCGTGTCATGTGTCGCTTCAAACACTCTATCATAACGAGTTGGACAGTTGAAAGCATTATGGTATTGAGAGTCACATCGAAAACATCGATTTATCATGCCCCGTGCATTTCTGGTGTTCATCTTCCTATTGTAGGTTCTAACTGGGTTTCTGTCTTCATAATTTCCTTGTCTCAGTCTCCGTCTATAGTCTTGAGCCCTGTTCGTAGCCATACGATTTCGCCATCCGGTTACTAGTGTATCTTCCATATTCTGCCTTATTGCAGGCTGACCTATTTGGGTCATCAGAGCCATCGGAATCAAATGTTTCCCCAGAAACTTTTGTAAAGCTTTTGTCATCTGTTCGAATAAGGTATCCTTATCAGTAAACTGAACTCCTGTCAAAACCAGGAGCCTATCCATGTTGCTCACTCTAGCACGGTCAAGTAATTTAAAGGCCAACACAGACTGTGGAAATTCCAGATTGTGTTTCTGCAGCCTTTTATATAGTCTGCCAAATTCCATTATATAGTCTTCCATGGAGATATCCTCCATTTTCCAGAACTTATCAAAATCCGACCATGCTTCATACGCACTTAACAAGTCATCTTTCTTATAAATCTTATCCATATAATGTAATAAAGTCTCCAGACCTTCTTCTGAGTCTAACTCTTCCAATTCCAGCTCAGAAAGCACGTTGTTTCGGATTTTACTGCCATATGGTAGAGAAAGAGCCAATGCCATACCTTGTTTTCTCTTTCCCAAAGCAGTTACTTGAGTCCACATAACTACTGCACTTCTCCATTGGTCGTACGATTCCCTTACAGAAAATAAGGGAGGATAGTCATATCCAGCCATCTTTATCCTGGGTTCAGCCATGTATCTTTTTTTTCCCCTTCTCACTCACTCCTTGATTTGATCAGGAAAAGTTGTATCTTTCAAACCTTCACATTTGCACAGCAACCATCCTCGGCTACCATTGTTAGACGTTTTAGTTGCTGTGAAATGAAGAGTCTAAAGTTCTTGTTCCTTTTCACCAAACACCATTTATTTCCCTTCCACAGTCTCTGCACAAAACTCTTAACAACACACCACCTGACAGAGGCCACCTGAAGCCCCTTTACATATCAGTGCAAATTAATGGATACTTAACATAAATGAGACAACTAATTGCAATGTCTCTTAAGCCATTACTTAACACCCGTGATGTATCAGTGCTAACCACTGCACTGCCTATCCTCATTAATTCTAATCTCCACCCACACTGATTCTACCTCCTGATTTTCTGCTGTAAGGTTTTTTCTCACTGATGTCATTATATCATCATTTATTATCAGGGCCACTCTTCCATCTCTTACGTTCTGCCATCTTGCTGGAGTGGAGCATAAATGGCTGAAAAAAAAACAGAGCTAACATTTCGAGTCTGGGTGAGTCTTTATCAAAGCCAAGACTGGTTCATCCGATTGATCTATTCCTATGTCATATAGCTCATGTAATCCAATGTACTGACCATAAATGTTGCATCACTTTATTCAATGTGCCTGGGGCCACTCCATTTAACTGGATTACCTTGTTTGATTCCAGGAAAATAATTTAAAGTATGTCTCTGGTAAATGACCTTCATTTATGCCCCCCTCCAATCTAAAAAAAAACCATTTGTGAAACAATTGAATCCTTTGGAAAATCCAACAGATTCGCGAGTCATCATTTTTATTCCATTCCTAAATTCTAAATTACCAACTGCTTTAGGGAGACTTGAATTCACAGTTGCTAATTGTTACTTCAGCTCCTTGAGTGCTAAACTAGTATAATAACCACTGCATCACCGCCTGAGATAGAGACGTGCCTCAAATAAAAACAGAAAATGCTGGATAAACTCAGCAGGTCTATCAGTATCTGTGGAGAGAGAAACAGAGTTAACATTTCGAGTTCCCTCGAGTGTTTGGGTTTTTCTCGGGGTACAAGCTGAATCTAGACAAGAGTGAGTATTTTGTGGTATCTCGGGTGGGGGTGGGGGTGGGGGTGGGGGTGGGCTGCCATTCCATAAGGCAGGGACTCACTTTAGGTACTTGGGGTGCAGTTTGCCTGGGAGTGGGGGCTCCGCAGGTACAACATTTCTAGTCTGGTGTGGAGAGTGAAAGCGGATCTGGCAAGGTGGGATGGTCTCCCTCTGTCACTGGCGGGTTGGGTACAGGCGGTTAAAATGAATGTGTTGCCACGATTTCTGTTTATTTTTCAATGCCTGCCGATTATCCTGCCAAAGGCCTTTTTGAGAGATTGAGGGAAGGATTACGTCGTTCATATGGGGAGGGAAAGTGGCCAGAGTTAGAAAGGTGCTACTACAGAGGGGAAGGAAGGCAGGAGGCTTGGGTCTTCCAAACCTGATGTATTCCTACTGGGCAGTGAATGTGGAGAAGGTGCGGAGCTGAGTAAGAGGGGTTGATTCCCAGTGGGTCAGAATGGAGGAGAGTTTGTGCAGGGGGTCAGGATTGAAAGCACTAGCAATAGCGCCACTCCTGATAGCCCCGGGGAAGTACTCAGAGAGTCCGGTAATAATAGCTTCACTGAAAATTTGGAGGAAGTTCCGCCAACACTTCGGGTTGGGGGCAGGGTCAAGGGAAATGCCGATTCGGGGGAACCACAAATTTGAGCCAGGGAGGTGGGATGGAAATTTTCGGAAATGGGAGGAGAAGCGGATTAAGACACTAAAAGATTTGTTTCTTAGGGGTCGATTTGCAGGATTGAAGGAGCTGGAAGCAAAGTATGCGCTGGAGCAGGGGGAAATGTTTAGATATATGCAGGTTCGGGATTTTGCTAGAAAGGAGATACAGAGCTTCCCGGAGGAGCCGGCCTCCATATTGCTGGAGGAGGTGCTAACGACAGGGGGACTGGAGAAGGGGGTTGTGTCAGCGGTCTACAGAGCTATTTTGGAGGAGGAGAAGGCACCGCTGGACTGGATCAAAGCAAAGTGGGAGGAAGAGTTGGGAGAGGATATGAAATGAAATGAAATGAAAATCACTTATTGTCACAAGTAGGCTTCAAATGAAGTTACTGTGAAAAGCCCCTAGTAGCCACATTCCAGCGCCTGTTCGGGGAGGCTGGTACGGGAATTGAACCGTGCTGCTGGCCTGCCTTGGTCTGCTTTAAAAGCCAGCGATTTAGTCCAGTGTGCTAAACCAGCCCCTGAGGAGGGGTTCTGGGGTGAGGTGCTCCGGAGGGTGAATGCCTCCATCTCGTGCGCGAGGTTGGGGCTGATACAGCTGAAGGTGGCATACAGAGCGCACCTCACGAGGGCGAGAATGAGCCGATTCTTCGAAGGAGTAGAAGATGTGTGTGAACGTTGCGGGGTGGGGGTGGGGGGCACTAACCACGTTCAGATGTTTTGGTCCTGTCCCAAGCGAGAGGATTACTGGAAGGAAGTTTGTAGGATAATTTCTAAAGTGGTGCGTGTGAAACTGGATCCGGGCCCCCGGGAGGCCATATTCAGGGTGTCGGACCAGCCAGGATTGGAAACGGTTCCGGAGGCAGATGTTGGAGCCTTCACCTCGTTGATCGCCCGAATGCGGATCCTGATGGGTTGGAGAGCAGCCTCTCCACCCTGTGCCCTGGCGTGGCGGGGGGACCTGTTGGAATTCTTGACTCTTGAGAAGGTTAAGTTTGAACTGAGGGGAAGGATAGAGGGGTTCTACAATTCATGGGCATTATTCATTATGCACTTTCAAGAACTGGATAACATTGAACATTAGTTGGGGCGGGTTGGAGGGCTGGGTGTTGATGGGGGCTATGGGGGATTCCTGATTCCTTTTTGGCAGTTGTTTATGTGAACATGTGGGTGAATGTTTTGGGTTTGGTGGGAGGATGGGATCGTTGTTATTGATATGGGGATTGACTTATTTGTTCCTGATTATTGTTGGTGGATGTAAATTGGGGAGAAAATGCGAAAAAGGAGAATAAAGGAATATTAAAAAAAAAACATTTCGAGTTCTTATGAGTCTTCGGAAAATCCCACCGAGCTTCCTCTGTTGCAGCCACAAATATCGATGTGAAGTGAGTGTGTGTATGATGCTGATGCACCTGGCGGGCAGGTGCCTGCCCCCTCCCCGGCTGTCACAGGGGGAGGAGTCTGCTCAAGACGACGACTAACAGAGGACTGGCTCCACTTTCGTTTTGTAGTGACACAGCGGCTGGATCCATCCGGCGGAAAGACCGCCACACAGGGACACGCTCGCCTCTCAGACCAGCCAGCCGGGTGAGCCAGTGAACAGAAACTTTCGGCAGGGTCACTCGCTGTGCAGATCATGGCCAACTGCAAGGAGACCGAGGCTGACGAGGTAAGTGCTCTGACCTTTTATGATTTGTTTTTTTAAATGCGTGTGTGGGGGGTGCAATGTTTGATCTGATTTGCATTTTTTGTGTGTGAATCGGAGCGAGATTAAATATGCTGCAGCTGAGGTGAGCCAGGTTAAAACACGAAGTATTGTCCTTGTATTTTTTTTAACTGGCTTTCACCCATTTTGTACTCTGGTGCAACCTAGCCGTCTGTCATGCCCAGTATTTTTAAACGTAGTAACCTTTATTTCCCCCTTTTACCAAAGCATATCCAATACTTTTACTGTTATTTTGGGGATCAGACATCTTATGATGTCTGCGGGTAGTGGCGCCCCCGGTCGCTGTATGTTAACCTCACTCTTGCCCTTAGATTAAGTGTCATTTAGAATGTATTTATTAATATAATGTGCATGTCCCCTTCCGTTTCAATGTTATTATTCCGAGATTGCAGCGCGCGCGCGCGGTGTTATCTGGTGACCGGGGCTTTTGCTAAGGGACCTTTCCTCTCCTATCGTAGTCATCACCCCCCCCCCCCCCCCCACCCCCGGTCTGAGGGGAGAAGCTCTCAGAAGTACTAGTCGGTGCTACCCTGCAGTTTTGTCCTAGGCTCGTCTGCCTCTTCAGAGTTAAGTGCTGCGCCCTAGCTTGTAAAGAGAGTAAGAGCATTTATGGACGTGGTCTTTTAAAATAATGACTGCAAAAAAAAGACCCAGAGGGAAACCAAATTATACAACTTGAAGATGGTGGACATACTTTGTGCGGCCAATTTGTCCACGGCAAGGCCCTCCAAACGTGGTTTTTTTTTGGGTGCAACAATGTTGGTTTGAGGGGTAGATTTTGGCCAGGACTCTGAGGAGTAAACCATGTCTTCCTTCAAAACAGTGCCGTGTGATCGTTTAGGTTTCACCTGAGAATACTGATGCGCCCTTGTTACACCTCATTCGAAAACATTTTTTTTGATAGTGCAGCATACCCCCCCCCCCCTCCCCCCGTGTTGAAACGCTAGTCGAGATTGTGTTTCATCAGAACTGGATCAGCTCTGATGAGCTGTTACACCAGAAGTGTTAACTTGTTCCATGTTCTCGAGATATGAGAGGAGATTATCTGAATATCTGCTCAGGCATGATGGATTTTTTGGACACACATACTGAGAAAACAGGTGGGTTGGAATATCTGCCTGTAAAGGAATCCGCCTATTTAAATAAATGAAAGGAAATTGGGTGAGGTTCTTTTTGAGAGTGTAATTATGATTTTACATATTGCCTGTGCCTAAGCGATCCAGTCTTCTTGGGTGCAGACCTGGAAAAACTTCCCCTTTTACTTTAATGAATGCATTTGGCATTCAAATTTGACTTAAAACGTTAATATTTAAAATCATTTTTTCAGTGTATTTTAAAGATCTCTTAGTTATTTCCTGTTCCTTTCCATAACTTTTTTCCTTCATTTGCCAAGTCTTTTGAACATTTAGAGAATAAAGTGGACTTTCGAATGCAGCCATCATGTTGTACATATCTGTCTGGGTTGTAAGATGTCCTTGCATTATGAAAGCACTATTTGCTAAAATGTAGGATTTGAAAATGTTGTGAATGATTATAATGCTCAAATGTCTACATAGTGCTTAACCAATTACGAAGCAGGTTAATACTGACTAGGTTAATACTGTACAAATTTAAGCCCACTTTTATTTTATTTTTAAAAAAATGTTTTTATTCTCCATTTTCACATTTTCCTTCAGAATTTACACCCCACCCACAAACAGTAAATGGTAACAAATACAAAATCAATCCCCTTAACAATACCAACGATCCCATCCTCCCACCACCCCAAACAACGGCCCACCTGTCAATATATGCATCCAATAAAACAAACACTCCCACGGTGGCAACAAAAAAGAAAAAGGAGCCTGGGACCGCCCATGGTCACCATTGACCTATGGCGTCTCCCCCCCCCCCCCACTTACACTCAACGCCCTCCAGCCTCTGAAAGAGTACCGTACATGATACCCAAGAGTTGTACCCCCCCCCCCACCCGGTCTCCAACTCCTCCTGTCCACTGCCTCTTGTAAAATTCCCCCCCCCCCCCCCCCCCCCAACCTCGGTTCCTTCCCCCCCCCCCCCAACTTTCCACCCCGGCTAGACCACTCGGACCCTGTTCTGCCAGGCTCCGATGGCCGCAGCCCCTCCCCCACCTCACTCCCGTTCACTGGCCGGCTTAAACCGGCCAGCGTGGAGGCCCCCCGCCCGGGTCCCTTTCCCCCTTGCCCGGCCCTAGGAAAGCCCAGAAATCCCCTTTTAGCACACAAACCCCGCATATCCACCTACATCTCAAAGAGCCCTCATTTTGAGTGAAAGTCCCATCATTTCCCTTGTCCAAATATATACAACATTGGCTCCTTTAGCCCATACAGCTGCACGCAGTGAAACAAAAAAGAAGAAATTACAGTCACGAGGTTACATCGGCACATGGCCATTTCTCAGTTCTGCCACAGTCTTTCTGCCTTCGCAAACTCCTCCGCTGCTTCCGCCGTTCCAAAATAAAAGCCCCTGAGCTTGTAAGTCACCCTCAGCTTTGCTGGATATACAATGCCGCACTGCACCTTGCTAATGTACAGTGCCCTCTTCACCCGGTTGAAGGCAGCCCGCCTCCTCGTCGGCTCCACCGTAAAGTCCTGGTATACACGTATACCAGCTCCAGCCCACTGCACCACCTGCTTCTGCTTGGCCCAGCTCAGGACCTTCTCCTTCACACTGTACCGACGGAAGCACAGAGTCACTACCCTTGGCGGCTCACTCGCCTTTGGTACAGGCCTCCACGACCGATGAGCCCAATCCAGTTTATATCGGGAGGGATCCTCCCCCTCCCCCCCAATAGTTTCGCCAGCATCGTGGCAAAATACTCAATCGGCCTCGGTCCTTCAACTCCTCCGGGCAGTCCCACAATCCTCAAATTCTGTCGCCTGGATCTGTTTTCCAGGTCTTCCATTTTTCATCGTAGATCCTTGTTAATGTCCATCACCTTCCGCATCTCCTTCCCCATCGAGGCAAGTTGATCACCGTGCTACAATAACGTCTCCTCCACTTCCTTCAGCACCTCCCCTTGCTCTCGCACCTCCGCCACTGCGCTCGCCACCGCCTTCGTCACCGGGGAAATCGCCTCCTCCACCAGCACACTCAATCTCTCTCATCTCCTTCCTCATTGTCTCTATGTATTTTGTAAACTGCCTTTCGAAATCCGCAGCCATCACCTTTGTTATTTCTTCAGCCGTAAGCAATGCGGCCTCCCCTGGTGCTCCAGCCTCCATTTTCCTTGGTGACCCCGCGGTGACCTTTCCGCTCCCCGACGGACCTTCAGCTGTTTTTCTTTCGGACGTTCTTTTGCTCACCCTCAACATTTTTCTTCACTGTGCCTTCACTCTGATGCCTCTATGCCTTCTCCCTGCTTTTGCCGCCTCCATGGACCCTGGGACCGGGCTTAAAGCCCCGAAAATGCCATTCCCGAATGGGAGCCCTCCATTATGCAGCCGCCTCCTGCCCGCCGTCCGCCCACTTTTATTTAAAAAAAGATTTTAGAAGGAATAAGGCGGTCATTCTTTTCATATGAACTGATAGAATCCCTACAGTGCAGAATAAGGCCATTCGGCCATTGAGTCTGCATCAACCCTTCGAATGAGCGCCCCAACCCGCCCCATTCCCATAACCCTGTAACTTAACCTGCACATCCATGGACACTAAGGGACTCTTCACCATATAGCCAATCCACCTAACCTGCACATCTTTGGAGTGATAATATATATTTTAATGTGTATGTATAATGTTTGTTTCAACTAAGAAACACTGCAATGTCATTATGTAATTTTGAAAATTATATCTATTTTAAACAATTTTTGACTGAACAAATATACGTTTGACAGAACTCTGGTTATATAAACGTAATTTACGCACTTGGGTAATTTCTTTTGAGACAGTCAACCAAATATTAAGAGCTCACAGTTACTTGCCATGCATAACTGTCTTTGTCAGTGTGCTACTTATAATAAGAAATTATTGTTAGACATATAGAATGGCACAGATGAAGGATTGAAATTCTAAAAAAACTTCTAAAGAGTTAAGGTAAGTGAATTATTAATGCCGTCTGAATCCTGGCATATTTATTTACTTCAAACTAAGGATTTCTTTCCAAATGCAGTGTAAGGTGCCCCGATGAATTGTTGATGCCTCAATCAGATTGTGATATTAGGTTTTGCCTTAATACTCAGCATAGCCTGACCTGTACCATAATGCTGTTTTTCGTTTTCTGCTTTTTAAAAATTTAAATCTCCATATTGTCCCATTGTGGGTTCATAGATTCCCTCTGGGCTCTCTCCAAGGCCTTGACATCTTTCCTGAAGCTTTGTTTTCAGGATTGAACATAATTGCCTAGCTGAACTTCGAAATAAAATTTAGAGATGCCCTGCCTTTCTTTGATAGGAAGATATTGAAACTGGTGTGATGCCTAGTTGGAATTAGGAATTTAGGAGCTTGAGGCCTTAATATCATGAATGTGACTAACCTTCATTTTTTAAAAAGTATTTTCATTTGTTTTGCATTTGTAATATAACATTGCAAGGAGCATGACACAGTGATAATGAGTTATTGACAGAGTGGGTATATGAGGCAGAAAAAAGATAAAATTAGGAATATAGGCAGGTATATATATACAAAGGTAAAGTGTGTACAGATGCGGGGGTCCTCACAATGGGTCCTCAGTGATCGGTTGCCACAACCGTGGCGTATTAACTGTATACATGTTGCCTCCTGAAGAATAAAGGGATTAAGGGTTATGGTGTTCGGGCCGGAAAATGGAGCTGAGTCCACAAAAGATCAGCCATGATCTCATTGAATGGCGGAGCAGGCTCGAGGGGCCAGATGGCCTACTCCTGCTCCTAGTTCTTATGTTCTTATGTTCTTCTGGTATTAAAACAAACTAGAGGTGTGTTTGGTGCTACCAGGGTGTACCTTGTTGCCATTGTTGTGACATCACCCATATGTTTCCTTGTCCTTTGTCCCCCCTGGCTTCACTGCCTTGCCTGCCCTGTATCCTGGTTGGTGTCCACCTCCCTTTCTCCTGCCCCCCCCCCCCCCCCCCTCTATTCCATTGTCAGGTTTTGTCGTGGCCTTTTCTCCTCCTCCGTCCCCCCCACCTTTCCCTTATTGGTTGCTGGTCACAAACAGGTCTTGGAACAGGCTGGTGAATTGCTTCCAGGTGTGGTGAAAGCCTTCCTCCGATCCCCGAATGGAGAATTTTACATGTTCCAATTTCAGAAATTCAGCTATGTCGGACAGCCAGTCCATGGCCTTGGATTGACACTGCTGATCTCGAGCCGTGCAGGCGGGCAATCAGGGAGGCAAAGGCTAGAACATCTGCCCCTCCCTGTAAAGAGGTCTGGCTGTTCCAATACCCTGAAGACCGCCACCAGTGGACATGGCTCCAACACCCTCTGCCCCACCACCACATTGGACATTGCCTCGAAAAAGATGATCCAGTACTCTACCAGTCTGGGACACGACCGGAACATGTGGGTGCCGTTGACCGTGCCTCACTGGCACCATTCACATTTGACCTCCACCCCCGTGAAGAACCCACTTGCGCATGTTCTGGTCAAGTGTGCCCTGTGCACCACCTTTAGCTACATTAGGCTCGCTTTGTGAAGGGTAGGTCATGCCTCACAAACCTTATCGAGTTCTTTGAGAAGGTGACTGAACAGGTAGACGAGGGTAGAGCAGTTGATGTGGTGTATATGGATTTCAGCAAAGCGTTTGATAAGGTTCCCCACGGTAGGCTATTGCAGAAAATACGGAGGCTGGGGATTGAGGGTGATTTAGAGATGTGGATCAGAAATTGGCTAGCTGAAAGAAGACAGAGGGTGGTGGTTGATGGGAAATGTTCAGAATGGAGTTCAGTTACAAGTGGCGTACCACAAGGATCTGTTCTGGGGCCGTTGCTGTTTGTCATTTTTATCAATGACCTAGAGGAAGGCGCAGAAGGGTGGGTGAGTAAATTTGCAGACGATACTAAAGTCGGTGGTGTTGTCGATAGTGTGGAAGGAAGTAGCAGGTTACAGAGGGATATAGATAAGCTGCAGTGCTGGGCTGAGAGGTGGCAAATGGAGTTTAATGTAGAGAAGTGTGAGGTGATTCACTTTGGAAGGAAAAACAGGAATGTGGAATATTTGGCTAATGGAAAAGTTCTTGAAAGTGTGGATGAGCAGAGGGATCTAGGTGTCCATGTACATAGATCCCTGAAAGTTGCCACCCAGGTTGATAGGGTGGTGAAGAAGGCCTATGGAGTGTTGGCCTTTATTGGTAGAGGGATTGAGTTCCGGAGTCAGGAGGTCATGTTGCAGCTGTACAGAACTCTGGTACGGCCGCATTTGGAGTATTGCGTACAGTTCTGGTCACCGCATTATAGGAAGGACGTGGAGGCTTTGGAACGGGTGCAGAGGAGATTTACCAGGATGTTGCCTGGTATGGAGGGAAAATCTTATGAGGAAAGGCTGATGGACTTGAGGTTGTTTTCGTTAGAGAGAAGAAGGTTAAGAGGAGACTTAATAGAGGCATACAAAATGATCAGAGGGATAGATAGGGTGGACAGTGAGAGCCTTCTCCCGCAGATGGAAATGGCTAGCACGAGGGGACATAGCCTTAAACTGAGGGGTAATAGATATAGGACAGAGGTCAGAGGTAGGTTCTTTACGCAAAGAGTAGTGAGGCCGTGGAATGCCCTACCTGCTACAGTAGTGAACTCGCCAACATTGAGGGCATTTAAAAGTTTATTGGATAAACATATGGATGATAATGGTATAGTGTAGGTTAGATGGCTTTTGTTTCGGTGCAACATCGTGGGCCGAAGGGCCTGTACTACGCTGTATTGTTCTATGTTCTATGCAGTGCTTCGCTCCAGAGTCCTTCCCCTATATCCATGCCTAGCTCTTCCTCCCACTTCACCCGCGTATCATCCAGCAATGACCGTACCTCTTCCAGTAATCATCCATACACGCCGGCGCATCTACCATGTCCTAGTTTGTGTACAGCCAGAACCTGTCCAGTAGGAGTGTCCTGGTAGCTGCGGTAACTTTGTTGTCTCTTTGCGGAGGAAGCTCCTTATCTGTATTATCTTGGCTCGTTCCCTTTCGGGAGCTGGAGCTTGTCGTCAGTTTCCCCCAGTGTCGCTACTCTGTCCCCTAACATCAGTACTCCTTTGACCTGTCTCCACCTTTTAAAGGAAGCATCTATTGTTGTATGGGTAAATCTATGGTTCTTGCAGATGAGGGCCATGTTGGACATTGCGACCAGACCGAAGTGGTGCCTGAGTTGGTTCCATGTTCTCAGTGTGACCACCACCAATGGTCTTGAGTACTTGGCTGGAGGCATTGGGAGTAGAATGTGCCAGTGCTCAGAAGAATGTCCCCGTGCAAGAGTTCTCTCCCCTTTTTACCCATTCCGCTCCGGGCTCTTTGACCCATCCCCGTTCTGCAGTGGCTGCCTGGTGATAAGAGTAGGAGGCCCCTACTCTATACCCATACTCCTCCTTCTTTGCAGGGCGCTCTTATGGATTCCCCCACAGACACAAGCGCCATGATTAATTTGTCTACTTTGGTGGCTGAAGATCCAAAGGGAACTGAACAGGAAGAGGAACCTAGGCAGTGCGCTTTCCCTTGCCCTTCCCTTCCCATGGGTTCACAGGGAAGATTTCACGCTTTTCAGGTTGAATTTGTAACCTGAGAAGGTTCTGAACTCCCTGAGGAATTCCATTATTCCTCCCATGCTGGCTAGGGGGTTCGAGATGTAGTGGAGCATGTCATCCGTGTCGAGTGAGACTCTGTGTTCCCTGCCTCCCCACCCTTCGCTGATCTGAGAGCGATGACCAGTGGCTTCATTGTCAGGGCAAATATTAGCACGGGCAGCGGGCATCCGTGCCTCTGTGCAACTGGAGGTACTCCGAGCTGGTGGTGTTCGTCCATACACTCGCCAGGGAGTGCTGTACAGTGGTTTCTCCGACGAGATGAACCCTGGCCCAAACCCAAACTGTTACAATATTTCCATGAGGTGCCTCCATTCGACTCTGACAAAGGCCTTCTCTGCAGCTAGGATGATCACTTCTGGTGTCTCCTCCCCGGGTGGGGGGTCATAATCACGTTCAGCAGGAGTCTGATGTTCGCCATTAATTGTCTACCCTTGACAAATGCTATCTGATCTTCTGCGGTCACCTCAGGCACACAACTCACAAGTCGCCTTGTCGGGCCTTCGCCAAGACTATGGCGTCAGTGTTCAGGAGTGACCCTCACTCCGTCGGGTCTTTTGTGTTTTTTGGGGAATCCGTGATATCGAGGTCTGTGCCAGCGTGGGCAGCACGGTCCCTTTCGATAGCGAGTCATTGAACATCTCACGCAGGTGCGAGGCCAGTGCTGCAGTAAATGTTTTTGTAGAAGTCCACCAGGAATCCGTCCTGCCTTGGTGCCTTCCCCGACCATTGCCTTCTTTCTTCTGGCTGCCTGCAGGTGCAACCTGTTGTAACTGGCATTCAACCCTCCCTCCTTGCCAGGCACCCCCTCCCTTTTGGTAGTTGCGCCGCAGCCCCCCTTTACTTTCATGTATTAGCATTTGCTCCCCCCCCCCCTCCCCCAGTTGAATAAGTGTTCAGCCTGGAGAGCAAAGACACGTTGTGTCCATATAAGTCCGCTATTGTTGTCTTCCTAGTCCGTACTTCTGGATGAACTCATCAGTGTCTTCCGGCATGTTAAAGTAATGTTTCTTATTGCCATACATTACCCAGAGTCTGGCCGGGTAAAGCACTCCGAACATCACCTTGTTCTTGAATAAAGCCGCCTTGGTCCTATTGTACTCAGTCCAGTCAGGTTGGCCCCAATGTTCTGATAGATTTGGATTGTCCCATCTACAGGACCGCGTTTCTTGCCCAGTTCAGAATTTGCCCCTTGTCCTGATATTTGTGGAGCTTGACGATAATCGCCTGTGCGGGTTCTCCTGCTTTGGACTTTGCCGGAGTCACCAGTGGGCCCAGTCTACCTCTGGCAGCTTGGGAATTTATCCCCCTGCAGTGAGTGGGCCTCTTTCGCGTTGCCGATCCCTCTTGATCCACCATATCCTGCTCTGCTTCGCTCCACATGTCTGCGGTCTGGATCTTCCTCCCCTGACTCTTGTTGCTTTTACCATTTTTCCGGCTCTGTGGCTGATTTTGAGGGTGTTTCCTCGGGTGGTTGTTAATTTAGTTTAAGGGTGGGGTTGTTATTTCGGTGTCCGTTTTTTGGGTTAAAAGGACCTAATTCCAAGTTAAGGAGAGCTACCTTTCGTGTGACTGTTCAGCACATCACCACCACCAGGAGTCCTTAGTTGTGAGTAGGTACCACTGGATACAGATCAGAGTGGGAATCATGGTTCTCTTTCCTCAGGTAACTTAAACTAGCCTTTTATGAGGTTGTGGTAGTAAAGGTATTACGGTACCTGAAAGGCTGCTGCACCATTGGTGGAAACTGTATGCTTTCAATTGGTTAGGATGTATGGTAGCTCCGCCCTGCTTGGCGGGGTATAAGAACCAGTGCCGCCCCAGCACCCTTCATTCTGAACCTGAGCTGTTGGGGGAAACATCTAGCTTATTAAAGCCTTCAGTAGTACTACAACCTCGCTTTAGTGGTCATTGATCGTGCATCAATTTAATAAGCTAGTTTAAAAAAAAAAAAGGATGGAGCTCCGAATCAAGCCAGAGTATCTGCAACTTAGCCCCCACGCGGCGAACTCAGCGGCAATCTTCAAGCACTGGCTGGCGAGCTTTAAAGGGTATCTCGGGACAGCCGAAAACACTACGGGAGTGCAGAAACTGCAAGTCCTGCACTCCAGGGTGAGCCCGGAGATTTACACCTTCATCAAGGAAGCGGAAGACTTTGATGCAGCAATAGACCTGCTAAAAGGACATTATATTCACCCGGTAAACCAGGTCTACGCCCGGCACCTGCTAGCAATGAGGCGACAAACCCCTGGAAGAATTCTACCGTGCACTCCTGGTTGTGGGGGAGAAACTGCAGCTGCCCGCAAGTTTCGGCGAGCGAACACACTGAACTCTTGGTCAGAGACACTTTCGTGGCAGGTATGCTATCCTCACAAATCTGCCAGCGACTGCTAGGAAAAGACACTCTAGGTCTCAAGGAGGCACAGGCCCTTGCAGGCTCCCTGGATGTGGCCTCCAGAAACGCCTGCGCTTACATTCCCGACCGCGCGGCAGCCCCCTGGGCAGCGTGGAACCCCTCCGCAGCCGACCCCGAGACATTCCCCATCCCTCCACAAGCCTGTGCTGCAAGGCAGCCTGGCAACCCCGGGGGGCCCCGCTGCTACTTTTGCGGGCAGGCCAAGCACACCCGCCAGCGCTGCCCGGCCCGTGCATCCACCTGCAAGGGATGCGGTAAAAAGGGCCATTTCGTGGTGGTATGCCAGGCCCGTGCGGTTGCCGCGGTCTCCGTCGGCGAATGCAGACCACCAACACAAAACTCTCCACGGTCCCCGTGCGGCCAGTGGTCGCGCCATCTTCCTACTCCAGGGCCACGTGCGGTACCCGCGCACTGCCATCTTGTCCCGCGGATGCCACGTTAGAGGGATGTGCGCTGCCATTTTGTGCACCCCCAGCCATGTGCGACCAGTGGGAGCCGCCATCTTGGATGAACCCCCAGGACCCCAGCTTGGCTGAACACTGCCCGAAGAGAACTCTCAACTGCTGTGATTATCCTCGGTGACTCTGGATCAGTCCTGGCCTCGAACGCTCTCAACTGCTACAACGACAGTATTCATCAACGGGCACGAGACGTTCTGCCTAATCGACTCTGGGAGCACGGAGAGCTTCATACACCCCGACACGGTAAGGCGCTGTTCTCTCCTCGTCCACCCCGTTAATCAAAAAATCTCCCTGGCCTCCGGTTCCCACTCAGTGGAGATAAAGGGGTTTTGTGTAGCAAACCTCAGTCCAGGGAAGGGAGTTCAAAAATTTCCGTCTCTACGTCCTTCCCCACCTCTGCGCGGCCACACTCCTAGGTTTAGACTTCCAGTGTAACCTTCAAAGTCTAACCTTCAAATTCGGCGGCCCTATACCCCCCTCCCTCTCGCTGTCTGCGGCCTCGCGACCCTTAAGGTCGACCCGCCTTCCCTGTTTGCTAACCTCACCCTGGATTGCAAACCCGTCACCACCAGGAGCAGACTGTGCAGTGCCCAGGACCGGATCTTTATTAGGTCAGAGGTCCAAAGGCTACTGAGGGAAGGAGTCATTCAAGTCAGCAACAGTCCCTGGAGAGCTCAAGTACATAGAACATAGAAAAATACAGCACAGAGCAGGCCCTTCTGCCCACGATGTTGTGCCGAACCTTTGTCCTAGATTAACCATCGATTATCATAGAATTTACAGTGCAGAAGGAGGCCATTTGGCCCAGTGAGTCTGCACCGGCTCTTGGAAAGAGTACCCTATCCCCATAACCCAGTAACCCCACCCAACACTTAAGGGCAATTTAGCATGGCCAATCCACCTAACCTGCACATTTTTGGACTGTGGGAGGAAACCGGAGCACCCGGAGGAAACCCACGCACACACTGGGAGGATATGCAGACTCCGCACAGACAGTGACCCAAGCCGGAATCGAACCTGGGTCCCTGGACCTGTGAAGCAATTGTGCTATCAACAATGCTACCGTGCTGCCCTTAAGAACAAATTAATCTACACTATATCATTCTACCGTGATCCATGTACCTATCCAATAGCTGCTTGAAGGTCCCTAATGTTTCCGACTCAACTACTTCCACAGGCAGTGCATTCCATGCCCCCACTACTCTCTGGGTAAAGAACCTACCTCTAAATTTCTCCCCCCCCTATATCTTCCACCATTCACCTTACATTTATATCCCCTTGTAATGATTTGTTCCACCTGGGGAAAAAGTCTCTGACTATCTACTCTATCTATTCTCCTGATCATCTTATAAACCTCTATCAAGTCACCCCCTCATCCTTCACTGTTCTAATGAGAAAAGGCCTAGCACCCTCGACCTTTCCTCGTAAGACCTACTCTCCATTCCAGGCAACATCCTGGTAAATCTCCTTTGCACCTTTTCCAAAGCTTCCACATCCTTCCTAAAATGAGGTGACCAGAACTGTACACAGTACTCCAAATGTGGCCTTACCAAGGTTTTGTACAGCTGCATCATCACCTCACGGCTCTTAAATTCAATCCCTCTGTTAATGAACGCGAGCACACCATAGGCCTTCTTCACAGCTCTATCCACTTGAGTGGCAACTTTCAAAGATGTATGAACATAGACCCCAAGGTCTCTCTGCTCCTCCACAATGCCAAGAACTCTACCGTTAACCCTGTATTCCGCATTCATATTTGTCCTTCCAAAATGGACAACCTCACACTTTTCAGGGTTAAATTCCATCTGCTACTGCTCAGCCCAGCTCTGCATCCTATCTATGTCTCTTTGCAGCAGACAACAGCCCTCCTCACTATCCACAATTCCACCAATCTTCGTATCGTCTGCAAATTTACTGACCCACCCTTCAACTTCCCCATCCAAGTCATTAATGAAAATCACAAACAGCAGAGGACCCAGAACTGATCCCTGCGGTACGCCACTGGTAACTGGGATCCAGGCTGAATATTTGCCATCCACCACCACTCTCTGACTTCTATCGGTTAGCCAGTTCGTTATCCAACTGGCCAAATTTCCCACTATCCCATGCCTCCTTACTTTCTGCATAAGCCTACCATGGGGAACCTTATCAAATGTTTTACTAAAATCCATGTACACTACATCCACTGCTTTACCTTCATCCACATGCTTGGTCACCTCCTCAAAGAATTCAATAAGACTTGTAAGGCAAGACCTACCCCTCAGAAATCCGTACTGACTATCCCTAAACAAGCAGTGTCTTTCCAGATGCTCAGAAATCATATCCCTCTGTACCCTTTCCATTACTTTGCCTACCACCAAAGTAAGACTAACTGGCCTGTAATTCCCAGGGTTATCCCCATTCCCTTTTTTGAACAGGGGCACGACATTTGCCACTCTCCAATCCCCTGGTACCACCCCTGTTGACAGTGAGGATGAAAAGATCATTGCCAACGGCTCTGCAATTTCATCTCTTGCTTCCCATAGAATCCTTGGATATATCCCGTCAGGCCCGAGGGACTTGTCTATCCTCTAGTTTTCCAAAATGCCCAACACATCTTCCTTCCCAACAAGTATTTCCTCGAGCTTACCAGTCTGTTTCACACTCCTCTCCAACAATATGGCCCCTCTCATTTGTAAATACTGAAGAAAAGTACTCGTTCAAGACCTCTCCTATCTCTTCAGACTCTATACACAATCTCCCGCTACGGTACTTGATCGGACCTACCCTCGCTCTAGTCATGCTCATATTTCTCACATATGTGTAAAAGGCCATGGGGTTTTCCTTGATCCTACCCGCCAAAGATTGTTCTTCGCTCTCCTAATCCCTTTCTTCAGTTCCCTCCTGGCTATCTTGTATCCCTCCAGCGCCCTGTCTGAACCTTGTTTCCTCAGCCTTACATACGTCTCCTTCTTCCTCTTAACAAGGCATTCAACCTCTTGTCAACCATGGTTCCCTCACTCGACCATCTCTTCCCTGCCTGACAGGGACATGCATATCAAGGACATGTAGTACCTGTTCCTTGAACAAGTTCCACATTTCACTTGTGTCCTTCCCTGCCAGCCTATGTTCCCAACTTATGCACTTCAATTCTTCTCTGACAACATCATATTTACCCTTCCCCCAATTGTAAACCTTGCCCTGTTGCACACACCTATCCCTCTCCATTACTGAAGTGAAAGTCACAGAATTGTGGTCACTATCTCCAAAATGCTCCCCCACTAACAAATCTATCACTTGCCCTGGTTCATTGCCAAGTACCAAATCCAATATGGCCTCCCCTTTGGTCCGACAATCTACATACTGTGTTAGAAAAGCTTCCTGGACACACTGCACAAACACCACCCCATCCAAACTATTTGATCTAAAGAGTTTCCACTCAATGTTTGGGAAGTTGAAGTCACCCATGACTCCTGCCCTGTGACTTTTGCACCTTGCCAAAAACTCTTTCCCAATCTGTTCCTCCACATCTCTGCTACTATTGGGGGGCCTATAGAAAACTCCCAACAAGGTGACTGCTCCTTTCCTATTTCTGACTTCAACCCATACTACCTCAGTAGACAGATGCTCCTCGAACTGCCTTTCTGCAGCTGTTATACAATCTCTAATTAACAATGCCACCCCCTACCTCTTTTACCACCCTCCCTAATCTTATTGAAACATCTATAACCAGGGACCTCCAACAACCATTTCTGCTCCTCTTCTACCTAAGTTTCCGTGATGGCCACCACATCATAGTCCCAAGTACTGATCCATGCCTTAAGTTCACCCACCTTATTCCTGATGCTTCTTGCGCTGAAGTATACACACTTCAACCCATCTCCGTACCTGCAAGTACTCTCCTTTGTCAGTGTTCCCTTCCCCACTGCCTCACTACATGCTTTGGCATCCTGAATATCGGCTACCTTAGTTGCTGGACTACAAATCCGGTTCCCATTCCCCTGCCAAATTAGTTTAAACCCTCCTGAAGAGTACTAGAAAACTTCCCTCCCAGGATATTGGTGCACCTCTGGTTCAGATGCAACCCGTCCTGCTTGTACAGGTCCCACCTTCCCCAGAACGCGTTCCAATTATCCAAATACCTGAAGCCCTCCCTCCTACACCATTCCTGCAGCCACGTATTCAACTGCACTCTCTCCCTATTCCTAGCCTCGCTATCACGTGGCATCGGCAACAAACCAGAGATGACAACTCTGTCTGTCCTGGCTCTTAACTTCCAGCCTAGCTCCCTAAACTCGTTTATTACCTTCACGCCCCTTTTCCTACCTACGTCGTTGGTACCAATGTGCACCACGACTCCTGGCTGCTCCCCCTCCCCCTTAAGGATCCTGAAGACACGATCCGAGACATCCCTGGCCCTGGCACCAGGGAGGCAACATACCTTCCGGGAGTCTTGCTCGCGACCACAGAATTTCCTATCTATTCCCCTAACCATTGAATCTCCTATTACTATTGCTTTTCTATTCTCCTCTCTTCCCTTCTGAGCCCCAGAGCTAGACTCAGTGCCAGAGACCTGACCTCTAGGGCTTTCCCCCGGTAGGTCATCTCCCCCCCCCCCCCCCCCGGAACAGCATCCAAAAAGGTATACTTGTTTTGAAGGGGAACGGCCATGAGGATCCCTGCACTGTCTGCCTGTTTGTTTTCTTTCCCCTGACTGCAACCCAGCTACTCTTGTCCTGTACCTTGGGTGTGGTTACACCCCTGTAACTCTTCTCTATAACCCCCTCTGTCTCCCGGATGATCTGAAGTTGCTCCAGCTCCAATTCCCTAACACTGTCTCTGAGGAGCTGGAGTTGGGTGCACTTCCTGCACGTATAGTCAGCAGGGACACCGGTGGTATACCTCACCACCCACATCCTACAGGAGGAGCATGCAACTGGCCTAGCCTCCATCCCCTCTTACCTTACAGAATATAGCTGCCCTGTGGACCAACTGGACCTCCGCCCTCCGACTCTGCACCCAGTTAGTTGCACTCTCTGTAAACTCCTGGCTCCCTTCTCGCTCTTTGCGGGAATGTAGGAAATGAAATGAAAGGAGCACCTTACTCCCACCTTGCCTAACTCCCTCAGTCACCAAACTCTCACTATAGCACTCAAATGCACCAAATTCAGCACTTCCTCAGTCACTAAACTCTCCCTATAGCACTCAAAAGCACCAAATTCAGCACTCAGTGCTAACAAAGTCTGCACTGTAGGTGGATCACTTTTATACTGTGAATCTGGCCTCTGAAAACTGGCCTAATCCAATTAACTAATTAACAAGCTCCAGCTGCAAGTACCTACAAGTAGAACCTTTTGTTTAAAGCTGATTGAAAATTCACCTTCTTCTAAACGAAACAGCAACTTAGTAATGGTGGTAAAGACCGGGGAGAAGCATAGGATGGTCATCGACTACAGTCAGACCATCAACAGGTTTACGCAGCGGGACGCGTACCCTCTCCCCTGCATATTCGACCTGGTAAACAGGATCACGCATTACAAGGTCTTCTCCACGGTGGATCTTGTGTCCGCCTACCACCAGCTCCCCATCCGCACTAGTGACCGCAAATACACTGCCTTCGAGGCAGATGGACGGCTCTACCACTTCTTAAGGGTTCCCTTCGGTGTCACCAACGGGGTCTCAGTCTTCCAGCGCGAGATGGACCGAATGGTTGACTGGTACGGTTTACGGGCAACATTTCCGTATCTCTATAATGTCACCATCTGCGGCCACAACCAGCAGGACCACGACGCCAACCTCAAAATTCCTCCAGACCGCAAAAATCTTTACATACAACAAGGATAAATGCATGTTTAGCACCGACCACCAAGCCATCCTCGGCTATATAGTGCGAAATGGAGTTATAGGCCCCGACCCTGAACGTATGCGCCCCCTTATGGAGTTTCCCCTCCCTCACTGCTCCAAGGCCCTGAAGCGATGCCTAGGGTTTTTCAGTTACTACGCCCAGTGGGTCCCCAACTATGCGGACAAGGCCCGTCCCCTGATCCAATCCACAGCTTTTCCCCTGTCGATAGAGGCCTGCCAGGCCTTCAGCCGCATCAAAGCAGACATTGCAAAGGCCACGATGCACGCCATCGACGAGTCCCTCCCCTTCCAGGTCGAGAGCGACGCGCCAGACGTAGCTCTGGCGGCCACCCTCAACCAAGCGGGCAGACCCGTGACCTTCTTCTCACGTACCCTCCATGCTTCCGAAATCCGCCACTCCTCAGTCGAAAAGGAGGCCCAGGCCATAGTAGAAGCTGTGCGACATTGGAGGCATTACCTGTCCGGCAGGAGATTCACTTTCCTCACTGACCAAAGGTCGGTTGCTTTCATGTTCGATAATGCACAGCGGGGCATGATAAAAAACGATAAGATCTTGCGGTGGAGGACCGAACTCTCCACCTACAACGATGAGATCTTGTATCGTCCCAGAAAGCTAATCAAGCCTCCTGATGCCCTGTCCCATGGCACATGTGCCACCGCACAAGTGGACCGCCTCCAAGCCCTTCATGAGGACCTCGGCCACCCGGG
This sequence comes from Scyliorhinus torazame, assembly GCF_047496885.1. Lineage (NCBI taxonomy): Eukaryota > Metazoa > Chordata > Chondrichthyes > Carcharhiniformes > Scyliorhinidae > Scyliorhinus > Scyliorhinus torazame. The sequence goes on along the minus strand of NC_092715.1, from coordinate 213,586,904 downwards.
GGTCACTCCCTTTTTCCATTTTATCAAGACCCGCAACCTGCCTTACTCCATCGAGGAGGTCAGGACAGCCACCAGGGACATCTAAATCTGCGCGGAGCGCAAACCTCACTTCTACCGGCCAGAGAAAGCGCATCTGATAAAGGCTTCCCGTCCCTTTGAACGCCTCAGCATGGATTTCAAAGGTCCCCTCCCCTCCACTGACCGCAACACGTACTTACTGAATTTGATTGACGGGTACTCCCGGTTTCCATTCGCCATCCCCAGCCCCGACATGACCGCAACCACCGTCATCAAGGCCCTCCATAGCATCTTTGCACTGTTTGGGTTCCCCGCTTACATACATAGTGATAGGGGGTCCTCCTTTATAAGCGACGAACTGCGTCAATTCCTGCTCAGCAAGGGCATCGCCTCGAGCAGGACGACCAGTTACAACACCCGGGGTAACGGACAGGTAGAGAGGGAAAACGGAACGGGCTGGAAGACCGTCCTACTGGCCCTATGGTCCAGGAACCTCCCAGTCTCCCGCTGGCAGGAAGTCCGCCCGGATGCCCTCCACTCCATCCGATCACTGCTTTGTACCACTACTAACCTTACACCTCACGAACGTCTCCTTGTCTTCCCCAGGAAGTCCTCCTCTGGGACCTCGCTCCCGACCTGGCCGGCAGCACCCGGACCCATCCTGCTCCGAAAACACGTGCGGCGCACAAGTCTGACCCGTTGGTCGAGAGGGTCCATCTTCTCCACGCGAACCCCCAGTACGCCTACGGGGGGCGTACCCCGACGGCCGACAAGATACGGTCTCCCTACGAGACCTGGCGCCCGCCGGAGCCCCACGCACACCCCAGCCACCTGTTCCCCCCCCCCCCCCCCCCCAACCAGGCACCTGACAGGAGGATCGGTCCTTCCGCTGGCCCCGTCTAGGCCCCTCCATCCACCGACGCACCCCGCAGGAGCTCCCATCCCAGGTCAACCGTTTTCCCCACCAGCGCCGTCTAGGGGTGTCGAAGCTGCCATGGAGATCGAAGCCACGCTCCCGGAGTCACAGACGCTCGAGCCTCCACCAGAGTCACCACTGAAGCTAAGATGATCACAGAGGACGACCAGGGCCCCGATCGACTGATTGCTTCATTTTAAATTGTAAACTGTAAATTTAAATCGTTGTTAGAATTGTAAATAGTTACAAAACGCTGTACGGAGGTATTACGGCACCTCCATAACTAATTCTACCACGTTGCCATGTTTGTAGTATCAGGCCACCACCCCCGCCGGACTCTCTTTTTTTAACAGGGGGTGAATGTGGTAGTCGAGGTATTATGGTACCTGGTATGCTGGAGCACCATTGGTGGAAACTGTATGCTTTCTATTGGTTAAGATGTATGGTAGCTCCGCCCTGCTAGGTAGGGTATAAGAGCCCATGCCGCCCCAGCAGCCTTCATTCTGTACCTGAGCTGCTGGGGGAAACATCTAGTTTATTAAAGCCTTCAGTTGGACTACAAACTCGCTTTAGTGGTCATTGATCGTGCATCAGAGGTGCAGTAGCACACTAGGCAGTTCATTTATCCTAGTGTCTCCTAAACTATTTTCCAATGTGACTCATTTTAACACTAGAAAATTAATGTGATCCAAGACCGCAACAAAATCTAAACCACAACAAAGCAGCATAGTAATATTCGGGGTATAATAACATTTGTGCGCTCTGGTTCATCATATTATACATCATTGGGCAGCATGGTAGCACAAGTGATTAGCACTGTGGCTTCACAGCGCCCGGGTCCCAGGTTTGATTCCCTGGTGGGTCACTGTCTGTGCGGAGTCTGCACGTTCTCCCCGTGCCTGCGTGGGTTTCCTCCGGGTGCTCCGGTTTCCTCCCACAGTCCAAAGACGTTGAGGTTGGGTGGATTGGCCATGATATATTGCCCTTAGTGACCAAAAAAAGGTTAGGAGGGGTTATTGGGTTACGGGGATAGGGCTTAAGTGGGTAGGTGCAGGATCGATGGGCCGAATGGCCTCCTTCTGCACTTATGTTCTATCTATCTATCATATAAATATAGAACTCTTTTTAAAGTCCCTGTAAAAATGTTATTTTAGTCTATTACTTCATCTGAGCCATTCCAGCTCATGGACCTTGGCCAGGAAGTGCAAGCAGTCAGCATTGCTAATCTACAGCAACATCACATGAAAGCTCCCTAAAGGTAATCTTGACAGCATTGATTTTAGTGTGAGATAAGCCAAATAAACATTTCATTTTCTACTGAGGATTTCAAATGGCACAAAATTGTATTTGTAGTCCAAGAGACTGCAGCTTCACAGTGATTCCAGTAACACACAATTTGGCTTTAAAACAAAATGGATTTAATTTGCAAGGTAAGTAACTTATCTGAATGTGGAGCAGTGCTCCTCCTAATCTGGGGAAAGTAGAGTGCTTCTGAACAGGCATAAAACATAATGTGTGACTGTTACTCCCCATAGAACATAGTGCAGAAGGAGGTCATTCGGTTCATCGAGTCTGCAGCGACCCACTTAAGCCCTCACTTCCACCCTATCCCCGTAACCCAATAACCCCTCCTAACATTTATTTTGGTCACTAAGGGCAATTTATCATGGCCAATCCACCTAACCTGCACATCTTTGGACTGTGGGAGGAAACCGGAGCACCCGGAGGAAACCCACGCAGCCACGGGGAGAACGTGCAGACTCCTGTAGCCATGTAAAATGGCTGCGTTCCGATTAATCTGGCCAAAACCCAGTTTAAAACGGCTAACCCAAAAGACTGCTGGGAAAAGCAGCCAAGAAGACACAAGCAGGCAGCTGCAGACAGTTTTGCATATTCGGCTCTGGGAAGGTAGCCTAGATCGATACTGAGGGCTATCAACAGCCCATCAACCCAGGTATTCGCAGTTGCATTCAGGACTGTTTGCAGCCCATCTATTCAGACATCCACAGTTAAATCGGCTATCCACGGGAATAATTGCAACATATTAGCAATTGTATACCGGGCCAGACCTGTCGGCGCCTGCAGTGGCCGAAACAAAGACAGGTGAGCGACCACCCCCCGATCGAGGAATCGCCTCACCTTTGGACACATCGACCCCAGAGATTGGGGACAGATCCAATCACTTGGGACTCCGGGTCAAGGGCCGTCCCGGGAGGCGAGAAGCCCCTGGGCCCTATAAAAGTGAAGGTCCAAGTTCAGATATCTCTCTCTCTCTCTCTCCTCTTCGCCTGCTTGAGACCTTCGCAAGACCAGCCACCGGCAGTAGTAAGTTTGAATCCAGCGATCGCTACCCGGTAGAGACACCTAGCCACCGACCTGTAGCAGCCTTTTGAATCCCGCGGGCCAGATTTGATTGGACAAGCCATTCGTTTCCCTGACCTGGTGGGCTCTTCCTAAGTTAAGTATTGGCCAGTAGTGATAGGTTTATTATATAAATAGTAGTATTAGGGTATTAATATTGCTTGTTGTATATAATAAATGACCGTTTTAATCCTTACTAAGCGGTGTGCTGTATTATTAATCATAACCTGAACTTGAACCACGTGGCGGTATCATAAAGATACCTGAAGACTCATGAGCAAAGGTGACGTAAACAGAGCAAATAGACTAAGGTTAAAAAGAGCAACACTCCACACAGACAGTAACCCAGCGGGGAATCGAACCTGGCGCTGTGAAGCCACAGTGCTTTCCACTTGTGCGACCGTGCTGCCCATTGTGCTCCACACTTGAGGTTTCAGCCACGCTCTCCATATTGCCAGGTGACCGAAGACTTCCTGAAGTCCCACTCCATGCCCCAACCCTACACACACACACGCGCACACACACACAGTCATCATCCCTCTGGCCCCTCGCCAAACACAGGCAGGCACATACACAGTAATCCGCCTCTCTTCCACCCCCATATCATACACAGGCCAGCTAGCTAGTGGCAGCTCTGACAGTTTGAGCCCCAGCCTGCGCCTGAGCAAGTGTGGCTGTGGTGCTGCAGACAACATTTAAAAATCGTCTTGAGAAGAAGAGAAAAGCCCCAAGATGGTGCAATGAGTAGTGCAAAGGGGGCATCTGGCCCTTGGTCGGGGCAAGCTTTGGAGGAAGGGAAGCTCACAAACCCTGTCAATGTTTCTGTGACCCAATAGGGGCTACTACTGTTTCCCTTCAGACTTGCTGGAATAAAAGATATGATAATTAAGAGTTGTATTTGACATTTAGCTTCACTGGGGTAACCGGAAAATGGGTCATGCTGTAGTTGGGCAAGAATATGCAGCAACATTCTGTTTAGACTGTCTAGTTTTAAAGTTATGTTCCCAGCGACTGCTGGGAGATTAATTAGTACTACTTTAATAGGTGGTAAAATTACATTTGTTGAAAAATGAAATGAAAATCGCTTATTGCCACAAGTAGGCTTCAAATGAAGTTACTGTGAAAAGGCCCTAGTCGCCACATTCCGGCGCCTGTTCGGGGAGGCTAGTATGGGAATTGAACCGTGCTGCTGGTCTGCTTTCAAAGCCAGCAATTTAGCCCTGTGCTAAACCAGCCCCTGGAGATTATTATTAAGTTGTGGGTATTCTATTACGCGGTGTGAAAGTTGGCATCATTTACTCAAACAGCAACCATCACGATTATATATTTACAATTGTTGCGTGGTCACTTTCTGTGGCAACAACATGCCAAGTTCCACTTTGCAGTAGTAGATTCTGAGATTTTTCACCGGCAAATAGGGGAGGCCAGGCCATTCTATCTGTTTATAATTGTGCTGATTGATTTGTAGTCAGTGGTTATATTTTTATTGGATGGCATTGTGGAAGTTTGTAGAATCTTTGCATGTTTTTGGATTGTGGTGTTTGATTCTGTTCATTCATCCATGTTGCCACAAGAGGCTTTGACTGGAGCCTATTAAAACATTGCCTTGTCCCATTGTTTATAGCACCTTTTTGAACTCTGGAAAGATTGTGGTGCCCATTAAAATACAATACGGTTTTCCTGATGGCTTAAAGGGTAAATGCATGGGCTACAGTATGTGCGAGGTTTCAGTTTTGATCTTTCATCTTGCTAATTTAGCTTGTCTAGTGATGGTCGATAATGGGAGTGGGCCAGTGATCGGGGTGCTCTATCAGTCTGTGAGTCCAGAATACGGATCGGAAAGATCAGCTTGGGTTCACACCTTAACCGATTTGAATTAGCCAATTGGGCATAGTATTAGGCATATCCCTTTTTTTTTTAAAGCAAAAGAAAATTAAAGGCATATGTTTTTGACTTTGTGCCATCAGCTTTCATTTGCTTCTTAGCATAGTAACCAACTTATATATTGTGCAATGAATTTGAATTTTTTTGCAGTATATCACTTTCAATTAATGACTGACCAAGAAAAACTGCCAAGAAAACGACTCAGGATGAAGTTCATCTGCAGACAATGAGCCAAGGAATTGCTTTTGGGAACACATCACAAGACGTGACGGTAGCACTGTGGCTTCACAGAGCCAGGGTCCCAGGTTCGATTCCCTGCTGGGTCACTGTCTGTGCGGAGTCTGCACGTTCTCCCCGTGTCTGTGTGGGTTTCCTCCGGGTGCTCCGGTTTCCTCCCACAGTCCAAAGACATGCTGGTTAGGTGGATTGGCCATGATAAATTGCCTTTAGTGACCAAAAAGGTTAGGGATTGTTGGGTTACGGGGTAGGGTGGAAGTGAGGGCTTAAGTGGGTCGGTGCAGACTCGATGGGCCGAATGGCCTCCTTCACTATGTTCTATGACTTTCAACTGTGCTTCTGGCATCCAGCTTCTCCTACCAATGTGGGTGCAGGCGTTCAATAACAATGCAGAATAGTGGGAGTGGGTTTGGACGGGGCAGGGAGAAGACCAGGAATGCAGCAGAGGAGAGTCAGTGATGCCATCAGGAAGAACTAGTTTTGCACCAGTAAGGTGGGGAGTATTTTTGGTACATATCTGGGTGGGGGTTTTATTATGTCCGCTGAGCCCCCGCTATCTAGGAAGCTTGTATTCATCCAAGGTCATGGGGAAGCTCGCAGTCTGTACCCCGTGATTCTCAGGAGGGTTATAATCCCTTGCCCCCACTAAGTCCGTTGTGATGGGCCATCGCGCAGGACCTCGGGCCATCTTCGCCCTGGGTTGGCGCTCGGATGTCATCTGCGCAGGTTCTGGATGTGTGCAGCGCACGGGGGAATCGTCATTTGCCAGTTGAGCACCTGAAGCAGCATCTGTGTCCTGGTACATGGCAGCCTCCGTCTTCATTTCTGAGTCAGAATTGGAGATATCGGCATTCAGCATCTCAACGTCCTGGGATCTGTGATGGCGGTTCTGGCGCCAACATCGGTGGAGATGGCAATAATTATGGCAGTTCATCCGGATGAGAATAGGCCAATGCCGGTGTCCTGCTGCGGAGGTGATCTATGTGCCGATTTGAGACTCTACCGTGTGCCCATAACATGTACGACAGTGGCCTCGTCTGCTTAAACATGATGCCTGGGACCCACATTACTCCGTCACTGAAATTTCCGACATGTATCGTGTCGCCGGGTGAAAAACACCAAAGGGGCACATGCCTTCCATAGTCCAATTCTGATTGTGCCTGCCCGCCACGGACTTTCCCGCCAATGTCCGGCTACGCGAGGCTCAGGCATGTGTGGACGCACCACCCCATCAGTAGTTCTGATGCCATCGTGGTGGCGTGCAGCATAGTCCTGTAGTAGAAAAGGAAACTGGCCAGACACATCTCTTGGGAACCCGTAGTCTGCTTCCGCATTCCCCTCTTGAATGTCTGGACCATCCGCTCGGTCAGACCGTTTGGTGCCGGGTGGTGCGGTGCGGTGTGGACGTGATGAATCCGGTTGGTCTGCAAGACAACCCCGAATTCTGTGCTGGTGAATGCCGTCCTGTTGTTAGAGATGAGGATCTCTGGTATTAAAAGACTGCCAGAGCCACTCAATCATGGCCTTGGGGGTCGTCAAAAGCATTCGGTGAATGCCCATCCATTTGGAGTGGGCGTTGACCAGGATCAGGACTATCAATCCCTGGAAAGGGCCAGCAAAATCGATGTGTAGCCAAGATCGAGGCCATTTCCAAGGGTGGAAGGGTGCTGCTGGTGGCAGCTTTGGGTGTTCCTGGCACAGGCCACATTGTTGGGTGAGCTTCTCGATTTCAGTGTCGATGCCCGGCCACCACACGTAATTGCGGGCCAGCGTTTTCATTTTGGATACCCCTGAGTGACCGTTATGGAGATCCTACAAAATTGGGCCTCGCCCCTTCACTGGGACCATTTCACCTGCTTTCCATTGGAGGATACCGTCCTCTATTCTAAGATCCGTGATCTTTGTTGTGTAGGCTTTTAGGTTGTTGGGCAAGGTGAGGTGTTAGGCAAGGTGAGGTGTTGGGCTCCGGACAAATGATATGCTGGACATGGGCTAGCTGGGGGTCGTCTGGATCCAGTCCTGGATCTCGAACGCAGTGACGGGTAACGTGTCCATAAAAATGTAAAGCCACGATTACTTTGTCGGCACAAGCGGGCGGAAGGGGCCTGGTCGGCATGGGAAGCCGATTCAGGGTAACCTTGCCCAGGGAGGTGTTCCAACATGTAGTCATAAGCCGCCAATATTCAAATGTTGAATCTGTGCAGACGTGATGGGAGGGATCGCCCTGTCCTCTTTGAAGAGCCACAGGAAGGGTTTATGATCCGCTAATACTGTAAAAGCATGCCCACAGACGTACTGATGGAACCTTTTCACTAAAAATACCATGACCAAACCCTCCTTGATGATCTGGGCGTAATTCCACTCTGCCATGGCGAGTGTCTGCAAAGCGAGCACAATGGGTCATTCCGTGCCGTCGTCCATTCAGTGAACCAAGACTGCTCCGACACCATAAGGTGAGATGTTGCAGGTGACGATCAGTGGCTTGGCGGGGTCAAAATGGGTTAGCATTCGTGGCAACAAGAGGGGACCAACAGGGCCACAAGGTTTGGGATAAATCCCCCGTAATATTTTGTAAGCCCGCGGAATGAACAGAACTCCATAGGGTCGGTTGGGATGGGGGCCTGCTGAATCATTTGCACCTTGTCTTTGACTGGATGGAGGCTGTTTCGGTCCACGTGGTAACTGAGCCTCCCAGGTGTGCAATATGAGTGTACCCCAGCGGCTGAGAAACAGCGGAGCACCTCGTTGAGGCTCTTCAAATGTTCCTGGTCCGATGTCCCCGTGATCAGTACATTGTCAAGGTAAACCATGACTTGCGATAAGCCGTGCAGTATGTTTAGCATTACACGTTGGAATATTCGCAATCGGGTTTATTCGCACTAGCCCTGGTGTGTATTTACCGTCATGTATTTTCTGGATCCCGGGTCCAAGACCAACTGAAGGTAAGCATCGCTCATGTCGAGCTTCGTGTAAGAGTGACCCCGGCTGAGTTTCACATAAAGGTCCTCAATCAAGGTACTGGGTAATGGTCCAAACAGTTAACCTGGTTTACCGGCATTTTATAATCCCCGCAAAGGCATACGGTGCCAATGGGTTTTAGCACGGGCACTTCTTGTGCTGCCCAATCCACGGAGCTGTATTGGGCGGATGATGCCCAAACTCAGCAGACGATCGAGCTCAGCATCCACCTTTGGTCACAAAGAACAAAGAAAAGTACAGCACAGGAACAGATCCTTCGGCCCTCCAAGCCTGCGCCGACCATGCTGCCTGTCTAAACTAAAATCTTCTACACTTCCGGGGTCCGTATCCCTCTATTCCCGTCCTATTCATGTATTTGTCAAGATGCAACTTAAACGTCACTATCGTCCCTGCTTCCACCACCTCCTCCGGCAGCGAGTTCCAGGCACCCACTACCCTCTGTGTAAAAAAACTTGCCTTGTACATCTACTCTAAACCTTGCCCCTCTCACCTTAAACCTATGCCCCCTAGTAATTGACCCCTCTGCCCTGGGAAAAAGCCGCAGACTATCCACTCTGTCTATGCCCTTCATAATATTGTAGACCTCTATCAGGTCGTCCCTCAACCTCCTTCGTTCCAGTGAGAACCAACCAAGTTTATTCAACCTTTCCTGATAGCTAATGCCCTCCATACCAGGCAACAGCCCGGTAAATCTCTTTTGCACCCTCTCTAAAGCTTCCACATCCTTCTGGTAGTGTGGCGACCAGAATTGAACACTATATTCCAAAGTGTGGCCTAATTAAGGTTCTATACAGCTGCAACATGACTTGCCGATTTTTATACTCGATGCCCCGGCCAATGAAGGCAAGCATGCCGTATGCCTTCTTGACTACCTTCTCCACCTGTGTTGCCCCTTTCAGTGACCTATGGACCTGTACACCTAGATCTCTCTGACTGTCAATACTCTTGAGGGTTCTACCATTCACTGTATATTCCCTACCTGTATTCAACCTTCCAAAATGCATTACCTCACATTTGTCCGGATTAAACTCCATCTGCCATCTCGCCGCCCAAGTCTCCAAACAATCTAAATCCTGCTGTATCCTCTGACAGTCCTCATCGCTATCTGCAATTCCACCAACCATTGTGTCATCCGCAAACTTAGTAATCAGGCCAGTTACATTTTCCTCCAAATCATTTATATATACTACGAACAGCCAAGGTCCCAGCACTGATCCCTGCGGATCACCACTAGTCACAGCCCTCCAATCAGAAAAGCACCCTTCCATTGCTACTCTCTGCCTTCTATGACCTAGCCAGTTCTGTATCCATCTTGCCAGCTCACCTCTGATCCCGTGTGACTTCACCTTTTGTACCAGTCTGCCATGAGGGACCTTGTCAAAGGCCTTACTCAAGTCCATATAGACAACATCCACTGCCCTACCAGTAGTACCTCAGCCAATTAGTTACACTAATTTTTTTGCTGCAGCCGCTCATGGTTAAAAAATAATATCAAAAATGAAATGAAATGAAAATCGCTTATTGTCACAAGTAGGCTTCAAATGAAGTTACTGTGAAAAAGCTCCTAGTCGCCACATTCCGGCGCCTATTCGAGGAGGCTGGTACAGGAATTGAACCGTTCTGCTGGCCTGCCTTGGTCTGCTTTAAAAGCCAGTTCTTTAGCCCTGTGCTAAACCAGCCCCTTTGCATCAATCATATTTGTGACCTCCTCGAAAAAGTCTATCAAGTTAGTGAGACACGACCTCCCCTTCACAAAACCGTGCTGCTTCTCGCTAATACGACCACTTGCTTCCAAATGGGAGTAGATCCTGTCTCAAAGAATTTTCTCCAGTAATTTCCCTACCACTGATGAGGACATATGGAACCGGAGAAACACCAGTCTAGTATCCTGACCCCTCCAACATTGGTCTGGCTCTCGGCGGTAACGACCCCAGGATCAGAGGCAGGAATCATCGGACCCCGAAGGCAGCGCTCTGCGGGTGGCTGTACGCCTTAGACTGAGGATCTCCATGCCCCGTAAGTTCCAGATGCCTTGTTCCGTGCTCTCGCAGGATAGTGATTTTCAGTTGCCCTCTTCAGGTCCAAATGTGGTTCAGCTCAAAGTTTCCTCTATGCTGCAAAACGGCCTGTCTCACAGTGTCTCGGACAGTGATGCCCCAATTCATAGAACTCTGCAAGCTTCCGCAGGCGGACCAAAAGTTCCGGCATAGACCCTGTCCCCCAGTCTCTGAGGCGGTATGGAAATAGAAACGCTGAACAATAATGGGTGGCCTGGGGTTAAAATGCTCACCCACTAATGCGACCCAAGTCTGCGAAGGACCGTGTGTCCGGTGCGTCAGGGTATATTCATGCGGAACAAAATATTGCATTCGCTACACATATTGGGACCTATACCGTTGGGATGGTAAAGTCATGATGTTTAGAAACTTGTTCAGAACAATGCCACTGTGATTTTGGACAAAAGTCCCTAATAAGTGTGAATCTTGTACGGCTGTGGAAAATATTAAACAATGCAATAAAATGCAGGGAGAGTGCTGTTGGAGAGTGGTCTTGCTTGAGAGACTAAAGGAGTTCTGATTGTTCTCCTTTACAGCAGAGAAGGCTAAAATTGAGACATTTTGATAAATTTTGTAAATAAGGAGAAACTGGTTCCTTGGCAGGAGAGTGGTTCTCAGAAGACACAGATTTAAGATAATTAGCAGAAGAATCCGAGGAGAAGTTTTTTTTTGTTGTGTGTAGTGAATTGTTATGATCTGGAAAGCACTGTCTGTAAAGGTGGAGGAAGCACATTTAATAGGCACTTTCAAAAGGAAATTGGATATATATTTGAAAAAGAAATGTTTGTGGTGATATGCATCACTGTAACTACACAAGGGGTTAATGTAAATACACTACGACTAAGTAAACACTCGAGGGAGCACCAGAGACGTTATGACATGCAGACATACAGTTAATGAACACATAGAATAGAACACGATCAATGGGCAGTCAAGACACCCAGAGGTGACAGTACCACAAGGGGACATTACACAACCCATATATAAGGACAGGGCACACATGCTCTGTCTCTTTCCACAGGCGACACTTAGAGTCGAACAGGGGCAGATTAGAAGCATCACACCCACCACGTGGTTTAGAGCAGACTGGTTAGTTCGACCGAGTTACTGTAGCAAGATTAGCAGGAGAATCGAACTCGTAGAGAACTGTGCTAATGGTTCAATGAATCACATTGAACTTACTTCAAAGTATTTTGGTCAAAGCTGCATCAAGTTGCAGCCTGTGTTATCCCAGAGTACATAACACATCAACGTTTGTCGGACTTGGGGGAAATGCAGGGAAGCAAAATTAATTGGGTAGCTTTTTCAGTTGTTGTCAGACGCACAATGTGTTGCTTTATTTATTCTATGATATGGAATGCTTTGTACCCTTTCTGGTCCAGGACCATTTCCCATGAACCAAAGGACACAGTAATCTGGGCGCAGCATTGCTTGGGACATTCCAAGAACCCATTTCCTATTGGTATGCACACTGGAATCCAGGCCTGTTGGATTGGCAAAATTGACAGACTGCTTGTCCAGCCACAACTGAGTTTTGTTCACCTTAGAAAGAAATGTGAGACAAAAAAGTGAATTAACATCAGACAATTAAATATAACCAAACACAAGTTGTTGGAAATCAAATGATGGAGGGGATTTTGCGAATGTGTTCACAGCGAGCGCAAATGGCGAAGCGGACACAAAATCCCATGAGAGCTGGAAAATGAGAATCTACCCAGCGAGATCTTGTTTTCTGATTTTCTCCATCCCCGCCAATGACGTAATGAGTTTCCCACCCAGGAAGGTCAGGAACCTCATTTCAACGCATTTAAATATAACTCGTGGGCTTCCCAGCCATATTGTCCTCCCCACATTAGGAATTCCCCTCTCTCCGACATGACACGGTTTTAAAACTTTTTTAAAAATGTGAGCCGGGTGAAGGGAACCCGTGGTGGATGCACAGGTCATATTATAGCCCTTGTGGGAGAGGGACGTGGCCGGGCAGCACCCTGGTCCTGCACCAGGAGGTCTGCTTGTCAGGTACGCACTTGGGAGACCAGTCGCTCTGCTATTTTCAGAATCTATCACTTATGGTGTCGTCCCTTACACCTTTCTTGTCCTCCCTAAATACATCAACCAAATGTGCTGTGACAACTCGAACTACGAACGTGTGCTGTTAGACCTGCTGCAACAATGTTTGGCCCCATATGTAACAACACCCACTTACTTTATTGCAATGAAGCTTTCGTATAGGCTGTAAAGGAGAATAATAGGCTGTGGAATGACTTGAGATGAATACTGCAATAATGAGTGCATTTCTAGTGGGTGGTGTTACTGGGTGATGCGATAGGGGCTTGGATGGGGTGCTCTTTCCAAGGGCCGGTGCAGACTCGATGGGCCGAATGGCCAGCTTCTGCACTGTAAATTCTATGATTCTAGCCTTTCCTGGAGATTTGTGGCATTGAAGTGGCAAATGTTCCATGTTAGTTTGTATTCCAATCCGAAAGGAAGATGTGACGCTCATTTTGGTTCTTGTTCTAAAACCATTATAATCTATTCTCAGCTCAGTCTTCTTGAGAACTGAAGATGCATTTCTGTATGGATAATATTTTATGTCACTAATATTTTATGACAATAATATGCAGTTAAAGATCAAACCAATATCTGCATAATCACAACACACTATGATTAAGTAATTGTGAATAATGAACCATAACTCAGGGCGACGATGATGGGTCTTCTTGAACTCGTTCTGCAGAAATCATAATGGTGTTCTCACAATGGTGCTGTATAAGGAATTCCAGCAGATTGATTATTTTTACTTGGAAGGTCACCTGCAGTGATGATTATGACGTATCTGCTGGAGGGAGGTGCTGTCAAAGTGCCTTGGTGATTTGATGCTGCACATGCTGCCTGTTCATCTGCTTTAAATCGCTTGTATTATTATTTTATCTATATCCTCTTGTTCTTGGTTCTTCAAATACTTCTACCTATTCCATCCCATCTTTTCATATTTTAAAAAGTCTTTTGTAATGACCTCCTAAATGCATTGTTCCAATGAATAAAGGCTCAATTTTTCAAGTTTTTTGCACTTGTATTGTTCCCTTTCTAAGGGCCATACTGCACAGTGAGGCACAGTAAGACCTGAGGTCTTATGGAGATTTTTTAAACAAACATTTTGTTAAGGAATTTATAGTTTTATAACCACAAAAGATGCAAATACAAATGTAAATCTAATTCAGTGTGTAACACCCCCCCCACCCCCCAACCAGCAACCATACCCCGCCAACATAGTTTATGCACATAATCCCCAAGACCCTCCATCTCCTCTCGCTGAGCCCACCTAATGAGCCACCTCCGGATGAACCCTAACACTGATCCTCTCAGGGCGAACTTAATTTTCTCAAGCCTGAGAAACCTAGCCATGCGCTAACCCATACCCTCCAATTTTGGGGGCTCCGAGTCCCTCCACGCTAATAGGATCCGTCTCCGGGTTACCAAGGAGGCAAAGGTCAAAACGTCAGCCTCTCGCCCCCTGTGTCTTCCGACAATCCAAAGATCGCCACCCTCGCTTTTAGCATTGTGGACATGACATTGGCTAATCCCTGCCAAAATCCCCTAAGCTTCATGGAGGTTTTTTTATAGGGTCATTTATTACCTCTTGGCTTTTATTCTATACTTGGATGATAACTTCTAGACTTCATTTAGCGTTTTTTGTGGTTTTACCAGCTTGAGATGTTACTTTTACTGTGCAGTAAGAAGTTTTACAACACCAGGTTAAAGTCCAACAGGTTTGTTTCGATGTCACTAGCTTTCGGAGCGCTAGTGACATTGAAACAAACCTGTTGGACTTTAACCTGGTGTTGTAAAACTTCTTACTGTGCTCACCCCAGTCCAAAACCGGCATCTCCACATCATGACTTTTATTGTGAACCTAATACCCCCAAATCTTCCTTGCATTGCTGCCAGTACAGAGATAAATTCCAAATGCAGCGTAGATTTGCTTTTTAATTTGCCTGCTATTAACAATAGCAGATAGAATGTGGTCGTTTTACATACCTGAATCACTCTTTCTGCTGCCTGACCCTCAACGTGATCAGGGACCCTGAGCTCCACAGCACCAACATCATACAAGTGATTAGGCAGACACGGTGCTAAATTGTTTTAGATACCTTTGATCCAGGGCCAAGAATTCAAGGGATTTTGTTTATCAACACCCTGAATATACCAAGAATGTTGTAGATCAGGACTGCGAGGTGTGAAAAGAAAACACAGCTGTCACTGCACAAAGTAAATGGAGCAGTTATCACGCGGTAACAAGCAACTGTACCTCCTAGGTGATCCATTGTCATGGTTGCCAAACTCGTGCTTTATGAGGCAGACCCTAATTGAAAACAGAAACTGATCAGGACAGAAACTGATGAGGGCAATGAAAAAAGGAAACTGACCCTCCCCATTTCTTTTGTTTTTATAAATTTAAAGTACCCAATTCATTTTTCCAATTGAGCAATTTAGCATAGCCAATCCACCGACCCTGCACATCTTTGGGTTGTGGGGGCAAACCCTACGCAAACACTGGGAGAATATGCAAACCCCACACTGACAGTGACCCAGAGGCGGGACCTCGGCGCCATGAGACAGCAACGCTAACCACTTCGCCACCATGTTGCCTTCCTAGGAAATGGGGGTTCCATGTAGCTCGGGTTAGTTGTGCGCAGCCGTCGGCTTGGGGTCAGACTACAGTTTAGAAGGAGATTAGCTGAAATTCTTCATGAGGAAAACAGGTTTTGAAGGACTTTGTGACTGAGTTTGATGACCTGTGTACTGTGTGGGCTCAAGCCCATTTATGAGATCTGTCTTCATTGTGTCTGCCATTTAAAGTGTAGTTTATAATTGACCACAATTTGCCTGTTGATTCATGTTCAATTTACATAGAGGATTGGAGATAATCTAAGATAGTTTATTATTTGCTTTGTTTGAGAGGTGTAGTAAAATTTTCTGTTTAAACCGTGGAATCTTGTGTCTTTGTTCTTTTAGCAAATAACTGGGATTTCAGATTTTTCTTTTAAAGCAGTTACTGGTCTCCGAGATCGTAACATCATACTGTATTTCCAGCATGTCTCACAATTGCATGATTTGCAGACTAAAAGCTCACTTCTGTAGATTAAAGTCCAGGCAAAGATTCCCGTTCTTTGTGGATTTGTTCAAGTTAAAACATTACTTCTGGCAAACTGATCCATTTAATCACTGTTCAGCATGATTGGAAATGTTACTTGAACTAGAAATATACTTGCCCAAGTTGTTTTATATTTTTGCTTTGAGATTCATAATTTAGAATGTTTATTCAGTGTCTTGTTTACAAATTCCTGCTGTTAATAGCTAAGTCTGTTATAGATTCAGCAGTTTGACCAAGAGGTCTTTAAACTTGTCAGATGGTGCAATAAATATTGTTCAGATACATTAACTTTATAGTGCTAGGCTGATCATTCCTCCAGACACATTCTTCAATCATTTGGTTTTGATTGGTATCAGCCGTATTGCAGGGGTAGACAAAAGGTCATGGGTACACACTCCATTCCAGAAGAGAGCCCATAATCTACGATGACATTTCAGTGCAGTCCTGCTGGAGTGTTGCATTATTATTTGATTTGATTTGATTAATTATTGTCACATGTATTAGTATACAGTGAAAGTATTGTTTCTTGCATGCTGTACAAACAATGCATACCATACATAGGGAAGAAAGGAGAGACTGCAGAATATAATGTTACAGTTACAGCAAGGTGTAGAGAAAAGATCAACTTAATACGAGGTAGGTCCATTCAAAAGTCTGATGGCAGTAGGGACGAAGCTGTTCTTGAGTCAGTTGGTACGTGACCTCAAACTTTGGTATCTTTTTCCTGATGGAAGAAGGTGGAAAAGAGTATGTCCGGGATGCGTGGGGTCCTTAATTATGCTGGCTGCCTTTCTGAGGCAGCGGGAATTATAGATCGAGTCAATGGATGGGAGGCTGGTTTGCGTGGTGGACTGGGCTACATTCACAACCTTTTGTAGTTTCCTGTGGTCTTGGGCAGAGCAGGCTCCATACCAAGCTGTGATACAACCAGAAAGAATGCTTTCTATGGTGCATCTGTAGAGGTTGGTGAGGGTCGTAGCTGACATGCCAAATTTCCTTAGTCTTCTGAGAAAGTAGAGTCGTTGGTGGGCTTTCTTAACTATAGTGTCGGCATGGGTGGGACCAGGACAGGCTGTTGGTGATCTGTACACCTAAAAACTTGAAGCTCTCGACCCTTTCTACTTCGTTCCCATTGATGTAGAGGGGCATGTTCTCCACTACGCTTCCTAAAGTTGATGACAATCTCCTTCGTTTTGATGACATTGAGGGAGAGATTATTGTCGTCCAGTTCACCAGATTCTCTATCTCATTCCTGTACTCTGTCTTGTCATTGTTTGAAATCTGACCCACTACGGTGGTGTCATCAGCAAATTTGAAAATTGAGTTGGAGGGGAATTTGGCCACACCGTCATAGGTGTATAGGAGGGGGCTGAGGACACAGCCTTGTGGGACACCGGTGTTGAGGATGATCGTGGAGGAGGTGTTGTTGCCTATCTTTACTAATTGTGGTCTGTGGGTTAGAACGTTCAGGATCCAGTCGCAGAGGGAGGAGCCGAGGCCAAGGCTACAGAGTTTGGAGACGGGTTTCGTAGGAATGATGGTGTTGAAGGCTGAGCTGTAGTCGATAAATAGGAGTCTGACCTGGGTGTCTTTGTTATCTAGGTGTTCCAGGGTAGAGTGCAGGGCCATGGAGATGGCATCTGCTGTAGACCTGTTGCAGCGGTAGGCGAACTGTAGTGGATCAAGGAAATCCGGGAGGCTGGAGTTGATTCATGCCATGACTAACCTTTCGAAGCACTTCATGATGATGGATGTCAGAGCCACTGGACGATAGTCATTAAGGATCGCTGCTTAACTTTGTTTTGGTACAGGGATGATGGTCGTCGTCTTGAAGCAGTTGTAAAGAGAGGTTGAAGATGTCTGCGAATACCCCCGCCAGCTGATCCATGCAAGACCTGAGTGCTTGTTCGGGTACCCCATCCGGGCCATTGGCTTTCCGTGGGTTGACCTTCGAGAAGGCTGCTCTGACGTCTGCAGTGGTGATCTCACATACAAGTTCATCCGCGGCTTCTCGGGTGGAGGGCTCGCTCTAGCTGACCTCTTGCTCAAAGCAGGCATAGAATGCGTTGAGCTTATCAGCGAGGGGTGCTTTGGAGCCGATGATTTTATATGCCTTCATCTTGTAGCCCGTTATGTCTTGCAGACCTTACCATAGACAGCGTGGATCCGTGTGGCTAGCCTGGTACTCGAGCTTGGTCCGGTACTGTCTTTTGGCATCTTTGATGGATTTCTTTAGATCATATCTGGCTTTCTTGTATAGGTCAGGGTAGCCTGACTTGAACGCCTCAGACCTAGACTTCAGCAAGCAGTGGATATCCCTGTTCATCCAGGGTTTCCGGTTGGGAAACACGCGGATTTGCTTCTTTGGCACACAGTCTTCTACACACTTGCTAATGAAGTCAGTTACTGTGTGGCGTACTCGTTCAGGCTGGTCGCAGAGTTTTAAAATACTGACCAGTCCACTGACTCTAAGCAGTCCCGTAGGAGATCATCCGATTCCTCAGACCAACAATGCCCGACTTTCTTTGACGGATTTTCCCGCTTCAGTTTTTGCTTATAAGCCGGGAACAGGAGCACAGCCTTGTGGTCAGATTTGCCAAAGTATGGGCGGACGATAGAGCGGTAGGCATGTTTGATATTTGTGTAGCAATGGTCCAGGATGTTTGGGCCTCTGGTGGAACAGGTGACATGTTGGTGGTAACTTGGTAGTATGCTCTTGAGCTTAGCCTGATTGAAGTCCCCAGCTACAATGAACAAGGCCTCGGGATGTTTTGTTTCAAGGCTATTTGTGGTGGTGAATATTTTGTCCAATGTGATTTTCACATTCGCATGGGGTGGGATATAAACTGCCGTCAGGATAATGGAGCTAAACTTCCGCGGAAGATAGTAGGGGCGGCATTTTAGTGTCAGGTATTCTAGGTCCAGGGAGCAGAAACTCGTCAATGTTGCTACATCTAGGCACCAGGAGGTTTTTGTTTGGGAGGTAGACCCCACCTCCCCTTGCCTTGTCTGAGACCACCGTATGGTCCATTCAGTGGATTGAGAAGCCCTCTGGTTTTAGGGCACAGTCTGGTGATGCAGGAGTAAGCCATGTCTCCGTGAAGCAGAGCACACAGCAGTCCCTTAGTTTTCTTTGAAAAGTGAGTCTGGCTTTAAGTTCATCTAGCTTGTTTTCTAGAGAGTGGACATTAGCTAGGAGTAAGCTAGGCAGAGGGGTTTGGGGCCACATTTTTTCACTCTCGCCTGCATGTTTTCCACGCTTCCTGGAGTGACTGCTGCTTTTCGAGCCTGGGAGATGGTGAGAGTATGCAGTGTTCAGGGAATAGTTGTGTCCAATGAGGTTATTCACTCTGGTCGGTGTGTGGATGGAGGATTTGTTGCCTTGCTTGCGGTTCCTGCGTCGGTAGCTGGGTCTGCGCGATTGAGCGTTCCGGGTCGCTGTTGGGTTGCGGTTTGTCTTCACAGGTTGGTAGATGTCCAGACCATGCTCCGACGTGGATTGGGTGAAGGCCGGTAACTGGATGACGTCTCTGGGATCGCGGATGAGACGATGGCCGGGTCCGTGTGTTGGGGTCCGCAGGGTCCTTTCCAGATCGTGGTCTTCCTTCAGAGGGTGGAGGATCTCTAGACCTGCAAGTAAATTTGAAAGAGCAGTATTAGTGATTGTTAGGCTGTGGGAGTTGATTTTTAGGAGTGTGGGGTGACTCTTGAGGGGGGGAGGGGGGGGGAAGAAAGTGGAAGGAGTACTTGGGGCCTGCAGGGGGTCCCAGCTCTCCGGGTCACTGGGGTTGGAAGCTGGGGGGGTAGTAAAGTGGGGAATGAGACATTAAAGCACGGTTCTTGCTCCTGCAGGTGGACGCAAAAGACCCCCAGCTACTATTCATAGAAGAGCAGGGAACAAATTCTCATTGTCTTGATGATATTTATCCCTCCACTACCATGATCAAAATTAATAATTTCGTCATCATCTAATTGCTGTTTATGGGACCTTGCTGTGAACAAACATTACACGCGTGTCCGCACTTCAAAAGTTTTCATGGTTGGATTATGGAAGGTGCTATATAAATGCAAATTTATTCTTTTTGGCTATACAATCAATCCTATTTTCTACTTCACTGATACAAATGACCCCATGACTGACCAATACAAAATGACCAATGTTATTTCAGTCAGTTTTTGAGCACTGGCACCCTGTATTGATCTACAAAATATCATTGATCAAATATAATCTAGAAGTTCGAATATGGATTGAGTATGAACATCAAAAGAACAGAAACAGTGGCAGTTAGAAGCAATACATTAGAAGAAGCTAGAGTGAATGATGTCCCAATGGAAGAAGTAGATATGTTTGTCTACTTAGCACAAATGACAACCGAGGTTGGCAGATGCGATGCCGGAATTAGAAGAAGATAGAGATAGTTGGAAGTAATTTTGTAAGCATGAAGAATGTGTGAACAAGAAAATTCAAGCTTGGAGTGATGAACAATCTCGCAAGATGCCACATTCTATCTACTTTGCTGTATGCCCCATAAACCTGGATAACAAATAAAGATCTGTGAAAGGGAATAGGGGCCTTTGAAATGTGGATGCTAAGACATATGCAAAAAAAATCCATAAACAGACATGAAGAGGTGCTTCAAAACGCAAAAATAAACATGACTCTTCAATGACATCTAGAAAAGAAAATGTCAGTAACCAGCCATTTGAATCAGTTCTGAAAGGCTGCAGAGATCTCCAAGAGGGCAAAGTGGAATGAGGGTTGATCTAGGCCTGGTTGGGTGATGGATGTCACAGAGCGGTTTCAGACGAGCTGCAATGGTTGTGTGAGGATGGCGCAAGACAGACGAACATGGCGGTCCTGGATTTTTAATCCTTGAGGCGGGTAGGGGGAATCAGGAAAATTCCTGGCACAGCTTGCCAACCTCAGGAGAAAATGCCCACCATGGCGGAATCTTCATTGGGTTGGGAGCGAGCTAGAGGTTGGCCTGTTGACCCAGGAAGGGTGCTGAGATGGGCTGTTTAAAAGCACCGCTTTGGAACCATCCCTCACTCCTCACTCTCTCAACACTCCCCTGCCACCCCCTATCCTCTAATGGCTTTCCATTGACCCACTGTACACTTTTAGTATCAATGAACATCACATTGTAAATTAGGATGTGTAAAAAGAAGTTTTGAAAAACTGTACTTCATTGATGAGTCTCACCAAAGTCTGGACTGAAAGCTGGTAAAATGTCAATCATCGAGACCCTTCGAAGTTTCAAAAACCACAAATGGCAAACAATTTGCTTATTTTAAGAAACATTCGGAAATTGGCTGCAGAGATCAGCGAGCCTGAGCTGTCAATCAAAATATTTTACACTGGGGAGCGGGTGTTCTGTTATTCTAATAGATGTAAGGGCTCAGACAAGCCTCATTTAGTGCCGTTGGGCTGAGAACACATTGTTTCATTGATAACTCGGGCTCTTTGATCTCAGAAATCTATTTCACTGTTTGTTGACATAAGCAAATGTTTACATGTGTGTATTTTTTGAAGCTTCAAAAATGCTTGGATGTTTGACACTTATCAGCTCTCAGTCCAGACCTTTAGTTCATGGGAGGGATTCATCAATGGAGTACATTTTTTCAAAGATTTTTAAACACTTTACAATGTAATGTTCATTGACCCACTCTATGCTTTCTGGAGCCATTGAGCAAAGAAGTACCAGAGCTTGGCTTAGGGAGCTTGAGGGGACCAGCGGTGGGGTAAGTTGCAGCCTATCATAGGGGCTACCTTTTGAACTTGTGCTTTAAAAGGTACCCTCTTGCAGAGTAGGGTTCGTGACCCCTCATGAATCATGATTCCTTAAAAACCATGGCCCAACTCCAGGAAAATTGTGGAGGAGTTGGAGATGCCCATCTCTGCAACGGAGTCCTCCAGGGCAGTCATGCTACATGTAGGTTCTTATCCTTTAAAGGCACTCCGAAATCTATCTCAGCATGGGAATGGGGTTGAGAATCCTGAAATCGGGGCCCATTGCCATTTTCAAAGAGCTGCTGAGTTAATCCAACGTGAAAATCTGGCCCAACATACCGCAACAAACAAACAGCAGCCTTGATTTGTGAATCACCACAACAATTACTTTATTAGTAGTTGGAAAGTGTTGAAACTGAGGGAATAAAACAAAACAAATAACCTGCAAAATATAAAATACTACATTTATAGCTGCTGTTTATTATGGCATGCAGCCAATTTAATCCTTTTGTTCGTTTAATATGACAAAATCCTGCCACCTACAGAACAGCACAGTTTTAAATGAAGTCAACAACAATAGTGCTTATCTTCATTGGCACTGATACCATTTAAACAATTAAAGGAAATATGGCAGCAAGATCTGACAAACCACTATGCAATACTGACCAGACGGTGGGGAAACTTGTCTGTTTTTTAAAATAGCACTATGGGATCTTTACATCCACCTGAAAGTTACTCACTTTCATCTCTAATGCTCTATACATCTTTGTAATCCCTCTTTTTCTTCATAAAGCTAGCAGGTGTTAGGCATGCGCAGTGAATAGCGGGCTAGACGACTGCTGAATATGTATGAAGCTCAAGCTATGGAAGTGAGCTGAGGAAACATTGAAAGGTGCAATGTGCATCTGTCCGAATTGTTTCAAATCAAGAAGGAAAGCAATGAATCATTGCATTCTTTTATCAATTCTCACGTCCACAGGATGTCCCAAGATGGCAAATGTCAGACTATGCCTGCTTTATCTACCCTCTCAGCTGGGGGGAGAAAATAATGCCAAGGTTAACGCTGAGCAAGTCGCCTCACTACTCCTCAAATCCAGTTCCGTTCATTGCTTTTGTTCCAGACGGTGGAGATGGGGACTGTTGGGAACCACAAAGGGGATGAACACATCAAGGTGTGGCATGGCTGAGGCATTACATGAATACGTTACATCTGTCTTTACCAAGGAAGAAGATGTTGTCCAGGTAACGATGGAAAAGGAGATCGTTGAGAGTTGAATGGTTTAAAATTGATAGGTAGGAGGTATTTCTGTTTGTAAAGTTGGTGAGGACCCAGGACTGGATGAGAAGCAAATCGTGAGTGGAAATCATGGAGGCACTGACTGTAATTTTCCAATCTTCCTCCAACTCGGTGATGCCCACGTTGCACCCCATTCAAAAAAGGGTATAAAAAGAGAAACCCAGCAGTTACAGGCCAGTCAGTTTAACTTCGGTGATGAGGAATTTTTAATGAAAATTTGGGACAAAGTTAGTGGTCACTTGGGCAAATGTGGCCGCATTAAGCAAAGCCAGCATGGAATTGTGTTTAACGAACTTGCTTCAGTTTTTTGAAGAGGTAACTTATAGCATTAATGAAGGTAATGTCTTTGATGTAGTGTACATGAACTTCTAAAAGGTATTTAATAAAGTGCTGCATGACAGACTTGTGACCAATGTCAGTAGCAACATGGTTACAATTTTGCTAAGTGACGGGAAACAAAGAACAATGGTGAATAGTTGTTTTTCTGAAGGGAAGTTTATAGTGGCAATCCCTAGAGATTGGTGGAGTAGTACTAGATGAATTGCTCCTTCTGAGGGCCAGCAAAGACATGACAGGCCAAATGGCCTCCCTCTGTGCTGTAACCAGCTTATTCTTTTCTTAACCCTTTTTTGCTTTGTCGTTCTCCTTTCCCTACTATGAGTTTAGCCTGTAGTAACCAACTATGAAATTACTTGACTTGTGCCATTAGTAGCATTATCCCATGGTACTTGGTCATCTATATGGATTTTCTATTTACTTGAGGTGTGTGAACTTGTATGCAAGCGGGTGCAATGTAGCCTATATGTCTCTTGATGGTGTGTAAATTGTGGAGATGACCAAATTTGTTGAAAAAACAATTCATTGTATAAGATCTCTTTGTTCAAGGAGACTGAGTCACTCTGGTAGTCAGTACGAACAGTATTAATGCATATCATAATGTGCAATGTAAGAAGTCTTAAACATGATGTGCAATGTTTATGAATGCTCACTGTTTGACTTTCTGGAGATTTAAGGCTGGTCAAGTTGTTAAGTAACTGAACTTTTATACTTCTGATGTAGACTGACCAATATGTCCTGTTTCCCACTGATGGCAGCAGGAGGCCCTCTGGTCAGAGATTAGCAGGGGTCCACAGACGAGACTAGGTACAGTGCAGCAAAAAGGATGGAAAACCTTCTGTGAGGATAAGTTGCATGGTGCAGTCACTGCAATGTGGCATTCATAAGGTCATCAACCAATGTAAATGTGTGAATGTACAGAAATACTGGACAGGAGTTTGCGTTCCAGGCCTTGGCATCAGTGGAAACATGTGAGCTAAATGTGTGGAAACCAGATCATCATGGAACATAAGAACTAGGAGCAGGAGTAGGCCATCTGGCCCCTCGAGCCTGATGGAAGTTGTACCATTGCAGGAAGGTTTGTGTGTGGAATACTTACAGGGCACCGGAACTGTCATAGGCAAGCATGCTCACTTAAGGGGTAAGTTGCCCATCGAGATGACACTTGATAGCTGCAGGACAAAAGAGTGCATCACACCAGGAAGTGCTCCAAGACTGGTGATGGTGTCCCTGTCGAAGAGTTAGCAGACGAGCAAGCTGGTTGCTTCTGTGCAGACCAAGAGGCTGGAGTCTCGAGGCATCTGCACGAGAATGCCTCCAATCTAATGTTGACAACGGGATGTCAACAGGTATGCATGAGACATTGATGGGAAAATGGATTGTGTATTTTCCATTGCAGGTTCTTGCAGCAAGGTGAACATTGGAACCAGCATAAACCAAGCTGACCTCTGAAGACGAAGACATGGAATGCTCAGAGAATGCACCATCACATCAGTCGCCCACAACCTCCACCAGCACTGAGACAGTACACTCGGTGGGGAAACATTTGAGATTTGGCTCGGGATCACAATCTGGCGAGTACATCACAGAAATGCCCCCACAGTTGATGGAGGTTAAGGCTAACACCCAAGAGAGAGGACTTCTGGTGTCTTCTGGAGACCGGCTGAGGCCTGTGCTGATGGTGGATATGGTCATTAGACATTTTAAGAAGATGCACAGACAGGCAGGGGAAATCTAGCAGAGATGAAACCATGCGCCCACGTGAGCAAGTTCTGTTATAGCTTTGGCATGCGAGTACTTGTCTTCCTCCATGGAGCAGTTGGCCTCTGCCCTGGAGTGCCAGGTCCAGTGGAACTATTCGTGGCTGCTGGATATGGGCTCAAACGTGCATTCCATCACTCTGATCATGGACTCTATGCAGCGGTACTTTGGCGTAAAGGGGAACAAGGCACCTTGATCTTCTCCAGGAGCCCTTCTCCTCCAGGATTCAGAGGGATGCCATGGTGCACCAACAGGGAGGAGGAACACCAGCAAGCTGCTCGGGAGGTATAAATCAGAGGACATTCCAAGGGTGTGCTGCCATTCTTCCTCCCTCTGCCAGTGACTCCAGCAGCTGAGGTTAAAGAGGGTGCACCTGAACCTGTGTAGGAGACTCTCAGCAAGCCGGAGGACTCCGACAACCAGAGGACGTTTGCCAAGTTCATCTCAGGCAGTGGGGCGTAGCACGCCAAGGCTTGCTCCACCTCCGTTTCAGATGTTGGGGTAGCACCAAAGCACAGTTGTTGAAGGTGTAATCTTAAAAAAATGTTATGACGGGCTTTTGAATGAGCGTCAGAGACTGCAGCTGGAATTTGGGCTCCTGTCCACAGGTAAGGCAGAGGGACAGCTGAGGAGGGCAAGGGGGAGCGGTGTATGAATATGGAGGAAAAGCCAGCAGGATGCTGGCGCACCAGCTGAGGAAACAGGAGGCGGCGAGAGAGATTGGGAAAGTGAGAGATACAGGGGGGGGAAGGTGGTTTTGAATCCGGTGGGGGTAAATGATGTGTTTCGGGAGTTCTATAGTAAATTGTATAAATCGGAACCCCCAGCCGGGGAGGAGGGTATGGACCGATTTCTGGGAGGGTTGGGGTTCCCGATGAGGAGTTGGTGGAAGATTTGAGAGCCCCAATTGGGCTTGGGGAGGTTATAGACGGATTGGGGGCAATGCAATCGGGTAAAGCCCCAGGACCGGACGGGTACCCGGTGGAGGTTTGTAAAACGTTTTCCTGGCTGTTGGGGGCCGCTCTTTGTCAAGGCTTTTAACGAGTCAAAGGAGCTGGGAGTGCTCCCCCCAACGTTATCGCACGCATCGATTTCCCTGTTTTGAAACTGGATAAGGATCCTGAGAGCTGTGGCTTGTATAGGCCAATCTCCCTGTTAAATGTAGATCCAAAACTGCTGGCAATGATCTTGTCCATACGCATAGAGAATTTTGTCCTGGGGGTAATAGGGGATGACCAGACGGGATTTGTTAAGGGACGACACCTGATGTCTAACATTAGGTGGCTCGTTAATGTGATAATGGTGCTTGTGGAGTGGCGTGAGGTTGAGGTGATGGTGGCCATGGATGCAGAAAAGGGTGGATCGGGTGGAGTGGAGGTAATTATGGGATGTTCTGATGGTTTGGGGTGGCGGGGGAGGGGGGGGTGTGGCTGGGGGGAGGGGGAGGGGGGGTGGGTTGGGGGGGGGGGAGGAGGGGTGTGGAACATAGGGTCTTGCTCTGTGCAGATAATTTGCTCCTTTTATATAATAGACCCATTGGGGGGGGGGGATTGCAGGAATTATGGGAATACTGGAGGAATTTGGTCAGTTCTCAGGTTACAAGCTGAATATGGGCAAGGGCGAGGTGTTTGCGATCCGGACAAGGTGGTAGGAGAGGAGACTGAGGGAGATGCCGTTTAAAGTGGTGGGAAGGAGTTTTAGGTACCTGGGGATTCAAGCGTCAAGGGACTGGGGTCAGCTACATAAACTAAATTTGGGCAGGGTGATTAAGCAAATGAACGGGGACTTTCGTAGGTGGGATGTGCTCCCTCTGTCACTGGCGATGAGGGTACAGACTGTGAAAATGACAGTCCTCCCGACATTGCTGTTCGTGTTTCAGTGTCTTCCAATCTTCATCCTCCAGGCATTTTTTAGGAAGATGAATGTGGCGATCTCTGGTTTTATATGGGCCGGGAGAGCCCTGAGGGTGTTTAAGGTGGTGGATGAAATACCAATCCAGTGCACTGCTTTTTTCTGGATGATGTTGAGCCTCGTGTTGTTGGAGCAGCACTCCTCCAGGCAAGGTTGTTCTGCATGGGAACCGGGTATCCAGGCTTTGTGGGTTTTGCACAGGTATCATGAGCCATGTCTTCTGAGGATGTGCCCTGTTACCCAGAAGTCCACCCCACCCATGCGGCCATTGAGATGGAGAAAACCGGTGTGTTACCCGAGAGTGACTAAGGATGTAAATCTCATGAGAGCTCCCTGGGAAGTGAACACACAGGTGAAAGATTCCTTTCTGACCACAGACCAAATTCCAATTGAAAGAGTGAGCCCCCTTTTGTTTTATGAAGGCTGCTGGATGACCCCAGGCAACCTTTCCGCCATTTGTGCATTCAATTCCTCCTCTTATGTACAGACGTCCAGTTTTGGCACCAAATCCCCTAGCTCTGGCAGCCGGTCTCAGGCTCCTTGGTGAATTGCACAAAATTGTTAGCTCTTCTGACAGAGCGATGATGACCTCCCTGATACATTTGTGTGTTGCCACATATGTCTCCTGTAGAGCACTGGAAAGAGACACGGGCATAGAAATTCAATTCCACAGTGACTTCTCCGGTTTCTGGCATTGGATTGCCCCCAATCCATGAAGACATAGGCCGTTCTGAAGGAATGGACATAGGTGAATGACGGAAGCTCACAGCCACCTCAGCTGTCTCTGATATTTGCAGACAGTTGCAGCACTTGGTGGTGTCTCACTGGCCCCTGGTTGGCAGCATCCTGAGCTGCCAAAATCAATGCTGGCATCCCTTGTTTGTGTTTTGGATTTATGCCTGGCCCTGGGCCACCTTTTTGCCAGTTCCTCGCCAGCTGTGCCAGAGCTTGCAGAAACACTGGGTGCACTTGACTGATCTTGTCTGCCTGAGGTGAACTTCAAACAAAAGCCAGGCAAAGCCCTGGTCAGCACAGTCTTTAAGGCCCGCCCTCCTTTGCTGATCACTTTTGATCAGTGGGGAACCTTATACTTCACATTGGTCACATTCTGGTCTCGACCCACCCCACTGTGGACAACTCCATCCCTCCGCTTTACTCCAGAGAACTCTTCATGTTACAGTTATGTCTGTGGACATTCACACTGTGACCCTGGAAATGGAAGTCATCACCCTGCACCCTCCCTCAATCACCTTGACTTCCCCGCCTTCAATCTTGCCCTTCATTTGGTGACCCTCGCACTGTTGAATTGTTGAAAATCTAACTGGTTCACAAATATTCTTTTGGGAAGGAAATCTGCTGTCCATCCCTGGTCTAGCTTGTATGTCACTCCACTCCCATATCAATGTGGTTGGCTCTTAAATTGTCTTGTGAAGTTGCCTACAATTCACTCAGTTGCATGAGTATTGGGTAACAGCATCCACATCCACACAAGCAATTCCAATTAAAAACGGTGTCCGATTCGCTGGGGTCGGGTTTGACATACGAGAGGCTGACGGGCTGTAGCAACTCCACTCCCCACACACACTTATCCCAGCAAACAAGATGGCAACACAGAGAGCGGCACCCTTGTTTGCAGACCCCTACTGGCCGCCGTGGAGGAGAAGCGGGCCTGTAGCACCTGAGAGAGCTTTAAATAAAAAAGATAGAATGCTCACTCTGAACTTTACCAGCTTCGCGTACTACCTGGTTGGTGTCCCAGAAGGTGGTGTTCGACATTGGTGTTTTCAATCGAGCTGTTTACTGATTAGTTGCCTTCATCTGCGGAGTTCCCTCGTGAAATGACTAGCCTCTGTGGAATGGGAAAATAATATTAGATTTAAATGGTAGGAACTCTTCAAGAAGAAGTAATAGTCTGAGGTGCGTCTGCTGTGTGGAATTGTTTACACTGTGGGTGGATTACATGGTAGTGAGCAACAGAAAAACAACTATGCAACTCTTGCATAATAGCTTTTGCCCAGAGGTTATGATTCACAACTCCCTTTCAGATTGTGAGTTCTCTGTGCATAGATTGCCCGTGGAGAAGGGAAATGTGACTAAAAGTCCTCTGGCGGGATTCTCTATTTCAGAGATTTAAGTGTTGACGCCGGGACGGAATCTGTGGACTTCCACCACACAAAATTGGCACCGCTCCCGGTCCAATTCATTAACCATTAATAGGCCAGCACCGTCACGCGAAACACAAGCAATTCCAATTAGAAACGGTGTCCGATTCGCTGGGGTCGGGTTTGACATACGAGAGGCTGACATGCTGTAGCAACTCCACTCCCCACACACACTCATACCAGCAAACAAGATGGCAGCACAGAGAGCGTCACCCTGGTTTGCAGACCCCTGGCCGCCGTGGAGGAGAGGCGGGCCACCCTGTACCCTGGGGTGGGAAGTAGGTTGCCACCTGACGCTGGGGCTGGGTCATGAGCACTGTGGGCCCCACTGCCAGGACCGGACAGCAGTGCTACAAAAAACTGCACAACCTCTATAGGGTTGCCAGGGTGATTAGGCACCCCCCACCCCCCGGGAGAGGCTGCGCTGGGTTAGAGAAGACTGGAGGGGGACTGGGGGATCTGCAGCACCTCACCGCAGTTGTGCGGCGGGCACTGGACCTGGTTGGTAGGCTTGGAGAGAGAATAGTTGCTGAGGTGGAGGTCGGCATCGGGCGAGCAAGTGCTCCCCCGCTGAGTTGTACTTCCCCCATGGCACGTGTAGCACCACCCTCACACCATCACCCACGCCACCTCAACGTGCAATCCAATTGGGCAGCACGGTAGCATAGTGGTTAGCACAGTTGCTTCACAGCTCCAGGGTCCCAGGTTCAATTCCCGGCTTGGATCACTGTCTGTGCGGAGTCTGCACGTTCTCCCCGTGTCTGCGTGGGTTTTCTCCGGGTGCTCCGGTTTCTTCCCACAGTCCAAAGACGTGCAGGTTAGGTGGATTGGCCATGCTAAATTCCCCTTCGTGTCCAAAAAGGTTAGGTTGGGTTCAGGGGAAAAGGTAGAGGTGTGGGGCTTTTTTTTTTAAAAAAAAAAAAAAAAAAAAAAAAGTTTTTTATTGGGTTTTTGTACAGAGTATATTTCACCGTTCTGTACACAGGATATGATCTATCTGTATACATGTAAGTAGGCATCCGTTTCTGCCGGCGAGGCACTTTCCGGAGGGCAATCCTCGAGTGGGTCTGGTGCAGGGGTTGCCCCCCCCCCCACCCCCACCCGTGGTTCGCCTTTCCTTTCTCTTAGAATGAGTTGTGTCCCGTTTCCCCCCCCGGTCTATCTCTCCCTTTCATGCTTTGGCTTCTTTCCCCTAATTCTTGGCTACCTGGCTATTCTTCTCCATGTTTGTTGGCCACAAACTAGTCCCGGAACAATCGGGTGAATGGCTCCCACGTTCTGTGGAAGCCGTCGTCTGACCCTCGGATGGCGAATTTAATTTTCTCCATTTGGAGAGATTCCGAGAGGTCAGACAGCCAGTCTGCAGCTTTGGGTGGTGCTGCTGACTGCCAACCGAACAGGATTCTATGGCAGGCGATCAGGGAGGCAAATGCAAGGGGTCTGCCCTCCTCCCCAGGAATAGATCTGGCTGGTCTGAAACCTCGAAGGCCGCCACTTTCGGGCATGGATCCACCCTCACCCCCACCACTTTGGACATTGCCTTGAAGAAGGCTGTCCAGTACTCCAAGTCTGGGGTAAGACCAGAACATGTGGGCGTGGTTGGCCGGGCCTCCTTGGCACCGTTCACATCTATCCTCCACCTCTGGGAAGAACCTACTCATACGGGTTCTTGTTAAGTGGGCTCTATGTACCACTTTTAGTTGCGTCAGGCTGAGCCTTGCGCAGGTGGAGGTGGAGTTGACCCTATGCAGTGCTTCGCTCCAGAGTCCCCACCCAATCTCGATCCCCAGGTCCTCCTCCCTGATGCGACATCGATTCACTGAGAGACACGTTGAGAAGTAAACCGTGGTTTTAATCAGCTTACAACTGAGCCTGCCTGTGACCTGTACAACAAAGAATGCGGACCCGCAGATCAGCTTCCTTTAAAGTTCCTGTAAGGGGTGGAGCCATGGGCGAGCCCGTACATGCCCCGACATATTTCCCTGTGGGTGAAGCCGTACAGTGGCCCATAGGTGGAGCCCACAGGGTTAAACACATAACGTAATACGATACAGCAGTAACATGATATCACCGTGCACTGATGAATTAACAGTAGTTCCATTTACCACACTCCCATTTCCTTCTTGTTGGGTCCAGTACAATGTCGGCCCCTTCTACCAGTCGGTCGTACATGTCGCTGCAGTTTGCTCTCTCTAATATGCTTGCGTCCAGTAACACTTCCAGTAATGTCTGTCGTGGCGCTTGTGGGTAAGTCCTTGTCTCCTTTCGTAGGAAGTTTCTGAGCTGCAGGTAGCTTAGCTCATTCCCCTGGTCAGCTGGAATTTCTCTGTCAGTTCGTCCAGTGTCGCAACCCTGCCATCGATGTATAGGTCCCTGACTGTCAGTGTCCCCTCGTCCTGTCTCCACCTTTTGAAGGTGGCGTCGGTCAGTGTTGGTGTGAACCTATGGTTATTACAGATGGGAACTTTGACATTTTGGTCAGACCAAATTGCTGCCGTAGCTGGTTCCAGGACTGGAGGGTGGCTATCACCACCAGGCTGCTGGAGTGTGTTTTGGGTGGGGATGGGAGTGCCGCCGTGGCGAGGGCCCGGAGGGAGGTCCCCTTACAGAAGGCCTCCTCCGCGCGCATCCACTCGGCCTCTGGCTCCTTGATCCATCCCCTTACTCGCTCGGCCGTCGCCGCCATGATTAGTTTGTCTACTGCTTGGAAAAAGGCCTGGGAGATGTAGATCAGGATGGCTCTGAGTAGGAAGAGGTACCTGGGCAGCACGTTCATTTTGATCGTCTGGAGTGTGTTCCATCTTTGCAGGTCCTTTTTTACTTCCTCTGTCAGACTGGTGAGGTTCCATTTGTGGATCCCTTTCCAGTCATGGGCTATTTGGATCCCCAGGTAGCGGAATTTGTGTCGAGCTTGTTTAAACGGCAGTCCCGTTAATGCTGCCTCACCTACTTGTGGGTGTACCGGGAAGATCTCGCTTTTGCTCATGTTGAGTTTGTAGCCCGAGAAGGCGCCAAACTCTTTCAGGAGCGCGATGATTCCGTCCATGCTGCTTTGTGGGTCCGAGATGTAGAGGAGCAGGTCATCTGCATAGAGTGAGACTCTGTGCTCTCTGCCACCCCGTCGGATCCCCCTCCAGATTTTTGCCGCTCTGAGCGCAATTGCTAGTGGCTCGATTGCTAGGGCGAACAGCAGCGGGGACAGTGGGCACCCTTGTCTGGTGCCCCTGTGCAGCTGGAAGTATCGGGAGTTGGTGTTGTTTGTCCGTACGCTCGCCATGGGAGTGTTGTATAGGAGTTTTACCCAGGAGGTGAATCCTGTTCCAAGCCCGAACCGCTCCAGCCTCTGATGTATTTCCATTCGACTCTGTCGAAGGCCTTTTCTGCGTCTAGGGAGGTGATCACCGCTGGTGTTCTCTCCCCAGAGGGGGTCATTATCACGTTCAGCAGGCACCTGATCTTGGAGGTCAGCTGTCTACCTTTGACAAAGCCTGTCTGGTCTTCTGCGACCACCTCTGGCACGCAGTCTTCTAGCCTTTTGGCTAGAACCTTGGCCAGTATTTTGGCAACTGCGTTCAGCAGTGAGATGGTTCTGTATGACCTACATTCCGTTGGGTCTTTATCTTTCTTGGGTATCAGCGAGATTGAGGCCGATGCTAGCGTGGGTGGCGGTGTGCCCTTGGCCAGCGAGTCCGTGAACATCTCCCGCAGGTGCGGGGCCAGTGCTGTTGTGAATTTTTTGGAGAAGTCCGCCGGGAATCTGTCCGGTCGTGATGCCTCCCTGCCTGCATGGAGCTTATGCTATCCATGATCTCTCCCAGTGCTAGTGGTGCTTCCAGGCCCCGTTTTCTGCCCTCTCCCACGACTGGTATGTCCAATCCATCAAGGAACCGTTTCATCCCGGCCTCTCCCGTTGGGGGCTCCGAGGTGTACAGCCCTTGGTAAAAGGCCCTGAATGCCTTGTTGATCTTTTCTGGCTCTGTTTGTAATGCGCCTCTAGTATCCCTGATTTGCGCAATTTCTCTGGTGGCTGCCTGCTTTCTCAGCTGGTGTGCCAGCAGGCGGCTGGCTTTGTCTCCGTGTTCTTATAGGATCCCGTGTGCTTGGCGGAGTTGAAGCACTGCTTTCCTGGTGGAGAGCAGATCAAAGTTCCTTTGTAACTCTTTCCTCTCCGCCAGGAGCTCTACGGTCGGGGCCTCGGAGTATTTACGGTTTACCTCCAGTATGGAGTCGACCAGCTGCTGCCTAGCTGCCTTTTCCTCCCTATCTCTTTGCGCTTTGAAAGAGATGATTTCCCCTCTTAGTACGGCCTTTAGTGCTTCCCAGAACGTGGAGGACGAGACCTCCCCGTTCTGATTGTTCTCCATGTATTCTGCTATGGCCCGCGATATCTTTTCGTTGAAGGTCTTGTCAGCTAGTGGGGCAACGTCCAGCCTCCATGTGGGGCGTTGGGCCCTGCCTGTCTCCAGCCTCACGTCCATGTAGTGTGGAGCATGGTCTGATATCACAATTGCGGAGTGTTCCACTCTGTCTCTCCCCGGAAGCACCGTTTTCCCCACTGCAAAGAAGTCAATTCTGGTGTATACGTTGTGTACTGGGGAGAAGAAGGAAAACTCCTTCTCCCCTGGGTGGGTGAACCTCCAGGGGTCCACTGCTCCCATCTGTTCCATAAAGTGACCGAGTTCCCTTGCCATGTTTGCGGTTTTCCCCGTCTTGGGATTCCCCATGATTAGCCGGTGCGTCGCTATGTCAGGGATTTCTGCCATGGTCTTTTTGATGAAGCTCGGGACGTTCCAGTTGGGCGCATACACGTTAACTAGTACTACCGGTGCCCCATCCAGGGTCCCGCTAACCATGACTTAACCTCCCCCCGGGTCCGCAACCGTCTTTGTCGCCCTAAACATCGTACATTTGCTGATCAGTATTGCCACCTCCCTGGCCTTCGTCCCGTCCAGGAATGGTAGGTCTGTCCCACCCAGCCCTTTCTTACCCGCAGTCGGTCCTGCTCTCTCAGGTGCATCTCTTGAAGGAAGATTATGTCTGCCTTCATGTTCTTAGGTGGTTGAGGACTCTGGATCTTTTCACTGGGCCGTTGAGCCCCCTTACGTTCCAGGTGACTATCCTGGTGGGACATCTGTCCCCTCGCTCCTGTGGGATTAAACTTATTCGCCTGGTGGACGCGCCCCTGCCCTCTGGGGTTCCCCCGTTGTTAGGGGCTGTCCTAGATGGTCGCTGTCACTGCTCTCTCCATGCGGTCGGGCCCCTGCGCTCCGGGGCCTCCCTACGTCCAGGGGGACCCCACCATAGGCGGCCGCCACACGGGTAGCCCCCTTCACTTTGGGGTTTCCCTTCACCCAGAGGCCGTACTGGGTGGATGCCTGCAGCGATTCCTTGTTCCGACCCCTTGGTTGCGGCACTCCGTAGCCCTGTTCCTGTTCCTTTTCTAGCCTTGTTAGTCCCTCCGTCCCTGTGTTCCGCCCCCCCCCCCCCATGTCCCTCCCTTTCCTCCCCCTTTCTCCCCCTCTCCCGTATATCCCTCCTTTGCCCCCCTTTCCCCTGCTTCTGTCCCCATTTACCCTCCCGCCTCTGTTGAGTGGTCCCACCCGCCCTCTGCCTGGCGCCGTCCCCTCTGTTGTGGGCGCGCTGCAGCCCTGCTTTTTTGCATGTCCCCGGTGCTAGCTTTCTTGCTAGTGCGGCGACCCCCCTCTAGGGAGTTACTGTCTTGGTTCCCCCCTGCCCAGCCTCTGTGTTTTTTCGCCTACTCTTCCCCCGCTCCCCCTGTTTGCTCACCCTTCTCCGATACTCTCATATCCTTGTGATGGGGCCTGGATTCCCATCTATATCGTTGGGTAGCGGTTTGCTTTTTGTTCCAGGTGCGCTTGCCATGGTGGGGGCCTGGCATTGCCTCCCCACTTCGGCGCGTTGTTGCCCCTTACCGGGGTCCCGTTTTTCTACCCTCGCTGTTGGTTTTCCAGCTCATGTTCTTCGATAAATTTGTTTGCGTCGACGGGGGATGTGAAGAAATATTCTCTTTTTGGTATGTGACCCAGAGTTTCGCTGGGTACAGCATAACAAAGCGCACATTGCTCCTGTGAAGGGCTGCTTTAGCTCTATTGAATTCAGCCTGTCTCCTGGTCTGCCCCAATGTCCTCGTACACTCTAATGGGGTGCCCTTCCCATCTGCAGGTTCTGTTTTGCTTGGCCCAGCGCAGGATCGTTTCCCTGTCTTTGTACCGGTGCAGTTTGGCTATAACTGCCCTCGGGTGTTCCCCCGCCCTGGGTTTCGGGCGCAGCGACCGGTGCGCTCTGTCCATTTCCGGTGGGTTGGGGAACGTTTCCCTCCCCACTAAGTTGCCCAGCATCTCGGCCACGTAGGCCGTGGGGTTTCTACCCTCGATCCCCTCTGGCAGGCCCACTATCCTGACATTTTGTCGTCTTGAACGGTTTTGCTGGTCGTCCACCCTGCCCTTCAGGCTCCCCTGCATTGTGCCCAGTCTCGCCACCTCCTTCTCCAGGGCTGTGATCCGGTCGCTCTGGTCAGTCACGGCTTTTTCCAGCTCCTTAATGGTGGCCTCTTGGGCTTCCAGTTTCTTCTCTGCTCTGCCCAGGGCGAGCTGCACCTCTGCCAGGGCCTTGGCCATTACTGTCTGTACTGCGGCCTCTATGTCTGCTTTGGTCCCTGCCTTGCTTTCTTACTGGTGTTCCCTCAGTGCCTCGGCAAAGGCTGCCTTCCAGTTTCCCTCTGGCCCAGGGGGAGAAAGCTCCTGTCTGCCCAGTTCTTTTAGTTGCAGTGAGGCTGCCATTCCGCCGCTTCGTTAGTTAGCCCATCTGAGTGGGCTCGTGTATTGGCCCGTTTGCTTTTGGTGCCCTTTCTCCCTCTGCTTTTTGCTCCCTTCTGGCATTTAAAAAAAATTATATATATATTTTTTCAATTCCCTTATTCCCCCTTCCCCTCTTTTTCTCTCCCCCCTCCCTTCTGAGGAGACTTTTTTAAGGTAAGTTTGGTTTTCATTTTTGAGAAGCGTGGAAGGAGAGGGAGTGTTCTGTCCTTTTAACACTTTAAAGTCGGCTCCTCCCTTCGGCTCCTTGCGGCCCCCTCTCCTTCTCCCCTGGGGGGCTCTCCCCTCGTGCTTCTCCTGCTGCTCGCTCCGTTCCCGAGCGTCCGGGTCTCCGGCCCCGCTCCGCCTCGGAGTCCGGGTTGCTTCTCTTCCTTCTCTCCCGCCGTGCGGGGGCACAGTCGGCACAGCTCACACACCCGGGCGCGCGTTCTTCGTGGGGGGGACGGGGCGCGACTATGTGTCCCCCCCCCCTCTGGAGCTCCTCTATGTGCGACCGCTCCCCTCCGCCGCCGGAAGTCGAATCGAGGTGTGGGGCTTAAGTAGAGTGCTCTTTCCAAGGGCCGGTGCAGACTCGATGGGCTGAATGGCCTCCTTCTGCACTGTAAATTCTGTGATGATCTATGATGTGTCATGTCCTGTATTGGACGGCGGCCCGACCCCAGGAGCTAGCTGCCATCTGGACAGGTTTCGGGCATCTGGAAAGGGCTGTCCCATTGATAGTGGAGATGCAGTGACTGAACCAGGAACTACATGAGGTGTCAGCAACCATCCACTGCCTGCAGGTGCAGTTGGAGAGATCTAAGTGCCTCCAGGGGCAGAATGTGGTGCCAATCATGCATGCTACCCAGGCCAATACTGCATGTGTGGCA
Source organism: Scyliorhinus torazame (assembly GCF_047496885.1). Taxonomy (NCBI): domain Eukaryota; kingdom Metazoa; phylum Chordata; class Chondrichthyes; order Carcharhiniformes; family Scyliorhinidae; genus Scyliorhinus; species Scyliorhinus torazame. The sequence goes on along the minus strand of NC_092715.1, from coordinate 213,550,394 downwards.
TCCGTGGTGGACGACCTGGGATGGGCGGGGGGGAGACGGAGGCTGCGAACGTATAGGGCCAGGATACCAGCGGCCTAAGGCACTTTGTGCGGGCGATGGCTGAGGCACAGGACCGGACTGCCCTGTCATCACATGCAGCCATGTACAAGAGCCACCTGGACATTGCAGCAGCGCTCTCCAGAGCTTGGCCCAGTGGATCATAGCCTCCAGAACTGGCAGCGCCAGGTGGCGAGGGAGCCTCTGGGTTTAGTCTCGGTTGCACCCCAATCCCAAGGAGTAGCTCGTGGACATTCTGAGGGTGGAAGAGGTGATGGGGACCCTGCAGTGGTGGTGCAGGAACACTGCTGTCGCTCTCCTCGCAAGCCTCTGGTGCATCTGATTGGAAGAGCACGGTGGCGCTACGCCACCTTGGACACCGTTGTGGGAGCCTCTAGTCCTGGCACCCATCCCTGCTAACAGGGATACCTGTGACTGACACTACCCATGCCAGCGGTACACTCCGTGACTGCCATCTGGCACCCATCTGTAGGGGCTACTGTGCCCTTGGATGGGCCGCATGCTGCCCTGCCGGCGGATGGCAGCCAGCTGGGGGAGTGGAGTGCGAGGGCTGGCGGGTGGAGTGAGACTTTGGTGGGATGGAAACACCCATATGTCCGGTGTTAATCTGAGCAACCACAGGCCACGGTGGACGGTCAGTGGTGTGCACAGCAAGATGGCTGCCTTGCAGGCCGCAGCAATGGAGGTCCATGCTTGGATGCCCTGGTCCCACAGGGGTCACCCAGACCTCACGGCTCGTCCTCTGGTCACCCTAGTCGTCCCATGCCATGCCAGCATGAATTTCCCATGGTATCATATGCTAGTGCCCACCATGATGGATCAGGAAACTCACTGGAGTGGATGGGTGGAGCATCTACAGGCGGATCTTCCAGATTCATAGTCATAGAGGAGGTCCATTTTACAGCCTCCAAATGTTCCTGGTGATCCATTGTATTTTTCAGGAGTCCATCTTCTTTCTTCAATAGTGGGTCAGTGATGTTGGGCACTCTTTCGAGATGGTGTCTAGATATGATGGCAGACTACTCACCATCTGGCCTTCCCCACCATGGAATAAAATGCAAAACCCCTGGTTGCATAATTAGTGGGGTCGCAGCCAGAAGATATGGGGTGGTTTGCTGCCAGCCTTTGCAGTGGGAAGCACCCCATGTCCCCACCATGACCAGGTTACCTAGTCCCCAGAAGAGAGACTTCGGCCCTCGTGTTTTTGGAAGTGTTTTCGGCCTTATTAAATGCATATTGTGGTTTGTTTTGTTGCACATAATATATGCTGGAGATTTGGATCATTACAGAATGTGCTCATAATTTGGGTAAAAGCAAATAACTGCAGATCCTGCAATCTAATTATTTTTTATTTCAGGATAATGCATTGTATATTATGAGCCAAGATGTACACTGAGAAATAATTAACAAAATAGGTGTATGTAATTTTAAAAACATCTGCTCGATGAATACCTGGCCACTAAAAGCATGTCTTCAGGGGTATGACCCCAGATCTCACAACATTTTAAAATGCCAAGGTTGATGTGCGTCTTTGTCGTTGACGCTCTCACTCTAGTTATAAATCAATAGTTCTGAATCTTGTTCCTCATGTTTTGAAATTTCACATGTTGCATAACATCTCGCAAAGGTTGGTGCAGGTCATGTTATTCATCCACTGCTGTTGTGTATATCATGAAATGCCGAGCGCTATGTTTTCTCCTTCAGCATCCAAGTGGAAAATTGACCATTATACTTTTTGAAACAGAAATCGTTCATACATTAGACAAGGAGTGGCAAATTTCTCTCGGCTCTTATTAGTTTAATGCTGCCTTTTTGTTTGTAAAGCAACCCCACCTCAAACCATTGTATAAAAATCAAAGCCCAATTCCCTTCTATATTAGTAGATGAGGAAAGAATTGCATTCAATGGTATGCACAGCAAGATGGAAATTCCGTGTTGGCAAATGTAAGGTTTTTCCACTTCGGGAGGATGAGCAGAGTCAGGCCAGGTGCAGCACATAAGCGGTGCTCTTATGTAATCTTCTGTAAGGCGGCACGGTAGCACAATGGTTAGCACTGTTGCTTCACAGCGCCAGGGTCCCGGGTTCGATTCCCAGCTTGGGTCGCTGTCTGTGCGGAGTCTACATGTTCTCCATTGTGTCTGCGTGGGTTTCCTCCGGGTGCTCCGGTTTCCTCCCACAAGTCCCGAAAGACTTGCTTGTTAGGTGAATTGGACATTCTGAATTCTCCCTCGGTGTACCCGAACAGGCACCAGAGTGCGGCGACTAGGGGATTTTCACAGTAACTTAAATGTAAGCCTTCTTCTGACACTAATAAAGATTATTATTAATAGGGCGTCAGGAAGAAATGTGACATTTTTATTCTGTTCACCAATGCTGTGAACGGTCTGTGTGAGATCATGAGACTAGTGGTTGAGTGGTGTGTTTTTTAAAAGTAACAGATCGAAAGCTATGAACGAAATGTTGGGGATTTTGAAAAACTTGAGGATAGACCAGTCCCCCGGGCCTGACGGGATATATCCAAGGATTCTATGGGAAGCAAGAGATGAAATTGCAGAGCCGTTGGCAATGATCTTTTCGTCCTCACTGTCAACAGGGGTGGTACCAGGGGATTGGAGAGTGGCGAATGTCGTGCCCCTGTTCAAAAAAGGGAATAGGGATAACCCTGGGAATTACAGGCCAGTTAGTCTTACTTTGGTGGTAGGCAAAGTAATGGAAAGGGTACAGAGGGATATGATTTCTGAGCATCTGGAAAGACACTGCTTGATTAGGGATAGTCAGTACGGATTTCTGAGGGGTAGGTCTTGCCTTACAAGTCTTATTGAATTCTTTGAGGAGGTGACCAAGCATGTGGATGAAGGTAAAGCAGTGGATGTAGTGTACATGGATTTTAGTAAAACATTTGATAAGGTTCCCCATGGTCGGCTTATGCAGAAAATAAGGAGGCATGGGATAGTGGGAAATTTGGCAAGTTGGATAACGAACTGGCTAAGCAATAGAAGTCAGAGAGTGGTGGTGGATGGCAAATATTCAGCCTGGATCCCAGTTACCAGTGGCGTACCGCAGGATCAGTTCTGGGTCCTCTGCTGTTTGTGATTTTCATTAATGACTTGGATGAGGGAGTTGAAGGGTGGGTCAGTAAATTTGCAGACGATACGAAGATTAGTGGAGTTGTCGGCTGTAAAGAGACATAGATAGAATGCAGAGCTGGGCTGAGAAGTGGCAGATGGAGTTTAACCCTGAAAAGTGTGAGGTTGTCCATTTTGGAAGGACAAACATGAATGCGGAATACAGGGTTAACGGTAGCGTTCTTGGAAATGTGGAGGAGCAGAGAGATCTTTGGGTCTATGTTGATACATCTTTGAAAGTTGCCACTCAAGTGGATAGAGCTGTGAAGAAGGCCTATGGTGTGCTAGCGTTCATTAACAGAGGGATTGAATTTAAGAGCAGTGAGGTGATGATGCAGCTGTACAAAACCTTGGTAAGGCCACATTTGGAGTACTGTGTACAGTTCTGGTCGCCTCATTTTGGGAAGGATGTGGAAGCTTTGGAAAAGGTGCAAAGGAGATTTACCAGGATGTTGCCTGGAATGGAGAGTAGGTCTTGCGAGGAAAGGTTGAGGGTGCTAGGCCTTTTCTCATTAGAACAGTGAAGGATGAGGGGGCGACTTGATAGAGGTTTATAAGATGTTCAGGGGAATAGATAGAGTAGATAGTCAAGAGACTTTTTCCCCCGAGTGGAACAAACCATTACAAGGGGATATAAATTTATGGTGAATGGTGGAAGATATAGGGGGGATGTCAGAGGTAGGTTCTTTACCCAGAGAGTAGTGGGGGCATGGATTGCACTGCCTGTGGAAGTAGTTGAGTCGGAAACATTAGGGACCTTCAAACAGCTATTGGATAGGTACATGGATTACGGTAGAATGATATAGTGTAGATTAATTTGTTCTTGAAGGCAGCATGGTAGCATTGTGGATAGCACAATTGCTTCACAGCTCCAGGGTCCCAGGTTCGATTCCGGCTTGGGTCACTGTCTGTGCGGAGTCTGCACATCCTCCCCGTGTGTGCGTGGGTTTCCTCCGGGTGCTCCGGTTTCCTCCCACAGTCCAAAGATGTGCAGGTTTGGTGGATTGGCCATGATAAAGTGCCCTTAGTGTCCAAAATTGCCCTTAGTGTTGGGTGGAGGTGTTGACCTTGGGTAGGGTGCTCTTTCCAAGAGCCGGTGCAGACTCGATGGGCCGAATGGCCTCCTTCTGCACGTAAATTCTATGATAATCTATGGTTAATCTAGGACAAAGGTTCGGCACAACATTGTGGGCCGAAGGGCCTGTTCGGTGCTGAATTTTTCTATGTTCTATGAAACCATAATACAATGTGAGTAGGGCACATAATGCTGCTGTGCATTTATGCAGTGTAGCTGTTGAAATAAATAACTTGTATTAATGTCACATCTTTCACAACCTTTGACATTTCCAAGCATTTTATAGCCAATGACATAACTTTGAGGAGTAAGCACCGATGGGTCGGTGACACTGCTGCCTCACAGCGGCAGGGTCCCAGGTTTGATTCTGGCCTTGGGTGACTGTGGAGTTTGCACTTTCTCCCTGTGGCTACGGTTTCCTCCCACAGTCCAAAGGTGTGCAGGTTAGGTGGATTGGCCATGATCAATGTGTGGGATTACCGGGATCGGGCGGTGGAATGGGCCTATGTAGAGAGCTCTTTTAGAGGGTCAGTGCAGAATCGACTCGCTGACTAGATGACTCCTGCACTGTCGGGCTTCGATGGATTTATGAATGCGGTAGCCATGTTGCACAACTGACAAATACCTTGGACTTGATGGCCTGCAACCAAAAGTTCTGAAAGAAAAATGTCTATGGATATGATGGATGCACAAATAGGAATCATCCAAGACTCATTAGAATGGTCCCAGTGGATCAAATCTGACCCCATTATTCAAAAAAGGCGAGAAAACGGAACTGCAGGCCAGTTAATATGAAGGTGAAACCTATTATTAAGGAAATGGTAACAGGATACTTAAAAAATCATGGGCGTGATTCAATGGAAACATTTCTAAGTTCATTCATGGCGGGTTCTTCAAGGAGTTTCCCGCCGGCTCTGCTGGTAAGTTCCCAACACTATCCACTTAGTCACTTTTTTGGGCCCTGGGGAGTTCCTCACCTGGTTTAGCCCACACTTAGAATTTAATTCCGCATTGGGGAGCTGAATGCCAAGATTGGGACGCCGTTTTGAAAGGGTGCATCGATCTCAAAGTGAGCTTGTGGGTCCCTCACATCCCCCCCCACCAATGGAAAGGTTCTCCGCCGCCCCCCCCCCATCCCCCAAATGAGGACACACCCACTATGGGGTCCTTTCAGGCCCCCCATCCCCCTTAAAGCACCCCACCTCCCTTCCAGGACACCCACCCGTCACATCCGCACCCTTCATAGCCCCCTCCACCCTCCCTTCTTGGGCATGGCCCCCTGGAGCCCCGACCCTTGGCAATGGCACCCGGGCACCCTTACACTGCCACGCTGGCACCCAGGAGTGCTCCAGCCAGCTTGGCAGTGCCACCTGGGCATCTTGGCAGTGCCAAGGTGCCCATGTTGCAGGAGGAGGGCTAGGGGGCCACCCTGCACTATCCCGGATCACCCAGGGGTCTCTGATGGCCTGGAAGACCCCTCAGGTGCAATTCCGCCCTATTCACCTTCTTGTGGACCAACACTGATGGGCTCCCAGCTGCAAACTCGCTTGTGAATCTAGGGAGGCTGGTAGATCCCTCGAAGGTGGACCTTAAGTAGGTTTTCGACCTCCTTCAGCAAGCGCCATTCGGTAACGCCCCTTTTGGGCTGAGTTCCGATTCCCACACCTTGCGGGACTTGGTTGTAATCTCCGAGGAGCGGTATGCCGGGAGGCCCATGGGAGGCCTCTACCGGGATTCAACGCGGCTAGAGAATTGCACCCCTTATAATTAGGCAGAGCCAGCATGGTGTTATGAAAGGGAAAATTGTGTTTTACATAATTGTTGAAGTTTTTTGAGGCTATAAATTAGCAGGATAGATGAGGGGGAAACAGTCGATTTGGTATGTTTGAATTTTCAAAAGGCACTTACTAAAGGCATTCAGCAACATTCTGGGGTTTACCACTGATCAGAAATGGAACGAGACCAGACATATAAATACCCATGGCTACAAGAGCAGGTCTGAGGCTGGGAATTCTGTGTCGGGTAACTCACCATGTGAATTCTCAAATCCTGTTCGCCATCTCCAAGGCACAAGTCAGGAGTGTAATGGAATTCTCTGCACTTGCCTGGATGAGTGCAGCTCCAACAACGTTCGACACCATCCAGTACAAAGCCGCCCACTTGATTGGCATCCCATCCACCATCTTGAACATTCACTCCCTCCACCACCAATACTTAGTCGCAGCTATGTGTACCATCTATAAGATGCACTGCATCAATTCACCAAGGCTCCTTTGGCAGCACCTTCCAAATCTGTGATCTCCACAACCTAGAAGGGCAAAGGCAGCAAACGCGCCACCACCTGCAAGTCCCCTATCAAATTACTACTACCCTGACTTGGAATTATATTGCTGTTCCTTCACTGTCACTGGGTTAAAACCCTGGAACTCCCTTCCTAACAGCACTGGATTGCAGCAGTTCAAGAAGGCGGCTCACTACCATCTTCTGAAGGGCAGTTGGAAGTGGGCAATAAATGTTGGCCCAGCTGGCGGTGCCATACAGAGGTTTGCTTTGCAGGGTAAAGGCTTATGAGATCAGGGGTTAATTGATGTATAGCGCAGATGGAGAATTGATTAAGGACAAAAAACAGAGTTTAAATAAGCATGAATAAACATGTCCGTTTAAGATTGGCAGGTTCTTTCGAGTGGGGAGCTACTTGGGTTGCATTAGGCTCAGTTAATTTACCTATGTTTGCTGATGATAAAAAGGCAGGTGTCGTGGGGGGGTGGAAACACAGAGTCTGCAAACGGATGTAGACGGGTTGAGTGAGTGGGCAATAAGGTGACATGCAGTATAATGAGGGGAAATGTGAGGTAATTCACTTTGGTAAGAAGAATAGAAAAACAAGATACATTTACATAGTGAGAAACATTGGTGCTCGAGAATTTGGGATATCTTTGTTTGAAATGGGGAAGGTTAACGTATTGGTACAGCAAGCAGTTAGGAAGGCAAATGGTTTGTTGGCCTTTAATTGCAAGGGAGTTGGAACACGAGAAAAAAGAAGTTTTACTGCAATTGTGAAGAGCTTTGGTGAGAGCACATGGAGTGCTGTGTACAGTTTAGGTCTCCATATCTAAGAAATAGAATCATAGAATGATTACAACACAGGAAGCCATTGGCCTATCACAGCTCTGCTGGCCCTCTGAAGGAGCAATTCACCTAGTGCGACTCACCCAAGTTCACTGCAGCCCTGCGCATTCTTCCTTTTCAGATAATCCAATTCTTTCTTGAATTCCTCAATTGAACATGCCTCCACCATGCTCTCCAGCAGTGCATTCCAGATCCTAACATCTCATTGCATGAAAACTGTTCTCCTCATGCCGCTATTGCTACTCTTGTCAATCATTTTAAATCTGTTGGAAGGATCGAGAACCGGAGGGCACTGTGAGAAGAATTTCTCTCTGTCCAGACACTGCATGATTTTGAATATCTCCATAATATCTCCTCTCAACCTTCACTTCTCCAAGAAGAACAGTCTCAATTTTCCAGTCTTTGGATGTAACTGAAGTCCTTCTTCCCTGCAACCATTCTTGTGAATCTATTCTGCACCCTCTCTAATGCCTTCCCATCCTCCCTAAAGTGTGGCACCCAGAGCCCTGACACAGTATTCAGCTGAGGGTGAACCAGTCTTTTATACATGTTTAACATAACTCCCTTGCTTTTGTATTCAATGTCTCTAGTGATCAAGCCCAGAATGCTATATGCTTTATTCTGTACCTCAGCATTCACCAAATTATTTTCCAATAAGATCAATATATTCAAGAGGCGGCTGGATATTCAAGAGGCGGCTGGATATAGCACTTGGGGAGAATGGGATCAAAGGCGATGGGGAGAAAGCAGGATTATGCTATTGAGTTGGATGATCGGCCATGATTGTGATGAATGGCGGAGCAGGGTCGAAGGGCCAAAAGGCCTCCTCTTGCTCCTATCTTCTATGTATCAATTTTAAACCTTTAAAAGAACAAAGAAAATTACAGCACAGGAACAGGCCCTTCGGCCCTCCCAGCTTGCGCCGATCCAGATCCTATATCTAAACTTGTCACCTATTTTCCAAGGATCTACTTCCCTCTGTTCCCCGCCCATTCATATATCTGTCTCGATGCATCTTAAATGATGCTATTGTGCTCGCCTCTACCACCTCCGCTGGCAAAGCGTTCCAGGCACCCACCACCCTCTGCGTAAAAAACTTTCCCTTAAACTTTCCCCCTCTCACCTTGAAATCGTGACCCCTTGTAATTGACACCCCAACTCTTGGAAAAGGCTTGTTGCTATCCACCCTGTCCATACCTCTCATAATTTTGTAGACCTCAATCAGGGCCCCCTCAACCTCCGTCTTTCCAACGAAAACAATCCTAATCTACTCAACCTTTCTTCATAGATAGCACCCTCCATACCAGGCAACATCCTGGTGAACCTCCTCTGCACACTCTCTAAAGCATCCACATCCTTCTGGTAATGTGGCGACCAGAACTGCACACAGTATTCCAAATGTGGCCTAACCAAAGTCCTATACAACTGTAACATGACCTGCCGACTCTTGTACTCGATACCCCGTCCGATGAAGGCAAGCATGCTGTATGCCTTCTTGACCACTCTATCGACTTGAGTTGCCACCTTGAGGGTACAATGGACCTGAATTCCCAGATCTCTCTGTACATCAATTTTCCCCAGGACTCTTCCATTGACCGGATAGTCCGCTCTTGAATTAGATCTTCCAAAATGCATCACCTCGCATTTGCCTGGATTGAACTCCATCTGCCATTTCTCTGCCCAACTCTCCAATCTATCTATATTTTGCTGTATTCTCGGACAGTCCTCCTTGCTATCTGCAACTCCACCAATCTTGGTATCATCTGCAAACTTGCTAATCAGACCACCTATACCTTCGTCCAGATCATTTATGTATATCACAAACAACAGTGGTCCGAGCACTGATCCATGTGGAACACCACTAATCACCTTTCTCCATTTTGAGACACTCCCTTCCACCACTACTCTGTCTCCTGTTGCCCAGCCAATTCTTTATCCATCTAGCTAGTACACCCTGAACCCCATACGAATTCACTTTTTCCATCAACCTGCCATGGGAAACTTTATCAAACGCCTTACTGAAGTCCATGTATATGACATCTACAGCCCTTCCCTCATCAATTAACATTGTCACTTCCTCAAAGAATTCTATTAGGTTTGTAAGACATGACCTTCCCTGCACAAAACCATGCTGCCTATCACTGATAAGTCTATTTTCTTCCAAATGTGAATAGATTCTATCCCTCAGTATCTTCTCCAACAGTTTGCCTACCACTGACGTCAAGCTCACAGGTCTATAATTCCCTGGATTATCCCTGCTACCCTTCTTAAGCAAAGGGACAACATTAGCAATTCTCCAGTCCTCTGGGACCTCACCCGTGCTCAAGTATGCTGCAAAGATATCTGTTAAGGCCCCAGCTATTTCTTCCCTCGCTTCCCTCAGTAACCTGGGATAGATCCCATCCGGACCTGGGGACTTGTCCACCTTAATGCCTTTTAGAATACCCGAAACTTCACCCTTCCTTATGCCGACTTGACCTAGAGTATTTAAACATCTATCCTTAGCCTCAACATCCGTCATGTCCCTCTCCTTGGTGAATACCGATGCAAAGTACTCATTAAGAATCTCACCCATTTCCTCTGACTCCACGCATAAATTCCCTCTTTTGTCTTTGAGTGGGCCAATCCTTTCTCCAGTTACCCTCTTGCTCCTTGTATACGAATAAAAGGCTTTGGGATTTTCCTTAACCCTGTTAGCCAAAGATATTTCATGACCGCTTTTAGCCCTCTTTATTGCGCGTTTGAGATTTGTCCTACTTTCCCGATATACCTCCAAAGCTTCATCAGATTTAAGTCACCTAGATCTTATGTATGCTTCCTTTTTCATCTTAGCTAGTCTCTCAATTCCATCCATCATCCATGGTTCCCTAATCTTGACATTTCTATCCCTCATTTTCACAGGGACATGTCTGTCCTGCACTCTAATCAACCTTTCCTTAAAAGACTCCCACATGTCAAAGGTGGATTTACCCTTAAAGAGCTGCTCCCAATCCACATTCCCTAGCTCCTGCCGAATTTTGTTATACTTGTTCTTTCCCCAATTTAGCACTCTTTCTTTAGGACCACTCTCGTCTTTGTCCATGAGTATTCTAAAACTTACGGAATTGTGATCGCTATTCTCAAAGTAATCACCAACTGAAACTTTAACCACCTGGCCGGGATCATTCCCCAATACCAGGTCCAGTATGGCCCCTTCCCGAGTTGGACTATTTAAATACTGCTCTAAAAAAACTCTCCTGGATGCTCCTTACAAATTCTGCTCCATCTACGCCTCCAACACTACATGAGTCCCATTCAATGTTGGGGAAGTTAAAATCTCCGATCACGACCACCCTATTGCTCCGACATTTTTCTTTAATCTGTCTACATATTTGTACCTCCACTTCACGCTCGCTTTTGAGAGGGCTGTAGTAAAGTCCCAATAATGTTAGTGCACCCTTCCTATTTCTTAGCTCTACCCATATTGCCTCAGTGCTCGAATCCTCCATCGTGCCCTCCTTAATCATAGCTGTGATATCATCTCTGACCAGTAATGCAACTCCTCCACCCCTTTTACCTCCCTCTCTATCCCTCCTGAAGCATCTATACCCTGGGATATTTAGTTGCCAGTCTTGCCCTTCCCTCAACCAAGTCTCTATAATACCAATAACATAATATTCCCAAAGTTCCCTAAGTTCATCTGCCTTACCTGCTACACTTCTCGCATTGAAGCAAATGCACCTCAGACCACCTGTACCTTTGCGTTCATCGTCTCTTCCCTGTCTACTCTTCCCCTTAGTCACATTGCGTTTATTATCTAGTACCTTACTGGCTTTAGTTGCTGCCTCTTTACTGAACTCTAACTTCCTAATCTGGTTCCCTTCCCCTGCCACATTATTTTAAAACCTCCCCAACAGTGTTAGCAAAAACACCCCCTAGGACATTGGTTCCAGTCCTGCCCAGGTGCAGACCATCCGATTTGTAATGGTCCCACTGCCCCAGAACCGGTTCCAATGTCCCAAAAATCTGAACCCCTCCCTCCTGCACCATCTCTCAAGCCACGTATTCATTCTGACTATTCTTGAATTTCTACTCTGACTGTCTCGTGGCACTGGTAGCAATCCTGAGATTACTACCTTTTGAGGTCCTACTTTTTAACTTCTCTCCTAACTCCCTAGATTCTGATTGTCGGACCTCATCCCGTTTTCATACCTATATCGTTGGTGCCTATATGCACCACGACAACTGGCTGTTCACCCTCCCCCTTCAGTATGTCCCCTTCAGTATGTCCTGCAGCCGATCTGAGACATCCCTGACCCGTGCACCCGGGAGGCAACATACCATTCGGGAGTCTCGTTTTCGACCACAGAAATGCCTGTCTACTCCCCTTATGATTGAATCCCCAATGACTATAGCCCTGCCAGTCTTTTTCCCACCCTTCTGTGCAGCAGAGCCAGCCACGGTGCCATGAGCCTGGCTACTACTGCCTTCCCCTGGTGAGTCATCTCCCCCAACCGTATCCAAAACGGTATACCTGTTTTGGAGGGAGATGACCGCAGGGGACACCTGCACTGCCTTCCTGCTCTTTCGCTGCCTTTTAGTCACCCATTCCCTGTCTCCCTCACCAATCCTAATCTGCGGTGTGACCAATTCACTGAACGTGCTATCCACAACCTCCTCAGCATCGCGGATGCTCCAAAGTGAGTCCATCCGCAGCTCCAGAGCCGTCATGCGGTCTAACAGGAGCTGCAGCTGGACACACGTCCCGCACATGAAGGAGACAGGGGCATCGGCCGCGTCCCTGAACTCCCACATTGAGCACGAGGAGCATAACACGGGCCTGGGATCTCCTGCCATTTTTACACTTTACCTTAACTGATTACAAATATAATATCAAATAATGAATAAGTGAAAGGAATAAGGATTTTACTTACCAATCACAATACTTACCAATCCACGAAGAGTTAAATTTCACCCAGCAACTTACCTTCCCGACAGACCCCTGGCCACTGCTCCCGCCGAAAATCTGAAGCTATAACTTGCAGATAAAAGAAAAAGAAAAGAGAGAGCTTACCCGATATTCACTCACCCCCTTAGGTTAGAGGAGGTGGAAAGGTGGGAGACACTACAAGTGTAGTGTCTCGGGTTTAGCAACCGCCCAACTTAAATAGAGGTAAAAATCAAACACTTAAGCACCTACCTGATTCCCAAGCTGCACTCCGGCTCCCTCTCTCTCTCCCGCTCCTGGAAATGAAGGCCGCTGGAACCTGGGGGCAAGTTTAAACACCTACCTGAATCCCAAGCTGCACTCGCTGCTCCCTCTCTCTCAGTGATCCCATTAAAATGATCCCAGATACCAGCAAGAATAAAACAGCATAGTAATATCAGTATAATAAGTTCACTTCTATAAATCAACATATGCTACATCATGTAACTAAAAAGATCTGTGTGTTTGAAGTATTTGTTATTTTGTGTACTCATTAATCCATGACTTAATCTGAGCTACTCCACCTCATGAATCTTGGCCATGAAGCAGCTGAAACGCAAGTAGTGGGTTTTGAGATTGCTGATGTTGGAGCCCATGTCATTCTGCAGCACCATGATGAATGGGTTGGCTCAAACACAGATCACAGCTCAGTAGCGAAGACTTTAAATGGAGAGCAAAGTCTCCAGGAAAACTCTTGACCGTGAAAGATAATTCTGGAGTTTAAAGTTTCCAGGCTTGGAAAGGAAAAGATTGGACCTAAATCTTCAGGAACTAAAGAATCCTGTTTCATTCATTCTGGTAGAATTGTATTTGTCTACATGTTACTTGCGTACCTTTGTTTTTAAAATTTCGAGCACCCAATTCATTTTTTCCAATTAAGGGGCAATTTAGCATGGGCAATCCACTTGCCCTACACATCTTTGGGTTGTGGGGGCGAAACCCACGAAAACACAGGGAGAATGTGCAAACTCCAGAGCCGGGATCGAACCTGGGACTTCGGCGCCGTGAGGCTGCAGGGCTAACCCACTGCGCCACCGTGCTGCCCTATGTTACCTGCATACCTGATGGTGATTTTTATCAGCCGTGTTTAAAGTTAAATCATTTAGTTTAAAGCCTAATTTGTTTATGGATGTAGTGTTTAATTGAAAGTGCTTTTAACCTGTTTATTACAATAAACATCTTAAAACTTGAAACTTGTCATTTGGCATATTATTCAATTTGTACCCCGAAAACCGACCGAATTACCTCTAGGATCCCCCCAATCCTCCACAACAGGTCCGAAATATACAGTAACAAATCATCCGCGTAAAGCGAGACCCTGTGCTCCACCCCCCCCTCTCCCCTTGTACTATCCACTGCCAGTCCCTCGATGCTCTCCGCGCCATCGCTAACGGCTCTATAGCCAGGGCAAAAAGCAGTGTGGAGAGTGTGGTAGTCGGTATTAGGGGTATTACGGTACCCAGGTTCATGCTGTAAGACCATTGGTGTGGGAGGTACCTAGACAGCAATATCATTGGTGAAGCCTGCCTGCTGGTTCCGCCCAGTAAGGCAGAGTACAAGAGCCTGTGTCTCCCTAGCAGCTGCATTCTGTACCTGCGCTGCTGGGGGAAACATCTAGTCCAATAAAGCCTTCAATTGTCATCCAATCTCGCTTCTGGAGTTACTGATCGAGCATCAGAGAGTGGACATCCCTGCCTCGTCCCTTGGTGCAGCCTAAAATAACCCGAGCTCACCCGATTCGTCCGCACACTCTCCACTGGAGCTTGATACAGCTGCCGAACCCAATCCACGAAACCTTGCCCAAACCCAAAGCGCACAGTACCTCCCACAAATCGTCGCACTCCACCCGATCGAAGGCCTTCTCTGCGTCGATGGTGACCACCACCTCTCGTCCCTTGGGGCATCATTATCACATTTAGTAGCCTCCTGATATTAGCCGCCAGATGCCTCCCCTTAACGAACCCGTCTGGGGTCCTCCCCTATCACCCCTGGCACACAATCCTCAATTCTTGAGGTCAAGATCTTGGGCAATAACTTACCATCCACATTTAACAATAAGATTGGCCTGAACGACCCACACTGCTCCGGATCCTTATCCCACTTCAAAATTAGAGAGATCGAGGCCTGCGACACCGTCAGGGGGGGAGCACCCATGCCTTGTTAAACGCCCTTACCAACAAGGGCCCCAGAGTAAAACCCCCCTGGGTATCCGTCGGGGGCCTTGCCTGACTGCATTGTCTCCAGCACCTCCACCACCTCTACCAGCCCAATGGGGGCACCCTGTCCCTCCACCAGCTCCTCTTCCACCCTCAGGAACTCCAACCCCTCCAGAAACCACCTCATCCCCTTCAACCCAGCTGGGGGTTCCGACTCGTACAGCCAACTGTAGAAATCCCTAAACATCCCATTCACCCCCACCGGGTCCAAAACCATGGTTTCCCCAACCCCCTGTCCTTCACTTTCCCGATCTCTCTTGCTGCCTCCTGTTTCCTCAACTGGTGCGCCAGCATCCTGCTCGCCTTTTCCCCATATTCATACACCGCCCCTCTCGCCCTCCTCAGCTGCCCAACCTTCAATGCTTTCCATAATGTGGCCTCCGAGACCTCCCCTGTGTCATCTAGCTCCACATACCCCCGAGTGGCCGCCCTTACCCGCTTACACACCACCCCTCATCCGACAAAAGCCCCACATCTAGCCTCCATTGCGGGTGCTGGCCCCCCTTACTCACCCGCAAGTCCACCCAAGGTGGAGCATGATCCGGCACCACAATCATTGAATATTCTACATCAACCACCCCCGCCAACAGTGTCCTATCTAAGATTTTAAAAAGTCATTTCGGGTACACATGCAGAAAAAACAAAAATTCCTTTGCTCTCGGCCTCCCAAACCTCCATGGATTCCTCCCCCCCCCCCCCCCCCCCCCCCCCAATATGCTCCATAAACCCCCTTCGCTGCCGCCGACATCCTCCCCAACCTCGAACTCGACCGGTCGAACCTCCGGTCGAAAACCGTATTAAAATCCCCCCCCCCCCCCAATCCGTTATCGGTTGATGCGAGTCCAGATCGTTGATCTTCCCCAATACCTGCCTCATGACTCCACATCGTCCCAGTTCAGAGCATAAATATTCACCAACCCCACCGCCGCCCCCTCCAATTTCCCCCTTACCATCACCTATCTCCTCCGAGTCGGCCACCATACTCCCCATTTCGAACGCCACCCGTTTATTAATCAAAATCGCCATCGCCCTCATTTTAGAATCTAATCCCGAATGAAATACCTGCCCACCCTCTCCTCAACTTGGTCTGATCCACCACCTTCAGATGTGTCTTCTGTAACAGAGCTACATCTTCCTTTAGACTCTTTAAATGTACGAACACATGGGCCGTCTTGACCGGCCCATTCAATCCTCACAGGTTCCACGTGATCAGCCTGGTTGGGAGGAATCGGCCCCACACCGCCAACGATCAACTATAACTCCTCCTGGGCCAGCCCTCGAGCTCCCACTGTCATCGACCCTCCCCATACTACCTTTTAGAAACCCCTCCCCTATGAGGAGATCCCCCCCTCTCCCCACCACAAAATAACAAACACAACCCCCATCAACACATTAACCTCCTGTTCACCCCCCACTGCACTTCTGTGAACTATTGTTCCTCATCAGCCCCCTGTGCGTCCGGTCCACTTCCAAGGGCCGTTGAAAATGCCCCCTCTCCCAGCAGCATCTCGAACACCCGAGCCACTTACGCACCGGCATCTGCTCCCTCGCTGCCCTCCGGCAGGCCCACGATCCTCCAGTTTTGCCTGCGAGACCAGTTCTCCAGATCCTCCACTTTCTCCTGCAGCCGCCTCTGTTGATCCCGCATCAACCCCATCTCCGCTGCCATTGAGGCGAGCTGCTCCTCGTGCTCACCCACCATCTCGTCCACCTTCTGGATAGCCTGGCCCTGGCCTCCAACCTCGTCTCCAGGCGGTCGATCCCTGCCTTTTATCAGGTCCACAACCCTAGCCAGGTCCTCCAAATTCTCTTCCTCTGCTGGGTGAACATCTCATTCAGGAAGCCCGCCAGCTGTTCTGTCGACCACTGAGCGGGTATGGCCGATCCCTGACCCTCCGCCATGTTCACCTGTGTCGCAGGCACCAGTCCGACTTTGACCAATTGTTCCCTTTTTCGGCCACATCTGGTCCACGAATCCATCCACCGGTGGGACACTCTCTCCTACCACTCCTCCTGCACCTTCTTTAATTAGAAGATCCTCGTTAGCTGTAGAAAAGGTTCGAAAATTCCACCACGAGTGGGAGCCACAAAATGTGCGACCACTCTCACCATGGCCGTTACTGGAAGTCTGGAGCAGGGATGTCTTGATGCCAATATGCAGGGCCATTGTGAGACCACACCTGGAGTATTGTGTGAAGGTTTGGTCCTTATCTGAGGAAGGATGCTCTTGCTCTTGAGGGAGTGCATTGAAGGTTTACCAGACTGATTCCTGGTATGGTGGGACTGATATATCAGGCGTGATTGAGTTGGTTAGGATTATATTGTTTGGGATTCCGAAGGATGAAGGGGGGATCTCATGGAAACCTATACAATTCTAACAGGACAAAACTGGGGACTGTAAGAAGGATGGTTTGGGGGGGATGGTGGGGGGAGGAAAGAGTCCAGAACCAGGGCCACAGTCTGAGGATATCGGATGGACCATTTAGGATTGAGATATGGAGACATTACTTCAGACCGATGAGCTTTTGGAATTTGCTACCACAGAAAACAGTTAAGGCCTTAACTATGTTTTCAAGAAGGAGTTTGATATAGCTCTTGGGGCAAATGGAATCAAATGGGCTTCCACCTTAAACACATTAAATAAGCCATCCCCTATGGACAACCCTCTGTATACACAGGATCTGCTCAGACGAGGAGGAATGTAACAGACATTTACAGATGCTGAAAGACGCCCTCAGAAGAACTGGATATGGCACTCGACTCATCAATCGGCAGTTCCAATGTGCCACAGTAAACAAACAACCGACCTTCTCAGAAGACAAACAGGACACAACCGACAGAGTACCCTTCATCGTCCAGTATTTCCCTAGAGCGGAAAAACTACGACATCTTCGCAGCCTTCAACACGTCATCGATGAAGACTAACATCTTGCCAAAGCCACCTTCACTATTTGCCTTCAAACAACTGCGCAACCTCAAACAGACCATTATTTGCAGTAAACTACCCAGCCTTCAGGAGAACAGCCAACACGACATGACACATCCCTGCCATGGCAACGTCTGCAAGACGTGCCAGATCATCGACATGGGGTTACACGTGAGAACACCACCCACCAGGTACGCGGTACATACTTGTGCGACTCGTCCAACGTTGTCTATCTCATACGCTGCAGTAAAGGATGTCCCAAGGCGTGGTACATTGGCGAGACCATGCAGACGCTGCGACAAGAGTGAACGGACATCGCGTGACAATCGCCAGGCAGGAATGTTCCCTTCCAGTCGGGGAACACTTCAGCAGTCAAGGGCATTCGGCCTCTGATCTTTGGGTAAGGGTCCTCCGCGACAGCACAGAATCGCTGAGCAGAAACTGATAACCAAGTTCGACAACCAGGACCTTGGATTCATGTAGCATTACATTCACCCCAGCCTGAGCTTGCAAAATCCTACTAACTGTCCTGGCTTGAGACAATTCACACCTCTTTAACCTGCGATTATCTCTCCAGTCGCCCTGTCTGGACCTATAAAGACTTAATTACCTGCAAATACTCACATTCAAAGTATCATCTTGCATCATTGACTTTGTCTATATATGTGGTTGTGGAACCCACCTATTCACTCACCTGATGAAGGGCTGTGCTCCGAAAGCTTTAACCTGGTGTTGTAAGACTTCTTACTGTGCCCACCCCAGTCCAACGCCGGCATCGCCACATCATCATATATTTCTCTGGTCACCTTGGTCTGGCCCAAGTGTGATTCCAGACCCGCAGCAATGTACTGCCCTCAAAGATGGGTAATAAATGCTCACCTAGCCTGTGATGCCCACATCCGGTGAACAAATAAAGAAATAAACAATGATGGGGGAAATAATCGATCTTTCTGGGGCATCGTGACAGTTTAGAATCAATCTACTTCAACTGTAACACAGTGGGAATTTATTTTTGATGATGAAATATCCGGGGAGCACGGTGGTTAGCACTGCTGCCTCACAGCGCCGAGGAGCCATCTTAGATCCCGGCCCTGGGTCACTGTCCTTGTGGGGTTTGCACATTCTCCCAGTGTCTGCGTGGGTTTCACCCGCACAATCTAAAGATGTGCAGGGTAGGTGGATTGGCAATGCTAAATTGGCCCTTAATTGGGGAAAAAAAAAGAATTGGGTACTCTAAAAATGATGAAATATCAAAATCTATTTTTCATACATAGAAGTCCGTTTGCATGTAATTTTAGACCACAGCGATAAAGAAGTACTGCTTTTAATGTCCTGTGGGAGCCATAAGTTTGATATTCAGCAGTATTAGGGGTATTGAGGGGCTGGTTTAGCACTGGGCTAAATAGCTGGCTTTTAAAGCAGACCAAGGCAGCCCAGCAGCACGGTTCAATTCCCGTACCAGCCTCCCCAAACAGGCACCGGAATGTGGAGACTAGGGGCTTTTCACAGTAACTTCATTTGAAGCCTACTTGTGACAATAAGTGATTTTCATTTCATTTCATTTTTCATATTATTTTTTAACCATGAGCTGCTGCAGCAAGAAAATTAGTGTAACTAATTGGCTGAGGTACTATTGATTTGTGGGAGTGGGACTGGAGGAAAAATGGAGCTACAATGATCAATTTCCCATCATAACAGCAAGGTTTTTGGTTGAACAGGAGTCCCAGAAAATCACGGCATTGAGTGAATAATGGCGTATTTTACTTATGCCATAATGTTCCTCTGTTTGCCCTGGAAAACAAATCCAATACCTTGGTGCACCATTCCAGCAGCACAATTCTCTGGGAAATTCTTAGGAAGGGCAAAGGATTTTCATTAATATAGCACTTTTCATCTCTGGCGTACTAAAGTGCTTTAGAGCTAATGTGTGGTCACATGTTAGTTAGGAAAACATGGCAACTATTTGAGCACAACAAGGTGCTATATAAAGCAATGAGATATATGACCAGATTCAGAAAAGCTGGCTGACTGTGAAAATTAATCATGAAATAGCGACATGGGGGGGGGGTTGCCGAAATCGCGTTCGCCGATCGGCCAGAGAATCCCCATTTGCGCCAGAATTGGGGGTGGCGCGGCTTTTGCAATGCTCCACCCCCTCAAAAATGGCGTACTTGCAGAGTACGTCGCATGCCGTCAGGACAGCCACACAACGTCACCTGAGGCCCTCCCCTGATGCTCTGCCCCTAATGACCCGAGTTCCCGACGGTGTGGAACACTTATCCTTTTTATTTTCATGAACCCAGCATGGCGGCTGTGGAGTGAGCCACAGTTGGGTGGTGGGGGTGGGGGGGTCATTCCGCAGGCAGGGGGGGGGGCTTTGGCTGGGGCACAGGTGTGGGGTGGTCCGGGGGTGGCGAGGCTGATTACAGGGCGCGGATTTTGGCAGGCCGTGTCTGCGCGGCTGGCGCCATGTTGCACGGCACGGCCGCTGCCATGCGCATGCACGGCCACAGTCCCGGCAATTCTCCAACTGTATCCACAGGTAATGCTGGGGACTTTACACTGCGTGCCTGCTAACCCCCACCAGACAGAGGATCAGTACGCTTTTGCGCCGTTTGTTCGGGCGTAAAACTCCACTGTACCCACGCCAGCGTCAACACTTAGTCTTCAAATTGGAGAATCCAGCCTGGAACCTTTAACATCCAGCTGAGAGGGCAGATGGTTTAGTAACTCTTCTGAAAAATGGTACCTCTGACAAAGCGACTCTCCGACAATGCTACTGGAGGCTCTGACATTGGGGTCGCCATTGACAGCCCGAGGGGAAATTGGTTTATCCTGCCCCTTTATTTTCATTGGGTCAAGTGGGTTTTCGAAGGTGTCTGAAAACCCACCCTATTTGATGGTTCGTGAAACTTGGGAAAAGCCTACAGGGAAGTTGGAAACTTTCTGATGAGCAATGGTTTGACTGCTTCAGATGTCGCTATTAGATGTTGTATTATAAGTTAGATGCGTTTTTACTAGTGATGATTAGAGGGCTCTGTTCTGCAAAGGTAAGTTGAGCAATACATCAACCAGCATTATGTAAGTGTTGAAATGCATTGGAGTACTTTTCCCTTTGGGAAGGGCTATTATGCTGAAGAAAACCGTGCTTGGGAGCTCTGTTGTCATGGCCTGAGGATTGTCGTACTGGATACTAGGTGACTGGCTATGGAGAATACGTTGTGGGGGGTGGGATCATGGAGATGGCATGGGAATATGTGGAGGAATGTAGGGGACATGAATTTAAGGGGGCATAGGGGTTTGAGAAGATGTGGCAGCATGGGGAATATTAGGGGACCTTGGGGAGTTTGAGGGGCATGGAAGGGACATGGGGGTAGGTGGGCAAGCTAGGCTGGTGTTCCAGTGAACTGATGCAGGCCTACTAATCAGCGGGCACTCATCTGACACTGCCTAGGAACTCAAAAAATCCAAACTTTCCTGCTCTGAAGATGAAAATATGGGGGTATGGGCAGAGCTGATCGGCTTGTGTTTCTGCAGACAGGAAACGACCCGACTCACATTTCCTGGCACAAACATACAGGCCATTGCCTCAGTTCTGAATTAGCGGGTAGGAGGCTTGTATTTGTTTCAGCTTTAATTCAAGTAGATTCTCCTGTCACACAGGAAGCCTGTGTTGGTTTATACTGTGCAGTGTCACCAGTTTAAAATTTATCTTTGCTTATGTAGAGTCTCTTTTTCTCAAAGTATGTATATTGTTTATCCTTTTCTATAACTCTTGTACTTGCAGTAGGAGAGTCTATTGCCATAGATGTCTTTAAGAACAGATTTGTAGCTCAGCTCTCGCTGCAACATATTGGAGATGATAGCAAAGCAGCAGATAACTCAAATTAAGTTGCAAACAGTTACATCTGCCACCCCCTTTGAGTGTTGATCTGACGATTCTCTAATGGCTTTTGATCTTCCAGGTTGTACTTTTGTGAATTCAAATGCAATAATTTACACACAAGGTTTTTACTGTTCTTAAACCCACGTCAAAATTAAAATAAAGCAGTGCCAATTGCAGCAGTTTATCTCTGCCAACCACTATGATGTATGCAGTTAGCTTTTTTTCCTTATTTTTTTCTCACCACTGTAGTATTTTCAGCGAGGGGATAAATTTAACATTTGCTTGTGACTTGCAGTAATTTACAGATTAAATTCAAACGTAAAGCTGATATCAATTAATTTTTCAGATGATTCTAACTTTTTTATTCCACTGGTAAATTGAAGATTAAAATTTGCAATTTATCAGTTTCTTTAGCTGAATCCACCACTAGAGGGGCATCATTATACTTTCTTTGTTTTACAGGAGCAATTTGAAGATGCCTTTGAAAACATACCAGTGTAAGTAGAATGTTACTGTACCTAATTGTCTTTGCATATATGAGGAGACATTAGGTTCTTTGAAAACTGCTTCATCACTATTTCTAGTCATTTTTTATATATTCCGAAGTATTAAAAGGGAACTGTCAATGCTTTGACGGGGCAGATAATCATAGAATGGCTGTGTTCTGTGTGCCTATTGGGCATTGCAAGTCACTTTAATGTGCCGTATATTTGTCAATACGGTTTTAGTAACAACAAGGATGATGATGCCCATTTTAATTTTTTGGAAGTGTCTTATACTCCATGAGTCAACAAGTGAAATGTCCTTTGCTTTGTTAGTGTTAACACAGTCTTGCACATCAGCATATGGCTGCTGTTGTAATGCCTTTCGGGCTCCATGTATGGCTGCTTAAAGGGGGTCATCAGCCACCTACTTATCTCTCCGAAGCTAATCATGGATCAGTGATGGTGTCTGAAAAGGCTGAGGTAACTGCAAATTCCTCAGTGTAAAAGAATTGTGCCAGCTTCTGGAATACCATGCACATGTTTGCAGGAACACCTTGGAGCGGTCTGCACATGAGTGGACAGAGTTCTTGTTTATGAAGGTCCCTGGTTGACGATTTCGCACCGTTAGGATGAAATGTGCAGTCAATGGCTTCCTGTACTTGAGGAACATCTGCTATTTTTGCAACTCTGCCTCCAATCCTCTGTGGTCGTCATATCCATTGGGAAATTGTTATGCTCCTCTACGTGAGTAACTAGGGCATCTGAAACTGCTTTTATGCACCAGTGTGCAGCTGATTGTGAAATGGCACAGAGGCTTGTGGCGGACCTCTCTAAAGAACCAATAGCATAATAATTTAGAGCCAATGTGAGTACCACTGGCAGGGATAATGGATTTGCATACTGTAGTTCCAGATCTTGTTGCACATTTGGACATATTTTGATAACCAATCCCTATGTTAATCTGAGCTGCCTTCTGCACTGGTTTGCTGTCATATTGAGATATGACCACTACAGTTGGTATATCCTCATCTTGGAATTAAACAATGTTGTCCTCCTTCTCTTCACCCCCTTTTCCCTTGCCTGGTGCACGCTACTGTGCCTCCAACTCCTGGCTTTGTCCCTCCTTTCTGGGTGCACGTCCTGATCATGTGCCTCTATGGCAATGGTGCCACCTCCATTTTGCAACTTTTTGGCACAATATGTACTTGTCCCCACTTTTGGAATTCTCCTTCCTCTCACCTAGAATCCTGAGTCAAGTACGCCAAAGATATAGGCCCTTTCAAGGTCACCAGCCTTGTGACTCCCTTGGGTGTCAGCTACACGTTTGTGTTTGGAATGGATGAACATCTATGGCAGATAATAATCAAACATTTTGTGCTCACCTAAAATGTGCCTGACCTCGCCAAAGACCTAAGACTAGCTTTACAATTTTTGCAGTGTGGCAGGTTATGGAAATGGCAATAATGAAAACTCCTGCTTGTGGTCAGCAGTACTTTAAAATGTGTCTGTAAAATACCCATGAGTGAAATCCGTCTTGCACCTGTCCCCACACCCATGGTGAAAATGGTTCACTCCTAGCTCCACAATATGGTTTAAGTTTGTCTTTAGCAATATTTATTTTTAGTTCATTTTTACAGGTGCCATTGAAGAATCCTGGAGCAGGCCCATGATGTCTTGTTACCTGCCCTGTTCATCAGGAGCAAAGTTTGCAGAGGGCCTTTCAACAGGGGCCAGGCTCCTCATTAACATATTTGTGGTCGCCACAAATTATTAGTTGCAACTGTGCAGAATTGTAAATTTAGATTTTGCCATTTTCATGCTTTAGAAAATAGGCAGGATGCATGCCAATTTCCACCCCCAAACTGCTGGTTTCACACCAGGAAATTGAAGCACTTGGCTGTTCTTGCCTCGAATGGGTGATTTTTTTTTTCATTTTTCTAGAGGTAGGTGCGAGAGAGGCAGAGCTTGACCCAAGGCTTCAGAAAAATGAGCATTCGTAGGAAGAATTACAGGAGAGCTTCCGTTACCCAGTTGGGTTGCTGTGTCTAGACCTGAGAATGTTTCTGATGGCTAGAGTTACAGAATGAGCAGCCTGGGAAATGGTGGAAATGCTTAGCTTGATTTCTGCCAACCCATTTAACATTAAGGAAACAGCCCTGGCAGAATTTCAAAGGTACAAATTCACATTGGGAGGAATCCTGCCCGCCCTGGCGGGAGTCGTGGCGGGGACAGACAATTAGGCAGGAACTGTAAAATCATTCTTCCGACAGTGGGAACATGCGATCCTGACCATCATGGTGGGATAATGATGGGTCTCCATTTCTGCCAGAGGTGGCCAGGAAGCCCTTTTTCAACCCGTTGGCGGGATGCAAATGAACTCCCAATTAGACTCCTTCCCCCCACTGCCAATAATCACCCGCCCCCACCGGCATGACACCAGTCCGGAACCTAATCAGACCAACATGGCGCGCATATGTTGGGATTTACCTGGATGAAGACCTGGGCAGCTTGTGGAGAGTGGAAGAGATGGAGGCCTCTTGGAACAGATGAGGGTGTGAAGGGTAAAGGTTTTGCGTGTGCGGGAGGGAGGCTTCTTGCACATGGCTCGGCTGGCAAATATCTGTGCCTCCCAGTATACACGCATGATTCCAGGGGACGTAGATCCAGCCAGTGATGTCCCCCAGGGGGTGACTTAATGAGTAAGAATTACAGTGAAACTACATCGGGTCTGATTAAAGTGAAAGTGTAGTCTATTTACGAAAGTGTATGAACATTGAACAATTATAGTGCATCCATGCAACCACTTGTGAAATCTAAACTTCAAGGGGCTGGTTTGGCACAGTGGACTAAACAACTGGCTTGTAATGCAGAACAAGGCCAGTAGCACAGGTTCAATTCCCGTTCCAGCTTCCCCGAACAGTCGCCGGAATGTGGCGACTAGGGGCTTTTCACAGTAACTTCATTGAAGCCTACTTGACAATAAGTGATTATTATTATTAATTTTCCATACCTTGGGTGTGATTCAGCTAAATGGGAACAAAGTCTCATAGCGAGTACGTTTAATCTGTGTTTCCCGTCATTCGCAGAACCAAGAAACCTATGGCTATACAATGCCACTTGCATCAAATGAGGGACCTCAGTGGGAAACGCACAGCCAAAGCCGCACTGAGGTGCTCTGCATGCTGGAACTCCTTGGTGTAGTGAGAGATCGGGACACCATTTTTAAATGGCATCCCGATCTCCGAAGCCCCAGCCGTGGCCCCCAAACAAGCCAAGGTGCCCAAGCAGGCATTTTTTTTGCAAGGTGGCAATCGAGCCTGGGTTCCCTGCACAAGTGTTTGAGGGAGGAGGGGTCCGAGGGAGCCTAGGGACCACCTCCTAGTACATTTGAGGCTTTTTGGAGGGGGAGGGGGTCACATCGGGGGCTCCAGAGATTTAAAAATGGCATCCAGATCTCTCGTTACACTGAGGAGTTCTGGCAAGTGGAGCTCCTCAGTGCAGAAAGCAGGGTTATGCACGGGCTTGGCTGCGCGTTCCCTGCTGCGGCCCACTATCCAACCAGAGGCGCATTAAATAGTAAGAGTGTTTCTCAACACTGCAAGTGCCGGGAAACAAGCGACTAAACACACTTGCTATGGGGCATTGTTCCGATTTAGTTAAATTGCACCCATGACCGTTTATCCAGATTTAGTTATGTTATTGTGTCAGCGATATGATTTTGGCTGATTCCGTTTTATGATTTTGGCTGATTCCATTTTATGAGATGAGCTTGTTCCTGTTTGTGACTTACAGATGGTTGCTGGATTACAGATTAAAACAAGTCCATTATCCTTCAGCATATCGGCAACTCATTTATATAATGCTGTTTGTTTGTGGTTTTGAACATCAGCATGCATTCTGAAGGGTGTAGTAACAAAAAAGAAACCTTGTTGCAATGGGTGCTTAACTAATCTCCCTCACGGACTGAAGATCTTGACTTTTCATTCATGGTTTTTGGATACTTTCAATTGCAAAGTTTACTGCTGTTAATAATCACTATTTTTAAGGCACTGTTTGTAAAATCAAATAATTATCAGTAAATATTCAATTTTGAGAGCAAACTTTCTCTGGGATCTCTTATCAACATGGTCCAGGCAGAAAACATTTGGCCTGATCTGTTCAGAGAACAAGAGCAGTCACCTAAATGCAACTGGAGGGGGCCACAACGATAGGGCTGGCGGGGGTCAGGGAATGGGGTTGGAGGGGGGGGGGGGGGATCAGGGAGATGGGCTGGAGGGGAGGGTCAGGGGGCTGGGGCTGGAGGGGAGGGTCAGGGGGATGGGGCTGGAGGAGAGGGTCAGGGGGATGGGGCTGGAGGGGAGGTAAGGGCAAAGGGGCTGGAGGGGAGGTAAGGGGGCTGGAGACAGAAGGTCAGGGGGATGGGACCATAGGGCTATGGGAGTTTACAAAGGGATGCCTATATGGCTGGTGGATGTTACAAATATAAGAGAATTTGCTTCATTTGTTGATTTGCGCAAATATTTTGAAGTTTATATGCTCGGGAGAAAAGGAGCCAATGGAACAACCAATAAGACTGGGGGGTTTGTGAAGGATTGTGGTAGAATATGATGTTGTGGATTAATCGGTTGGTGTTTATGGGGGATGACGTTCGGGGATATTGGAAAGGCATTGGAGAATTTGAGTTGGGTGAAGCAATGTATTATGACCAACACCAAGGTGGGGTGGAGACTGGCCATGCTTTGAAAGGAAGAAATCTTGGTGTTAGTGGATAAGGGTTTAAAATCTCATCTCGGGGGCAACAAGGTCTCCGGCTGGATCACATTGAGAAGTGAGTTTGAACAGGTATCTAGGGATGAGCTGGCGAACTGGCTGAACAAGATGGAGTGAGTTTTGCTTATTTTGAGCTGTTTTTATATTTATATTTTATATTTTAGTCAATGCACAGCTTTGTCCAATTCTAGCTCTGACAGTGTGGTGATTGCAGCAGATAACTAAAGCTGTGCATCCTCAGGACCTTTACAAAAGATTGTGCACAATTATTAAGCCAGCTCCAGTGTTTTAATTGACCAATTTGAATCCTAGTTTGGACTGTCCCAACAAAATATATGCAAGATCAATCACTCCCTCACTTAATTTTAAACCAGCCATTCATCTTTTACTGACCAGTACTGACCAGTACAAGCAGAAGAGAACAAGTGAACATAATTGTCTCTCTGGGCAGTGTAAAAGCAAGATGTATTGTTCTCCCTCTCTGTCCCTTTGCTTAACCTCTCTCATTTACTCATTTTGGTGTTGGGTCTCAATGGGTAACACTCTCACCTTTCAGCAAAATGTTTGATCCCATAGAGGCTCGAGTTTAAAATTTAGGCTCATGCTCTAGCATAGTAATGAAGGAAATCTGCTGCTCTTACCCCGCCTCGCTGACATCTGGGGCGAAATTCTCCCCCAACGGCGGGATGTCCGCCGACTGGCGCCAAAGCCGGCGCCAATCAGACGGGCATCACGCCGGCCCAAAGGTGCGGAAGGCTCCGCATCTTTGGCGGCCTAGCCCCAACATTGAGGGGCTAGGCCGACGGCGGAGGGATTTCCGCCCCGCCAGCTGGCGGAAATGGCGTTTGTTTCCCCGCCAGCTGGCGCGGAAATGCGGCGCATGCGCGGGAGCGTCAGCGGCCGCTGTCAGTTTCCCAGCGCATGCGCGGGAGCGTCAGCGGCCGCTGTCAGTTTCCCGCGCATGCGCAGTGGGGAGAGTCTCTTCCGCCTCCGCCATGGTGGAGGCCGTAGCGGAGGCGGAAGGGAAAGAGTGCCCCCACGGCACAGGCCCGCCCGCGGATCGGTGGGCCCCGATCGCGGGCCAGGCCACCGTGGGGGCACCCCCCGGGGTCAGATCGCCCCGCGCCCCCCCCCCCCCAGGACCCCGGAGCCCGCCCACGCCGCCTGGTCCCGCCGGTAAATACCAGGTTTGATTTACGTCGGCGGGACAGGCAATTCCTGGGCGGGACTTCGGCCCATCCGGGCCGGAGAATCCAGCGGGGGGTCCCGCCAACCGGCGCGGCCGGATTCCCGCCCCTGCCCAATCTCCGGGAGCGGAGACTTCGGCGGGGGTGGGGGTGAGATTCACGGCGGCCAACGGCCATTCTCCGACCTGGCGGGGGGTTGGAGAATGACGCCCCTGACTCCAGACCCACAATAATATGGTTAACCCTTAACCGCCCTCTGAAATGGCCTAGAAAGCCACTCGCTTCAAGGGCAATTCGGAATAGGCAACAAATGCTGGCCTTGCCAGTGATTCCCATGTCCGTCCTATACTTAAAAGAGAAAAAAACTTTTTAAACCTTGCAGTAACAAAGACCATAAATGGACAATAAATGTTGGCCTTGCCATTGACACAATTTCTATTTTTAAAAAAATGTAACAATAGCTTTTGATAGAATGAAAAACAATAGCTAATCATATTGCAAAGCTTCCTTGTGAGCTCAGTCTTTCAAGAACTATCATTCTTTTTAGATTCTGAGTCGGTCAATCTTTAAATTGTTCAAGATCTGGAGAAATTATTGGAGAATCATTGAAAATGGAGCTGAGTGATTATTTTGTTCTTGCAACGAATTGGCAAAATTCTTCGGTGTCAATTAAAAATAGAATATTTATTAAAAGGATCCAATTTATTTTAATACACAAAATTATGACTAAGTTCACTCCTGTACGTTTTTAAAAATAAATTTAGAGTCCCCAATTATTTTTTTTTTCCAATTAATGGGCACTTTGGCATGGCCACCTAACCTGCACATCTTTGGGTCATGGGGGTGAACCCACGCAGACATGGGGAGAATGTGCAAATTCCACCCGGACAGTAACCCAGGGCCGGGATTCGGACCCGGGTCCTCAGCGCCGCAGTCCCAGTGCCAACCACTGCACCACATGCCGCCCTCCTGTACGTTTTCTTTAATGTAGCTGGACCATTTTCAGTGGAGAGAATTGAATAGCCAAGTTGGCAGAACCTGAATTGAAATTCAAAATTGACTTGATATCTGATCAAAACAATCCTGCTAATTTGGAATCAAATTATTCCTTCAAATTATTGGAACCACATCCTTCCTTGAATAAGTGGGCAGCACGGTAGCATTGTGGATAGCACAATTGCTTCACAGCTCCAGGGTCCCAGGTTGGATTCCGGCTTGGGACACTGTCTGTGCGGAGTCTGCACACCCTCCCCGTGTGTGCGTGGGTTTCCTCCGGGTGCTCCGGTTTCCTCCCACAGTCCAAAGATGTGCAGGTTAGGTGGATTGGCCATGATAAATTGCCCTTAGTGTCCAAAATTGCCCTTAGTGTTGGGTGGGGTTACTGGGTTATGGGGATAGGGTGGAGGTGTTGACAATGGGTGGGGTGCTCTTTCCAAGAGCCGGTGCAGACTCGATGGGCCAAATGGCCTCCTTCTGCACTGTAAATTCTATGATAATCTATGAAATGGAGCTTTACACTGTAATCTGCTGGTGAGGTTTTACCCAAATAGACACTCAAATGGGTGTAGTGCTACACTGGATGCACAAGTATGAACACTTCAATAGCAGAGGTGTAATTGCTGCAGCAAGCATACTCCCACGAGGCAGCTCTCCAGTGTTTTTGTAATTTATTTTAAAATAAATTCTTTCATGGAATGTGGGTGTCACTGGCAAGGCCAGTTGTTCATCTCTAATTGCCCCAGAGGAGGTGAGGATGAGCTGCATTCTTAAACCACTGCAGTTTTTGTGCTGTAGGTATTTTCAGAGCACTGTGAAGCGGGGAGTTTCGCGATTTTGAACAAGTAACAAAGAAAAACATGATATTATTCCAAGTCAGGAAAACACAGTGGAACTTGGAAGTGTGATGTTCACACCTGCCTGCTGCCCTGGCCCTTCTAAGCAGTATCAGTCACTGGTTTGGGCAGCTGTCAAAGTCTTGGTGAGTTGCCATAGTGCATTTAGTAGGTGCATACTGCAGCCACGCAATGTTGAGGAGAGTGAATGTTCAAGATTGTGGATAGATTTCTGATTTCTGATCCAATGGGCTGCTTTGTCCTGTATCTACACACTACCCCAGAAGACGTCAACTGCAACCACGTCAGTTTCCAAATGTACGCTGCTACGGCCGCGGCTGATGTTAACACTGGACAAGTCCGATCCCAGCGTGAAACCGGCTTGATAGATCATGACTTTGTTTTGTTGTAGAAAACCATGGAGGTCAGTCACTCTGCCAGTGTACTTTAGCACACAGCCAGAAGTTTCCGCCCCCGTCTCCTGCAGGCGTTTTGGCATGTGGGAGCAGAAAATGTGGCAAGAAGGCCAAAAATCATCTGCTCCATTCATCAATAACGAGCTGGACTTCCGGTGACGTCCATGGTGTGATTGTTCGCACACAAGGTGGCTCCTGCCTGGAGGCGTTGGGTTTTTGCGCTTTCTACCCGATTTTTGGGGGACTTTGTGGAAAGTTGTGAGGAGAGTGGAAGATGATCCGTTCTCTCCTGGACTGAAATATCTCCCGGATATCAGACCAGGTTAAAGACGGTCAGAGCTCTAGCCCAAGAGTTGGAGGGAACTCGTGGCACAGCACAAGCAGAGAAGATCGTGGAGGGGGAAGGGTCATCAGCGATGGCAAAGCTGCCAATGGATCGGTTGATGAGTTTCATCCAGGAGGAATTTCGGCAGCAAATGAAGGAGATTCCGGGGGATTAGTCGAAGGTGATTTGAGGGGGCAGTTGCACCTCTTGGCAGGACCTTGGATTGGGAGGAGAAGCGCTTGGGAGGCGCAAGGGCCGATGATCGAAGAGGTGGAAAGAGTGGTGTCAACAGAG
This sequence comes from Scyliorhinus torazame, assembly GCF_047496885.1. NCBI lineage: Eukaryota > Metazoa > Chordata > Chondrichthyes > Carcharhiniformes > Scyliorhinidae > Scyliorhinus > Scyliorhinus torazame. The sequence continues at coordinate 213,519,704 of NC_092715.1, read as the reverse complement.
CAACTGAATTGTATCGCTGACATTCTCAAGTCGCTGCAGGCGAGGGTGGAGGAGGAAGAGAATCGATATCGGCAGCAAAATGTGCATATTGTGGGCCTGCCAGAGGGAGTAGAATGAATGAGCGCCACGAGTTATGTTGCGAAGATTTTGCTAAGTTGGTAGAGGAGAATGTTCTCGATAAGGCCCCGGAGTGGACTGGCCCACAGGTCCTTGAGGCAGAAGCCGAGAGTGGGGGAGCTGCCACGGGCGGTGATTTGTGCTTGTGCACAAATTTCAGAAGAAAGAAAAGATTTTGAGGTGGGCCAGGTGACTCGTTCCTGCAGATGGGAAAGAAACCGGGCCTGGATATACAAAGACGCTGGAGCTGACCTGACCAAGAGACAGGCGGAATTCAATAAGGCTAAGGCTGCGCTGTATTGGTGCAAGGTCCGCTTTGTGGTGCTGTACCTGGCTAAACTGTGGGTAACATTTGAGGGCAAAGAATATTATCCTGGGACGCCGGAGGAGGCGAATAACCTCATCAAGAAGCATAGGTTAGGGGAGTGCTGAAGGGTAGACATTTGTACCAGTCGTATATAGTTTCACGTGTCCCTGTTTGTTTGAGGAACTTTGTATGTGCTATGCTTGCAGTAACCGTTTGTAACTGGCAGTAGCCATTGGGCCCCTCTGTGCCAGGCATATGCTGCTTGGCGTTTTGACCTTTTTTGTACTTGCAGGAATCGGCATCCGGATTTGCAGGCAACACCAGATCGCTTTCACGTGGTTGTAGCAAGCTAGTCTCTACTAATGGGCGGCACAGTAGCACAGTGGTTAGGAATGTGGCTTCACAGCGCCAGGGTTACAGGTTCGATTGTGCGGAGTCTGCATGTTCTCCCTATGTCTGCTTGGGTTTCCTCCGGGTGCTCTGGTTTCCTCCCACAAATCCCCAAAGATATGCTGAATTAAACATTGTGAATTCTCCCTCAGTGTAGCCAAACAGGTGCCAGAGTGTGGCGACTAGGGGATTTTCACTGTAACTTAATTGCACTGTTAATGTAAGCCTACATGGGACAATAATAAAGATTATTTGTGATTTTTATCAATGACTTGGATGATGGAGTTGAAGGTTGGGTTAGTAAATTTGCTGATGACACCAAGATTGGTGGAGTAGTGGATGAGGTGGAGGGCTGTTGTAGGCTGCAAAGAGACATTGATAGGATGCAGAGCTGGGCTGAAAAGTGGCAGATGGAGTTGAACCCTGATAAGTGTGAGGTGATTCATTTTGGCAGGACAAATTTGAATGCGGATTACAGTGTTAACGGCAGGGTTCTGAAGAATGTGGAGGAGCAGAGAGATCTCGGAGTTCATGTCCATATCTCTGAAAGTTGCCACACAAGTGGATAGAGCCGTGAAGAAAGCCTATAGTGTGTAAGCATTTATTAACAGGGGGATTGAGTTTAAGAGCCTTGAGATTATGCTGCAACTGTACAAGACCTTGGTTAGACCACATTTGGAGTATTGTGTGCAGTTCTGGTCATCTCATTATAGGAAGGATGTGTAAGCATTGAAAAGGAGATTTACCAGGATGCTGCCTGGATTGGTGGGTAGGTCTCATGAGGAAAGGTTGAGGGAGTTAGGGTTTTTCTCATTGGAGCGAAGGAGGATGAGAGGGTAACTTAATTGAGGTTTATAAGATGATGAGGGGGATAGATAGAGTGGACGTTCAGAGACTATTTCCTCAGGTGGATGTAGCTGTTACAAGGGGACATAAGGTTCATGGTGGAAGATATAGGAGGAATCGGGGTGGGAGATATAGGAGGGATGTCAGAGGTAGGTTCTTTACTCAGAGTGTTTGGGGCTTAGAATGCACTCCCAGCTATGGTAGTGGAGTCGGACACTTTAGGAACTTTCAAGCGGTTATTGGCTAGGTATATGTAGTGCACTATAATGATTGGGAGTAGGTTGATTTGATCTTGGTTTCAGATTAGTTCGGCACAACATCGTGAGCCGAAGGGCCTGTACTGTGCTGTACAGTTCCATGTTCTATGTCTATTACTAAGCAGACCACCAGTAAGGTAGGGGTGGTTTCTAATGTGAATAAAGGACAGATCACCGGAGAAGGGGCTGCAGTCCACCCCCTGTATGGGGGTTAGGAGTGGGGAAGGTTGCACTCCAGCACATGGGTGGGGAGGGGGCGGATGGTATGTTGCACAGTGTGGTTGCAATTGGGGATGTGTGAGGTCCACACAGGCCATAGGCACATCCAATTTAAAATGTTCAGGGGCTACCAAACTGTTAGGTACCAGAAGTACAATAGCATCAAGGAATTTCTTGTGAATATGCTCCATGTTGGATGGAGAGGTCTGTATGACCAAAGAGTATTTTGCTGAACAAAGTAAGTGAGAGCCATTCTTTCCGCAGGGCAATGCGATAGTCAATCAAGAGCCAAGCTGCTTGTTTATATTTTCAAACAATGCTAGGAGGTAAAATTGTCAGTAATCATTAGCTGGTGAATTCTCCAAGGCAACGTCTCTACCAACCTGAGTCCGCTTGAGAACCAATTAGCACTCTCCTCATAGAATATAAGGCTGTTGTTTTCTCTGACAATGTTATTCTTGCGATTGTCCTGATGAGTGCTAGACGAAAAGCTTTGACCAGATGTTTTCTTTTTTGAGCAATGCTCAAGTTCTGTACGACCAAGTGACTATTAATAAAGCATTCATTAAACAAGAAAAATGAACCCTATTACACAAGACAAAGGTTGGATAGATTTCAGTACAAATACCAGAAAATGATTCAGCCACACACTTCTCCTATTATCCCAGCAATATCCTTAAAGACACTGCCCCCCCCCCCCCCGGTGAAGATTTACCATTATCCCAACACCAAAGGCTTAGATTCTAACCATTCTATTCCAGCAGACGTCTGAACATTCATTGAAACCTTTTCCTCCAGCTCTCCCTGAGACACCCAAAAACCGCAATTCAAACTTGCTTCAACATCAGAGCAAACAAGAGTCCCCAGCCAATTTGCAAAATTTCTTACTAGAGAAGCTTCTGCCTCTGCACTTGCCATACACACACTAACTGACCGAATTGTCCCTCTCTCTTTTCCTGTGTCTCAGGACAAGTTTAACAAGAGTGAGTCTATCTCACCCTCCACGCTATGGGAAGCCCTTAAGGTTGTTATTAGGGGGCACATCTGGAAAGGAGTGTGAGGGTGGACTGGCAGAGGCTGGTGGACCCCATCCTTGAGGTGGACCATCCGTACTCGATTGATCCTACCCCCGAGTTGCTTGCGAGCAGAAAAAAGCTGCAGACGCAATTTGAATTGTTATCAACAGGTAAGGTGGTGAGTCAGCTACGGCGCTTGAGGGGGGGTAGTCTATGAATATGGGAAGAAGGCCAGTCGCCGTTTAGCATTGCTGCCTCATGGTGCCGAGGACCGGGTTCGATTACGGTCCTGGATCACTGTGTGGTGTTCGCACATTCTCCCCGTGTCTGTGTGGGTCTCACCCCCACAATCCAAAGATGTGCATGTTAGGTGGATTAACCATGCTAAATTGTCCCTTAATTGGAAAAAAAAAAGAATTGAGTACTTAAAATTTGAAAAGAAACCTTTGGCCGGGTCTGGTAGGGGGAGTATTTCGGGTATCACTAGCCAGATCCTGATCAGTGGAGTCTGCTTCATTGGATGAGGTGAAGACAAAGTTTGAGGGTGAATTGAATCCTATTCTGGATCGGGAGATGTGGAGTGAGGCTCTTCTCCGGTTAAACTCCACGTCCTCCTGTGCATAGCTTAGTTTGATCCAGTTCAAGGTCGTGCACAGCCACCAATGGCAGAGCGATTAAAACTGGTCAAGGCAAGGATGAGTAAATTTCTTTTGGGGGTGGAGGACAATTGCAAGCGGTGTTCTTGGAGGTCAGCCAATCATACTCCTATGTCCTGGTCGTGTCCCAAGTTGTTAAGCTTTTGGGTCTCTTTCTTTAACACCAAGTCAGAAATTCATTAAAAAAAAAAATAATAATAATAATTTTTCACAGATTATCACAACAGACCAATAGAACCCCCCCTTCACACAAATAATAAAACAACAAGAACAAAAGTGCATAAATAAACAAATAAACGTTAAACAGTAAACAATAGTGCATCCCCTACTAGACATGAACTTACCCCCTCCCCGGGTTGTTGCTGCTGACCATCTCCCAATGCTCCGCCAGAATGCTCACCTTCTCCAATTTAATAAACCCTGCCATGTCGTTAATCCATGATTCCACGTTTGGGGGCCTCGCATCCTTCCACTGAAGCAGACTCCTTCGCTGGGCCACCAGGGACGCAAAGGCCAGAATACCGGCATCTTTCGCCTCCTGCACTCCCGGCTCGTCCGACACCCCAAATATTGCACGCCCCCAGCTAGGCCTAACCCTGGAATTCACTACCCTTGACACCGTCCTCGCTACTCCCCTCCAGAACTCCTCCAATGCTGGACATGCCCAGAACATGTGCGTGTGGTTTGCTGGGCTGCCCGAACACCTCGCACATCTGTCCTCACTCCCAAAAAAACCGGCTTAGCCTTGCCCCGGTCATGTGCGCCCTTTGCAGCACCTTAAATTGTATCAGGCTGAGCCTCGCGCAAGAGGAGGAAGAGTTTACCCTTCCCAGGGCATCCACCCACATACCCTCGTTGATCTCCCACCCCAGCTCCTCCCACTTACCTTTTAACTCCTCCGCCGAGGCCTCCTCCTCCTCCTGCATCACCTGATAAGTTGAAGAGATCCTACCCTCTCCAACCCACACCCCCGAAAGCACCCTGTCCTGGACCCTGCGTGCCGGCAGCACCAGAAACTCCACCACCTGTCTCCTAATGAACGACCTTACCTGCATATATCTGAAGGTGTTCCCAGGGGGGAGCCCGAATTTCTCCTCCAGCTCCCCAAGGCTTGCAAACGTCCCGTCTATGAACAGGTCCTCCATCCTCCTAATACCTGCCCTGTGCCAACTCGGGAAACCCCCCATCCATTTTCCCCGGGACAAGCCGATGGTTCTCCCCTGTCGGGGACCACACCGAAGCACCCACCTCCCCCCTGTGGCGTCTCCATTGCCCCCAGATTTTGAGGGTCGCCGCTACCGCTGGGCTCGTGGTGTACCTCGTCGGAGGAAGCGGCAGCGGTGCCGTCACCAGCGCCCCCAGGCTCGTGCCCACACAGGATGCCATCTCCAGCCTCTTCCACGCTGCCCCCTCCCCCTCCATTACCCACTTGCGTATCATCGCCACGTAGCCTAATAGTACCCACATAAGTTTAATAACGCTACCCCCCCCCCCCCCCCCCCGTCCCTGCTCCGCTCCAAGAACATCCTTCTCACCCTCGGGGTCTTCTTCGCCCATACGAACCCCATAATACTCTGTTAACCTGCTTAAAGAAGTCCTTGGGGATCAGGATGGGGAGGCACTGAAACAAAAACAAAAACCTCGGGAGCACCGTCATTTTAACCGACTGCACCCTATCCGCCAGGGAGAGCGGCAGCATATCCCACCTTTTGAACTCCTCCTCAATTTGCTCCACCAGCCTCGTTAAGTTGAGCTTATGCAGGGCCCCCCAGCTCCTATCCACCTGAACCCCCAGGTATCTAAAACTTCTTTCTGCCCTTTCTAGCGGAAGCTCACCAATCCCCATTTCCTGGTCTCCCGGGTGCACCACGAACAGCTCGCTCTTCCCCATGTTGACGCAAGGCTTATACCCGGAGACATCCCCAAACTCCCTAAGGATCCGCATCACCTCCGGCATTCCCGCCACATACAATAGCAGATCGTCCGCATACAACGATACCCGGTGTTCCCCCCTCCCCTCGCACCAACCCCCTCCTGTTCCTAGACTCCCTCAAAGCCATGGCCAGGGGCTCAATCGCCAGCGCAAAGAGCAGGGGGGATAGAGGACACCCCTGCCTCATCCCTCGGTATAGCCGGAAATATTCCGACCTCCTCCTGTTCGTGGCCACACTCGCCACCGGGGCCTCGTACAGCAACCTCACCCAGCTGACTAACCCCTCCCCGAACCCAAACCTCCACAACACCTCCCACAGGTACCCCCACTCCACCCTATCAAAGGCCTTCTCCGCGTCCTTAGCCGCCACTATCTCCGCCTCCCCCCTCCACCGCCGGCATCATAATTACATTCAGGAGCCTACGTATATTGGTATTCAACTGCCTCCCTTTCACAAAACCCATCTGATCCTCGTGTATGACCCCCGGAACACAGTCCTCAATCCTCATGGCCAATACCTTTGCTAGCAGTTTCCCATCCACATTAAGGAGTGAAATCGGGAACATGGGGAAAAGTGAGCTGTTTGTGGTGCATCCAGGGGAGCAGAGCAGAGAAATAGAGGACTTACCGCTGAGGAAGGTAACAAGGGACGTTCGCTACTTGGGGATCCAGATAGCCAAGAATTGGGGTACATTGCATAGGTTAAACTTAACGCGGTTGGTGGAACAGATGGAGGAGGACTTCAAGAGATGGGACATGGTATCCCTGTCACTGGCAGGGAGGGTACAAGCGGTTAAAATGGTGGTCCTCCCGAGATTCCTCTTTGTGTTTCAGTGCCTCCCGGTGGTGATCACGAAGGCTTTTTTCAAAAGGATTGAGAAGAGTATCATGAGTTGTGTGGGCCGGGAAGACCCCGAGAGTGAGGAAGGGATTTTTGCAGCGTAGTAGGGATAGGGGGGTGCTGGCGCTACTAAGCCTGAGTGAGTACTACTGGGCCGCCAACATCTCAATGGTATGTAAGTGGATGGGAGAAGAGGAGGGAGCGGCGTGGAAGAGATTGGAGAAGGCGTCCTGTAGGGGGACTTGCCTACAAGCTATGGTGACGGCGCTGTTGCCGTTCTCACCAAAGAAATACACCACAAGCCCGGTGGTGGTGGCTACTCTGAAAATTTGGGGGCAATGGAGACGGCATAGGGGAAAGACTGGAGCCTCGGTGTGGTCCCCGATAAGAAATGATCATAGGTTTGCTCCGGGGAGAATGGATGGGAGATTTGGAACATGGCAAAGAGCAGGAGTAACACAATTGAGAGATCTGTTTGTAGATGGGACGTTTGCAAGTCTGGGAGCGCTGGCCGAAAAATATGGGTTGCCCCAAGGGAATGCATTCCGGTATATGCAACTGAGGGCTTTTGCGAGGCAACAGGTGAGGGAATTCCCGCAGCTCCCGACGCAGGAGGTGCAGGACAGAGTGATCTCAAAGACATTGGTGGGGGACAGTAAGGTATCAGACATATATAGGGAAATGAGGGACGAGGGGGAGATTATGGTAGATGAGCTGAAAGGGAAATGGGAAGAAGAGCTGGGGGAGGAGATTGAGGGGCTGTGGGCTGATGCCCTAAGTAGGGTAAACTCATCGTCCTCGTGTGCCAGGCTAAGCCTGATTCAGTTTAAGGTATTACACAGGGCGCATATGACTGGAGCACGGCTCAGTAAATTTTTTGGAGTAGAGGATAGGTGTGCGAGATGCTCGAGAAGCCCAGCGAATCACACCCACATGTTCTGGTCATGTCCGGCACTACAGGGGTTTTGGGTGGGGGTGACAAAGGTGCTTTCGAAGGTGGTGGGGGTCCAGGTCGAACCAAGCTGGGGGTTGGCTATATTCGGGGTTGCAGAAGAGCCGGGAGTGCAGGAGGCGAAAGAGGCTGATGTTTTGGCCTTTGCGTCCCTAGTAGCCCGGCGCAGGATACTGTTGATGTGGAAGGAAGCCAAGCCCCCGGGTGTGGAGACCTGGATAAATGACATGGCAGGGTTTATAAAGCTGGAACGGATTAAGTTCGTCCTAAGGGGATCGGCTCAATGGTTCACCAGGCGGTGGCAACCGTTCGTCGAATACCTCACAGAAAGATAGAGGGAATGGAAAAGAAGAAGACAGCAGCAGCAACCCAGGGGGGGGGGGGGGGGGGGGGGGTGGGGGTGGGGAGGGAGGGGGGGGGGGTGGGGAGGGGAGGGGGGGGGGGTGGGGGGGGGGGGTGGGGAGGGGAGGTGGGGAGGGGAGTGGAGGGAGGGGGGGGGGGAGGAACCAGAGGGATTCTCCGGGATGTTAATATATAAGTATATAAGTATAATATGTATAGGTTGTTGTTATAGATAATTGTATATTGGACGGTTAAAACATTTTTGGAGAATATTTATCTGGGACAAGGCAGTTGCCATTTAGTTTTGTTTTTGTTTATATATTATTTATTTCTTGTTTATAAAACTGGCCATTGTTATTTATATTGTGATATTGCTGTGTAAAGGATACACAATGTACTGTGATGGTTGGCCAAAAAATTTTCAATAAAATATATTTTTTAAAAAAGGAGTGAAATCGGCCTATACGATCCGCACTGTACAGGGTCCTTGTCCCGCTCCAGAATGAGAGAAATCTGCGCTCTAGACATCGTCGAGGCAGGACCCCCCTCCCTTGCCTCCTTGAAAGTCCTTGCCAGCAGCGGGCCCAACAGGTCCACATACTTCCTATAGAATTCCACCGGGAACCCATCTGGCCCGGTGCCTTCCCCGCCTGCATACTCCCCAGACCCTTGACCAGTTCCTCCAACCCAACCGGCTCCCCCAGCCCCGCCACCTGCCCCTCCTCTATCCTCGGAAACCTCAGCTGGTCCAGAAAGCGACCCATCCCCCCCTCCTCCGATGGGGACTCAGACCGATACAGTCCCTCGTAAAAGTCCCTGAAGACCCCATTAATACCCACCGCACTTCGCACCGTGCTCCCCCCTCCATCCCTAACTCCCCCGATCTCCCTCGCTGCCTCCCGCTTCCGAAGCTGGTGTGCCAGCATCCGGCTAGACTTCTCTCCGTACTCATGCACCGGCCCTTGCGCCTTCCTCCACTGCACCTCTGCCTTCCTGGTGGTCAACAGGTCGAACTCTGCTGGAGGCTTCGTCGCTCCTTGAGTAGTCCCTCTTCGGGGGGGCCTCTATCCACCCTTACCTCTCCCCCACTAGCCTCTCCCTCCTCTCCTTCCCCTCACTGTGGACCCTAATGGCGATCAACTCGCCCTGATCACCGCCTGCAGCACCTCTCAGGCCACCCCTACCTGCACCTCTCCATTATCATTGGCCTCTAGGTACCTTTATATACACCCCGGACACGCCCGCTCACCTCCTCGTCTGCCAACAACCCCACCTCCAAGCGCCACAGCGGGCGCTGGTCCTTCTCCTCCCCCAGCTCGAGGACCACCCAATGCGGGGCATGGTCAGAGATGGCTAGCGCCGAATACTCTATGTCCTCCACCCTCGGAATCAGCGCCCTGCTCATTACAAAAAAGTCAGTCCGAGAGTAGGCCTTAGGAACATGGGAGAAGAATGGGAATTCCTTGGCCCCCGGCCTCGCAAACCTCTACCGATCCACTCCTCCCATCTGATCCATAAACCCTCTCAGCACCTTGGCCGCAGCTGGCCTCCTGCCCGTTCTAGACCTAGAGCGATCCAATGCCGGATCCAGCACCGTGTTGAAGTACCCCCCCCCTCCATTATAAAGCCCCCTGTCTCCAAGTCTGGGACCCGGCCCAACATGCGCCGCATGAACCCCGCATTGTCCCAATTCAGGGCGTATACATTTACCAAGCCCACCCGCACCCCCTGCAGCTTACCACTCACCATCACATACCTACCTCCATTGTCTGCCACGATGCTCAACGTCTCAAACGACACCCGCTTCCCCACCAAAATCACCACCCCCTGATTTTTTTGCATCCAATCCCGAATGGAACACCTGCCCTAACCACCCCTTTCTTAGCCTTACCTGATCTGCCACCCACAGATGCGTTTCTTGGAGCATGACCACATCTGCTTTCAGCCCCTCCAGGTGCGCGAACACATGGGCCCGTTTGACCGGCCCGTTCAGGCCTCTTACATTCCAGGTTATCAGCCGGATCAGGGGGCTGCCCCCCCCCCCCCCCCCCCCCCCCCGCCCGCCCGCCCCCGTCGATTAGTAATAACCCTTTCTAGGCCAGCCACGTGCCCGCACTACCCGTTCCCCCCAGCGGCAGACCCCCGCCCCGACCTCCTCTACAGACTCTAACTCCCCCTTGGCCATTCCAGCTGCAGCCCGGTTTCTTTCCCCCCCCCCCCCAAGCTAGGTCTCCCCCTAGTAGCATTGCTCCCCCCATTGCACTCCCGTGAGTCAGCCGACTCCTACTGACCCCGACCACTCCCGCCGCTCCATCGAACCCCCACTGTGGGAGTCTCCCTCCCACCCACCCCCTCCTGTCCGTCAACGGGCTCTCTCCTCCTGTCCGTCAATGGGCTCTCCCCTCCACCATCCCGACCCCACCCCCTTCCCCTTGGCGTGGGAAAAAGCCCGCGTTTTCCAGTACCGGCCCCACCCCTTTCCACCCTTAGCGCAGGAAAAAGCCTGCGCTTTCTACCCACCCGACCCCGCCTCCTCTGGCGCAGCTCCCTTTCCAGGCCCAGTCCCAATTCTCCCGGCTCGGGCCCCATCTCCATTTCCAGCCACTGACGCCCACAGGCTTTTACCTGCCCCCCACCTACGAACCCACCTGACAGACAGAGAAGAAACATAGCCCAACCAACCGCACAATCCCCCCAAAACACGACACATCAGCCCCAGCCCTCAATCCGAGTCCAGCTTTTCGGCCTGAATAAAGGTCCACGCCTCCTCCGGTGTCTCAAAGTAATGGTGATGGTCCCTGTCGGTGACCCACAGTTGCGCCGGCTGCTACATGCCGAACTTCACCCTCTCCGATGCAGCACCGCCTTAGCCCGATTGTACCCGGCCCTCTTCTTAGCCACCTCCACGCTCCAGTCGTGATAAATCCGGATCTCTGCATTCTCCCACCTGCTGCTCCGCTCTTTGTTGGCCCACCTTAAGACACATTCTCTGTCCACGAAACGGTGGAACCGCACCAGCACTGCCTGCGGCGGCTCGCTGGGCTTGGGCCTCCTCGACAGCACTCGATGGGCCCCCCTCCAGCTCCAGGGGCCCCTGGAAGGACCCCGCGCCCATCGGCGTGTTCAACATGGTGACCACGTAGGTTCCGACATCCGATCCTTCCAGCCCCTCCGGGAGACCCAGAATCCGCAGATTCTTCCTTCTCTACCAGTTCTCCATGTCCTCGAACTTAGCCTGTCATTTCTTATGGAGCGCCTTGTGCGCCTCCACCTTCACCGCCAGGCCCAAGATCTCGTCCTCATTCTCCGAGACCTTTTGCCGGACCTCCCGGGTCGTTGCCCCTTGGGCCGTCTGAGTCTCCAGCAGCTTGTCGATTGACGCCTTCATCGGCTCCAGCAGCTCTGCCTTCAGCTCCGTGAAGCAGCGCTGGAGAAACTCCTGCTGCTCCTGTGACCACTGTGCCCACGCTGCCTGCTCTCCACCCGCCGCCATCTTGGTCTTCCTCCCTCGCACCTTTCTCTGCTCCAATTCCACTTTTTTCACCGCTCCACTCCTGGTCCAATCCATACAGTGCCAGGGAATATTGCTGTCCCCTTCCCACACTGGGAATCGTCGAAAAAGTACCGTAAGGGGCCCTAAAAAGAGCCCAAAAGTCAGTTTCTAGCGGGAGCTGCCGAATGTGCGACCTAGCTCCGCATAGCCGCAACCGGAAGTCAAGTCCGAGATTCATAATGTCGAACTGGAGCCTTGTCCATTGATGGCCATTTTCAGGGTATCGGGCTCGTCGGTGCTCCAGAAGGGTGTGAACACGGATGCCCTCACCTTTGTTTCGTTGATAGCCCAGAGGTGAGTTCTACATGGATGAAGGTCTCCTCAACCAGTGCCTCAACCTGGTTGGGTGACTTCATGGAATTTCTACATGTGGAGAAGGTCATGTACACCATTAGGGGGTCGATAGAGGGGTTTATACCCGAGATGGAAGCCATTCATTTCCTTTTTCAAAGAGTTAGTTACCATCAGTTGTTAAGGGTGGTTTTAGTTTATTGTTGTGGGGAAAGGTTTGGATGTGTTCTTAACTGTTGACTGTTCCTTTTATATTGTAACTTGAAGCATCCGTTTTATATTATATTGTTATAAATGAAAGCATTTTCAATAAAAATATTTATTAAAAAAAAGAAAATGCATGTACACAAAGAGGGCCCCAGACCTGCAGCACTCAAATCACAAAATAAATCCTAAATGTAACCAGACCCAGGTTTCATCTTTCTTTTTTTGTTAAATTTGGAGTACCCAATTAAGCGGCAATTTAGCGCGGCCAATCTACTTACCCTGCACATCTTTTTTGGGTTGTGGGGGCGAAACCCACACAAACACTGGGAGAATGTGCAAACTCCATACGGACAGCGACCCAGAGCCGGGATCGAACCTGGGACCTCGGCGCCGTGAGGCTGCAGTGCTAACCACTGCACCACTGTGCTGCCCTGGTTTCACCTTTCTATAAAAAATTAAACTTAAAGCTATACATTGTTCCGAACAAATCAATTACAAATTCTACCTTAACATAACCTCTCTTGATACCTCCCTTGCCTCTAAATTGTGAGACTGCTTGTCTGAAATCTAGTAATGGACGAACAGAAATTTCTCTTTCACCTATTTAAATATCGGGAAGACTGAAGCAATTGCTTTTTGTATCTAACATGAACCCTGCTCCTTGGCCACCAATTTCACCCCTCTGCTTGACAACTGCCTAAAGCTGAACCGGAATGTTTGCAACCTCAGTATCATATTTTACCCCGAGATGAACTTCTGATCATGCATCCACATTGTCACCAAGATCAACTTCATAGCATTGCCAGTCCTGCTCCTGTCTCAGTTTATCTACTGCTAAAACCATCATTTATGTCTCTATTACCTCTAGACTTGATTATTCAAATTCACTCATGCCAAGCCTCCCACTTCCTACTCTATGTAAACATGAGATTATCCTAAACCCTCCCATCACTCTCCTAACTCACATTAAGTCCTGTAAACCCATCACCCCTCTGCAAGTTTGTCTCTTGGTTAAGCAATATATAGATTTTATTCTCATTCTTATTTTCAAATCCCTAAATGGTCTCAAACCTCCCTATCTCTGCAATCCCTTCCAGTACACAACTATTTAGATACCTGCACCAGGTTAATTCCAGTGTCTTCCGGATCCCCAGTTTTAATCTGTCATTGGTGGCTGTGCCTTCAGTTCCCTGGGCCTAAGCTCTGGAGCACCTTCCCAAAACTGCTACACCTGTCTTTCTTCCCTTAATTTGCTCCTTAAAACCTACCACTTTGACTGAGCTTTCAGTCATCTGCCCTAATATCTCCTCATGTGGCTCAGCAGCATTATATTTTGTTTTATAATGCTCCTATGATATACCTTGGAACATTTTAAAAGTGCTGTATTAGTAACACTATTAGTAGTAGTAGAATGTGTTGAGCTGTTTGTGGCGTTGGTTGTGCTCTGGTCCAGGCAATTGGTGAATATCCCATCATGTTCCTGGTTTGTGCCGCCTTGTCTATCGGGACCCACAAGGTGAGTCGCTTGCCATTGGAATGTCCAGCCACTGACCTCTTACAGCCACTTCGCTCACCATTGTTGAACTGGAATCAGAGCTGCAGATGCTGTGTTCAGGGAAAGTGAGATATATATGAACATTTTATTCAGTCACACCCCTTGGGTTAGATAATGGTGCAGGTCTGGTTATTGGTTTGGCTGTGTGTCAGCCAATTAAGGAGACCCCTGGTGCTGGAAGAGCCTTGACTGTTGCCCCTAACCAGCAGGTGTGAATGAGGGCATAGTTTAAAATGTGGATGAGAAAACTGACCATTGCGCTGCATTACAGGAGGCCATCCAAGTGGGGCAAGTGAAAAAGAATGTGACACTAGTCGGGGCAGTATAGTCAGGAGAAATAGGTACTGTTGTTTGCAGCCATGACTGGAGTTCCAAATATTGTTTTGTCTGCCTGGTGCATTGGATCAGGACATTTCTTCACAGATGGGAAAAGAATGTGAGGGGGAGGGTTCAATTGTTGTGGTACATGTCATGTGGGAACTAGCAACATAGGGTGAACTAGGAATGAGGTTCTGCAGAGAGAGTTTTGGGAGCAAGGGTTGAAATAAAAATGCAGTACCTCCCAGTCAATAATATCTAGATTATTACTTGGTCTGTGGGCAAATAAATTCAAAAGCAGTAAGAGAAATGTCAAGACTGTAATTTTGGTAAAGATAAGCAGAATAGGTCAGGAAGTGACTAACAGCTTAAAGATAATGGAACATTACAGTTTCAGGTGACATCCAGAAAAAACATAAAAATAGTTTAAGCTAAAGGCACAATATCAGAGTGTGCAAAGCATTCACAACATAGTAAATGATTTAATAGCACATCTGTGAATAAATGGGAGTGTTTTCATAAGGGGTGGCAGTGGTGTGGGGGATGGGGGGCTGACCTGATGGTAAAAGGACAGCAGGATGAACCGATGGCTTACCTTAAATCAAAGAAGAACTTTTGAATGCCTATTTGTTTATTTTGATACTTTTATAAGCTTTGAACAGGATTAAGCCTTTTTCAAGGGGATGTTTGAATGAATGTTTGTTTATTTTGACAGTTTGATGAGCATTTGTTTTCATTTCCCAGTGTGAATGGACATGGAGGATGCACGGGGGATATGGAGGAGGAAGCAAGGATATGGCGAGGTCATGTGTTTGGGTGGTGACGGGTTGAGGAATGAGGACTAGGATGCTGAACATATATTTACAGAATTGGACCAATGCCCCAGTGAATGGATGTGGACCTTCCATCCTGCCTGTCTCAGTATCTGCCTGCTTCGTTTCCCACCTTGAGCCTGCCTCTAGTGGTGGCAATCTAGAATCCAGCCCTTCTCCACCACCCAAGAATAAAAATACCGTGGGCATACACTGCTGGATAGGAAGTGAGATCATGGCATCGGGAAATGACCCAACTCTCGATTCCTGCCTCAAGGAAGAAAACCTGAGCCTGAATGTTGAAACTGGATGCAGGCAGTACAGCTTCCACTAACCTCCAGAATGAAGAAGAGGAAACAAGTGGAGATTCAAGTTATATTCTCTGTTCAGCTTTTAAATTGCAGCAAATAGAAAGAGGCTGAATTAGCACTAGCATTTCCCTGGATGGGAAGGTAGCAAAATCTGGGTCATGTACAGTGGCCCTTGAGTATTTTGCTGTTTTTGGCCACGGGGAACATTTGGATAGACTGCATTCTTGACTGCAAGGTTAGCAGAGAATAAAATGATAAGTACAAAAGAAGTGAGGAGC
The DNA here is from genome assembly GCF_047496885.1 of Scyliorhinus torazame. Lineage (NCBI taxonomy): Eukaryota > Metazoa > Chordata > Chondrichthyes > Carcharhiniformes > Scyliorhinidae > Scyliorhinus > Scyliorhinus torazame. The sequence continues at coordinate 213,504,503 of NC_092715.1, read as the reverse complement.
ACTCAACTAAAAATGTCAGCAGTTGTTGCATATATTTTTCTGCATAAATGTTGCTGCTTATTCCTATTAGCAGATGCCCCCCCCTTACACTGTGACATGGGCTGGCTCATCAGGGTGAGGGACTGACTCATGTAGAACATGGTGTGTGTAAACTCGAATGAGGAGTCAATGTCACTGTCAGCACAGGGATGGACAAAAGCGCATATCGCATCGCAAATTAATTTGTAATCGGAAACATCTGAGCCATGACATTGGATTATGGCTGCTAAAATCGGAAATGATTTGTTGGCAGAATCTAGTACTGCTTTTCTAACCATCTGTCGATCTAATGCTATCTGTAAATGGTGCTTTCTTTAACTAATATTAACAGACACCAAAGGGAATGTGGCTAAATACATATGGTTCTTTCACTCATCCTTGAAGTAATGCACTTATTTGAACCCTTGAAAGGAAAATTGATGTTGGAATTACACAGAAATGGTCTGTTGTTATGGTAACATCCAAGCTTCAGGCGGTACATAGAACTATGTCCTACCTTTTTAAAGAGGTCACCAGCTGTCATAGTAGAACTGTAAACTAACCTCCCCAAACAATGATCAACCATATTGCCAGAATCAGAAGCTCTTCCACATAACAACTTGATGGTTGGTTAACTCTCTTAGGGTGGCACTGGTTAGCACTGCTGCCTCACGGTGCTGAGGGCCCGTGTTCGATCTTGGCCCCAGGTCACTGTTGGTGTGGAGTTTGTGCATTGGCTGAGTGGGTCTCGCTCCCAAAACCAAAGATGTGCAAAGTAGGTGGATTGGCCGTGCTACAATACCTGTGGGGGGGGATTTTCCGCACCAGTTTTCTAGTACGGCGTGCCCCCGTTGGCAGCGGGATTCTCTATCCCTCCAGCTGGCCAATGGGGTTCCCCATTGTGGGTAGCCTGACGCTGTTGAGAAATTCCCGGGCGTGGGTGCACTGCCAGCGCAACGGAGAATCCTGCCGGCGGAGAATCCAGCCCACGTACTTTAAATTTTAAAAACACTTAGCAGTGTTTATTTGTGCCACAACACAAGGGGGAACACTTCCTGCACATGTGAAGATACAATTTCAGAGCCTGTGATGTCACAGCAACATCCCAGGCAGCTGCCATCATTAAAATGGACAAACGCAGGAAAGAAAACGCAACACTGTTCTGCTTCCCTTCCCTACCCACAGTGATTCCTTGTTTCTTCCGTTGCCACTTCACCTATACTCCCCACCCTCTCCTGCGGTCCCTTGCTTATTCCTTCACCACTGCCTTTTCCAGACTGGATGGTGGGGAGTAGAAGGGAGGAGTGAACGGGAGCGAGGGACCCTGGCAAAGAATGGGAGTGTGGGGGGGGGGGAAAGAAGTGGCGAAGGGGGCAGTAAGTATGTGGGAGGGAGCCGTAGGAAGCGAGCCTGTGGCCAAGGAGTGGCGAGTGCCAGTAAGGCACTGGCTTGGGGGAGGGGGACATGGGTCTCGGGGGTGGGGGGGGGGGGGGGGGATGGTGGAATGGCAAAGGGAGCCACAGTATTCAGGAGGGAGACAACAGCAGATGAGAAGGAGCTTGCAGTGGACACGCGGGTGCCGGCAACAGGCAGACGGGAGCTGGCAGCAGGTAGCAGGCAGGTGACAGTGGTGGGAGTGAACAGGCAGCGGTCAGGAATCAGCAAACAGTCAGCCGCACCACATTGATGTAAGTAGTTGAAAAAAGCAGGCACGATCCCATGGCTGGAGTGGAAGATAACGTACTGATTTCTGTTTCCTGTTCAGTGGCCGTTAGTGTTGTAAACGATAACTCACTAATCTGGCTGAGATGTACAGTAGCCAGGGCACTGGACACGCTGCCCCACTCTTTGGGCAGAATTCTCCCAACCAGCCCACACCGGGTTTGATGGTAGGTGGATACGGTGAATCTGGCAGGAGACAAAGTCAGAAATTTGCTGCCGTAAAGTCCCATTGTAATTCTCCCAATTGCAGTTCGCATTTCTGCTGACGGGTGGCGCAAACGCCATTTGCATTCATTTGAATCCCATGAATGGTCATTAAAACAGCTGCCCGCCAGTGTCCTGTCAGTCCTTTCAGTCTTGCATCACACCTGCGCGAATTTACATCGGCGTCAAACCTGATCGTTAATGAGTAAAGTGCACAAGGCAGCCGCAGTTCGCCAAAGACTTCGGGTGAGTGCAGCAACTTTCTGCCATCGTGCTGCACTGTCCCTGATGTGCTGTTCACTGCTCTGAGCAGACCAGTTCTTACCTTCATCTCCGAGCTGGTCTTCATGGACAGCACCATGTTGCTGGACCAATGGATCAGTCGTATCATGGGGTTGGCTAGACTATTAGTTTGTGATGCGGAATATATATATATATGCGACTTTTTATGGGATCATAAAACTACTGTTTTGGTGTAACCTTTAAAACTAAATATCTGCAAACTTGCAAGAGCAAGAATCCTTTTTTAAAAAATTGTCCTTGACGGTTTTCTTTTGATGGCAGATGCTGCTTTTGTGTCACACTGCCACTTGTGCTGTCTCTGAGCACTCTGATTCTGTGAAAGTAAAGAAGACTGCACAGAGTTGCTTATAGGTTTTTGTTGTGACTGCATGACGTTTGCTCAATAACGTGTGCGGAGATGAACAGTGAGACAGCATTGCCTAGTCTTTACAAAGCTGCAGTGCCTGTGAAAACCTTGCCTGCTGCTTACATTTGCTGGGACTGTCAGTGAGCCACAGGCCAGTTTAGTGGTTTCCCCCATGCAGGGAAAATTACAGATAACGAATGTAAGTGGCATGAATTTCCTTGTTTCTATAAAAAAAAAGCAAGCTTGAATGTGATGTCCTCAGCATATCTTGTTTTTACAGTGTGTTATGCAGTATCTTTTGATCCTGAGTGTATAGCAGAGGCCTTACTGCGTATTTTTGTTAGTGGTAGGAGGAGCTTCAGGTTCAAATGACTGAATAGCTGTGATAATGAATAATTCTATTTACATATACATCAAGGTATAAACGTATAGAATAGATGCTGCGGCAGTGACTGTTGAGGTTACAAGGAATAGATTTTTATGAAGGCTAAATGCTGCCATATGTGGAGTAACAGCAATGAATGTGTGTAAGCGTTAATGAAACAGTATGTACAAAATAATATGCCTAGAATACTCATGTAACCTGCGTAATGGTGATTGTGGGTTTGTTTATGTGATTAGGGCAGATAAAACTTAATGATCCGGGATGCAATAGATATTCCGTAGAATGCAACTCTTTGCTTTATGCTTTAAAATATAGGTAATTTATATCCTTTTGTCCATGGACTGGATTTTTGCATCCTGCTGGGGGCAGAAATGATGGCAGAAGAGGTTGAAATATCAGTGCCAGGTTTCCAGTGCCAGTCGGTTATATCAGGACAGGACATTGGGATCCAGGGGAAGACCCAGCCCTGAGATCCGTTCAATACATTATTTAGGCTGGATAAGTTAGTTAAAGTGTTCATCGAGAGTTTATGATTGCCACAGGAGCACATGGGCTGCAGACCAGCTCTATGCAGTCAGTCATGGCTGTCAGAAGATAATTGCTGGGCCTCATAAATGGGTGAATGGTGCACTGAGGGACTCTTTCAGAAAGGCAGGTTCCATCGGTTCAGTGCAGGTGGTGAGGAGAGTTATCAGTAAGTGCTCCGGCAGTGCAGTCAATCTCCTGGCATTATGGGGGCATGGGCGGGGGCCTCCAAGCAAAATTTGAAGTCAACATGAGAACAAGGAGGTCTGCAGCTAGCAATGGGGACATAACTCCGATTTCTGGCTCCTTAGTGGTGAGGAACAACACACTTCGCAAGAAGATGAAGTCCCAGATGTCAAGGAGACAGTGGACAGGGACACATGGCAGGAAGACCCCTACAGTGAAAATCCAGTGCCAAGTGAGTGAACACTTGGAAACACAACTTGATCCAAGGCTGATGTACCCGCATTAGTCATCTGCCTAATTATTTTGTTAAGTGCAGAAAAATCTTTGTCTACCAGCAGGAGACTCTTTATAGAGCCAGACACAACAGCTAATCAATGTGGCTGTATATATGTAAATTATGATTTAGGTCTATGCAAGGGATGAGGATCGATCACCTTCTGTAAGGACAGCTAATCAAGGTGGCTAAACAATGTTAACTGAGGAAATCTGGCCCATTATTCCATAGTGATGGGAACATTTTTCAGGTACATTAGAATACTGAGGATATCCGGCTTCTTCCATGTCAGCTCACACTTGGACAAGCGAGTAGAATTTAACACTACTAGAGACTATTGAGTTTCTGATTAAATATAGGACTTTGGATTGTCTACTTTCACTCTCTCTCCACAAGGAATTTGACACCATTGAGACTAAGGTGATGGTGTGGCTGAATTACAGATCTGGTGCTACTCATAGAGCTGTTATGTTACACAATGTAAATTACAGTCCCCACCTCCTCATGGGCTAAGATGTTTTTTTTACTTCTTTCATTGAGCTATACAAAAACCTAACATCACTGTGTAAAAAGCAAGATGGCCCATCCAGTCTTGTTTAATTTTGAATGTCAAATTATTTGATGCCACTATTTCCTCTCTCCCATCCTCTCCCCTCCCTCATGCTCCAGATCCACCACCATGGCAACCAACCCTGCCTCCCCCATGCTCACCCCCTCACCCCTCTCAACATCCTCACACCACCCACCCCTTAATCAAGGACACTTAGATCCCCACAAATCCATTTCTCATTCACATCTTCAAAAGAAAATTCTTCTTTCCTATTTTCCCTATCAAAGTGGATACCTTCAGTTATTAATGGTGCATTTCATGTGCAAAGTTCTTACCGAATCACTTAACCTGTCAATCCTTTTGCAGCCAATGTGTCCTCCTCAAAGTTTGCTTTGTTACCAGCTTTTTATTGTTGGCAAATTTTAATGCATCAAAACTCCAATTCTAAGTCATTGTTGTAGATGGTCATTCCTGAAGCCCCTGGAGATTGTTGTTCTCCCAACTGTCAAACTGCAGTTGACCCATTTATCCCTGCTCTTTCTGTCTGTTAACCAATCCCCAACCTATCACATTACCATGAGCTCTAACTTTGTGTAATAACCGCTTTGAGTGTCACCTTCGTGAATGCGTTATCAAAATCCAAACACACCATAGCAACTGGCTCTCCCTTCTCTACCCTACTAGTTTCCACTTTAACAGATACTCTCATGGATTTGCCAAATACAATTTTCATCTCATCAATCTGTTTATTTTGTGAAGTTATGTTATCAGTATCAAAGTGCCCTGTTACCTTTGCTGTAATTAGAGATTCTAGACATTTCTGTTATTCTGGACATTTCTGTTATGTCAGACTAACTGACCTAAAGTTCTCTGCTGTTGCTCTTCCTCATTTTTTAATAGGTGAGATATGTTTGCTATCTTCCAATCAGTGGTAACCATACTAACATCCTCCTACTGCTCCGCTAATGCTCGTCCTCCAGGCCCCCCGCCCCTGCTCGTCCTCCAGGCCCCCCGCCCCTGCTCGTCCTCCAGGCCCCCCGCCCTGCTCGTCCTCCAGACCCCCCCCCCGCCCCTGCTCTTCCTCCAGTCCCCCACCCCTGCTCTTCCTCCAGAACCCAGCCCCTGCTTTTCTTCCAAATCTCCTGCATTTCCACTGCCTTGACTCTCACTCTTCCTCTACCCACTGCTCTTCCTCTTCCTTCTCTTTTCTCCATCCTTCATTGTCTATATGAATATTCTTCATACCTTTGAGCAATTGAAGAATTTCATTGAGCAATGGTTCAAAGAATTATGATATACTTGAGACTTGTTGAGTGTGCCTAACATTACTTTTAAGCCCTGAAGATAAAAGGGATACTGACAATTTCAGTGACATAAAAGGGATACTGACAATTTCAGTGACTTTTTTTTTTAAAAACCAATTGAACTGATGTTTAGTGTGGACAATTCAGGTTTATTTTTCCTGAATAAATGGACGTGGATCTGGGCTGGGGTACAATTCCTCTGGTTCCCGGAGCGCAATGCTTAAGTGGCTTTTTCTCTAATGCTAATCTTAGTGAGTGATGGCAGGTTGATGAGAACCACCACTATTGGGCCCAGTCGTGTCCACATATGTGTCGTATTCAGCCGATACAGCCAGTCTTTGATGCCCATCACTTGCCTCGATATAGACCAGAACATCTTAATATCTGTTACTGTTCCTCTGTTACCTTTAACAGACGTTTGGACCCCCCCAGTGTGGAGGCCTGGATAAACGATATGGCTGGGTTTATCAAGTTGGAGAGGATAAAGTTTGCCTTGAGAGGGTCTGTGCAGGGGTTCTACAGGTGGTAGCAACCGTTCCTAGACCATCTCGCGGAACGTTAGGTGAGGGTCGGACAGCAGCAACCCGGGAGGGGGGGGACATCGTTCGTGGGGGTGGGGGGTGGGGGGTGGGGGAGTGAAGGGTGGGGGAGTGAAGAGTGAAGGGTGGGGGGTGGGGGAGTGAAGGGGGGGTGGGGGAGTGAAGGGGGGGAGGGGAGAGGAGGGAAGGGGGGGGGTGGGGGGAGAGAGGAGGGAAGTTGGGGTGGGGGGGAGAGGAGGGAAGCGGGGGGTGGGGTGGGAGAGGAGGGAAGGGGGGGTGGGGGAGGGGAGAGGCGAGGAGGGGGGGAGAGAGGAGGGGAAGGGGGAAGAGGAAGGAAGGGGGGGAGGAGGGAAGGGGGGGGGGGGTGTTCTCTGAGGGACATTTGAGCAAGAAAATACATGAATGATCCAGAAACTGACATGTACGGGAAGAATCCTATGTACAAAGTTATGTATCGTATTGACAGGCCATGTTCATGTCTTGCCACACAAGCTTTATTTCTTTTCTTTGTTACGGGGGGGGGGGGGGGGGGGGTTTATATGGTTGAAAATATTGTTGAAAAATTCTTAATAAAAACATGTTTTTTTCAAAAACAGACGTCTGGACTTTATTATTATCTAGTGTTTCTAATCTGTTTTGAGTTTCAGTACACATTACTCCATCATCACAATATCATCAGACCTCATTACTCCTTTCATCATTCATTTTGGTTAAGGCATAGGCATAGATTGATATTCCATTGTCTTTATCCTGCTTTCCGTAATCCTGTAATATTGACTATTGCCCTATTTAGTAGAAGTTTTTCATCAATGGAACAATACTTTTAGATTTTTCATCTAAAATTTCCATCCGACTCCTGCCAATTTTAGATAATCAATTTGAATTAAAAGGGAGACCAGCATATTTTTTTAAAGTTGCCATGATGTATGTGAGAGTGGATGGAACAGGAAAAATCAAATACAGTTTATATTTACATCAAATCCTTCAAGTAGACCCAAGGCACTTGAGAGATGCAAGAAAAACAAATACTGAGATAAAGAACAGTTTATAGAAAAGCTGACCAAAAGACTTGGTCAGTGAGATGGATTTTAAGTATTGTCTTCGAGATTGAGAGCGAGACATTAGCTTTAGGAAAGAAGTTCTGGGATGCAGGGGCCAGCACCAGAGTGCAGCTTGATTTACAGAGACAACAGGCAGAATTTAATGGAAACCTTTCTAAGTTCATTTGTGGGCGGACTTTTCAGGGAGTTTGCCGCTGGCTCTGCCAGCGAATTCCGCACCAGTATGAAACGACAACTTGGTCGTTTTTTGGGATCCTGCGGAGTTTCTTACCGGTTTAGCCAACACTTAGAATTTTTTTCAGCACTGGGGAGCTGAACTCCAAGATCGGGATGCCATTTTGAAGGGGTGCCTTGATCCCTAAGTTGGTGTTTGGGTCACCCCCCCAACCTGTGGCGATGTCACCCCCCCACACGCATGGGCACTACCCCACACCCCCCCAGTAAGGAAATCCTGTCATGGGGTCCCTGGGAGTCTCCCCTCTTCAGAATCTCCAACCTTCCAGAGGCCTCTACTTATATACATTTTTTTTTAATTTAGAGTACCCAATTATTATTTTTTTCCAATTAAGGGGCAGTTTTAGCGTGGCCAATCCACCTAACCTGCACATCTTTAGGTTGTGGGGGTGAAACCCACGCAGACATGGGGAGAATGTCCAAACTCCACACGGATAGTTACCCAGGGCCGGGATTCAAACCCGGGCCCTCGGCGTCATAGTCCCAGTGCTATCCACTGCGCCACATGCCACCCATCCAGAGGCCCCTACTTACCTGCCATGCACACCTCCCACCTTTCAAACCCCACCTTCAACCACCTTTCATGTGCATGGCCTCCCCTCGGGCCCTGATCCTTGGCAATGGCACCCTTGCACTTCCACCCTGGCACCTGGGAAGTGCTCCTGCCAGCTTGGCAGTGCCACCCAGGCACCTTGGCAGTGAAAGAATGGAGATGCTCAAAAAGTGGGAGTCAGAGGAGAAAATAGGGTGATGAATTTGAAGGGTTGCATAAGGTTATAGTAATAGATTTCATTATCGGGAGGGTTGAAGTATGGGACACTTGAACACTAGATTGAAAATGTTAAATTTGAAGCCTCGGGGAAATCAGGTGCCATTAAAGGTTAGTGAGGGAATAATCAAGCCTGAGTAGTATTTGGTACAGTACAGGATATGGAAAGCAGAGTTTTGCATGTGATGAAGTTTACGAAGGGTAGGAAATTGGGTGCAGCTTAGGAGCACATGGTGGTGACCAAGACATGGATGAGGGTTTCAGTGGAAAATAACCTGAGATAGTTTAATTGGTCAACATTATGGACTTGTAAGTAGGTGATCTTTTGCAATGGAGTGGGTATGGAGTTGGAAGCTGATTCTGGGTCAAATAGGAAGTGGCACTAATGAATAGGGGCCCCAGATGCTGCATAATGAGCCTCATGAAGCTTCATTGAAGCCTACTTGTGACAATAAGCGATTTTCATAAAAGGCCATTGCATGCGGTGTTGGTGGTGACATATTAATGTGGATAGAGGATCAGTTAATGGATAGGAAACAGAGTTGGGATAAAAGGGTAATTTTTAACTTGGCAAACTGTAACTAGTCGAGTGTCAAAGGAATTAGTGCTGGGGCCTTAACTATTTGTGATCTACATAAATGAATTGGATGAAGAGACTGACTATTATAGCTGAATTTACTGATAATACAAAGATGGGTCGGGAATCAAGTTGAGAGTCAGATATAAATAGTCTGCAAAGGAATATACATAGGTTAAATGAGTGGTGAAAATTTGACAGATGGAGTATGATGTGGAAAATATGAGGTTGTGCACACTGGCAGGAAGAATAGAAAAACATAATATTATTTAAATAGAGAGAGTCTGCGAAATGCTGTAGTGCAGAGGGATCTGGGTGTCCTTGTATAGGAATCACAAAGTTAGCATGCCGGTGCGGCTATTAGGAAGGCAAGTGGCATGTTGGCCTTTATTTCAAGGGGGTTGGAGTATAAGAATAAAGAAATATTGCTACAATTGTACAGGGCATTGGTCATATCACACTTGGAATAATGCATACAGTTTTCGGGGTCACCTTACTTGAGGGATATACTTGCATTGGAGAAAAATCAGGAAAAGTCAGGCCGATTTCCGAGAAGAATTCTTATGAGGAAAGGTTGAGCAGGTTTTCTCTACTCTCATTGGAGTTCAGACAAAGGAGTGGTGATTCTGAGGGGCCTTGAAAGGGTGGATGCTGGGGGGATGTTTCCCTTCAAGGGGACATCTAGAATTGGGAGGCAAGTGTAAAAATAAGGGGTCTCATATTTAAGTCTGAGATCAGGAAGAATTTATTCTCAGAGGGTCATTAGTCTTTGGCATTCTCTTTCCCAGAGAGCAGGGGAGACTAGGTCACTGAATATATTCAAGGATGATTTGGATAAATTTTTGATCAACAAGGGAATCAAGGTTTATGGGGGTTGGGCAGGAAAGTGGAGTTAAGGTCACAGTCAGACTAGCCGTGATCTTAGTAACAGATGAAGGAAATGAGGGACCGAATGACCTACTCTTGCTTATATTTCTTATGATCTTAAAGGAGGAAAGTGAGACAGAGGTGTAGGGATGGTCTTCCTTGTTCGTGTATAACAGGATTTGTGTGGCATACCGCGCGCGGCCATGGCAGCTGTTTTCCACATTTTCATTCACCCGCAATCAAACCGTTAATCATATTATCTGCTTTCCATTAGTGGTAATTACATACAGTATCATATGACATGTCGCAATTCCTGGTGGGTCTATTGGGTAGTCATGCAGCCAAGTTCTTGAGAAGCTAATAGAAGTCCTGCATTATTCCTGCAGTCTCACTGTGCTCCTGCTTTTGATGGTTTCTTCAGCATTTGTGCACATGCATCCACTACCACATGAAATTTAATTAATTGATAGCTTTGCTTATGGACACTGCCTGTTATGTATGGTAAGAAATCTATTCTGTTTGTTGTTTTAATTTTGTGTAAGTGTGAAGGTGTAATTTCACCATGGAAGGACGAAAAAGGAAATGTTTTCATTGTAACAGGACAGTGTTGAAAGCAGTATCACAGCCATGGTTGGATTGACTTAAAAGCTTCAATGTGCTAATGGCTGCGCATTTATAAAGCAGTAACGGATATTAGCAAAATCTCTTCTGTAAACATAATTAATAAGTCATAAATCGTTTTACTTGGGTGGCAATTTCCCCACTACAGTAAAGTTGAATTCTTTGCTGTGTTGAATGGGTTTTATCCCTCTGACATCAAAATCCTATCCTCCGCCTGCTATCTGATGTTCTTCCTTAGTTTATCAGGATATTTTTATCCCTTTCTCCTGGTTAATCATTATAAATGTTTATTATGTTACATTACATTCTTTATTTCTGCCCTTGTTTCACCTGAGAAACTTGTGAAAATAACAGATGACAATAAGTTGGAAGATTCTAAACAAAGTCATTCTCAACAAATCTAACTTGATCTTGTTTAGAATTCATCTTTCTATTTTGTGACAATTTAAGATTCTTGAAATGCTGCATCTAAACTGCGTCATTGTTGTCGCTAATCAGCGTCCTCCTTGGATGTTTTCCTGTCCTCTTGCCCTGAATATGGGCTCATTGGGTACAAAACGTATATGTTCTGGAAGCCAGTCTCCCTCACTGGTGAACGACAGCTTCTTCCAGCCTGCCCCACGTGACATGCCCTCTTGAGAAGGGTGTTCATACAAATATCACTTGTGAGAGCCAAAAGCAGCTAAACTAATCATGCTGACCTCCTGCTGATGTGATCCCCTAATTTGGACCGGGGAGGGTGAGGGATGGGGGGTGGGTGGGAGAGGAGAATATGGAATTCGCCAAGAGGCCTAAAACACAAGTATGAATTTCTCGTGCGATCCTCCACTGATGCTCACTATGACGGATCGGGAAACCCGCTGGTGGCTGGCATGAAATTGATTTTCACCCCCCCCTAATAAGATGCAGACAAAGGTCAGATGGGAATCTTCTCTCACACTCAATTCTTCACAATGATAGCAAGAAAACACACCAGTCCAGAATGCATCCAGAGCATCGTGGCATGTAGAAGTCGGGAAAAATGCCTGAGACTGATACCAGAGTTCAGGATGGAATCCGCCAGCAGCTGTGGACATGAACACCACAGCAGTGGGTGAGCGGAGCATCTGTCAGGTGAATCTTCCAGCCTCCGTGTCATCGAAGAGGTACCATCTTCCAGCCTCAAAAGTGTTCCTGGAGATCTATCTTATCTTCAGCAGATCCATCTTCTTTCTTCAATGGTGGGTCAGTGATGTTTGACTCCTTTTTCAATATGGCACCCAGATATGATGGTGGGACGCGCGTAATCAAGCCCATCCCACCACGGAATATGGCACCAAACCCTCGGATGCATAATTAATTAGGTTGGGGCTGGAGGATATGGCGTGGTTTCCTGTTGGCCTCCACAGCAGGAAGTACTCCCCTTCGACTTAGTCCCAGGTGGGAGAATTCCACCCAGTGTCTGGTGATGCCACCTGCAGCTTGCTTATCATGCCAGACAGTAGGATTAGGGTATTCTGGGTTTTGTAAAGACAACAACATACTGCAATCCTCAATATTCTCAGTGTTGCTGGATGCCGTGGGGAATTTATCAGCTGGTCCCATTATATAGAGAATCAATCCTTCCATAGGGCTACGTAGCAGCAAGCATCTTGTCCCTTTTTATTTCCTTTTCCTCGTTATGCTTAGCCCATTCCTTTCTTAATGTCTGCATCATCTCACTGCACCAAACGCACACTTTTCGGTGAAGAAATCTGCAAAAGATTTGTTAAGGACCATGCTTCCAATCTCCACGTTTTTTTAATCATCATATGTGGGTGTCGCTGGCTGGACCAGCATTTATTGCCCTTGAACTGAGTGGGTTGATCGGCCACTCCTGATGGCATTTACGAATCATCCAGCTATGGATCGGATCTGGAGTCACTTGTAGGCCAGACCAGGTAAGGATGGCAAATTTCCTTCTCGGGTTTTTCCAACAATCGGCAATGGTTTCATTGCCATCATTAGACTTTTGAATTCCAGATTAGAGCATCCAGAGCAGCATAAGGAGGGAGATGCCTCAGGGGAACTCCATACAGTTCCAAAAACAAGTAACAGGGCAGAGAGCAAAGAAATAGTCGGGAGCACAACTTCAGGAACTGCAGCTAATGGCAAAACTACAAGAAGTATACTGGTTAAACCAAAATTGAAAAATAATAAACAAGCAAATAAACACCAGTGCTGAGGGACAGGTATGGGGAATAGCCCACTGAGAGTTCTGTATTCAAATGCGCAGAATGTAAGAAATAAACTAGATGAGCTCCAGGTGCAAATGCAATTTGAAGATTATGATGTTGTAGCTATTACAGAGACATGGCTGCAGGATGGTCGTGACTGGGAATTAAATATACCTGGTTATAAAGTTTACAGGAGGGACAGGGAACATGGCAGAGGGGATGAAGTAGCCTTACTGACGAGAAACAGTAACACCTCAATGGTGAGGGAGAATATAATGAGGGGAAAGCATCCAGTGGAGCCCAATATGGGTGGAGCTGAGGAACAAAAAAGGATGTAAACTGTAATGGGTGTTGTGTATTGACCCCTTGGGAGTGTTAGATTGTATAAATGTAGAAATTAGTAAGTGTGTAACAAAGACAATAGTAATGTGGAATTTTAACTTACACTCAACTTGAGAGGCAGACAAGCACCTGTCAGAAAGGTAGTGAATTTCTAGAAATGTTTTCTGGATAGTTTCCTACAGCAATATGTTCTAGATTCAGCAAGGGGACAGGCAATATTAGATTTAGTTACGAGTAATGGGCCAAATTTAATTAATGGCCTAATTGTGTGCGAACATTTATCAAATATTAATCATAGCATGATTGAATTCGCTGTAGCGTTTGAAAGTGAAAACCCGATTCGGATACTAGAATTTTAGACTTTGGTAAGGCCGACTTTAACAGAATGAGACAGAGATTGTCCACGGTAAACTGGGAAGATCTGTTAATGGTCCAAACGACTGAAGATCAGTGGAGAATATTTAAAGAAACATTTAATGAGATACAGAGCAAATATATATTCCTGAGAGGAAAAAACAGCCACGGAGAACTAAAGAGGTTAGGGACAGCATAAAACTAAAAAAAAGGTCTTACAAAAATGCAAAATAAAGCACAGATTCGGAAGAATGAGATAGATACAAAGACCAGCAAAGGGTCACAAAGCAGTTTATAAGAGCTACTAAAAGGATTCTGAAAGGAAACTTGCAAGGGACATCGAGATTAATAAGAAGAAATTTTATAGTTCTATAAAGGGAAAGCGGGTGGTCGAGCCATGTAGGTCCAGTAACAGCTAACAATGGAGATATTGGGCGCGATCATCCCAAAAGGGAACAAAGTCCACGCATTTAGCCACGTGTTTCCCAGCACTCGCAGTACACAGTCAGTAACTAGGAAATTAATGGAACTGAAGAGTGACAAATCCCCAGGACCTGGCAGTTTCCATCTGGGGGTGTTAAAGGAAGTAGGGGAGCCCATTGTAGATGCCTCAACTATAATCTTTCAGTGTTCCCTAGATTCTGGAGTAGTCCCTCAGGATTGGAAAATTGCACATCACTCTACTTTTCAAGAAGGGTGAAAGGGGGAAACCAAGGAATTACAAACCGCTAACGTTTGTGCTGGGGAAATTGCTGGATAAGGGAGAGCCGGCATGGATTTGTGAAGGGAAGAGGCCTCAATTCATGTTGGGGCCTCGATTGTTCACATTATATATTAATTACTTGGATGATGGCATAGCAAGTCATATTTGTAATGATAAAAAGTTAGTGGCATTGTAGGCAACCTAGATGATGACATAAAATTGTAAGGAGATATTGACAGACTAGGTGAATGGGCAAAATTGTGACAGATGGAATTTAATGTAAGCAGGTGTGAAGTTATCTATTTTGGACAAAAAAAGTATAGAACAGAGTACTTTATAAATGGAAAGAGGTTAGGTACAGTGGATGTCCAAAGAAACTTGGGGGTTCAGGTGCATAGACCTTTAAAAATTTCAGGAACAAGTGCAGAAAATAATCACAAAGGCTAATGGAATGCTAGCCTTTATATCTCGAGGGTTGGAATATAAAGACACGGGTTATGCTGCCGCTATACAAATCCCTGGATAGACCCCACTTGGAGCAATGTGAACAGTTCTGGTCACCACACCTTAGGATATTTTGGTCTTCGAGGGTGTGCAACATAAGTTTACAAAAATGATACCTGGACCACAGGAATTGAGTTATGAAGAGAGATTACGCAGATGAGATAGTTAGATTTTGTTGAGCAACGTTATTAAGGGTTATGTGCGAAGGCAGTTATATGGAATTGGGTCACAGATCAGCCTTGATCTCATTGAATGGTGGAACAGGCTCGAGGGGTTGAATAGACTATTCCTGTTCCTATTACCTGGGTTACAGTCCAGTGACAAGACCATGACACCACTACCTCCCCACACGGGTTGCCATTCTGGTTTCAAATAGGCCCCACTCTTTCCTTCCTTACTCTTGACAGAGTTTTTATTTAAAATCCAACTGTGAACTATATTGGGACGTTGTATATCAAGTGTGATACAAATATAAGTTGTTCACTCAAGCTGTTGTCTTTTCAGTTCGTCATCCTTTTCCTTATGCATTCCTCCCCCACCTCCAACCTCCCCAGTGACCCCTTCTTAAAGCCCAACTCCTTGATCAAAGTTCTGTTCCTAATTCACTCCTTTTGGTTTGATGTCCATTTTCCTGAAAACTCCTTGGAGAGTGTTGTGAAATGTTTCTACATTCAATGGGTGCAATTTTCCAATTTTTTTCAGTCAGATTCTGACTGACACCTGACGTGTTGCACAGCTGAGTTTTCCGTCCAGAGTTTGAGCATCTCTCGGGAGGGAGAAAATTCAGGGGGCTGGTTTCTGCCATCACTGTGGCAGGTTGGGGCCTGCTAGAGCCGGCAAGGCCAGCTTCACAGAGATCTGGGTGCCCTTTAAAAACGGTGCCTTGTCCCTTGTCAGCACAGAAGCCCCCTAATGTGGGGGTTCCCTATCAGCAAAGGGGCTCCCTTCTCCCTTGCCCCCACAGACTACAAGCATTCGCATCAGGGGCTCCTTCCACCCCAACAATCATAATGTGAACCCCACCCCCAATGGGGCTCCCTGAATGGTCGACCCAGCACTGCTCTGGCACCACCTGGCAGTGCCAACCTGTACCGGGTGGGGGTAGGTGGGGGGGGGGGCACTTCCCAGGCATGCTACTTTACCCCTGGGGGCTATACCTAGCTTTGCTCCCCGGGGGATCCCCTCGACTGGGATTGCTAGTGTTGGTTGGATGTGCCCAGCAATTGTGTCCAGCAATCTCTGCTGAAGTCACACTTGGTGTGGACTTTGAATGAAAAAGGATTGGTTACCTCAGTGATGGCCCCCACTTGCTTGTGCTCACTTTTGAGATTTACACAGTGAATGTTGACAATTCAGCGGGTACAGAGGTTATTTGGGCCTATGGAACTGTAGAACAACTAAGGATAATGCCTTTGGTTGGAGCAAATGAGAAGAAAATTGTTAAGAAACAAATAATACAGTCTTGGAATGCTTTCTTTAGATTCTGCTCCTTAAAAGCATATTCCTGAGGGTGTAAGAGGCATCTCTTCCATGACATCAATTCCCTTCCAGTGCTGGGAGATTACCTTATTGCTTTATGATTCTGGACAGATGTGTGTTTTGTTTTACTTTGATTAAGACCTGTTAAAGATGCCGCCGTAACCTCTTGCATCCCAATGAGCCTTTCATGCTTCCTGTTATGTTACAATGGACTTATTGGGAATTTCTTAACATTTGCTAGCTTTCAATTTCTGTCCACGTTGGTATTTTTCATGTCTTCAGTTTTCTTCATTCCTATAATGTGCAGAATGATACCCATTGCCAATAAAGTTTATGTTTGCTTTCTATTATTTCAGGGCATCTCAGATGGACTTGAAGAGTGCCCTGGACGAATGTAACATTGCACTGAGTTTATTCTTAAGTAACAAATTCTCGGAAGCTTTGGATTTGTTGCGGCCATGGTAAGAAGCCTTTTGCATTTGAATTAAATGAGAAATATTTCAGTTTGTAGTTCCACATTTCCCATAATCGATCTTGCATAGAATTTGGACCACTTTCCAGTCCAATCAATTATCTACAATAATGACATACACGTGAATACAAGAAAATAAAGTTGACATTTAGAGTACAGGGTGCATTCTTGTGTATGTTGAAAAGATAAAATAATCACCGTTACCACCTTTATCACCTTTCCCGTACCAGCCTCCCCGAACAGGTGCCAGAAATGTGGCGACTAGGGGCTTTTCACAGTAACTTCATTTGAAGCCTACTTGTGACAACATGCAATTTTCATTTCATTTGAATTAATTTCAAGGTGCTTTGTTAGATATCAGAAAAATGGTTGTTGGCAGTCCCAGACATTTACTTTTAACTTTATTATTTTTAACTTTATTTATTGGGGCTGGTTTAGCACACTGGGCTAAATCGCTGGCTTTTAAAGCAGACCAAGGCAGGCCAGCAGCGCGGTTCAATTCCTGTACCAGCCTCCCCGAACAGGCGCCGGAATGTGGCGACTAGGGGATTTTCACAGTAACTTCATTTGAAGCCTACTTGTGACAATAAGTGATTTATATTTATATTATTTCACAGTTAAGCTTGAGAAGACAGTTGTTAATCTTGTTATATTGTTATTCTCACCAAGTGTTTGTGTTTGAGCCCAGCCCAGACTGAAGGAATAGAGATGCCTTCTCTGTATCAGTTATAAGGGCATTACGTAAAATGAAATTTACAGCTTTCACCTAGTTCTTGGTGGTCGTGATTTACATAACACAAAATTACCCATGATTTGACCTGCGGTTGGCCTGTGGTTGAATTGATAATGTCACTCAGATTACTGACTGCATGTTGCCCCTGAAGTATGTCCACCATACAGACCTTTTGCTTCTCACAGGCTTGCCCAATAATTAACTGAATTTCAAAAAAAGGTTGAGATGTTAAGAAAATTTTAAAAAGCTACTGAGTAAAAGTCAAGTAATGTCAAAGCATTCATCTGATAAGTTGAAAAGAGTAATTTTAATGACCAGGTCAGAGGGTTCAGTGTGTGCGTGTCTGTCTTACAATCAATTTCAGTGTGCTCACTCACTCATCCTCACCCACTGAGTATATGTTGGTATAGGGTGGTGAGAGTATGTGAGAATCCTATGGTTGGGAGTAAGAGCCACCCAGGCCTGCCGAAACTTTGTCCTCCTGAGGTTCAGCCTCGTACGAGCTGACAACCTTCTGCCTCCCACCCCTGGAGTTAATTAAACTAGAGGCGGTGTGAGATCGGTGTGGCGGGCCAGAGCCAAATGCATTGGGGGCTGCATCCAGCATGTGGGCCAAGGGTTAGACAGGTCTGGTGTATCCGGTCTGTTTCTGAGTTAGAAGGTTGTTGGTTCAAGTTACACTCCAGTGTCGTGCTGAGGGAATGCTGTCTATCAGAGACACTGCCTTTTAGAAAAGCCATTAAACTGAGACGCCGCCTGCTCAAGTCACAAAGAATCCCATGGCGCATCTTTGATGAAGAGCAGGGGAACTCTTTTTTGGGTCCTGGCCAATATTTGTCCCTCATTCAACATTACTGAAACAGACATCAGTCTGTTATCCAAATGCTATTCGTGTGAGCTTGCTTTGTGTAAATTGGCAGCACGTTTCCCAAACTACCTGTTTCTTCAATCTGCTATGATACTTTTAGGGATCCATAACTTTTAAATACAAAATTTGAATTTCCAATTGGTAGTTGAAAGGATGACCCGCTAAGTTTTCATGTTTTAAAACTGACTGTAACTAATGAACTTATTAATTTTATACCTGGGTGGGAAGATTCCAGAATGGAACCCTGGCTCAAAAAAGTTAACATTTTTTTAATCAAACGTGGCGGAACAGAGTCCCAGGACTGCTAAATAGTTTTACTAACAAGAAAAAACATTTATTAAACATGGAAAAATGTGATAATACTACAGCACTCCTTTACTCTCACTCTCTCTCACACACATACAGACACACACACACACCTAATACAAACAGGTTTGAAGTTTAACACCGATGTCAAAGTACTTTTGAAATACGATGGTCTCATTGACGCAAAGTCCCTTTGATGCACATAAGATGACTGTGGTCAATACAAATTCCCTGGGTGGTTCCCTAGGGGTTGGCTAGAAGAGCAGAGCTTGGCATAGGCGACAGGAGGAGAACCTTTTCAACTTGCTATTTAAAAGACTCCCTTCTGCAGACTGCAGTTTACGAGTCCTCTGAGGGCTGTGAACCATGACTCATGACTCTTTTTAAAAAAAAAAAATCACCTAACTCCATGAAAATTGTGTTGGAGTTGGAGTTGCCATCTCCGCAGTGGAGCTGGCCAGGTTGGGAGTGCTGGATGCAGGCTTTTGCCATGAACCAGCTTGTACCCTTTAAAGGCACCCTGAAATCAGACCACTAGGGAATGGTGTTGGGAATATTGGAATCTGGACCCACCCACCGTTTCCAAAGGGCCCTGAGTCATCAGAGCTTTGTGAAAATCCAGCCTTGTCTGAGCAGACCAGAACTTCAGTGTTGTAACTGAGATCTGGATAAGATCTTGTACAAGGATAGAATAGTATACTTTGTTTTGTTGTGAATTGTCTTCTAATTGCACTACAATGCCCCATGATATTTTTTAAGAACCACAAAACTAGTAAGTTAAAAACCATAGCATAACAAGTGAATGATTTGTTCTGTAGTTTTGAGATAAACACTTTCAAAATTACCAGTCTAATTTACCCACCTAACAGATTTAGAATGCGCTCACATCTCTTGGGGATTGATTTGTTTGTGCCTTGGATTGAGTTATGCTTGGATCTCTTTAGAAGTTAATGAAAGAAATTCCAAGTTCCATCTCCAATCGTGTCGCTCAGTTATTTGATGTAAATTTTATTGCGCAGGCTTAAAGAAAAACAATTGGTGAGGTGATGAAGCCCATACAGTGTGTTTGTTACATGTATGCCGATGAAGTGGTAGGTTGTTCCATTACATAAATGGGATGTTTCCTCCATCTTAGCTTTGGCTGCCAAATGTGAGGATGTAAAGAATTGCTTCCGCTCTATTTAGTAGATAACCCCATGGAACAATATTTATATCTTTACACTATTGTCTTCATTCTGCTTCCAAAGAAAATTATTTCTGGCAAGTTATATAACGGCTTCAGTGTCAGACAATGTTTGGCCCACTTCTGGTATCAAGTGGTGTTTTAAGTGGCAGAAGCAGGATTACTTGCTTTGTGTATGAGTTAATCTGACATTCTGCTTCCACCTCTATTCCCATAGTTTATAATTCTGACTTGAAGTGTTTGAATATTTTTTGTGACCAAATGGTACATAGGCATATATTTTTGATTGATTAAGGAATTGGAAAAGCTTTTGATCTCTTTTGAGTATATGAGACTGCTTGTTTGGAGAGTTATATACACCAGGTATGTGAAGGACAAACGTCATTTGAAGAATGGGGAAGATCGCATTAATTTTCCAAAAATAAATGACATTCCCCAATTTGCAGAGCACACAGCTCTCCTCTCTCCTACCTTAGGTTTTAAGTTTTGTTTTGCCTCTTGATCGTATTACCGTGATCTGTCGAATGGCTTTAGATTAGATATTAACTTTTGTAAATGTTACTCTTAAGTTCTGTTCATCATGAAGTGCTTCTGTTTTGCACTTTGGACAAAATTCTAATTGTTTGGTTCGAGAAATCCATTCGAATTTAGATCCACCCTTAGATTTATTTTTTTACTAAGCCATGTGTTGTAATGCAATATTTTGTGAGTGCAGTTTATTACATTTGGTAATCCCATTACTTTTAGTTCAAAGTAGACTATTTACTTTAATAAAAAAGCTTATTGTGAAGGCAATCTGTTATTTTCCCACTTCTGCAACATACCGAGATAAATGCGAAGTGATTCATTTTGGAAGGTCGAATTTGAATGCTGAATACAGGGTAAAGGCAAGATTGTTGTAAGTGTGGAGAAACCGAGGGATCTTGGGGTCCACGTACATAAATCACTCAAAGTTGCCACCCAGGTTGATAGGGTTGTTAAGAAGGCGTATGGTGTGTTAGCTTTCATTAACAGGGGGATTGAGTTTAAGAACCGTGAAGTTTTGCTGCAGCTTTATAAAACCCTAGTTAGACCGCACTTGGAATATTGTGTCCTGTTCTGGTCGCCTCATTATAGGAAGGATGTGGATGCTTTGGAGAGGGTAGAGAGGAGATTTACCAGGATGCTGCCTGGACTGGAGGTCATGTCTTATGAAGAAAGGTTGAGGGAGCTAGGGCTTTTCTCACTGGAGTGAAGAAGGAAGAGAGGTGACTTGATAGAGCTGTACAAGATGATGCGAGGCATGGATAGAGTGGATAGCCAGAGACTTTTCCCCAGGGTGGAAATGGCTGCCACGAGGGGATATAGTTTTAAGGTGATTGGAGGAAGGTATAGGGGAGATGTCAGAGGTAGGTTCTTTACACTGTTGCTATTTTTGTTTCTCTCTTTATGTGGCTCTGAATATGGCGGTCAATATGGTCGGCTTCCTTAATTCTAATTATGTTTTGCTCTAGAGTTACCAGGTATCTTTCGATACCGCCACAAGGTTCAAACCGAATACTGATCAAGGACTCGATACACCAGTTAGTTAGTTCAAAGTCAATGCCTATTTATGTACACACACAGTTAAATATACTCATGCACAAATACTACAGACTAAACTATCACTACTGCTAAAGCCTATACTTAGCTTCGGGCGCCCACTCAGTCGAGGAACAATGGCTGTTGTTCGGTTCTGAGGCTGCTGGGGTCGAAGTGGTGAAGGGGAACAACTAAGGTCGTCTGTCTGGTAGCGTGCGTTGACCTTGGACTTGCTCTGGTGCAGCTGTTGGGCAGGTCTCTCCTCGGTGAGAGCCGGGTCCAAGAGAATAATTCTCTCTTGAGGGATCCTTCTTGTACCCAAAGGGGCTTCGCGTCCTTTTGGGCGGGCCTTGAACTTGGCCCCAATTTATTGGGCTGTTTCTCGATCATTCCTATCGATTTCATCCAATAAAGGGGTGGGTTCCCTGATGGCTGGGCATGTCCTAGGTGGCTGTTGGCCAGCTTTGTTTCTTTAATCCTCTGGCGTTGGGGTGTCTGCCTTAATATCGGTTCCTCAAATGTTACTCTTTTGTTCCCAGAGATGGGCCATTAGTATGCTAATGAGCCTACAGTTTTGGGCTTGTCTGGGAGCTGCGGCTCCAATATACAGACAAACCCTGAACCTGCTTGTTTTCTCAGTATTGTCCATTTTCCCTGCAATCTTTGCAAAGTGTCCATTTTGTAAACGGGAAGTGGCCATCCCAGATGGCTACAACACAGAGTGGTGGGTGCGTGGAATGCACTGCCAGCAGAGGTGGTGGAGTCTGAGTCATTAGGGATATTTAAGCGACTCTTGGACAGGCACATGGACAGCAGTAAATTGAAGGGGTGTAGGTTAGGCTGACCTTAGATTAGGATAAATGGTCGGCACAACATCGTGCGCCGAAGGGCCTGTACTGTGCTGTACTGTTCTATGTTCATACCACCAACAGAGATCTCTATTTGCTATAGATATATTTAAAAAGGTACTGGAATAGCAGAAAAGTGCTTATTGTGATAAGGGAGGCAACCATTTCTCAGTTACAAGCTATATGGGTGCAATTTTAACTTAACCCACACGTCAGGAAATAGGCAGAATTTGATGGAATGCCAGTTTTAAACACTACCCCTATTACTGTCCATAGGTTCAGTGGAGGGTAAAATCAGATGGGACGTAGTCAAACCAGCAATGCCCACAATACTAGAAGCCCTCCAACTTAGGATAAAATTGTCTACAGTACTGTATTAATTGATGTATATTTTGAAACGAGTATGTCACTTTAAACGCCAAAAAGTATGGCAGAATGAAGAATCCGTAAAGGCTGGGGAGGGGGTTGAATAATAAAAAACAGTTCAATAACACATTGTGGATGTGGTACTCTTGCATCCCCCTTGTTGACTGTTGGTTTTAAATGGGGGGGTGGGGGGGGGGGGGGGGGTGGGGGGAAGGGGGTGGAAATTGCCATAAAACCCACACAGGACCAATTGATGTAGCTCGAAAAATGTAAACCTAGAAAATGAGTGGGGAAAATAAACAAAGGATTGGGAGGTTTGCCGAAAATGTTGAAGGAAAATGTCCCGTAATTTAATTGTGATAGTGGCAAAATCAGTACGAACATCCCTCTTTGCCATAGAACATTGTTCCCTCCAGATATGTAATTAGTTGTTTTTAATGCAGGTCCAAAAACAGCATGTACCACGCCCTAGGTTACAGCACGATGCATGCGATGCAGGCAGCCATGACCTTTGAGCAACACGATATCCTTGCGGCCATTGGAACAATGAAGGATGCTTTGCAAACCTGCCAGAGGTGAGTTTTGTGATGACCGGTATTGTACCGAATGCTTTGAGATTTGTTTATGGCAAACAACCACTATTACCACAAAAGGCATGTTTGTTGGAAGTATTAAGATATCCTTGTTGTACTTCATTTTTCTGATGGGAATTTTGTTGCCACAGCACAGGGACGAATAGTCATGCTTGATGTCGGAGATGGAAGGGTTAATTTCTCCATCCATTCTGTTATATAATATATCCTTTTAAAACCGTTATAATGAATATGTTTAACACTGTAAACAATTATAAAATTTGTTTAGAGCCCCTTCTGATGTTTTGTTTTTTAATGTTGAAATGCTCCACACTGTTTTGATGGCTACGACCTCTTTTCTGTGTTTAAGGGTAAGCATGTTGGAGAACCTTATAAAAGCAATAAAATCTAAGACCATAAGGCATAGGAGCAGAAGTAGGCCATTCGGCTCATCGAGTCTCCTCCACCATTCCATTAGGTCACGACTGATCTAATATAGTCCTCAACCCCACTTCACCACCTTATCCCCGTAACCAATGATTCCCTCTGTCTGTCTCAACATAATTAACGACAACCTCTAAAGCTCTCTACAGTAAAGTATTCCACAGATTCACTACCCTCTGAGAGAAGAAATTCCCCCTCATCTGTGTCTTAAACGGATGACCCCTTACTCTGAGATTATGCCCTCTGGTCTTAGACTCTTCCTATCCCCCAGCTCGCCGAGCTCCCACCACCCCTCCTCACCGAGCTCCCACCCCCCCCTCCTCGCCGAGCCCCCACCCCCCCGTCCTCGCCGGGCCCCCACCCCCTCTCCGAGCCGAGGCCCCCCCCGCCCTCCTCGCCGAGCTCCCACCCCCCCCCCCGCCGAGCTCCCACCCCCCCCCTCGCCGAGCTCCCACCCCCCAGCTCGACGAGCTCCCACCCCCCAGCTCGACGAGCTCCCACCCCCCAGCTCGCCGAGCTCCCATCCCCCTGCTCGCCGAGCTCCCACCCCCCCCCGCTCGCAAGCTCCCACCCCCCTCCTCGACGAGCTCCCACCCCCCAGCTCGCCGAGCTCCCACCCCCCTGCTCGCCGAGCTCCCCACCCCTCTGCTTGCCGAGCTCCCCCCCCCCCCCATCCTCGCCGAGCTCCCCCCCCCCCCCGCTCGCCGAGCTCCCACCCCACAGCTCGCCGAGCTCCCACCCTCCCTCCTGGCCGAGCTCCCACCCTCCTCCTTGGCGAGTTGCCGCACTCTGTCCAAAGCCGCACTCATTGCTGGTTGCATAGAGAGTGTGAATTCATATGCTCTGAACAAGGGGACTAGCTGAGCCCTGGTACAGCAAAGACAAGTTCAAGCTAGTTTCCTTCATTAAATAACTCTTTAAGGGCTGCCAGTAGATACCTTCTCTCCCCCCTACTTAGGCCCCTGGATGAGACATACTAGTTAAATAGTACTTGCAGTTGAATGTTAAGCACAAATTCAAACAATATTAGATTTTATGGCAAGATATTTAAAGTTTTCCTCTTCTCATCTAACTTCCATACTCTGTTCAAAGCCACACTGACCTATTTGGCCCTATTTTTCAGACAAGTCTTAATTGAGTGTGGATTAAGTATATTAAAAACGTTCTTAAATATTGCAAATTGGCATCAAAGTCTTTTTCTCTCTTGGTTTATAAATTTAAAGTACCCAATTTTTTTTTCTCCCCATTTAAGGGGCAATTTTAACATGGCCAATTCACCTACCCTGCACATTTTTTTGGGTTGAGGGGGTGAGACCCTCGCAGACACTGGGAGAATGTGCACACTCAAAATTGGCATCAAAATGTCTTAAGTCTGTTAATTTGGCCAAAGAGACTGCAGGATGCAATATGTTCACTTGCTGACTAGTATAACTTCGTGATCAGTCATTCGTGAGAAGTTACAATGAACATTTTATTTGCATTTTGTGAAATCATCTATTCTTCATGGGAACTTAGAATACATTGGCGGGGAGGCGGGGGTGAATTTGTGCTCGTGTTCGCTGCGAATGCAAGTGACGACACAGGCGCAGAATCCCGCGATAGGTGGATGCCCGCCAGGGACATCAAAAGCCACGGGTCATGGTATGCTGCAGGCTGCCTCCACCTCTTGAGGTGCGTGTCACTGTGCTGGTAGAGGGTGAGGATGACAGCTGTGACGCTTTGATGGTGGTGTCTTTGGAGTTCTCCTCTGAGGCGTTCCCATGGGAGGCGGGGGATGGGGCCACCCCGGTGGGGCCAACGCCGTCAGATGGAGAAGCTGTGGGAGAATGAACACGTGCTCCGTGGGGGGCATGGGTCTGTCTGTATGGCATTAACAACTCATGTGACAGGTCATCTGGGGGGGGGGGAGGACTTTGTAATCTCATCTCTGCGCCATACGCCAACCTCTACATTGGTTATTGATAAGTCCTCGGGCACCCCTGCGACCTCGTACGGGGTGAAGACTCTGATGTCCAGCATCCATCTGGACATTCACCTGCCTGTGGTGGGCTAAACTCTCCTGCGGGGGCACAGAGGGTGCATTGTTAGCTGAACACCTCGCTCATCAAGGGGGTTGGATGGGAAGCATCTGGGGTTGGGGGTGGGAGTGGAGTTGGGTGTCCAGTGCCAACTCACCCATGCGGCCCGGTGGAGGTCATTGATCTTGCCGCACTGGGTGCCGGTTCCCTTTTTAAAGTTCATTTACGGGATGTGGTTGTCGCTGGTTAGGCCAGAATTTATTGCCCATCCCTAGGTGCCCTTCAGAAGGCGGTGGTGAGTTGCCTTCTTGTACCACTGCAGTCCATGAGGTGTAGGTGCACCCACTGTGCTGTTAGGGATTTTGCGACAGTGAAGGAATGGTGATATATTTCCAAGTGAGGGTGGTGAGTGACTTGGAGAGGAACTTCCAGGTGGTGAGGTTCCGAGGTATCTGCTGCTCTTGTCCTTCTAGATGGTACTGGTTGTAGATTTGGAGGGTGCCGTCTAAGGAGTTACTGCAGTGCATCTTGTAGATGGTACACACGCCCGCCACTGTTCTTTTGTGGTGGAAAGTTTGAATGTTTGTGGAAGGAGGAGCAATCAAGGTGGGCTGCTTTGTCCTGGATGGTGTTTATCTTCTTGAGTGTTGTTGGAGCTGCACTCATCCAGGCAAGAGGAGAGTATTACATTACACTCCTGACTTGTGCCTTGTAGATGGTGGACAGTCTTTGGGGTGGTGAGGAGGTAAATTAGCCTTTGACCTGCCCTCGTAGCAACGGTATTAATATGGCTAGTCCAGTTCAGTTTCTGATCAATGGTAAACCCCAGGATGTTGATCGTTGGAGATTCAGCGATGGTAATGCCATTAAATGTCTTGGGTCGATGGTTAGATCCTCTCTTTCAGGAGATGGTCATTGCCTGCTTCTTGTCTAGCGCGAATGTAATTTGCCGCTTGTCAGCCCAAGCCTGGATATTGCCCAGGTCTTACTGCATTTGGACAGGGACTGCTTCATTATCTGAGAAGTCATGAATGGTGCTGAACATTGTCCAGTCATCCGCAAACATCCCCACTTCTGACCTTATGATGGAAGGGTGGTCATTGACGAAGCAGCTGAAGATGGTTGGGCCAAGGATACTACCCCGAGGAACTCCAGCAGTGATGTCCGGGAGCTGAGATGATTGACCTTCAACCATCACAAACATCTTCCTTTGAACCAGGCATGACTCCAACCAGCGGAAAGTTCCCCCCCTGATTTCCATTGACTCCAGTTTAGCTAGGGCTCCCTGTTGCCATACTCGGTCACATGCTGTCCTGTTGTCAAGGGCAGTCACTCTCACCTCACCTCTGGCATTCAGCTCTTTTGTCCATGTTTGGACCAAGGCTGTCCTGAGGTCAGGAGATAAGTGACACTGGTGGAACCAAAACTGTGCGTCAGTGAGCAGATTATTGCTGAGTAAGTGCCGCTTGATAGCACTGTTGATGACTCCTTTCATCACTTTGCTGATGATCGAGAGTAGACTGATAGGGCGGTAATTGGCTGGGTTGGATTTGTCCTGTTTCTTGTGTACAGGACACACCTGGGCAATTTTCCACATTGCTGGGTAGATGTCAGTGTTGTAGTTGTACTGGAACAGCTTGGCTAGGGGTGTGGCAAGTTCTGGAGCCCAAGTCTTCAGTACTATTGCTGTGATATTGTCAGGGCCCATAGCCGTTGCAATATCCTGTGCCTTGAGCCATTTCTTGATATGACATAGAGTGAATCGTATTGGCTGAAGACTGATATCTGTGATGCTGGAGACCGAGATGAATCGCCCTCTTAGCACTTCTGGCTGAAGATTGTTGCGAATGCCTCAGTCTTGTCTTTTGCGCATATATGCTGAGCTCCCCATCATTGAGGATGGGGATATTTGTGGAGCCTCCTCCAGTGAGTTTTTAAATTGTCCACCACCATTCACGGTTGGATGTGGCAGATCTGATGCGTTCATTGTAGAATCGCTTAGCTCTGTCTATTAATTGCTGTTTGGCACACAAGTAGCCCTGTGTTGTAGCTTCACCAGGTTGACACCTCATTTTTCGTTATGCCTGATGTTGCTCCTGGCATGCTCTCCTGCACTCTTCATTGAACCATGGTTGATCCTCGAACTTGCGGCTTCTGCCACTTCCTCCCAGCTGTCCTGTGGCTGACCCTCCGAGACTCTGGATGGAACAGGGTATCCTGACTGGTCTCTACTGCATCCAGTAATCTGCCTAGGTCGGCATCGCCGAATCATGGGGCTGGTCTTCTCGGTGGTATGGCTGCAAGCTTGTGTAGGGTTGAGTGTGCAGGATTGGTTTAAGTGCTGCTCTTCCTTGTTAGCGGGGGTGCCAGCGAGCGCAGTCCAAGTGTATCAGTTAAAATTTAGTCAACTGTCAGCGAATAATGAAATTATTCAGATGTCGAAGGAGCCTGTTGGCCCATGTCCCTGCCAGGTCTTTGAAAAAGCTACCAGGGCTAAATCGCTGCCTTTGAAAGCAGACCAAGGCAGGCCAGCAACACGGTTCAATTCCCGTGCCAGCCTCCCCGAACAGCCGCCGGAATGTGGCGACTAGGGACTTTTCACAGTAACTTCATTTGAAGCCTACTTGTGACAATAAGCAATTTTCATTTCATTTCTTTTCATTTCAAATTAGTCTTACTACTCTGCTCTTTCCCCTTAGTTGTATAATTTTTTCCATTCAGGTATTTCTCAGATTCTAGGTTATTATTGAATCTGCATCCACCACATTTTCAGGCAGTGCATTCCCGATCACAACCCACTATGTAAACAGTTTTCTTTTCTAGTGTCACCTCTGCTTCTTTTGCTGATTATTTTAAATCTGTGTCTGTTTACCAGCGTTTCTGCCACTGGAACAGTTTTTCCACATTCAATTATCAAAACTGTTTTTAGTTTTGAATACTCTACTTTATCACTCCTTAACATTTTCTGCGATGTAGAGAATAATTCAGTTCCTCTCGTCTCTTCCACATCTCTCAAGCTGCTCATGCCCAGTACCACGCCAGTAAATCGCCTCTTCAAGGCCTTGACATCAGCTGGAAACTGGCATCTACGTTCTGCCCTCCCACCACGATCTAACAGGATGTGACAAATTAGCAGGTTGCTCCTGTGGAGCCTTGTCAAATTAAGGACAGTGGCCTGGTTCCCGAGCCTGGAAGTGCGTTCAGCACGGCCCGTGGATATGGCCAACAGCTGTCTTGGCACTGTCGGCATTGCTGAAGGCCCAGCAGCAGGAGTGGCGGTGACACATCGGAGGCAGCTTCAGTAGGAGAGGATTGGCTGCCACTGCTTTAGGTACATCATTAGTGGAAACATCAGCCCCCCTGAACTGGCTGCAATGACATCTGTTCTGATTGGGGACACATGAGCGTTGAGAATTACTGAAAGGGTGTGTCTACGTGGCTGGAAAGGTTTTAGCCACTATTTCTGAAGTATCATGGCCACTTCCGGACATTACACTTTAACTGAGGGTCTAACCAGTGTTTAATGAAAGGTTTAGGATAGCTTCCTTGCCTTGGGAAGGCCCTTGTTTCCGAAGGCAAGGATCAAATACGCCCTTTGGCAGCTTTCTCAGCTCGTTGTATCCCGTTAAAAGACTTGTGCATCCAAGTCTCTGTTCTTGCACTCTTTAAAATTGTAACATTAGTTTTTATTGTCTCTCTTCTTTCTTCATACCATTCTATTGTCTGGTGAATTATCTATTATTGAAAACTTTAGCCAGCTGCCCTTACTTATGAGACGAACAAAGGACAAAAGCAGGTTTGCGGTTTAACCCAATTTTATTCACAATTCTCCGCATCTTTTATTGTAACTCTCTTTTATTTGGGTATTACAATCTTCAACATCACTCACACAGAATATGACTCTGACTCACAGCTGAGCTCTAGGTATTACCTGCACTTAGTGAAGGAAGCTGGCCAGGCTACAATCACTCCATGTGGATATCTTCTCTGAGCTTGGTACTCGGGGTCTCTTCTTCTTGCGATGGTTGTGCCTGGGAAATTCCCAGATTGTTGCTGATGATCTGTTCCAATGTTCCTTCTTTTATGCCGGTTCTGCTAGCGCGGAGTCATAGGTATATGGCTACACCTGGCCTGAATTCTGTTGTCCCATCCAGACTTAAACTCATTAATAGGCATAAACAGAATACTCTGTTGAGCTAGGATGATTCAATCAAGATCCATTGTCCTCTGAAACACTCTTGTCTGACCAACTACTTGCACATTATGGATCTAATGGCTCTAATGGCCTCTTAGTTTATCGTTCGTCCTGCTGCAAAGTTGATCACTTCTGTATGGAAGTAAGTTACATATTTAGAGCATGGTCTTGTTCTTTTGTGTAAAAGTGTTAACTACTGTGAGTGGGTAATCACAAAGTCCATAAAGCAATAACGAGTTTCTGTGTTGACTTGAGCGCTCTTGCAGTCGGCCAGTATCGATTTCAGCCAGGGCTTCAATTGGGCAGTTTCTGTTTCCGGCCTATGTGTGTTTTTTCTCCCTTGTCAGCCTGTTCCCAGTACCACAATTCCCACCAGAAGGAATCATTTCACACTTCTTTGCATCAGGTAAGAATGGGCCATTCGGTCTAATCAAGGCCATTCTGTCCACAGATTATGTACAATTTTCTCTATCCTGTACTTTGCACAATTTATTTAATTTAAAGGAATATTTCAATTTGACCACCAGCTCTCCCAACCCCCACCCCAAAGGTAATCCGTATTTTGAATAAGCATCTTTCCAACCCTACATTGTACTGTTTTGGATATATGAAAAACAATGACCATTCTACTTATCAATTTGTTTTTTGGTTCTCTGGGATAAGAGCACAGGGCAAATGACCTAGTTGCAAGTTTCCATAAGCCACACAAGGACATTTTCTTACGAGTTGGAGGATGAAAGGTTTATAGCAAATATAGAAGAGACATAGGGCTGAACTTACTGACCCTGGTGGCTGCCCTGTGTTCAGGATAAAAAGCTGGTGACAATTCCACTGTTGTCACTTCTGGGAGCCCCAATGGGATTAAATTTTAGCCTACAGCTTGCTGTGGGGGCTCCTATGCTTTAAAGGTGAAGAATCCACCTCTGAGAGCTGCAGACCAATCAGAGGACCAGCAGCTCTTCAATTGTGGCAGGGCCACCAGGAAGCATTGGTCACTGCTGGGACTGTAGCAGGCCCTAGGCCAGGAACCACAAAGGAGGCCCCAGAAGAGAGGTGAGTGGGGTGGACTTGCCAGGGCTGAATAAGTAGACCTGGGAGGGGGTGGTCCCCCTGGAGGGCAGTGAGTGTTCGTTCAGCAGGGTGGGAGTGATTCTTGACACTGGGAAGGCACTCCATGGGGCACAGGGTGCCTAATCAGGAGGGTATCCTGAACCCCATGGGGAGACGGCCAGGCAACACAACTTCCGCTACCTTCTTCCCAAAATATTTGGCAAAAAACAAATGTGCAGAAAAGTTTCTTGTTATGTTGATGGAGACTTGGATTTGATAGTGTTGGTTTACTGGATTTGTTGGTGGCACCCATGATGAATGTGTGGCGGAACGTATTTAGAGAATACGAGTAGAATACATGCTAATCTTGCATCATACCTGGTGTCTGCTTGACCTCTTTGTTTTTTCCCCTTGACTTTTCAAAAGAATAATATGCTGTTGAAATGCTTTTGAAAAGATAAAAGGAAAAGGCTGATGTCTCTATTTTCTGTCTCTCCGTCTCCTCTTTGCCACTGGATCAAATAATGAAAAACATTTTTTCTCTTTAAATTTTGTTTCTGCTTCCCTGCTGCACAAGATCAAGGTAAGAACGTTTCAAAATATTTTATTTCCTGACTAATTCCACAGGCTGTTCAGTCCTCTATCTGAAAATCATGTCAGCTGGCTGACGCCATCTCCAGCTTGGCCATTTCTGGCTTTAGCTGAGGCTGGAAAGTGGCAAAGAGGCCAGCTCATTCCAAGGAAGTGGTTTAGAATTTTAAAAGATGATAGTCAGGCTTGAACCTCTTCATCATTCAGGTTTGTGACTTTAGCTGCTATCAGCTTGTTTGCCCAATCATTGGGGAAGCACAGCAGTTTCATTGAGGCAAGGACTTTGTGGATTCAGGATGTGAGCATCTTTGATGGAGGAGCTTTCCAAATCTGGCAGCAATGCCGTCAACATTCCCCACACACCCTCATATATGGCCTCCAATCCAAACTCGCAGCCTCTGACCAACCCCAGCCCCCTGCCCCTCACCATTCTTTACTCGCTTTCCACAACTAGGCCCCTGATTTCCTCCCCAAAATGAGGCTTTGACTGTCCTGCACTGATTCCATCCTTCTGTCACCTCACCCCTTGTCTACTACCCTGGGAATCACCAATCAGCTCCCAGTCTGACTGAAGACCCAGTCTGTCAATCAGGATGTGAGGGAATTCCAAATCCCCCAGATATTCCGCCTGACTCTCTACCCTGAAAGTTGGGTAAGTAAAAGCTCTCCCTGGTAACTGGACTTTAAAAAAAAAAAAAAAAATTTAAATCGTCACTGTGTTTAATACTCCTTTTAATGAACAAAAACACAAACTGTGTTGATGATGGAGACAGAGGAGGAGGAAAATATGCAATTTTATTCTATGAATGAAAGCAGAAGCATTTTATGGTGTTAGGAGGAAAAGTTGAAGAAGGGAGTTTGTTTAGCTGTTGCTCTTTATACTATTAAATATTCGATTGCCACTTTGTACAATTGACATTGATTTGGTGAATCCCCATGTTCTCCCCATCTCTGCGTGGGTTTCTTCCGGGTGCTCTGGCTTCCTCCCACAGTCCAACGATGTGCAGGTTAGATGGATTGGCCATGCTAAATTTTTCCTTAGTGTCCAAAAGTTTAGGTGGGGTTACGGAGGAAAGGTGGGGCATGGACCTTGGTAGGGTGCTCATTCAGAGTGTCAGTGCAGACTTAATGGGCTGAATGACCTCCTTCTGCAATGATCTATGAGCTGCATCAATCACTTCCTCTTCGGATCATTTGGTAACAAATCCACTTATCATCTGAAGGAGTATGAAGTCCTTCGGTGGTCTGATGACTCTCAGAAGTCCACCAAGGTCAAACAAACCATACCTGAAGGTAACAATAATGTTGCTTTCTTTACAGTAAGATTGGTACTGATATATCATTGTCAGTCCTTCATCCAGTGTACAGGAACATTGCTGGAGGCACTCAATTGTCAACTTTTTTATGGCCACAATTGCTTGAGGTTTGACAAGATTGCCAGTCTTTCAGATATTTGAAGCAGATGTGCAGAATGCTTGTAACTTCATGAAGACGACCCTCATCCAAAAACGGCTCACATTTTCATTTGTTTTGTGCAAATAGTTTGATTTTGTTTTTGAGTTAGTGAAGCTGTGGCCTTTGTTGTCAATCAGATGCGTTTAATTTAGTTCTCTGATGAACGGTGCTCTGAATTTTTAAGCTAAGAATGCTTCCCAGTTTAATTTGAGGCATGCTGTTATCCAGTTGCTTTGCTTACTACCAGACGTATCAAAAGTAGAACGTTGTTTCTCACGCATGGGTTTTGGCAGTTTCCAAAGTTGTGTGTCTCACACAGACCTATTTAGGTAGTTTTGAGAGTTACCCGTTTCCAAGGGAAGGCTAAGCAGCACATCACCAAGTGAAAATTGTATCCCACACTGCTACCTCCATGCAGGGGAAAAGCACAGGTATATGTTGAGGATCATTGCACCTAGTCACAGGGCCTTAATCACTTCTGCTCAGAACTCAAATGAAAGGAACCTTTGCTAAGATCGGTTTTCAGTATAGCACATCTACCTGGAATACCTAATCACCGTTGAATTGATAGCACGTACATCCTACTGAATAATTCAGTTTTCTATCCAGGCAATTTGAAGTTCCTAGCTGTGGCCTCTGTCCACAATCCTTCCAACTTGAAACATTGTTGTTATGGTGGCATTAAGAATAGATTATTTGCCCACCATTTGGCAAGAGAAATCAAAGCGAGAGAAAACAAAAATGAGAAAAAATATTCTTAATCATTTCTTATTTTCTTGCTCTTAGTTGCAATATTGAACATTCAAATGACTAATAAATCCGGCTTATAGATTGTTTTAAAATTCATGTGTATATTTTAAATTCATGTGTATGTTTTAATGATTTTCAGGGAAGCTTAGTAGCTGGACTAAATTGCAAACGGTCTGAATCATAGAATCCCTACAGTGCAGGAGGCCATTTGGCCCATCGTGAAAGGGCACTCCGCCCAAGCCCCCCACCCTATCCCATTACCCCCCTAAGCTAACCTACACTGGGGGACAATTTAGCATGACCAATCCACCTAGCATGCACATCTTTGGACTGTGGTAGTAAACCCACGCAGACACGGGGAGAAAATGCAAACTCCACACAGCTCTGTTACATATCACAAAAAACATTGTGCTTTTATGTAAAGTAATAGGGAAATGGACTTGGTTATGTAGAGGGTAGTGATAGAAATTTCAGCACTGATGTAGGCCATTTGGCAGATAGTTATTGTACTAGTCTTCAATCCAAATTGTAGCTGTCTAGTATAATCCAACTTGTCTGCAGTTTCCCGATAGCCTTTTTAATATTTTTCCTCTGCAAGTATGCATTTCATTCTGTCTTGAACACCATGATTACTTGGCTTTACTGTCACCTGTGGTAATACATTCTATGCCATCGTAATGTCCCTTTGCATGAAAAACATTCTTCTAACTTTGCTCTTTCTAATTTTAGTGCAAATCATAAATTTATACTTCCTCTTTACCAATTGACCAATAAATGGAAATAATCTCTCACTATTTAACCTCTTAAACTTTTAAGCACAGATGAGATCCATCATAACCCTCTGTACTCACTGTTACACTTCCAGTTTTTCATGGACCTTTATACATAACTGTATCATTTTGTTCACAATCCTTTATAAAAAAAAAAAAAAAAAAAAAAAATTTAGAGTACCCAATTATGTTTTTTCCCAATTAAGGTGCAATTTAGCGTGGCCAATTCACCTACCCTGCACATATTTTCAGGTTATGGGGGTGAGACCCACGCAGACACTGGGAGAATGTGCAAACTCCACACACTGACCCAGGATCGAACCCGGGTCCTCGGTGCCATGAGACACCAGTGCTAACCACTGTGCCACCGTGCCACCCATTTGTTTTTAATTACTTTTTAGAGTACCCAATTATTTTTTTCCAATTCGGGGGCAATTTAGTGTGGCCAGTCCACCTAACCACATCTTTGGGCTGTGGGGATGAAACCCACCCAGACACGGGGAGAATGTGCAAACTCCACACAGTGATTTGTCCACCATCCTGTCTATAGAGTGATTGCAGACTGTACTTCAACTACAGCTGAGTTGATGTTGAGGAACATCTTTTGTATTTAATGTCATATATCCAAATTTCACTGTCTTATTTCGAACTGCATTTCTGCTGTTAAGATCTAAGTATCTGTATCTTGGATCATTTTGTCCACCACCCCATTGAATGGTCTACTATTAAGATGTCCTCTTCGTTCTTTGCTTTCCATACTCTACATACTGTTTTACATTTATTTGCATTGAACTACATTCTGTACACCCACTGACTTGTGCCTTGTTACAGTTTTTTGTACCCTTTAATGTGGCTTCAACAGTAACATTTTAAGGTGGAGGACGAATATGAACGGTGCCAGAGAGGCCCGGCCAACCACACCCACATGTTTGGGCCATCTCTGGACAACTGGTGATTAACAGTAAATACCAGCCGTGCCAACAATGACCACACCCTGAGAATATGCCATTTCCTTCTTACTATTTGTATCAATTTGTAGTTCCTTATCATCCTCCAATGGTACTCCTACAATCTGCCTTCACCCTTCTCTCTGAAAAGCTTATGCAGAGTTCTGAAGTACATCTGTCATTCTTTTACCCACTGTTACAAAATTATCATCTTCATTCCATTTCTTTGATGCCTTTTGTTTCTGATGTGCTTAAATGCCTTTATTATTTAGAATGTACCCATAGCTCGTCTAATCTCCCTTGATTTCTCTGTCACACTTTTGTATAACTTAAAGCAAGGAACTGCCTAGAAATAGACTAAATGCAGTGTTATATCAATTTGAGGATATTGAACCTACAATAGGTTGGCTATCTGTAAGGTGTAAACCCTTTATTCTGTGTCGGGTTTTCTGATGCATCTAGGAGATAATCCAATAAAAATTGGTCATTTTATTTTAAAAAATAAAAATACCCTTTATTTAGTGCCACCTTTGCAAAATACTGCTCATATCTCCAAAACCTTAACATCCTGATTTACAAAGAACAAAGAAAAGTACAGCACAGGAACAGGCCCTCCAACCATGCTGCCCCTCTAAACTAAAATCTTCAATACTTCCGGGGTCCGTATCCCTCTATTCCCATCCTATTCATGTATTTGTCAAGATGACCCTTAAACATCACTATCGTCCCTGCTTTCACCAGCTCCACCGGCAGCGAGTTCCAGGCACCCACGCCACTCTGTGTAAAAAAAACTTGCCTCGTACATCTCCTCTAAACCTTGCCCTCGCACCTTAAACCTATGCCCCCTAGTAATTGACCCCTCTACCCTGGGAAAAAGCCGCCGACTATCCATTCTGCCTATGCCCCTCATAATTTTGTAGGCCTCTATCAGGTCGCCACTCAACCTCTGTCGTTCCAGTGAGAACAAACTAAGTTTATTCAACGTCTCCTCATAGATAATGCCCTCCATACCAGGCAACATCCTGGTAAACCTCTTCTGCACCCTCTCTAAAGCCTCCACATCCTTCTGGTAGTGTGGCGACCAGAATTGAACACTATATTCCAAAGTGTGGCCTAACTAAGGTTCTATACAGCTGCAACATGACTTGCCAATTTTTATATTCAATGCCCCGGCCAATGAAGGCAAGCATGCCGTATGCCTTCTTGACTACCTTCTCCACCTGTGTTGCCCCTTTCAGTGACCTGTGGACCTGTACACCAAGATCTCTCTGACTGTCAATACTCTTGAGGGTTCTACCATTCACTGTATATTC
Source organism: Scyliorhinus torazame (assembly GCF_047496885.1). Lineage (NCBI taxonomy): Eukaryota > Metazoa > Chordata > Chondrichthyes > Carcharhiniformes > Scyliorhinidae > Scyliorhinus > Scyliorhinus torazame. The sequence continues at coordinate 213,468,000 of NC_092715.1, read as the reverse complement.
CTTACCTATATTAGACCTTCCAAAATGCATTACCTCACATTTGTCCGGATTAAACTCCATCTGCCATCTCTCCGCCCAAGTCTAAATCCTGCTGTATCCTCTGACAGTCCTCATCGCTATCCGCAATTCTTTGTGTCGTCCGCAAACTTACTAATCAGACCAGTTACATTTTCCTCCAAATCATTTACATATATACTACAAACAGCCAAGGTCTCAGCACTGATCCCTGCGGAACACCACTAGTCACAGCCCTCCAATCAGAAAAGCACCCTTCCATTGCTACTCTCTGCCTTCTATGACCTAGCCAGTTCTGTATCCATCTTGCCAGCTCACCCGTGATCCAGTGTGACGTCACCTTTTGTACCAGTCTGTCATGAGGGACCTTGTCAAAGGCCTTACTGAAGTCCATATAGACAACATCCACTGCCCTACCTGCATCAATCATCTTTGTGACCTCTTAGAAAAACACTATCAAGTTAGTGAGACACGACCTCCCCTTCACAAAACCATGCTGCCTCTCGCTAATAGGTCCACTTGCTTCCAAAGGGAGTAGATTCTATCTCGAAGAATTCTCTCCAGTAATTTCCCTTCCACTGACGTAAGGCTCACCGGCCTGTAGCTCCCTGGATTATCCTTGCTACCCTTCTTAAACAAAGGAACAACATTGGCTATTCTCCAGTCCTCCGGGACATCACCTGAAGACTATGAGGATCCGGAGATTTCTGTCAAGGCCTCAGCAATTTCCTCTCCTGCCTCCTTCAGTATTCTGGGGTAGATCCCATTAGGCCCTGGGTGCTTACCCACCGTAATATTTTTCAAGACGCCCAACCCCTCGTCTTTTTGGATCTCAATGTGACCCAGGCTATCTACACGCCCTTCTCCAGACTCAACATCCGCCAGTTCCTTCTCCTTGGTGAATACTGATGCAAAGTATTAATTTTGTACCTCGCCCATTTTGTCTGGCTCCACACATAGGTTCCTGCCCTTGTCCTTCACTGGGCCAATCCTTTCCCTGGCTACCCTCTTGCTTTTTATGTGCATGTAAAAGCCTTGGGATTTTCCTTAACCCTATTTGCCAATGACTTTTTGTGAACCCTTTGGCCCTCCTGACTCCTTGCTTAAGTTCCTTCCTACTTTCCTTATATTCCACACAGGCATCGCCTGTTCCTAGCCTTCTAGCCCTGACAAATGCCTCCTTTTTCTTTTTGACGAGGCCTACAATATCTCTCGTTATCCAAGGTTCCCGAAATTTGCCAAATTTATCCTTCTTCCTCACAGGAACATGTCGGTCCTGAATTCCTTTCAACTGACATTTGAAAGCCTCCCACATGTCAGATGTTGATTTACCCTCAAAAATCCACCCCCAATCTAGGTTCTTCAGTTCCTGCCTAATATTGTCATAATTAGCCTTCCCCCAATTTAGCACATTCACCCTAGGACCACTCTTAACCTTGTCCACCAGTCTTTAAAACTTACTGAATTGTGGTCACTGTTCCTGAAATGCTCCCCTACTGAAACTTCTACCACCTGGCCAGGCTCATTCCCCAATACCAGGTCGAGCACAGCCCCTTTCCTAGTTGGACTATCTACATATTGTTTTAAGAAGCCCTCCTGGATGCTCCTTACAAACTCTCCCCATCCAAGCCCCTAGCACTAAGTGAGTCCCAGTTAATATTGGGGAAGTTAAAGTCTCCCATCACAACAACCCTGTTGCTTTTACTCCTTTCCAAAATCTGTCTACCTATCTGTTCGTCTATCTCCTGCTGGCTATTGGGAGGCCTGTAGTAAACCCCCAACATTGTGACTGCACCCTTCTTATTCCTGATCTCTACCCATATAGCCTCGCTGCCCTCTGAAGTGTCCTCCCGTAGTACAGCTGTGATATTCTCCCTAACCAGTAGCACAACTCCTCCACCTCTTTTACATCCCCCTCTATCCCGCCTGAAACATCTAAATCCTGGAACGTTTAGCTGCCAATCCTGTCCTTCCCTCAATCAGGTCTCTGTAATGGCAACGACATCATAGTTCCAAGTACGAATTCAAGCTCTTAAGTTCATCTGCCTTACCTGTTATACTTCTTGCATTAAAACATATGCACTTCAGGTCACCAGTCCCACTGTTTTCAGCAACATCTCCCTGTCTGCTCTTCCTCAGAGCCATACTGGCCCTATTCCCTAGTTCTTCCTCAATGTTTCCACCTTCTAACCTATTGCTCCGGTACCCACCCCCCTGCCATACTTGTTTAAACCCTCCCGTGTGACACTAGCAAACCTTGCGGCCAGGATATAAGCATTTAAGCATTGAAAACCCTAAACTCTTATTTTTGAAATGTGTCAAGTTTTTACAATGGCATGTGATCTTAAAATTAGAGAGAGGCCATTCAAGAGTGAAATCAGGAAGCACATTTTACAGTGGCTAGTGGAAATTTAGAACTCTTGCCCCAAAGGTCTATGGATGTTAGCTCAATTGAGACTTTTCAGGCACAGGTCAGTAGTTGAGGTACATGTATCAGGGTAAAATCATGTGTTAAAGATGGGTGAATGAAGCTGAGGCATCGATCAATTATGATCTAATTGAATGGCAGAACAGGATTGGAGCTGATTGACCTACTCCTGCTCTGTTATACTCTGTGCTTCCATTCTATTTTGGGAACAACACAAAAGGTTTATAAGAACAATCAGTGCAAACAATGTCAATCACTTGGCTGGAGAATGATCGCCAAGTTAACTTCGTACAGTGATGCTACCTTGTATGAAGGTGTAACAGGGACGGGTGTAATCAGCAGCTTCAGGATGTGGAGCATGAGGAAAGAGGTGGTCAAACGCTGAGAGAAGCAGTAAAGGAGGAGATAGTCCCGCGTTCTAGCCAATTCTCCTTATTTGCACTGATGACACCAGTTCACAAAGCTCATTCTGTTGAAATTGTCACTTCGCAGAATATGGAAAGGTTAGGTTTTCAGTTATGCATAAAACTGAAAAACCTCAACGGCCAACTTCCCTTTTGCGAGATCTGCAGGATTTTAAAGCCAGCCAGCCAACCCTGACCTCACTGCTCTACTTCTTTGTCCAGTTTAATCTGCTTGTAGACTGTTGCAACTTTACCTCAGCTTCTCACAGAAAATGTTCCATGTTCCAGTAGGTGCAGCTAAGGTGCTGTAAGGTTTGAAATTAACTACTGTGTAGCTGCTTGGTCAACCCTCCATGACTGCACTTTCAAACTAATCTGAACATGCTGCCCTCCCAGCTTGTGGCTCTTCTAACATTTTTCCTCTGACACATACTGACAACAAACCTCTTTTAATTAGCAAAATAATCATAGCTATTTCCCCTCATCTCCCAGTTTGACTGTGTATGTTGTGAAACAACTGAGAGGGCCTGTCTATTAAAAACATTTGATGACTTCATTAGTTGCCCAATTATCACTTCTTTGATTTATGATATGCTTGCTTGAATCAGTGTGTGTGCTGGAACTCGGCAAAATATGGAAAGGTTTGGTTTCCAGTTCTAAAGTGTTTTTTCTCAAAGTAAGGAATTACTATTCCAATTCTGTACTGTGCCATGGAAAGGAGGTCATGCCTGACATTTTCTCAAGCAGTGGGTTCCCAAACTAAGTCAGGGTATATCAGCCACGCTCTGGAAAAGAGGGAATATGAGGGACAGAATTGAACATTCTAGTAGGTCATAGAGCAACATTGATTAGAAACAGTAAGCAGGCCAGACATTTAATAGGTCAATATATATATTTCCAGGATCAACAAATATTATGGGAATGGTGGCATTGCTATTATTGGCACTGGACAAGCAATCCAGAGGTCATGATATCAAATTTCAGAATAGTAAATTGTGGAATTAAATGAATAGATCTGGGAAACTTTAAAGTTGTTGTTTACAAACCCAACTAGTTCACCATTGCCCCACCCCCCATGGGAAAACCTGTTGCGTTTACCTAATCTGGCCTGCATAAGACTCCAGCACTATACTACATAGACAGCTATGGATGATTAATACTTTATCAGTGTTGCCAGCATCTGAAGAAAAAAGGGAAATGGAATTCTCCAAAAACAGGTCAGCGTAGGACAAGTGGCAAGTGGTTCATTAGTGAGGGCCTCTTCAGAGAACTGCTGTGGTATGTTAGTCTGGGGAAAATGTATTTTTGGCTTCTATTCCATAAGGTTGCAACGAGAAAGAGATAATTGTTTTAAAATACAACATTGCTTCAAACTTCTATTGATATAAATAAGGTGGTGGGTATTCCTCTATATGTACATAATAAGAGCGGGCTTCACTGGCTAGATCCTCATATTGTTAATTTCTAGTTAACCATGAGCAGAAGGTGGTGAGCTGCCTTTTTGAGCTGTGATTTGTATGGGAAGGGTGCTGTCACGGTGCTGTTACAGTGCTGTTAGGTAGTGTTCCAGAATTCTGACCCAGCAACCATTAAAGAATGGCAATATATTTTAAAGTCAGGATGGTGTGTGACTTGGTAAGAAAATTGGAGCTGCTGGTGTTTCCATGCACTTGCTGCCCTGTGGGGGAATGTGCAACTTTGAGCTGCCAAAAGGTCAGGAACGTCTATGAGATGTCAGTGTTTCATCCAGGACTCAATTTGGTCATTTAATTGAAATTCTTCAATTGATCCAAGTTTTGAAGAGTCTGATTGTTGTTTTGCATTGTTTAATTCAAATTATTGGATAAATCAAATTATTTTAGCAGATGAGATCAATAAATAAGTCATGATGTGGAGATGCCGGCGTTGGACTGGAGTGGGCACAGTAAGAAGTCTTACAACATCAGATTAAAGTCCAACAGGTTTGTTTTGAATCACTGGCATTCGGAGCACAGCTCCTTCCTCAGGTGATTCACCTGAGGAAGGAGCTGTGCTCCGAAACCTAGTGATTCGAAACAAACTTATTGGACTTTAACCTGATGTTGTAAGACTTCTTACAATATTTTCAAGAAGAGGGTTCCAAAGATTCGGGGCCTTCTCTGAGGAAATTATTTTCACCTCATCTCCGTTTTAAATCGGCGACCCCTTATTCTTAAATAGCGACTCCTGGTTCTAGATTCTCCCACAAGATGAAACATCCTCTCCACATCAACCCTGTTAAAACCCCTCAGGATCTTATACATTTCAATCAAGCCATCTCTTACTACTCTAAACTCCAGTGGATACACCTTTCTTCACAGGACAACCTACCCATTCCAGGTATTAATCTGGTAAACCTCCTCTGAACTGCTTCAAACGCATTTACATCTTTACTTATAATAAGGTGACCAATACTATACACACTACTCCAAATGGGGTCTCACTAGTGCCCGTACTACTGAAGCGTAACCTCCCTATTTTTGTATTCGATTCCCCTTGCAATAAATTATAACATTCTATTAGATTTCCTAATTACTTGTTGCAGACTAGCCTTTTGAGATTCATGCATTAGAGCACCAGATTCCTCTGCACCTCCGAGCTCTGCAACCTCACCATTTAGATAATATGCTTCCTGACAAAATGGACAGTTTCACATTTTCCCACGTGGTACTCCATTTGCCAGATCTTTGTCCACCCACTTTATCTATATCTTTTTGTAGCCTCCTTATGCACTCTTCCAAACTTACTTTCCCACCGAGCTTTATGCCATCAGCAAATTTGCCAGTCATCCCTTCAATCCCTTCATCAAAGTCATTTATATAAATTGTGAACAGTTGAGGTCCCATCATTGATCCCTGTGACACAACACTTGTTACATTCTGCCAACCTGATAAAGGTATATTTATGACTAGTCTCTGCTTCCTGTTAGCCAGCCAATTTTCTATCCATGTCAATATGTTAACTCCAATAACATGAGCTTTTATTTTTCGCAATAACCTTTGATGTGGCACTTTATCAAATGCCTTCTGGAGATCTAAGTACAGGTACATCCACCGGTTCCCCTTTATCCACAGCACAGGTTACTTCCGCAAAGAACTCCAAAAAGTTGGTTAAACATTATTTCCCTTCCACAAAACCATGTTGACTCTGCCTGATTACCTTGAGCTTATCCAAGTGTACTGTTGTAACCTCTCTTTTTTTTTTTAAATTTAGAGTATCCAATTAATTTTTTTCCAATTAAGGGGCAATGTTAGCGTGGCCAATCCACCTGCACTGCACTTTGGGCTGTGGGGGCGAAACCCACGCAAACACGGGGAGAATGCGCAAACTCCACACGGACAGTGACCCAGAGCCAGGATCGAACCTGGGACCTCAGCGCTGTGAGGCAGCAGTGCCAACCACTGCACCACTGTGTTGCCCCTGCTGCAACCTCTTTAATAATAGCTTCTAACTAGCCTGTATTTTCCAGTTTTCTGTTTCCCATGCTTTTTGAATAATGGAGTTTTCCAATCTAATGGGACCTTCCCCAAGTCTAGGGAGTATTGAAAAATTAAAACTATCTAGCATCAACTATCTCACTAGACACTCCGTTTATGGCACTAAGTCTAGCAGGTCCCAAGCTTTTATCAGCTTGCCGCTCCATCAATTTACACAGTATCACTTCTCTGGTGACTAATTTTCTTGAGTTCTTTCCTCCCTTCCATTTCTTGATTTATTGCAGCTTCTGGGATGTTACTTGTATCAGTGAAGACTTGATGCAAAATATCTGCCCAATTCATCAGTCATCTCCTTATTTTCCATTATCAATTCTCCATACTCACTTTCTATAGGACCAATGATATAGTGAGAAGAGAACTGGGGGTAGGACACCCATAGCACTTGACCCTTGATTGGGACCCAACGTATCTGCTAGCATCACAGCCTTGCTTATGTTCCAGATCCTGGTCATGGATGGTGCATGTAAATCATTGGTCCCTAATGTCTAGAATGATGAGGACAGCAGAAGAGGCCACTACCTCTGTATTCCATTCCAAGGCTATCCTGACTTGGATATAACATACGAACATGCTGTTTGTTCGTTCATCAGTGAGTCAAAATCCTGGAACACCTACCTAACTACATTGGGAGAGTACCTTGCCACACGGATGTAACAACTCAACTCAAGTAGGCCATTACATCACCTTTGCGCTGGCAACTGGGGATGGACAATAATTGGATTTTAGAAAGGCAACTGTGGGTGTCCCAACACTGGAAAATAAAATAATTGTGAGAATTGAAAATATATTAACTCTTATTAGAAACAATTAAAGACATGCTATTCCTTCATAAAACAAGACTAGTTCAAACTCCAATCAATTACTACATCAAAGTTTTCAACAGGCTTAAAAATGTTTTGTCCAGGTTTCGAAAGAAGAATTCTGTTGTGGAGTCACTGTCACATTTAGTTTCGAGACAAGATTCTGACCGACTGACAGAAGGTACAGTAAACCATTGATGTAAATATATCAAAATAAGGCCAGGTGGCATGCCAGCTTGGGGGCTTGGAATGTGAGAAATGAATAAAGTTAGTGAGTACTTCGGACAGAGTATTAAGTGGTTGGGGTGGGAAGTATTAAAGATTTGGAGAGGCGAAGATAGTTGAGATATAATGTGTGTGGAAATGGAAAGTTGACGATGAATCGGGGCAGGGAGCTCAGTGGATAATTAAGGGGAAATGGAGCAGTGAATGGGGAAAGGGAAAGGTTGTGGTTGACGATGTATGTATTTGGTCAAAAAGAATATTGCAGGTGTATTTGAAAGGTGCTGTTGCTTTGGGAATGGCCAGGGCTCAACCCAAACCCCCTGGGCCAGCAAGCAGGTCACCAGGGTTCATTTTGCAGTCTCCCCACTTGGCAGAGCGCTCCACCTGTGCCACTGGTAAATTGCCAGTGGCGGCAGGAAGAGACCCTTAATTAGCCACTTAAGTGACTCAAACGGCCCTTGGAAGGGTGGGCTGCTGGAAAAATCTGCGAAGTCAGCAGGAGGATGATGGACAAGTCACCTCAAATCCCTTTGTTGTGTCTTTGGTATCATTTCTGCCTCTGACTGTTATACAAGTATCCACTTCATAAAACATGTTTGGAATGCATAATCCGGACAGTGAAATTGCACAAGTATAATTTCTCACCATTTATCTCGCTCTCTCATAAAGTGCTATTTTAAGCCAAAATTTTAATTGCATATAGTCCTGAATACATTGTTTACTTTTAGAGGAGATGCATGCAGAAATGTGCTACGCCGAATGCCTACTTCAGAAAGCAGCTCTGACATTAGTCCAGGTAAGAAATCACTTCTATGTTTAAACATGGCTGGTTTAATTAATGAAACAAATTGTTATGAAGCATTATTTACCGTTGAACTAGCCTAGCAGTTCATGTAATTATCACCAATCCAAAAATACTTTTAATGATTCATAATATGAAATAAAATGCCAACTGACATTAATATTTTCCACTTAAAAGCATAGATTTACTGATGTTTGGGGACTTAAATGATTAATACATAGGACAACTATGTGATAGAAGATTGAGAAATATTTGCCCAACACATTTTCTTCGAGGGGTGGGAGGAAGAGAGTGTGCGAGGGGTGGGAGGGGGGGAAAGAGTGTGTGCGAGGGGTGGGGGGGGGAGAAAGAGTGTGTGCGAGGGGTGGGGGGGGTGAAAGAGTGTGTGCGAGGGGGGGGAAGAGTGTGTGCGAGGAGGGGGGGAAGAGTGTGTGCGTGAGGGGTGGAAGGGAAGAGTGTGTGCGTGAGGGGTGGGGGGGAAGAGTGTGCGCGTGAGGGGGGGGGAGAGTGTGCGTGAGGGCTGGGGGGGGAAGAGTGTGCGCGTGAGGGCTGGGGGGGGGAAAGTGTGCGCGTGAGGGGTGGGGGGGAAGAGTGTGCGCGTGAGGGGTGGGGGGGAAGAGTGTGCGCATGAGGGATGGGGGGAAGAGTATGCGTGCGAGGGGCGGGGGGAAGAGTGTGGGCGTGAGGGCTGGGGGGAAGAGTGTGTGCGTGAGGGCTGGGGGGGGAAGAGTGTGTGCGTGAGGGGTGGGGGGGAAGAGTGTGTGTGTGAGGGGTGGGGGGGGGAAGAGTGTGTGTGTGGGGTGGGGGGGGAAGAGTGTGTGCATGAGGGGTGGGGGGAAGAGTGTGCGTGAGGGGTAGGGGGGGAAGAGTGTGTGCGTGAGGGGTGGGGGGGAAGAGTGTGCGCGTGAGGGCTGGGGGAAGAGTGCGTGCGAGGGGCGGGGGGGAAGAGTATGCGTGCGAGGGGCGGGGGGAAGAGTGTGGGCATGAGGGGTGGGGGGGAAGAGTGTGCGTGAGGGGTAGGGGGGGGGAAGTGTGTGCGTGAGGGGTGGGGGGGAAGAGTGTGCGCGTGAGGGCTGGGGGAAGAGTGCGTGCGAGGGGCGGGGGGAAAGAGTATGCGTGCGAGGGGCGGGGGGGAAGAGTGTGCATGAGGGGTGGAGGGGAAGAGTGGAGGCGTGAGGGGAAGAGTGGAGGCGTGAGGGGTGGGTGAGGGTGTGAGGGCTGGGGGAAGAGGGTGGGCGTGAGGGGTGGGGGGAAGAGGGGGGGCGGAGGGGTGGGGGGAAGAGTGGGCGTGAGGGGTGGGGGGGAAGAGTGTGCGTGAGGGGTGGAGGGGAAGAGTGTGCATGAGGGGTGGGGGGGAAAGAGTATGCGTGCGAGGGGCGGGGGGGGAAGAGTGTGCATTAGGGGTGGAGGGGAAGAGTGGAGGCGTGAGGGGTGGGTGGGGGTGTGAGGGCTGGGGGGGAAGAGTGTGGGCGTGAGGGGTGGGGGGAAGAGGGGGTTGTGAGGGCTGGGGGGAAGAGGGGGGCATGAGGGGTGGGGGAAGAGTGGGCGTGAGGGGTGGGGGGGGAAGAGTGGGCGTGAGGGCTGGGTGGGACGAGTGTGTGCGTGAGGGGCGAGGGGGGAGTGAGGGGTAGGGGGGAAGAGTGCATGAGGGCTAGGGGGCGGGAAGAGTGTGTGCGTGAGCGGTGGGGGGGAAGAGTGGGGGTGTGAGGAGTGGGGGAATGGGGGGGGAGAGTGGGGACGTGAGGGGTGGGGGGGGGGGGGGTGTCATAATATACACCAGTATATCATGGTGCAGATACACACTGATGGACACAGCGGGACCAATCAACATACACAACACCGCAGCCAATCACCAGTGAGAGCACACGCACTATAAAGACGGGGCATCAGAGTTCCCGCTCATTCGAGTAGCAGCTGGCTATGAGCACAGAGCTCACAGCCTGCAACACAGACATTCACCATGTGCTGAGTGCATCAACTGGTTAGGACAAGGCAAAGGTCTTTAGTTAAAGCTAGTATCGTATTTACCCACAGTTCAAATATGTTTAAATAGTTAACCTTTTAATAAAATAGTGTTGCACTACTTCAAGTGTTGGTGACCTGACTAGCACTTCTTAGACCTACCTGCAAGTGATCTGCCTCTTCGGCCAGCATTCCGTCATCCTGCAACATGGACAACATCAGCCCGCCGCCGCCGCTCCGCATCGCCGGCAACCTCGGGTCCAACTGGAAGATTTTCAAACAGCGCTTCCAGCTCTTCCTCAAAGCCATGGACAGGGAGGGCGCCTCGGACACCAGAAAGATTGCTCTTCTCTCCACGGCCGGGGACCATGCCATCCACATTTTCAATTCTCTCACATTTGCAGATGACGAAGTTCAAGACTGTTCTCCTTAAATTTGACACTCACTGCAGCGTAGAGGTGAATGAAAGTTTTGAGCGCTACGTGTTCCAGCAGCGTTTGCAGGGTAAGGACGAACCTTTTCAATCCTTTCTAACGCACCTCCGCATCCTTGCGCAACCTTGCAGCTACGGGCCCACCTCCAACTCCATGATACGCAACCAGATCGTTTTCGTTGTTCAGTCGGACCCTTTACCTCAGCAACTCCTCAAATTAAAGCAACTCGCCCTAGCGACCGCCATCGAGACCTGTTTCCTACATGAAAATGCCACCTGTCAGTACTCCCAATTATAAGCGGCTGAAATGGCGCGGCAAGGTCCCCACGAGGCGGAACAGGTCCAAATGATTGAGCACCTCCAGGGCCTCAGCCTGGATGAGGGCGGCCATTTTGCTTGCTTTTCGCGGACTCCCACGCTTGAACGCACCAAACGAGGGGACGGCGACGTGGAGGAACGTAATGCGCATGCGCGGTGGCGCAGCGAACGTGCTGACGTCACGACGTGCGGCAACTGTGGCTCCGCCCATTTAAAGCGGCAATGCCCCGCAAAATCTCGACAATGCCTACGATGTGGAAGACTTGGCCACTGTGCTGCCTGCTGTCGAGCAGCTCAGCCTTCCAATTCATATCGCTTCAGCCAGCCTCGCAGGAATGTTCGGGCAATTCAACCCACGGTCACCGAGTCCGATTCCGACCTCCCACACAGCAGTGACACCGAGGACCCGAAGGCGCCTTTTCGAGTCGGTGTCGTAACGAAAAACAGGCTGTCCCCGAAGCAAAGACACCAGCCGCTGTCTGTATACAGCATCGATCCAGACGATGAGTGGTGTGCCACCCTGACGGTCAACCGGTCCCAAATACGATTCCGCCTGGACACTGGTGCCTCCGCCAATCTCATGGAGTGGTCTGCTTTCCAAAGCCTTCGTGTCAAACCAACCATTCTTCCATCGGCCTGCCAGCTATTGGACTACAATGGCAACATCATTCCTGCTACCGACTCTTGCCAACTCGAAGTGACGCACAAGTCACGAAAAGCCATCCTTCCTTTCGAGATCGTGGGCTCCTCAAAGGACTCTCTGCTTGGTGCACAGGCGTGCAAGCTGCTAAATCTCGTTCAAAGAGTTTACTCTCTCTCCTGATCATGCGTCTTCCAGGATGCTGACTTCAGGGCGCAGCTCAGTGCCATCATGGACCAGCACCGCAACCGCTCCCACATACTTACAAGATCATACTCAAACAGAATGCCACGCCTGTGGTGCACGCACCTCGCAGAGTCCCAGCACCCCTCAAGGACCGCCTCAAGCAGCAGCTGCAGGACCTCCAAGACCAAGGAGTGATATCCAGAGTTACGGAACCAACCGACTGGGTCAGTTCCATGGCGTGCGTAAAAAAGCCTTCCGGCGAGCTCAGAATCTGCATTGATCCAAAGGATCTGAATCGCAACATAATGAGGGAGCATTACCCAATCCCCAAGCGCGAAGAGATCACATGCGAGATGGCTAGCGCCAAGCTCTTCACCAAACTTGACGCCTCGCAAGGATTCTGGCAAATTCAACCAGGCAGATCCAGCAGGAAACTGCACCTTTAACACCCCTTTTGGAAGATATTGTTACAACAGGATGCCGTTTGGGATCATAACGGCGTCAGAAGTGTTCTACAGAATCATGGAACAAATGATGGAAGGCATTCAGGGTTTTCCCGTCTATGTCGACGACATAATCATTTGGTCCACCACCCCGCAGGAGCATATCAGTCGCCTCCAGCGCGTGTTCAAACTCTTACTGGAGCAGGGCCCACGCCTCAACAGAGCCAAATGTTCCTTCGGCCAGACGGAACTCAAGTTCCTAGGGGACCACATCTCCAGTTGGGTGTGTGGCCGGATGCGGACAAGCTGGCAGCCATCACAGCCATGAAAGCGCCAGAGGACAAGAAGGCGGTCCTCCGATTTCTGGGCATGGTCAACTTCCTAGGGAAGTTCATCCCTAAATCGCCTCTCATACCACAGCTCTCAGGAACCTGGTCAGGAAGACGACAGACTTCCAATGGCTTCCTGCCCACGAGCACGAATGGACAGAACTTTAAACCAAACTTACCACGACCCCGGTATTGGCTTTTTTTGATCCAGCGAAAGAGACAAAAATTTCGACCGATGCCAGCCAATCTGGCATTGGGGCAGTGCTTCTGCAATGCGATGAGGCCTCATCAACCCCCTTGCATATGTGTCACGCGCCATGACCCCCACGGAACAGCGCTACCCGCAGATAGGAAAGGAGTGCCTGGGCCTTTTGACCGTTGTCAAGTTTCATGATTATGTGTACGGCCTTCCCCAATTCACCGTCGAGACCGACCATCGCCCGCTGGTCAATATAATACAAAAAGACTTGAACGACATGACGCCTCGCCTCCAGTGCATTCTGCTCAAACTCCGGCGATATGACTTCCAGCTCGTGTACACCCCGGGCAAAGACCTGATCATAGCCAACGCTCTGTCCAGGGCAGTCAACACCCAGTGTGACCCATCAGGATTCGTCTGCCAGGTTGACGCCCATGTGGCCTTCGTGGCCTCCAATCTACCTGCCACGGATGAACGCCTCGTCCAAATTCAGCGCGAGACTGCGGCTGACCCCCTGCTACAGCGTGTCATGCGCCATCTAACAGACGGGTGGCTCAAGGGCCAATGCCCGCAGTTCTACAACATCAGAGATGATCTGGCGGTAGTCGATGGTGTCCTCCTGAAGCTGGACCGCATTGTTATCCCGCACAGCATGTGCCAGCTTGTCTTGGAACAGCTACACGAGGGCCAGCTTGGCATGGAGAAGTGCCGCCGACGGGCCCGAGAGGCAGTGTACTGGCCCGGCATCAATGACGACATCGCCAACGCAGTGCTCAACTGCCCCACCTGTCAGCGGTTCCAGCCGGCCCAACCACGTGAGACCCTACAGCCCCATGAGTTGATCACGTCCCCTTGGTCCAAGGTCGGCATCGACCTGTTCCACGCGCTGGGCAGGGACTATGTTCAGATTGTAGACTATTTTTCAAACGACCCGGAGGTGGTACGTTTACACGACATCACATCGTCTGCAGTCATCCGTGCCTGTAAGGACACCTTTGCTCGTCACGGCATCCCACTCACTGTGATGTCGGACAATGGCCCCTGCTTCGCAAGCCAGGAATGGTCTAACTTTGCCAGGAGGTACAACTTTGTGCATGTGACCATCCAGTCCCCTGTACCCCCAATCCAATGGCAAAGCAGAGAAGGGCATCCACATAGTCAAACGGCTCCTCTGGAAGGCTGACAATGCGGGATCCGACTTCTACCTCGCCCTGCTGGCCTATCGCTCGGCCCCACTGTCCACTGGCCTGTCGCCAGCCCAGCTGCTCATGGGTCGCACCCTGAGGACGACGGTGCCGTCCATTCACGTCCCAGACCTCGACCACGTTCCAGTCCTTCAACGAATGCAACTGTCTTGTGCACAGCACAAGGTGGCTCATGACTCCCGTGCAGCTGATCTCCCTGCTCTGGTTCCAGATGACAACATCCGCCTCCATCTTCCGGATGGTGGCTGGTCTGCAACTGCTGTGGTTCTTCGGCAGGTGGCTCCCTGCTCGTTCCTGGTTCGTCTACCGGATAGTTCCATTTTGCGCCATAATCGACGTGCCCTTTGTCTCGTTCCACGCTCGCTACGTGATCCTCCGCCAGTGCCACGCCTTCCTGTTGTCCCTGACCTGGACTATGCAGAGATTCCAGTTACTCTGCATCCTCCTCACTCTGACGCAGTCCAGCCCGCTCCTCAGCCGGTGGCTCCTGACCCACCCTTGAGACGGTCGACCAGAACTCATTGCCCACCTCAGAGACTTATTAGTGCATAAAGTTCACAAATTGGAATCTCTGGTCTGTTCTGTAATTCCGTTTAATCGTTCAAGTGGTTTGTATATAGTGTTCATCTCGGTATTTGTGTGACACACTTTTTTCTGCACCAGGCACCTTCCCATGTAAATAGCTTAGTTTTATGTACATAGTCCTGTAAATATTTCGCACACACTTAGTCAGGAACATTCACCACATACTATTTATTGTCACGCAGGCACATTTTTTTATATAAAAGGGGGGATGTCATAATATACACCAGTATATCATGGTGCAGACACACACTGATGGACACACAGTGGGACCAATCAACATACACAACCACCAGTGAGAGCACACGCACTATAAAGACAGGGGGCATCAGAGTTCCCGCTCATTCGAGTAGCAGCTAGCTATGAGCACAGAGCTCACAGCCTGCAACACAGACATTCACCATGTGCTGAGTGCATCAACTGGTTAGGACAAGGCAAAGATCTTTAGTTAAAGCTAGTATCGTATTTACCCACAGTTCAAGTATGTTTAAATAGTTAACCTTTTAATAAAATAGTGTTGCACTACTTCACGTGTTGGTGACCTGTATGTGATCCAGAACACCGAACACATCAGGGGGAAGAGTGGGGGTGTGAGGGGTGGGGAGGAAGAGTGTGTGTGCGTGAGGGGTGGGGAGGAAGAGAGGGGTTGGGGGAAGAGCATGTGCGCGAGGGGTGGGGGCCGGGGCGGGGAAGAGCGTGTGTGAGAGGTGTGCTTCGGCCTTCAGTACCTGAAGTAGGAGGGGAATCGATAATGAAGCCAATCATAGGGCCCCACAAATTGTAAATCTGTCTCTGATATGAGTGATGCTGGCAAACAATATTTATTGCCGACCCCCGGTTTCTCTGAGTGAATTAAGATTCAGCTATTAGTGAGCAATCCAGCAGTCAGCAACTGGAAACCCAATGGACTGTAAGGTACATTGATGCATTAGCCAAATTACTTGGTTAATAATTCATTTGGACTGATGGAAAAGCAAAAATGCGATCCATCTGCCACATTGCACTTGTCACACATGCATTCAATGTAATCAGGGATCGATAAACATTGCGTAATTTATTGTCCACTGTTAACTTGTTACCTTACAACTAATCTTTGAGATCTGACAAATGGTTTAAAATTTCACCTGCGTTGTTGGGGTGGTTAATGATGTAGTGAATGTAGCTCTTATACTTTGTCAGTATGTATTTCTGTGGAACATCATGGTGCAGCCAAGCAGGGGTGTTAACATGGAGAGGTTTCAGGTGTGGGGTTTTTCCAAGGCATTACATAACCTTTCAGAAATGAAATCTCTTCATATTTTCAGCAGAAGCATATCGTCTTTAGCAACTTCACTAAAATACCCCTTTGCCAAGAGTTTTGTTGCAGTGTCCACCTATTTCCCCCTTTCATTATAAGGGACGCTATACCTATTCTGAGATTCCTTGGTGTGAAAAGTAAACTCACCAGTAAAAGGCTTTGCTTTTATAATAATAATATTATTATGTGAAAAGTGAACTCACCAGTAAAAGCCTTTTCCTAACGATGACCTTTCTGGATGGCACCAGAGGCAGGGCATACCTATTGAACTGTGCTCTATTATTCAAGAGGGGGAGATTTTTCTTTCCACTCTCCTCCTTTTTCCTCAACATTGCTAATAATATCAAAACCGATTATCTGGTCATTATCATATTGTTGTTGAAGGAATGTACATGAATTGTCTGCCTCGTTTCTAAATTTACAACACTTTAAAAGTATTTAATTGGCTGTAAAACATTTTTGGAAGTCCTGAAGACATGAAAGGCACTGCATAAATGCACGTTTTCTTTTTCTAGGATGAAAATATGATAAACTTTATTAAAGGAGGAATCAAAATACGGACAAGTTACAATATCTACCGGTAAATGCTTCTTTCCTCTCGAACTCTTAAGAATTCTGATTTAAAATTTCTTTGTATGTAAACTTTCCAGTGATTTATCTAGTGGTGCAAACACTACACAAGCCGTCTCACAAGTAAGCTGGCCTCTCCAGACCAAGTACGGTCAGTTCGTTCACACAACGTATTGGCATTTTGGGTGCACATCTCTTGATGTGCCAGCAATCACTGATGGGAACTTTCCTGGCTCGGTTGGTGGGCAGTGGAAGGCATGCAGACTATCTGATGGGGAACGAGGGAGGTTCATTGATGGCTCTCATTCCTGTGCACAGAAAAATGAGAGTATCACCTTTTATGCTGTCTTCTCCTCACATGTGTCTTGTTCTGGTTGTACATTGAAATGGGCACATCATTTAAATCTATGGAGCAGGGTACACACACTCTGTCCTGACTTCTTTGTTGCTCACCCTCACTAGTGGTCTGTGTGGGAAGTAGGAACTCCATGTGCCTCAATGTCTGCCATTGTACAATTGACCATAGATTAACAGCTTAAAGACTAAATTGGACTAATTAATGCCCTTTTTAAGGTAACAACATAGCCTCCTAATACTTGAAAATGGTGCCTAAGTTGCACAGCCAACATCTGACGCGAGGTGTCAGGGTGCAGTTATTTGGGACCACAACCAAACCCAAATGACCACTGACAGTATGGAGAGCCGGGGGATCATGATACAAATCAGTGTGCAAAAGTGATTTAACACCAACATGGTCATTTTCCAACTGCACTCCAGCCAATATTCTGTCTTAACCTTGCACATCTGAACGCAACATTGAACGGAATGAAGAACCCACCATATTTGAGCTATGAACTATTTGCAGGTTAGCTGCTGGATTATTTATTTTAGTTGCTGATTTACTTTGGAGCTTTTCAGTACTTGTCTAAGGTTTGAATAGTCTACAGGGAGTGATCTGGCTGCTGATAAAATGCTTCCTTGTTGATTAAAAGGTTTGCGCTGAAAAAAGTTGTTCCCTGGCACGGGTGTTTGGTTAAGCCTTCTTTTGGAAAGTGAGAACTGAAAGAACGAAAAGAGGCCATACAGAGCAGTGGGAGACTGGAGGATGTTGGGAACAGACAATGGGCGGGATTCTGCAGGAATCGGCGGGGCGGGCAACTCTGGCGCGAAGGAGTGGCGTGAACCACTCCGGCGTCGGGCCGCCCCGAAGGTGCGGAATCCTCCGCACCTTCTGGGGCTAGGCCAACGACGGAGTGGTTTGCGCCGGCCGGCGGGGAAGGGGCTTGACGCCATGCCAACCGGCGCCGAAGGGCCTCCGCTGGTCGGCGCGAGTTGGTGCATGCGCGGGAGCGCCAGCGTGTGCTGGCGGCATAGCGCATGCGCAGGGGGGGTTCATCGCCGCGTCGCCCATCGCGGAGGACCACAGCGGCCGACGCGGAAGAATAGAATGCCCCCATGCACAGGCCTGCCCGCGGATCGGTGGGCTCCAATCGCGGGTCAGGCCACCGTGGGGGCACATCCCGGGGCCAGATCCCCCCGCACCCCCCCCCCCTGATGACCCCGGAGGCCGCCCGCGCAGCCAGGTCCCGCCGGCACATACCTGGTGTAATGTACGCCGGCGGGACTGACCAAAAACGGGAGGCCACTAGGCCCATTGCGGGCCGGAGAATCGCCGGGGGGGGCCGCTGCCAGCGGCCGCCGACCAGCGCAGCGCAATTCCCGCCCCACCAAATCCCCGCCGCCAGAGAATTCGGCAGCCGGTGGGGGCCGGATTCACGCCGTCCTCCGGCGATTCTCCAACCCGTTGGGGGTCGGAGAATCCCGCCTCATGTCTCAACAGGAGGCCATATCTGCCAAGCCAGTGAGCAATGTAGGGAGAAATCCTCTTGCCTCGGCTTTAATGAGCACCAATGTTTGAGATGTCTTTGCTTTGCTTATGACTGAAATCTACCAAGTCCTACAGTCGGCACTGCATGCTCAAAACAGGGCACCAACAGCAATGTCCGTGGCTGAGAAGTTGATTGTGGCTTGTAATTCATATCTGCCTGGTTTATGTGCAACTATAAGCAACATCTGACAGTGTGCAGTGCAGTGGTGCAGAAGGGACAAACAAGTGAATCTCATTCCCTCTTGTCAGACAAAAGCAAGTGCTGAAACATGAGGTTTGCACCAATAGGTCGTCTCATGACGTTGGATGCTATTGACTTTCTGCAATTTGACTTGTGTGCATCTTTATGGGTGGCACAGTGGTTAGCACTGCTGCCTCACAGCTCCAGGGTACTGGGTTCAATTCCAGCCTCAGGTGACTGTCTGTGTGGAGTTTGCACTTTCTCCCCGTGTCTGTATGGATTTCCTTCGGGTGCTCAGGTTTCCTCCCACAGTCCAAAGATGTGTAAGCTAGGTGGATTGGCCATGCTAAATTGCCCCTTAGTATCCAAAAAAGATTAGGTGAGGTTACTGGGTTATAGGTGGAGGCGTGGGCTTAAGTAGGGTGCTCTTTCCATCCTTTCCAAGGGCCGGTATAGACACGATGGGCCGAACGACATTCTTCTACACTGTAAATTCTATGACCTTTTGAACTCTTTGATTTTGTGAACTGAAAAGGATTTTACACACTCAATCTGCAGCTGGCATGCAGTCATAGGCAACACATCATATAGGCACAGAAGTCATAAGGATTCGAAGCATTAACTCTGTTTCCCTCTCTACCAGACCTGAGTTTTTCTTTTTATTAAAAATGTTTTTATACAAATTTTTTTCAGTGAGGATAAATGCGCCAGTTACAATATACATGTCATTTTCCTCTGTGCTGATCCCCCCCTGTTCCTTCATTGCTGTTTCAGGGTCATTCCCTGGGTCCCTCACTGTACAATGGGCAGTTTTCTGCTATTTACATGTGGCCGATGCCCTCCCCTTCCCTCCCCCCTCCCTTTTGTCGATTGGCCTCCCTCCTCTTTCCTCCCCCCATTCTATCGTGTTCTCGGCCTTTCCTTGTGGGTTCCTCTTCTTGTGGCCTTGTTCTAGGCCCCCTGTGCTCTGTATCGGCCATTTTCCGGCCTTCCCTTTCTTTTGAGCCTCCCAGCAGCCCCCCCCCACTTTCCTGTCTGCTCCCTGTGTCCCATTGGCTCCCATGCGTCCCCTCCCCCACTCTATTGGCTGTTGGCTTCAAACTGGTCCTGGAACATGTTTGTGAGTGCCCTCCATGCTTTGTGAAAGTCCTCCTCTGACCCTCGGATGGTGAATTTGATCTTCTCCAGGTGGAGAAATTCCGATTAGGTCTGCTAGCCAGTCTGCAGCTATGGATGGTGCTGCTGATTGGCAGCCGAGCAGGATTCTCTGGCGGGCGATTAGAGAAGCAAAGGCTGACTTCCGGTGGCGGCGATGAAGGAGTAAGTCACACAGGTGGCTCCCGCTCCGGTCAGACTTTTGGACCTTTTCCCCTGATTTTCTACCGGACTTGAATTGAAAAACTGAAGACAGAGGCAATTGTGTACTGAATTCCCACATTGGTGCATGGAGAGAAGGACTAGAAGTGTTTGTAAAGGCAGAAACAGAAAGACAGAGAAGGCTTGGGCTGAAGCTGCAGCGGGAGACAACATGGCGGAGGACTGGACCTCTGGCTTGTCAACCCAGTGGTCAACGGAGCAGCTGATGCAAGTTATTCAGGAAGACTTTGCTCAGCAGAAACGGGACAGCTTTGACCTGATAAAAGAGTCGATTGAACGGCTGGAGCTTAGACTGGATGCCCAAGATCGGGCGATCCAGAAAGTAGAGAAGGCGCTGGCTGAGCAGGAGGAACATCAAACTGCGGTGGAGTTGGAGGTGGCGATGCTGAGAGACCAGCAGAAGAAGCTTCTGGAGAAGGTGGTGGACCTAGAGAATAGGTCCTGCCGGCAGAACTTGAGAATCGTTGGGCTCCCGGAGGGGTCCGAAGGAGCGGACGCTGGGGCATACATCGCAGACAACAGTATCCTGCAGGTCTACCAAGACCTGAGTGCGGAGGTGGCCAGGAGAAGAGCAGGCTTCAACCAGATCAGGTCAATCCTTTTTAAGAAAAAGGTGAAGTTCGGACTGTTGTATCCGGCCTGTCTCTGGGTCACGTACGAGAAACAGCACTTTTATTTCGGGTCGCCTGAGGACGCGCTGGACTTCGTGAAAAGTAAAGGACTGGTGGTGGATTGAGAACTTCCGAACTTTGCTGCAACGTTCATGGTTTTTTAAAAAATAATTAAAAAAAAATTTTTTTTAAATAGTTTCTTGTTTTTCGTTTTGTGGACATTGAATGTAATGCCTTCTGTATTGATTTGGGACCAGTGGCAGAGCTGAGTGAGTTAAGGTTTTCATTTGCACTGTTGGGGGATGGAGGTGTGCTTGTTTAGATTTTGGTGTTTTTCTGTTGGGCAATTGTGTTGGGATTGTTTGTTATTGGAGTATGTATGTATGAGAGGGGCGGGGGGGGTGGTGGAAAACAATAGGTAGGAGACTTTCTGGCACCAGGGATGGGGGCCACCAAGCTAGCTGGGTGGGCTAGCTCAAGGAAGCTTAGTGGGGGGTGTGCATATGTTAGGTTTATTAAAGGGGTTGGGTTACAGTGTGTTGCTACTATGGGGGGAGGGGGGGGGGGGGGAATGTTCTGCTGACGAGGGAGGGACTAGTGCTACGGGACAGAGAGGAGATTGGGGGTGGGGGCTGCCTGGGGGCGGGCCAGTGGAGGCGCGGATCACGAGCTGGAGGCTGGCCCAAAAAAGGGAATGGCTGATCGACGGGGGGGCAAATGAGCCTCCCAACTAGGCTGATCACCTGGAATGTTCGAGGACTAAATAGGCCGGTCAAGAGGGCACGCGAGTTCGCGCATCTGAGGGGACTGAAAGCGGACGTGGTAATGTTGCAGGAGACACACCTTAGAGTAGCTGTCCAGATTAGATTGAGGAAAGGCTGGGTCAGTCAGGTCTTTCACTCGGGACTGGATTCAAAGACTATAGAGGGGTCGCGATCCTGATCAATAAGCGGATGGTGGTGTATGAGGTGGATAAAATAGTCTCGGATGTGGGAGGTCGGTACACTATGGTCAGTGGGAAACTGGAGGGGGTGCAGGTGGTATTAGTAAATGTGTATGCGCCAAATTGGGATGATGGGAAGTTTATCAAGAGGATGCTGGGGAAGATACCGGACCTCGCACAGGTTGCTCATGGGAAGGGACATAAACACAGTTATTGACCCTGGCTTGGACCCGTCAAGCTCAAAAACGGACAGGGTGCCAGCAATGGCAAAGGAACTAAAAGGGTTCATGGAGCAGATGGGGGGTTGGGAATGGATCCATGGAGATTTGGGCAGCCGCGGGTGAAGGAATTCCCCTTCTACTCACAGGTGCATAAAGTGTACTCCCGGATTGATTTCTTTATTCTGATCAGGGCTTTACTGGCTGGTGTGGTGGACACGGGGTACTCGGCGATCACAATCTCAGACCATGCTCCGCACTGGGTTGACCTGCAGGTTAGTAAGGACAGTAACCAGTGCCCGCACTGGAGGCTGGACATGGGACTTTTGGCTGACGAAGGGGTGTGCGAGCGGCTGAGGAAATGTATTCAGAACTACCTGCAGGTCAACGACACGGGGTAAATTTCAGCAGCGGTGGTCTGGGAAGCACTGAAGGCGGTGGTCAGAGGAGAGCTGATCTCGATAAGGGCCCATAGGGAGAAGGTGGACAAGGCAGAGACGGACCGACTGGTAAAGGAGATACTACAGATCGATAGGAGGTATGCGGTGACACCAGAGACGGGGCTTTTAAGGTAATGGCGGAGGCTGCAGGCAGAGTTCGGCTTGTTAACCACAGGGAGGGCGGTGGAGCAGCTGAGAAAGGCAAGGGGGGCTTTCTATGAGCATGGAGAGAAGGCTAGCAGAATGCTTGCCCAGCAGCTTAGAAAGAGTGAGGCAGCCAGGGACATGGGGAAATTATATGATGGAGATGGGAACCTGGTTCGAGATTCAGCAGGGGTGAATAAGGCGTTTAGGGATTTTTACAGTAGGCTGTATGGGTCGGAACTCCCAGCAGGGCCGGAGGGGATGAGGCATGTCTTTAGTGGGCTAAATTTCCCAAAGGTGGACGGGGAGCTGGTAGAAGGGCTGGAGGCCCCGATCGGGTTGGAAGAGATGGTGGAGGGTCTGCATGCCATGCAGTCGGATAAAGCCCTGGGGCCGGACGGTTACCCAGTGAAGTTCTATAAAAAGTTCTCTGGGGGCAGCACGGTGGCACAGTGGGTTAGCCCTGCTGCCTCACGGTGCCGAGGTCCCAGGTTCGATCCCGGCTCTGGGTCACTGTCCGTATGGAGTTTGCACATTCTCCCCGTGTTTGCGTGGATTTCGCCCCCACAACCCAAGGATGTGCAGGGTAGGTGGATTGGCCACGCTAAATTGCCCCTTAATTGGAAAAAATGAATTGGGTACTCTTAAATTTATTTTAAAAAAGGTTCTCTGGGATATTGGGGCCGGTGTTGTTGAGGATGTTCAATAAGGCAAGGGAGAGAGGGGTGCTTCTACAATGATGTCACAGGCCACGATTTCGCTAATCCTGAAGCGGGACAAGAACCCGGAGCTGTGTGGGTCACTTGTTGAATGTGGACGCCAAACCGCTGGCCAAAAGTTTGTCCTCCAGGATTGAGGATTGTGTTCTGGACATTATTGGGGAGGACCAGACGGGGTTTGTTAAGGGTAGGCAGTTGGTGTCCAATATAAGAAGGTTATTAAACGTGATCATGATGCCCCCGGAAGGTAGGGAGGTGGAGGTAGTGACCGCAACGGATGCAGAGAAGGCTTTTGATCGAGTAGAATGGGAATTTCTGTGGGAGGTACTGGGGCGGTTTGGATTTGGGCGGGGCTTTATTGACTGGGCCAGGTTGCTGTATCAGGCTCCTGTGGCAAGCGTACGGACGAATAGGACAACATCGGACTATTTTAGACTGCACCAGGGGACGAGACAGGGATACCCCCTCTCCTCACTGTTGTTCGCGCTAGCTATAGAGCCACTGGTAATTGCTCTGGGAGCTTCACGGGGCTGGTCCGGGGTGGGGTGGAGCATAGAGTCTCGCTTTATACAGACGACCTGCTTCTGTATGTATCGGACCCAATAGAGGGGATGGAAGAAATCATGAGGAATCTAGGGGAATTTGGCTGGTTTTCGGGGTATAAGCTAAATATGGGGAAAAGTGAGATGCCAGGCGAGGGGACAGGAGAGGCGATTGGGCGAGCTACCGTTTAGATTAATAGGAGGAAACTTTAGGTATCCAGGCATCCAAGTGGTGCGGGAATGGGACGGGCTGCATAAGTTAAATCTGGCCCGACTAGTAGATCAAATGAAGGACGATTTTCGGAGATAGAACATAGAACGATACAGCGCAGTACAGGCCCTTCGGCCCACGATGTTGCACCGACATGGGAAGTCAAAAAACAAAAGCCATCTAACCTACACTATGCCATTATCATCCATATGCTTATCCAATAAACTTCTAAATGCCCTCAATGTTGGCGAGTTCACTACTGTTGCAGGTAGGGCATTCCACGGCCTCACCACTCTTTGCGTAAAGAACCTACCTCTGACCTCTGTCCTCTATCTATTACCCCTCAGTTTAAGGCTATGTCCCCTCGTGCTAGCCATTTCAATCCACGGGAGAAGGCTCTCACTGTCCACCCTATCTAACCCTCTGATCATTTTGAATGCCTCTATTAAGTGACCTCTTAACCTTCTCTCTAACGAAAACAACCTCAAGTCCATCAGCCTTTCCTCATAAGATTTTCCCTCCATACCAGGCAACATCCTGGTAAATCTCCTCTGCACCCGTTCCAAAGCTTCCACACCTTCCTATAATGAGGTGACCAGAACTGTACGCAATACTCCAAATGCGGCCGTACCAGAGTTTTGTACAGCTGCAACATGACCTCATGACTTCGGAACTCAATCCCTCTACCAATAAAGGCCAACACACCATAGGCCTTCTTCACAACCCTATCAACCTGGGTGGCAACTTTCAGGGATCTATGTACATGGACACCAAGATCCCTCTGCTCATCCACACTTCCAAGAATTTTACCATTAGCCAAATATTTCGCATTCCTGTTATTCCATCCAAAGTAAATCACCTCACACTTCTCTACATTAAACTCCATTTGCCACCTCTCAGCCCAGCTCTGCAGCTTATCTATGTCCCTCTGTAACCTGCAACATCCTTCCGCACTGTCGACAACACCACCGACTTTAGTGTCGTCTGTAAATTTACTCACCCACCCTTCTGCGCACTCCTCTAGGTCATTTATAAAAATGACAAACAGCAACGGCCCCAGAACAGATCCTTGTGGTACGCCACTTGTAACTGAACTCCATTCTGAACATTTCCCATCAACCACCACCCTCTGTCTTCTTTCAGCTAGCCAATTTCTGATCCACATCTCTAAATCACCCTCAATCCCCAGCCTCCGTATTTTCTGCAATAGCATACCGTGGGGAACCTTATAAAACGCTTTACTGAAATCCATATACACCACATCAACTGCTCTACCCTCGTCTACCTGTTCAGTCACCTTCTCAAAGAACTCGATACGGTTTGTGAGGCATGACCTACCCTTCACAAAGCCATGCTGACTATCCCTAATCATATTATTCCTATCTAGATGATTATAAATCTTGTCTCTTATAATCCCCTCCAAGACTTTACCCACAACAGACGTGAGGCTCACCAGTCTATAATTGCCGGGGTTGTCTCTACTCCCCTTCTTGAACAAAGGGACCACATTTGCTATCCTCCAGTCCTCTGGCACTATTCCTGTAGCCAATGATGACATAAAAATCAAAGCCAAAGGCTCCGCAATCTCTTCCCTGGCTTCCCAGAGAATCCTAGGATAAATGGGACACGCTTCCGTTGTAGCTAGCTGGGAGGGTGCAGACAATGAAGATGACGGTCCTCCCGAGATTTCTGTTTGTATTTCAGTGTCTCCCCATTTTTGTTCTGCGGTCCTTTTTTAAACGGGTCAACAAAGTGATCACTGGCTGTTTGGGCGGGCAAGACCCCACGAGTAAGGAAGGTAATGCTTGAGCGGAGTCGGGGGGAGGGTGGGCTGGCGCTGCCAAATTTTAGTAACTATTACTGGGTGGCGAATATAGCCATGATCAGGAAGTGGATGGTGGGGGGGAGGGTCGGCATGGGAGCTTATGGAGGCGGCTTCATGTAAGGGCACCAGTTTGGGGGCGTTGGTAACTGTGCCTCTGCCGTTCCTGCTGGCACGGTATTCCACCAGCCACGTGGTGGTGGCGGCCCTGAGAGTCTGGGGGCAATGGAGGAGATATGCGGGAGCAGATGGGGCATCAGTCCGGTCCCCAGTTTGTAATAATCACCTGTTTGCCCAGGGAAGTATGGATGGGGGGTTCCAGATATGGCAGAGAGCAGGGATTGAGAGGATGGGGGATATGTTTATAGAGGGGAGCTTTCCGAGTATGAGGACGCTGAAGGAGAAGTTTGGGTTGGCGAGGGGAAACAAATTCAGGTACCTACAGGTGCGGGACTTCCTACGCAGACAGGTGTCAACCGTCCCGCTCCTACCACTAAGGGGGATTCAGGACAGGGTATTTTCCGGAGGGTGGGTGGGGGAGGGGAGCGTCTCCGACATTTATAAGGAACTTATGGGGTCAGAGGAGATGCAGACCCAGGAGATGAAGTGCAAGTGTGAGGATGAGCTGGGAGGAGAGATAGAGGGTGGCCTCTGGGCGGACGCGTTGAGTAGAGTCAACGTGTCCACAACATGTGCCAGGCTCAGCCTGATACAGTTCAAGGTCGTTCATTGGGCTCACATGACAGTGGCCCGGATAAGCAGATTCTTTGGGGTGGAAGACAAGTGTGCAAAATGTGCGGGAGGACCAGCGAACCATGTCCACATGTTTTGGGCATGTCCGAAGCGTAGGGGATTCAGGCAGGGGTTTGCAGATGTCATGTCCACGGTGTTAAAAACAACGGTGGCACTGGGTCCAGAGGTGGCTATTTTTGGGGGATCAGAAGACCCAGGAATCCAGGAGGAGAAAGAGGCTTCGTTTTGGCCTTTGCTTCCCTGGTAGCCCAGAGACGGATACTATTCGCTTGGAGAGACTCAAAGTCCCCGAAGTCGGAGACCTGGCTATCGGACATGTCTAGCTTTCTCTGTTTGGAGAAAATTAAGTTCGTCTTGAAATGAAATGAAATTAAAATCGCTTATTGTCACAAGTAGGCTTCAAATGAAGTTACTGTGAAAAGCCCCTAGTCGCCACATTTCGGCACCTGTTCGGGGATGCTGGTACGGGAATTGAACCGTGCTGCTGGCCTGCCTTGGTCTGCTTTCAAAGCCAGCGAATTAGCCCTGTGCTAAACAGCGGGTTCACCCGGAGGTGGCAACCGTTCCCCGACATCTTTGCGGAAAATTAATCATCAGCAGAAGGGGGGGGGGGTGAGTTTAGTTTAGAGTAAGGGGGTTAATAAAGGTGGGACCTGTGAGGGAGGATTGGATTGGATTTGTTTATTGTCACGTGTACCGAGGTACAGTGAAAAGTATTTTTCTGCGAGCAACTCAACAGATCATTAAGTGCATGAGAAGAAAAGGGAATAAAATAAAATACATAATAGGGCAACACAACATATACAATGTAACTACATAAGCACTGGCATCGGATGAAGCATACAGGGTGTAGTGTTAATGAGGTCAGTCCATAAGAGGGTCATTTAGCAGTCTGGTGACAGTGGGGAAGAAGCTGTTTTTGAGTCTGTTCGTGTGTGTTCTCAGACTTCTGTATCTCCTGCCCGATGGAAGAAGTTGGAAGAGTGAGTAAGCCGGGTGGGAGGGATCTTTGATTGTACTGCCCGCTTTCCCCAGGCAGCGGGAGGTGTAGATGGAGTCAATGGATGGGAGGCAGGTTCGTGTGATGGACTGGGCGGTGTTCACGACTCTCTGAAGTTTCTTGCGGTCCTGGGCAGAGCAGTTGCCGTACCAGGCTGTGATGAAACCCGATAAGATGCTTTCTCTGGTGCATCTGTAAAAGTTGGTAAGAGTCAATGTGGACATGCCGAATTTCCTTAGTTTCCTGAGGAAGTATAGGCGCTGTTGTGCTTTCTTGGTGGTAGCGTCGACATGGGTGGACCAGGACAGATTTTTGGAGATGTGCACCCCTAGGAATTTGAAACTGCTAACCATCTCCACCTCGGCCCCGTTGATGCTGACAGGGGTGTGTACAGTACTTTGCTCCCTGAAGTCAATTACCAGCTCTTTAGTTTTGCTGGCATTGAGGGAGAGATTGTTGTCGCTACACCACTCCACTAGGTTCTCTATCTCCCTCCTGTATTCGGACTCATCGTTATTCGAGATCCGGCCCACTATGGTCGTCTTTTGCACTATGTTTATAGATTCATGTACATTGTTTACTTTGTTGTTGTTGTAATACCAAAATTACCTCAATAAAATGTTTAGTAAAAAAAAAAGATAAGCAAAGGCTAAGGCGTCGGCCCTCTTCCCCATCAATAGTTCTGGCTGGTCCAATACCCCAAAGACTGTCACTTGTGGGCACGGCCCCACAATCTTGGATATTGCCTCGAAGAAGGCTGTCCAGTACCTGACCGGTTTGGGGCATGCCGAGAACACGTGGGTGTAGTTGGCCAGGCCTCCCTGGCACCATTCACATTTGTCCTCTACCTCCGGGAAGAAACTGCTCATCCGGGTTCTTGTCGGGTGTTCTCTGTGGACCACTTTCAGCTGTGTGAGGATTAGCCTTGCGCATGAGGAGGTAGAATTGATGCTGCACAGTGGTTCACTCCAGAGTCCCCACCCTATTTCCGTCCTTGGCTCTTCCTCCCATTTTTCCCATGTCTCATCCAGTGGGGAGCACGTCCTTTCTAAGAGTCGTCCGTACCGGTCCCCACAGTTTCCCTGCCTCGGCCTGTCCGTGTCCCGTAACCCCTCGAGCATTGTACTTCTCGGGGTTCGTGGGTATGCTGTCGTCTCCTTGTGGAGAGAATTTTTGACCAACAGATGTCCGAGTTCGTTCCCGTTTGGTTTTTCCAGTCTCTCTGTCAGTTCCTCCACGCCATGATCATCATGTCCAATGAATGGAAAAAGATCTTGGGGGTATAGATCGTTATGGATCTGAACAAGACGAGGAACCTGGACAATACATCTTGATCGGCTGCACCCTCCCTGCCAGGGAGAGTGGGATATATCCCATTTCTGTTGACTTTTTTCGACTTCCTCCACCAGACTGGTCACGTTCCACTTGTGGATCCGTGTCTAGCCGTGGGGTATCTGGATCCCCAGATGGCAGAATTAAACAGGCTAGTTTAAATGGTATACCCACCAGCTCTGCCAATCCCTCTCTCGGGTTCACCAGGAATACTTTGCTTTTGCTGAGGTTGGGTTTGTAGCCCGAGAAGGCTCCGAACTCTCCTCTGAGCTTCATGATTTCTTCCATGCTACTTTGTGGGTCCGAGATGTAGAGGAACAGGTCATCTGCATAGAGCGAGACTCTGTGCTCTCTACCCCTCTTCGGATTCTCTTCCAACCTTTGCTGCTCTGAGGGCGATCGCCAGTGGCTCGATTGCCAGGGCGAATAAGAGCTGGGACAGCAGGTATCCCGGCCTTGTGCCTCTGTGCAGCTGGAAGTATTCACAACTGGCATTAGTCCGTACGCCTGCCTTGGGGCGTTGTACAGGAGTTTCACCCATGAGGTGAACTCTGTCCCTAGCCAAAACCACTCTAGTACCTCAATGAGGTACATCTACTTGACTCTGTCAAAGGCCTTTTCTGCGTCGAGGGAGACGATCACGTCAGGTGTTCTCTCCCTGGATGGGGTCATTGTCACGTTCAGCAGGCTCCTGATATTCGCAGTTAGCTGTCTACCCTAAAAGTCTGTATGGTCTTCTGCGACCACCACTGGTACGCAATTCTCCAGCCGCTTAGCCAGAACTTGAGAGTATTTTCGTGTCCCCATTGAGCAGCGAAATGGATCTGTATGATCTGCTCTCCATTGGATCTTTGTCCTTTTGGGTATCAGCGATATGGTGGCCTGTGTTCGCATTGGAGGCAGAGTGCCCCTCTCTAGCGAGTCTGCTAACACTTCCTGCAGGTTTGGGGTCAGTGCCGTTGCAAATGTTTTGTAGAATTCCACGGAGAACCAGTTGGGTCCTGGCTCCTTCCCTGCCTGCATGGAGCTAATGCACTCCATGACCTCGCCCGGACTGAGTGGTATTTGCAGTTCCCTCTGTCTGTCGTCCCCCAAGACTGGCATGTTCAGTCCATCGAGGAACTGTTTCATTCCCGACTTCAAAGTAAGCCTGGTTTCAGGCACGTTTGGCGGAGTGTTTCTCGGCGGCTACAGGGCCGAGATTCACCCGCTATTCACCCTGGCCGGCCTTTTGAGCCTCGGGAGTTTCTCCCCGCCAACACCACACTTTAATTGATTTCCTGCTGAATGGCTCCTTGCGGATTGGGATGCCATTTTGACCGAAAGCCCCGATCTCAGCCCCCCCTCCCCCTTCAGGCCCTCCCCTGTTTTCTGCACATCCCATCCCCTTCACCCCCAAACTTCGCAAGGCCCCTGGAACCCCCCTCTAATGGGCAAGGCCCCAGACCCGATCCCTGGAAGTGCCAACCGGGCACCTTGGAAATGCCAGGGTACAACCCTGCCCTGTCCCCGACCACCCGGGGGTCTCTAATGGCCTGCAAGACCCCTCTGAGATGCCGACGCTTTTGGGAACTAGTGCTAAACGGCACCCTGTCGACGTCTTGCTGGCACGGCCATTGACTCCCGGGCACCGAGCGAATGCGGCGGTTAATAATCAACCTTGTACATTGGCTTTGTGTTTTTGCCTCTTCCTGTGTGCTCCTCGGTGCTTCCCTTGTGCCTGCAGCATAGGTGTGGAGGGGCTACTGAGCTTTAATTGAGGACACTGCAGATTGCCTGAGACTGTGAGCTAGAGCATGGTAGCACTGGTTAGTACTGCTGCTTCACAGCACCAGGGACCTGGGTTCGATTCCCGGCTTGGGCCACTGTCTGTGTGGAGTCTGCACGTTCTCCCTGTGTCTGCGTGGGTTTCCTCCGAGTGCTCCGGTTTCCTCCCACAAGTCCCGAAAGACGTGCTTGTTGGGTGAATTGGACATTCTGAATTCTCTCTGTGTACCCGAATGCGCACCGGAGTGTGGTGACTAGGGGACTTTAACAGTAATTTCATTTCAGTGTTAATGTTAGCCTACTTGTGACAGTAATAAAGATTATTGTTTATTATGAGACGGGGCCAACAGGCTGACCAAAAATATCAGGAACAATGTAGGGTGGGAGACAAAATGCTGTTTTTCTGAGAAAAGACAGCAGGTTCATGTCCCAAAGAGATACTATCGCTTTGCTGGGGTAATGCTGGGGCAATCTGATTTATCTGTTTGAGAACAGATTGATGAACTGCTGAGGCATTCTGGGACAGTATTATCCAGAGCCATGATGGCAGCAGTCTGAGCTTCCTCCCCAGCACTCCAGACTTTGCTGTAAACTGTTCCTGCTGCAGTGGGAGCTGTGACGTTGGCCATCAGGTGCTGTATCATTGTGGATCCCACAGTGTCCAGATGGGAAGTGACCTGTACCTTGTTCAAAGGAATGGGCTCCAAGCCCTGCACAAAGCCCTGTGCGGAGTTGGTGTTGAACTTATTCCTTGCTTCTTGATATTGTGCACAATCTTTCTGGCAGGATTTCCAGACACCGACCATTTGGCTATGTATATCCATGAGTCCTCTTCTATAGCCTGGCCCTTCTTTTCAGCTTCACTGTTATCTTCCTTCTCAGACTGAGGAGGCTTCAGGTTTTGGGTATCTGAAATGAAAACAGGACGGGGGAGGGTGGGTTGTGGTGAGGGTAGAGGAGAAAGTAAGAAATAGGAGCAGGGATAGACTATATGGCCCCTATAGCCTACTCTGTTATTCAGTAAGATCATGGCTGATATGAACTTGGCCTTAGCTTAACTTTCTTGCTTCCAAAACCCTCGATTCCCTTTGTTCAAAAATCTGCCTGTCTAAACCTTGATATATTCAATCACGCAGCTCTCGGGTTAGGGAATTCCAAAAATACAAAAACCTCTGCCTTTAATGAACAACCCCTTATTCTGAAACTATGCTCTCTGGTTCTAGATTCTCACATGAGGGCAAACCATCTCATAGTATCTACCCCGGTAAGCACACTTATTTTTGGCACAATCCACCGGCCGCGTTGCGCCTCCGCTTGAGCCCGGTGCAGCCGGCAGCCCGCAAGGCGTCGGAGTCAGGATCCTGTCTAAAAAGGGTGGGACCCAACGGTGCGCTGACTTTGGTGAACTTGCCCGATATCCACTGGCCTCCCCAGCAAGGCCGCAGCTGGGTGACTTTCAACACTGGTCCACACAATCTTAGACCAGGCGGAACGGCACCTGATGTTCTCCCGGGCCTTTGGAGGCCCTTGGTTGGGCAGGGTTAGTGCAGGGTGGCCCCTTGGCCCTCCCCCTGGATTGTGGACACCTTGTCACTGTGCAGTTGGCACCTTGGCACCATCTCCAGCTGGTAGGAGTACTGCCTGGGTGCCAGGTGGCACTGCCAAGCCTCAGCGACTGAGGGGGCCATGCCCATGAAAGGAGGGTTGAGGGAGAGTATGAAGGGTGGGGGTGTGCATGGCAGGTAAGTAAGGGCCTCTGGGAGGTTGGGGATGTGAGTTGGGGGGGGTGGGGTAGTGCCAATGTGTATGGTGAGTGACATTGCCCATGGATCGGGGTGTCGGGGGCACAGATAGGAGCTTCTGTGGACGTGAAAGAGACTCCAGTATGGTACGTTACCTCCCTGGTGCCAGGGTCCAGGATGTCTCAGAACGGGTAGCGGGCATCCTGAAGGGGGAGGGCAAACAGGCAGAGGTCGTTTTACATATTGGTGCTAACGACATAGGCAGAAAGGGGCATGAGGACCTGCAGCAGGAGTTCAGGGCGCTAGGCAGAAAGTTAAAAGACAGGACCTCTAGGGTTGTAATCTCGGGATTACTCCCTGTGCCACGTGCTAGTGAGGCTAGAAATAGGAAGATAGAGCAGCTAAACAGCTGGTGTAGAAGGGAGGGTTTCCGTTATCTGGACCACTGGGAGCTCATCCGGGGCAGGTGTGACCTGTATAAGAAGGACGGGTTGCATCTAAACTGGAGAGACATAAATATCCTGGCCGCAAGGTTTGCTAGTGTCACACGGGAGGGTTTAAACAAGTATGGCAGGGGGGTGGGTACCGGAGCAATAGGTTAGAAGGTGGAAACATTGAGGAAGAACTAGGGAATAGGGCCAGTATGGCTCTGAGGAAGAGCAGACAGGGAGATGTTGCTGAAAACAGCGGGTCTGGTGGCCTGAAGTGCGTATGTTTTAATGCAAGAAGTATAATGGGTAAGGCAGATGAAATTAGAGCCTTGGAACTATGATGTTGTTGCCATTACAGAGACCTGGTTGAGGGAAGGACAGGATTGGCAGCTAAACGTTCCAGGATTTAGATGTTTCAGGTGGGATAGAGGGGGATGTAAAAGGGGTGGAGGAGTTGCGCTACTGGTTAGGGAAAATATCACAGCTGTACTGCGGGAGGGCTCCTCAGAGGGCAGTGAGGCTATATGGGTAGAGATCAGGAATAAGAAGGGTGCAGTCACAATGTTGGGGGTTTACTACAGGCCTCCCAACAGCCAGCGGGAGATAGAGGAGCAGATAGGTAGACAGATTTTGGAAAAGAGTAAAAACAACAGGGTTGTGGTGATGGGAGACTTCAACTTCCCCAGTATCGACTGGGACTCACTTAGTGCTAGGGGCTTGGACGGGGCAGAGTTTGTAAGGAGCATCCAGGAGGGCTTCTTAAAACAATATGTAGATAGTCCAACTAGGGAAGGGGCTGTACTGGACCTGGTATTGGGGAATAAGCCCGGCCAGGTGGTAGAAGTTTCAGTAAGGGAGCATTTCGGGAACAGTGACCACAATTCAGTAAGTTTTAAAGTGCTGGTGGACAAGGATAAGAGTGGTCCTAGGGTGAATGTGCTAAATTGGGGGAAGGCTAATTATAACAATATTAGGCGGGAACTGAAGAACATAGATTGGGGGCGCATGTTTGAGGGTAAATCAACATCTGACATGTGGGAGGCTTTCAGATGTCAGTTGAAAGGAATTCCGGACCGGCATGTTCCTGTGAGGAAGAAGGATAAATACGGCAAATTTCGGGAACCTTGGATAACGAGAGATATTGTAGGCCTCGTCAAAAAGAAAAAGTGGGCATTTGTCAGGGCTAGATGGCTGGGAACAGACGAAGCCTATGTGGAATATAAGGAAAGTAGGAAGGAACTTAAGCAAGGAGTCATGAGGGCTAAAAGGGGTCATGAAAAGTCATTGGCAAATAGGGTTAAGGAAAATCCCAAGGCTTTTTCCACATACATAAAAAGCAAGAGGGTAGCCAGGGAAAGGGTTGGCCCACTGAAGGATAGGCAAGGGAATCTATGTGTGGAGCCAGAGGGAATGGGTTAGGTACTAAATGAATACTTTGCATCAGTATTCACCAAAGAGAAGGAATTGATGGATGTTGAGTCTGGAGAAGGGTGTGTAGATAGCCTGGGTCACATTGAGATCCAAAAAGATGAGGTGTTGGGTAGATATTAAGGTAGATAAGTCCCCAGGGCCTGATGGGATCTCCCCAGAATACTGAAGGAAGCTAGAGAGGAAATTGCTGAGGCCTTGACAGAAATCTTTGGATCCTCACTGTCTTCAGGTGATGTCCCGGAGGACTGGAGAATAGCCAATGTTGTTCCTTTGTTTAAGAAGGGTAGCAAGAATAATCCAGGGAACTACAGGCTGGTGTGCCTTATGTCAGAATTAGGGAAATTACTGGAGAGAATTCTTCGAGACAGGATCTACTCACATTTGGAAGCAAATGGACGTATTAGCGAGAGGCAGCAAGGTTTTGTGAAGGGGAGGTCGTGTCTCACTAACTTGATGGTGTTTTTCGAAGAGGTCACAAAGATGATTGATGCAGGTAGGGCAGTGGATGTTGTCTATATGGACTTCCGTAAGGCCTTTGACAAGGTCCCTCATGACAGACTAGTACAAAAGGTGAAGTCACACGGGATCAGGGGTGAGCTGGCAAGGTGGATACAGAACTGGCTAGAGAGTAGCGATGGAAGGGTGCTTTTCTGATTGGAGGGCTGTGACTAGTGGTGTTCCGCAGGGATCAGTGCTGGGACCTTGGCTGTTCGTAGTATATATAAATGATTTGGAGGAAAATGTAACTGGTCTGATTAGTAAGTTTGCAGACGACACAAAGGTTGGTGGAATTGCGGATAGCGATGAGGACTGTCAGAGGATACAGCAGGATTTAGATCGTTTGGAGACTTGGGCGGAAAGATGGCAGATGGAGTTTAATCCGGACAAATGTGAGGTAATGCATTTTGGAAGGTCTAATGCAGGTAGGGAATATACAGTGAATGGTAGAACCCTCAAGAGTATTGACAGTCAGAGAGATCTAGGTGTACAGGTCCACAGGTCTCTGAAAGGGGCAACACAGGTGGAGAAGGTAGTCAAGAAGGCATACGGCATGCTTGCCTTCATTGGCCGGGGCATTGAGTATAAGAATTGGCAATTCATGTTGCAGCTGTATAGAACCTTAGTTAGGCCACACTTTGGAATATAGTGTTCAATTCTGGTCGCCACACTACCAGAAGGATGTGGAGACTTTAGAGAGGGTGCAGAAGAGATTTACCAGGATGTTGCCTGGTATGTAGGGCATTAGCTATGAGGAGAGGTTGAATAAACTCGGTTTGTTCTCACTGGAACGACAGAGGTTGAGGGGCGACCTGATAGAGGCCTACAAAATGATGAGGGGCATAGACAGAGTGGATAGTCTGCGGCTTTTTCCCAGGGCAGAGGGGTCAATTACTAGGGGGCATAGGTTTAAGGTGAGAGGGGCAAGGTTTAGAGTAGATGTACAAGGCAAGTTTTTTTACACAGAGGGTAGTGGGTGCCTGGAACTCGCTGCCGGAGGAGGTGGTGGAAGCAGGGACAATAATGACATTTAGGGGCATCTTGACAAACACATGAATAGGATGGGAATAGAGGGATACGGACCCAGGAAGTGTAGAAGATTTTAGTTTAGGCGGGCAGCATGGTCGGGACAGGCTTGGAGGGCCGAAGGGCCTGTTCCTGTGCTGTACTTTTCTTTGTTCTTTGTTCTTTTTGTTCTTTCAAAATGGCAGCCCGATCACTGAGAGCAGCACCCTAGTGCTGAAAAAAATTCTAAGCGTGGGCTAAACCGGTGAGAAACTCCCCAGGACCTAAGAAAGTGACTGTCGTTGGATAGCGGTGAGGAGCTCGCCACAGAGCTAGCGGGAAATTCCCTGAAAAACCCACCACAAATGAACTTTTCCAGAAAATTGCGCCTTTTGTTTCAATAAAGTCACCTCTCGTTCTTCTAAACTCCAATGAGTAACGGTCCAACCTGGTCAACCTTCCCTCATAAGATAACCCTTCATCCTAGGAACTAATGTGTAGAAATCCTTCATTGAATAGCGTCCAAAGCAAGTATTTATTTTCTGAAATAAGACCAAAGCTCTATGAAGTATCCTTGCAGTGATCTCAACAAGGTCCTGTACAGTTGTAGCAAGACTTTCTTACTTTTAGGTTACATACCGCTTGCAATGAAGGCCAACGGTCCATCTGCCTTCTAATTATTTTCTGTACCTACATTCTAATATTTTGCTTTTGAAACTTCTAGATCCCTCTGTCGTACAACATTTTATACTCGTTCTCCATTAAATAATATTTTGCTTTATTATTCTTCCGAACAAAGTAGATAACCCAGCATTTTCCCACATTATAGTCCACCTGACAAGTTTTTGCAGACTCACTTAACCTATCCATATCGTTTTACAGACGCTTTATCCTTTTTATTTATTTATTTATTTTTATTTTAGAGTACCCAATTCATTTTTTCCCATTAAGGGGCAATTTAGCATGGCCAATCCACCTACCCTGCACATCTTTGGGTTGTGGGGGCGAAACCCACGCAAACACGGGGAGAATGTGCGAACTCCACATGGACAGTGACCCAGAGCCGGGATTGAATTCTGGTCCTCGGCGCCGTGAGGCTGCAGGGCTAACCACTGTGCCACCGTGCTGCCCCTACGCTTTGTCCTTTTTACAGCTTTGCTCATCCAGGCAAGTGGAGAGTATTTCATTATACTCTGACTTGTTGGTTATAGACGGTGGACAGGTTTTGGGAGTTAGCAGGTGATTGACGTTGAGTTCCCAGCCTCTGACCTGCATTTGTAGCCACAGTATATTTGTGGTTCGTCTAGTTTTGGCCAGTGTTGACACCCAGGAGATTGATGAAGGAATCGCTGATGACAATGTCATTGCATTTCAGGGGGGGTATTTTTAAATGGTCATTGCTTGGCACTTCTGGGGCACAATTATTACTTGCCACTTATTAATGAAAGCCTGATATTGTTCAGGTGTGTGGGCAAGGACTGCTTCATTCCCTGGGGAGTTGTGAATGGGACTGAATACTGTGAACATCAGCATGCTGCCCCAATACTGACCCTATGATAGAGGGAAAGCCATTGATGAAGCAGCTGAAGATGATTAGACCTAGGATACTTCCCAGACCAACACCTGCAGTAATGTCCTGGGGCTGAGATGATTCACCTCCAATAGCCACATGTATCTTACTTTCTGTTTTGTATGACTCAAACCAGTGGAGATTTTCCCCCAATTCCCAAGAAGTACAATTTTATTGGGCTCCTTGATGCCACATTCTGTCAAATGCAGCCTTGATGTCAAGGATGGTCACTCTCACCCCACCTCTGGCATTCAGCTCTTCAGTCCACGTTTGGACCAAGGATGTAATGAGGCCTGGAGTTGAATGGTGCTGACAGAACCCAAATACAGCAGGTTAATGATGAGTAAGTGCTGCTTAATAGCACTGTCGCCGCCAATTTCTGATTCTTTGATGACTGAGAATCACCTGGTATGGCAGTAATTGGCGGGACTGGATTTATCCTGATGTTTGTGGACAGGAAATGTCTAGATAAAAATTTTTGCATTGTCAGGTCGATGCCAGTTTTGTAACTCTATTCATCATCGCCGGCTGTCCTTCGATGTGAGGATGACGTCATCTCAGGGTGGTGAGCTTTTACCACGGGTCTGCTTATGTGACTGACCAGGCCAGTTCTCAACCCACAGATCTGCGGGTACACTGGGCAGGATACATTATGGGATGTGGAGTGCAGGATTTGCTTCTTTTTCTTTCCTTCTCTGTTGCTGCCTGGTCTCATCGTTAAGCCTTCTGGACTCAGCCTGATGCAACTTGGTAGGTGAGTTGTCGCCATTTTGAACGATTTGGCCATTCCACCAACTGTTTTGGAGCAGCTTAGCTGGAGGCATGGCTGGTTCTGTACTTCAGTACGACAGCTGGGATTTTGCCACTGTCATAGCTGGTTCTGAGCCACTATACCTGTATTGGCTTTGTGGACATCTTGAAGCCTGACAGCGGAGGCACCGCTGGGGGGGGGTGACTGAGCCAGGGACATCCTGCAGTTCCTGGGTTATCCAGAAACGCCCAAGCCAGCTCCAGCTAATTTCCAAGCTTCACTTAGGAGCTGGTCCCTGATACACACCTCAATAAAATAGTGTCTCAGTGAGAAGCAAAGGTTGTGATGGCAGATGCCTTCTGAAAGGGAGAGAGATGATTGAAATCAAATAAAAGAATCTCCTACAAGGTTGAAAATTAGAATCCTTTCGGAAAAGAAGAACAGCATATTGAAAGCTCCACCCTTTATCATTTCCTTTTTTCAGATGGATAGTTAATTGTAACTGAATATGCCTTTGCCAGGAGTGTACACATTGTCATGCGTTTAGAAGTCCGGTGACATTGAATTGTGCCAATTGATGGTAAGGTGGGTTTGTACTCTAGGTTCTTGGTTAGGCATTATGTCTTTATGTTTATTGTTTAACTTGTTTACTGATGCTAATATTTGATCTGTTTATTAAGAGAATGTCAACAGATTGTGCAGATGACACAAGACCGAGTCAGAACTGATGCCTACTGCCAGTTTGAAGGAGGTGTAAAGTTAGGGATTGGAGCTTTTAACCTGGTAAGCACGCCCCCTTTACACCACAGCTGTCCATCATTTAACTTGGGAAAATGTTTTGGCGATCTACACTTGTTATTTGAGTAATTTATTGATCTACAATGCTTTCATCCCTTTCCCACCCAGATGCTGTCTCTTCTACCTTTGAGAATTCTTCGACTTCTTGAATTTATTGGATTTTCGGGTAATCGGGTATGTATTAGTAAGCGTATACGTGTAAATATAGCGTGCAACAATTGCATTTTAAGTTTCGCCACTGCCTTCCCACAGTCTCTTGAAGTGAACACAATTTGAGCTTACTGCTTGTACCTGTGTGTTGGAAATGGAAGATTAGCCCTGCCAGTATGATGTGTTCCTGTGGCCATACATTGCCATCTACTGGCAAACTGCAGTAGTGCACACATTTCAACGGACCCTGCCCTGGATGTTCACAAATCTCCTCAGTCAATGGCTACATGACCTGAGCTACAAGCAAACCCAAAAATTATCCATAACCCACTCCCATAGGCTGAATGGCCGTCTCCAATTCCTAATGTTTATGTGAATAAAGGCTCCCCAAAACTTTGGCATTTGCAGGATGATGTGCCCCAAAATAGTTACTCATAACTTCTAATAATTTAATTGCTTATGTCCTCTCATAGTTGCATAAGTGAGTCGGGATTGTGTTGCATTTATGTGTCACTGTTTGCTTCAGGATCTGGGGTTATCCATGCTGCGTGAAGGTGCCAGCAGCCATAGCTTGAGAGCTGTATTGTGTACCTTGACCCTATTGATGTATCAAACTTACATTACTGTAGTTCTCGGTAAGATGCATCTTTTTATCCCTTCTAATCTTTACTTGTCAATAGAATAATGTCAATTTTTCATGTTTTATCAAATTAATCAATGCAGATTTCTGTTTTGTACATGGATTGAGGAATATTTGGATGGCCGCAATCGTTACTGAGAAATATTGTTAACAATTGATTATCAAAACGTAGAACTGGGTATGGTAATATCCATATGTGACAGTTAAAGGGTTATTTCTCTGACTAGTAATCCAGAAATGTGTGGGATTGGGCAGCAATATTTATCCTTCAACCACTAAAGTATATTATAAGTTGAATATCTCCTTACTGTTTGTGGAACCATGCTTTCTGCAAATCAGCCACTGAATTCGCCACATTACATCAATTCCAACGCAGGCACGTTCGGAGTGTCCAGCAAGGTTTACAGGATTCTGATCCTGGCAGCATTACGGATCCAGAGGACGATTGCCTGGATGATGCCCTACCATATGGGCATCATCACCACACGTGAACATGCCTCACCGACATCATCACGGAGCCTGCCCATCCTCACTGTGGATTCTGCGGACGAATGGCATGCGTTGATGCAAGTAAATCAATGCTCTATCCAGTTCAAGCTGGACACAGGTGCTTGTGCCAATCTCCTTTCACAGGCAGATTTCAACGGCATCAAGAAGCCACCCAAGCTCCTTCCAGCAGCATGCCAGCTCCTGGACTATAACAGCAATGCCATCACAGCACTGGGATCCTGCCATCTGCTCGTCTCCAAAAGGAGCATTCACGCAAGGCTAAGGTTTGAAATAGTCAAGCCAGGCAGGGCCTCCCTGCTCGGCGAACATGCATGCAAGCTGCTAAACCTTGTGCAGCGGGTCTACACAATGACCTCCCCCAACATGGATCTTCAAGCCGGCATTGACTACAACCTCGCTCAGTATCCGGATGTGTTTGACGGGATGGGCACTCTGCCATATCGGTACAAGATCCTGCTGCGGCCCGATGCCATGCCTGTGGTCCACACTCCACGCCGGGTCTCGGCTCCACTGAAGGAGCGCCTGAAGGCACAGTTAAAGGATCTTCAGGACCAGGGCATCACCTCCAAAGTTACAGAACCGACTGACTGGGTCAGCTCGATGGTATGTGTAAAGACGCCTTCGGGGAAGCTTGCATCTGCATTGATCCCAAGGATCTCAACCAGAATATAATGCGGGAACACCCCATCCTGAAGCGAGATGGCACACCCGGTTTTTCATAAAGTTAGATGCATCACACGGGTTCTGGTAAATCCAGCTGGATGAGTCCAGCAGAGGGCTCTGCACCTTCAACACACCGTTTGGCAGGTACTGCGATAATCGTATGCCGTTCGGCATTGTCACGGCCTCGGAGCTCTTCCATGGAATCATGGAGCAGATGATGTAGGACATTGAAGGGGTTCGTGTGTACGTGGACGACGTTATATGGTCCACAACCCGGAAGAGCACATCTCTCGTCTCCAGCAGGTATTCTGCCATGTCCATGCCAATGGCCTCAAGCTGAACAGGGCAAAGTGTTCCTTTGGCATGTCGATACTGAAGTTCTTAGCTGACCAGATATCTCGGCAGGGTGTGCGCCTGGACGCAGACAAGGTCAAGGCCATCGAAGCCATGAAGACCCCTGAAGACAAGAAGGCAGTGCTGCGCTTCCTAGGTATGGTAAACTTTTTGGGCAAGTTTATCCAAAACCTGGCCTCATACACCATGGCCCTCAGACACCTGGTGAAACAGTCTATTGCCTTTGAGTGGCAGGCAGCTCATCAAGCTGAGTGGTTGGAGCTGAAAGCCAAGCTCACCACTGCACCTGTATTGGCATTTTTTGACCCTGACAGGGAAACAAAAATCTCGACAGATGCGAGCCAGAACGGCATCGGCACGGTGTTGCTCCAGCGCGATGACACCTCATTCTGGGCACCGGTTGACTATGCATCACGGGCGATGACACCCACCGAGCCCAAATTGAAAAGGAATGCCTGGGCCTTCTCACTGGAATTCTCAAGTTCCATGATTATGTCTACGGCCTGCCGACGTTCCCGGTCGAGACGGTCCACAGGCCTCTGGTCCACATTATCCACAAGGACCTGAATGACATGACGCCCCGGCTGCAGTGCATCCTCCTCAGACTCCGGAGGTACGACTTTGAGCTCGTGTACACGCCTGGCAAGGAGCTCATTATTGCGGATGCCTTGTCCCACTCCATTACCTTGCCTGCCGACCCGCCGGCATTCGACCAACAGGTGCAGGGGCCAGCCACCTCCCGGCGTCGGATGAAAAGCTGATCCGCATTCGCGATGAGACGGCCAAAGACCCTCTTCTGCAGCGTCTCATGCACCACCTCGCCAATGGCTGGCAAAAAGGGCAGTGCCCTCAATTCTTCAATGTGAAGGACAACCTGACGGTGATTGATGGTATCCTCCTCAAGCTGGATCGCATTGTCATTCCACTCAGTCTCCATAGCTTGGTGCTCCGTCAAATCCGCGAGGGACATCTGGGTGTCGAGAAGTG
Source organism: Scyliorhinus torazame (assembly GCF_047496885.1). Classification (NCBI taxonomy): domain Eukaryota; kingdom Metazoa; phylum Chordata; class Chondrichthyes; order Carcharhiniformes; family Scyliorhinidae; genus Scyliorhinus; species Scyliorhinus torazame. The sequence continues at coordinate 213,426,169 of NC_092715.1, read as the reverse complement.
CAGGCGCAGAGCCAGGCAAGCTGCCTACTGGCCTGGGATTAGTCAGGACATCTCAAATATGGTCCTCAACTGTCCGACCTGTCAACGCTTCCAGCCAGCACAGAGCAAGGAGATGCTTCAGCAGCACGAAATCGTGACCTCCCCGTGGTCCAAGGTGGGCATCGACCTCTTTCACGCCAATGGTCGTGATTATGTGCTAATCATTGATTATTTTTCCAACTACCCAGATGTCGTGAAGCTCTCGGACCTCACATCCAAGACCATCATCAAGGCCTGTAAGGAGACATTCTCCAGGCATGATATTCCACTCACTGTCATGAGTGAAAATGGTCCTTGCTTCAGCAGCCAAGAGTGGTCAAGATTTGCCCAGCTATATCAGTTTCATCATGTCAATTCCAGCTCACATTACCCGCAGTCCAACGGGAAGGTTGAGAAAGGGGTGCACATAGTGAAGCAGCTCCTCTGCAAGGCCGCGGATTCTGCTTCTGACGTCAACCTTACGTGCTTGTGTACAGTGCAATCCCTCTGTCTACCGGCATGCCACCGGCTCAACTCCTGATGAACAGGGACCTGCGGACGACTCTTCCAGCCATACACTTACCTGATCTGGATCACCTCCCAGTGCTGCAGAAGGTGCAGAATCTCAGGGACCGGCAAAAGCAGGGCTATGATGCACATTTCACCGATTTGCCTGTGCTATCCCCGGCGGATGCTGTTCGGATCAAGCTACCTGATGGAGGTTGGTCAGCTCCAGCAGTTGTTGTCCGACCTGCTGCTCCTCGATTGTACATTGTGCGTATGGCTGATGGCTCTGTTGTGCGGCGAAACAGCCGGGCGCTGCGCGCAGTTGCCCTCCTGCAACCACATTCTTCGTTGTTTCCATCTGTTATTGTGCCACCTCCTGACACCTCGAACCACGGGGCCACCAGTCCGGCTGCAATCCTGCCCATCAAGGCGCCGTCGTCCCCACCTCCACCTCTCCGACGGTCGACCAGGATCAGAAGCAAACTCCAGAGACTGGACTTATGAACATTTGTCTTGTTTGCTATGTTCTGTTTTTGCACATTAGACACCTGTTTTCACATGTACATATGTTCCCATCTGCCATCTCATGTAAATAAGTTAGTTTTTCGGCCTACACATGTAAATACTTTCACATATGCTATAGAAAACATTTCAAAAGGGGAGATGTCATGATATGCAGACATGCACATATTGAGATACAGACAGGCAGCTAATGAACACAGAGAACAGGACATAACCAATCAGCAGGTAGAACACTTGGGGGTGGTTTCCCACTATAAAAGGCACAAGGCACTCACACTCAGCCTCTTTCCACTGGGAATATCTAAGAGTGAGTCCGGTGCATATATCACATAACACCTACAGCACATGGCTAAGAGCTAGTCTGGTTCAGTCAGACAGAGTAATCACACTTGGGTTAGCAGAGAGTCGAACTCACCGAGAACTGTGCTAACTGTGTGACAGGTTCAATAAATCAAATTGAACGAACTTCAAGGTCTGGAGTATATTTCAGTTATAGCTGCATCCAGTTGCAGCCCGTGTTATCTCCGTGTGCTTAACACGACAAAGGGGAGCACCCCAAATCCCTCATCAAGGAGGGGCATCCTCCTGCCCCCACCATTGAAATTACGGGTGTTCTCCCCTTTCCCACCCCCCCCAACACCATACACACATGAGGGTGACCAGAAACCCCTCAAACCCCCGTAAAGACCGTCTTCAGGCTCTTTCCTTTAGTCCCTGGCACCCTAGCAGTGACACCCTAGCTTGGACCCTGAGGGGGATCAAGTGATGTTAGACCTTTGCTCATGTGCCCCTCTGCCATTGCCAGGCTGCAGAGGGAGGATCCCCAAGGGTCCTGAGGGGTTGGGTGGGCTCGGGCTGTAGGTAAGGGGTTGACCCAGGGACCCTCCCCCCAAGATGAGGGTCCTCTCTCTGAGCTGCCCCTTCCAGCCCTGAGCTGAAGATCACACTTGGGAACCTTTTGGTCAGAATCAGCATCCTGGTCTGATCTGTTTAAACTTTGAAGTAGCTTTTTCACTCTGAACTGCTCTGCCTGACAGCTGATGAGCAGATAGTTCATTGAAGATACAAGCCGGGAAGACCTTCCCTTTCCTCACATCTGCTCCCTCAGCCCAATGCTGTTAAAACTGCCAATTTCTGAAGTGTCTGAGCCTACCTAGACAGCCCACAACAGTTGAAAAGCCTGGAAATCCACTGAAATCTTTTGAAATGCTAAGTATTTATTCAATTTCAGAATGCAATGCCTTTCCTTAACCTTTGATTGACAGCAGGCTGGAGGTTTGTTTGTTTATCCTTCCCTCTATGCTTGAATGCTTCAACGTACCCTCCATTGATCCTAACCGGGAACGGACAATCCCGCCCAATATTTTTCTTTGGTGTCCAATCTGCTCAATTGTATTTATTTCGTTGAAGAAAAAAACTTTTCCTTTCTCAAATGTGGAACTTTTTAACAGGTGCGGGTGAAGGCAACCTCCAAGAAGCTGAAACACTCCTTCAACCTTACCTCGAAAAATATCCCAGTGTAAGTATTGAAGAAAAATAATTCCCAATTTACTGTCTTGTCCTGAATCGTCAGTTGCAATGTCCACACCCTCGAAGTTGAATAATTGCATCAAAAAGTGTGTTACCAGAATAAACTCTCAAATCATCAGCAAGAGCTGATAAGTAGCAAGCACTCGTAGTGTCTTCCTTTGGCAGCACGGTAGCATAGTGGTTAGCACAATTGCTTCACAGCTCCAGGGTCCCAGGTTCGATTCCGGCTTGGGCCACTGTCTGTGCGGAGTCTGCACATCCTCCCCGTGTGTGCATGGGTTTCCTCCGGGTGCTCCGGTTTCTTCCCACAGTCCAAAGATGTGCAGGTTTGGTGGATTGGCCATGCTAAATTGCCCTTCGTGTCTAAAATTGCCTTTAGTGTTGGGTGGGGTTACTGAGTTGTGGGGATAGGGTGGGGGGGTGACCTTGGGTAGGGTGCTCTTTCCAAGAGCCGGTGCAGACTCGATGGGCCAAATGGCCTCCTTCTGCACTATAAATTCTATGATTCTATTATAATGATATACAGGCAACAACATTGAAATGGGGTTGCGCAAACACGAAGTGGGTTCATCTTTGAGACACATGGGAACATTTATACTGAATAAATGAACAGCAGAGCTGCATGTGAGCTGTGCCCTGTTCAAAAGCAAAAGTGAAGTTAAAACTGGATTGCATGTCGCACTTCCTTTCCAGTGATGTCATGCTGCAGCTCCTTAAAACACATTACAACACATAGAATGTAAGTTTTAAAGGATTATGTTATACGTTTTTGTGGGTGCCAGTATTTTTTTGCCCTGCCCTAGTTGCCCTGAGAAGATGGTAGGGGGCCTTCCGTTTGAACCACTGATAAAGCTTTAATAAAACTGTATGACTTGCAAAGCCACTTCAGAGGACAGTTAAGAATCAACCATTGTGGCTTCATTCAGACTGGCGTCATACGAAGGCCAGATTGGTTAAGGACAGTCTCAATTTCAGTTTTACAGACTGCAGTTTTTTTTAATTTTGAGATTCTTAAAAATGGGAACTAAATTCATGTTCTAACTGTTGAAGTGTGATTTTAATCCTCATTCTCAGCTTTATTAGTCCAGGGCTTGAATTAGTCATTCAATAATCAGACCTGATCCCAAAGAAAGCATGTATACTCTTTTTTTTTTGATTGCATTTTTATTATTAGAATGACAGTAAGCTAGATTATCCTCTTGTAAAGCTGCAGAGCAGGAGGGAAAATGGATAGGTGGACAACTTTAGATGTCCACCTCTAGAATCATCTGGCTCCCTCATTCCTTCTCCACCTTCACCTCCTCTGCACTTTGGGCAGAAACCCCTTTAACTGCATTGGGATGATGTTGAGAGCAGATGACTTTCCTGCAACCGTCGGCGCAATGTCAGCCCCAGTTAAGACCAGAATAGAGGGGTGGCAGTACCAAATGCAACAGCAATCGGAAAACTATTAAAGGTCCTGAGGGAGGTAGAGAGACCTGGTAGTGACCAGCTCTCACCTGCCCTTACCACTACATAATCAGGGTTTGTCCTGAGCCCTTTATCAAACTGTCACTGGAAGTCTTCAGAATGCTGCTTGTTGCGTTTGGTCTTCTGGACCTTGCAAAGGAATCCACCAAACACCTTGACTTGTCCAAACCAGGATCTTATTGAATCTTGTGTGAAAAGATAGCAATCTGTTACAGAGCACGATATCATGGACTGTCCTTATTGCTCCTCTGGAACTACACCTAGCACTGACCATTCACTTGTATGTCTTATTACCACCTGCAACTATCTGATGATGGCCGGATGTGTCTCCACTTATATGGGAGTAGTTGGTCATCTGACCATGGTTTTGATACTGCGTGATATGTCTGCACCACCACCTGCTGGTTGGAGGTCGCACACCATCCATCTATGATATTGGCCATCGGCATATCACTACACTGCTTTTTGTTTTAGCTGTTGCTTCTCCTCTTCCTCTGTCGATGCTGCTCACCTGTTTGTATTTTCTTGCTTGGCAGAGGTGGGCTCTTTCTCTGTGTTGGAGGCTCCATTGGGAGCCCAATTTGCAATATTAATTAGGCGTTAACAAGGGATAGGGGCCGGAGGAACATCTGGTTTGGGATGGTCTAGATCTAATCCACTTTCAATGGTGAAATAGCCTTGAAGGTTAATCATGCTCAAAACTTTGTAGGAAAGTTAAAATGTTGGGAGAGAGAGCTGCTGTCAATGTATTTTAAAAAATGGGGTCTTGAAATTATGCCAGAAATATTATTCTGGCCTGCAAAAGGAATTCTTGTAAGATTCCTTTCGGATATGCTTTTTGCATTTATTGGAATTTCTTCCTTTGCTGTACTATAAGAAGCATTAGTCCACCAAAGGTTTATTTTGTGCGTATGTACGTAGTCGTAACACTCATCTCTTGAGTCAGGACTTGGGCTCAAGCTCCAGTCCAAGGACTTGGAGCATAATCTAAACTAACTCTCCACTGCACAAATGAGGGAGTGCTGCATTGTCAGGGTTGCCAATTTGGGATGAGACATTCAACCAAGGCTCCACCTGCCCTGCTATGTTGGCATAAAAGACTCTATTGTACTATTTTGAGAGAGAATAGGGGAGTTCTCCCTGTGTCCTGGTCAATAATTATCCCTTGCCCAGTACCTAGAACAAATGGATATTATTCACTGCTGGTCTCCCACTTGATACTGGTCCCTTTTCATGAGTCTGATGTCCCCAGGCAGCTTGGTGGTGAAGAAGATTCAAATCTTAAGCTGCTAGACAGCTGGCAGCGACCATTGGTTAGAACCTGATAGAAGGAAGCAAACTTACTATCGTGTTTCCTGTACAACAGTGACTGCACTTCAGCAGCACTTCATGGACGGTGAAGCACTTTGTGAAATGTCCTGAGATTCTAAGGAATGGTGTGTAAATGCAATCCTTTTCTTTCTTTCTTTCACTTCATTTCTTTTCTTCCTTTTAAGGTGTCAAACTTGCAGCATTGAGTATGGATAATCACAAATTTTTCAATGATGCTGCCCTCCGAGCAGTGCCTTGTAGAAAAACCTATTATGTTGGAAATTTATTTTTCAACAATGCTGTGAATTATGTATTTGCGAACATTCCAGTGAATTGATGAAACCTTTAGTTTTATTTGAGATAACAAGCGCCCTGTCCTTTGCTTTTAGGGCTCCATTATATTATTTTATTCGGCAAGAATAAAAATACTCAGGGGAAACTTTGAAACGGTGAGTCTTTTTAAATTTAATTTTAAATGTGACAAATTGCATGCTCTTTTTAAGCTCTTAATAGGTGTATGTTCAATTCATTACACAATATAATAGACTGTTAACTGTCTTTGTGAGATTCATTGCCAATCATGAATGTTGCATTAATTCTGGGTCTCATAGTCTACACATGCAGTGCATAAATTTTCACTGTGCAGTTGATCTAGAAAGGTTTGCTAACTTGCTCAAATTTGCTAAACTCTAGACTGTGGAGCCAATAATTCTAGTGCTCTGCGCAATTAGCTGCTGTAAGTTTAAAAAGTGACAGTGACTGTCATCAAAAATAACTCCGTCATTGTGAAATGCCTTTGAGGTGACCTGAGAACCTGAGTGGTGCTTGTCATGTTTTGGGGGTTTACTTTACGAGAAGGATTTGGGGTTGAGTCATGCATCAAGGGCTGTGTTTATCAATGCAGTGGTCTAAAAATGGGATCCTACAGCAGGCTGCACCAGAACGGGAAGGCCAAAATCACATCTGATATTGGCTCTTTGTCTTCATTTACATGAGACTGATATTCCCCAGGTAGCTCACAGGTGTAGACCATTTACATTTCGGGCCAGGGTGTCCCCAGCAGCGGCGTTCAGGTGGGTGCTGTATTGGGGGCGGGGGGGTGGGGAGAGAGGTGTTGAGGAGTTGAGAATAAATCGAGCAGGGATTGGGGAATAGTCACCACACCCAGTCTTCTCTGATCCACATTCAGGTAAGATGCACCAAAAATAAGGCGGATCAATGAGAATGTTTAACAAAAAATGTATGTCACCATGTTGTTACTTTTACAAAAAAAAATTCAGAGGAAGCAAAAGGCATTTTATTATCAGAAATGTTTCATATTAATTCATGGGATGAGAGCTTTGCTGGCTGGGCCAACACTAATTGCCCTTGACAAACTAGTGGTGAGCTGCCCTCTTGAATCAGTGCAGTCCATGTGGTGTAGGTGCACCCTGTTAGGGACATCCTGACATCTTTTTCATCTTGCTGTAGTGCGAACTGGGGAAGACTAGGGAAGGAGGAGTGATGCGACCTAAGACTGATACTGAAATATGTTTTGTACCAAGCCTCAAGAAAAACAAAGGCGGCAGTCCTCATTGAAAGATGAGGTTAAGCATTGAAAATAAAGACATTTACAAGAGTTCAAGTATTCTTTTCATTGACCAATGGACATATATGAACATCAATTGGTAGATTAATATGGGACAGGCTGGTTATGCAGCGCTGAAGGAATGCTGTCCTTTTTTGGGGGGGAAAATATTTTTATTCTCCATTTTCACATTTTCTTCAGAATTTACCCCCCCACCAACAAACCGTAAACGGTAACGAATACAATGTCAATCCCCTTATCAACAACAACGATCCCATCCTCCCACCAGCCCCCAAACAATGTCCCGCGTGACAATATAAGCATGAAATAAAACTAAACCTCCCAAGGAGGAAAAAAGGAATCCGGAATCGCCTATGGTCACCATTGACACATATCGTCCACTCTCCCCCCAACCCCCCCAATATTCAATGCCATCCAATCCCCGAAAGAGTGTCGTGATGGCACCCATGAATTGCAGACACCTCCCAGAATCCTCCCCTCCACTTCCTCTTGTAAACTCCTCCCCCAACCTCGGTTCCTTCCCCCAACTTTTAACCCTGGCTAGACTCACCGAAACCTTATCTACCAGGCTCCGATGGCTGCAGCCCCTCCCCCCACCTCACTCCCGTTCACTGGCTGACTTAAACCGGCCAGCGTGTAGGGTGTGTATGCTGGGGTTGTGTGCTAAAGGGGATTTCTTGATTTTCCTGGGACCGGGTCTCCTTCCCCCTTGCCCGGTCCCAGGAAAACCAAGAAATCCCCTTTAGCACACAACCCCAGCATACACACCCAAGCCCCAAAGAACCGTCATTGAAAATAAAAGTCCCAATTCTTCCCTTGTCCAAATATACAGTGTCGACTCATTTAATACATGAAGTGAAATGAAATGAAAATTGCTTATTGTCACAAGTAAGCTTCAAATGAAGTTACCGTGAAAAGCCCCGAGTCGCCACATTCCGGCGCCTGTTCGGGGAGGCTGGCACGGGAAATTAACCGTGCTGCTGGCCTGCCTTGGTCTGCTTTCAAAGCCAGCTAGTTAGCCCTGTGCTAAGCCAGCGAGTTAGCCCTGTACTAAACATACACAAACACGCAGTAAAAAAATAAAGTTACATGAGACTACATGAGTACACGACCCGCTCCCAGTCCCATTTCTCAATTCTGCCACAGTCCTTCTGCCTTCGCAAACTCCTCCGCCGCTTCCGCCGTCCCAAAATAAAAGTCCTTGGATTTATTTGTAGATCATCCTCAACTTAGCTGGATATACTATGCCGCACTGCACCTTGCTGATGTACAGTGCCTTCTTCACCCAGCTGAAGGCAGCCCGCCTCTCGCCAGCTCCACCGTAAAGTCCTGGTATATGCGTATACCAGCTCCAGCCCACTGCACCACCCGCTTCTGCTTTGCCCAGCACATGACCTTCTTCACGCTGTACCTACGGAAACAGAGTCACTACTCTTGGCGGCTCACTCGCTTTTGGTATAGGCCTCCTCAACCGATGAGCCCGATCCAGTTCATTTCGAGAGGGATCGTCCTCCTCCCCTAATAGCTCCGCCAACATCGTGGCAAAATACGGCCTCAGGCCTTCCACCCCTTCGGGCAGACCCACGATCCTCAGATTCTGCTTTCTGGATCTGTTTTCCAGGTCTTCCATTTTGGTTCGCAGAACCTTGTTAGTCTCTGTCACCTTCCGCAACTCTGTTGCCCCTGGGACCAGGTGTTAAAACCCTGAAATTTCTAATCCCGAGCGGGAGTTCTACAACATGCGGCTGCCTCCCGCCCGCCGTCACCGGAAGCCCTGGAATGCTGTCCTTCTAATGAAAAGTTAAACCAAGGTTTTGTCTGCCTCTCAGGTGGACATAAATTACAGCATTTAAAAGAGGAGGCATCTTTTTCCCAATATTCTGGCTAATATCTTCCCTCAAACAACAACACAAAACCAGATCATACAGGGCGGAATATTACCAAAATCTCATTCCTCCTATTCGATCACTTCTGCCCCCCCCCCCCCCCCCCACCCCAAAACCATGGGATCCCACTTGGGTCTGCCCCAGCACAGGTTGGCACTGTGCTGACCTGGGAGTGCCAATGAATGTGCATGCCAGGGGCAGAGCCAGGGCATGTTTCCCCCCCCCCCCCCCAACCCAGGTGGTGGGGGCGAGCTATATTGCCTCTGCGACCTCTTCTCATTTGGCCACATTTGATATAAACCTTGCCAACGGTATTAATATTTAGTGAGGGGGAATCGAATTTCCGAATCTGTGTTCCCTTTCTGCCCACACCGCTGATCCTGTGCTCGGCAAGTGCAGGCTCAGTATCGCCTCTATAGGTTTGATTGCATGGTTGTGGTAGTTTGCTACATCCAAACTGGCTGCTGAGTCTGCCCACGTTACAGCGGTGCTAAATATACTTCATTGGCCAGAGATCACTTTGGGAGGTTATATATCATAAATGTAAGTCTTCATCTTATTTTCAGTTCATGTTAATCAGCGTTTCTTCTTCCAATTGTATTCTATCATGAAAACGTAGGCTCAGGAGAAGTTTGAAGAATGCATCGCAGCTCAGGAAGAATGGAGACAGATTCATCATTTGTGTTACTGGGAGCTAATGTGGAGCCACTCCTTTCAGCAGCAGTGGCTGCAGGCATACCGCTTCGCTGATCTCCTCTGCAAGGAAAGCCGGTGGTCTCAAGTAAATGAGTTTGTAGTCAATGCGTTACATAAAAGATCTTGGGCGACATTCTCCGACCCCCCGCCGGGTCGGAGAATCCCCGGGGGCTGGCGTGAATCCCGCCCCCGCCGGTTGCCGAAGTCTCCGCACCGGAGATTCGGCAGGGGCAGGAATCGCGCCGCGCCGGTTGGCGGGCCCCCCCGCTCGATTCTCCGGCCCGGATGGGCCGAAGTCCCGCCGATAAATTGCCTGTCCCGCCGGCGTAAATTAAACCACCTACCTTACCGGCGGGACAAGGCGGCGTGGGTGCCCCCACAGTGGCCTGGCCCGCGATCGGGGCCCACCGATCCGCGGGCAGGCCTGTGCCGTGGGGGCACACTTTCCCTTCCGCCTCCGCCACGGTCTCCACCATGGCGGAGGCGGAAGAGACTCCCTCCACTGCGCATGCGCGGGAAACTGTCAGCGGTCACTGACGCTCCCGCGCATGCGCCGCCCCGAGATGTCATTTCCGCGCCAGCTGGCGGGGCACCAAAGGCCGTTTCCGCCAGCTGGCGGGGCGGAAATTCCTCCGGCGTCGACCTTGCCCCTCAATGTTGGGGCTCGGCCCCCAAAGATGCGGAGCATTCCGCACCTTTGGGGCGGCGCGATGCCCGTCTGATTGGCGCCGTTTTGGGCGCCAGTCGGCGGACATCGCGCCGTTTCCGGAGAATTTCGCCCCTTATACTCTACCTGTCTAACTGACACAGTTTTCTGTTTAGCTACTTTTCATTTGCTACTGATGCTTCTTAGTCCAATTGTGTGTTAAATTCTACATGATAGTTCGGGTGGCATGGCAGCGCAGTGGTTAGCATTGCTGCCTCATGGGGCTGAGGACCCAGGTTCGATTCCAGCCCCGGGTCACTGTCCGTGTGGAGTTTGCAAATTCTCTCCTTGTCTGCGTGGGTCTCACCCCCACAACCCAAAGATGTGCTGGTTAGGTGGATTTCTGTGCGAGGCCCAAAAATCAATTTTACACCTATGTGAATCTCCCACAATATCTTCTGCTGGTGCCCCCATAGTGGATCAGAAAACCCAATGGTGGCCATTATAAAACTGATTTCTACCCCACTAATGAGATACAGATGAAGGCCAGACCAGACTCTGTCCTCCACACCCAATTCTAGGTGATGCCAGCAGGAAGACATGCCGGCCCAGAATACATCTGGAACAGCCAAGGCGTGCAGAGGTTACGCCTAATCTGAAGAATTCCGGGGGGGTGCGGTGGAGGAGGAGGAGGAGGAGAAGAGAGCATCTATCAGGTGGATGTTCCAGCTTCAGTGTCACTGAGGAGTTCCATCTTTCCATCTTCCAGCCTCTTGTGTTCTGAAGATCCATCTTCTTTGTTCAACAGAGGGTCAGTGATGCTGAGTGCCTTTTAAATATGACCACCAGATATGACAGCAGGACTAACACAATATCAAGCCCACCCTGCCACCAAATACAGTGCTGAAACGCCAGATGAATAATTAATGAGGTTGGGGCCAGAAGATTTGGCGTGGTTTCCTGTTGGCGTCTGCAGCGGGAAACACTCCCTGTCCACGCCCCACATAGTCTCAGATGGGGGAATTCTGCCCATTGTGGTAAAGGTTTGATGATCCCTTTAAATGAATTGGGAGGAGTTGACCCATTATTAAATTAGTTTGTTTCAGCAGAATCTGTTCGCTCAGTCACTTTAATGTTGGGAGTGCTGCACTGTTTGCAGTGCAGTCTTTTGCATGAGGCAGTAGAGCGAGGCCCCTTTTATTTGAGCTTAAAAGATCCTGCAGCCCATGAGAAGAAGAGCAGGGTAGTTCAGTGTCCTGACCAATATTTAACTAATGCTACCAAAAACAGATTACCTGTTCATTATCTCAAGACTGGTTATGGACCTTGCTGTATGCAATTTAATTGCTGTGTTTCCTGCATTACAATGGTGATTAGGTTTCAAAGTATGCTGAAGGTGCTGTGGTCTCGAAAGTTGCTTCAAGATTTTTATTTTATTTAATCCAAAGCACTATAATGAGAGGTTATGTGATATATGAAATGTGTCTGTTTTTGTGAATGTGAACCCAAGAAACATTTCAAAATCAGTTGTAGGTAAAGCAGATAAGTGCCCATTAATGTGATAACACATGTTATCTGGTGAAGTTTGAGATTTCTGACAGAGATTACTATTTTTGCCCTAGGCAATCTACATGTTTCAGAAAGCTGCAATTCTCAGCATGCTGCCTGAGCAGGATATTCAAAAGACTGGAGAGAAAGTGGAAGAACTATTCAGGTCAGTGAGGCTTTGGTTGTTGTTACTGGCAAAAATGTTATTCTGAGGTGCTGATTGTTTAAGGATCCTGCAGTGATCCCCTAAGTTAATTGGCTATTTTTTTTTTTTACAAACTGAACAAAGGACCTCAGATGCAGTACTTAAGACCCACAGATAGGATCAAAACTGGGATCCATTCTCCTGCAGTTCTCAGTTCTTGCTGACACTGGGCAAAATTCTCCACCTCGCGATGCTGGAAACGCGAACCGCGATCAGGTGGAGAATCGGACGTCTGGTCAAAATCGAGGTCCGCGCCCGGCCCCGATTCAGGCACCATGCTCCGGAGTCCCTCGCTGGTGGCGATAACAAAGTGTACGCCCTGCGCCGGCATGCAAACACAGCGTTTGCATGCATTTAAATATGATCAGCGGGTTGGACACAGTATGCTCTGCCCTTCCACAATGCTCTGATCCTCTCAGTTGGAAGTCTCGCAAGTGTGAATTACTGCAAGTATTTACAAACGTGGACAGGGCGCCATGGCTTCAGAGGGGGAGCGGGAGGCTAAAATAACACTGCAAAACCGTTCAAAGCTACTGGGCTTGCTGGGGGGATGGCAGCCCGGGCCGGGCAGAGCTCACCTCAATCAGAGGACACCTGCACCGTGGCCTATGGACCCCTCCCTGGTTCTCTGCCCCTCTCCGGGCCGAGGCCTCTCCAGTGACTCCCATCTCTCTGGATCACCTAGTGAGACAGGCAGCGTTGACTGCCTCCCAGGTGCTGTTCAGGAGGGCAGGCCTGAGTCTGCAGCCCATGCTAGGGAAGGGGGTGTCCCTCTGCTCCTCACTGGCATGGAGCTGCCGGTCCACCTTGGACACCCAACCTTAATTTGGGGGGGGGGGGGGGGGGAAGGCAGGTCTTCTCTGAGCCATTTTGGTGGCTGCAGTGAGTGTGTGGTAAGTGGGACACTTAAAGATAGCTCCAGCTGCTAGGCTCTTTGGCGCGAACTCCGGCCCCAGCGATTAGAATTCCCACACTGCCGGGAATTGCTCAGACTTCACGCCAGCGGAGTGCTGGCTCATTGGCATGACCTGAATTGCTCCAGGAATAGTGTCCCCAGTGGGAACAAGAACTGCACGCAATTCAGTCCCGGTGTCAACACTTAGGACGCGATTCTCCGGAAAGATTTGTAAGTGTTGTAGCGAGCGGGAATTGCTGCGAGCTTCCTGGCGCTCGGCCCAGCGAAGTCAGCAACACTATTCAACGTTAATTGGTCTACTTAATGAGGCCTCACGGGTTTCTCGCTGCAAATGAAGGCTCACCAGCTGATTAGCCAGCACCGCGCTCGCCGGCCCCCGCTAACGGTCGAGCAGCACTTGCTCAGCCACCCCAGCCATCTCGTAACGATAGAGCCCAGGAGACCAGCCCCAAGATTCAGTGATGCAGATCTAGGGAGGCCCCTGGACGCAGTGGAGGCCAGGAGGGATGTCCTGTTTCCCCCGAGGGTCCCGGCGGGCTAACCATAGGGCAGCCAGTGCTGCCTGGGACGAGGTGTCGTGGCGGCTGTGAGCACTGGGTGTGTGACCAGGAGGACTGGCCTCCAGTGCCGGAAAAAAGGTCAATGATCTACACCGGGCAGCACGAGTGTTTAGACACCAACGCTCACCACCCCCCTCCTTCCCCCGAGACCTTTCTGCCCCCATGCGAGTATCCACTCCCCTCAATTCTCCATGCGACCCCAACCCTCCCTTCACTCCCCAGTGCCGGCAATGCGTGGCATTGAGTCCAACACTGCTAGGGTGGAGAGTCTGGTGCACAACGTCAGCACCATCAGTGAAGGTGTCCAAAGCGTCAAGCAGTCGGTGGCGGCCATGGCCAGCACACGGGACAGGGCAACATGGTTGTGCATTTGCCGCCGACAACTGAACCAAGGCCCTCCAGGCCACGGGACGAGGTAAACAGCTGGTAGCCTCCACCTCAGATATGCATCCTGGGGACACACCTAGACGTAGTGGTAGAGCTAGGAGGGCCAAGCACATTGAGGATTACTGAGGGCACTGGGGAAGGGGGGAAAAGGGTGGTTGGTAGGGGGTGAGGGGGGCCGGTACCATCAGGAGAGTGGGGAATTGTTACACACTAAACACCCTTGTGCACAACCAGTATGATGACTCTGTCACTTTCTTCCGCAATGAGAGCTGACCTCCGGACCCTTGGCCCAGCTCTCCAGGTATCTCCCCCTCCCTGTGGCACTCGCCCATCCTCCTGCCATGGACATGTCCCCGGAGCTGTGTCCCATCCCCTGGTTGTTCGGATGTTGGCTACTGCATGTGTGGTGTTGCCTCCTGCAATGTTCAATCACGGTGACCCAGATTGGGATGTTGGGCAATGACTTCCACATGCTACATGGCCCACCTACCCACCCATCCATGGGAATCCACTTGGGTTGTGTGAAGTGCTCACTTAACCATGATTGCCAATTCTCTATAAGAAATAGCATTCAGCTGCATGGCCAGATGCCTCGGCAGTCAATAGGGGTTATAGGGGTTATGGATGGTCAATGGGGCAGATGGGCAGTGACAAGTGTTCAAGGGTTGCCCCCAGAATAGGTACACATGATCTAGGGGTTGGCATGGTGGTGCTGCACACGGTTGCCCCCCCCCCCCCCCGCTTGCACAAAGCACTGAGAACAGTTGGTGTGAAGAAACGCTTAAAAAAGCTAGTGAATCTAGCCTCCAATCTCTTATTCCTTGCAGTTTCTGTTTGCAGCACTGCACCTATTCTGCATTCCTTTTCATAGAATTCTACGAGGCCACTTAGCCCATCGCGCTTTTGCTGGCTCTTTGGAAAAGCTATCCAATTAGGACCACTCCCTAGTTGATATTGTCCATAGCACTAAAAGTAGGACTCCTTCTGATCTCCATTCCCCTGTATCTTCTCGCATCTCCCACTGATAATGTAGCAAGCACTGTGAAACATTTTGAGAGGATTTGACACACCAAAGGCACTATTATAATTGCTGATTGTTGTTTCTGTTTTCTTTCTACAAAACAAACCTTTGACCAAATGTTTCTTTTCATGAAGAATTGCAATATCCCTTATTACTTCTGCTGTTGTGTGACTCTTTGGATTGCAGACAGGTTGAAGGCCTGAAGCAACGGATTGCTGGAAAATCTATACCCACAGAGAAGTTTGCAGTGCGAAAAGCCAGACGGTACATGTCTCCAAACCCTGTCAAACTGGTCCTGCCTTTACTGGTGAGGATGCTTTGTTTCAACACGCATTTTTCAGATGCAATATATTTTTTTTAATAGGTAGGCTATGACAGGTGATGCCTCAATAAGATGGTTTAGAAGCAGGAAAATTCAATTATGTAGTGGATAAAGACACAGAGGGCGTAATCCGCCGGCCGCGTTGCGCTCCTGCTTGAGCACGGTGCGGCCGGTGGATGCCAGGAGAGGCGTCCCATGGTTTTCCCGGCAGCCTTCACGCCTCAAGTTCTACCCAAGTTCCACAAGGTGTCCGAGTCAGAATCCCTCCCAAAAGGGGTGGGACCAAACGGCGAGCAGCCGACTTTGGCGAATTTACCCGGGATCTACCGGCCTCCCCAGCGAACTGCAGCCAGGCGCCATTCAGCACTGGTCCACACAAACCTGGACCAGGCGGAACGGCACCAAGGGGGGTCTCCCCGGCTATCAGAGACCCCTGAGTGGTTAGGGAATGTGCAGGGTGGCCCCCTGGCCTTCATTTTTTCCAATTAAGGGGCAATTTAGCGTGGCCAATCCACCTACCTGCACATTTTTGGGTTGTGGGGGCGAAACCCAGGCAAACACGGGGAGAATATGCAAATTCCACACGGACAGTGACCCAGGGTCGGGATTGAACCTGGGACCTCGGTGCCATGAGGCAGAAGGGCTAACCACTGCGCCACCGTGCAGCCCAGAATTATGGTTAACATAATTCTCTGGGAGATAGCAAATTGATGTGCAGTGGAATGTGTTTCCGTGCTCAGGTTAAACAGCCAAAGAATGTGATCTAATCAAACTTGGGTCGAAGGAGATTGTCATACTATGGGGGAAACTGGATTTAGCAAATGTTGTTTGTATTAAAAGTGATTGGCTTATAATCCAAAATTAGCAGCTCATTAAGAAGCTCTTGTAGAAGTTGATTTACTATGCTGAGTTTGCTGTTGTAAAAACTGATTTATATCAATTGTATAGCAAATGGCGTACGTTAAAACTTTTTTCATCACCTGGCTGGTTGTCTATAATTCCTCATCTGGCCATGTTTGTTCTCCATTTGTTTAATACAATCCATTAGTAGACTTAATATAATAAGCAAGGAGTCTAAAAAGCAGGGAAAATGGAGGAAAAGACTTCCTCCCTGTACCATGCCATTGAATTCTCTGCAGAGAGAGCATCAGTTTGCCCTTATTTGCTTACCTTACTTCAGCACACCATCTGGACCTGTTGCGTTACATGTTTTGGATGGGTGCCCCACCTTTTAAAGTGTACCCCAGTTGAGTGCCAGATATATTTGATTGCAGGATGGAAGCATTTTAAAGTTTAAATGCCCTCCTCACCCCAATACCCCTACCAACACTAGATGCCAGGATGTCCCATATGCCAAGTGTGCGAATGGTGGGAAATACCTTGTAGTATGCATTTCCCCTCATTTTCAAGGCATCATTGTATGTCTGTCCAAGTTTGTGGCTGGTGTATTGTGCAACCACTGCAAAAAAAAAACAGAAGTTCTGGCAGAGAAAAGCCTGGCACCAGGCTCTGCTGTATTTTCCACCCAGGGCACACCATTTTAATTTCAGTATCCCCCAGCATGGAGATTTGTGCTGGGCAGCACGGTAGCATTGTGGATAGCACAATTGCTTCACAGCTCCAGGGTCCCAGGTTCGATTCCGGCTTGGGTCACTGTCTGTGCGGAGTCTGCACATCCTCCCCGTGTGTGCTTGGGTTTCCTCCGGGTGCTCCGGTTTCCTCCCACAGTCCAAAGATGTGCAGGTTAGGTGGATTGGCCATGATAAATTGCCCTTAGTGTCCAAAATTGCTCTTAGTGTTGGGTGGGGTTACTGGGGGATAGGGTGGAGGTGTTGACCTTGGGTAGGATGCTCTTTCCAAGAGCCGGTGCAGACTCGATGGGCTGAATGGCCTCCTTCTGCACTGTAAATTCTATGATAATCCAGCAAACAAATAAGTGGCATGAGAGATAATGGAATTGGTGATGTAAACCCAAACGAATAACTTCAGTCACATTTTTAAGTGATATTATTATAATATTATTATCACTCGCATTCAAATGCCTCATACAAAAAAACTGGAAGATACTGGGGTTAGACAAAGTATGTGAATAAATAGAATTTATTTATGCACTTGCCTATTCCATGATTATCGGTAAGTTCCTACCAAGATTAGCGTAACAAGACAACCGAGTTTGAGTAAGCTAATGTTTTTTGTAAGTAAAAACATCCTTCTAACAGTGAGATTTTAAAAAAATCTTTGTACTTGGAATGTGGGCATTGCTAGCAGTGTGGACATTTATTGCCCATCCTTAGCTGTTTTTTGAACCACTGCAGTCTGTGTGGTGAAGGTACCTGCATAGTGCTGTCAGGTAGGGAATTCCAAGATTGTGGCTGAGCAACAAAGATATATGTCCAAGTTGGGATAGCATGAAACTTTTGGTGAGGAACTTGTGAGGTAATTGAGCCACCCTTTTCCTTCCAGTGATGGGAATTGTAAGTTTGGGAGGTTCTGTGGACAAAGCCTTGGCAAGTTGAGAGTCACATTGGGGTTCTGTAATTTCATTCCACTATTTAGTTGGGATTGATTATCAATTTGATAAATACATTAATTGTTTCCTCCTGATAGGAAATGATGTACGTGTGGAATGGATTTGCAATACTGGGTAAACGAGCAGACCTGACTGAGAACATGCTGGTTACCATAGAAAAAGCAGAAAGAGAGTTACAAAATCACCCCAGTGAGTACATTGTAATGTTGCACCGAAAGCACATGTCTAGGACACTTGTAAAAAAAACACTAGGAAGGCAAGTCTGCCTCAAACACTTACCTTCTCTGCTTGGTTCAGTGAGAAATGCCATGACTGATCTGCTAGTACTTTTGTTTGACAAATTCTCTCTGTGGAAATCTAAGAGTGGGGCATAATTTAGAGGCATGAAACGGAAAATAACTCTGATACAATAAATAGATTCCAAAGTAAATTCTCAAAGATTCTTCTTTGGGCGTTTGTTGTGTCAGATATTCTCAGGTATGATATCTGAAGAAATGGTCTTTTCACCTTAGCTAGAAAAAAGTGATTACTATTCAATGACCCTTTGCTGGAGAGTGCACACATTAAGATTGGCCGATGATGTATACTATCCACGCTCGCCTGTGATCTCTTCCCCTGCCCTCTCTCAGTTGAATTGCCTGATGCTGTCCACTGTCTATACTTGCAACTGAAGAAAGGCTGGTTGGCTGAGCTACTGATGCTGCCTGATGATCTGGTTTCTCATCCCAATAAAAGAAGCATCCAAATAAATATAGGGCATCTGTAAGATATTAAAGAAACATAAATTTATGGGGAAAATACAATAAAGAACAGTGTAATAAAATATAGACATTATAACAAATGTTTTTTTACTGAAACAATAGGTACTTTAGATGACAAAAGTTGTCAAACTTTCTTGACTGGAACAATTCACTTGCTATTTCTTGTCTCTAAAAGAGCCTGTTGAATACCAAGTAGATGATGAGAGTCTCGTGCAGCTCCTAAAAGGTCTGTGCCTGAAGCATTTGGGCCGTCTCTTACAAGCTGAGCTCTGCTTCAATCAGGTGATCCAAAGGTAAGATGGCTTGTTAACACACTGTCTTCTGCTGGTTCAAACTTCCATTTAATCAAGTATGTGTTGCATTATACAGGATGGAAATATGCCAGCGTATGGTGAGTGCTTGGAGAGTTTGTTGAATTAATCAACAGAAAGAAAATGCAGTCAATTAGACTTCAATAAACCAAGCACACCATATCTGAATTAAGTGAAGAAATATGTTTTGCCAGATGAGGATTTATTCAGAGTGGGTGAAGTCACTAAATGTATTGATAAAATAATCACATCTAGCACTGCTCTAAATCCGCATGATGGATATTAATCTATTAACAACAACTTGCATTTATTTAGTATGGTTAACAAAGAAAAATGGCCCAAGATGCATCACAGGAGCATAATCATACAAAACTTGCTACTGATTTATACTCTGAGCTGCAAGGCAGCTCCTTACTGAATTCCTCTGCTCTCCAACTCTGTGCCCTTTGTGTCACAGCCAAATCAAACTATTATTTTGCTGAGCAGGTAGATCCCCAAATGGAGCGGGAGGCACGGTGGCGCAGTGGTTAGCACTGCTGCTTCACAGCGCCGAGGACCCTGATTAGATCCCGGCCCCAGGTCACTGTCTGTGTGGAGTTTGCACATTCTCCCCGTGTCTGCGTGGATCTCACCCCCACAACCCAAAGATGTGCAGGGTAGGTGGATTGGCCACGCTAAATTGCCCCATAATTGGAAAAAATAATTGGGTACTCTCAATTTATTTTAAAAAGTCACCAAATGGAAACTTTATTCCTTTTTTTCCATGTTAACATGCTGATGTCCAGCATTAGAAGAGTTTGTGTTCTAGACTGTGAGCAGCCAATGTAAAAGTAAATAAATGATCAGCAGTATGGATCAACAGACTTATGTCATTCCTATGATTGCATATTTTTGATCTCTGGTTGGCTGGTAGCTGCACTTTTCACATTTACTTTACAGGTATGCTAGATGTACTTTTGTTCATGCTGACTTTTGAGACCATGATAATGGGTGCAGGTTTTTGTACTGGTCAGAAGCAGTGCATCGAGTACTGGATTTTAAAACAGACAGGATGTAGTTGACATTCTAGGTCATCACATGTTCAGGACTGTGAATATTTATTTGAGCTTCCTGTTTTATTTTATATAGTGAGAAGAGGATAAGGTATGACCATTATTTGGTGCCATTTACTTTTTATGAAATGGGATTATTATACAAACAGCAAGGACACAACGATAAAGCCAGAGTGTACTTTGAAACAGCAAAGTAAGTCCCAAGTTAAAATGTTACATTTTTAACTATTATTAGTAATTAATTGATTATTTTTCATTTCCGCTTCCATTATCTACCTTGTGGCTAAGCCTTTCAGACAAACCTCAGATTTAAATTTCTGCGTGACATTTTGACATTATGGCCTGTGATTTTCACCATGAGGGAGAGGATCTCAGTCATGGAGAAAATGGCAGACGAGCCGTAAATCCCACCCGGAACATGGCACTTCCCACTTTTGGGGGTGTAGGAATGGAGGTGGGGCATGTTTTGTGGATGCATGGTTCAGGGAGGTAGTTAGATCATCAGCTGCCTCCACAAAAGATAGATTTTGGTAACCTAAAAGTGTGGAACCGGAAGTGTGCAGACTAAACGTGGTAAGAGCAGGTCTGTATTTTTGTCTTTTTTTGGAGAGCCATGGTGGACCCTTTTGGAGAGGGAAGGTACCCCTGAGGAATTAGTTTTAAACTTGTCTTCACTGCCCCAGACTTGGCACAAACTCAATACCAACTGCCTTACCTTAAGTCAAGGGTGTAGGAAGGTGGGGCTGGTGGACTTGCAGAGCAATTTCTTTGCCCCCACTGATTCGTGCACCCAGATGTGAAGAAAATATTTGTGCCTGAGAAGCGCATTGCGCTTCATGTAAAGGAACATAGAAGATGGGTATGGCACCCTCGTGAAAGAGGCCATAGCAGCCACTCAATGTGAGCATTCAGAGGTCAGAGGGAGGGCAGGAGGAAGAAGTTGTGACCAACGCACCAGGAAGGAGGAGGAGAGGTAGGACAAGCAGGTACTACCCTGTGGGAAGGATGTAATTACTTAGAACATTTATCTCAATATGACAGAAAAACACCCCTCAGGTGTTTCCTCCCCTCCCCGCCCTGGGACCCCTGACACTTGCTTGTCTTCCTGGTCCCTGGACCTAGCCCCAGGCAACTTCATGCAATACCTCTTCCGCCCACTGTAGTGCTGTGACTATAGCGATGTGAGAACTGCTGGCCTACCTGAAGAACAGTCGTTCGAACACTAAACGTTGGGTGGAATTCTCCCCCAAAATGTCATTTTGGGTTCCAGTGCGATTCCCATTGCGATCTTCCCACTCTCAGTATGTCCCTCACGTCTCGTGCGATTCAACAGCCTCGTCGCATCACCATGTAAATCACGCCCATTGTAAAAACAAGCAGAAACTCTCCTCCATGTATGATCCCATCTATTGAAAGCTGCTCAACCTTCACACTGTTCAATATTGCACTGTAACAGGATGTCCATTTGTGGTGTGCAATCTGGCTAATATATTGCCATTGTGGCCCATATCCTGAAATGCCTCCCACTGACATGAACATGTCGATATTCCACAAACTGCTTGCCCGTTCCATATCTGAAGTTAAAATTAGCTCAATGTCTCAACATGCTGCCCCCGCTATGATTGGATAACATTTGTATCTAGAGATTAAACTGTTCAAACAACAAGGGAAGACTAAATACATGATAGTTGTTCTAACAGTGGAGAGAGAAACCAAGTTAATGTTTCAAATCCGTGTGACTCTTCTTCAGATTGGCCAGCAGCTCTCCAGTTGCACCAGGAGCAGCACTACAGTGGGCGGAAGAGGCTCTGCCCGAAGCTGCCTGGGGCTAAGTCCTGGCACCTGCAAGTAGCAGGGGTCCTGGGGTAGGGAAGCGTAGGGAAAGTCTCAAGGGAAGTGTTTTCCATCATACTGAGGTAGGATGCCCTAGAGGTCTGTTAGAATTGGTCTAACATTCCTTATTATTTCTCTGCATAAATGAGTTGAAACTTGTTGAACTACTGGGCGAATGCCATGATGTAAATAGAACAAAACAGTTTTCTCATCTAGTCATATTGCTGGGAATTTAACATAAAGGTGAACAAAATAGCTGGTTAAATATATTTTGCATTACTATTACCTGGGAGTACAAAACGCTCTGCCTCGTTCAAGGGTTAGTCAACCATAATTTTTCCCTAATCTTAATTAGTAGCTAAAGAGCTGCGACGCAAACAAACCTAATAGTTTTATTAAACATATTTGTTTTTTCCAACCGAGAATGACCATGAGAAGATGCGCATACCCTAATTACGTTAAAGTGGAGTTTGATTATTCATTACTTTCTTATAAGTTGTTTTCCATTCAATGCATTCTTATATTTTCTTTGCACCTACTGCAGGAATAACTACAAAGACTATTCAATGGAATCTCGGTTACATTTTAGGATCCATGCTGGGCTGAACAGCTTGAAGAATTCCCCTACCTCAACACCTTGACTAGTCCTCAGGAGCAAGTTCCTGTCGTATGTTGCAATAAATAAATGCCTGTGTACGGGTAGGAGTGATATACAAATTACAGACGAGCAAAATAATACTGACGTAATCTGCTGTTTTAGAAGTATTCTGAATGTAGTAATGTGTCCCCTTAATTTTCATTTTACAAAATTAACCAGGTTTTTTTTTCTACAGTGCTGTAAAGTGTGTTCTTGCATAAAAATAAAAGACAAAGATTTGTTCTTTATCAAAATAACATTTATAAAATTTGTTCTTACTTGAATGCAAACAGGACAATGTTGGTGCAATAAATTTATAGAAGTGATTCAGGCAGTTTATTTTAATTTAAATGTTTTAAGAATCCGAATGAAAGAAAAGCTGAGCAGAAGGATTAAAAAAAAAGCCTTACAAATGTTAGAAAACTGAAATTAAAGCTAATGTGAATGTTCAACTGGCTTGTTGGCATTCATAATAAAGTTGGTTGGAGACGTTTCATCAGAATGGAGAATCTCCGCCTAAATAGTGTCTATATTTACTGTTGATGGACTTGTTATATATTTCCCTTGTTTTCAATTTCTATTACAGTGGAGCCTTACTCCAAGTATATTGTCTCTGTATTACCATGGATTTATTAGTTATTGGAACTGTTAGTGTCCATGAACGTGCAATAGTAGATTTAGCTGTACAGTGCTCTCCACTCTTATGGACTGGTCTATGGCAAATGTTTATTCTAATTGGAAGTGGACCTACCAATGTCTAAAACACAATATACGACACAAGTAACTGGATATAGGAGGGTAGCCCACATGCTCAGCCTATAATCCAGGCCTCTAGTCCCAGCAGTTTGGTCATATTTGTTCACTGGGTTGTTTGGTTTGAATATTGTGGTACTGGAGCTTTGGCAAGTCCATACTTGGTTCTGTTGTTTCATTGCCAAATGAGTTCTAAATCAAGCCAATTAGATCCATTGCTCTTGGTAGTCAAAGATGCATACAAATTACTGGGCCATGAAGCATGTGGCCAATCAAGTTAAAAGCTTTGAACACCATTGCTATAATAAATGGGCTCAAAACTGCAGCAAGGTCTGAGATTGAAAATTATACATGGACACAATGAATGCAATAACTAATAGACTCCAATCAGCACCTGAATCATTACAATAATAGAACAATTGGCATTATTTCAGTCCATTTGGATTGTTTTTTTGTCCAATTTTCCTGCCTCTACAAATTGTATTCCACTTAAATGGTATACACTGTTTATTCTTTATGTATGAACCATTGTTGTCTGCCATTGTTGTTTCCCAATTAACTGCATGGGAGTAATCAATTCCCCAAAATGAACCATGGTTATCATTTCCTGAATTTATCTTACTAACGTTGGCCATTGACTTCCTACTGAAAATTGAATTCCATTCTTGCAGATGCAGTTGAACTGAGCTCTAATTATTCTACAGTCTTTCTGGGACCTTTTTTAAAAAAAAAAATTAAAAAAAAATTACCAATTAAGTGGCAATTTTTAGCGTGGCCAATCCACCTACGCTGCACATCTTTGGGTTGTGGGGGTGAGACCAAACACAGACACGGGGAGAATGTGCAAACTCTACATGGACAGTGACCCGGGGCTGGGATCGAACCCGGATCCTCAGTGCCGTGAGGCAGCAGTGCTAACCACTGCACCACCGTGCTGCCCTGGGACCTTTATTTTTAAACAGGAGTGTATAAAATTTTGTGCTAACAATTTAGATTACTACTGTGTCTAAATCATTTCTTAGCTCCCACATAGCCCTAGTCACTCGTCTGCCCTGTGCTTGCTGTGATCTGCATTGCCTCCTGGTTAAGCAATCCCTCCTTTAAAATTCTATCCTTATTTCAAATCTCTCCATGGCTTTGCCCATCGCCATCTGAGTAGTCTTCTCCAGCCAGCCCAGCCAACCAACCCCAAAGACCTCTACACTCTGCCAATTTAGGCCCCTTGAGCATTCCTAATTTTAATTGTTACACGTATGGTGGCCATGCCTTCAGCTGCCTAGGCTCTAAACTCTGCAATTCCAACTTAACGTAAGTCATTCTGCTCCTCTCCCACGCCCTCCTCCTTTCACACCATCCTTAAATGCTGCCTCTTTGGTAAGCTTTCGATCACCTGGGCTAATATTTCCTTCTGTGACTCGGTGTCAAATTGTGTTCTATAATCCTCCTGTAAAGCACCTTGGGATGTGTTATTATGTTAAAGGAACTGTAAATGCAAGTTATTGTCGTGCAAAG